>NC_053041.3:261690194-262940194 GCF_002575655.3 Aegilops tauschii subsp. strangulata | reverse complement strand
AGTCTAAAGCAGCTCTGAAGGCTATAGGAAGAGATCATTGTGATACTGAATGAGCTTGAGATGTACTTCCCGCCCGCGTTCTTTGACGTGATGGTGCATCTGTGTGTCCATATTGTGGACGACATAATAGACTTGGGGCCGTCATTTCTGCACAACATGATTTCGTTTGAGAGGATGAATGGGATCATCAAAGGATTCGTTCGTAACATGTCCCGTCCGGATGGAAGCATCGTCCAGGGCTATCTGACACAAGAGTGCATATCTTTCTGTGAGAATTTTCTATATGGCGCAGACCAGCCGCCTGATGTTGGTGTTGGTTTGCCCGTTAACAAGCACGATGGGAGGCTCGAAGGAGAAGGTCACTCCAACGGTCGCAGGGAACTGCACGTGGCATACTCAGATCGACGCATCGAGTTTGACATAGCAAACTTGGTAGTGCTACAACACCTAGACGAGGTAGATCCTTTCGTGGCACTGCACAAAGAAATTATCGCAAAGAAGTATCGTGACCGGGGGGTATGCAGGACGGACGCCGAAGTTACTAGAGAGCACAACTCCACTTTCCTGCATTGGTTCAAAGAGCATATTATTGCTAATCCCCCGGAGGAGGGCTCTAAGGACGGATTGCTCATGTACGCCTTAGCACATGGCCCCTCGACCAACCTCCTAACCTATCAAGCATACGATATCAACGGATACACGTTCTACACGGAGGCCAAAGATATGGACAGTGATGATCAGAACTCAGGGGTGACGATGGAATGCATGACCGGCAGCGACAACGGCGCAACTGAAAGATTTTACGGAAGGGTCGGGGAGATCTGGGATCTTGACTACTCTGGACTGCACAACACGACGATGTTCCGTGTCAGATTGGCTAAGCAAGTCGAAAGATAAAACCGGCATTTCACTACCATGACTATACCCGACGCCAAGAGCGCTACCGTGAATGCTATCGCAAAAAATGAGCCATGGGTACACGCTAAGCACGTGACACAATGCTTCTTCATAACCGACCCGCGCAATCCCAGCCGTGTTGTCGTGAGGAGAGGCAAAAGGAACATCATTGGAATGGATGGAGTCGCCAACGAGGAAGACTACGATTAGTACGACAACCCAATGAGGGAAGATGACGATGATGATGAAGTATACGTCAAAACAAGAAGCAATACTACATTACCTAAGAAAAATCGTACTCCATGGAAAAGGCAAAGTCACAATGAGGGCTCAATTATTCTTCAATGAACAAGAAGGGAAAGAAGCTGACTCAAAAACGAAAACGTCAACGCTGAGGAACCGTATGTTATCGGTCAAATGATGTAATATATATATATATATGTTCCTATTTTGTATACACACTTAGCCATTATTATGCATGGGTCCAATGATGTAATATATATTTCCTATTTTGTATACATATTTAACCGTCAAATGGTGCAATATATATCGCCTTCCCTTCGTTCACTGCTCTCGGAAAAAAAAGTGAGAGAAAATAAAGGAAAAGAAAAAGGAAAACTGTGGGTTATAGCAGTAGCGCTTTACTGAAAAAGAGCTACAGCTAGTCAAGTTAGCAGTAGCGCTTTATGCACAAAACCGCTATAGCTACCTGTAATAGTAGTAGCGCTTTTTCTCTAAACACGCTACTGCTACGTCCACTTAACCCAAAATCCTCACTCTCTCTGCTTCATCCCGCCTCTTTTCCCCCCAAATCCCGCAAAATTCAAGAGCCTTCAGCAAAGAAACACGGGGAAGCATCGCCTCGGAAGCCGTGGCTACCTCGGTAAAAGGCCCATATGGGATAAGGAGGACGTGGAACGTGAAGCTGCGGGTCTCCCAGACCCCTTCGCGAAGTTCACCAACCCCTTGGAGCGTGACTTCATCAGGGCCCGCTACAAGTGGGACAAGGAAAAGAAGGTTTTTTACACGGACAAGATCACGACGAAATTGATTAGACTACTGGTAATTATTCTTTTACCACCTTACATTTAGCTCCATATCTAGTCGACTATACATTCCTAAACGGTTCACGCTCCTTCTGCAGGAGAAGCAACACCAGCTTGCAGCCGAAAGCCCTACTTCTCCGATGAGGCCCAAGTGGGACACCCCTCTCAACCCGGCCTTGAACGAACTTAAGGGACTACCTTTGGGCCAGCGGCCGCAATATGGTCGTGTGCACGGCGCTGGAGATGGCGCCACGTGGAAGGTGTTTTACAACAAGGGCCCGGAGGCCAAGAAGCAGAAAAAGAAGTTTAGTCAGGCGGACATCGATGTGAAGGTGAACCTTGCGGTCGAGAAAAAAGCAGCTGAGGACACGAAAAAACAGCCGAGGAGAAAAATGAGTTGCTATTGCAAGCAGTCAATGCAGCTGTAACTGCCCGCAGAAATGATTTCACTACTAACTTGGTTCCAGCTATCATCAACTGGACGAAGGAAAATCCAGACAAGACGGTACATGATTTCCCGTTGCCCAGTTTCGTCGGGAGCAACTCCATGAACAACAACACCACCGCACCATCACTTGCTTACGCAACCGGGCCCCCTATCGCAGCCACTCCCGCTCATAGCAGCCCGTCCTCAGTCTCTGGCGCGCTAGGTGGGCCTTCGTCTTTGGCTGAGCTCGACGCCGTCACGGTAATTACATGTCGCACCAACATATATATATATATATATATATATATATATATATATAGAATATTCCATTTTTCGTTGCCTTTCGGATGTTTTATGCCACACACATATGTGTTTGCAGGCCAAAGAAACCCCGTGCACCATACTCTACTTGATCAAAGGCCAGAAGGTGGACGTGGAAAGTGGATGATAATGAACCCCTTGCAACCCACGTTCCACAACCAGTCGATCCCCGCTGGGCACTTCAGGGTTAGCTTGTCCAGTGTGAAATCGGGGCACGAGCATTTGCCTCCTCCAGTACATCCTGTGGGAGAGGACGACGAGACCCCGCCGCGGATTGGAAACTGCAAGGGTTGGGTGCTGCTATGGCCGAAGAATCTTATTTGTCTAGAGCCGGCCGAGAGCACACCAATAACCACACATCAACAACCATGTGCGGAGACCACCACCCCGCCTACGCAATTACCAGCTCCTGTAGTGTTGGGTGAGAGCGGCGGACGACGTGATGAAGGGGGTGCAGTAGTACTGGCTGATGTAATCGGTCCTGTAGAACATATAATGGATGATGAGATGGAGGTCGACCCAATGGGTTTCCTCAATACAAACGCGTATGACTGTGACATATATATGATGAGTCAACCATATGACGAATCGGGCTATCAGCATGCTAATGAGGATATGGATGATCTGCCCGGGCAGGAAGGTCGTACCAGGGATTGCAAAAAGTCTCTCTTCATGAAATCCTCATAGGACACGCCTGAAAATGCCGCCTCAACACAGGCTCAACTAGCCGAGGGTCGTACAGTGCTTAGCCTGGGAACACTGGGGCAGGGGTTAAGGAAGGGTCTGGAAGGTGTGCCCAAGAAAAAGGAGAGGAAGAGATCGGGGAAGATAGCTGCCTCCAAACAAGCCAGAGCACATAGCAGCCAGATGATGGATTCTGAAGAGCGTGTACCCGTGAAAGGTGCGGCCATGTTCCATCTCACGGACGAGCCAATGCTACCGTCGAAACCGCTGGAGGCACTATCAGGGGATCTCAGGAGACTGCACGACCATGTGCTGTCGACTGAGAAAAGCCTACTAGCCTCGAAGGATCCAGGATATCCGACATACGCGGCTCGTGTGCCTGAGGGGAAGTGCTACGTCGACACACGGCCCACGGAGGTGTTCTTCCTATGGTTTGACCATATCTTTGAGATGTTTCTGACAAGGCGGCTCGATTTTACAATCGTCCGCCTTTTTGCGCTACATATGAGCTTCGTCATGAAGGGAGAAGAAGTCTCGCAAATCTGTGTGGTGGATCCGTACTACATGCATGAGTCTTTCTTGAGTCTCGGTGACTTTGAGCGTGCAACTGCTAGGGACTACCTCCAAAACTTCATGGTACAGAATAAGGACCAGGAAATTGTCCTCCTGCCTTATCATCCAAAGTAAGTCAGTTCCGGACAACCCTTTCGTACATTTCAATCATTCCTTCTCGCTCATATGAAGAATAATTTGAGGTATCTTTTCCCCGCAGCAACGGGCGCGCCGTCCTTATTGTTCTTTACCCGCGAGTCTCCCACGCCGTGTATTTCGACCCTTCCAGAGACTACGAGAAGAAGGACTACACCCACATAATGAATATTTTGGATGATGCTCTCCAAGGCTTCAGCATTAGAGGTGGCCACATGCAGATCAGGAAACAAAGGAACAAGAAGATGGGTTTCGCGCATAAAACTAACTTCTGCTGCATCCATGTCACAAAACCAAGCAAGAAGGATGGATTCTACATCCTCCATCTCATGATTGAGTTCAACACGGATCACCAAAAGCTTCGCATGATAAGCAGAAATGATGAACATATCCACAAGTGGCTAGATTCTCATGGAGAAGCGGATTATAAACTTAGAGATGACTTCTTTCGCATCCAAAGGGACATTGCGACGATCATCATGAAAGAAGTCATCGATGAGAAGGGGATGTTCCACCACGGCCCTATATCGCGAGCTGACGTCCGAACTCGCATAGGCATGCAATGTCAAGACCTCACACCATTCAAGAAGCTAGGGTCCATCCTCGATGATATGGAAGGATGGAACTTCTAGTGATTTACGATGCCGATGATGATTATATGTGTCGGTTGAACTTGTATACTTTCTGTAGCGATGAAACTTTGTGATGTCCACGGTCCCTGCCGAACTTGCGTAACGCTAATTTGTTTGTTTGGGTACGATGACCTGCGTACCTCTAGTTAATTAGTTTGCGTAGTGTATGTTGCATCTAGTTGCTAATTAACCCTTTCTTTTTTGTGTTGCTCTAATATATTTTGTTGCATATGATTGTACATCCTCTTGATGAACATGCATCTCTAACAGGTACCTAGTTTCTTGATGGTGAGATGGCGGTGCTATGTCGTGTACAAAGGGAAGGTTCCGGGGGTGTACAACGAGTGGCCTGAGTGTCAGGCGCAAGTGAATGGGGTCTCGGGCGCCAGCCATAAAGGCTTCAAAAGCAGACAAGAAGGAGAAGCTAGTTACTTGAGGTTCACGCTAGCGCGAGAGAGGACTCATAACCGCCGCCTCATGTACTGCATAGTTCCGCTCTCACTCATAGTGATAGCTCTTCTCGCATATACCATTGTTTAGATGGATGACGTTGTAGTTGCAAGTACTCGAGACTTGCATGTATCGCTATTTTCGAGATGATGACAAGATACCACTTTGTATTGGATGATGATTATGATGAGACTATTTGTATGTATATGCTATGATTACATTTGTGGTCTCGCAGCCATTGGTATGTGTATCATGATGACATTTGTATCTGCTAAAGATTCTTGTGTAAAGCCTGTTCAAATACAAAACAAATATGCAGAAAAAAAACAAAAACTACTAAAACTAGCAGTAGCGAGTGGAGAAAAGTTAGCAGCAGCGCCACGATAGCAGTAGCGCGTCCAGGCAACGCGCGCTAGAGCTATTAGCAGTAGCGAGTTTCCATGAAGCGCGCTGCTGCTGCACTTGTATAGCAGTAGCGCCGGTGAGCATGCGCTACTACTACGTGTTAGGTGTAGCGCCTTATTAGTAGCGCCGGTCCTCGCGCTACTGATACACCTAAAACCCGCGCTGCAGCTAGCCTTTTCCCTAGTAGTGAGTGCCAGTTTCTGTTTTTTCCTTGTTTTTTAGCTTCGCAGAAAAGGAATACCAAACGGAATAAAACTTCACAATGATTTTTCTTGGACCAGAAGACACCCAGGGGACTTGGAGTCCAAGTCAGAAGAGCCGCGAGGCGGCGGCAAGGGTGGAGGGCGGCCCTAGGGGGCGCGCGCCCCCTACCTTGCCACCTCCTCGGGACTCCTCTGACATAGCCCTTTGCCCTATATATTCATATATATTCCAGAACCACTAGAAGCATCCACGAAAACACTTTTCCACTGCCGCAACCTTCTGTTCCCGTGAGATCCCATCTTGGGGCCTTTTCCCGCATCCTGAATGAGGGGGATTCGATCACGGAGGGCATCTACATCAACTCTATTGCCCTCCCGATGAAGCGTGAGTAGTTTACCACAGACCTATGGGTCCATCGCAAGTAGCTAGATGGCTTCTTCTCTCTCTTTGATTCTCAATACCATGTTCTCCTCGATGTTCTTGGAGATCTATCCGATGTAATCTTCTTTTGCGGTGTGTTTGTTGAGATCCGATGAATTATGGATTTATGATCAACTTATGTATGAATATTATTTGAATCTTCTCTAAATTCTTATATACATGATTTCGTATCTTTGTATTTCTCTTCGAATTATTGGTTTGGTTTGGCCAACTAGATTGGTTTTTCTTGCAATGGGAGAGGTGCTTAGCTTTGGGTTCAATCTTGCGTGATTTCACCCAGTGACGAAGTAGGGGTAGCGAGACACTGCCGGCAGAAACGACACCTATGGGATCACAAAGAATCCTTTCTACGGTTGACAGGGCGCGGGGCTGTGGGAAGAGCGGGATTAGAAGATCGACGCGGGGGAGTTATCAAGGTTCGCTCCGCAAGCGATGGGTAATACCCTACTCCTACTGGTGTATGTTTATCTAGTGTTCTTGGACTTGCTACAGAGCGTGCAGGGTCCAAAAAGTTCGAATCCTTTCTCAGTACGCCGCGTGCCTCCTTTTATAGTCAAAGGGGCTACCATAGTGGCACACAGGAGGTGGAAAGTTGTACACTAGTCGAGTTTATCTCTGGCACCGTAGGACAAAATGCATTAAATGCGCTACTTAGGTGTCCTCTTGCTTTATCGGGGACGGCAACGAAGCCCGTCCCGTCCGTCGCCGCTTCGCCTTGCTCCGACACGCGTCTAGGACAACGAGGCATGTAGCGCCATGTAGGCTGGCAGGCTGCTGAGCTGGTGTGGTGGCAGGGTCTTCACGAAGATCTGCATGTCACCACGCAGGTGCTTGCTGAGTTGACCTGGGAGCTGCATGCCGCCACACAGGTGCCTGCCTAGTTGGCGGGCTGGCACCTGTGTGGGAACGGCGGTGGAGCCTTGGCGCGGGCCCCGGCAAGGATCTTGGCGGGGTCTTGCAGGCGTCCCCGGCAAGGGTCCTGCCGAGGGTCTCGTTGGCGTTTCCAGCAAGGATCTTGCCGGAGGTCTTCGTCTTCTGGTTCTCATCTACTCTTGTATGCTCTTGGCCTTCACAAAGATCTGCATGCCACCATGGGGGCGCCTCCCGAGCCTTGGTTCCAATGTGTCGATGGTGTCGGAACTCTCGAGCTCAAGGGTGGCGGCCTCGTTGATGTTGGGCAAGTTGCCCCGGCAAGGCTCTTGCCAGGGCTGTGGAAGCCGCCCCAGCAAGGGCCTTGCCGGGGGAGTTTCAACTCGCCCTTCTGCTCTTCACGATTCTGGTCTTGAACACTGCTTTGGTAGTCTTGCGTCCTTGCCTCCTCTGCCCCGCCAAGCGTGGTCGTAGGTGCGGCTACAACTGCTCGCGCACAAGTAAAGGGGTACCAAAAGGACCCCTACTTTTGTACACCGACAGGAGCCCCCGGGCATGGGCCACACATAAGCGCAGAGCGTTGTTGGGCCAGACCCAGAACGGCGCGCGGGCACGTGAGGCGGAGTTTTTACTGTAGTAACTTCCCTTGCCAGTTGCGCTTCCCAACGACCCGCGTTGAATGCGTGACGTGGGGGTCGTGCGTGGGGCGGTTGCTGCACGCGTGCGTCACATCGTGGTAAATGGTAAAGAGGCGGCCTGCGCTTTCCCCATAAAAAGGAAAAACCGCAGGCGTGCTGCTCACCATCTGCGCCTTTTCCAATCTCGGAACCGCCGTTCCCCTCTTCTTCCTCAGGCGAAAGATTATAAGCTCTCGCCTCTGCTCGCCGCCGCCGCGCCCCCATTGCTCTCGATTCTTCGCCCTCTCCTAGCCGCCATGGCACCCAAAACCAGCAAGGGCAAGGGAGCGGCCAAGGACGTCGGGGAGAAGGAGGCGCCGGACAGCGAGCTGGCGGTGCTTCGGATGCAGCACGCCTACTTCCCTTCGACAGTCGACGCGGTCCACTGATAACCCACAAGTATAGGGGATCGCAACAGTTTTCGAGGGTAGAGTATTCAACCCAAATTTATTGATTCGACACAAGGGGAGCCAAAGAATATTCTCAAGTATTAGCAGCTTAGTTGTCAATTCAACCACACCTCGATAACTTAGTATCTGCAGCAAAGTGTTTAGTAGCAAAGTAATATGATAGTAGTGCTAACGGTAACAAAAGTAACGGAAGCAAAAGTAGTATTTTTGGTGTTTTGTAGTGATTGTAACAGCAGCAATGGAAAAGTAAATAAGCGAAGAGCAATATGTGAAAAGCTCGTAGGCATTGGATCGGTGATGGAGAATTATGCCGGATGCGGTTCATCATGTAAAAATCATAACATAGGGTGACACAGAACTAGCTCCAATTCATCAATGTAATGTAGGCATGTATTCCGAATATAGTCATACATGCTTATGGAAAAGAACTTGCATGACATCTTTTGTCCTACCCTCCCGTGGCAGCGGGATCCTAATGGAAACTAAGGGATATTAAGGCCTCCTTTTAATAGAGTACCGGAACAAAGCATTAGCACATAGTGAATACATGAACTCCTCAAACTATGGTCATCACCGGGAGTGGTCCCGATCATTGTCACTTCGGGGTTGCCGGATCATAACACATAGTAGGTGACTATAGACTTGCAAGATAGGATCAAGAACTCACATATATTCATGAAAACATAATAGGTTTAGATCTAAAATCATGGCACTCGGGCCCTAGTGACAAGCATTAAGCATAGCAAAGTCATAGCAACATCAATCTCAGAACGTAGTGCATACTAGTGATCAAACCCTTACAAAACTAACTCGATTACATGATAGATCTCATCCAACCCATCACCGTCCAGCAAGCCTACGATGGAATTACTCACGCACGGCAGTGAGCATCTCTGGAGCCCCGAACGGACTCCAGATCAGCCCTCTTGAGAGGTTTTAGGGCTTGGCGGCGGCTCTATGGTAAAACGCGATGAATCCTTCTCTCTGATTTTTTTCTCCCCAAAAGTGAATATATGGAGTTGGAGTTGAGGTCGGAGGAGCGTCAGGGGGCCCACGAGGTAGGGGGCGCGCCCTAGGGGGGCAGGAGCACCCCCACCCTCGTGGACAGGGTGTGGGCCCCCTAACGTGGATTTTTCTTTCGTTATTTTTCTTATTTTCCAAATAGATGTTCCGTGGAGTTTCAGGTCATTCCGAGAACTTTTGTTTCTGCACATTAATAACACCATGGAAAGTCTGCTGAAAACAGCGTCAGTCCGGGTTAGTTCCATTCCAATCATGCAAGTTAGAGTCCAAAACAAGGGCAAAAGTGTTTGGAAAAGTAGATACGACGGAGACGTATCAACTCCCCCAAGATTAAACCTTTGCTTGTCCTCAAGCAATTCAGTTGATAAACTGAAAGTGATAAAGAAGAACTTTTACAAACTCTGTTTGCTCTTGTTGTTGTAAATATGTAAAGCCAGCATTCAAGTTTTCAGCAAAGATTATAACTAACCACATTCACAAAAACTCTTAGGTCTCATGTTTACTCATATCAATGGCATAATCAACTAGCGAGCAATAATAATAAATCTCGGATGACAACACTTTCTCTAAACAATCATAATATGATATAACAAGTTGGTATCTCGCTAGCCCTTTCTGAGACCGCAAAACATAAATGCAGAGCACCTTTAAAGATCAAGGACTGACTAGACATTGTAATTCATGGTAAAAGAGATCCAATCATAGTCATACCCAATATTAATTAATAGTAATTGATGCAAATGACATCTGCGCTCTCCAGCTAGTGCTTTTTAATAAGAGGGTGATGACTTAACATAAAAGTAAATAGATAGGCCCTTCGCAGAGGGAAGCAGGGATTTGTAGAGGTGCCAGAGCTCGGTTTTGAAATAGAGATAAATAATATTTTGAGCGGCATACTTTCATTGTCAACATAACAACCAAGAGATGGCGATATCTTCCATGCTACACACATTATAGGCGGTTCCCAAACAGAATGGTAAAGTTTATACTCCCCTCCACCAACAAGCATCAATCCATGGCTTGCTCGAAACAATGAGTGCCTCCAACTACCAACAGTCCCAGGGGGAGTTTTTTTTGCAATTAATTTGATTTAGTTTGCATAAAGCATGGGACTGGGCATCCCGGTGACCAGCCATTTTCTCATGAGTGAGGAGCGGAGTCCACTCCTCTTGAGAATAACCCGCCTAACATGGAAGATAAGGGCGGCCCTAGTTGATACATGAACTATTCGAGCATACAAAACAGAATGTTTATTTGAAGGTTTAGAGTTTGGCACATACAAATTTACTTGGAACGGCAGGTAGATACCGCATATAGGAAGGTATAGTGGACTCATATGGAATAACTTTGGGGTTTAAGGGATTGGATGCACAAGCAGTATTCCCGCTTAGTACAAGTGAAGGCTAGCAAAATACTGGGAAGTGACCAACTAGAGAGCGACAACAGTCATGAACATGCATTAAAATTAATAAACGTTGAGTACAAGCATGAGTAGGATATAATCCACCATGAACATAAAGATCGTGAAGGCTATGTTGATTTGTTTCAACTACATGTGTGAACATGTGCCAAGTCGAGTCACTTAAATCATTCAAAGGAGGATACCACCCCACTATACCACATTACAACCATTTTAATAGCATGTTGGCACGCAAGGTAAACCATTATAACTCAAAGCTAATCAAGCATGGCACGAGCAACTATGATCTCTAATTGTCATTGCAAACATGTTTATTCATAATAGGCTGAATCAGGAACGATGAACTCATCATATTTACAAAAACAAGAGAGGTCGAGTTGATACCAGCTTTTCTCATCTCAGTCAGTCCATCATATATCGTCATAATTGCCTTTCACTTGTACGACCGAACGAGGTGAATAATAATAAGAGTGCACGTGCATTGGACTAAGCTGGAATCTGCGAGCATTCAATAAACAGGAGAAGACAAGGCAATATGGGCTCTTGGTTAAATCAAGAATAATGCATATAAGAGCCACTTCAACAATTTAATTATGGTCTTCTCCTATCGACCCCGAAAGAAAAGAAAAGAAATAAAACTATTTACACGGGAAAGCTCCCAACAAGCAAAAGAAGAACGGGAAATATTTTTGGGTTTTCTTTTAATTATTACTACTACAGCAAGAAAAGTAAACTAACTAAAAGTTACTACTAATTTTTTGGTTTTTCTTAAGGTTTATTAAACACACAAGAAGAAAGCAGGAAAAAGAAAAATAAACTAGCATGGATATTACAGTGAAAGAGTATGAGCACCGACATCTAGCAATGAGTGTGTGAACATAAATGTAATGTCGGTGGGAAATACGTACTCCCCCAAGCTTAGGATTTTGGCCTAAGTTGGTTTATTGCCATGGATGGCCTGGCGGATATCCGTAGGTGTAGCTGGGGTCGTACTGAGATGCAGCAATTATCGCCTCCTGAGCTGCAGCGTGGCGGCGAGCTGCCTCCGCCCTCCTCTTGTACTCATCTGCCTCCTCTCTGGTAATAACATATCTTCCTTTTGCCTGATAATCAAAGAAGGCAGGAGCAGGGAGAGTAATACGGACAGCGCGACGTCTGTCAAAGATTAAGCGATACCGGTGAGGTGATTCATTCCTCTCGACAAACTCGTGGTGGACCATAGTATTATAGTCTAAATAAGTAGGAGTCAACTCAACATCATCCTCACGAACGTCCACACCAAGAAAAATCAGCTAAGCGGGTTGCATAAATTCCTCCAAAGAAATCTCCATTAAATCTATTATGATGCAACCTACGTGCAACAATGGCTCCCAAATTATAAGATTTGTCTCCTAACACAGCACTCCTAAGAATACTATGGTCAGGGACACACATATGACATGCTTCATCTTTACCATTTATGCACCTACCTATGAAGAGAGCAAAATAATGTATAGCAGGAAAATGAATGCTCCCTATGGTAGCTTGTGCTATATCTCTAGATTCCCCCACAGTTATACTAGCAAGAAAATTTCTAAATTCAGATTTGCGGGGTTCACTAGCAATACCCCATTGTGGAAGTTTGCAAGCAGTAGTAAAATCCTCTAAGTCCATGCTATAAGATTTTTCATAAAGATCAAACAGGACAGTTGGAGAATTATGTGAAGATGAAAATTCAAACCTCCTCACAAATGAACTAGTGAGATGATGGTATTGGCTGCACTTTTCTGCCTCGAAGCTCACAAGATCAGCGTTACGCAAATATGCGTTAAATTCTTCCTTGATTCCTGCTCAATCCACAAAATTTTCTGAAGGCCATTCACAGGGCCGCACTGGAGCGTCCCTTGATGGCTCGTCGTCAGCATCACGCATTGCAAGCCTGGGTCCTTGCTTCCTTGAAGAACCACCTTGGAACATTTTCCTAAGCATATTTCTTCCTCTGAAAAATTTCTGAAATTTTTAGCAACTTCAAACAAAAGTGAACCAAGCTCAACAAAATTGATAGCAACTACTCCTACAACTACTTGGAACCATATAAATTTGACATGCAAGCTCAAGAACATGGTCACCTAGGCAGCACAAATTTGCAATGAATAAAGCACTAGAACAAAAACTAATTGGACCAATGGAGGAGTCACATACCAAGGAACAATCTCCCCAAGGAGTTTTGTGAGAGGTGCTTTGAGCAAGGAGATCGAAAATCGCAGCAAAATGAGCTAGAACTCGTGCTTGAGCTGGATATTGGTGTTTGTGGGAGGAAGAAGGACTGTGTGGGTGCAGGAATAAGTGGAGGGGAGCCACTGTGGGCCCACGAGGCAGGGAGGCACGCCCAGGGGGTAGGGCACGCCCTCCACCCTCGTGGCTAGGTGCTTGCCCCTCCTGTTGTGTTCTCAGTGCCAGATATTCTCAAATATTCCAGAAAAAATCATATTCCATTTTCAGGGCATTTGGAGAACTTTTATTTTCGGGGTAATTTTATATTGCACAGATAAATCAGAAAACAGACAGAAAAATACTATTGTTTACTTTATTTCAACTAAATAACAGAAAGTAGAAAGAGGGTACAGAAGGTTTTGCCTTCTAGTTTCATCCATCTCATGCTCATCAAAAAGAATCCACTAACAAGGTTGATCAAGTCTTGTTAACAAACTCATTCCGAATAACATGGAACCGGAGAAATTTCGAATAACACTATGTTACCTCAACGGGGATATGCACATCCCCAATAATAAGAATATCATATTTCTTCTTGACAGTAGGAAGAGGAAATTCAAAACCTCCAAAAATAATCGATGGAATTTTTCCAATAGAGTTGATACTGTGGACTTGAGGTTGTTTCCTCGGAAAGTGTACCGTATGCTCATTGCCATTAACATGAAAAGTAACATTGCCTTTGTTGCAATCAATAACAGCCCCTGCAGTATTCAAAAAAGGTCTTCCAAGAATAATAGACATACTATCGTCCTCGGGAATATCAAGAATAACAAAGTCCGTTAAAATAGTAACGTTTGCAACCACAACAGGCACATCCTCACAAATACCGACATGTATAGCAGTTGATTTATCGGCCATTTGCAAAGATATTTCAGTAGGTGTCAACTTATTCAAATCAAGTCTACGATATAAAGAGAGAGGCATAACACTAACACCGGCTCCAAGATCACATAAAGCAGTTTTAACATAATTTCTTTTAATGGAGCATGGTATAGTAGGTACTCCTGGATCTCCAAGTTTCTTTGGTATTCCACCCTTAAAAGTATAATTAGCAAGCATGGTGGAAATCTCAGCTTCCGATATCTTTCTCTTATTTGTAACAATATCTTTCATATACTTAGCATAAGGATTCATTTTGAGCATATCAGTTAATCGCATACGCAAAAAGATAGGTCTAATAATTTCAGCAAAGCGCTCAAAATCCTCATCATCCTTTTTCTTGGATGGTTTGGGAGGAAAAGGCATGGGTTTCTGAACCCAAGGTTCTCTTTCTTTACCGTGTTTCCTAGCAACAAAGTCTCTCTTATCATAACGTTGATTCTTTGATTGTGGGTTATCGAGATCAACAACAGGTTCAATTTCTACATCATTATCATTACTAGGTTGAGCATCATCATTAACATTTTCACTAGGTTCATGTTCATTACCAGATTGTGTTTCAGCATCAGAAATAGAAATATCATTTGGATTCTCAGGTGGTTCAGCAATAGGTTCACTAGAAGCATGCAAAGTCCTATCATTTTTCTTTTTTCTTCTTTTTAGAAGGACTAGGTGCATCAATATTATTTCTCTGAGAATCTTGCTCAATTCTCTTAGTGTGGCCTTCAGGATACAAAGGTTCCTGAGTCATCTTACCAGTTCTAGTAGCCACTCTAACAGCATAATCATTTTTCTTACTATTCATTTCATTGAGTAAATCATTTTGAGCCTTAAGTACTTGTTCTACTTGAGTGGTAACCATAGAAGCATGTTTACTAATGAGTTTAAGTTCACCTTTAACATTAGCCATATAATCACCCAAGTGTTCGATCATATAAGCATTTTGTTTTAACTGTCTACCAAAATAAGCATTAAAATCTTCTTGCTTAACCATAAAATTATCAAACTCATCCAAGCATTGGCTAGCAATTTTAGTAGGAGGGATTTCAGCTTTATCATATCTATAGAGGGAATTTACCTTTACTACCTATGTCAGGTTATCAAGACCATGAGGTTCTTCAATAGGTAA
Source organism: Aegilops tauschii subsp. strangulata (assembly GCF_002575655.3). NCBI lineage: Eukaryota > Viridiplantae > Streptophyta > Magnoliopsida > Poales > Poaceae > Aegilops > Aegilops tauschii. The sequence continues at coordinate 262,925,318 of NC_053041.3, read as the reverse complement.
AGGATTAAGATAATATGTTTCTTCAACAGGCGGTAAATTAAGACCATGTATTTCTTCAATAGGAGGTAAATTCTTAACATCTTCAGCTTTAATACCTTTTTCTTTCATAGATTTCTTTGCCTCTTGCATATCTTCGGGACTGAGAAATAGAACACCTCCCTTCTTCGGAGTTGATTTAGGAATAGGCTCAGGAGCTGGCTCAAGAAGTGTCCAATTATTTTCATTTGTCAACATATTATTCAATAGAATTTCAGGTTCATCCGGTGTTCTTTCCCTGAAAACAGAACTAGCACAACTATCCAGGTAATCTCTGGAAGCATCGGTTAGTCCATTATAAAAGATATCAAGTATTTCATTTTTCTTAAGAGGATGATCAGGCAAAGCATTAAGTAACTTGAGAAGCCTCTCCCAAGCTTGTGGGAGACTCTCTTCTTCAATTTGCACAAAATTATATATTTCCCTTAAAGCAGCTTGTTTCTTATGAGCAGGGAAATATTTAGCAGAGAAGTAATAAATCATATCCTGGGGACTACGCACACAACCAGGATCAAGAGAATTAAACCATATCTTAGCATCGCCCTTTAATGAGAACGGAAATATTTTAAGGATATAAAGATAGCGAGATCTCTCATCATTAGTGAACAGGGTGGCTATATCATTTAATTTAGTAAGATGTGCCACAACAGTTTTAGATTCATAGCCATGAAAAGGATCTGATTCTACCAAAGTAATTATATCAGGATCAACAGAGAATTCATAATCCTTATCAGTATCACAGATAGGTGAAGTAGCAAAAGCAGGGTCAGGTTTCATTCTAGCATTAAGAGATTGTTGATTCCATTTAGCTAATAACCTCTTGAGTTCATATCTATCTTTGCAAGATAAAATAGCTAAAGCAGCTTCTTTCTCAAAAACATAACCCTCAGGAATAACAGGCAAGTCTTCATCATCACTTTCATCAATATAATCAGTTTCAATAATTTCTTTCTCTATAACCCTAGCAATTTGTTCATCAAGAAATTCACTAAGTGGCACAGTAGTATCAAGCATAGAAGTAGTTTCATCATAAGTATCATGCATAGCAGAAGTGGCATCATCAATAACATGTGACATATCACAACGAATAGCAGAAGCAGGTTTAGGTGTCGCAAGCTTACTCAAAACAGAAGGTGAATCAAGTGCAGAGCTAGATGGCAGTTCCTTACCTCCCCTCGTAGTTGAGCGATAAATTGTTGTCTTAGTGTCTTTCAGGTTCTTCATAGTGACCAGCAGATATAAATCCCAAGTGACTCAAAGAATAAAGCTATGCTCCCCGGCAACGGTGCCAGAAAATAGTCTTGATAACCCACAAGTATAGGGGATCGCAACAGTTTTCGAGGGTAGAGTATTCAACCCAAATTTATTGATTCGACACAAGGGGAGCCAAAGAATATTCTCAAGTATTAGCAGCTGAGTTGTCAATTCAACCACACCTGGATAACTTAGTATCTGCATCAAAGTGTTTAGTAGCAAAGTAATATGATAGTAGTGGTAACGGTAACAAAAGTAACAGAAGCAAAAGTAGTATTTTTGGTGTTTTGTAGTGATTGTAACAGCAGCAACGGAAAAGTAAATAAGCGAAGAGCAATATGTGAAAAGCTCGTAGGCATTGGATCGGTGATGGAGAATTATGCTAGATGCGGTTCATCATGTAACAATCATAACATAGGGTGACACAGAACTAGCTCCAATTCATCAATGTAATGTAGGCATGTATTCCGAATATAGTCATACGTGCTTATGGAAAAGAACTTGCATGACATCTTTTGTCCTACCCTCCCGTGGCAGCGGGGTCCTAATGGAAACTAAGGGATATTAAGGCCTCCTTTTAATAGAGTACCGGAACAAAGCATTAGCACATAGTGAATACATGAACTCCTCAAACTATGGTCATCACCGGGAGTGGTCCCGATTATTGTCACTTCGGGGTTGCCGGATCATAACACATAGTAGGTGACTATAGACTTGCAAGATAGGGTCAAGAACTCACATATATTCATGAAAACATAATAGGTTCAGATCTGAAATCATGGCACTCGGGCCCTAGTGAGAAGCACTAAGCATAGCAAAGTCATAGCAACATCAATCTCAGAACATAGTGGATACTAGGGATCAAACCCTAACAAAACTAACTCAATTACATGATAGATCTCATCCAACCCATCACCGTCCAGCAAGCCTACGATGGAATTACTCATGCACGGCGGTGAGCATCATGAAATTGGTGATGGAGGATGGTTGATGATGACGACGGCGACGAATCCCCCTCTCCGGAGCCCCGAACGAACTCCAGATCAGCCCTCCCGAGAGGTTTTAGGGCTTGGCGGCGGCTCCGTATCGTAAAACGCGATGAATCCTTCTCTCTGATTTTTTTTCTCCCCGGAAGTGAATATATGGAGTTGGAGTTGAGGTCGGTGGAGCGTCAGGGGGCCCACGAGGTAGGGGGCGCGCCCCCACCCTCGTGGACAGGGTGTGGGCCCCCTGACGTGAATTTTTCTTCCGTTATTTTTCTTATTTTCCAAATAGATGTTCCGTGGAGTTTCAGGTCATTCTGAGAACTTTTATTTCTGCACATAAATAACACCATGGAAGGTCTGCTGAAAACAACGTCAGTCCGGGTTAGTTCCATTCAAATCATGCAAGTTAGAGTCCAAAACAAGGGCAAAAGTGTTTGGAAAAGTAGATACGACGGAGACGTATCATCCACCTCAGGGACTACTTCAGGCCCCTGTGGGTGAGGGCGACGATGGGGCACCCTGCCATGCGCATCGTCCCCGCCGATTTCGCCAAGGCCGGCCCAAACCGGTACCCTTTCTTCATCGACTACCTTTCTTGCGGGCTCTGCCCCCCCTTTCTCTGATTTCTTCAACGGCATCATGCACACCTACGGCTTTCACCTCCTCGACTTTACGTTGAATGCCGTGGTGTGCATGGCCTTCTTCGCCCATCTCTGTGAGGGCTTTGCCGGAGTGCTCCCCAGCACGGCGCTCTTCCGCCACTACTTCTATCCCCGCATCCAGCCAGGGGATGCCATTTTTGGGTGCATCACCTGGATCCCGAGGACCCAGGAGAAGGGCACATACCCGGAGGGTGCCCAGGAGGAGAGGTGGGATGAGTGGCGGGGCCGGTGGCTCTGGATCAGGGAGAAGGATCTGCAGGAGTTCTGCCGAGTTTGTCAGAGCCTGCCGACCCGCTGCAAGGACTGGAGCGACCTCAACGCCAACGACAAGAAGCTCACGGTCGCCACCACCAGGATCCATCGCCTCACCATGGCCGGGCTCACCCTTGAGATGATTGGGGCCGATTTCATCCGTCGCTGAATCGCCCCGCTGCACAACAAGGGGAGACCGGCCTGGGACTTCAGGAATGCAGCCGACATCATGAGGCTCCGCCCTGGCCTGAAGCATAACTTCACGGTGATGGGGCACGCCCATTTCTGCCAAAGGCTCTTTCAGCTCAATGTGGACGGCGACGGCAGGGCTGAGAGGACCGGCAAGGCCGTGAAGACCTGCAACGCCGTCAAGGGGCCTCTGCCTGGGTTGCCGGTGGGATTGGTCCCGCTGAGCAACAACTCTCGCCAGTCCGCTATCATCGCCATGATGTCGGATATAACGCGCACGGCCTCAACCTGGCCTGGGGCGAGCCGCCAGCAGAGAAGGTGCAGGAGTTTTTCAACAACCTGTCAGAGAACTATGTCCGTGACGAGCCACTGCTCATCCGCGACACCACCAAGGAGGAGCTGGACTACATTGCTGCCAGGGCGGCGGAGGCGGCGATTGCCTGGGAGGCCGGTAGCATCAGCACCGTGGAGGACGAGGCCGACACGGCCACGGAGGAGACGGAGCTCGCCCAATGGGCGAAGTCTGCCGGGGAGGCCAGCGGCGCCGGGGCCCCCCTCATTGAAGATGTGGGCGACGAGTCGTCCGAAGAGGAGGCCGAAGCGGACGACCCTCCGGCCGTGGGGAAGACGCGCGTCCTGCGGCGGGCCAGCTCCGGCGAGCTGATCCGGCCTGACAGGACCACGCAGCGGCAACCGGCTCAGGAGCAGCTCGTGCGCCAGACGAGGGCGAGGAAGGCCGCGACAGCGAAGAAGACGGTGAAGGCCGTGGTGGAGAAGAAGACGGCGACTGCCTCCTCCTCGTCCAAGCGGCGCCGGACCCCATCCCCTTCTCCCTCTCCTTCGGACAGCACCCTAGAGGCCGAGTTCGACCTCGGGTCTTTTAGCCTGAAGAGGAAGAGGAAGCCGGTGGAGGAGGAGGTGGAGGACGAGTAAGTATTTCGCCCCATCATCTCCTGACCTCACGCCTGTGTTATCCTTCTTGACTTGATGTTATCTTTACAAGGACACGGAGATGCTAGCCCAGAGGGTGGTGAAGAGGGCCAGGGTCTTGACCAGCGACAAGCCCCTGGTCGGCGCTCCGCACACGTTGGTGTGGTGGAGATCAGCCCGGACAACAGCCCCCGACGCAGCCCCCGTTCCATCCCCCGGCGTGAGTTCATTACTCACTCTTCGTTGACGCGTGCCGGGACATGAATCCTTGGTGCTGACCTTGTCGGGTTTGCAGGAGGAGAGAGGCGGCAGGAGGCGCCACTGAGGGCCACTCCCAACACGCCGCCCTCGTTGACCACGCTGCCCAGAGGGGCATCCCCGGCAAGGGCACCAAGCACTGAGCCCATGCGCACGGAGGAGGAGGAGGCGAACTTGGGTGCTGGTGGTTCCGTCCCGGCAACAAATGTTGGCAGGGAGGGAGCCACTTCTTCTCAGCCTGGCGGGGGTAAGTTGTTTGCTTCCCGTCCCTGTTCTTTCTCTTGTTCTGAGTTTTGATATTGGCCTCGCTCCATTTATTTTACTGGTTTTCAGATCCTCCCTCGATGGACGAGGACGACATCGACATCGTCATCAAGGAGGTCGCCAGGGATGCTGAGGCCGAGGCCACCAAGGTTGCTGTGACGCCCCCGATTTGACCGTACACTAATCATGCACGCAAATGTGTACGATCAAGATCAGGGACTCATGGGAAGATATCACAACACAACTCGACAACATAAATAAGTCATACAAGCATCATAATACAAGCCAGGGGCCTCGAGGGCTCGAATACAAGTGCTCGATCATAGACGAGTCAGCGCAAGCAACAATATCTGAGTACAGACATAAGTTAAACAAGTTTGCCTTAAGAAGACTAGCACAAAAGTAGCAACGATCGAAAAGGCAAGGCCTCCTGCCTGGGACCTCCTAACTACTCCTCGAAGCCGAACTCCATGTAGAATCATCCTCGGGATCTCTAGCTCCTGGACTCCAGCATCTGGTTGCGACAATCAGGTATAGAAAGGGGAAAAGAGGGAGAAAAGCAACCATGAGTACTCATCCAAAGTACTCGCAAGCAAGGAGCTACACTACATATGCATGGGTATAGGTGTAAAGGGCCATATCAGTGGACTGAACTGCAGAATGCCAGAATAAGAGGGGGATAGCTAATCCTATCGAAGACTACGCTTCTGGCAGCCTCCATCTTCCAGCATGTAGAAGAGAGTAGATTGAAGTCCTCCAAGTAGCATCGTATAGCATAATCCTACCCGGCGATCCCCTCCTCGTCGCCCTGTTAGAGAACGATCACCGGGTTGTATCTGGCACTTGGAAGGGTGTATTTTATTAAGTATCTGGTTCTTGTTGTCATAAGGTCAAGGTACAACTCCGGGTCGTCCTTTTACCGAGGGACACGGCTATTCGAATAGATAAACTTCCCTGCAGGGGTGCACCACATAACCCAACACGCTCGATCCCATTTGGCCGGACACACTTTTCTGGGTCATGCCCGGCCTCGGAAGATCAACACGTCGCAGCCCCACCTAGGCTCAACAGAGAGGTCAGCACGCCGGTCTAAACCCTATGCGCACAGGGGTCTGGGCCCATCGCCCAGTGCACACCTGCACGTTGCGTACGCGGCCGGAAGCAGACCTAGCCCCCTTAATACAAGCGCGAGCTTACGGTCCAATGCGGCGCGCGCCACTCAGTCGCTGACGTCAAAAAGAGCTTCGGCTGATACCACGACGTCGAGTGCCCATAACTGTTCCTGCGTAGTTGGTTAGTGCGTATAGACCAAATGGCCAGACTCAGATCAAATACCAAGATCTCGTTAAGCGTGTTAAGTATCCGCGAACGCCGACCAGGGCCAGGCCCACCTCTCTCCTAGGTGGTCTCAACCTGCCATGTCGCTCTGCCATAAAGTAACAACTGGGGGCCGTCAGGAACCCAGGCCCACCTCTACCGGGATGGAGCCACCTGTCCTTTCAGCCACCTCACAAGAATCACTTGCGGGTACTCAACGAGCCGACCCGACTTTAGTCACCACATGTGTCATGTATATAAAGTATATAGTATATACCCGTGATCACCTCCCGAAGTGATCACGGCCCAGTAGTATAGCATGGCAGACGGACAAGAGTGTAGGGTCACTGATGGAACACTAGCATCCTATACTAAGTAGTAGGATAGTAGGTAAGGGTAACAACTGTAGCAACAATGACAGGCTATGCATCAGGATAGGATTAACGGAAAGCAGTAACATGATACACTACTCTAATACAAGCAGTATAGAGAAGAATAGGCGATATCTGGTGATCAAGGGGGGGCTTGCCTGGTTGCTCTGGCAAGTAGGGGTCGTCAACTCCGTAGTCGAACTGGGGTCGCCGGTAGTCTCGGGGTCTACCGGAAAGAAGTAACGGAGGGGGAACATAATAAATAACAGAGCAATCAAAGCAACACAAAGCGTAACATGACAATACGCGGTGCTAGGTGTGCCCTAACGCGGTAGTAGGTGATACCGACGAAGGGGGGAAAACATCTGGGAAGGTATTCCCGGGGTTTCGCGTTTTCGGGCAGATGAACCGGAGGTGAAATGTTACAGGTTCACTATGCTAGGGACGCGTAGCGGACGAACGGGCTGCGTATCTGGATTCGTCTCGTCGTTCTGAGCAACTTTCATGTACAAAGTATTTTCATCCGAGCTACGGTTTATTTTATATGAATTTTAAAAGATTTAAATTAATTTTAGCATTTATTTAATTAATTTAATACAACATTATCCAGAACAGTGCATGCTGACGTCATCATAACGTCAGCATGACGTCAGCAGTCAACAGGGCGTTGACTGGGTCAAACTGACGTGCGGGTCCCGCATGTTATACACTGCTTAGTTTAATTCGGGTTTAGCTAATTAATTACTGTTTAATTAAATTAACTAATTAATTAGATTAATTTAAACAGGATTAATTAACTTAATTAATTTAGTTAATTAATTAATTAAATTTACTTTTATTTTATTTTTTCGTTCTGGGGGTGGGGCCCATATGTCATAGGCTCATGGCCTTAACGGGCGCTGGGTGCACGGGTGCTGGGCAGCGGGCGCACGGGCGCCAGCCCGAACAGAGGCGCACCCGACCGGGCGCTGCGGGGTGGCAGGGGAGCTCCGGCGAGGGGGGTACGGCGCGCGGGGTGGGCAAGGGCACCGACGGGGCAAACGGATCCGTGGCGGGCGGAGCAGAGGGGGCGTGGGCGCGGCAAGGGGGCTGTGCAGAGCAGCTGCAGGGGGTCTCGGGCGAGCGGCACAGGAGTGGCACGGCACCAGGGCGGGGACGGCGTTGCGCGGGCGTGCGCATCGAGCGTGGCCGGGTCGCGCGGTGCGGCAGCGGAGTACGGGAGCAGAGAGGGGGAGGAGAGGGGAGGCGCAACCGGCGCGGCGGCTCACCACGAAGCTGTAGGGAGGGGGCAGTGGGCTCGAGGCGGCTTGGGTGGACCGGCAATGGCGGGGCGAGGACGAGGCGACGATGGAGAGGCGGGGCGGGGCAGTCTGGCGACGGCATCGGGGAGGCGGCGACGTCACGGGCAGGCGCAGGGTCGGGGCGCGTCGTGCGGGAGGAGATGGGGAGGCGGGTGCCTGTGAGGTGGCGAGGGCGATGTCAAGGCTCGATGCAGGCCGTCGATGGAGAGGCGGGGCGGGGTCGAGGAGGCGGTCCGGCGGGGGCTAGCGATGGCGTCGTCGTGGACGATGGTGTCGAGCGGCACCGGGCGGCGAGGCACGGTCGTCGGGGCGCAGCGGGGTCGATCCCGATCTAGGTCGGGTCGAGGTGGGGCGGGCGCCATGCGGGGGGAGTCGGGGAGGCAAGCGCCGGCGAGGGGGTGGCCGGAGGCGCCGGGCGGCGGCAGCGTGGCGAAGGGGTCGGGGCCCTCTGCCCCGATCCAGGCGGGGAAAGGGGAGAGGGGCGTGCGGGGAGCGAGTGGGGGAGTGGGGATCGGGAGGAAGTGGGTTGACCGGCTAGGGTTTCGGGGTAGTGGGTGTATAGGCGCAGCTGGTGGGCTGGCCTGGTGGTCTGGTGGCCTGCTGGGCCATGGCCTAGTTGGCCAGGGTTTTTTTTGACTTTTTTTTTATTTCCTTTATTTTTATTTATTCTTTTGTATTTTATTTTAGTTACATTTTATTTTAGTTTTATAAAATGCCAAATGAGCACCTAAATTAGTATTACTAATTAGTCCACTGCCACAATTATTTTGGCACATTATTAAATTAGTTATATTATTATAACTCTATAAAAGGCATTAAGTTAATTGTCTTTGCTGCTGTTTTAATTACTTTAGAGCCCTAAAACATTTTATCAAAGTTGGTCTCTCCACCAATATATCCTATGAATTATTTGCCACAATAAGAACATTTTAGTTTTTATGTTTGAAAACATTTACTGTTTGCCAATATTTTAAATGTGAATTTGAATCGTTTTGAACTAACGCGAGTTTATCAACAGTAACCGTGGTGACATGGCATCTTTAACAGAGGTTTACTGTAGCCTAATTGTCCGGGCGTTACAATTCTCCTCCACTACAAGAAATCTCGTCCCGACATTTAAGGGGTAGAGCAAGGGGGAAGGTTTGGTAACGAATCTAGCGGGTCTTTTCATTCTGGCTTGCTCTTCTTGAAGAGGTCGATCCATTACGTTGATGTCTTCAATTCTCTGCTTCAGGTCATCATGATGAAGTCGGCATTCTTCCTTCAGGAATTCCATCGTACTTACGAAAGAATAAAGGGTGGGTATTCCGGGAGAACGGACCTCTGCAAGGTTGACTATCTGGTCAATAACATCGGGGAAGGTGGTGGAAAGTAACTCTCGAATTGAAACTTAAGAAAATATCGAGAGCAAAGTAAGAAGGTGCAAAATAGAAGTTTTCAAGCGCATAGGAAATCATTCGTTGCCTGAAACGAAGTGTTGAAGGGGTTTAGAGCAATGTGAATAAGCATTGCATCTGATATCAGAATAGATCACCAGGCAGGTGGTTGTGAATTACATACAAAGTCAAGCACGATGAATAACTTTGACAACAGGGTGTACAGGAGAGTCAGGTTTCGATCCTGTGGAACTGTGGGTTATGGGCCCACCATGTGGGTTAAAGTAGGAAGGACGGTGACATCTTGCACGATCATGTAAGCAAGGCATGCCAGGGAATAACCGGTCAGTTATGTTGGCAGCATCGTTGGTACCAAGGGCGAGGGACGAAGAGAACCATTTTCCTGCTCGTTAAACAAGGCGGACCAATAGGCAAAGTTCTCGTCCATCGGTGGTTACCGAAATGCCATCAACAAATGCAACAGGGTCTTACTGACAGAGTAGTACACCGAGGTGTTTACATAAGCAGTGAATTATTACTGCTTAGATCATATAGATCACAAGAAAGATTAAATAAAATAATGGAAAAGAAAAGGGTGATCATCAGATTAAACAGAACAATGGAAAGGAAAATGTGTTTAAACACATATTTCAAGGGTATATCCTTCCCAAGGACAAGCTGAGCATTATATCCATGACAGGATATAATGTAGAAAACTCTTTAGGTAGGGGAGAGAAATTTCATGACATTACCCATACAACGGTGTTTGGATAATTGAGCAGGAAACATTTAGCATTGGGCTTCAAATGTTCTTGTTGAAAATCGGAGTACCATAGACATGCTTCGAGATAGCATTGACATGGTCAACAGGTGAAGATCAGACTTTGGAAACAAAAAGGATCCATCAGGAACAACTTATAGAATAAGTCTTACAATTTCCTCATGGAAGAATGGATAACCTTGCTGAAAGGAAGAACTATAACAATAGGTCCTCCGGTCAAGTGTGCTAGGCATGACATCACCTTACCGGGTCATATAAAGACCAATGTTATAACTCTTGAAAATATGCTCCAACCATCATAGCTGGCCGAGATTCAGATCTGATCGGTGTTAGGAAACCTCAGACTCAGGATGCTTGAGAAGAAAGGTGCAACACAAATTGTCGGAACGACATCGAAGATTCTCGGGAGATGAACTATGGAAGCGAGTTCCGAACAAGGGTTCATCATTAAATCAAGGAGAGGTGAGGAGGTGACTGATTGACTCAGCGACAATCCATTGAGATTTCCAAAAGATGGATTTCCACAACTATGTGAACGAGGAGATAACACTAACTAGATCGAATGACTTAATGATGTATGCTCGAGGAAAACATACACAGTTAAAAATTGGTTGAAATGTGCACCCGAAATATGGGCTAGGTAGCACGATCAATGTTCGAATGATGATTCAATAAGCCATAGACGTAGAAAGAAACTATAGACCAATAACTTCAAAGCAATAGGGTTGCTAGAAGTTTAGAATTTACACATCACAGACCATTTGTCAGTATTTCATTTAGAAACAACACGGGGACCAAGAAAGAATGGTGATGGCGAGAAGTATCACTGTACCAAGAATTCTTAAGAGGTCGAGCAATCTCAAGACATTCCTGACATAAAAGATGGTAATACTCCAAGGTAAAGAAGAACTAAGGCTGGATAGCGAGGATCTCAAGGTACAACACAAAACACGAACAAGTTTGTGTTGAACGGAAGGCAATAAGGTGGTCAATGATAACACAAATCATCGGGGGCAAGGGTGGAATTTCTCATCATGAATTCAAGTGCTATCCTAGAAGAGCTCAGAATGCCGATGATGATCACGACACATTTGTCGAGAGATTTCATGAAGATGTAATCGATTGGCAATGACATCAAGTCAAAGGAATGATCAAGCGAAAGGATATTGGAACCACGGTTACGACACAAATTCGAATCAAGCTTGCTGCTCAAGGTGAAAGGGTATTATGGGGAAGATCGACGTAAGCTTTGCTCACCGTCGAAAGTTGTGCTCCGGGAAGAAGTACCGGGTGGCACAGTTTAAAATTTAGCACGATAATGATATAGCCAATCAGGCTAGGAATGATGTGTTTGGGTACAAACTCGTAAGTAAAGAAGATTACTAAACTGGTTGAACCGTAGTGCGGACTCGGTTCAGTTATCGGTGTCTTTGAGTATTTAATAACTGAGAGCCCGTGAAAAATTGGAATCAGTGAGAATATTAGTTGATGAAGAACTCACAAGAAGTTATGTAGTTCCGTGGTATTCTCGAAATACTTGAGGGTACTACTCAAGGGAAGATCAGCATAGAAACTGAACTGGAGTGTAGACTTGCAATAGCAGATACTTTAATCTTGTCATGATAGACGAGGCAATGGAATGGTTTCCTTCCAGATGTATTGAATAAGGTTAGAATGGTTGAAACCATAATTGCAAGGGATCCAATTTACTACACCGGAAGAATTATTCGAATGTTTAAATATTGCAAGAAGCTTTCATGATAAGTTCCACATCGTGTCCGTGGGCATGAACACAAATGTTCAAGGTCGACTCCCACTTCTGCAATGCATAACCTTTCATTCACTTCTCGTTTACGAAGAAGTTGTAGTGCTGAAATTTTATCTGGCGAAGCACCAGAAGAGTACGACTCGTGAAAACTTTTGGGTTCACACAGATTAGAGAAGGCTTCAACCCATAGGGGCATCTTGGGAACATATATCGCAAACTGCAGGAGTAAATAACACAAGCTCGAAAGGAGAGCATTGTTGACAAAGCATAGGATACAATTTACCAAAGGCATTATGTATCCGAGAAAAGACTCACAAAGTTATTGAATATGAAGGACGTCGTCGGATAAAATCCAACAAGGCTATGATGGTCCATAAAGGATCTGATGTGAGTATCGGCACACAACCAGAGGAAGAATCAATGCAAAGACCTTGGATTATAGAAACAACTAAGTAACTTAGAGCTCAATTGCAAAGGAATTATGATTTACAAAGCGAAGGATCAGAAACAGACGCTATGATCAAGGATGGATAAGTTCAATAGACATAGGGCACAATCGGCGACAATTTGATTGGGGAGAACCAACTCACATTTCAAATGACGTCTGAGCCGGAAGGATGAATTCTAGGGTCTGATTGAGGATTGTGAGCATTCGCAACAAATTGAATCAACGGACTCAAAATGATAATGACAAGAGATGCCAATAAGATTACGAGACTTAAGATTAATCATAATGCAAGTAAGCAAGAATTTCAAGAGCAAAAAGGCTCCTGAGGATTTTCGGAAGATCGAATGATATTTTGAACACTTTTGTGAAATACTTGAATCAACTGGGGATGAGCGGATACTCGGTAAGTGCGAGAATTATCCGTAGGGGTATTCAGGTGATAAAGAACAGCAAGGCAGTAAGCTCAAAGGATTCTCGTAACAACAGAGAGAATTTCGGGGTATCTTGTAATAACAAGATCAACTGGGAAACATTGTATGAATGGCGAGTATACGTGGTTATCCATAGGAGTTTATCGATGAAAGGGAATTGCAAAAGCGATGAACACAAGTTCTCGGGTTATCAGCAGAGAGTATCTTCAGGGTCTTCACGTGCAGCAGACGATCCTCAGTAATAAGGGGCTCTCCGGGTGAAAGTGATAACGAGATCCTAATGTTAGATTTAGCAAAATTCACTTAACCCGAATAGAAGAGAGATCAGAGTCCCAGAGTATAGACAAGGAGTAAAAGATCCTAATACCACCCAATGGCGACGTGGGCCCGTAAGACACACAGCCATGTTAGTAAAAGTTTTTCAATGACTAGACTCGACTTCGGCCAAAGAGTTGGAAAGGGGGATCCCTACAAGCAGTCGGTTCTGATACCAACTTGAAACGCCCCCGATTTGACCGTACACTAATCATGCACGCAAATGTGTACGATCAAGATCAGGGACTCACGGGAAGATATCACAACACAACTCTACAACATAAATAAGTCATACAAGCATCATAATACAAGCCAGGGGCCTCGAGGGCTCGAATACAAGTGCTCGATCATAGACGAGTCAGCGGAAGCAACAATATCTGAGTACAGACATAAGTTAAACAAGTTTGCCTTAAGAAGACTAGCACAAAAGTAGCAACGATCGAAAAGGCAAGGCCTCCTGCCTGGGACCTCCTAACTACTCCTCGAAGCCGAACTCCATGTAGAATCATCCTCGGGATCTCTAGCTCCTGGACTCCAGCATCTGGTTGCGACAATCAGGTATAGAAAGGGGAAAAGAGGGAGAAAAGCAACCGTGAGTACTCATCCAAAGTACTCGCAAGCAAGGAGCTACACTACATATGCATGGGTATAGGTGTAAAGGGCCATATCAGTGGACTGAACTGCAGAATGCCAGAATAAGAGGGGGATAGCTAATCCTGTCGAAGACTACGCTTCTGGCAGCCTCCATCTTGCAGCATGTAGAAGAGAGTAGATTGAAGTCCTCCAAGTAGCATCGTATAGCATAATCCTACTCGGCGATCCCCTCCTCGTCGCCCTGTTAGAGAGCGATCACCGGGTTGTATCTGGCACTTGGAAGGGTGTATTTTATTAAGTATCTGGTTCTTGTTGTCATAAGGTCAAGGTACAACTCCGGGTCGTCCTTTTACCGAGGGACACGGCTATTCGAATAGATAAACTTCCCTGCAGGGGTGCACCACATAACCCAACACGCTCGATCCCATTTGGCCGGACACACTTTTCTGGGTCATGCCCGGCCTCGGAAGATCAACACGTCGCAGCCCCACCTAGGCTCAACAGAGAGGTCAGCACGCCGGTCTAAACCCTATGCGCACAGGGGTCTGGGCCCATCGCCCATTGCACACCTGCACGTTGCGTACGCGGCCGGAAGCAGACCTAGCCCCCTTAATACAAGCGCGAGCTTACGGTCCAATGCGGCGCACGCCACTCAGTCGCTGACGTCAAAAAGAGCTTCGGCTGATACCACGACGTCGAGTGCCCATAACTGTTCCCGCGTAGTTGGTTAGTGCGTATAGACCAAATGGCCAGACTCAGATCAAATACCAAGATCTTGTTAAGCGTGTTAAGTATCCGCGAACGCCGACCAGGGCCAGGCCCACCTCTCTCCTAGGTGGTCTCAACCTGCCATGTCGCTCCGCCATAAAGTAACAGTTGGGGGCCGTCAGGAACCCAGGCCCACCTTTACCGGGATGGAGCCACATGTCCTTTCAGCCCCCTCACCAGAATCACTTGCGGGTACTCAACGAGCTGACCCGACTTTAGTCACCACATGTGTCATGTATATAAAGAATATAGTATATACCCGTGATCACCTCCCGAAGTGATCACGGCCCAGTAGTATAGCATGGCAGATGGACAAGAGTGTAAGGTCACTGATGGAACACTAGCATCCTATACTAAGCAGTAGGATAGTAGGTAAGGGTAACAACTGTATCAACAATGACAGGCTATGCATCAGGATATGATTAACGGAAAGCGGTAACATGATACACTACTCTAATGCAAGCAGTATAGAGAAGAATAGGCGATATCTGGTGATCAAGGGGGGGCTTGCCTGGTTGCTCTGGCAAGTAGGGGTCGTCAACTCCGTAGTCGAACTAGGGGTCGCCGGTAGTCTCGGGGTCTACCGGAAAGAAGTAACGGGGGGGGGGGGAACATAATAAATAACAGAGCAATCAAAGCAACACAAAGCGTAACATGACAATACGCGGTGCTAGGTGTGCCCTAACGCGGTCGTAGGTGATACCGACGAAGGGTGGAAAACATCCGGGAAGGTATTCCCGGGGTTTCGCGTTTTCGGACAGATGAACCGGAGGTGAAATGTTACAGGTTCACTATGCTAGGGACGCTGGCGGACGAACGGGCTGCGTATCTGGATTCGTCTCGTCGTTCTGAGCAACTTTCATGTACAAAGTATTTTCATCCGAGCTACAGTTTATTTTATATGAATTTTAAAAGATTTAAATTAATTTTAGCATTTATTTAATTAATTTAATACAACATTATCCAGAACAGTGCATGCTGACATCATGACGTCAGCATGGCATCAGTAGTCAATAGGGCGTTGACTGGGTCAAACTGACGTGCGGGTCCCGCATGTCATACACTGCTTAGTTTAATTCGGGTTTAGCTAATTAATTACTGTTTAATTAAATTAACTAATTAATTAGATTAATTTAAACAGGATTAATTAACTTAATTAATTTAGTTAATTAATTAATTAATTAATTAAATTTATTTTTATTATTTATTTTTTTATTATTTTTTCGTTCTGGGGGTGGGGCCCATATGTCATAGGCTCATGGCCTTAACGGGAGCTGGGTGCACGGGTGCCGGGCAGCGGGCGCACGGGCGCCATCCCGAACAGAGGCGCACCCGACCGGGCGCTGCGGGGCGGCAGGGGAGCTCCGGCGAGGAGGGTACGGCGCGCGGGGCGGGCAAGGGCACCGACGGGGCGAACGGATCCGTGGAGGGCGGAGCAGAGGGGGCGTGGGCACGGCCAGGAGGCTGTGCAGAGCAGCAGCAGGGGGTCTCGGGCGAGCGGCGCAGGAGTGGCACGGCACCAGGGCGGGGACGGCGTTGCGCGGGCGTGCGCATCGAGCGTGGCCGGGTCGCGCGGTGCGACGGCGGAGTACGGGAGCAGAGAGGGAGGAGGAGAGGGGAGGCGCAACCGGCGCGGCGGCTCAACGCGAAGCTGTAGGGAGGGGGCAGTGGGCTCGAGGCGGTTTGGGGTGGACCGGCAATGGCGGGGCGAGGACGAGGCGACGACCGACGATGGAGAGGCGGGGCGGGGCAGTCTGGCAACGGCATCGGGGAGGCGGCGACGTCAGGGGCAGGCGCAGGGTCGGGGCGCGTCGTGCGGGAGGAGACGGGGAGGCGGGCGCCTGTGTGGTGGCGAGGGGCGACGGTGAGGCTCGATGCAGGCTGTCGATGGAGAGGCGGGGCGGGGTCGAGGAGGCGGTCTGGCGGGGGCTAGCGATGGCGTCGTCGTGGACGATGGCGTCAAGCGGCACCGGGCGGCGAGGCACGGTCGTCGGGGCGCAGCGGGGTCGATCCCGATCTAGCTCGGGTCGAGGTGGGGCGGGCGCCATGCGGGGTGAGTCTGGGAGGCAGGCGCCGGCGAGGGGGTGGCCGGAGGCGCCGGGCGGCGGCAGCGTGGCGAAGGGGTCGGGGCCCTCTGCCCCGATCCAGGCGGGGAAAGGGGAGAGGGGCGTGCGGGGAGCGAGTGGGGGAGTGGGGATCGGGAGGAAGTGGGTTGACCGGCTAGGGTTTCGGGGTAGTGGGTGTATAGGCGCAGCTGGTGGGCTGGCCTGGTGGTCTGGTGGCCTGCTGGGCCGTGGCCCAGTGGGCCAAGGATTTTTTTACTTTGTTTTATTTCCTTTATTTTTATTTATTCTTTCATATTTTATTTTAGTTACATTTTATTTTAGTTTTATAAAATGCCAAATGAGCACCTAAATTAGTATTACTAATTAGTCCACTGCCACAATTATTTTGGCACATTATTAAATTAGTTATATTATTATACTCTATAAAAGGCATTAAGTTAATAGTCTTTGCTGCTGTTTTAATTACTTTAGAGCCCTAAAACATTTTATCAATGTTTGGTCTCTCCACCAATATATCCTATGAATTATTTGCCACAATAAGAACATTTTAGTTTTTATGTTTGAAAACATTTACTGTTTGCCAATATTTTAAATTTGAATTTGAATCGTTTTGAACTAACGCGAGTTTATCAACAGTAACCGTGGTGACGTGGCATCTTTAACAGAGGTTTACTGTAGCCTAATTGTCCGGGCGTTACAGTTGCGGCCGGGGAAGCCGCCAAGTCCGCTGCTGAGGAGGCCGCCAAGGGGCCTGCCGGGGAGACCAGCGAGACCGCTGCCGGGGAAGCCGGCAAGGGGCCTGCCTAGGAGCCTGGCAAGGCTGCCACCGAGGAGGCCGCCAAGGAGCCCGCCGAGGAGGAGGCGGCCAACGACCAACCTTCCTCCCCTGCAGCCCCTGCCTTGGACAAGTATCTGGAGGTGCGTGACGACTTCTTCGTTCGCCTCCCTAGGACGATGGGTGGCAGAGCGCCAGCCGAGGGGGAGGTGTTCGACGACGAGATGCTCGCCATCGCCGGGCTCCAGGTTGTTGATGACCCGAGCGTCGGCGGTGACGGTTCTCAGGAGGAGCAGCTTCTTCGGGCCATGAGCGTCAACTTCCAGAAGCTCCAAGCGCTCCACCGTGCCCTCCTTGACAAGGTGAAATCCAAGATGGCGGCGGTGGACAAGGCGGAAGCTGATTTTGAGGAGCGCGTCACTCAGGTGCAGGCCTGGTTCCGCGAGGCCCAGGAAGAACTGAAGGCTACCCAGGGCGAGCTGGCTGAGCGCAAATGTGAACTCATCCTGAAGTATGCTCATATCAAGAAGGCCCAGGAGTTGGCGAAGGAGCAGGCCGCCAAAGACGAAGCCGCCCGGCAACAGCAGAAGGCCCTGCTGGACTCCCAGGAAGAAGATCTTGTTGCTCGTGAGCAGGCGCTTGCCGCCACGCTCCGCGGCAAAGACGAGGAAATCAGAGAGATCGTCGCGCAGCTGACCCGGGAGCTGGAGCAGAGGCACAAGGGCACACTCGATGCTCTGACCCTGGATCACGCCGTCAAGGTGAAGGAGCTGGAGCGGGATGGGCTGAAGAAAAAGGTCTTGGAGCTGACGGAGGAGAAGGACACGGCCAACGGCGCCTTGGCGGATGCACAGGCCGTAGTCTTCGGTAAGGCCGAGCTACTCTCCAAGGCCAACGACTCCATCAATGACCTGAAGCTGAAACTGGATGGCCTGGAGGGGACGTTTTCGGAGGTCAGGGCCCGTGAGGAGACCCTGAACAAGGCCCTGGAGGACGAGAAGCATCCGCGGAGCAACGATGCCGCCGATCATGAGGAGTACGTGAAGGGCGTAAACCTCTGGATCAGCCGCCTCGTCGACGTCACGGAGAGGCTCACCGCACAGCTAGCCGCCATGGGCCTGCCGGATGTCAGGTACACCCCGGAGCCGAACGTGAGCCCCAATGCCAGGCTGACCCTGTTCTTCAAGGGCGTCCTCGGAGCCCTGGAGCGGCTCCGCTCCAACCGAGCAGTTTATCTGGCCAATGAGTCCCGGAGGCTCTGCCGGGGTGCCCTGACCAAGGTGGCATTCTGGAACCCCAACATCGAATTCGCCGGTGCGCTGGAGAGCTTGCCAGAGGATGCAGACCTCACAGCGCTCAAGGGGCGTATCGAGCCCATCATCAACTGTCGGAGTTCAGAGGGTGGAGGGCCAGCGTCGGGACTAGCCACCCTGTTTCTCATCGCCGCTGCGGGTTCATGACCAAGACAATTTTATCTTAAGTTAGAACCACAGCAACAATCGATGTAATATAACTCTGCAATACTTTTAAATGATGCATGCTATTTTCCTGTTCGATCTTTCTTGGTATGTACGCCCTACGCTTCGTTCGATAGGCTTGCCGGCGCGTAAACCCAAGCCGCGGCGCTTTGAGGACGGATCTTTAGCAGCCTGTCGGGCGTGCTTGCTGCCGGGCAAACCACCTTACTGCTCTCAGCACGGCCGCTTGAACTGTAGAGCGGACTCGAAACAGAACAAGGGCGTTTCCAATAGCGGATAGGCCACCCTGCCGCTCTTAACGCGGCCGCTCGAACTGTTTAGCGGACTCGAAGCAGAACAAAGGCGTTGCCAATAGCGGGAGGGTCCCATCGCGTGCAGGTTTTCCATACAAAGAGCAAGATCTTTCGAGGAAAATAACTTTATAAAAAAAGGGAATTACTCAAAGTTTTGCGCGACTTAACTTTTCCGTCACCACGCGGGTGGTTGTTGCGGCTGCAAACGATACTACTCCGCCTCGCTGATGGCACCGTTGGGGCCTTCTCCCTTGAAGCCATCACGATGATGTAACCAACGTGCTTGCTTCTAGACCAGATTTCCACAGCTGCGCCCCCTACCTGGCGCGCCAAAGATGTCGGCGGAAATAACACCTATGGGATCACAAAGAATCCCTTCTACGGTTGACAGGGCGCGGGGCTGTGGGAAGAGTAGGATTAGAAGATCGACGCGGGGGAATTATCCAGGTTCGGGCCGCAAGCGATGCGTAATACCCTACTCCTACTGGTGTATGTTTATCTGGTGTTCTTGGACGTGCTACAGAGCGTGCAGGGTCCAAAAAGTTCGAATCCTCTATCAGTACGCCGCGGGCCTCCTTTTATAGTCAAAGGGGCTACCACAGTGGCACACATGAGGTGGAAAGTTGTACACTAGTCGAGTTTATCTCTGGCACCGTAGGACAAAACGCATTAAATGCGCTACTTAGGTGTCCTCTTGCTTTATCGGGGACGGCAACGAAGCCCGTCCCGTCCGTCGTCGCTTCGCCTTGCTCCTACACGCATCCAGGACAACAAGGCATGCAACGCCATGTAGGCTGGCAGGCTGCTGAGCTGGTGTGGTGGCAGGGTCTTCACGAAGATCTACATGTCACCATGCAGGTGCTTGCTGAGTTGACCTAGGAGCTGCATGCCGCCACGCAGGTGCCTGCCTAGTTGGCGGGCTGGCAGCTGTGTGGGAACGGCGGTGGAGCCTTGGCGCAGGCCTGGCTGTGGCCTCGTAGATGTCCTCGGCAAGAGCCTTGCCCGGGGGCCCCGGCAAGGATCTTGGCGGGGTCTTGCAGGCGTCCCCGGCAAGGGTCCTACCGGGGGTCTCATTGGCGTCTGTGGCAAAGATCTTGCCGGTTCGTCTTCTGGTTCTCATCTAGTCTTGTATGCTCTTGGCCTTCACAAAGATCTGCATGCCACCATGGGGCGCCTCCCGATCCTTGGTTCCAATGTGTCGATGGTGTCGGAACTCTTAGGCTCAAGGGTGGCGGCCTCGTTGGTGTTGGGCAAGTTGCCCGGGCAAGGCTCTTGCCGGGGCTATGGAGGCCGCCCCGGCAAGGGCCTTGCCGGGGGAGTTTCACCTCGCCCTTCTTCTCTTCATGCTTCTGGTCTTCAACACTGCTTTGGTAGTCTTGCGTCCTTGCCTCCTCTGCCCCGCCAAGCGTGGTCGTAGGTGCGGCTGCAACTGCTCGCGCATAAGTAAAGGGGTACCAAAAGGACCCCTACTTTTGTACACCGACAGACACGTATTGAATTGTTGCCATCGAGGATAAAAAGATGGGGTTTACATCATATTGCATGAGTTTATTCCTCTACATCATGTCATCTTACTTAAGGTGTTACTCCGTTCTTTATGAACTTAATCCACTAGATGTATGTTGGATAGTGGTCGATGTGTGGAGTAATAGTAGTAGATGCAGACAGGAGTCGGTCTAGTTGACACGGACGTGATGCATACATAATCATTGCCTTGGATATGGCCTGTCTAGGACACTGTCAGCTGAACTCCATCCTGGTGCTTGACAGCTATCTTGTCGGCTTGCTTGATCACCCAGCAATTTCGATTAGAATGAGTGGCCGGTTTGTCAGGAGTACCATGGATGACACATGGCCTGTCTAGGATCTGATCCAACATTGAGGGATCCTCTCTATCCATTTGAGCAGGTTTATGTTTGTTACCTCTGCACTGATTTATGGTCGCGGCATTGACTACTCCCATGTCGACGTTATTGGAGCTGGGCGTGGTAGGGCGCGCGATGCGCCGAGGTCGATTGCTCTGGGTAATCCAGCTATCCTCTCCCGCACATAATATAGTCATTAAATGAGGGCCGCCATTGTTCGGGGTCTCTCGTGCAAGAGCTCTCGAACGAGCCATTCGTCGTGGATGTTGTACTTAAAGGCATCGATTGCTTTCGCATCTGGACAGTCCATGATTTGGTTCTTTTTATTTAGGAACCGATTCCAAAATTGTTGCTGGGCTCTTTGGGCTTCTGTATGATCAGGCCGAGGTCATTAGCGTTCACAGACCGGCCATGAGTTCCTTGAAAGTTAGCTCGGAGAGCCTCCTCGAGCTCTTCCCAGCTATTTATTGAATTTTCGGGCAAGCTATTAAGCCAATGGTGCGCCAGTCCTTGAAGCCTTAAAGGCAGATATTTGACATCATGAAGGTCATCACCTTGGGCCATATTCACGTGCATGAGGAAATCCACAATCCACACTGTCGGATTCGTGGTCCCTGTATGTTTCCATATTAATGGGTTTAAACCCAGCGTGGAATGGGTACTGCATCACCTTATTGGTAAAACACCTTGGGTGTGCTGCTCCTCGGATACGAGCTGCAACGTGTCAGATGTGTGGTGTTGTTAATTCCTGATTATGTGTATAATCACGTGCTTGGCCATATTTGGCCATCCAGGCCAGTTGCCCCTCCTGTCCAGCAGGTGGTTGTTCCTGGGATCTGTAGGTAGGACCTACAGGAGACCCTGGTATCGGGTCTGACCTATCCCGTGGATCGTGACTATTCCGAAGCGGGATTGGTGCCTTGCCGTGACGGTGTCTTTCCTCTGGAGTGTCATAGCGTTGACCGGGTGGCTTCATTTGTCTTCGGGAAGGGTTGTCCAGATTAATGGCTCCACCCAGCATTGACCATGGGGAGCGGGGAGTAAATTGCACAGAAGTACCACAATTGGGGCATTGGAAGCAGATTGGTACCAAGTTTGGTAATTTTTACATGTCAGTACCAAGTCTGGGGCTAGACGTTACAAAAAGGTCTAAATCGCGTATAAACGCGTATTGACAGTGTATCTGACTGGCAGGACCCGCCTGTCAGCTGCTGACGTGGCATTTTTTTGCAGAAACCCCCCGCACCTCCTTCGTCCTCACGCGCGGCGGCGCCCGATCTGGATAAGTCGCAGTGACCTCCGACTCGCTTCCTCCGCGGCCCTGGCGGCGGCGGCCAACCTTGCCCTTCCCGGTGCATCGCCAGAAGAAGAAGGCGAGGAGCAGCGAAGCGGCGGCGCCGAAGACCCCGGCAGCAATAACGATGCCGAGGCCGGTGCCCCCAAGGCCGCTGCCGCAGCGCGAGGACACGGGGTGGCCGCAGAGGCCCGAGTTCCCAGAGAAGGAGTCCTTGGAGAAGGCAGAGCCGAGCTGGGACGGGATCTGGCCCTCGAGGCGGTTCCCGGAGAGGTCGAGCGCCTTGAGGCGGTCGAGGCACGCGAGGGAGGCGGGGATCTGGCCGGAGAAGGCGTTGTCGCTGAGCTTGAGCGAGTTGAGGAAGCGGCAGTTGGCGAGCTCGGAGGGGAGCGGGCCGGTGAGGCGGTTGCCGGAGAGGTCGAGGTTGACGACGAAGGGGATCCAGTCGCAGAGCGCGGGGGGTATCTGGCCCTCGAGCGCGTTGGAGGAGAGGTCGAGCGTGTTGGCGGAGCGGCAGTACTGGAGCGCGGGGGGGGGGGGGGGGATTTTGCCCTGGAGGCCGAAGCCGGAGAGGGAGACGGCGAGGATGCGCGACTCCTGCGGGTTCCAGCAGGAGATGCCGGAGAAGTCGCAGACGGCGCCCGCCGAGGTGTTGCTGGTCCAGGAGGTGAGGCGGCCCTCGGGGTCCCTGAGGTCGGCCTTGACGCCCTTGAGGCACCGCGCGTCGTCCTCTTGCGGCTCCGCCGCCGACCCCGGCGCCGGCTGCGGCGCGGCGGGCGGGAGGGTGAGGGCTAGGGCCAGGGCTAGCAGAAGGAGGTGCGGGGGGTTTCTGCAAAAAAAAATGCCACGTCAGCAGCTGACAGGCGGGCCCTGCCGGTCAGATACACTGTCAATACGCGTTTATACGCGATTTAGACCTTTTTGTAACGTCTAGCCCCAGACTTGGTACTGACATGTAAAAATTACCAAACTTGGTACCAATCTGCTTTCAATGCCCCAATTGTGGTACTTCTGTGCAATTTACTCGGGAGCGGGCGACCTCCTTGTTGATTTCTAGGAAGGAGTTCCTCCAGGGTTGTCGCTGCTTGTTGCCAATGGTTCTTTGTTCGAATTCTTGCTCGGCGATAAGGACCTCAGTCCACTTGTCATTTAGTTTGTCCTGCTCAGCTGGAAGCTGTTCGAAGTTCTGTTTCATTCTTTTGGCGGTACTAATTAACTGACGCGGAAAGCCTGTCATCGAGGGTCGGTGAACGGCTCCTCGGGGATATCAAAGTCGTCGGATCCGAGGCTTAAATCATCCTCGGTCTCTGGATAATAATCATACATTGCGGTCCTCCTCATCCCTTGTATTGTCCAACATACAGACGTCTTGGGTGGAGGGAACCGCTCGACTTTCAGTCTCCTCGACGGTGATTGGGAGCACGTCCTGCGATGGATCGATGACAATTTCTTCCGAATTGGTATGTTTTTCAGAGGCGTGGTCCGGTATGTCGGTTAAATCTTCGACAATAGCAACTTCATGGGTGGCGGATGGGACGAACTTTTCCATGTCCTTAGGCTCTCCTTTGATCTTGTCGACCCGCGACGAGATACAGATGGACCGCTAAGGCCGTTGGTAGCACAGTGCACAATAAGTTCTACTTTGGTTTCTTCTCCAACGCTGCATGTGCCATCAGATCTAGTGGTGGGATCAGGTGGACTGGTTTGTCTTCCCCTTCGTGTTCAATGCAGGGGAGCCATTTGTGTCTTTGTCAGGTCGATGGTGCTTCGGCAACAACAATGCCTATTTTCATATTCCATCAACTCCGGTCGATGTCTAGGTGTGATCAGCTCAGCCGCGTCCTCTTCTTTGGGCCATCGATCCTTCGGGATCGACGTCGCCGACACTTTCTGGCAGAGATTGGTGACTTCCCAATTGCGTGCATGGTACACCTTTATTGTTTTGGCGACGACGAGTAACTCCTTTGGCAGCAACGACAATCAATAAAGGATGGAGAAGATGGATGATTCTCTAAGGAATGGATTGTATATCCATTATCCTTTTGGTGAACGTCTTGCAATGTTGATGTTCTCAAGAGCTACGGCTCATTCGGAAAGAAAAAGGGAGCCCGTGACTGTTTATTCTAGGTCGAACGTCCCACAAGGTTGGCTGACTTTTCAGAAAAGGCAAACAATTTCTAAAATGATAAGTACCTGACATCAGGTATAAGTACATGGCAAGTCGAATGTTTTTTATGACAATTCTAGTGATGTAAGGATGACAAGTAAGTTGACACACATGGTAATTTTCTGTTGAAAAATAGGCTGAAGTACGAAGTTGTCATGCTTGCCAACAATAGTCGCCTTTCTTGCGTCACTAAATTTGCAATAGAAAATATTTGATTCGTCATATACCTAACGTTCGAGTGTTATCAAATTTCAACAATTTTGGGGCATGTAATCCCAAATTTCCGTGTACATATTGCAAAGCCCAAAGCCTGATCATAGACTAGCCACTGTGGCATTATTCTCCCATTTGCTGGGAGTAGCCAGCCAGCTAGCATACACGTGCCTGTCTGATTCAATCATTTTGTACCATTGTACAGCCCAGCATCCGAGCAATGTTTTCCAGCGAGAGTGGTCACTGAAACGGGAGAGGATAAGAAAGCAATGTCCTGGTATGCGCCCACCGGTCCAGTCCATATTTTTTTTTTCTGAGGGAAAGCGGTCCAGTCCATGTGTGCTTCCATGCATGCACGGCTCGCTCATAACTTGATTGATGCATGCAATGTCATCCGTTGTTTAGTTCCATCTGAGAATTAGATATTTTGAGACTCATATCTTCAAAATGGAAAAGTATATATATAGATAGTGATATTTTCTTAGTTTCTCGTCATGCATACACAACGACGATATTTGGTGTCAGGTTTTTCAGATCTATTCAAGAATTCAACGGCGACGACTACGGCTCCGGGGCACTGTTCATTAAGGGCACATGCACGAACACTTTCCGGCTGTCATCGACAAGGTCAGGCCGGCTCCGGTATGAGAGTGGCGACAACGGCGTGTCGGCGGCTCGTTCTGGGCAATGGCAATGGTCGTTCAGTGGTCCATGGACCTCGATATAATTTTTATTTGTTTGAGGTGGTTTGTACTTTCGGTGAATCTTTATAATATATTTGATTATTTTCGTAAAAAAAGATGGTGATATTTTCCAGCTTAAGTAAAGGGAAACGTTTGGGGCCGGGGCACCGGCAGAACGATTCGGCCGGTCTCCCTCTTCCTCGCACAGCGCACGTACAGGAGGGCACCAGAGCCGGCAGGCACCACGCGCGGGCCAGACGACCAGCGGGCTTCTTCGACCGCTGCCCCCAGAGAAGAGCGCCTTGTCGTCCGCGTGCGGCCGCCCCTCACCGAATGTCGTTCGCGTGCGGCCGCCCCTCGCTGGATCTCGTCCGCCTGCGGCCGCCCCTCGCCGGATCTCGTCCGCCTGCGGCCGCCCCTCGCCGGACTACTACCCCTCTGCCTCTTCCCAGAATCCGCCCCTCTGCCTCTCCCTGGAATCCGCGCCGGCCGCCCCTCGCCAGACCTTGCAGCGCTCGAGCCTCCCCAGCCATGGCAGACTACACCCCACGGTGATTTTTTGTTAGAACCGGTTGTAGCAAATTCAATCGCCGGTGGTAGCAAAAATCTACTACTGTTGCAGCAAAACGGCGTCATCGTCATCGCGAGCAAACACTAGACATCGCGCTTTTTTGTTACATGCTACAACCTGTATCACATTTTGCTACAACCGGCACACCACTCAGCTACAACCGGCGCCGAGTTTTGCTACATCGGATATACAGAAAGTTGCAAGCGTTCAGTGCCATCGAGGAAAGCTACAACCGTCTACAGAAAATGCTACAACCTTCGATGAAAAAAGCTTCAACCAAACGAGAGATGAATTTTTCACCCAGGCGCTGCTCAAAACGAAAAAAGTTTCAATCGTTTACAGAAAAGCTTCCACCGTAGAGGAGAAAAGCTACAATCGTGTCAATTTTTTGCTACTACCGTCTGTGTGTTTTGCTACATCCATTCATGCGGCCATGGTGATTTTTTGCGACTGAGGTGTGACCGGCGACGACGAGGGCGAACATTTTTTGTTGCAACAACCTCGTTTTTTGCTACCATTGGCGATGTGTTTTGCTACATCCGATTAACATGTTTGCTACAATGGCGACGCTGATGGATTTTTTTGCTGCAACCGTTGTCTTCATTTGCTACGACTGACACGGGAAAATGCTACCACGAGGCATCTCTGTTTTTTGCTGGAACCAATCATCGGTAAGGCGGAGCTGCATCCATGGCACTCCGACGAGCAGCGGGGGCAGCGAGCGGTCGGGGCGAGCTGAGTCCCGGAGCGCGGGGCGGCCCCGACGGGTGGCCGGGGCAGCGAGCGGACTTGGACGAGTTGAATCGCGGAGCTGCATCCATGGCGCTCCGATGGGCGGCCGAGGCGGCGAGCGGTCAGCTGCAACCAGCGGCCGGGGCGGCGAGCGGGCGGGGCGAGCTGAGTGCCGGAGCGTGGGGCGGGCGGCGAGCGGTCAGCTCCATCCCGATCCGTTGGATCCTTATCCAACCAGGGCGTCGTCTTCCTCTCGTGAGCGCGGACGGGGAAAGGAACCCGATCTCGCCGCCCGTCTTCGCCGGCCGCCCCACGCTCCGGCACTCAGCTCGCCCCGCCCGCTCGCCGCCCCGCCCGCCGGTTGGAGCTGACCGCTCGCCGCCTCGGCCGCCCATCGGAGCACCATGGATGCAGCTCCGCGACTCAACTCGTCCAAGTCCGCTCGCCGCCCCGGCCGCCCGTCGGGGCCGCCCCGCGCTCCGGGACTCAGCTCGCCCCGACCGCTCGCTGCCCCCGCTGCTCGTCGGAGTGCCATGGATGCAGCTCCGCCTCACCGGTGATTGGTTCCAGCAAAAAACAGAGATGCCCCGTGGTAGCATTTTTCCGTGTCAGTCGTAGCAAATGAAGACAACGGTTGCAGCAAAAAAAAAATCCATCAGTGTCGCCATTGTAGCAAACATGTTAATCGGATGTAGCAAAACACATCGCCAATGGTAGCAAAAAACGAGGTTGTTGCAACAAAAAATGTTCGTCCTCGTCGTCGCCGGTCACACCTCAGTCGCAAAAAAGCACCATGGCCGCATGAATGGATGTAGCAAAACACACAGACGGTAGTAGCAAAAATTGACACGATTGTAGCTTTTCTCCTCTACGGTGGAAGCTTTTCTGTAAACGATTGAAACTTTTTTCGTTTTGAGCAGCGCCTGGGTGAAAAATTCATCTCTCGTTTGGTTGAAGCTTTTTTCATCGAAGGTTGTAGCATTTTCTGTAGACGGTTGTAGCTTTCCTTGATGGCACTGAACGCTTGCAACTTTCTGTATATCCGATGTAGCAAAACTCGGCGCCGGTTGTAGCTGAGTGGTGTGCCGGTTGTAGCAAAATGTGATACAGGTTGTAGCATGTAACAAAAAAGCGCGATGTCTAGTGTTTGCTCGCGATGACGATGACGCCGTTTTGCTGCAACAGTAGTAGATTTTTGCTACCACCGGCGATTGAATTTGCTACAACCGGTTCTAACAAAAAATCACCGCGGGGTGTAGTCTGCCATGGCTGGGGAGGCTCGAGCGCTGCAAGGTCTGGCGAGGGGCGGCCGGCGCGGATTCCAGGGAGAGGCAGAGGGGCGGATTCTGGGAAGAGGCAGAGGGGTAGTAGTCCGGCGAGGGGCGGCCGCAGGCGGACGAGATCCGGCGAGGGGCGGCCGCACGCGAACGACATTCGGTGAGGGGCGGCCGCACGCGGACGACAAGGCGCTCTTCTCTGGCGGCAGCGGTCGAAGAAGCCCGCTGGTCGTCTGGCCCGCGCGTGGTGCCTGCCGGCTCTGGTGCCCTCCTGTACGTGCGCTGCGCGAGGAAGAGGGAGACCGGCCGAATCGTTCCGCCGGTGCCCCGGCCCCAAACATTTCCCTTAATAAAAACACAACGTGCACTGTAATAACGGAGAAATAGGCAAAACCGATTGCCAATGTCCGAAAGTTGCGTCTGCCTTCACGTGTCTTACGAAGAAGGCAGGAGTTTTTTTCCACTTAAATACGACTAAGACAAGACTGATCAATAACAAATTCTCCTTTTTTGCGGGGTAATCAATAACAAATTTCACGTTCTAAAACGACCTTTAATTACAAGGGTTAATCTATCCACCTGCGCCCTGTCACGTCTATCTGCCGTGATCGGCGCCGCATGTTCGGTCCGCATTGCTATCATGGATCAGTCCAATGAAAAACCAAGTGACAAATATCCGGATCTGTGTTTACTCGAAAGCTGGAGCTGAAAGAAAGGAGAGCAAAAAGTTGCTAATCAAGAAAAGGTATCTGTCCTAGTAGCGACGCGTTCGTTTCCCGTCACACCGATCGAAGTTATGATCGTGCAATCCAGGCTTGTGTCCTGCCACATTTTTCGTTTCATCAAGAATTCTATTATCAGCAATGTTCAGCTCCTAGGAGTTAGTACAGTATCTCTATGATGGGTATTGAGAAAATGTAAGGTGCTGCGGATTCTGAAATAGCCAACAACAAAATGGGTTTTGTAATTATCAATTTTCTTGTTTGCACATAAAAGGTGCCCTAAATTAGGAAAAAAGTCACTTATAATAAATGATAGTTATTAGTTGTGTAACAAATGATATTGAAATATTTTAAAAGGCAGAGTTATGCGAGTACCCGTCTCCCTGGGCTCTTCGCGGGCGAGGAGCGCCTCATGTCCGTCTATTTCCAGCTGGCTTGCCGCGGGAGCCTTTCAGGGGCGACGCGAGCCGTCCGATCTGCCCGAAGGGCTCACGCCTGGGCGACCCAGCTGGACGGTCCATGACAGGTGGACCGCCCAGCACGCTTGGGTCTACCTTCATTGGGCGGCAGCGGGCCCACCTGTGAGCGTCCTGGGGTGCATTTTTTTACGTGCGCGACGGGCAAGACGGGCCCGCCTGGTAGCGGCGTGCGTCCGCGTCAGGTCACGCGCTAGTCATCCCGTGCATTGCAGTCGCACCGACGGCTCGCGCGTGATGCCCGTGCCATCCGTTTTCGAGTGGCGTGCCGCGAGGGCCTCTCGGTGACTCTCCGAGCCGTCCAACCTGTTAGGACGGCTCGCTCCCGAGCGACCTGGCTAGTTGACGGCCCCATGATGGGTGGATTTTATGCATACCTTTTAGAGTATATTTTAGTGTCAAAATCCTCGTATCATATCAATCTAGCACTTATTCATGTTTTCAATGTATAGTTTTCTGTATTTACTTGTTTTACCAAGTTCTTTGCATAATTTATATTTATATTTATTTATTATTAGTTTTCCTTTCTTTCGTGATGTTCATAGGTGTGTTGACATGTTTATGGTCTCGGGACATCAAAAGAACCAAGTTGGGAGTCCAACAGAGAAGTTTCAGGCACCAAATCACGGATCTTTGGAGAGTTTGATGATTTGACATTTATCAAAGTGTCCAAATTGAAGATTCAAGGCCTCTAACGCATCGGCCTTTGCTCTACCAATCCAACGAGCCTAAAAACATCAAAATCAGAATTCATATAAAGAAATGATGACTAAAATACGAAGCAGCTCCCGAAGTCCATAGAGAATGACTGCCTTCCATACGAGTGTAGCCGTTTGTACGGGAGCTCGTATGACCTTCGGGCAGCTCCGAAAATTTGTTAGAACTTTCCCGATTCTGCTTCGATTTTGTATCCGTTTCTTCCTATGGTATCCTTGACTACCAATGCTTGGATGTGGATTTGGCTCCCCTAGAGCCCTTGGATGAAAGGGAAGAGGCTAGATCAATGGAGGACATCCGAGGAGTACTCTTATAAGAAGACCTCCAGCCTTAGCCGCCGCATCAAGCCATCTCCATCCTCCACAAGTCTCATCTACAGTCACCACACCTATGTTGCAGCGACTCCAGCATAGAGAGAAGGGCCAAGAAAAGGAAGAAGGAAGGAAGGAGGCGCCACCATGCTGGCGCCGGCCCTCCAGCCAGCGCCCTCCTCATCACTGCCGCCATGCCTCTCTCCATCTCCAACTTCGTGTTGGATTGTATCTTGTCCGTAAACTCTATGTACTCCATCACCATGTTTGAGTAATATAATTAGTTCTTGGGGGAATAATATGAACTCTAGTATGTAGTAGTACCGATTGTCTTGCGCCATATGTGACCCTCTTTACATGTTTGTGTTAGTAGTCTTCTTGATGTTGGGGGAAGTCGACCATTCAACATATGTAAATTTTGGACGGAAGGTTATTATACTGTTCGCGAACCGGCTGGTTGCGGAGGTGGGTGTGCGACAGGCCCTATCTCCCTTCGTCCCGGATTGTTGCGGCAGGGGGTAAACGGAGACCACTTTGACTGCGTCGACGGGGACCTTTTCTCCTTAATCACCATTTCATAACCGGAGTGTCGAAGAATGATGGTGTCGTATGTGATAGGAGCCGCCGCATGTATGCACATATATGTACCTGCTCCGCCCACAAAGAGAAACATGTAAAGTGGCTTAGTATTCGTAAAACATACGGGTAGAGATGACTCCGAACACCTTGAGAATGCCCTTATTACTCAAGCGTCGCCCCTTTATTTTATTTGCTCTTTTATTTATGTTTTTAACTCCTCATAGTTGTTTAGATAAAACCACCCTTATTATAGTTTCCGCTAGCAACTGACGAATAGACTATTTCCAGATAATGCTCTGGGTGTGAACATAGCCACGTAAGTGAAGACGTAGCTACGAGGTTGGTAGTTACCTCTGCAACACCGCTCCTTGTGGGAACGACATACTCTACTTACCGTGAATTGCAATAGCCATGTGCCCTTGTAGGTCATCAAGTTGCATGAAAATTATCCGCAGAGATCAAAGTTGTTGAAGCTCGAAGGAAGGATGAAATTCTTGACTGGATGTATGGTTTTTTGGATGGCGTAAATTATTATTGTCAAGAATATCTTTCTGGTAATAAAAGACATAAGATGATACACACGAACAAGTGAGCTCATAGGAAGAATCTAGCAAGAGAAGAGGAGGACGGACGGTTTGACGGCCTTCTCACAACTATTAGTTTTGATAGTGATTTCTTGCAATGATTTGAAGTGCACACTGATAAACGTATGGCTACCATGGATATGAGGAAATTGATAAACTTGTTGGATAAATGTGCATTTGTGTTGTGTTCCTCATATCCAGTTTCTTGCAGAAGTTGTAATGGTAAGATCCACCTTAAATTCCAGTGTGCAGATGCTCATGACGAGATCATTGCATCTTACAACAATGGTCGTGAGAGTGATGACACTAAGGAAACATTACAATATGTTTTATGCATAAGTGCCTGGATGTTACTTAGTGAAGTTAATCAAGAAGAGTCAAGTCCAACTACACACCGGGTGGATATCCCTTGGGATCTGATGGATTTATGGAGCATAAAAGCCCAACTATATTGCTCTAAAGAAAGCACTATCGGGAGGCAGCCCAAAAGTAAGTAGGAGTTTTTATTAGTTTTGAGTCATTATAGTTTAGTTTGCATTAGCACTTCGCATGAATTGTTGTTAAAGTTGGTTTGGTTAGTCTTCATTAGGTGAAATTTTTGTCTACTCAAAATTTTATATGTGGTACAATTGCACGATTGGATCTTCTTACTATTATCCTAGTACAAGTGTTGGAATTAATCCCGCATGAATTTTGGAAGAAAACAAAGTTCTAGATGAAACAAAAGAAAATATGACATTTCATAAGACCAGCCATGGTCGTATGCACCATTGTATCGAGCGAGGGAGGTGCCAACCAAAAACATCCAGAGGCGACAGATCCAACGACGGCGTGTCATGCGACCGCAAGTGCTCGTATACGCGTTCGTATGTCTCCTCAACAAAGACAAGCAGATTGGAGAGACAAAGACAACGTCCATACGAGCATGTATGCTCGTATAGTGCTTGTATGAAGCTCTGGCCGAAAGTAATCGTAGATCTAGAATGCAAGACATCATTTTGTAGGAGTGCTCACGCTCGTACACGTGCTCGTATGGTTGGGTGCTGACGCTGTGTGCCATGATAGAGTAAAAGATGCCGGACCATACGACCAAGAACGGTCGTACGTGTGCTCGTGCCAAGGCTAGAAAATGCCTAATTTGTTTATTTCTTTAAGACAAGGTTAGTGGATTATACTTTAACCATCCGTATGCATTTTAATGTTTATTATTCACCATTGCCTCCCAACAAATAAACTTTGTAGTTCTTCATGCTTTATTTTATTTCTTTTGCCCGGTTGGGTATATGAACTATGTTCGTATCCTGAAGCATGTGTTCTTTTTATGTTTTGTGTTTATTTTGCCAGAGGTTTGGACCTAGTGTGGTGACACGTACGGTATGGTGCAAACTGTATGAAAACCTCCACAAGCCACACAGTCACTTCGATATGACAAAATATTCAACTACAAGTGCCATGTTTTGTTGTACAATATAAAAAACATTTGATGAACCGTAGGACCATGTCCATTTTAAAGGAGAGGTTACTTGCACCTCAACGGTAAAAAGTTTTTATTAACCTTTCTTATATCTAAGCTTGGGGAGATAACCACTTTCCATAATCTCCTTCAATAAACTGCACTTTCTCTTTTTGTTTCATAATTTTCTTGAGACTAGCTCTTGCAAAGTTCTAAGCTTGGGGAAGTTATTTTTGCATGTGTAGAGTCTTGTGCAATGATCTTTATTTGATGAATACTGTGCAATCATGTGTCTCACTATTCACTGGTACCCTTACGTGCTATACAAACGGTTTTTAACCCCTTACCGGGACAGAGTTTTAAACCTTCGCTTAATGAGTGTGGGCGATAGGGGGGTCCTTCCCACATGACCCAGAAACCGTCGGGGATAGGCGAGAGGCTACTCACGATCGCCATAAAATAAACATATGAGAAGTTGCGCCTATCCCACGTGTTACATCTCAACGTTATGTTTCTGATTCGAGAGACATTCGAGACGATGTGTTTGCGATAGGTGTATGAAAAAGGTGGACCTCACAAATATTTAATCTACCGATGTGTTTGCGATAGGTACGTTATCGCACATAGTTCAAAAATGTAAAATGTGTGCGGTGCCTCTACCATCACCAACATGTCCATTTTCGTAACTATGTGCCATAGGTATTCCTGTCACACACACATGCATGTTTGAAACGTTTTCCCTATTACCATGAATCGCAGACGCATATGAGACAAAACTGTGTGTGCGTCCGTCGGGCATCGCAAACGTTTCACGTCAAAGAATCGTCTGTTCTTTATTTTTCCACCGTACATGTTGTTTTCTTTCTAACCGTGTGTACATTATTTATTCGCTCCTATTTAATTTTATTTTTCCTGTAATTTATTATTCGAATTGGAAATTTAGAAATATGAAACGTGGAATTCAAATTCTCAGCACAATGGTTCAACAACCAATTCATAAATAAAATTCTCAAATCAATATGTTCGGTAATTACAGGATTATGCAGCAATTAACTATGATGAACCATAATATATAGAGGCGGTAAAGGTGAAGAGACAAGTGTAAATCATTTTGGCTGCCGATGCTGTTGAAGAAGCGGAATGCCCATAATGTACCCTCCTGCATGCTATAGGCGCGAACAACTTCTGTCCAACCCCTTGTGACGATGGCCCGCCCATCCTTCACCGCCTTCAGGAAGACTTCTAGACCATCATCATGGTAGTATGAATTATATACTTTAACCTTAGTTTTCTCCACTCCGGTCATGTAGTTTGCAAGGTAATCATCGGTAAATTGCTTTGGAAACCACTGAAAAGAGAAAACTTTCAGATACTCATGTCTAATAGAGTAACTTGTTGTGGGCAGGGGAAAAAGGCAACACATTACTTACCATCCTAAAGTTCACTGTTTTCTTGGACAGAGTGTAAATAAAGAGCTTAATTCCCATCACCCGTCTCTTTTGCCTAACAATCTTTCTTAGTTTCCTCACTTGACACTTGTTCATGAATATCTCATTGCCCCATACACAAAAGGGATCGAAGCGTGGATCAGTACCGCTGATATATGTAGCTACAAGCAACAAGTAAATGTTAGAAACTAAACCGCGATTACACAAATGATGTAAAATACAACTACCTCGGTTCCTAAGTACAAGTAGTTTTGGAGATTTCAATATGAACTACATATGAATGTATATAGACATAGTTTAGATTAGAATGTAGATTCACTCATTTTGCTCCGTATATAGTCTATATTGCACTGGTACCGTAACGTGCTATACAAACGGTTTTTAACCCCTTTCCACGACGGCATTCTGAACCATCGCCGAGTGAGTGTGTGTGATAGGGGTTCCTTCCCACACGATCCAAAAACCATCGAGGATAGGCGAGTGGCTACTGACGATCAGAATAGAATAAACATATGAGAAGTCGCCCCAGTCCCACATGTTACGTCTCGACGTTACGTTTCTGATCCGAGAGACATCCGAAACGATTACGCCGCTATAGTCGTGTGAAAAAGGTGGACATCAACATTTAATCTACCGATGTGTATGCGATAGGTACATTATCTAACACAGTTCAAGAATGTAAAATATGTGGAGTGCCTCTACTAATGCCAACGTGTCCATTTTCATAGATGTGTGTGATAGGTATTCCTATCACACGCACACAGGTTTGAAACGTTTTCCGTATTACCATGAATCGCACACGCATTTGAGACGAAACCGTGTGTGCATCCGTCGGGCAACGCAAGCGTGTCACATCAAAGAACCGCATGTTCTCTATTTGTCATCTCACATGTTATTTTCTTTCTAATCGTGTGCACATTCTTTTATTCGCTCCTGTATAATTTTATTTTTTCCTGTAATTTATTAGTTGAATTGGAATTTTTGAAATATGAAACGTGGAATTCAAATTATCATCACAATGGTTCAACAACCAATCCATTAATAAAATTCTCAGTACAATATGTTCAGTAATTACAGGATTATGCATCAATTAACTATGATAAACCACAATATTTAGAGGCGGTAAAGGTGAAGAGACAAGTTTAAATCATTTTGGCTACCAATGGTGTTGAAGAAGCGGAATGCCCATAATGTGCCCTCCTGCATGCCATAGGCACAAACAACTTTTGTCTAACTCCTTGTGACGACCGCCTGCCCATCCTTCACCGCCTTCAGGAAGACTTCTAGAGAATTATCATGGTAGCATGAATTATATATACTTTAACCTTAGTTGACTCCACTCCGGTCATGTAGTTTGCAAGGTAATCATCAGTAAATTGCTTCGGCGACCACTGAAAAGAGAAAAAATTTAGATACTCAGGTCTAATAGAGTAACTTGTTGTAGGTAGGGGGAAAAGGCAACACATTACTTACCATCCTAAAGTTCACCGTTGTCTTGGACAAAGTGTAAATGAAGAGCTTAATTCCCGTCACCCGTTTCTTTCGCCTGACAATCTTTCTTAGTTTCCTCACTTGACGCTTGTTCATGAATATCTCATTGCGCCATATGCAAAAGGGATCGAAGCGTGGATCGCTACCGCTCATATATGTACCTACAAGCAACCAGTAAATGTTAGAAGCTAAATTAAGATTGCACAAATGATGTAAAATATAACTACCTACATTCCTAAGTACGAGTATTTTTAGAGATTTCAATATGAACTACATACAGATGTATATAAAATTATAGACATAGTTTAGATTAGAATATAGATTCACTCATTTTGCTCCGTATGTAGTCTATATTGGAATCTCTAAAAAATAAATATATTTAGGAACATATGGTGTATAAGACATGGGATGCAGCTAACCTCGACGGCAAACAATAGCATCGCCCATTATAGCCCTGTGTAAGTACATGGAAAGGCAATGTTAACTACAACAGGGTTAACATCCATCAAAAATAGCAAATGGTAATAAACGGCTGCATCTGTAGTGATATCTTCATTGCGAAAGAGTAGCACGGTAGCAAAAGGACGGATTAAAAAATGGATAGAATTGTTCACTACAACAGACAACCTAGTATAGCCATTGAAACTGGTACTGATAGAAATGAAATTGACAGAGTTAAACATCGCAAGGCAGGTGCTGCTAGAGCAGAGAATGGTTGTGTTGTCTATAAAAAGGTAGGGAAAAAAGATAAGACGGGTTAGGCGTGTTTACTACAACATGCTTAATACATAACCGTACAAAGCGTGGGCATTGCAACTGGTATTGGTAAGATTCAACTGGTCAGTTCATACTTGGTAAGTTTTGAGGGGTAGTTGCTGGGGCATTTCATATGGGCAAGAGCCTGCCCCTAGTCGGCCGCAGCGGAGGCGAGGTGTTCCTCCGTGTCGAAGCGTAGATCAGAGCCGCTGACATGTGTACCTACAACATGCAAGTAAATATTAGAAGCTAAACTGCAATTGCACAAATGATGTAAAATACTATAAGACATGGGATGCAGCTAACCTCGACAGCAAACAACAACGTCGCCCGTTATGGTCCTGCGTAAGTACATGGAAAGGCATGTTAACTACAACAGGGTTAGCATCCACCAAAAATATCAAATAGAAATAAGACGATAACATCTATAGTATATCTTCATTGTGGAGAGTAGCACAGTAGCAAAGGGACAGATTAAAAAACGGATACAACTATTAATTGCAATAGTATTAACAACATCCTAAGTCATGTTTTGTAAGTTTGTAGCTGCTATAGGTGAAATTGAGTTGGATAGTTCATACGTGAACATCACACAGTGTGTAGTACTGAAAATAACAAGGCACATTTAACAACAGGCAACCTAGTATAGCCATTGAAACTGGTACTGATAAAAATGCAATTGGTAGAGTTAAACATCGCAAGGCAGGTGCTGCCAGAGTAGAGAATGGCCCAGTTGTCTATAAAAAGGTAGGGAAAATAGCTAAGACATGTTAGGCATGTTTACTACAACATGCTTAATACATCAACCATACAAAACATAGCCATTGCAACTGGTATTGGTAAGATTGAACTGGTGAGTTCATACTTGGTAAGTCCTGAGAGGTAGTTGCTGGGGCACTTCATCTTGGCTAGAGCCCGCCCCAAGTCAGCAGCGGCGGAGGTGAGGTGTTCCTCTGGGTCGAAGCATGGATCAGTGCTGGACAGTTAATACTTGAACATCACAAAGTGTGCAGTACTGAAATAAACAAGGCACGAATATGCTTAATACATCAACCGTACAAAACATAGCCATTGCAACAGGTATTGGTAAGATTGAGCTGGTCAGATCATACTTGCTAAGTCTTGGGGGGTAGTCGCTGGCCAGAGCCTGCACCAACTCGTCGGTGGCGGAGGCGAGGTGTTCCTCCGGGTCGACACACACAACGGCCATCGCACCATCGACCGCCATCAGCTCCTCAACCTCCACATGATATGTGGTTAGGCTTGCACGGCGGTACTCTGGAGGTAGGGGAAGTGGGGATTTGGAGGCATGAGGATGTATCGCAGGCTCCATTTAAGCAATCAGGTCGGGGCCATGATAGAGATTGGTGGGTTACCTGACTGGATCGATGATGCTCGGGCAGAACATAGATGTGGATAAAGCTGTGGTTGCGGCGGTGGTGGTTTGAGCTGCCAGGAGGGGGGATACTGCGGAAATGTGATGGGTGGGGATGTGGTGGGAGGAATAAATTCTGAAATTGCGCGCCTAATAAAAATTTCGCTGTGAAACTTGGGCGGGGGAAACACACAACACAGATGAAGCGCGTAAAATACTCGTGTGCAAGAAAAGAGAAAATTGGCGGATCCCATCTCCAAAAATATGTACATGTGTGGTTGATTTTTTGGATCAATGCTACGCTTGCTTTATTAGGAAACATCGCACAGGTAACTGACTTATCGATCATTAACGGAAAAAACGCACACAGGTATGCCATAGAAACCATTTGTACTGTGATCTTCTAATAATTCTTATATCTATCAACATCTCCAGCCGCACACAATTTAAAAATCTCTTTCATTGTAGCAGGGTTACTCAATGTACATGAACGAGGCAAAAGTGACACCCAATGAACAATCATCGGTTTATGAAATGCAATCAAGTGTCAACCTGCCTCGCTCACATAGCTCGAATTGATCCGATGCAACAAAAGAGAAGCTTGCTGCCATCCGCCGTCGCAGCTATTTAAGCCTGTGTGCGGCCAACTCGCATGGCGACGTGGGACTAAAAACCAGTTGCGGCCAACTCTAGTCTCCGGTGGCTTCGGGTGGCTGTGGGCGGAGGTTCTAAAAGAAAAGGACATGGAGTAGATCAACCCCGTGGTGTTTTATACAATAGACTCGGTGGTCCTTGCTTTTCGTGTTGTTTATACAGAATCAGTATTCCTTAGTATTCAAGAATATGCCAAAATCTGTGTTGCAATACATGGCACTTGATATGTCTCGGACGTATCTACTTTTCCAAACACTTTTGCTATTGTTTTGGACTCTAATTTTCATGATTTGAACGAAACTAACCCGTACTAACATTGTTTTCAACAGAACTACCATGGTGTTGTTTTTGTGCAGAGATAAAAGTTCTTGATGAGCTGAAAATTTACATAGAATATTTCCAGAATATATAAAAAATATTGGTGAAGAGAACTACTCTAGGGGGGCCACCCAGGAGCCACGAGCTCAGGCGGCGCCCACCCCCTAGGGCGCGCCCTGTGAGCGTGTGGGTCCTGCAAGCCTCCGTTATCCCTAAGTCCAACTCCATAAGCACCGTCTCGGGGAGAAGAAAAATCAGGGAGAAGGAATCGTCGTGTTTTACGATACGGAGATGCCGCGACCCCCTGTTCTTCACTGGGAGGGCTAATTTGGAGTCCGTTCGGGGCTCCGGAGGGTGGAATTCGTCGTCCTCATCATCATCAACCCTTCTCCATCAACAATTCCATGATGCTCGCCATAGGGAGTGAGTAATTCCTTCATAGGCTTGCTGGACGGTGATGGAGTTGGATGAGATTTTTCATGTAGTCGAGTCAATTTGCTAGGGCTTGATCCCTAGTATCCACTATGTTCTGAGATTGATTTGCTATGACTTTGCTATGCTTAATGCTTGTTACTAGGGCCCGAGTGCCATGATTTTAGATCTGAACCCTCTATGTTTTCATGAATGTATTTGAGTTCATGATCATATCTGCTAGTTATATGCGCTTGTTATTGTTCTGATACGTAGACCCGAAAGTGATTATAGTTGGGATACTCTCTGACGATAATTGTAATTCGAGGAGTTCATGTATTCACCATGTGTTCATGCTTTGTTGCGGTTCTCTATTAAAAGGAGGCCTTAGTATCCCTTAATTTCCTTATTGACCCCGCTACCACAGGAGGGTAGGACAAAAGATGTCACACAAGTTCTTATTATAAGCACATATGTGTAAGTGCATCTGGTGCCCCTTAGTGATTTTGGTGTATTGAAGACTTATAGGTTAAGGGACTAATGTGCTTGTGAGTGTACACAGGTCTTATAAGTCTCTGAGGAATTTGATATATCCAAAGAAAGTCGACCCCTAAAAATGAATGTCTTCATCTGAAGACTTTGGTTTTCTTTAAGACTTTGAAAATGAGGAAATTGGTGTGACCTTGATGATACTGATGCGAGGACTATGAAGCGTGAAGACTTTTGTTTTCGTAGTTTAATTTCCTTCTTTTGAGTCATAGGAAACACCGTACTATTAAAGGGGGTCGAGGTAATACTAAGGAAAAATTTCCAAGTGGTGCTCATCTCAAAGCCTATACACATTCCCAATCCTTCGAGTGAAGCCTTTGGAAATCTCTTGCAGTTCAGTCAATTTCTTCAGTGACAGAGATGAAGTTCTTCTGGTCTCTGAGGAATTTGTTCTGACTGGGGAGTTAGGAATTCACTAGTGCGAATTGCCTGCAGTGAGGAACATGATAGCCCTGAGGAATTTGAGAGCTCAAATTTCCGACCGTTGTTGTGCTTCGCGCCAGCTGTCCCAAATATCTTGTCCACATAACGGTCATATCATTAGGGGAATTTATGTCTTATCATGTTGGGCTGCTCCCTGGCTATAAATAGCCGCCCCCCTCAATGATGACCAACAAGTATAGAGGATCTATCGTAGTCCTTTTGATAAGTAAGAGTGTCGAACCCAACGAGGAGCAGAAGGAAATGATAAGAGGTTTTCAGTAAGGTATTCTCTGCAAGCACTGAAATTATCGGTAACAGATAGTTTTGTGATAAGGTAATTTGTAATGGGTAACAAGTAATGAAAGTAAATAAGGTGCAGCAAGATGGCCCAATCCTTTTTGTAGCAAAGGACAAGCCTGGACAAACTCTTATATGAAGGAAAACGCTCCCGAGGACACATGGGAATTATCGTCAAGCTAGTTTTCATCACGCTCATATGATTCACGTTCGTTACTTTAATAATTTGGTATGTGGGTGGACCGGTGCTTGGATGTTGTCCTTTCTTTGACAAGCATCCCACTTATGATTAACCCCTATTGCAAGAATCTGCAACTACAAAAGAAGTATTAAGATAAACCTAACCATAGCATGAAACATATGGATCCAAATCAGCCCCTTACGAAGCAACGCATAAACTAGGGTTTAAGCTTCTGTCACTCTAGCAACCCATCATCTACTTATTACTTCCCAATGCCTTCCTCTAGGCCCAAACAATGGTGAAGTGTCATGTAGTCGACGTTCACATAACACCACTAGAGGAAAGACAACATACATCTCATCAAAATATCGAACGAATACCAAATTCACATGACTACTTATAGCAAGACTTCTCCCATGTCCTTAAGAACAAACGTAACTACTCACAAATCATATTCATGTTCATAATCAGAGGGGTATTAATATGCATAAAGGATCTGAACATATGATCTTCCACCAAAAACCAACTAGCATCAACTACAAGGAGTAATCAACACTACTAGCAACCCACAGGTACCAATCTGAGGCTTTGGGACAAAGATTGGATACAAGAGATGAACTAGGGTTTTAGAGGAGATGGTGCTGGTGAAGATGTTGATGGATATTGACCCCCTCCCACTGAGGGGATTGTTGGTGATGATGATGGTGATGATTTCCCCCTCCCGGAGGGATGTTTCCCCGGCAGAACAGCTCCGCCGGAGCCCTAGATTGGTTCCGCCAAGGTTCCGCCTCGTGGCGGCGGAGTTTCTTCCCGAAAGATTGCTTATAATTTTTCTAGGGTAAAAGACTTCATATAGCAGAAGATGGGCACCGGAGGCCTGCTAGGGGCCCACAAGGCAGGGGGCGCGCCCGCCACCCTCGTGGCCAGGGTGTGGGCCCCCTCTGGTACTTTCTTTCGCCAGTATTTTTTATTAATTCCAAAACGTGCCTCCGTGAAGTTTCTGGACTTTTGGAGCTGTGCAGAATAGATCTCTAATGTTTGCTCCTTTTCTAGCCCAGAATTCCAGCTGCCGGCATTCTCCCTCTTCATGTAAACCTTGTAAAATAAGAGAGAATAGGCATAAGTGGCGTGGTTTTGTCACGGCAGATGTCCTAGGGAAAGGACTTAGTCGTGGAGCCACCGCGACAGGTTAGTTTAAAGGGGTTAAAGCGGACAAAGGACGTAAATAGTTTATACTGGTTCGGCCCCTTGCGGTGAAGGTAAAGGCCTAATCCAGTTGTTGTGGATTGCTAGGGTTTTCATGACCAGGGAGCGAATCCGCTATGCCTGGCTCTCGAGTTGTTGTTTTCTGTCTCCAAACCGCCGCGGGGTCATCCCTTTATATACATAGGTTGACGCCCGTCGGTTTACAGAATCCCGAGGCCGGCTCATAAACGTGTCCGGCCCGGTCTCTACTCTTCCTATCTTACAACACAAGTTTACATATTAATGTCGGTTTATGTCTACATGCCTTAATCCTCCTTTGGGCCCTGGGCCTTCGTAAAGCGCCACAATCCTCTTCATGGGTTTCAAATTTAATAACTTATTATGGGGATAACCCAACCTCTCCTGGCCGGTTTATACCCAGTAGTAATATCCCCAACATTAGGCCCCAGATTGATTTGAACTGGTTCATGTCAATCTTCAACACTTGAGAAAAATTCCTCCTTCAGCACCTTCGCGTAAATCTTGTAAACCGCCATGACGTCATCTTCCAGGATCATGATAAACCGCCATGACATCACCTGTTATTAAAGATTGCATATATCTCACCTTCATTAATGAGCTTCCGACAATCGAGGCGACAACTCTGTCACATATCCAGCCTTTGGGCTCCTCGATTCTCGCGCATGTCACTTATCCTTTCGCCTTTATAAATAAGGCCGGGGGTCCTTTTCATTTTCCCCCCTTGCCTCTTCGTCTTTCTTCTTCCTTGGGCCGACCTGACCGTCACACGTAGCCGCTGCCATCAAGCTCTGCCCTCGACTTCACCTCCGGCCGCTGCATCAACCTGATCATACCAGAGAAACGCGGTGCTCCTGCGCTGTTCCATCAGCATCAGTAAGTTTCTCCTTTCCTTTCTCTAGATCCACCATTAGGGTTTCGGTGTTCATCGGAGTTCATTGAAGCTCTGGCGCTGTTCTTCCCTGTTCTTCTTAGTAGCATAAATGGCTAGTTTGGATCTGATATTTCTTGTGGGGCCGTAGCCATAGTCCCCTTTTTCCTCATTATAGCATCCCCTTCGTATAGAAAAAAACTCATCTGAATTTGATGAACTGTTGAAGCACCTGTATTTTAGGTCTGAATATATTTTGGTTTTCTGACACGCTGCAGATCTGAACTTATCATACCAGTTTGTGAAACCTGTGTTCCCCCTTACTTAGCTATTTTAGATCTGTACCTTTCATACCAATATAGGCGGTTTAGCTTTTTAGAAAATGATAATCCGGTAGGTACCATTAGTCCCCTATTAAACCGCCAATGCATTTATCTTCGTAACTTCTCCAATATCAGACTCCGGTTTAACAAATGTCAGACTCCGGTTTAACAATGTGTATATGCCTCTGTTTTCTGCTTCTGATCTTGCGTCGCTTTATA
This sequence comes from Aegilops tauschii subsp. strangulata, assembly GCF_002575655.3. Taxonomy (NCBI): domain Eukaryota; kingdom Viridiplantae; phylum Streptophyta; class Magnoliopsida; order Poales; family Poaceae; genus Aegilops; species Aegilops tauschii. Next base: position 262,882,221 of record NC_053041.3, on the reverse strand, counting down.
TTTGTCCGTCATAAATCTCAATCCGGCATTGATCTTTTTCCAGCTTTTCATTGAAATGGCCAAACAATTTTATGCTTGTAACTGGGTCCCTTCCCGGGTTACAGAAGCGCAACTAGGGGGATGTGTCACAACTGGCGCTTTAGTGAAGAAAGAAGTTATCCAGTGTGAAAGGATGGATATAGTTGACTAGAGGGGGGGTGAATAGGCAACTAACAATTTTTAGCTTTTCTTTACCAATTTAAACTTTGCATCAAAGTAGGTTGTCTAGATATGCAACTAGGTGAGCAACCTATATGATGCAACAACAACAAGCACACAAGCAAGCAAGGGATATAACACAAATAAGCTTGCACATGTAAAGGCACGAGATAACCAAGAGTGGAGCCGGTGTAGACGAGGATGTGTTACCGAAGTTCCTTCCTTTTGAGGGGAAGTACGTCTCCGTTGGAGCGGTGTGGAGGCACAATGCTCCCCAAGAAGCCACTGGGCCACCGTATTCTCCTCACGCCCTCACACAATGCGAGATGCCGTGATTCCACTATTGGTGCCCTTGGAGGCGGCGACCGAACCTTTACAAACAAGGTTGGGGCTATCTCCACAACTTAATTGGAGGCTCCCAACGACACCACGAAGCTTCACCACAATGGACTATGGCTCCGCGGTGACCTCAACCGTCTAGGGTGCTCAAACACCAAAGAGTAACAAGATCCGCAAGGGATTAGTGGGGGGAATCAAATTTCTCATGGTGGAAGTATAGATCGGGGCCTTCTCAACCAATCCCGAGCAAATCAACAAGTTTGATTGTCTAGGGAGAGAGATCGGGTGAAAATGGAGCTTGGAGCAACAATGGAGCTTAGAGTTGGAAGAGGTAATCAACTAGAGGAAGAAGACACCCCTTATATAGTGGAGAACCAAATCCAACCGTTATCCACTTAACCAGCCCGCGACCTATGGTAATACCGCCCGGGAAATGCGGTACTACCGCAAGGCCTTACGGTACTACCGCGACCGACCGCGGTACTACGGCTGCTACAAAAGGAACTAGGACAGGCCTGAAGCGCTGTGGCTGAGGGCAGTACTGCCGCAGGAGCAGTACTACCGCTCCCCCTTGCGGTACTACCGCAAGGCAGGATTGGCCTAGCCTGGGAAGGGTGCGGATGAATAAAAATACATCCGTGCCAACTTCTGCTGAAAATCAATCGATGCAAAAATCCGACAAGGTACTACCGCACATGGCATGCGGTACTACCGCGCATGGAGGGGATGCAAAAAATTACATCCGCCCCTACTTCCGCCCAGGTAGCTGTGCCAGACCAGGACTCACGGTACTACCGCGCGCATGGGGCGGTACTACCGCGTAGGGCGCGGACGTAAAAAATTTCGTCTGCTCCTACAGCCGCACGAGCAGCTGAGTCTGGTCTGAGGCCACGGTAGTATAGCTCCGTAGAAGCGGTACTACCGCAAGGGGGTGCGGTACTACCGCAGGGGCCGGCGGTACTACCGCTCCGTGGAGCAGTACTACCGCATGCCCCAGAACAGCAACACTAGGAATCCTTCTCTTTGCATAGAAACGAGGAAAACGGAGGATGCTCCAAAGCGCAAGGGGAAAGGTGGTGTATAGGAAGAAAACGTGTACGTGATGATTCCACCCGAACCTTTCCGAAGCGGACCCCCTCTTAATAGTACGACTTTCCTACGACTCAACTCCACTGAAAAGAAACGTAGAAAAACGCCGTCTTCAATAGTCTTCGAGGGGCACCAAACCGTCTTGTGCCTAGCGATGAAACGTCTGAAAAACTCAAGGCACACGATTAGTCCGCAAAAGCATTGTCATCAATCACCAAAACACCTTAGGGATAAATATGCCCTTACAATCTCCCCCTTTTTGATGGATTGATGACAATACGGGATTTGCACAAAGGGAAAAGATATAGAGCATAGGAAAACCCCACATCTCCAAAATATAGACGGGCTCCCCCTAGATGTGTGCAATCTAGATAGGTGCTTTGGACTGCACGGCACACATACTAGGATCAACACCCCCCCCTATATTTTACAGACAAGGCATATCTTGCAATAATAAGGCTAACACTAAGCAAGATAGCAAACAAGAGCATAACATAAATAGCACAATATATCATAAGCTCACTAAGATACGATAGAGTGCATATGTCTTACACCATATGAAGGATAAGTCTCACAAGCGCAAACCAAACCAAAGCAAACGAGGTTCAACTGAACAAATGCAAACGAAACAACATGATAAAATGACTCGCAAATCCCTACACTTTCTCCCCCTTTGGCATCGAGATGCCAAAAAGGCAGAGAGGACACCTACACATAAGGGGTGGCTCAAGCGGAGTAATCACGCGCATGCTCCTCGTCAGACTCGGTAGCGGGGACGGTCTCCTCAATGTCCTCCTCAGAATTAGTCTACTTGAAGCCTTGCTTCGCCATCCACTCAGCCTCTAGAGTGATAACCTCCTCAGAACCACCAGAGACTTCCTCTCCAAAGACCCTCATAATCTTCTTGTCGCGGCGGCGACTCTCCTTGGAGGCAACATGAGTCCTGTACTGCCCCTTTGCCTGCATGCAGAATAGAGTCTTCATCTTGTCCTTCAGCTTCTTGGCCCACGAGGGCTCAGAGGAGCGAGGGGAAAACCCAGCAGCGCGGTCCTCGTCAGCATCCTCCGCCTCACTCTCCTCCCCATCAACAACCCTCTTAGTAGCCGTCGCCTCAGCACGAGTAGTAGTGTTGGCCCACTTGGGCTTGACACGGAGCCTGATGGAGTCATGACGAATCCAGTTCGGAGCAAGGAACTCATCACCGGGGAACAGCTTCTCCCAAGTCTTGGAGATCAACAGAAACAGGTACGGTCCATAGATGGGTACCTTGCGGTTGAACACCGCGAACCGAAGCTCACACCACATGATATGTGAGACATCAAGTGGTTGAGACTGAGACACACGCGCCTCCTCACACAGGAGCATCATATCCACCAGATAGGCATGCACCTTGTCCTTGTCACCAATGCGAGGAAAGAGAGAGTTGCGGAAGATGCGATACATGATGTCCAGAAAGGGGTTCAGCACCCATGCCGACTTGCCACCGGGAAGCGTCTTCTCAACATAATACTGCTGGAGCTTGTTCTTGCTGGCTGACTCAGGGCTGGCATGAGGGCGAACACCAACGGGCGTGGTGAGCCCCTCATCAGGGACATGTAGCAGGTCCATGAAGTCCTTCCAGGTAGCAGTCAACTGACGTCCATTGGTCATCCAGGTCATCCTGTGATCCTCCCCAGAGTGAAAGTGAACTGAGGCAAAGAACTGGGCAATAATCTCAGGGTCATAGTCCAGGTGGAAAGAGATCACATGTTCAATGCCAAGCTGCTCCACTAGGTCCAGAGCCTCCCCAAAGTAAGCACGGTGCTTGTCCTGCCTCATGTGATGCATGTCTATCCAGTGCACATCCACATAGGTGTTTTGCTTGGCCTTGATCACATCCAGATAAATGAGAGTCTGCTGCTTGGTCCAAAACAGGTCATTCCCTCTGAAGTTAGCACAGGCATTCACATACAGGTTGATCTGCCTTCGAGAGATAAACTCAGAAAGGGGCATCTCGTCCATGCCCTTTGCGGGTTCCTTGTACTTGCTAGCGGTGGTCTTGACATGGCGCTTGGGGGCATTGGAGCCCTCTGGAGCTTCATCTTGATTGCGCAGACGTTTGGAGCTAGTGTCACGACTGGGATTGGAACGGCGAGTAGGAGCACCGGAGCCATCACCTAAGACAAAAAGCACAACGCACACACGAAAAGCGAGAAGAATCAATGCGAAGACCTCAGCAAAACAAGGGAAACATGTGGAAAGCATACATGGTAATTGCCAAGAAGAAGATTGGACAACAACGGTAGTACTGCCAGTTCGCGCGGTACTAAAATTTTAGTACCGCTCCTAGTCGCGGTAGTACCGCGTGAAGGCATGGTAGTACCGGGGCTCGGAGCGGTAGTAGGACTTTAGTACCATGGCTCGTGCGGTAGTACCGCACCTGAGGGGCGGTAGTACCGCACCAGAGATGCGGTAGTACTGCATCGGCGTCAGATCCGAACCATTTGAATTTGAGAACAACCGCGAAAACAAGGTGGTACTACGGTTGATCAAATCTACCACGGGACAACATATCAAGTATAATTTCTACGCAACACTACTCTCCTACATCCTAGTCTTGCATAGATTTGGCCTAAAATCTCAAGAACACATGCATCTCCCCAAAAACCTAGAGGCAAAAGAACGAACACGAGAGAGAGAGGGATTTGGGGAGAAACCTTGTTCCATGGCAAGAGGAAGTGGTGGGGAATGATCCCACCGGTCGGAATCCGAGGAGAGGGGCCGGAGACGGAGATCCGGCGAGGATCTCCGGCGCCGTTCTTGAGCAGGAGAGAGAGAGAGAGAGGCAATGGGGAGAGAACCAAACGAATGGGTATGGGGGAGTTGGAACTCCCCCTGCCCGGGTCTTAACCCCACGCGCCCTCGGCAGCGCGGTAGTACCGCATCTCATCGCGGTAGTACCGCTTGGGCGGAAGTGCCGCTTCGAAGCGGTAGTACCGCTCCCTCAGGCGGCAGTAAAAAATTACTGCCGCGCTGGGTGCGGAAGTACCGTGCGCTCCACATGCGGTAGTTTCGTGGCAGGCTGCGGTAGTACCGTGAGCTCAAGAAGATGCAAGTTTTAAACGAAAGATAAAGGGTCTTCGCAAGGAAACTTCAAGAAAACGAGACACCACAAGAACACGCTCAACACGAAGAAAGAAAGGCAAGAGACAACAAGGACCAACCACGAGACACAACCTCTCCAAGGAGAGGGCGGTGGCCGGAGCCACCTATGTTTGAGTCAATTGGTATGGCACCGCGAAGAATTGTCCTTCGGCCCATGATCAAAACTCGTCTTTGAAGCACAAGTACCATAAAAAATGGCTAATGTGAAAGAGTTGATCAATTTATGCATAATGGGGGGAGGGAGAGTTCATTGAGAGAACAACACTTCCCCTATATCCATGCCTACATCTAAACTAGACAACAAGTTGAGTATGGTGGGGTGTGCAAGGGTTCAAGCAACATTGCTCAAATCAATGATATTTGGCTCATGCCTTAACTCGCGAAATCTTGCTTCATCCAAAGGCTTCGTGAAAATATCTGCAAGGTTATCATGAGTGTTGACATAGTTGAGCTCGATCTCCCCTCGCCTAATGTGATCCCAGATGAAGTGATACCGAATCTCAATATGCTTCGTCTTGAAGTGTTGCACCGGGTTGAGAGAAATCTTGATGGCACTTTCATTGTCACACCAAAGAGGCACTTTGTCACAAATGACACCATAATCCTTTAAAGTTTGCCTCATCCATAAGAGTTGTGCACAACAGCTACCGGCAGCCACATACTCCGCTTCGGTGGACGAGAGAGACACACAACTTTGCTTCTTGGAAGACCAACTCACCAAAGAGCAACCAAGAAATTGGCACCCTCTGGAAGTGGACTTCCTATCCACTTTGTCTCCCGCCCAATCGGAGTCCGAATACCCTACAAGCTTGAAGTTTGTTCCTCTTGGGTACCATAAGCCAAAGTTTGGGGTATGAGCCAAATATCGAAAGATTCGCTTGACCGCCACAAAGTGGCTTTCCTTAGGTGCGGCTTGAAACCGTGCACAAATTCCCACACTCAACATGATATCCGATCTAGATGCACAAAGATAAAGCAAGGATCCAATCATGGAACGATATACCTTTTGATCCACCGCTTTACCATTGGGATCAATGTCAAGTTGGCACTTGGTGGGCATTGGAGTGGAAGCCGGCTTGACATCACTTAGCTTGAATCTCTTGAGCATGTATTGAGTGTATTTGGCTTGATTGATGAAGGTTCCTTCTCTTCTTTGCTTCACTTCGAACCCGAGAAAGAACTTCAACTCTCCCATGGAAGACATCTTTAACTTTGAAGTCATGAGAGCGGCAAATTCCTCATTGAAAGCTTTGTTAGGGGAACCAAAGATAATATCATCAACATATAGTTGGCACACAAACAACTCCCCTTTGACCTTCTTAGTAAAAAGAGTGGGGTCGATTAGCCCCACTTCAAATCCACGGTCTTGTAGCAACTCGGTAAGGTGGTCATACCACGCACGTGGGGCTTGTTTAAGCCCATAGAGTGCCTTATCGAGTTGATACACATGATCGGGAAAGTAGGGATCCTCGAACCCGGGGGGTTGCTTGACATATACCAACTCATTAATAGGACCATTAAGAAAAGCACTTTTAACATCCATTTGTTGCAACTTAAAGTTGTGATGAGAAGCATAAGCAATCAACAAACGAATGGATTCAAGGCGAGCAACGGAAGCAAAGGTTTCACCGTAGTCGATACCCTCGACTTGGGAGTAGCCTTGTGCCACCAATCTAGCCTTGTTGTGAACAATGGTCCCATGAGCATCTTGCTTGTTCTTGAATATCCACTTGGTCCCAATGACATTGTGGTTCCCCGTTGGCCTTGGCACCAATCTCCACACCTTGGTGTACTTGAGGTTGTTGAGTTCTTCATGAATGGCATTAAGCCAATCCGGATCTTCGAGCGCCTCATATACCTTTTGGGGTTCAACACAAGAGACAAACGCGTGATGTTCACAATAGTTTGCCAATTGTCTACGAGTGCTTACCCCCTTTTGGATGCTTCCAAGCACATTCTTCATGAGATGACCCTTGGTGGAGAGCTTGGAAGCAATCTTGGCGGCATGACGCTCCAATTCCTCCTCGGGGGTGAGTCGAGGAGCGGTCACTTGATCATCTTGAGCGTCGTCTTGAGCTTGTTCTTCATCTCGAACTTGCTCGGAGGAGAGAACTTGACCTTGGGCATCACTTGGTGTTTCAACACCGTCTTGAGATTGATCTTGCCCTTGGACTTGTTCTTGAGGTTGAGGGCCTTCATTTTGTTCTTCGGAAGCGTGTGGGCCTTGGTTTGGTGATGGCTCCACTTGAGTGGAGCATTGTCCTTCTCCTTCGGCCACAAGGGGTTCCTCATTGGGTAGGATAGAACCAACTCCCATTCTTCTTATGGCTTGGGGAGGAATTTCATCACCTACAAAACAAGTGCCACTTTGCTCCACTTGGGAGACGTTATTCTCATCAAACTCCATGTTACACGTCTCCTCAATAAGACCCGTGGACTTATTGAGGACACGGTAAGCATAGAGTTTGTAGCATAGCCAACAAATATGCCCTCATAAGCTCTAGCCTCAAATTTAGACAACCGAACACCTTTCTTGAGAATGAAACACTTGCACCCAAACACCTGAAAGTACTTGAGGTTGGGCTTGTTACCAGTGAGTATCTCATATGGAGTCTTGTTCAAGCCTTTGCGGAGATAGAGCCGATTTGACGCATGACACACAGTGTTGATGGCTTCGGCCCAAATGTTGTATGGAGACTTGAACTCCGCCATCATGGTCCTTGCCGCATCCATCAACGTCCGGTTCTTCCTCGCCACTACACCATTTTGTTGAGGGGTGTAAGGTGCGGAGTTTTGATGCTTGATCCCCTCATCACTAAGAAACTCATCCAAGGTGTAGTTCTTGAACTCGGTGCCGTTGTCACTTCTTATTGTCAAGATCTTTGCATTGTGTTGACATTGGGCTTCATTTGCAAAGTCAATGACGGTTTGTTGGGTCTCGCTCTTCCTCTTGAAGAAATATACCCAAGTGTATCTTGAATAGTCATCCACAATCACCAAGAAATACTTCCTACCCCCAAGACTATCAAAGGATGGAGGCCCAAAAAGATCCAAATGAAGGAGCTCCAAAGGCCTCTTTGAGTAAATGATAGTCGTGGGAGGGTGAGCGTTCTCATGTCGCTTTCCTTCGATACAAGCACTGCAAGCACGATCTTTAGCAAAACTAACATTCGTGAGTCCACGGGACATGGTCCCCCTTGAGAAGACTTTGCAAAGATCTCATATTGAAATGGGCTAAACGGCGATGCCAAAGCCATCCCACGTCAACTTTTGCCATTAGGCATGTCGCGGTCTTAGTGGGTCGCTCCAAAAAGTTAATCACATAGAGACCATTCTCGACATGCCCAACAAAGGCTACTTTAAGAGTCTTGCTCCACAAGAGGGCCACGGTATCAATATCAAAGAAAGTGGCAAAACCCATGAGTGCAAGTTGATGAACGGAAAGTAAATTGTATGCAAGGGACTCAACAAGCATGACCTTCTCGATCGTGAGATCATGAGAAATGACAACCTTGCCAAGTCCCAATACCTTAAAGGACAAGGCATCACCCCACTCGACATTGGTGGGCATAGATGGAATCTTGTGAACATCCACCACCAAGTCCTTACTCCCGGTCATATGATTAGTTGCTCCACTATCGAGCAACCATGACCCCCCACCGGAAGCAAACACCTACAAGAAATCAATGCTTGGTTTTAGGTACCCATTTTGTAATGGGTCTTTTAATGTTAGTAACAAGGGTCTTAGGAACCCTAATAGACCACTCAATGTACTCATAAGGAGAACTAACAAATTTGGCATAAACATGCCCATCACTTGCACAGCACAACACATAAGAAGGGTTAAAGTCGCCGGCTTTGTTGGAAGGGGTGGCATTGCCTTTCTTGACACCACCACCCTTCACATTGTTCTTCTTCTCCTTGGAAACACCCTCTCCCTCCTTCACAAAGGTTTGCTTGAGAGGGGGAGGTCATTTGGTCTTGTCATTCTTCTTCTTGTTCTTGGGCATGGGTGCGAACCCAATCCCTTCCTTGGCCACAACTTCCTTTTGATTGCTCAAAAGGTTGTTGAGGTTCTTCTCACCTTGAATGCACGACACAAGGCCTTTCTCAAGTTGCTCCTTCAACTTAGCATTCTCCTCAACAAGATGCACATGCTCACAACAAGGGTTAGTAGCATTTGCATTATCAATTAACACCATATGAGGAAAGGTGGCTTTCTCCTTGGTTAGCTTCACTTGGAGTTGATCATGAGACTCCTTGAGGCTAGCATGAGCACCCTTCAAGACTTTGTGAGCCTTGTCAAGTATGTCAAACTCCTCTTTGAGTCTAACAAGATCAACCCCAAGCTTGGCCTTCTCGGAATTGAGCACACGAGAAACAACAAGTGCATGATTAAGATCATTCTTTAACTTAGCATGATCATCGTTGTGTGACTCCTCAAGAGCCAAACGAAGACCACGCTCTTCCTCAAGAGCATTGGAAAGATCCGAAATCTCATTGGCATAGTCTCGACTATGCCCTTCCATCTTAGAGATGGTATCTTCGTGAGCCTCGATCATGTCATTGGCTTCACCAAGTTGTTCCAAGAGAGCAACGAAATGCTTCTTGGATTTACCCTTGAGTTTACCCATAAAGGACTCAAACTCATTCTCCTCCACATTAGTTCCCTCATGTTCATCAATGCTATCCATCAAAGAAGGATGATTAATGATGGTAGTTTTGATGTTGGGGGTTACCTTGTTGGTGGCTTTAGCCATGAGGCACTTGGCGGTGATGCTCTCGTTCAGTGAATCGAAGAGAGACACTCGTGGAGTCGTCGCAATGGTAACGGAGGCCATGGCAACCGACTCACCATCTTCATCATCATCATCATCCTCATTGTACTCTTGTTGTACCACCAATGCCTTGGGAGGAGTCTTCTTGGTGAAGTTGCTCTTGTTGGGGAAAGACTTGGCCTTGTCCTTTCGGGTGAGCTTGCCACCATTGTCTTCCCTCTTCTCATATGGGCACTCCGCAACAAAGTGGCTCACATTGCCACAATTATAGCAAGTCCTCACACGTTGCTTGACCTTTGCGCCACTTGAATTGTTCTTGTTGAAGTTGGGCCTTGAGTTCTTCTTGCTCCAAAATTGCCTTGAAGCAAGAGCCATGTGTTCATGATAGGCATACTTTGTATCTTTGGGGTTGCTCTCCTCTTCTTCCTCTTCATCCTCCTCCTCCACATTAACCTTGGCCCTTAGTGCAAGGTTGGGCTTCTTTACTCTTTGAGACCTTAGCACCGCATTGTCGGTGGTCTTGTCCAAGATGCTCATAGCAACGAACTCATCCAACACTTCACTTGAGGACAAGGTGTGGAAGTCCGGCCTTTGACGAATGACGGAGGACATGGCTTTGTGGTAAGGCATCATTGCCTTGAGGAATTTGCGCTTGATCCAATTGTCATCCGTGTCCTTGCTTCCATGATCTTGGAGTGAAACCACGAGTTTGGTTACCCTCCGATAAAGCTCACGAGGTTCTTCATCTTCTTTCATTGCAAACTCATCGGCTTCATCTCGCACCACTTCATAGTTTGAGCGTTGAATGCTTGCACTTCCCCGGTAGAGAGAAACAACTTGGGGCCAAGCATCTTTGGCCATGGAGTAGGGCCGGAGATGAGGAAGATCTTTGGGTGGAATTGCTTCTTGGATGATGAAGAGAGCATTCTCATTGAATTGATTATCCACGGCTTCTCTAGGAGTGAAGTTGCTTCGGTCATGCGGATAGAAACCTTCTTCAATGATTCTCCAAAGATTAGTATTCACATGATTTAAATGACGCTTAAAGCGATAGACCCAAGAATCAAAGTCCACATTCTTCTCAATCTTAGGGGCAGGGCCGGCATGATTCAAATGAGTGGAAGGAAGCGGTCCACCATAGACAAGTGGAGGTTCCACATGGGCAAAGATGCCGGTGCCATTTTTACCACTAGAAGGAGCTTTCTCGCTAGTAGCTTCCCCCTTGTCGAAGTTAGCATCCGTCACCTTGTTAGCAGGATCACCCACTTTCAACGGTGCGGTGGATAGTTTAAGCCCTTCTATGAATTTATTAAACATGCTTTCAACCTCGGTCGTCATGGAGGTCTTCAATGTGTCCAAAGCCACATTGAATTCCTCACGAGAGACCGCGGTTCCCCCACCGGCCGTAGACGAGACCGGATTCGCACCGGAGTGCTCCTCCACACCGTCTACGACGTCAACCATACTCTTCGGACGGCAAAGTCCTTAATAAAGAAACGAGGCTCTGATACCAATAGAAAGGATCGATATAGTTGACTAGAGGGGGGGTGAATAGGCAACTAACAATTTTTAGCTTTTCTTTACCAATATAAACTTTGCATCAAAGTAGGTTGTCTAGATATACAACTAGGTGAGCAACCTATATGATGCAACAACAACAAGCACACAAGCAAGCAAGGGATATAACACAAATAATCTTGCACAAGTAAAGGCACGAGATAACCAAGAGTGGAGTCGGTGTAGACGAGGATGTGTTACCGAAGTTCCTTCCTTTTGAGGGGAAGCACGACTCCGTTGGAGTGGTGTGGAGGCACAATGCTCCCCAAGAAGCCACTAGGGCCACCGTATTCTCCTCACGCCCTCACACAATGCGAGATGCCGTGATTCCACTATTGGTGCCCTTGGAGGCGGCGACCGAACCTTTACAAACAAGGTTGGGGCTATCTCCACAACTTAATTGGAGGCTCCCAACGACACCATGAAGCTTCACCACAATGGACTATGGCTCCGCAGTGACCTCAACCGCCTAGGGTGCTCAAACACCCAAGAGTAACAAGATCCGCAAGGTATTAGTGGGGGGAATCAAATTTCTCTTGGTGGAAGTGTAGATCGGGGCCTTCTCAACCAATCCCGAGCAAATCAACAAGTTTGATTGGCTAGGGAGAGAGATCGGGCGAAAATGGAGCTTGGAGCAACAATGGAGCTTAGAGTTGGAAGAGGTAATCAACTAGAGGAAGAAGACACCCCTTATATAGTGGAGAACCAAATCCAACCGTTATCCACTTAACCAGCCCGCGACCTACGGTACTACCGCCCGGGAAACGTGGTACTACCGCAAGGCCTTACGGTACTACCTCGACCGACCACGGTACTACCGCTGCTACAGCAGGAACTAGGACAGGCCTGAAGCGCTGAGGCTGAGGGCGGTACTGCTGCAGGAGCGGTACTACCGCTCCCCCTTGCGGTACTACCGCAAGGCAGGATTGGCCTAGCCTGGGAAGGGTGCGGATGAATAAAAATACATCCGTGCCAACTTCCGCTGAAAATCAATTGATGCAAAAATCCGACACGGTACTACCGCACATGGCATGCGGTACTACCGCGCAGGGAGTGGATGTAAAAAATTACATCCGCCCCTACTTCTGCTCAGGTAGCTGTGCCAGACCAGGACTCACGGTACTACCGCGCGCATGGGGCGGTACTACTGCATAGGGCGCGGACGTAAAAAATTACGTCCGCTCCTACAACCGCACGAGCAGCTGAGTCTGGTCTGAGGCCACGGTAGTACAGCTCCGTAGAAGCGGTACTACCGCGGGCGCCTACGGTACTACCGCAAGGGCGTGCGGTACTACTGCAGGGGCCTGCGGTACTACCGCTCCGTGGAGCAGTACTACCGCATGCCCCAGAACAGCAACACTAGGAATCCTTCTCTTTGCATAGAAACGAGGAAAACGGAGGATGCTCCAAAGCACAAGGGGAAAGGTGGTGTATAGGAAGAAAACATGTACGTGATGATTCCACCCGAACCTTTCCGAAGCGGACCCCCTCTTAATAGTACGGCTTTCCTACGACTCAACTCCACCGAAAAGAAACGTAGAAAAACGCCGTCTTCAATAGTCTTTGAGGGGCACCAAACTGTCTTTTGCCTAGCGATGAAACGTCTGAAAAACTCAAGGCACATGATTAGTCCGCAAAAGCATTGTCATCAATCACCAAAACACCTTAGGGATAAATATGCCCTTACACAGTGGAGGGTCGCCGGTCCAGAAAATCCTCCTGAGCCCAAGGATGGAGAAGTAGTCGTGTTTGTTGATCACCTGAGCCGTGGGTTTAGCCCTCCCGGATCAAAATTCTTCCTGTACTTGCTAGCTTCCAACTCCACCCTCAGGACATTGGCCCAAACTCTGTGTCTGATGTTTGCCATTTCCAAGTATTTTGCGAGGCTCATCTTCAAGAGGAGCCCACAGTTGAACTGTTTAGGGATTTTTCTATTTAAACCACCGTACAGAGTTTATAAACGGACCCAACACTGAACTTGGTGGCATGGCTATTCAAAAGAGGAAAGATGTCAGCTTCCCTCACGCCAAGCTTCATAGGCACCCCAAGGACTGGAATCAGACTTGGTTTTATTGCAAAGATACGTCTCCAACTGATGAAAATCCTCTGTCGGGTTACCGCCCTCAGCGTCTTAGTAACACACATCCCTTTCCTCGATTAACTGCAAAGGAAAGGTCCAACTACGCTCCACAACTGTCAAAGCTGAGAGCCTTTATGGCGAACGGTTTAACAGGTGTTGATTTTGCTCGCCGTTGGATAACCTGGAGCATTTTGCCCTTAAGTCGGCGCCCCGGCTTGATGTGTGAGTACACAGGGAGTTTGAAAGATCCTCGGCGACATGTTGATATTCAGCTAACAGAAGCTGAAGTTACTGAATCTGTCAAGAAAATACTGAATGAACCGGAAGCTGTCTGTAGCCAAACCGGATTAAGTCCCTTCTGCGTTTCCAATAAACCGCCAACTGTAAGAATCACATAACTTTTTGTTTTAGCTTGCTCCTTTTTAAATATTGTCTCAAAATTTTATCCATCTTTGACAGGGCGATGATCTGTTCTGGAAGAAAAAGCCACAGGATAAACCGGCAAAAACACCTCACCCGAAGACGAAGGTTACCAAAAAAACCTGCCAAGAAGAGGACCACTGAGTCTTCTGAACCAAATGCTGATGCTGACCTGGCTAATCCGGATTCAGACGTAAAACTTGACTCTCTTGGTTCTTTTTTCATACACCTCATTGACAATGACTATTATCAGGACGATGCTGAAGGCAACCAAGCTGATGATGTAGAGGTAATTATTCTTTCCTTCGGTTCAGATCCTCTGCCAACACAGAAAATCCGTCGAGCAAACCGGAAAGTAAAATTTTCTCACCCCCTTGCTCACTTGGACCCAAACTTTCTTTTGAAGATGTAGCAACACGAAGCTCGCCGCACAACCCGGCACAGCGGCCAGGTAGTTACCTCCGCCGGTTTACCGAACACTCCAGTCCGGAAACGCCGATCAGAGGTCTCTTATATTCCTCATACTTCTTGCCCCAAGGCGGGTTGTTTCCGACAGCCTCTTAATCCATCTGATTCAAATTATCAGGTCACACCTCATTCATCTTCTGGCGAATCAACGGCCACACAACTTCCACCCCTCAAGATAGTTCCTGGGTGAGTTATGTTTTGATTTTATCGTTACTACATTATATCTGTCCAATTTATTGATCTTCATGTTTGTTTGGAGCGCCAAGCCTAGACCCAGCAAGAAGGCCCGGTTAAATAAACCGGCGGACGATAATGTAGTTATTGAACCGGAAAAAACTACAGACCCAGAAGGAACAAATGCTGATGCCATGCTTGATGATCCGCCACCACAAGATCATGACTTCTTTGCTGAACAAGTAGAAGTTGATACAATGGGCCATGCAGATGAACCGACAAGCCCGATCCGAACTGATGATAAATCGTCAAGCCCAGCTAAGGCTGCTGATAAATCATCAACTCCATCGAAGGCTGCTGATGACAAGGAGGATGAAATTATGATTACTGGCTTCGGCCACACCACTCCTGGCAATCCCGTTGCCTTGTCAAAGCATAATGCCAAGGACGAGCTTTCTGCTATGGGCAAAGGCAAGTGGAATGCCGATTTATCAAGCTATGCTCATCTCAACGCTCAAGATATTCATTCTGGCTTCTTGAACCGTCTATACACAAGCCGTGACTATGAAGCCGGCTTAGTAAATATGATGGAGTGATATGAGGTAACTACATAACTGTCTCTCTTATGTCCAATTTCAAATATCAACTCCAGTAGCCCCCAAGGGCCGGTTTATGATGTCAATCTAAACCGGGACTTTGTAATATCTCAACTTTGCATGCTTAGCCTCCAAGGGCCGGTTTAACTTAGGAAGATGAACCGGGACTTTAGAAAAAAATACCCATAATGTTACTTTGAGCAATCATACATTAGCCCCCAAGTGCCAAGAATAATACTTGTATTGTGCTTGGGACTTGTAGACATTTCTGATAGTGAGCAAATAGGCTTTATCCCCCAAGTATCAGGTGCATAACTTGTTATGTGCTTAGTACTTCAAATATGTACTGCCAACTCATGATATGTCTGTCTCTTATATGATGAGCTGAGCAAAAAGGAAGCTCAAACCGCTGATCTGCAAGAAAATATCAAGTCCCAGCAAGCAGAAACCTCCAAAGCCAAAGATGAGCTGACCAGTGCCTTAGCCTCCATGGAAAAGCTGAAGGAGAGTTCCAACAAGAAGCGGACGGATTGGGACATAGAAAAATCCGCATTGCAAAAAAGAGCCGAGGATGCAGAGGCCGCCCTTAAACCGGTGGCGGAAGAACTGACTGGTCTAAAGCGGCAGATCAATGCTATGACCACTGCTGTATTTGGTAAGTCTCCTTGCTTTAAATTTTCAACATAACATCCCATACATTGCCGGTTTACTGATGTTTGTAATGATGCAGGTACTCGCATTACCCATCTGGGTTCTGACATGCAGAAAAAGTTGAAGGCTGCCTATACTCTTATAGAACAATTATATACCGGCGCGCAACGGATCATCTGCACTGCTTCTCACAACAAGCCGCCCCCAACTTTAATCAAGGAGACCTTAGAAAGGTTGTCAATGCTGCCTGCCCAGGTAGAAGAATTAAAGAGATCTGCTGCAAGGGCTGGTGCTCTGACCGCGCTAACCCGGGCAAAAGCATGGGTGCCTAATCTTGATCCGGTGGATGTGGGTAAAGGCTATCCAAGCTTAAAAGAAGACGGATCAGAATTTGGCAATGATGACCTCCGAGCCATAAACCGGGAAGTACGTCCACTGGCTTGCCAATTGGCTGAAGAAGCTGATCTTTCACATTATCAGGCGAGTTATGACATCAACAACAAACGGGTTGCTGCACCAACTCCTGAGGCTCAAAATCGTATCCCGCCAATTCGTAAGCACACCTATGCCCTTGACGTTGAACCGTCCAGACTTATAAGCGATGAAGCTGTATTCCAAGCCCTAACTGTGATCGATTGGGCAACCATTGACTTCCAGCCACTGGGTAGAGAAGAGGAGGACGAACCGGCGCAAGATGATCCGCAGCCGTCAAGTCAGCCTGGTGATGAGTCATGATCCATAGGCCGGTTTAGCCTTCTGCATACTGCAACACTTGCTGAAAACAATTATTCTTTTGGGCACTGAAACGCCTTGTAATAGGCTAGTTCAAACACTTGGTCTGCTATGCCATCGTGCATATTTATTTTTGCCTGACACTTGTTAATCTGCCATGCTTAAGATATATAATCCGTAGCTTCTCCTGCATACAAGAAGTTGAAAGTGTCCTGGCGGTTTACCGTCGGACGGGTCATGATGCCCAAATACCTAGCCAGGGTTTATAACCAAGGCTGTAAAAAGATAATCAAATATGAAAATAAATGATACCTCTGACATTGAATCACATCGTTGGTTGACCAACTTTTGTAGTAAGGGTGATAACCCTAATCATGAGTACTGATAACTCCTTCCATATTGTGCCGGTTTATGATAAAACCGTACCGTGTTGTGATAAACACCGGATTATCCATATATAACACTGGCGACTTATAGTCGAAACCAGACTGGGTTAATAAGCGCCGGATTATAACTGATCATGTACTGACAACTTGTAGTTGAAAGCCGAGCCGGGTTAATGAACGCCGGTTTATCAAAAACATTATAAATCTCATCAAAGGAGAAAAAACTTGGCGAATAAAAGCATATGAAAACTTGTAGTCGAGGCTTTTCACGGGCTGCCAGGCCCCAAATCGAGGCTTTTCATGGGCTGCCAGGCCACTGAGTTAAACCATTTTACAAAGCCTTTTAAGATGGACCTCAATCTTTAACCAATCGTCGTTTTAATTTTGACAAGTTCAGGGTCTATGAGATTGATTTGTCAAAAGTTTGGCGGGTCATACCAGGTTTACCTGGACGGAGTGGCTTACTTAGAAAGGCAGGATAACCCGGGGTTTTAGGTGAATACACCTGGCTTCCAAGCCGTGGCTTGATAGCCTATTACAAGTGTAGATTCTTTGTTCATTGCGAAGCAAAGAATCCCCAAGCAATATTTTGAGTTGTGCTCATTGGGTGCCTATGTTTGAGTTGTGCTTTTGCAACACTCTCTTTGGCCCCTAAGTAATTTTCTTTTGGCCTTGAGCCGATCAAGAGGTGTAGCTATGGTTCGAATACGACCAAGCCCCCAAGTGATTTTCCTTGTGGCCTTGCGCCGATCAAGAGGCGTAGCTATGGTTCGAATACGACCAAGCCCCCAAGTGATTTTTATATATGGCTTTATAAGCTGAATCAAGGGGTAAACCGGACGCCACTTTATAGATAGAAGCCCCCATGTAACCACACATGATGTAAGAAAAACAACAGATACCCCGCTTTAGCTGAGGCTCCGGTTTATTATATTGATCATAATATATACATTGTCATAACTATGTACATAAGCAGGGCCTGTGGCTCAAGTATAGTAAGGCCGAAGATGAGCGATATTCCATGGCCGGTGGGTCTCCTCCTCCGATTTACGTGAGTCTTTGTGCTCTCGAACATCTATAAGGTAGTATGACCCGTTATGCAGATTCTTGCTGACCACAAAGGGCCCTTCCCAAGGCGGGGATAACTTGTGCATATCAGTCTGATCCTGGATGAGTCGGAGCACCAGATCGCCTTCTTGAAAAGTTCTGGTTCTAACCCGGCGGCTGTGATAACGACGTAGATCTTGCTGATAAATCGCCGAATGGGCTGCTGCAATGTCACGCTCCTCATCTAACAGGTCAAGTGCTTCGTGTCGTGCCTTCTCATTATCAGCTTCGACATAAGCCGCCACACGAGGTGAGTCATGACGGATGCCACTAGGGAGAACCACCTCTGCCCCATAAACCATGAAAAAAGGCGTGTAACCTGTAGATCTGTTGGGTGTGGTATTGATGCTCCATAACACAGAAGGTAACTCCTCCACCCAACAACCCGGCGTCCGTTGCAAAGGAACCATGAGCCGGGGTTTTATGCCTCTCAACATCTCTTGATTGGCTCTCTCCGCTTGACCATTAGATTGGGGGTGAGCCACTGATGATACGTCAAGACGGATGTGCTCTCATTGACAAAATTCTTTCATAGCACCCTTGGACATATTAGTGCCATTATCAGCTATAATGTTGTGTGGAAAGCCAAACCGGAAAATCACCTTCTTGATGAATTGAACCGCCGTAGCTGCGTCACACTTACTAACTGGCTCTGCCTCCACCCACTTAGTGAACTTATCAACTGCCACCAGAAGGTGGGTCTTCTTATCCTTAGATCTCTTAAAGGGCCCAACCATATCCAGCCCCCAAGTCGCAAACGGCCAAGGAATCATCCTCAATTCTTGAGCCGGTACATGAGCACGTCGTGAGAATTTTTGACAACCATCACACCTTTTGACCAGGTCCTCAGCATTGGCATGAGTCGTCAGCCAATAAAAACCGTGATGAAAAGCCTTGGCTACCAGAGACTTTGAACCGGCGTGGTGACCACAATCTCCTTCGTGGATCTCACGCAAAATCTCACGACCTTCTTCAGGAGACATGCAACGCTGAAACGCCCATGTCACACTGCAATGATGTAACTCTCCATTGACAATAGTCATGGACTTGGACCGCCGGATTATCTGCCTGGCCAAGGTTTCATCCTCCAGTAACTCGCCCCGGTTCATATACGCCAAATATGGGGCTGTCCAATCTGGGATGACATGAAGAGCCGCCACCAACTGAGCCTCTGGATCAGGAACAGCCAAATCCTCCTCTGTAGGAAGCTTGACTGACGGATTATGTAGTACATCCAGAAAGACGTTGGGTGGAACCAGTTTACGTTGGGAACCCGAGCGACTTAAAGCGTCTGCCGTTTCGTTCTTCCGACGGTCCACATGATCAACCTGACAACCTTTGAAGTGACGAGCAACAATATCCACCTCTGGATGATATGCTGCCATGAGTGGGTGCTTGGAATCCCAAGTACCAGACACTTGTTGAGCCACCAGGTCCGAGTCACCGAAGCACTTAACCCAGCTTAAATTCATCTCCTTAGCCATCCGAAGACCGTGGAGTAATGCCTCATATTCAGCTGCATTGTTAGTGCAATGGAACATTAAATGGAGAACATAACAAAACTTATCACCTCGCGGGGAAGTTAATACGACTCCAGCCCCCGAGCCCTCCAATTGCCTGGACCCATCGAAATGAATAGTCCAATAAGTATGATCCGGCTTCTCTTCTGGCGCCTGTAACTCTTTCCAGTCATTGATGAAGTCCACAAGTGCCTGAGATTTGATCGCCGTCCAGGGCATATATTTTAACCCGTGAGGCCCAAGCTCAATAGCCCACTTGGCAACCCGGCCAGTTGCTTCCCTGTTCTGGATGATATCTCCCAAAGGAGCAGAACTGATCACAGTGATAGGATGGCCCTAGAAATATTGATTAAGCTTCCGGCTTGCCATAAAAACTCCGTACACCAGCTTCTGCCAATGCGGGTACCTCTGCTTGGACTCAATAAGTACCTCACTTATATAATAAATCGGCCGTTGAACCGGAAACTCCTTTCCGGCCTCCTTGCGTTCCACCACAATAGCCACGCTAACATCCCGAGCATTAGCAGCCACATATAACAACAAAGGGTTCTTTATCAACAGGAGCAGCAAGGACCGGCGGCTCGGCCAGCTGCCGCTTCAAGTCCTCAAACGCTTTATTGGCGGCGTCACTCCAGACGAAGTCATCCGTCTTCTTCAGCATCTGATACAAAGGGATGGCCTTCTCCCCAAGGCGACTGATAAACCGGCTCAAGGCTGCAATCCGACCTGCCAGGCATTTGAACATCATTGATACACTTCGGTTTAGCCAAAGAAGTTATAGCTTTGATTTTCTCCGGGTTAGCTTCAATGCCCCTGTTAGACACCAGAAAGCCCAAGAGTTTGCCTGCCGGTACACCAAAGACACACTTGGCCGGATTAAGCATCATTTTATAAACCCGGAGGTTATCAAAGGTCTCCTTCAAGTCATCTATCAATGTCTCCTCCTTTCTGGATTTCACAACAATATCATCCACATAAGCATGAACATTGCGGCCGATCTGATTATGAAGACAATTCTGCACATAGCGCTGATAAGTCGCCTGGGCACTCTTGAGCCCAAAAGGCATAGACACGTAGCAGAAGGCTCCAAAGAGAGTTATAAAAGCTGTCTTCTCCTGGTCCTTAACTGCCATTTTGATCTGATGGTAACCAGAGTATGCATCCAGAAAGCTGAAACGCTCACAACCCACCGTAGGAACAATGATCTGATCAATATGAGGGAGAGCAAAAGGATCTGCTGGACAAGCCTTGTTCAAATCTGTGTAATCCACACACATACGCCAAGTGTCGTTCTTCTTAAGTACCATCACCGGATTAGCCAACCACTTAGGATGAAATACTTCGGCGATAAACCCAGCCGTTAAGAGCCTGGCTACCTCCTCACTAATAGCCTTGCACCTTTCTTCATTGAAGCGGTGGAGAAATTGCTTGACCGGTTTAAACTTGAGATCAAAATTAAGAGTGTGCTCAGCGAGTTCCCTCGGTACACCTAGCATGTAGGAGGGTTTTCATGCAAAGATGTCCCGGTTCTCACGGATGAACTCGATGAGCGCGCTTTCCTATTTCGGATCTAAGTTAGCGCTGATGCTAAACTGCTGGGATGAATCGCCAGGAACAAAATCAACCAGCTTAGTCTCATCAGCCGATTTGAACTTCAAGGCCGGATCATGCTCTGTAGTTGGTTTCTTCAAACAGGTCATATCCGCCGGATCAACATTGTCTTTGTAGAACTTCAACTCCTCTGTGGCAAAAACCGACTCAGCATATGCCACATCACCTCCTTCACATTCTAAAGCGATCTTGCGGCTCCCATGCACTGTGATGGTCCCCTTATGGCCCGACATCGTGAGCTGCAGATAAACATAATAGGGCCTTGCCATGAACTTGGCATAAGCCGGCTGTCCAAACAGGGCATGATATGGGCTCTTGATCTTCACCACTTCGAAAGTCAGTGTTTCTGATCTCGAGTTATGCTCATCTCCAAAAGCAACCTCCAGAGTTATCTTACCAACTGGATATGCCGATTTACCAGGCACCACACCATCAAAAACGGTGTTTGCCGGTTTAAGATTTTTATCTGTTAACCCCATGCGACGGAAGGTTTCGTAATAAAGGATATTGATACTACTGCCTCCATCCATGAGTACCTTGGTGAACTTATATCCTCCAACCTGAGGTGCCACCACCAATTCTAGATGACCCGGATTATCAACCCGAGGTGGATGATCCTCTCGACTCCACACAATGGGTTGTTCAGACCAGCGCAAGTAACGGGGCACCGCTGGTTCAACGGAGTTCACTGCCCTTTTATGAAGCTTCTGATCGCACTTGCACAGGCTTGTGGTGAAGACATGGTACTGCCCACTATTCAACTGCTTTGGGTTGCTCTGGTAACCCGACTGCTGCTGTTGCTGCTGACTCCCCTGATGATTATAACCACCTTGGTTGCCCTGATTGCCTTGATTGCCATGTCCGCTCTGATTACCGTGAAATCCTGAACCGGAACTGCCTCCATCGTAACCCGGCCCATGAGATCCAGGGCCTGAACCGCCGCCCGGTCCATGGTCGTACCGAAAAAATCAGAAATTTTGAATTCCCGCATAATATAACAATCCTTCCAGAGGTGCGTGGCCGGCTTATCCCGCGACCCATGCTTCGGGCAAGGCTGGTTTAATAGGTGAGATAGGCGCTCAGGATTGGGACCTGATCCTCCACCACGCGGGGGCGGCTTACCCTTACGACGCTGGCCATTATCCTGGGTGGTGGTATTAGCCACAAAATCTAGACTGTTATCCGCTTTACGCTTACCGCTGTTTTCATGACCCGTCGGGTTATGCTGCTGCCCTTTGGTGCTGCCGCTCTTCTTTCCCTTCCTTGTCTTGTCATCGTCAGACTCAGGGTCCTTGGTACTATCAGAGTCGGCATACTTCACCAGAGCTACCATAAGTGTCCCCATGTCATTGCGGTGATGTTTGAGCCGTCCCAACTTCAACTTCAGGGGTGCAAACCGGCAGTTTCCTCCAACGTTAAAACTGTTGTATCAGCGTTGATGCGATCAGATGAATGCAATATTTCTGAAACCCTGTGCACCCAATGGGTTGTTGACTCTCCTTCCTCCTGGACACAGGCAGCTAAGTCCACAATTGACATGGGCTGCTTGCATGTATCCTTGAAATTCTGGATAAACCGGGCCCTTAACTCGGCCCATGACCTAATGGAGTTAGCTGGCAGGTTTTTCAACCATGTGCGAGCTGTTCCCTCCAACATCATGGTGAAGTATTTAGCACATGCCGCGTCGTCCACCTCCAGCATCTCCATTGCCATCTCATAGCTTTCAACCCATGACTCGGGGGATAAGTCGGCAGTGTAATTCGGAACTTACGTGGGCCCTTGAAATCCTTGGGCAGCCATACATTGTGCAGCGCTGGGACGAGACACGGCACCCCCAAAGAACTGGAGGTAATCCCTGGTTCCACCGAAGTTGTTGGACGAACCTGAGTAAGTTGACGGGCTTCATGCTGCGCTGCTAACTCGGCCTCTCGACGTGCCCTAGCACGATCCACCACATCCTGAGCATCACCACCGCCACCCCCCGGGTTATGGCCACGATGTGGATTATGATTTCGCGCACTGCTCGAGACGGCCGGTTCATCCATATGCCTGCTGTAACTCTGGCTTGGGCGGGTAGTGGAATGAATCCTCTCGCGGCTATAGGAATAAGCCTGTTGTTGAGTCAAGGCTATCTGAAGGAGCTCTCTAGCCCGTCGTGTCTCGACCGCTACTAGGGACTCGCCTTCGATCGGGAGAGCTGCCAATCGCCAAGCAGCGGCAACTATGTTATCCAACAGGTTAGAGTAATGACCCGGTGGTGTTGGAACGTGCTATGGCAGGACATTGTTCTGATGAGGCGGATCCATCGGGCGCGGCTGAACCGGCGTCCCCCTTCCAAGTGCCTCCGCCCGGTTTACCACTGGCTGATTACTGGTTCCTGCTCCTGGTGTGTTAAAGAGATTTCTTGCCTCATAAACCGGAGGTAGGTGAGATCGGTACCTTCTCCTCATGACATCATTTGACGCGCTCTGATCTAACATAAGCCGGTAAGCCTGTGCATCCAACTCGGCTCGTTCTGCAGCCATCCTGGTATCCTCAGCCGCCAGGTCTGCCTTGGCTTGAGTTATCTGATCTTTCACCTTTGCGATTTCCGCATTATGCTCCTCTTGATTCGCCGGGTTAACTTCCGCCATCAGCGTTGCCAAAGCGTTAAATAAGTCAGATAAAACCTGAGCCGGCGGTCGCACAGGTCCTCCTACCCCGGCTGCTGTCACCGCTACTGATCCGGAAACCATCGGCGTTGTGGTCGAAGAGTGGTGCGCTGGCTGTGTACCGGCCATGAAGATCGCAACCCGGCTTGGCGGATCGAAGGGGTCCGGAATACTGTCGCCATCGGAACAACCCCCAATCTGGCCATCTTGCAACTGGTCCAATGACTCGGTCTCTCCGGTCGATGACTCGTCATCAGAGTAAACAACGGTCTCACCACCAGATGCCGATCTAACCTCAGATTCCGCTCCATGGATGACTCCCACGAAGACACGCTTCATGGCAGGCTGAACCCGGGCGGGTCTCGCACGCTGAGCCGTTTCGACGATGTCGGTGCAGATGTCCGGGTCAGGGCCCGGTACGCCGATCTTGCCAATGAAAACATGAATGCCGCCGAAGGGGACCCGGTACCCGTACTCAATTGAGCCGGCCTCGGGGCCCCAGCCTGCGTTGTCGATGTAGAGCTTGCCGCGATGACTCTTAGTCATCCGGCCCACCGCGTATCCCTTGAGCCCTTCGAAGCTGCCCTCTAAGAACTCGAAACCATCATGCGATAGCCCCACGGTGGGCGCCAACTGTCGTGGTTTTGTCATGGCAGATGTCCTAGGGAAAGGACTTAGTCGTGGAGCCATCGCGACGGGTTAGCTTAAAGGGGTTAAAGCGGACAAAGGACGCAAGAATTTTATACTGGTTCGGCCCCGTGCGGTGAAGGTAAAGGCCTAATCCAGTTGTTGTGGAATTCCTAGGGTTTCGATGACCAGGGAGCGAATCCGCTATGCCTGGCTCTCGAGTTGTTGTTTTCTGTCTCCAAACCGCCGACGGGTCGTCCCTTTATATACATAGGTTGATTCCCGTCGGTTTACAGAATCCCGAGGCCGGCTCATAAGCGTGTCCGGCCCGGTCTCTACTCTTCCTATCTTACAACACAAGTTTACATATTAATGTCGGTTTATGTCTACAGGCCTTAATCCGCCTTTGGGCCCTGGGCCTTCGTAAAGCGCCACAATCCTTGTCTTCATGGGCTTCAAATTTAATAACTTATTATGGGGATAACCCGGCCTCTCCTGGCCGGTTTATACCCAGTAGTAATATCCCCAACAATAAGTATTGTGACCTAACGTGTAATAACATCCCATAATGCAATAAATATCAATATAAAAGCATGATGCAAAATGGACGTATCAACTCCCCCAAGCTTAGACCTCGCTTGTCCCCAGGCGGAAGCCGATAACGAAAAATATGTCCACATGTTTAGAGATAGAGGTGTCGATAAAATAAAATACGGACATGAGGGCATGATGATAATTCTTATAACAGCAACATATATGGATATTGTCATATGATCTCTTATGCTCAAGTAATAATCTATTCACAATGTAAAGTATGAATCAGAAACTTCATTGAGAACCAACAAACTATAATCTCGGTCATTGAAGCAATTGCAATTTATCATAACATCCGAAAGAGTCAATATAAGAGCTCTTCAGCAAGTCCACATACTCAACTATCATATAGTCTTTCACAATTGCTAACAATCACACAATACTTATGGGTATGGAGGTTTAATCGGACACAGAGAAAGATAGGGGCTTATAGTGTTGCCTCCCAACCTTTTACCTCAAGGGTAATGTCAACAATAGTAATTCATGCTAACTTACATCCAATTGGATATATATATCAGGATCTTTCCAACACAAGGTGCTTGCCAAAGGATAAAATGTAAAAAGGAAAGGTGAAGATCACCATGACTCTTGTATAAGGTATAAGACAAAAGTAAAAGATAGGCCCTTCGCAGAGGGAAGTAGAGGTTGTCATGTGCTTTTTTGGTTGGATGCACAAAATCTTAATGCAAAAGAACATCACTTTATATTGCCACTTGTGATATGGACCTTTATTATGCAGTCCGTCGCTTTTATTGCTTCCATATCACAAGATTGTATAAAGCTTATTTTCTCCACACTAATAAATCATACATATTTAGAAAGCAATTTTTATTGCACGCAACATGACAACTTACTTGAAGGATCTTACTCAATCCATAGGTGGATATGGTGGACTCTCATGGCAAAGCTGGGTTTAAGGATATTCGGAAGCACAAGTAGTATCTCTACTTGGTGCAAAGAATTTGGCTAGCATGAGGGGAAAGGCAAGCTCAACATGTTGGATGATCCATGACAATATACTTTATTTCAGATATAAGAAAACATAACCCATTATGTTGTCTTCCTTGTCCAACATCAACTCTTTAGCATGTCATACTTTAATGAGTGCTCACAATCATAAAAGATGTCCAAGATAGTATATTTATATGTGAAAACCTCTCTTTCTTTATTACTTCCTATTAATTGCAACGATGACCAAAACTATGTTTGTCAACTCTCAACAACTTTTATTCATCATACTCTTTATATGTGAAGTCATTACTCTCCATAAGATCACTATGATCTATTTTATTTCTTTTTATTCTTTCTCTTTTCTTTATTCCCTCACGATCATAGCAAGATAATCAAGCCCTTGACTCAACACTAATCTTTATTATATATAGCTCACGGACTCGATTACATAGAAGGATCATAAAGCAAAACTCAAAACTAAATCATACTAAAACTTTATTCTACTAGATCAAGATATTACCAAAAGGATCGAACTAAGAAAAACGGTAAAGATAGGAGTGTGATGGTGATACGATACCGGGGCACCTCCCCCAAGCTTGGCAGTTGCCAAGGGGAGTGCCCATACCCATGTGATTATATCTCTTTCCTCGGGGGTGGTGATGATGGAGTTGCTGATGATGTAGGCTTATCGTCCGTCTTCCAAGGCATAGGCTCACCATCATAGAAGGATGATCGAGTCTCCGGAATCCTCAAATCTGCAGCCAAACTCATCCTTTTGAATCTATATTCATACTCACAGTTTTGGTTTTGCAGGTCATAGATTTGGGCTTGGAGGTGCTTGATTTTCTCGTGCAGCTTGAAGATGGTCTCCCCAATGTTCTTGGCATCTAGCTTATGGTTGTTGGTGAACTCCGCGATCATCATGTGGTTGGTGTTGAGTCCGCGTTCCACCATCCCTTGGCACTTGAAAACTTGTTGCTCCATTGCTTCGAGTCTTGTCTCCATGCTTCCGGTCCTCCTTGGTCCCTCGACATCGTGGATGTGCAGCAACCCATCACGCATCTCAATGGTTTGAGGGTGTCGCAGCACCTCCGCGAGGTAGGGATTGATAACCTTCTGGAAGAACTTGTCTTGGGGCACTTGGAGACGTCATGGTGATCTAGATCTGTCGAAAAACAGCTCGAAACAAAAACAGAGGATATTTGCATGGTACGGTGGTCAAAACCTTCGGGAGATTATATAATGAATTTTTACCGATCAAAAGAAGTATCATGCAAGAAAACTCCGGAGAGCACACGAGGTGCCCACGAGGCAGGGGGCGTGCCCAGGGGGGTAGGGCACGCCCTCCACCCTCGTGGATGCCTTGTGTCCTTCCCGGACTACTTCTTATTTTCCTATTTTCTTAAATATTCCAAAACGGAGAAAAAATGCCATTAGAACTGTTTTGGAGTCGGTTTACTTACCGTACCACATACCTATTCCTTTTCGGAGTCTGAAACGTTCTGGAAAGTGTCCCTTATGTATTCATCCGGGGTTACGGTTTCAATAACATTAGTTTCAACATTTATAGGATTACCTGAGATATAATGTTTTATTCTTTGACCGTTCACCACCTTCGGATTTGTGCCTTCAAAGTTGTTGATTTTTATGGCACCGGAATGATAGTCCTCCTCGATAACGTAAGGACCTTCCCATTTAGAGAGATGTTTTCCTGCAAAAAATCTTAAACGAGGGTTGAATAGCAACACATAATCACCTACATTAAACTCACGCTTTTGTATCCTTTTGTCATGCCATCTTTTAACTTTTTCTTTAAACAGTTTGGCATTCTCATAGGCCTGGGTGCTCCATTCATCAAGTGAGCTAATGTCAAATAACCTCTTCTCACCGGCAAGTTTGAAATCATAATTGAGCTCTTTAATGGCCCAATATGCCTTATGTTCTAGTTCGAGAGGTAAGTGACATGCTTTTCCATAAACCATTTTATACGGAGAGATACCCATAGGATTTCTATATGCAGTTCCGTAGGCCCATAATGCATCATCAAGTTTCTTGGACCAATTCTTTCTAGATCTATTAACAGTCTTTTGCAAAATTAATTTGAGCTCTCTATTACTCAATTCTACTTGACCACTAGATTGTGGGTGGTACGGAGATGCAATTCTATGATTAACATCATACTTAGCAAGCATTTTACGAAAGGCACCATGAATAAAATGTGAACCACCATCAGTCATTAAATATCTAGGGACTCCAAACCTCGGAAAAATAACTTCTTTAAGCATCTTAATATAGGTGTTATGATCAGCACTACTAGTTGGAATAGCTTCTACCCACTTAGTAACGTAATCAACAACAACTAAAATATGTGTATACCCGTTAGAGGAAGGAAACGGTCCCATATAATCAAAGCCCCAAACATCAAATGGTTCAATAACAAGTGAATAGTTCATAGGCATTTCTTGACATCTACTAATATTACCAATTCTTTGACATTCATCACAAGAGAAGACAAACTTACGGGCATCTTTGAAGAGAGTAGGCCAATAAAAACCGGATTGCAATACCTTATGCGCAGTTCTATCTCCAGCGTGGTGTCCTCCATAAGCTTCGGAGTGACACTTGCGTAGGATCTGTTCCTGTTCATGCTCTGGTATACAACGTCTAATAACACCATCTACTCCTTCTTTATGGTAAGGTCCCAGAGAAAGTTTATAATAAGCTTCGGAGTGACACTTGTGGGTCATCCCAGAAGTAATGTCTTAAATCATAGAAAAACTTTTTCTTTTGCTGGTATGTGAAACTAGGTGGTATAAATTTGGCAACAATGTAATTAGCATAATTAGCATACCATGGAGCAGTACGAGAAGCATTAATGACATTTAATTGTTCATCAAGAAAGCTATCATCAATAGGTAGTGGGTCATCAAGAACATTCCCTAACCTAGGTAAGTTGTCTGCAACGGGGTTCTCAGCTCCCTTTCTATCAATAGTATGCAAATCAAATTCTTGTAGCAAGAGAACCCATCTAATAAGTCTAGGTTTAGCATGTTTCTTTTCCATGAGATATTTAATAGCAGCATGATCAGTGTGAATAGTTACTTTAGAATCAACAATATAAGGTCTGAACTTATCACAAGCAAATACAACTGCTAAAAATTCTTTTTTAGTAGTAGCATAATTTCTCTGGGCATTGTCTGGATAACATTTAATTTCTTATCAACTCTTTGTCCTAGAACAGCACCTAAAGCATAATCACTATCATCACACATAATTTCAAAGGGTAGATTCCAATCAGGTGGCTGAACAATAGGTGCAGAAATCAAGGCTTTCTTAAGTATTTCAAATGCTTCTACACAATCATCATCAAAGACAAAAGGAATATCTTTTTGTAAGAGGTTAGTCAGAGGCCTAGAAATTTTAGAGAAGTCCTTAATGAACCTCCTATAAAAACCGGCATGACCATGGAAACTTCTTATACCTTTAATGTCCTTGGGACACAACATCTTTTCAATTGCATCAACTTTAGCTTTATCAACTTCAATACCTCTTTCAGAAATTTTATGCCCCAAGACAATACCTTCATTAACCATAAAGTGGCACTTCTCCCAATTCAAGACAATGTTAGTTTCTTCACATCTCTACAAAACTCGATCAAGGTTGCTCAAGCAATCATCAAAAGAAGTTCCATATACGGAGAAATCATCCATGAAAACCTCAACAATCTTTTCACAAAAATCAGAGAATATAGCCATCATGCATCTTTGAAAGGTAGTAGGTGCATTACATAAACCAAAAGGCATACATCTATAAGCAAAGGTACCGAAAGGGCAATTAAAAGTGGTCTTTTCTTGATCCTCTTTTGACATAGGTATTTGAGAGAAACCAGAATAACCATCTAGAAAGCAAAAATGCGTATGTTTGGATAATGTTTCTAGAATTTGATCAATAAAAGGTAAAGGGTAATGATCCTTTTTAGTAGCTTTATTTAATTTGCGGAAATCAATTACCATTCTATAACCTGTAATAATTCTTTGTGGGATCAATTCATCTTTATCATTAGGAACAACAGTAATACCTCCCTTCTTAGGGACACAATGGACAGGACTTACCCACTGACTATCAGCAACAGGATAAATTATACCTGCCTCCAGAAGCTTTAGTATTTCTTTTCTTACCACTTCTTTCATCTTAGGATTTAACCGTCGTTGGTGATCAACAACCGGTTTAGCGTCTTTCTCCAATTTTATTTTGTGTTGGCCTAGAGTAGGACTAATGCCCTTAAGATCATCTAGAGTATATCCAATAGCAGCACGGTGCTTCTTCAGAGTTTTCAATAATTTCTTTTCTTCATGCTCTGAAAGGTTAGCACTAATAATAACATGATATATCTTCTTTTCATCAAGATAAGCATATTTAAGAGTATCAGGTAACGGTTTAAGCTCAAACACGGGATCACCCTTGGGTGCAGGAGGATCCCCTAGGATTTCAACATGCAAGTTGTGTTTCAAAATAGGTCCCTGTTTAAAGAATACTTCATCTATTTCCCTTCTTTCATTCTATCATTTTCATGGTCTAGAAAATATTGTTCTAAAGGATCATTAGGAGGCATGGCAATAGAAGTAAGACCAATAATTTCATCTTTACTAGGCAATTCCTCATCATGGGGTTGTCTACAAAATTTAGCAAAGTTAAACTCATGAGACATATCCCCCAAACCAATAGTAACAACATCCTTTTCGCAGTCTATCCTAGCATTAACAGTATTCAAGAAGGGTCTACCAAATATGATGGGGCAAAAGCTATCTTGTGGGGAACCAAGAACAAGAAAATCAGCAGGATATTTAACTTTCCCACACAAGACATCAACATCTCTAACAATCCCAACTGGTGAAATAGTGTCTCTATTAGCAAGCTTAATTGCGACATCAATTTCCTCTATCTCAGCAGGTGCAATTTCATGCATAATTTCTTTGTATAAGGAATGAGGTATCGCACTTGCACTAGCACCCATATCACATAAGCCATGATAGCAATGATCTCCTATTTTAATAGAAATAACAGGCATGCCTACAACTGGTCTATGTTTATTTTTAGTATCAGGTCTAGCAATTCTAGCAGCTTCATTACAGAAGTAAATAACATGCCCATCAATATTATCAGCCAAGAGATCTTTAACCATAGCAATACTAGGTTCAACTTTAATTTGCTCAGGGGGTTTGGGTGTCCTAATATTACTTTTGTTGACCACAGTTGAAGCTTTAGCATGATCCTTTATTCTAACAGGGAAAGGTGGTTTCTCAATATAAGCAATAGGAACGACAGGATCATTATAAGTGATAGTCTTTTCTTCAACTTTAATAGGTGCAACTACTTTTACTTCAATGGGAGGATTATACTTAAACCACTTCTCCTGAGGGAGATCAACATGAGTAGCAAAGGATTCACAGAAAGAAGCTACTATCTCATAGTCAAGTCCATATTTAGTGCCAAATTCACGGAAAACATCGGTATCCATAAAAGATTTAACACAATCAAACTTAGGTTTTATACCGGACTCCTTACCTTCGTCGAGATCCCAATATTCAGAGTTGCGTTTAATTCTTTCCAGTAAATCCCATTTGAATTCAATAGTCTTCATCATAAAAGAGCCAATACAAGAAGTATCGAGCATGGAGCGATTATTGAGAGAAAGCCGAACATAAAAAATTTGAATAATCATTTCTCTTGAGAGCTCATGATTGGGGCATGAATATAACTTTGACTTAAGCCTCCCCCAAGCTTGAGCGATGCTTTCTCCTTCGCGAGGCCAAAAATTATATATATAATTACGATCACGATGAACAAGATGCATAGGATAAAACTTCTGATGAAATTCCAATTTCAATCGGTTGTAGTTCCATGATCCCATATCACACATAGCCTGAACCATGTCAATGCCTCTCCCTTCAAATATAAAGGTAAGACTTTCTTCTTGATAACATCCTCGGACATACCTGCATGCTTAAATAATCCACAAACTTCATCCACATAGATTAGGTGCAAATCGGGATGTAATGTTCCATCTCCTGTAAAAGGATTAGCTAGCAGTTTCTCTATCATACCCGAAGGAATTTCGAAGTAAACATTTTCAGTAGGTTCAGTTGGTTGAGGAGCAACTCTTTGCTCTACTGGTCGGGGTGAAGATACCCCGAACAAGCCCCTCAAAGGATTATGTTCCATAGTAACAAGTGACAGTAAATTTCAGCACAATATATAAATTTTTCCTTACCAAATTCCACCTACCAAAGGCGCTTCACTCCCCGGCAACGGCGCCAGAAAAGAGTCTTGATGACCCACAAGTATAGGGGATCTATCGTAGTCCTTTCAGTAAGTAAGAGTGTCGAACCCAACGAGGAGCAGAAGGAAATGATAAGTGGTTTTCAGTAAGGTATTCTCGGCAAGCACTGAAATTATCGGTAACAGATAGTTTTGTGATAAGGTAATTTGTAATGGGTAACAAGTAATGAAAGTAAATAAGGTGCAGCAAGATGGTCCAGTCCTTTTTGTAGCAAAGGACAAGCCCGGACAAACTCTTATATGAAGGAAAACGCTCCCGAGGACACACGGGAATTATCGTCAAGCTAGTTTTCATCACGCTCATATGATTCGCGTTCGTTACTTTGATAATTTGGTATGTGGGTGGACCGGCGCTTGGGTGCTGTGATTTCTTGGACAAGCATCCCACTTATGATCAACCCCTATTGCAAGCATCCGCAACTACAAAAGAAGTATTAAGGTAAACCTAACCATAGCATGAAACATATGGATCCAAATCAGCCCCTTACGAAGCAACTCATAAACTAGGGTTTAAGCTTCTGTCACTCTAGCAACCCATCATCTACTTTTTACTTCCCAATGCCTTCCTCTAGGCCCAAACAATGGTGAAATGTCATGTAGTCGACGTTCACATAACACCACTAGAGGAAAGACAACATACATCTCATCAAAATATTGGACGAATACCAAATTCACATGACTACTTATAGCAAGACTTCTACCATGTCCTCAGGAACAAACGTAACTACTCACAAATCATATTCATGTTCATAATCAGAGGGGTATTAATATGCATAAAGGATCTGAACATATGATCTTCCACCGAATAAACCAACTAGCATCAACTACAAGGAGTAATCAACACTACTAGCAACCCACAGGTACCAATCTGAGGCTTTGGGACAAAGATTGGATACAAGAGATGAACTAGGGTTTTAGAGGAGATGGTGTTGGTGAAGATGTTGATGGAGATTGACCCCATCCCGCTGAGAGGATCATTGGTGATGACGATGGTGATGATTTCCCCCTCCTGGAGGGATGTTTCCCCGGCAGAACAGCTCTGCCGGAGCCCTAGATTGGTTCCGCCAAGGTTCCGCCTTGTGGCGGCGGAGTTTCTTCCCGAAAGCTTGCTTATGATTTTTTCCAGGGTAAAAGACTTCATATAGCAGAAGATGGGCACCGGAGGTCTGACAGGGGGCCCACGAGGCAGGGGGCGCGCCCCCACCCTCGTGGCCAGGGTGTGGGCCCCCTCTGGTACTTTCTTTTGCCAGTATTTTTTATTAATTCCAAAACGTGCCTCCGTGAAGTTTCAGGACTTTTGGAGCTGTGCAGAATAGGTCTCTAATATTTGCTCCTTTTCCAGCCCAGAATTCCAGCTGTCGGCATTCTCCCTTTTCATGTAAACCTTGTAAAATAAGAGAGAATAGGCATAAGTATTGTGACATA
Organism: Aegilops tauschii subsp. strangulata; assembly: GCF_002575655.3. NCBI lineage: Eukaryota > Viridiplantae > Streptophyta > Magnoliopsida > Poales > Poaceae > Aegilops > Aegilops tauschii. Next base: position 262,848,784 of record NC_053041.3, on the reverse strand, counting down.
ACGTGTAATAACAGCCCATAATGCAATAAATATCAATATAAAAGCATGATGCAAAATGGACGTATCACTTAACCACTAGCTGGTTGGCTGCTCCGAGAGAAACTGACTCTTTTCATTTAGAGCATCCATCCTCCGAGGACTTTGAGAGAAAATCATCAGTGAGGAAAAGCCCAAAACCCCAACACCTAAAACCCAAAGTGATTGAGCATCACTGAAGAGATTGTTCCTGTGTGGAACTGACGCTTGTTACCTTTGAAGACTGTGCATCTTCTAGATGGTTAGGCGTCAAGGTCTAGAGCATCCAAGAGGAATTATGGATCGCCGAGTGACCAAGTGTGTGAAGGTTTGGAAGTCACCTTGAAGACTTACGAAGTCTGTGTGAGCTTACTCAAGGAGAATACGGTAAGGACTGTGTGTCCTCGGACTGTGTGTCCTTTGGTTTAAATACCAAGCCCCTCCAACCAGACGTACGACTCTCACAGCAGTTGGAACTGGTCTACCAAATCACTGTCTTCACTGAGCTACTGGTTCTATTTCCTCAACCCTTTCATTTCCTCATTTATGTGTTGATGAAATTGGTCGTTACTATTTGAAGACTTTGACTGAAGATTTTCTCAGTTTCCTCAATCCTATTTCTTCAGTCACCTTGTCTTCTGCCTGCTTATCCTATTTACACGCTACTTGTGCTCTATGTATGTTTCATTTCATCATGATGACTATTCTACTGTCTTGTTATGCATGCACCTGAGTAATTTATCCGCTGCTTGTATTTCGTCACTTAGCAAATTCCTCCAGTAGCATTTCTTCAGTCAAGAATTTGTAAAAATCGCCTATTCACCCCCTCTAGTCGATATAACGCAATTTCAATTGGTATCAGAGCAAGGTACTCCCTTGTTCTGTGTGATTTTAGTTTAACCACCTGGAGTTTTTGTAACACCCTAGTTTTGGGCCCTTTTTCCCTTTGATTTCCTTGGTTTTGCCCTAATTTTCTTTCAAAGTGGATCTGTGGACTTGAAACCTGGGAGATCATCATCATTTCTTCTCTGAAGTGGCTCATCATTCTCAAATCTTTCCCAAGATCATGTCACTCCATTTCTAGACCAACCCCAAAAATATTTTTCTTGGAATATTCCTTTTTCTATTAAAGGAATATTCCTGTTTGCAATAGGTTGTGAAGCAATCTATATTTCTGTCACCCCCAAAATTCCCAAATAATTCTCATAAATTTTTTGGGTAATATACTCCACAAATATGTCAAAAAACATCCTTGCCCAGTTCAAAAATAACCCATTAATATTCCTTTTCCTATTCTGCCCTGAATGGCACTTTGTGAAGGAAGTGTCATTTATATTTTCTTAATTTCTCCCAAACTTTTTGGGCATCATATCTCATCCAAATCATTACCTCACATGTCAAAATGAAACTCCATTTGCCTAGTGAATCTTCCTCAGTGATTTTTCAAAGTTTCTGTTCAGATAGAGGCTTTGTGAAGGAAGTACTAGCTAGGGTTATCAAAATGAGTTGTAATTTTGCATGCCTCTTCATGTGCTTATATCATCACACTCCTCCAATTTTCAGCCGCATCCAATCAACTATGTGAGCACACCCTCAAATCTTTTCTTCTGGCAATATTTTCAGGTTATGAAGCAAGTATATTTTATATTGCTTCATTAATTCTGAGCAATTACCAGATCATGCTCCTACCAATATAACACCTCTCCACCAAATTTGGGATCATTTCAGCAAGCCATTTTCTCTCCAAAATTATCCCAAGTTTCTGGATAGAGAGGATATCTGTGAAGGAAGTACCATTTTGGCAAGTCCAAATGGTATTAAATTTTGACAGCATATTCTTATGTCCATATGACCATGATCTACTAAATTTTAGCTCAAGTGACCACTCCATGTGAGTGCCCCTTCTTAATCATGTTTCTGGACCAAAATTGTTGTTACAAAGCAACTATGTTGTTTTGTGGTCCATTTCTCTCCAAACTTCACAGGACGATAGTTCTTCCTAACCTAAACATCCCAGACATCAAGTTTGGCTCTTTTCACTTCTCTATTGATCACAGTAACCTAGCCAAGTTTGCTACAGCGAACTTTCATCGATGCCTCACTTCACTACAGAGCTCCTTCTCTCGATATTGCACCTCCTACAATCTCCAGGTGGAGAGACAACACTCTAGACATAATTTGACAGCCCCTAGTGTCCCATCTTTGCCAGGTCAGGCGGTGACCGCGTGGATTCCTGCCTGTGTGCGTGCTCAGGTAACGTTGGATGCACTCTTGGCGAAGGGACGCGTTGGGTAGCTCCTTCCTGGCGGCATTTGCGTGTCCCCGAGTGCCGACCTGACGCCCTGCTCTCTCTTGTCACTCTCTGACTATAGCGACCAGACCTCAAACAGTCTAATCTCTGTGCATCAGTGTCATCCCTGGATCGGTAATGCTGACACGCACAGTACTTGAAGGATTTTATAACAGAGTAGCAATCACACACTTAGTACATCGAATGTCTCAGAAGATAACTTATTACAAATAATATGGCTTAAGGCCATCTAAAACGATAACAGTGGAAGGCTTGGAAGATAAAGTGAGTCCATCAACTCCAACGGCATCACTGAGTGAAAGACCACGACCTAAGGCACCTTACTCGTCGTCTGAAAAGTCTGCAACATGATACGTTGTAGCCCGAAAACGGGTCAGCACATGGAATATGCTGGCAATGTAACACAAAAGAGTAATGAACAGAATAATGCTATAACTACATGCATATATGGCTGATGGAGGCTGTATGGTTAATATGTTTTGCGGAAAGCCAATTTTTCCCAACAACAAAGGAATAAATTTTACTTAACTATCATGGTGGTTGTTAAACATTGAGAATGGTAAACCCCATCTCAATCCCAATTAAAAGTAATTAATAACCCAATCAAATTTAATAATTAAGAGTGATGAGATTCACATGATAATCCAAGAACCAGATACTCAAGATGTCCATAACCGGGGACACGACTAACCATGATTAGTTTGTACACTCTGCAGAGGTTTGGGCACTTTTCCCCACAAGAATCGTTCATCTCCGTTGGATTTCTCGCACTACATGATGTTTGAGAAACGGATGACCGAGACACAGTCTTTCAGAAGCATTAGCTCTTTACTCTGGTTAGACAGTACCACCTCATCCCCTACATCTGCTAGCCTACCACTGAAAGAGGTGAGACAACATACTCAACTATGCCAGAGCCCATAATGGCTTGTGGCTACACACGGAAGTTTCTAGCATGAATAATCTCATGATCCCTTTGAGCCTGGGTGGCAGTCCATAGGAGAATCACACGGTACCCCGGGATTTCCAAAAATACAGGCAATCACTGGGTTCCCCAGGTGCCTCAATCCACCCAGATGTGTATTAAAGTTGCCACCTTAAGTTAACCAATAATTAACAGTACTCACATCTGTCATGAATACTCTCAAACCAAAACCATGTCTACGAGCATAGCATAGCAATATAAGCAACGTAGAAGTAACTCCCATAGGTTTGATAATAAATAGGTGAATAGGTACTACCTCATCTACTTCCCAAACCCACAATTAAATTAGATCCTAACCATGCAATTGTTTGTGGATTGGTCTAATGCAATAAAACTGGGTAGTAAAGAGGTATGGTCAAAGTGTTACTTGCCTTGCTGATGATCCGCGAAACCTAGAGACTCGTAGTAGCACGCTTCGCTCTCCGGGTACTCTATCACAAACAAACAAGCATACAATTGGCCTCAAATGCCAAGACCAGACCTGTTGTGGTTTTACGTAGTGTAAATAGAAATTGGCATATCATGTTGTGGTTTTACGTAGTGTAGCGACCAGACCTCAAATGGCCTGTGCTGCTGTGCACCAGTGTCATCCCTGGATCAGTAATGCTGACACGCACAGTACAAATGGAGGATTTATAACAGAGTAGCAATCACACACTTATTACATCGAATATCTCCGAAGAGATTAAGTATGAATAACATGGCTTTAGGCCATCTAATAACGATAACAGCGGAAGACTTGGAAGATAAGTGAGTCCATCAACTCCAGCGGCATCACTGAGTATAAGACCACGACCTAAGGCACCTTACTCGTTGTCTGAAAAGTCTGCAACATGAAACGTTGCAGCCCGAAACGGGTCAGCACATAGAATATGCTGGCAAAGCAACACATAGAGAGCAATGAACAATGATAAGGCTATACTATATGCATATATGGCTGGTGGAAAGGCTCTATGGTTACAGTTTTGCGAAAAGCCAATTTTATCCTACTGCAAAGGAATAAACTTTATTTAACTATCATGGTGGTTGAAACATTGAGAAGGTACCTCCAACTCAATCCCAATTAAGTGTCATCATTAACCCAACAAAATTAATTATAAGTATCACGGTGATGAGATTCAAATGATAATCCAGATACTAGATACTCAAGTTGTCCATAACCGGGGACACGGCTAATCATGATCAGTTTGTACACTCTGCAGAGGTTTGTGCACTTTTCCCCACAAGACTCGATCGCCTCCGCTTGATTCTCGCACTACATGATGTTTGAGAAACGGATGACCGAGGCACAGTCTTTCAGAAACAGTCACTCTCTACTCTGGATGGACCGGTACACCTACTTTCCCCTACATCTGCTAGTCCACCTCTTCGAGAGATCCTGTAACCTACTCAGCTATGCTAGAGCCCATAATAGCTTGCGGCTGCACACGGAAGTTTCTAGCATGAATAATCTTATGATCCCTTTGAGCCTGGGTGGCGGACCTTATACATACAGACAACACTGGGTTCTCCAGGTGCCTCAATCCACCCAGATGTGAGTTTTAGTTGCCACCTTAAGTTGAACCATTAATAAACATCTCACATCTGTCATGGATATCTCTCAAACCCAATCCACGTCTACGAGCATAGCATGGCAATAATAAAAGCAACGTAGAAGTAACTCCCAAGGGTTTGATAAGAAAACAGGTAATAGGTACTACCTCAACTACTTCCCAACACTCCGGGTACTCTATCGCAAACAAACAAGCATACAATCAGTACTCATCTAATGCACAGGTAAAACTCGAATAAAAGATCCAACCAGAAAGTTCAACTTAAGAACTCCGATTTGCAAAAAGAATCAACTCGAAAGAAGCAACGAAAGTCAAACGGCGAAAGAAAGAAACTTCGTTTGCTAATCTGGATCTAGGTCAAATTTTACTGTAGCAAAAACTTGTTTGAGTAGATTAAACGGAAAGAGAATTTCGAGACGAAACTCTAGGCGCTTGAATCGCCTGATTCCGATAAACGAGCGAGAAGTTAAACAGATTCGAAAATTCGATCAGAAATCGAATCTGAGAAAATAACGAGAAAATCCGACGAAAAAGAAAACGGACGAACGGTTAAATAACGGACGTTCGTTAACAGAGAAAAACCGACGAACGCGTTCGTTAAAACGAACGGTTCGGTGAACGCTCGTGAAATAAGAAAACCGAAAAAAAACCGATCTAGGGTTTTTTTTTAAAACAAAAGGTTTTTTTTACAGAAAACCGGTCAACACGAGACGACCGGCGGCAGCAGTACCTCGGCGGGGCTCGGCGAGGGGCTCCGGCGGGCGGGGCTCGGCGGCGAGGGGTGCGGGGCTCGGGGGGTGCTCCGGCGGGCGAGGGGCTCCGGGCTCGGGCGCTCCCGGCGGCGGGTGACGAGGCAACGGCGGGCGGCGGCGGCGGCAGGCTCCTCCGGCGGCGGTGACGAGGAAAACGGAGGGGGGGTATTTATGAGGGGGGGTGCTCCGGCTTGGGGGAGGGGCAAACCCGAGGCGGCGGCGGCGTCGTGGCGATGGCGGACTCCGGCGGCGGCGCGTCGCGTGCTGGAAGAGGAGAGGCGACGGGGTGGGCCGTCGGCTGGGCTCGGCCCAGTCGGCGCGGCGCGTTTTTTTTAAGGTTCCGCGGAAAATATTGCGTAGAAAAATAAATAAAAAACAAAAAAATATGAAATAAATTTCCCCGTCTAGTTAGAAAATCTAGAATAGGGTGAACATTTTTAAAATCAAAAATAAATATTTTGAAAAGATGCATATTTTTAAATGCAATAAAAATTGCAAATAAAATCCAATTAAATTCCAAATAATGATTTTAACATTTTTCCTCCAGTATTTCAATGTTTTGGAGAAGTCATATTTTCTCCTCTCGTTTATTTAAAATGAAATATTTTTCCGGAGAGAAAAATAATTAAAAATCCAAATCCTCGTTTGAAAATTCAAATAAGAAAATTCGAGAAAATCCCCAACTCTCTCCGAGGGTCCTTGAGTTGCTTAGGATTTATCGAGGATTTATCAAAAATGCAACAAAACATGATATGCAAATGATGATCTATGTATAACATTCCAAATTGAAAATTTGGGATGTTACAAACCTACCCCCCTTAAGATGAATCTCGCCCTCGAGATTCGGGTTGGCTAGAAAACAGGTGGGAGTGGTTTTTCCGTAGATCTTCCTCTGGCTCCCAGGTGGCCTCATCTTCTGTGTGGTGACTCCACTATACTTTGCAAAACTTGATAACCTTGCTGCGGGTAACTCGGCTGGCATACTCGAGAATCTTAACTGGCTTCTCCTCATAAGTCAAATCACTTTCCAACTGAATCGATTCCAGTGGCACAGTATCTCTCAGTGGTATCTCAGCCATTTCTGCGTGGCACTTCTTCAACTGCGAAACATGAAATACATCATGAACTTCAGACAATCCTTCGGGCAATTCCAGCTTATAGGCAACTTCTCCCATACGTTCCAACACTCTGTATGGTCCGATAAAACGAGGCGCTAACTTTCCCTTAACTCCAAAGCACTTTACTCCTCGAAGTGGCGATACTCGAAGATATACTCTGTCTCCGACTTCGTGAACGGTCTCCTTGCGTTTAGAATCAGCATAACTCTTCTGCCTGGACTGGGCTACCTTGAGCCTATCGCGAATCAACTTTACTTTTTGTTCAGACTCCTTAATCAAATCTGGTCCAAACAACTGACGATCTCCAACTTCGTCCCATAACAACGGTGTTCTACACCTCCTTCCGTACAAGGCTTCGAAAGGGGCCATCTTCAAACTGGTTTGATAACTGTTGTTATATGAAAACTCGGCATATGGCAAATTGTCGTCCCAACTAGATCCATAATCTAGCGCACAAGCTCTCAACATGTCCTCCAAAATCTGGTTGACTCTCTCGGTCTGTCCATCTGTCTGTGGGTGAAATGCTGTGCTAAATTCCAGCCTGGTTCCCAACATTTCATGTAACTGCTTCCAAAACTTCGAGGTAAATTGGGTTCCTCTGTCTGATACAATGGTCCTCGGAACTCCATGCAAACATACTATCCTGGTCATGGATATCTTTGCCAACTTAGCACTGGTGTAAGTGGTCTTCACTGGAATGAAATGAGCCACTTTCGTCAAACGGTCGACTACAACCCATATCGAGTCATAGCCTGAACGAGTCCTGGGTAATCCTGTGATAAAATCCATGCCTATTTTATCCCACTTCCATTCGGGTATCGGCAATGGTTGTAGCAATCCTGTTGGCTTCTGATGCTCTGCCTTCACTCTCTGACATACATCACAAACTGCTACAAACTCCGCAATATCCTTCTTCATTCCGGTCCACCAGAAAGTATTCTTCAAATCCAAATACATCTTGGTATTCCCTGGGTGAATCGAGTATGGTGAATCGTGGGCTTCTTGCAAAATCAACTTCCTGATCTCCGGATCATTGGGCACATATACACGGTCCTCGAACCATAAGGTATCGTGCTCATCCTCATGAAATCCCTTGGCTTTTCCTTTGCTCATCTTCTCCTTTATCTCTTCAATCTCCTTGTCTGTCTTTTGAGCTTCTCTGATCTTTTCCATCAAGGTAGATTGAATCTCCAATGTCGCTAAATAGCCTCTAGGGACTATCTCCAAACATAGCTCACGTAGGTCCTCGGCTAACTCCTGAGGTAACTCTCCTGTCATGAGGGTGTTGACATGACTCTTGCGGCTCAACGCGTCTGCTACTACGTTAGCCTTTCCAGAAATTTCTCCTGCTTAGCTGCATCCGTAGCAACGTCATATGGTGCATAACGTGCTAACTTACTGAATTCCTCCACAAACTGGCCTACGGTGCGTCCTCCTTGGCGTAGGTTGCGAAACTCACGCTTCTTCATAGCCATAGCTCCTGCTGAAACATGAGCTGTACGGAAAGCTTGCTGAAACTGGTCCCATGTGACAGTGTCAATAGGGTGCGTGGCTGTATAATTCTCCCACCATGATGTTGCGGGTCCATCAAGCTGATGTGCGGCAAAACGCACTCTTTCCGCATCTGTGCATCCTGCAGTGGTCAACTCCCTTCCAACTTTGCTGTCGGAGTAAGTGGCCACGGGTAGCTAAGCCGGCTACCCCTGGCTCTTCAGAAAATTTATCAGGCCTTTTTGGCCTTCAAGCACTCCAAGCATTTGGGCCGCCTTCCCGGGCCGACTACCATTAAAGCCGACTCCCGGAAGGCGACCCAGCCTCACCGACTCCAAGAAGCCGGCCAAGAAAGACGCCGACTCCTAGAAGCCGGCCAAGACCACAACCACTCCTACATAACGGTGACCTGATGGGGCATGGCCACAGTGCGGCCCACGACCCCCGAAGCCCGAGGCGGGCGTGGCTACAGGGGGCCGTACGGGAGGGATGTCTCCCGTGCGGCCCGACACTGTAGCCACGCCAGCTACGACGTCATCCACGGCCCCCGCCTGTGCGGCTCAAGGACTGCGGGCCCCTTCAGCCAGAGAGAGGCGTGAAGGCGGCCCGGCTTTCCCTAGTCGGCCGGGAGCATAGCCGGCCTCCGGAAGCCGGCTACTCCCTTCCTCGAAGCAGGAGCCCCATTAAGGAGACAAGACGAGGTGAGGCTACAGTAATAGCCCCCGAGGCGGCCCACTGTAGCCATGCTCACCTCGGCAAAGCCCTCATCATCAGAGGCGCGGCCACAGTAAGCAGCCGCCGACAAGACCCTAGGCGGTGGGGCCGGCCTGTCGACCGAGTAGCCGGCAGCCGGCGGGACCCACCAGCCGGCGGGACCCAGTAGCCGGCGGAGAAGCCGGCGAGCCTAGGCACTGACGGCTGGGACCAGATCCCAGCCGGATTACCATTGTATCCCCGGGGGGTAGGCCTATATAAACCCCCCGGAGCACCCATGCAAAGGGTTCGCACCCAAGCATAGTTGGCCACTGAGCATAGTTCGCTTCTGGTTGGCCCCTCTGCATGTTTGGCTTCCAAGCATAGCACACACACACACTCACCATAGATAGAGAGAAGCAAGAGCTAGCCTTGTTCTTCTTCTCCCTTGATCCCGACAGCTCTAGGAGCGATTGTAGCTACTCTTTATCGAGCTAGTGATCATGCGGAGACCCCGCAGAGCAGGACTAGGGGTGTTATCTCCTCGGAGAGCCCCGAACCTGGGTAAGATTCGCCGGCGTGCATGTCTTCGCCTCATCCCGTTTCCAGGCACCGGCGACGCTTTATTGGCTCCCACAATGATAAGCCATCCCTTGGCATATGTCGTACCAACCACCCGACATTTGGCGCCCACCGTGGGGCGAGGTGCACCGTCGTCCGGAGACCTGTTCTGGACGGGAACCTTCTTCCTTCCCCGCGAGCGCAGCCAGCCTGCTGCGCCCGATGGCGCTTGCCCCGACGCGCTGCAAGGCGTCGACGACGCCTGCGCAGCGAGCCGCCTCGCCGATCAGCTCGGCGAGACTCGCATCTCCGACGAGCCTGCGTCCGACGCAGGCACCGACTACCCCGAGAGCCGCCTCGTCAGCCTCCTCGACCAACTTCACGTCTCCAGCGAGCCTGCTGCGGACATGGAGTCTGTCGGCTCCACCGACCCGATGCTCATCGACTCCGACACCGCGTCGCTCGACGCCTACCCCTCCGACGTGGTGGTCTTCGACGACCCACTCCCTCGAGCTGACAGCGGCAGCGGCGCTGTCACCAAAGTGCTGGTCATCAGCCACGTCTCCAACTCGGGCAGGAGCGCCCGCGACGCCCAGCAAGCAGCGATCCACGACCTCTCCATCCCCCTCCCGGCTGACGCCGACGCCGAGACCCTGGAGGCACGCCGTCTTGCCCTCATCACGGAGAGCAAGAAGATAGCCTCGATGAGACGCCTCACCGAGGCCCACCAGCGCGAAGTCGACCGCACCGCCTTCGGGACGCCGCCGCCGAGCGGCCCGAGCCGAGCCGGCTTTGTCCAGAAGCGCGACGCAGCCGTTGCCAGCATGCTGGGCGCAGATCGCCCCGTCTACGCCACCCCGCTCGAGAACCTGCGAGCCGCTCAGGCAGCGGCAGAGGAGCTAAATGGGCTGGGAGCCGATGAGCTCCCTTACATGACAAGACGGATCCAGCAGCTGATCGACGCGGCTGCAGAACGGCACGAAGCCGGCGCCCGAGCTGATAGCCGTCCCCCGCGCCGGGAGCACGCCGCGACGTCCCGCTCGCCGACTGCGAGCGGCACGCGCCAGAAGAAAGACAAGGAGCCGGCTGCCAGCAGCAGCCGGACCCGCATCACTATCGAGCGCGACGCGGAAGGCCGCCCTCGGGCGGTTGAACATCAGGGAAACCTGCCGCCTCCTCCTCCACCTCGAAGAGAAAGACGCCTCACTCCGCCGCCCATCACACATCCGACTCTTGGCGACCGACTCGGCCACCGAGAAGGAATCGGCGAGAGTGACGCCCGCCACAGGATCGACCGCCTTGCTCGGTCCCTGGCGTTAGAAGAAGAAGTCGATGTCGGCCCGCCATGCTTTGGCCCCCGCATCTGCGACGAGCCCTTCCCCAAAGGGTTCTCGCTCCCCAGAGACACGCCCAAGTACAACGGCTCGGTGAAGCCGGAAGATTGGCTCATCGACTACTCCACAGCCGTCAGCATCGCCAACGGCAACCGGCGCGTTGCCGTGAAGTACGTCCCCCTGATGCTGCAGGGCACGGCGCGCACATGGCTCAACAGTCTCAAGCCCTACAGCATCAACAGTTGGCTGGACTTCACCGAGGCTTTCGTCCGCAACTTCACCAGCACCTACAAGCGGCCTCCGAAGCCTCGACAGCTCTCCCTCTGCGTCCAAGGGCCCAACGAGTCGACCCGCGACTACCTCACGCGATGGGCCGAGCTCCGCAACTCCTGCGAGGGAGTGCATGAGGTCCAGGCCATCGAGTACTTCACTGCCGGGTGCCGAGAGGGCACCCTCCTCAAGCACCGACTCCTCTGCGACGAGCCCGCCACCCTCGACGAGCTACTCGTCATCGCCGACAAATACGCCACTGCCGACTCCTCCATGAGGACCGAGCTCCGAGTGGACGCCTCGGGGAAGGTAGTCGCTCCGGCTCCCAAGCAGCCGGCTGGCAACTCAAACCGGCGCCCCTACCAGAACGACCACAAGCGCAAGGGCCCCATGCCGACTTCCTCCAGTCGGCAGGTGGCCACAATTGAAGACGAGCAGCCCGAAGAGCGGCCTGCTCCCAAGAAGAAGGGAGGCCGGCCGCCCTGGCAGCCATCCTTCTCCTACGAACAAGCACTCGATGCCCCCTGCAAGTTCCACAGCGGCGCGAAGCCGTCCAACCATACAACACGGAAATGCCACTGGCTCACCCGCATCACCAAGGGCGAAGGGATCGTGCCGCCTCCGCCTCCCGGCCCGCCGCCTCCAGCTCCCTAGCAGCCGGCGGCCCGGCCGGCAGTCGGCGCCATCCAAGACGAGTTCCCCGAAGCGCACGACACCTACGTCGTGTTTACGAGTCAAGTCGACGACAAGCGCAGCCGACGCCGGCAACACCAAGAAGTAAACGCAGTCGCCTCTAGCACCGCCGAGTTCATGCATTGGTCGGAAAAGCCCATCAGCTGGAGCCAGGCCGACCACCCAGAGGTGATGCCTTCGCCTGGCTCCTATGCTATGGTCTTGGACGTCACCCTTGCGATGGAGAGGCGAGCTGCCAGATTTTCCCGCGTCCTGATAGACGGCGGAAGCAGTATCAACATACTGTACCGCGACACCATGGACAAGCTGAACATCAAAGCAAAGCAGCTCATGCCGAGCCGCACTGTCTTCCATGGTATCGTACCCGGCCTATCTTGCTCTCCAATCGGCAAGATCAAAATGGATGTTCTCTTCGGAGACAAAGATCACTTCCGCCGGGAAGCAATATGGTTCGAGGTGGTGGACCTGGAGAGCCCCTATCATGCACTACTTGGCCGACCTGCCTTGGCCAAGTTCATGGCTGTGCCCCACTATGCCTACCTGAAGATGAAGATGCCGAGCTCGAAGGGGATCATCACGGTAGCCGGCGACTACAAGAAGTCCATCGAGTGTGCCACGGCCAGCAGCCGGCTGGCCGAGTCCCTCGTGGTGGCGGAAGAGAAGAGATGCTGGAACGGGTTGTGGCCATGGCCGGCAAGCAGCCGACCTTGTCCCCCAACCCCAAGGACTGTGATGCGCAGGGCTCCTTCCAGCCTACAAAAGAGACGAAGAAGATACCTCTAGACCCGGAGCACCCGGAGAGGTTCGCCGTGATTGGGGCGAACTTGGACAGAAAATAGGAAGGCGAGCTCGCCGACTTCCTCCATGAGAATCGAGACATCTTTGCATGGTCCCCAAAGGACATGCCGGGTGTCCCGAAGGATTTCGCCGAGCACAAATTACATGTCCGATCTGATGCGAAGCCGGTCAAGCAACCCCTCCGCCGACTATCAGAAGAGAAGCGAAGAATCGTGGGAGAAGAGATAGCCCGGCTCCTTGTAGCCGGCTTCATCATGGAAGTGTTCTTTCCAGAATGGCTTGCCAATCCAGTTCTGGTTTTGAAGAAGAATAACAAGTGGCGCATGTGCATAGACTACACAAGTCTGAACAAGGCCTGCCCAAAGGATCCGTTTGCTTTGCCACGGATTGACCAAGTAATAGACTCTACAGCCGGATGCGAGCTGTTGTGTTTTTGGGATGCATACTCAGGGTATCATCAGATCAAGTTGGACCCAGCTGACCGCCTGAAGACTGCCTTCATCACACCCTTTGGAGCTTTCTGCTACCTGACAATGACATTCGGCTTGAGAAACGCCGGTGCCACTTTTCAGCGTTGCATGCAGAAATGTCTCTTGAAACAACTCGGCAGAAATGCCCACGTCTACGTAGACGACATTGTGGTGAAGACAGAGAAGCGCGGTACCTTGCTGGAAGACCTGAAGGAAACATTTGCCAACTTGCGCCGATTCCAGATCAAGCTCAACCCCGAGAAGTGCGTGTTCGGAGTGCCAGCCGGCCAGCTGCTCGGCTTCCTGGTCTCCGAACGCGGCATTGAGTGCAACCCTGTCAAGATCAAGGCCATCGAGAGGATGGAGATACCCACCAAGCTGCGAGATGTGCAGAAGTTCACTGGCTGCTTAGCCTCCCTGAACCGTTTTATCAGCCGACTAGGAGAGAAGGCTCTCCCCCTGTACCGACTCATGAAGAAGTCCACTCACTTTGAGTGGAATGATCAAGCCGACCAAGCCTTCCATGAGTTGAAGAAAATGTTGACCACTCCGCCTGTCCTGGCCGCGCCAACTGAGAAGGAGCCCATGCTCCTCTACATCGCCGCGACAAGCCGAGTCGTCAGCTCTGTTGTTGTGGTCCAGCGCCCGGAGGAAGGCCGAGCCCAGCTGGTCCAGAGGCCGGTCTACTATCTCAGCGAAGTACTATCCAGCTCAAAGAAAACTACCCGCACTACCAGAAGATGTGCTATGGGGTGTACTTCGCTGCCAAGAAATTGAAGCCCTACTTCCAAGAGCACCCCATCACGGTCGTGTGCACTGCCCCGCTCGCCGAGATCATAGGCAGCCGGGATGCATCTGGCCGGGTGGCCAAATGGGCCATTGCCTTGGCGCCCTACACGATCTTCTATCAACCCCGCACCGCCATCAAGTCGCAAGCATTGGCCGATTTCCTCGTCGACTGGGCCGAGACCCAGTACCTACCGCCGGCTCCCGACTCCACCCATTGGCGGATGCACTTTGACGGGTCCAAGATGCGCACCGGCTTGGGAGCCGGCATCGTCCTCACCTCTCCCAAAGGCGAGAAGCTCAAGTACACGCTGCAGATCCACTTCGCCGCCTCCAACAACGTGGCCGAGTACGAGGCGCTCGTACATGGGGTCCGGCTAGCCAAAGAGCTCGGCATACGCCGCATCCTGTGCTACGGCGACTCCGACTTAGTGGTCCAGCAATCATCTGGCGATTGGGACGCCAAGGACGCGAACATGGCGAGCTACCGCTTCCTCGTCCAGCAGATGAGCGGACACTTCGAAGGGTGCGAGTTCCTTCACGTGCCAAGGGCCGACAACGACCAAGCAGATGCCCTAGCACGGATCGGCTCCACCCGAGAAGCCATACCGACTGGCGTCTCCCTCCAGCGCCTCCTCAAGCCGTCCATCAAGCCGTCTCCAGAGTCGGATTCCATCTTCGTACCGCCTGCGCCAGAAACAGCCGGATCCGGCTCAAGAAATCCCGCAGGCGGCACGGGGACTTCGACGACTGCCCCGGGAACCGACGTAGTCGCACCCGGCCCAGGGACCTCAGAGCCTGGCCCGGGGACTGCAGCAGTCGGCCCGGGGACTGCAACGACGCAAGAAGTGGTGGTCGACCCCAACGCAACACCCAACCCACCCACCCGAGTCATGGTGGCCACGATAACAGCAGAAGAAGTCACAGCTCCCTCATGGGCCCAGCCCATCCTCAAGTTCCTAGTCAACAGAGAGCTGCCGACTGATGAGATCGCAGCAAGACTAGTGCAACGACGAGCCACAGCATACACAATAATCAACAGGGAGCTGGCGAAGCGCAGCGTTACTGGAGTCTTCCAGCGTTGCGTCGAGCCAGAAAAAGGAGTGGCAATCCTCAAAGACATCCACCAAGGCGAATGCGGCCATCACGCCGCCTCAAGATCCCTCGTGGCCAAGGCTTTCCGCCATGGGTTCTTCTGGCCGACTGCCTTGGAGGATGCTAAAGAAATAGTCAAGACCTGCAGAGGATGTCAAGTCTTCAGTTCCAAACAACACCTGCCGGCTTCTGCCCTCAAGACCATTCCCCTCACCTGGCCTTTCGCCGTCTGGGGACTGGACATGGTGGGCCCTTTCAAGACGGCCCGCGGTGGCATGACACACCTGCTCGTTGCGGTGGACAAGTTCACAAAGTGGATCGAAGCCAAGCCCATCAAGAAGCTGAACGGGCCGACTGCCGTGACATTCATCACCGACATCACTACTCGGTACGGCGTGCCGCACAGCATCATCACCGACAACGGCACGAACTTCGCCAAAGGCGCACTGGCACGTTTCTGCGCGACACAGGGCATCCGACTGGACTTAGCGTCCGTTGCCCACCCGCAGTCAAACGGCCAGGTCGAGCGAGCAAATGGACTTATCCTCTCCGGCATCAAGCCCCGACTGGTTGTACCACTGGAGCGATCGGCCGGCTGCTGGCTCGAAGAGCTGCCGGCTGTCCTCTGGAGTCTGCGCACTACACCCAACAAGTCAACCGGCTTCACTCCATTCTTCCTCGTGTACGGTGCAGAGGCTATCATCCCAACAGACATCGAGTTCGACTCGCCTCGGGTCACCATGTACACGGAGGAGGAAGCCAAAGAAGCAAGAGAAGACGGCGTCGACCTACTGGAAGAAGGCCGGCTGTTAGCCCTCAGCCGGTCCGCCATCTACCAGCAAGGCCTGCGCCGCTACTACAACCGCAAGGTCAAGCCAAGATCCTTCCAAGAGGGCGACCTTGTGCTCCGGCTGATCCAGCGAACAGCCGGCCAGCACAAGCTCTCGGCCCCTTGGGAAGGCCCCTTCGTCGTCAGCAAGGCACTCGGCAACGACTCCTACTACTTGATCGACGCGCAAAAGCCAAGAGCACGCAAGAGAGACGACTCCGGCAAGGAGTCGGAGCGACCATGGAACGCAAACCTCCTAAGACGATTTTACAGCTGAAAAGCAGTAGGTATCACGTTACCCCTTTTTGTATTAAGTTACAAACCAACAGGCCCCCCGAACAGTACTCGGGGACTGCCTTTTATTTATCTATGGATGACGAGTGTCATATCCATGAATGTCTTATTACATTTTGAATTCTTGTCCGGCACTGGGTCCGACTAATCGGCCCGGGGACTGGCCGCCTTAAGCTATATTACAAGTTCTTCCCGAAGTCAGCAAAGTAGTGCGCCGGCTCCCCAGTCCTCTCTTGTTGAAAGTCGCAGCTCAAAGAACTGACTGTCCGACTAGCAAGAGAGAAGACAGAAAGGATGCCCACACGAAAACGGCTAAGGAACAACTAACCTATATAGCAAAAAGACGGCCTCCATATATGCCTGCCGTCTGTCACAGCAGCCGGCTGGCCGGATTCCTAAAAACTTAGCTTAAGTCCGACCGAGCTAAAAGTACTTCCCCCTCCCCAATCGGCCCGGCACTCCCCGGCTACAGATTGCAGAGCAACTGTTTGACTAGGGAGACGGCAACCAAGGGAGGGCGGCAAAGGAACAAAGCAGAAGGACAAAAAGCAAAAGTATAAGGAAAGACCGATTGCATAACTTATATACATAAAAGCCCCCGATAGGCGGCAACAGACTTGAGTTTCAATACACCCAGTGGGTGGAACTGCGCAGACTTAACCAAAAACATTGTTCAAGAGTAACAAGACAGGAAACAAAAGAAAGAAGACAAAGGCGCGAAGGCCGAGTTGGTCGGTGAAGGCAGCTCGCCGGCTGAAGGAGTGGCCGCCTAGCTGGCCCCGGCTTGACCGCCTCCCGCAACAGGAGACGCACTCGCACGCAGCGTAGTGCTGGAGGCGCGGTCAGGCTGGCCGGCTGCTCCACTAGCCGGCTCGACGTCTTCACCCTCCTCCTCCTCCTCTTCGCCCTCGTCGCTGGAGTCGATCTCCTCCGCCGAGTCCTCGCCGTGCGCCGGGTCCAGCCCGAACCAATCTTCCGGCTGGGCGACTCCATTGTCGTCCACCTCGGGGGCGAAGACGTTGGTGTCGGTGTAGTCGGCGATCGCCGAAGCTCGCCGAATGATAGCCGGCCGGGCCGGCTCCAGCTCCGCGTCGGCTTGCTGCCGCCAGGTGGCCAGCTGGTCCAGATTCAGGCCTGGGTACCAGGCCTTGACGAACTCCAGCGCCCGCCCGGTGCCGGAGCGAGCCGCTGACGCCTTCCAAGCCTCGAAACGCCCGACGGCCACCTCCAGCCAGTCGGCGGTCCGGCTGGGAGTGCGCGGGATCGCTTGGCCGGGCCAGAGGGCGGCCAAGACCTGCGACCCGGCACGCTGAAGCCGGCGGAGCAGCCTGTGAGCCGGCTGGATACGAGCCTGGATCGCCAGGAGCTGCTCCTCCAGCGAGCGGCCGGCAGTCGGCGAAATCTCGAAGCCGGCTCGCCTCTTCTCCTGGCGACGAGCTTCGATGGCCTGGTTGGCGGCAGTGGAATAGCAGGGGAAGTACTCTGCGCAGAAAAGAATAGAAGAACCCCAAGTTAGAAAAACAAGTCAAAATGACAGATGGCAAGAAAGGACGAAGGGGTAGACGACTTACCGTCAACCAGATCCTCAATCTGGCCATAGCCGGAGACCAGAGTCTGCCTGGCGTCCTTCCAGGCGACCGCCTCCGTCTCGAACTCGGCCTGGAGGGCGGCTTCGCGGTCCTGCGCGGCCTTCAGCGCCGCCTTGTGGCTTTCCTCCTGGTCGGCCAGCTTCTTGACCAGGCGATCGCGCTCCTGCACCAAGGCGGCAAGCTCCACGTCCTTGGCACGAAGAGCAGTCTGGGACTCCCCCAGCTGTGCCCTCAGACTGGCGTTGGCCGCTGCAGAGATAGAAGAACAATGAGAAATCATCAAGGAAGATCCGAGCCGACTGCTCAGCAGTCGGCCCGAATCTCGGGGACTACACCCAGTGGGTGCGCTGACGCGCCCCCACATGAGATAGAGATCAAGTCACATACCTCGGCTTTCAGCGAGATCGGCGGTCTTCTGCGTCAGCTCCCGAGCCTGGGAGTTGAAGGCGGCCACTCGGAGGTTGTGGTAGTCCTGCAAGATGGACAGAAGACCAAAGTAAGAACAAAAGCAGCAAAAACAAAATCTCCAAGAAGTTCCAAGCCGCCTGCTCAGCAGCCGACTCGGAACTCGGGGACTACACCCAGTGGGTGCGCTGACGCGCCCCCACGAGAAAAGTCAAGGGCAAAATTGAGAATACTAACCCGGATGGCAGCCCGCGTGGCGAGGAATTCATTGGTGAACAGCCTCAGCGTCGCGGCTTGGTTCTGGAGCCGGGTCCGGACGTCTTGTGCAGCGATGTTCACCACGGCTGTCCCTCCGCCTGGCGTCCACCCGGAGGTAGCGCTGGCCGCCTCCGCGTCTCGGGCCGACGAGCTGGAGCCCACGGCCGGCCGTGGCTCCGACGCCGCCTTATGCGGCTCCGACGCGGCCTTCCCTGCGCGCCGGCTTGGCGGAACCCGGACTGCCACCTCAGCTCCTGCGGCCGGCTCGCCTTCCGCCGACCGTGCGAGCGCAGACTCGGTCTGACCACCTTGGGCCGCCCTAGTCGGAGGAGTCGGCCCCGGCGCCTCCCTCACGAAGATGACGTCGTCGCCGCTCCCGCCCAGACCCGGCTGGGAACCACCGGCTCCCCCTGGCGAGGGATCCGCGCCCCCGGGCGCCATGGTGCGCAGGGGGGTGACCATCAAGGCCCCCCTGCCGCTGCTTCGGCCTCGGCCTCTGCCTGGGCCTTGGCTGCGGCCTCGGCGAGCGCCTTCGCCGCCTCCTCGTCCCGAGCTGCCTGGGCGGCGGCTGCCTTCCGTGCCTCCGCCTCCCGCGCTTCCCGCTCCTCCCGCGCCTCCCACGCGTTCCTTTCCGTCGCCTCCAGGAGGGTGGCGCGGGGATCCACGCGGCGGGCGGTGCTCCCAGAACCCCCCGACGACTCGACAACGGAGCCGGCGGCCGCCCGCTCGAGTGACAGTGGAGCTCTGATCAAAGAAAAGAAGACAAAGGTTCAGAAGACCACCCAAGAAAAGAAAGAAGGAGAATACACAGAAAGAAAGAAAGCTTACGCTGACACAGCCTGCGGCTGCTTCACCACTTTGCGGAAGCGAGCCGCCTTCGCGGCCGCTTCTTCCCGCCTGGTGGCCACCGCCCCACCCCTCGGCTTCTTCGTCCGGCTATCGAACATGTCCTGGGTGGCGCGACGTTTCTGGCCTCTACCCCGAGCAGGCTGCGCGCCGGGGGAGCCCGCGCCGCGTCCGGAGGCCAGCTGGCGGGGCGGGACGACTTCGGCTTCGTCCTCGTCCGGCCAATCATCGAAGGTCGCGGAGAGCCCGGCGCCGCCTGCTTCGCCGCCGGCTTGGCCACCAGCCGGCTCGGCGGCTTCCTCCATGTGGACCGCCCCCAGATCGGGGTCCTCCTGGTCGTGCTCGGTCCGGTCGGGGACGAAGCGGCACTCCACGTCCGCCCCGCTGGCCGGCCGAAGCAGAGGACTCTGTCGAAAGAGCGAACCGACTGAGTCAGAGTCGGCCCGGAGGAACTCGGCCACAAAGAGAAAAAGAGAAAGGGAGTGTACCGTAGGCGGAGGATTGGCGCGGCTGTATGGCTCCTTGCCGAATTGCCAGTCGTCGGGAAGCTGGCAGTTGGCGAGGTAGTTCACCATGTCGGCCGCGTCGGCCCGCGGCATCTCCATGGTGCACATCCGGCTCGGGTCGAGCTGGCCGCTCATCTGACAGATCAGATGAGGCCGGCTCTGGAGCGGAAGGACCCGGCGTGTGATGAACGCGGCCAGGAGGTCGGGCCCCGTCAGGCCCTCCGTCTGGACCATCACCCACAGGCGGGCGATGGCGGCGTTTCCTCCCTGCGACAGCGTCACCGCCCGGAAGGACCACTGGGCCAGCCTCCCCGCCGGCGGGCCGGCTACGTAAGCCGGCAGGTTGACGTAGTCGCCCCGTGGAGCGATGTTCCGCACGTAGAAGTATGATTTCTGCCACTTCTTCACCGATTGGATCAGCGTGATGACGGGGAAGGGGTTTTCGGCGCCCGATCTCTGCGACGCGATAAAGGCGCCAGTGTGGGCCGGCACGCCCTGGCTGCGCGTACCCAGCTTCGACTGGAAGAACTCCCCCCAGAGCTCCAGGGTGGGGAGGACGCCGAGATAGCCCTCGCACAGGGTGACGAAGGCCGACAGCAGCACCACCGCGTTGGGGGTGAGGTGGTGCGGCTGGAGCTGATAGAAGTCCAGCCAGGTGCGGAAGAAGGCGCTCACTGGCAAGCCGAAGCCGCGCAGGAAGTGCGAGCGGAAGACCACCCGCTCGCCATCCCGCGGCGCCGGCCTGATTTCTTCTCCGGCGCGAGGCGGACCTCCACTTTGTCCGCACTGGGAAGACACCGTGTGTCGCGGAGGAAGTCGATGTGGTCGTTGTGGACGATGGAGCCATCCCAATCCCCGCCGCGTTGCTCTACGTGGGGAGGCATGGCGGAAGCTAGCACGGCGGCGGAGGAGCGTGCGGAGGAAGAGCGCGGCGGCGAGGCGCTGTTGCGAGAACGAGCAAGGCGAGAAGACGAAGGAAGTAGGAGGAGCGTGCGAGGGTCTGCCGCCCTCCACCTCCCCCTACTTATAGCCTCACGCGGCCGAAGAGGCCGGACGTGGGGGGGAGACGCGGGATTAACTGCGCCCACTCCCCCCACGTCTCGCGTTTACTACGCATAAGTGCGAGCCGAAACTGCCGCACGGAACGTGCGGGCGGTTTCGGGATACAAAAGATCCGCGCCTGGGCCGGGGCGCGGACGTGGCGGGCCCCCTCTCTGCGGCAACGTCCCGTCTCGCGCGTGGACTGGCAGGCTTTCCGGCTACGTGGCGCGCCGTCGGCCCGCGGCCCGGCGCGCATGCCAGCGGATTCCCACCCTCCGACTCCAGAAGATTTCGGCTCAGGCGACATGCCTGACCAAGGCCGGCTCCCAGCTGCCGGCTTGTCGCGATGGGAAGCTGATCGAGCTTCTCGGACCCTACTCCCCCTCGAAGCCCGATCAGCTTCGGGGACTACTGTCGGAGTAAGTGGCCACGGGTAGCTAAGCCGGCTACCCCTGGCTCTTCAGAAAATTTATCGGGCCTTTTTGGCCTTCAAGCACTCCAAGCATTTGGGCCGCCTTCCCGGGCCGACTACCATTAAAGCCGACTCCCGGAAGGCGACCCAGCCTCACCGACTCCAAGAAGCCGGCCAAGAAAGACGCCGACTCCTAGAAGCCGGCCAAGACCACAACCACTCCTACATAACGGCGACCTGATGGGGCATGGCCACAGTGCGGCCCACGACCCCCGAAGCCCGAGGCGGGCATGGCTACAGGGGGCCGTACGGGAGGGATGTCTCCCGTGCGGCCCGACACTGTAGCCACGCCAGCTACGACGTCATCCACGGCCCCCGCCTGTGCGGCTCAAGGACTGCGGGCCCCTTCAGCCAGAGAGAGGCGTGAAGGCGGCCCGGCTTTCCCTAGTCGGCCGGGAGCATAGCCGGCCTCCGGAAGCCGGCTACTCCCTTCCTCGAAGCAGGAGCCCCATTAAGGAGACAAGACGAGGTGAGGCTACAGTAATAGCCCCCGAGGCGGCCCACTGTAGCCATGCTCACCTCGACAAAGCCCTCATCATCAGAGGCGCGGCCACAGTAAGCAGCCGCCGACAAGACCCTAGGCGGTGGGGCCGGCCTGTCGACCGAGTAGCCGGCAGCCGGCGGGACCCACCAGCCGGCGGGACCCAGTAGCCGGCGGAGAAGCCGGCGAGCCTAGGCACTGACGGCTGGGACCAGATCCCAGCCGGATTACCATTGTATCCCCGGGGGGTAGGCCTATATAAACCCCCCGGAGCACCCATGCAAAGGGTTCGCACCCAAGCATAGTTGGCCACTGAGCATAGTTCGCTTCTGGTTGGCCCCTCTGCATGTTTGGCTTCCAAGCATAGCACACACACACACTCACCATAGATAGAGAGAAGCAAGAGCTAGCCTTGTTCTTCTTCTCCCTTGATCCCGACAGCTCTAGGAGCGATTGTAGCTACTCTTTATCGAGCTAGTGATCATGCGGAGACCCCGCAGAGCAGGACTAGGGGTGTTATCTCCTCGGAGAGCCCCGAACCTGGGTAAGATTCGCCGGCGTGCATGTCTTCGCCTCATCCCGTTTCCAGACACCGGCGACGCTTTACTGGCTCCCACAATGATAAGCCATCCCTTGGCATATGTCGTACCAACCACCCGACATTAGCGGAGCCAATCATCTGCAACAATCGGCTCGGTGCTACTAGAAAACACCGGCGGGTTTAGCCTTAAGAAACGGGCTAAGTGGTCAACAGGTGGTGGTGGCGGTGGGTTGTTGTTGTTGTTGTTGCCTTGGTTCTGAACTAACACTTGCATCAAGGCATTCTGTTGCTGAATCAACTGGGTGATCTCTGGCGGGAACACAAATCCGGTGTCGCGTCTTGGAGGCATCTGATAGGTTTTTGAAAAGATGAGATTTAAGAATAGAATGAGGTCTAGAGAGAAAACACTACCCATATGCTCATGAGACAAATTCAATCAATATCACTCAATCAATCCAAACAAGGCAAAACAATCGATCTATCTAGCGTTACAAAGTGCTTGAACTATACTACTAAATGGGGGAAAACTACTACTGATATGGTAGTCTACTAAAAATTCTGATCCGTTGAAGACTCCATGATGTCTGCTCCAGCTTCATCAATCCATTCGTCTTCACTTGGTTCTGAGTCGGTGTCGTCGATGATGATGTATTTATCCGGACAAGTGCATTCGTCGACTTCTGCTTTTGGCACTGGATTTCCCACGAATGATCCAATCTTATTCTCCAGGTCGTCAATCTTCCCTAGTAGTGCGTTGATTTCCTCCAAATAATCTTCGCGTGTAGTCTTGAGTTCTTCTTGGAGTTCCTTGATCTTCATGAATGCCTTCTTCAGTTCTTCCTTGTCCGTGCACATCTAATTCTCCTGGCGTCGAATATGTTGGTTCTGCTCCTGGATGAAAGCTGCAATTGATCCATCCTTCTTGGTCTTGATCATCTCCCATTGCGCATCTCGACGTCCACAAATCTGGTAAATTGTATCCTTAAGCTCCTGGTGATAGACTTCTCCAATGCGTCCCATGGCTATATGTGCGGCCATGCTCTTCCCTAAACTCCAAGTTGGTGCTTCGAAAACCAATCTTATGGGTTCCGTAATTGGCGCAAACGTTCTTCCTGGAATGATAACTTGAATCTTCCAGCTCTCCTCTTCAGGTAAGGTGGCGTTGTAGGTTGGTGACGCTTGGTATTCCTATGTTCAAGTACTTGGTGACTTCCTTCAATTGTCGTCCAAACGGCGTGTCTTCATCTGGTTGCATGAACTTGCTCCTTGCATTCGCCATTCCTAAAGGAGTAGAAAGTGGAGAGGGGCCAGAAATGAGAAGAGAAAAGTTTTCTAGGGCTTAAGCTTAGTGGTCGTGTCCTACAGTCAGCGTGTGCTCTGATACCAACTTTGTAGCGACCAGACCTCAAATGGCCTGTGCTGCTGTGCACCAGTGTCATCCCTGGATCAGTAATGCTGACACGCACAGTACAAATGGAGGATTTATAACAGAGTAGCAATCACACACTTATTACATCGAATATCTCCGAAGAGATTAAGTATGAATAACATGGCTTAAGGCCATCTAATAACGATAACAGCGGAAGACTTGGAAGATAAGTGAGTCCATCAACTCCAGCGGCATCACTGAGTATAAGACCACGACCTAAGGCACCTTACTCGTCGTCTGAAAAGTCTGCAACATGAAACGTTGCAGCCCGAAACGGGTCAGCACATAGAATATGCTGGCAAAGCAACACATAGAGAGCAATGAACAATGATAAGGCTATACTATATGCATATATGGCTGGTGGAAAGGCTCTATGGTTACAGTTTTGCGAAAAGCCAATTTTATCCTACTGCAAAGGAATAAACTTTATTTAACTATCATGGTGGTTGAAACATTGAGAAGGTACCTCCAACTCAATCCCAATTAAGTGTCATCATTAACCCAACAAAATTAATTATAAGTATCACGGTGATGAGATTCAAATGATAATCCAGATACTAGATACTCAAGTTGTCCATAACCGGGGACACGGCTAATCATGATCAGTTTGTACACTCTGCAGAGGTTTGTGCACTTTTCCCCACAAGACTCGATCGCCTCCGCTTGATTCTCGCACTACATGATGTTTGAGAAACGGATGACCGAGACACAGTCTTTCAGAAACAGTCACTCTCTACTCTGGATGGACCGGTACACCTACTTTCCCCTACATCTGCTAGTCCACCTCTTCGAGAGATCCTGTAACCTACTCAGCTATGCTAGAGCCCATAATAGCTTGCGGCTGCACACGGAAGTTTCTAGCATGAATAATCTTATGATCCCTTTGAGCCTGGGTGGCGGACCTTATACATACAGACAACACTGGGTTCTCCAGGTGCCTCAATCCACCCAGATGTGAGTTTTAGTTGCCACCTTAAGTTGAACCATTAATAAACATCTCACATCTATCATGGATATCTCTCAAACCCAATCCACGTCTACGAGCATAGCATGGCAATAATAAAAGCAACGTAGAAGTAACTCCCAAGGGTTTGATAAGAAAACAGGTAATAGGTACTACCTCAACTACTTCCCAATACCCACAGTTTAATTAGATCCTAATCATGCAATGTGTTTGAGGGTTGAATCTAATGCATAAAAACTGGGTATGAAAGGGATATGATCAAAGTGTTACTTGCCTTGCTGATGATCCGCAAAACCTAGCGAGTCGAAGTAACAAGCGGCACACTCCGGGTACTCTATCGCAAACAAACAAGCATACAATCAGTACTCATCTAATGCACAGGTAAAACTCGAATAAAAGATCCAACCAGAAAGTTCAACTTAAGAACTCCGGTTTGCAAAAAGAATCAACTCGAAAGAAGCAACGAAAGTCAAACGGCGAAAGAAAGAAACTTCGTTTGCTAATCTGGATCTAGGTCAAATTTTACTGTAGCAAAAACTTGTTTGAGTAGATTAAACGGAAAGAGAATTTCGAGACGAAACTCTAGGCGCTTGAATCGCCTGATTCCGATAAACGAGCGAGAAGTTAAACAGATTCGAAAATTCGATCAGAAATCAAATATGAGAAAATCCGACGAAAAAGAAAACGGACGAACGGTTAAATAACGGACGTTCGTTAACAGAGAAAAACCGACGAACGCGTTTGTTAAAACGAACGGTTCGGTGAATGCTCGTGAAATAAGAAAACCGAAAAAAAACCGATCTAGGGTTTTTTTTTTAAACAAAAGGTTTTTTTTTACAGAAAACCGGTCAACACGAGACGACCGGCGGCAGCAGTACCTCGGCGGGGCTCGGCGAGGGGCACCGGCGGGCGGGGCTCGGCGGCGAGGGGTGCGGGGCTCGGGGGGGTGCTCCGGCGGGCGAGGGGCTCCGGGCTCGGGCGCTCCCGGCGGCGGGTGATGAGGCAACGGCGGGCGGCGGCGGCGGGCTCCTCCGGCGGCGGTGACGAGGAAAACGGAGGGGGGTATTTATGAGGGGGGGTGCTCCGGCTTGGGGGAGGGGCAAACCCGAGGCGGCGGCGGCGTCGTGGCGATGGCGGACTCCGGCGGCGGCGCGTCGCGTGCTGGAAGAGGAGAGGCGACGGGGTGGGCCGTCGGCTGGGCTCGGCCCAGTCGGCGCGGCGCGTTTGTTTTTTTTTTAAGGTTCCGCGGAAAATATTGCGTAGAAAAATAAATAAAAATCAGAAAAATATGAAATAAATTTTCCCCGTCTAGTTAGAAAATCTAGAATAGGGTGAACATTTTTAAAATCAAAAATATATATATTGAAAACATGCATATTTTTAAATGCAATAAAAATTGCAAATAAAATCCAATTAAATTCCAAATAATGATTTTAACATTTTTCCTCCAGTATTTCAATGTTTTGGAGAAGTCATATTTTCTCCTCTCGTTTATTTAAAATGAAATATTTTTCCGGAGAGAAAAATAATTAAAAATCCAAATCCTCGTTTGAAAATTCAAATAAGAAAATTCGAGAAAATCCCCAACTCTCTCCGAGGGTCCTTGAGTTGCTTAGGATTTATCGAGGATTTATCAAAAATGCAACAAAACATGATATGCAAATGATGATCTATGTATAACATTCCAAATTGAAAATTTGGGATGTTACACGTAGGTAAGAAACGTTCTTGCTAGAAACCTATACAAGCCACGTAAAAACTTGCAACAACAATTAGAGGACGTCTAACTTGTTTTTGCAGCATGTGCCTTGTGATGTGATATGGCCAGAAGATGTGATGAATGATATATGTGATGTATGAGATTGATCATATTCTTGTAATAGGAATCACGACTTGCATGTCGATGAGTATGACAACCGGCAGGAGCCATAGGAGTTGTCTTTATTTTTTGTATGACCTGCGTGTCATTGAATAACGCCATGTAAATTACTTTACTTTATTGCTAAACGCGTTAGCCATAGAAGTAGAAGTAATCATTGGCGTGACAACTTCATGAAGACACAATGATGGAGATCATGATGATGGAGATCATGGTGTCATGCCGGTGACGAAGATGATCATGGTGCCCCGAAGATGGAGATCAAAGGAGCAAAATGATATTGGCCATATCATGTCACTATTTGATTGCATGTGATGTTTATCATGTTTTGCATCTTATTTGCTTAGAACGACGGTAGTAAGTAAGATGATCCCTTATGATAATTTCAAGAAAGTGTTCCCCCTAACTGTGCACCGTTGCGAAGGTTCGTTGTTTCGAAGCACCACGTGATGATCGGGTGTGATAGATTCTAACGTTCGCATACAACGGGTGTTGACGAGCCTAGCATGTACAGACATGGCCTCGGAACACGCGCAATACACTTAGGTTGAGTTGACGAGCCTAGCATGTACAGACATGGCCTCGGAACACGGAGGACCGAAAGGTCGAGCATGAGTCGTATAGAAGATACGATCAACATGGAGATGTGCACCGATCTTGACTAGTCCGTCTCACGTGATGATCGGACACGGCCTAGTTAACTCGGATCATGTTTCACTTAGATGACTAGAGGGATGTCTATCTGAGTGGGAGTTCATTGAGTAATTTGATTAGATGAACTTAATTATCATGAACTTAGTCTAAAATCTTTACAATATGTCTTGTAGATCAAATGGCCCACGTTGTCCTCAACTTCAACGCGTTCCTAGAGAAAACCAAGCTGAAAGATGATGGCAGCAACTATACGGACTGGGTCCGGAACCTGAGGATCATCCTCATAGCTGCCAAGAAAGATTATGTCTTAGAAGCACCGCTAGGTGAAGCACCCATCCTAGAGAACCAAGACGTTATGAACGCTTGGCAATCACGTGCTGATGATTACTCCCTCGTTCAGTGCGGCATGCTTTACAGCTTAGAACCGGGTCTCCAAAAGCGTTTTGAGAAACATGGAGCATATGAGATGTTCGAAGAGCTGAAAATGGTTTTCCAAGCTCATGCCCGGGTCGAGAGATATGAAGTCTCCGACAAGTTCTTCAGCTGTAAAATGGAGGAAAATAGTTCTGTTAGTGAGCACATGCTCAGAATGTCTGGGTTACACAACCGCTTGTCTCAGCTGGGAGTTAATCTCCCGGATGACGCGGTCATTGACAGAATCCTTCAGTCGCTTCCACCAGGCTACAAGAGCTTTGTGATGAACTTCAATATGCAGGGGATGGAAAAGACCATTCCTGAGGTATATTCGATGCTGAAATCAGCGGAGGTGGAGATCAAAAAGGAACATCAATTGTTGATGGTGAATAAAACCACTAAGTTCAAGAAAGGCAAGGGCAAGAAGAACTTCAAGAAGGACGGCAAGGGAGTTGCCGCACCCGGTAAACCAGTTGCCGGGAAGAAGTCAAGAAATGGACCCAAGCCCGAGACTGAGTGCTTTTATTGCAAGGGAAGTGGTCACTGGAAGCGGAACTTCCCCAAATACTTAGCGGACAAGAAGGCCGGAAACACCAAAGGTATATGTGATATACATGTAATTGATGTGTACCTTACGAGTACTCATAGTAGCTCCTGGGTATTTGATACCGGTGCCGTTGCTCATATTTGTAACTCAAAACAGGAACTGCGGAATAAGCGGAGACTGGCAAAGGACGAGGTGACGATGCGCGTCGGGAATGGTTCCAAGGTCGATGTGATCGCCGTGGGGACGCTGCCTCTACATTTACCTACGGGATTAGTTTTAAACCTCAATAATTGTTATTTAGTTCCAGCTTTGAGCATGAACATTGTATCTGGATCTCGTTTAATTCGAGATGGCTACTCATTTATATCCGAGAATAATGGTTGTTCTATTTATTTGAGAGATATGTTTTAAGGTCATGCCCCGCTGGTCAATGGTTTATTCTTGATGAATCTCGAACGTGATGTTACACATATTCATAGTGTGAATACCAAAAGATGTAAAGTTGATAACGATAGTCCCACATACTTGTGGCACTGCCGCCTTGGTCACATTGGTGTCAAGCGCATGAAGAAGCTCCATGCAGATGGACTTTTGGAGTCTCTTGATTACGAATCATTTGACACGTGCGAACCATGCCTCATGGGTAAGATGACCAAGACTCCGTTCTCCCGAACAATGGAGCGAGCAACCAACTTATTGGAAATCATACATACCGATGTGTGCGGTCCAATGAGTGTTGAGGCTCGCGGAGGATATCGTTATGTTCTCACTCTCACTGATGACTTAAGTAGATATGGGTATGTCTACCTAATGAAACACAAGTCTGAAACCTTTGAAAAGTTCAAGGAATTTCAGAGTGAGGTTGAGAGTCAACGTGACAGAAAAATAAAGTTCTTACGATCACATCGTGGTGGAGAATATTTAAGTCACGAATTTGGTACGCACTTAAAGAAATGTGGAATCATTTCACAACTCACGCCGCCTGGAACACCTCAGCGAAATGGTGTGTCCGAACGTCGTAATCGCACTCTATTGGATATGGTGCGATCTATGATGTCTCTTACCGATCTACCGCTCTCATTTTGGGGCTATGCTTTAGAGACTGCCGCATTCACTTTAAATAGGGCTCCGTCAAAATCTGTTGAGACAACACCGTATGAATTATGGTTTGGGAAGAAACCTAAGCTGTCATTTCTAAAAGTTTGGGGATGCGATGCTTATGTCAAGAAACTTCAACCTGAAAAGCTCGAACCCAAGTCGGAAAAATGCGTCTTCATAGGATACCCTAAGGAAACCATTGGGTATACCTTCTACCTCAGATCCGAAGGCAAGATCTTTGTTTCTAAGAACGGGTCCTTTCTGGAGAAAGAGTTTCTCTCGAAAGAATTAAGTGGGAGGAAAGTGGAACTTGATGAGGTGATAGTCACCCCTTCCGAACCGGAAAGTAGCGCAGCGCGGGAAGATGTTCCTGTGGTGCCTACACCGACTGGGGAGGAAGTTAATGATGATGATCATGAAGCTTCGGATCAAGTTACTGCTGAACTTCGTAGGTCCACAAGGACACGTTCCGCACCGGAGTGGTACGGCAACCCTGTCCTGGAAATCATGTTGTTAGACAACGTGAACCTTCGAACTATGAAGAAGCGATGGCGGGCCCGGATTCCGACAAATGGCTAGAAGCCGTGAAATCCGAGATAGGATCCATGTATGAAAATGAAGTATGGACTTTGACTGACTTGCCCGATGATCGGCGAGCCATAGAAAATAAATGGATCTTTAAGAAGAAGACAGACGCGGATGGTAATGTGACCATCTATAAGGCTCGACTTGTCGCTAAGGGTTATCGACAAGTTCAAGGGGTTGACTACGATGAGACTTTCTCACCCGTAGCGAAGCTGAAGTCCGTCCGAATCATGTTAGCAATTGCTGCATACTATGATTATGAGATATGGCAGATGGACGTCAAAACGGCATTCCTTAACGGCTTCCTTAAGGAAGAATTGTATATGATGCAGCCGGAAGGTTTTGTCGATCCTAAGAATGCTGACAAAGTATGCAAGCACCAGCGCTCAATCTATGGGCTGGTGCAAGCATCTCGGAGTTGGAACATTCGTTTTGATGAGATGATCAAAGCGTTTGGGTTTACACAGACTTATGGAGAAGCCTGTGTTTACAAGAAAGTGAGTGGGAGCTCTGTAGCATTTCTCTTATTATATGTGGATGACATACTATTGATGGGAAATGATATAGAATTCTTGGAAAGTATAAAGGCCTATTTGAATAAGTGTTTTTCAATGAAGGACCTTGGAGAATCTGCTTATATATTAGGCATCAGATCTATAGAGATAGATCAAGACGCCTCATTGGTCTTTCACAGAGTACGTACCTTGACAAGATATTGAAGAAGTTCAATATGGATCAGTCCAAGAAGGGGTTCTTGCCTGTACTGCAAGGTGTGCAATTGAGCACGGCTCAATGCCCGACCACGGCAGAAGATAGAGAAAAGATGAGTGTCATCCCCTATGCCTCGGCCATAGGGTCTATTATGTATGCCATGCTGTGTACCAGACCTGATGTAAACCTTGCCGTAAGTTTGGTAGGAAGGTACCAAAGTAATCCCGGCATGGAACACTGGACAGCGGTCAAGAATATCCTGAAGTACCTGAAGAGGACTAAGGATATGTTTCTCGTTTATGGAGGTGACGAAGAGCTCGTCGTAAAGGGTTACGTCGATGCTAGCTTCGACACAGATCTGGATGACTCTAAGTCACAAACCGGATACGTGTATATTTTGAATGGAGGGGCAGTAAGCTGGTGCAGTTGCAAGCAAAGCGGAGTACATGGCAGCCTCAGAGGCAGTGCAAGAAGCAATCTGGATGAAGGAGTTCATTACCGACCTAGGGGTGATTCCCAATGCGTCGGGCCCGATGACTCTCTTCTGTGACAACACTGGAGCTATTGCCCTTGCCAAGGAGCCCAGGTTTCACAGGAAGACCAGGCATATCAAGCATCGCTTCAACTCCATTTGTGAAAGTGTTCAAAATGGAGACATAGATATTTGTAAAGTACATACGGACCTGAATGTAGCAGATCCGTTGACTAAACCTCTCCCTAGGGCAAAACATGATCAACACCAGAACTCTATGGGTGTTCGATTCATCACAATGTAATTAGATTATTGACTCTAGTGCAAGTGGGAGACTGTTGGAAATATGCCCTAGACGCAATAATAAATGGTTATTATTATATTTCTTTGTTCATGATAATTATCTATTGTTCATGCTATAATTGTGTTATCCGGAAATCGTAATACATGTGTGAATACATAGACCACAACGTGTCCCTAGTAAGCCTCTAGTTGACTAGCTCATTGATCAACAGATAGTCATGGTTTCCTGACTATGGACATTGGATGTCATTGATAACGGGATCACATCATTAGGAGAATGATGTGATGGACAAAACCCAATCCTAAGCATAGCACAAAAGATCGTGTAGTTCGTTTGCTAGAGCTTTTCCAATGCCAAGTATCATTTCCTTAGACCATGAGATCGTGCAACTCCCGGATACCGTAGGAGTGCTTTGGGTGTGCCAAACGTCACAACGTAACTGGGTGACTATAAAGGCACACTACGGGTATCTCCGAAAGTGTCTATTGAGTTGGCACGGATCGAGACTGGGATTTGTCACTCCGTATGACGGAGAGGTATCTCTGGGCCCACTCGGTAATGCATCATCATAATGAGCTCAATGTGACTAAGGAGTTAGCCACGGGATCATGCGTTACGGTACGAGTAAAGTGACTTGCCGGTAACGAGATTGAACAAGGTATTGGGATACCGACGATCGAATCTCGGGCAAGTAACGTACCGATTGACAAAGGGAATTGTATACGGGATTGATTGAATCCTCGACATCATGGTTCATCCGATGAGATCATCGTGGAATATGTGGGAGCCAACATGAGTATCCAGATCCCGCTGTTGGTTATTGACCGGAGAGGCGTCTCGGTCATGTCTGCATGTCTCCCGAACCCGTAGGGTCTACACACTTAAGGTTCGGTGACGCTAGGGTTGTAGAGATATTAGTATGCGGAAACCCGAAAGTTGTTAGGAGTCCCGGATGAGATCCCGGACGTCACGAGGAGTTCCGGAATGGTCCGGAGGTGAAGAATTATATATAGGAAGTCCAGTTTCGGCCACCGGGAAAGTTTCGGGGGTTATCGGTATTGTACCGGGACCACCGGAACGGTCCCGGGGGTCCACCGGGTGGGACCACCTATCCCGGAGGGCCCCATGGGCTGAAGTGGGAAGGGAACCAGCCCTTAGTGGGCTGGGGCGCCCCCCCTTGGGCCTCCCCCTGCGCCTAGGGTTGGAAACCCTAGGGGTGGGGGGCGCCCCACTTGGCTTGGGGGGGAAGCCACCCCCCTTCCCCCTTGGCCGCCGCCCCCCTTGGAGATCTGATCTCCCAGGGCCGGCGCCCCCCCAGGGGTCCCTATATATAGTGGGGGGAGGGAGGGCAGCAGCACCATAGCCCCTGGCGCCTCCCTCTCCCCCTGCAACACCTCTCCCTCCCGCTTGTGCTTGGCGAAGCCCTGCCGGGATCCCGCTACTTCCACCACCACGCCGTCGTGCTGCTGGATCTCCTTCAACCTCTCCTTCCCCCTTGCTGTATCAAGAAGGAGGAGACATCGCTGCTCCGTACGTGTGTTGAACGCGGAGGTGCCGTCCGTTCGGCACTCGGTCATCGATGATTTGGATCACGGCGAGTACGACTCCATCAACCCCGTTCATTGGAACGCTCCGCTCACGATCTACAAGGGTATGTAGATGCACTCCTTTCCCCTCGTTGCTAGTATACTCCATATATGGATCTTGGTGATGCGTAGGAAATTTTAAAATTCTGCTACGATCCCCAGCAACTAAAGTCATCCATATACTGGCCAACGGTGCGTCCTCCTTGGCGTAAGTTGCGAAACTCACGCTCCTTCATGGCCATAGCTCCTGCTGATACATGGGCAGTGCGAAAAGCTTGCTGAAACTGATCCCATGTCACTGTGTCAATGGGGTAAGTGACTGTGAAATTATCCCACCATGATGCCGCGGGTCCATAAAGCTGATGTGCGGCAAAACGCACTCTCTCCGCATCTGTGCATCCTGCATTAGTCAACTCCCTTTCAATGTTGCAGAGCCAATCATCTGCAACAATCGGCTCGGTGCTACTGGAGAACACCGGCGGATTCAGCCTAAGAAAACGGGCTAAGTGATCAACTGGTGGTGGTGGGGGTGGGTTGTTGTTGTTGTTCCCCTGGTTCTGATTCTGGACTAGTATCTGCATCAATGCATTCTGCTGCTGGATCAACTGAGTGTGCTCCGGTGGGAAAGCGAATCCATTGTCGCGTCTCGGAGGCATCTGCTGGGTTTAGTAAAGGTGAGAAAACAAAGTAGAATGAGGTCTAGGGGGAAAACACTACCCATATGCACATGAGACAAACACAACATATCACTCAATCAATCAAGCAAGGGCATACAATCGGTCTAGAACTATCATTACAAAAGTGCTCGGACTATACTATATACATGGTGGAATACTACTACTGGTATGGTGGTCGACTAGAAAAATTGATCGGTCAAAGACTCCATGATATCTGCTCCAGCTTCATCAACATAGTCATCATCGCTATCGTCAGGATCCGAGTCGGTATCGTCGATGATGATGTAGTTCTCTGGGCAAGTGGAACCGTCGTCTTCTCCTCCTGGCGTGGGGTCTCCCATGAATACTCCCAGCTTCCTTGTCAGGTTATCATTCATCTCTACTAGTACGACAATTTCCTCCATATAGTCCTCGCGAGTAGCCTTGAGTTCTTCCTCCAGTTCCGTGATCCTTGTCATTGCCTTCTTCAAATATGTCATGCCTGCGCACATCCGGTTCTCCTGGCGTCGAATGTGTTGGTTTAACTCTTGGATGAAAGCTGCAATCGATCTATCCTTCCTAGTGCTGATCATCTCCGATTGCTCATCTCAGCGCCCACAAATCTGATAGATAGTATCCTTGAGATCATTGTGGTAAACTTCTCCAATGCATCCCATGGAAATGTGGGCTGCCATACTCTTTCCTAGACTCCAGGTTGGTGCATCAAAGGAAAATTCTATGGGCTCAGTGACTAGCATAAATGTCCTTCCTGGAAAACTTGAACTTGAATCATCCAGCGCTCCTCTTCTGGTAAAGTGGCATTGTAAGTCCCTGTGAAGCTTGGTATTCCAATGTTCAGGTATCTAGTGACTTCCTTCAGGTGACGTCCAAAAGGGGTGTCTTCATCTAGTTGCGTGAACTTGATCCTTGCATCCGCCATCCTAAAGAGTAGAAAATGGGGAGAAGTTACAAATGAGAAGAGATTAGTGATCTAGGGCTTTAGCTTAGTCGTCGTGTCCTACAGTCAGCGTGTGATCTGATACATCTTATAGGACCAGACCTCAAACAGTCTGATCTCTGTGCATCAGTGTCATCCCTGGATCGGTAATGCTGACACGCACAGTACTTGAAGGATTTTATAACAGAGTAGCAATCACACACTTAGTACATCGAATGTCTAAGAAGAGAACTTATTACAAATAATATGGCTTAAGGCCATCTAAAACGATAACAACGGAAGGCTTGGAAGATAAAGTGAGTCCATCAACTCCAACGGCATCACTGAGTGAAAGACCACGACCTAAGGCACCTTACTAGTCATCTGAAAAGTCTGCAACATGATATGTTGCAGCCTGAAAACGGGTCAGCACATGGAATATGTTGGCAATGTAACACAAAAGAGTAATGAACAGAATAATGCTATAACTACATGCATATATGGCTGATGGAGGCTGTATGGTTAATATGTTTTGCGGAAAGCCAATTTTTCCCTACAACAAAGGAATAAATTTTATTTAACTATCATGGTGGTTGTTAAACATTGAGAATGGTAAACCCCATCTCAATCCCAATTAAAAGTAATTAATAACCCAATCAAATTTTATAATTAAGAGTGATGAGATTCACATGATAATCCAAGAACCAGATACTCAAGATGTCCATAACCGGGGACACGGCTAACCATGATTAGTTTGTACACTCTGCAGAGGTTTGCGCACTTTTCCCCACAAGACTCGATCTCCTCTGTTGGATTTCTCGCACTACATGATGTTTGAGAAACGGATGACCAAGACACAGTCTTTCAGAAGCGTTAACTCTTTACTCTGGGTAGACAGTACCACCTACATCTGCTAGCCTACCACTGAAAGAGGTCACACAACATACTCAACTATGCCAGAGCTCATAATGGCTTGTGGCTGCACACGGAAGTTTCTAGCATGAATAATCTCATGATCCCTTTGAGCCTGGGTGGCAGTCCATAGGAGAATCACACGGTACCCCGGGATTTCCAAAAATACAGGCAATCACTAGGTTCCCCAGGTGCCTCAGTCCACCCAGATGTGTATTAAAGTTGCCACCTTAAGTTAACCAATAATTAACAATACTCACATCTGTCATGAATACTCTCAA
Source organism: Aegilops tauschii subsp. strangulata (assembly GCF_002575655.3). Taxonomy (NCBI): domain Eukaryota; kingdom Viridiplantae; phylum Streptophyta; class Magnoliopsida; order Poales; family Poaceae; genus Aegilops; species Aegilops tauschii. The sequence goes on along the minus strand of NC_053041.3, from coordinate 262,813,168 downwards.
ACCCAAACCACGTCTACGAGCATAGCATAGCAATATAAGCAACGTAGAAGTAACTCCCATAGGTTTGATAATAAACAGGTGAATAGGTACTACCTCATCTACTTCCCAAACCCACAATTTAAATTAGATCCTAACCATGCAATTGTTTGTGGATTGATCTAATGCAATAAAACTGGGTAGTAAAGAGGTATGGTCAAAGTGTTACTTGCCTTGCTGATGATCCGCGAAACCTAGAGACTCATAGTAGCACGCCTCGCACTCCGGGTACTCTATCGCAAACAAACAAACATACAATAAGCAATCAAGCAACAACGCATGGGTAAAACTCAAATAAGAGATCTAACCAGAAAGTTCAACTTAAGAACTCCGGTTTGCAAAAAGAATCAAATCAAACGAAGCAACGAAACTCAAACTGCGAAAGAAACAAGCTTCATTTACTAATCTGGACTAAAGTCAATTTTTTACAATAGCAAAAGCTTGTTTAAGTTAGTTAAACAGAAAGAGGGTTTCAAGACGAAACTCCAGGCGCTTGAATCGCCTGATTCCGATAAACGAGCGAAAAGTTATAGTAAAACGAAAATGGGATCAGAAATCGCGATTGAAAATAATCGCGGAAACATCCGAGAAGAAGAAAAACTGAGGAACAGACTAACGAACGAACGTTTGTTATCTGTGGCTAATGGGCGAAAACCGTTCGTTAAAACGAACGTACGGACGAACGTCCGCAAAATAACTAAACCGAAAAAAACCAAACTGAAACTGAAAAAATGGATCTAGGGTTTTCAAAAACAAATCGATCGATTTTCTCGCGAAAACTGAGGCGGCGGCGGCTACCTCCGGCGGCGGCGGGCGGAACGGCGGTGGCGGCGGGCGGCTACTCCGGCAGGGTCGGGCGACGGCGGGCGCGGGACGGGCGGCGCGGCAGCGCTGGCGGCGGCAGCGGCTCGCGAGCGGCAGTGGCGCGGGCGGCGACGGCGGATCGGGCGGGGCTAGGGTTGCCGGTGGGCTGCGGCGGCGGCTGGGCCTCGCGGCTTATAAAGCCCCTCCCTCGGGCGGAGTCCCGGGCGGATACGGCCCAAGGTCGGTTTCATTTTTCTTAATTATTTCGCGCAGAAAAACGAATAAAAGAAATACTAAATGGACTCCAAAAATCCTGAAATAAATTTTCCCCGTCCTCTAAAAATCTACCGGACAAGGTGAACATTTATTTGGGACTAATGCAATTTTGAAAAACACATATTTTTCCTAATTCAAATAAAATAGCGATAAAACTCCGAATAAAAATCTTATTTGATTTTAATATTAAACCTCCAATATTTCTTTATTTTGAGGAAGTCATTTTATCCTCTCTCTTTTATTTTTATAAAAGAAATATTTGAAGAGAAAAATAATTAAAATCAAACGATCCTCTTTTCAAAATTTGATAAAAACTCAAATATGAAAATAACGAATTCCCAACTCTCTCCGTGGGTCCTTGAGTTGCATAGAATTTCTAGGATCAAGCCAAAATGCAATAAAATATGATATGCAATGATGATCTAATGTATAACATTCCAAATTGAAAATTTGGGATGTTACACTCACCCTGTTCACCCTCCAGCAGCTTCCTCGCCGGCGCTAGCGGTCGCGCGCCCACGGGTGTACAGTGCACCGACCGGCTCTGTTTCCGCCCCGTCCTCTTCCTCCTCGTGCCTTCGGCCTTGCTCTACTCCTTGACCGTCCCCTGCTCTCTCCCATCCCCTTCCTCGCCCCGTGACGCTCCCAGCCATCGCCGAAGTAGCGGCCGAACCCGAACGACGACATTCGGCCACGACACTGATAACCCACAAGTATAGGGGATCGTTTGTAGCCTTTTTCGATAAATAAGAGTGTCGAACCCAACGAGGAGCTAAAGGTAGAACAAATATTCCCTCAAGTTCTATCGACCACGGATACAACTCTACGCACACTTGACGTCTGCTTTACCGAAAACAAATATGAAACTAGTTTGTAGGAGTGATTCTAGAAGTACTTTGCAAGAATAAAACTAGAAGTACTTTGCAAGATAATAAAAGTTAGGTGTTTAGTAAAAGGGTTTGTGTCAACAAGAAAGTTATTTTTCCCTAGGCAATCGATAACAAGTACCGGTAATCATTCTTGTAATTTTATATGAGGGAGAGGCATGAGCTAACATACTTTCTCTACTTGGATCATATGCACTTATGATTGGACCCCTAGCAAGCATATGCAACTACTAAAGATCATTAAGGTCGTGAAACCCAACCATAGCATTAAGTATCAAGTCCTCTTTACTCCCATACGCCATAACCCACCTATCAGTGTTTGGGCTATTGTCATCCCCGCAACACTGACAATAAGCAAACCATGAACATATTGCAACACCCTATCGCGGGGGCCCTCACGTTTGCGCGAGACGGAGGGCACCGTAGGATAGCACCATAAATAAAATATACAATCATACCAACCAAGATCACGATTAACCCATAGGACAAAACAGATCTACTCAAACATCATAGGATAACCATAGATCATTGGGAAAAATATATGGAGTTGAGCACCATGTTGAAGTAGAGATTACTGCGGGGGAAAAGAGGTTACACTGTTGCATAAAGGGGGAGAGAGTTGGTGTTGACGGTAGCAAGATTGTTGATGTAGATCGCCGTCCCGATCGTTGCCCCGGCGGCACTCCGGCACCACCGGGAGAGAGAGGAGAGAGAGCCCCCCTCCTTCTTCTTCTTCCTTGGCCTCCCCCCCTAGATGGGAGGAGGGATCCCCCTCTGGTCCATGGTCTCCATGGTGGCGGAGGGGCGGGAGCCCCTCCGATATTTGGATCTCCCTCTCTGTTCTCTTCCGTGTCGCGTTCCCCTAGTCTGGCCGAAAACCGTTTCGTATATTCCGGGAGATCCATAACTCCGATTGCGCTGAGATTTTAACACAATTTTTTCAGGATATAAGCTTCCTTGCACCCGAAGTAGAGCTCCAACCAACGTTCGAGGAGGGCACAACCCACCACCCGCGCCAGGGGCCTCTGGCGCGCCCAGGTGTTTTGTGGGCTGTGTGGGCCTTCGTTTGCGGTGATCCCAACTCCCAAAAATCATATATATTCCAAAATAATTCTCCGTAAAAATTTATTGCATTTGGACTTCGTTTGATATGGATTTTCTGCGATACAAAAAACATGCAAAAAACAGGAACTGGCATTGGATCAATAGGTTAGTCAACAAATCATATAAAAAGTTGTATAATATTGGCATGAAACAATCAGAAATTATAGATACCATGGAGACGTATCAGCATCCCCAAGCTTAATTCTTGCTCGTCCTCGAGTAGGTAAATGATAAAAAAGATAATTTTTGATGTGGAATGATACCTAGCATAAACTTGATCATATGTCTGATCATGGCATGAATATTAAGACGTAAGTGATTCAAAGCAATAGTCTATAATTTGACATAAAGACATCAACACTCAGGCATCCCAACAAACAATCATGTCTTTCAAAATATCAACGCTAAAGAAAGTTATCCCTACGGAATCATATAGTCTTGTCATGCTCTGTCTTCTTAACACAAAGTATTTATCATGCACGACCCCGATGACAAGCCGAGCAATTGGTTCATACTTTTTAACACGCTTCAGCTTTTTCAACCCTCATGCAATACATGAGCACAAGCCATGGATATAGCACTATGGGTGGAGTAGAGTATGATGATAGGGGTAAATATATAGAAGACAAAAAAGTAATAAAGTCTCACACCGACGCGGCTAACCAACGGGCTATGGAGATTCCCATCAATCGATATCAACGTGAGGAGTAGGGAGTGCCATGCAACGAAGGCACTAAGAGCTATAAGTGTATGATAGCTCAATCTGAAAACTAAGTGGGTGTGCATCTAATCCTATAATGAAAAATCCCACTAGTATATGAAAGTGACAACATAGGGGACTCTCCATATGGAAAACATGGTGCTACTTTGAAGCACAAGTGTGGTAAAGGATACTAACCATGCCCCTTCTCTCTTTGTTTTTTTTTCTTTTTCTTTTCTTTTTCTTTTTTTCTTTTTTTCTTTTTCTTTTTCTCTCATTGTCCGGAGTCCCATCCCGACTTGTGGGGGAATCGTAGTCTCCATCATCCTTTCCTCACTGGGGCACTACTCTAAAAATGAATAATGATGATCACCACACTTCTATTTACTTATAACTCAAAAGAAAGAAAAATTACAACTCGATACCTGTGACAAAATATGACTCTATATGAATGCCTCCGGCAATGTACCAGGATGTGCAATGATCTAGCGTAACATGTATGAAAAATGATGAACGGTGGCTGAGCCACAACTACTATGTCAGCTATATGATCATGCAAAGCACTATGACAATGAATGCTCAAGTCATCAAACGGAAGCGGGGGAAGTTGCATGGTAATATATCTCGGAATGGCCATGGAAAAGCCATATTAGGTAGGTATGGTGTCTGTTTTGAGGAAGATATAATAAGGCTTATGTGTGATAGAGCGTATCATATCACGAGGTTTGGATGCACCGGCGAAGTTTGCACCATGTCTCAAGGTGAGAACGGGGCAATGCACGGTACCGTAGAGGCTAGCAAATTGCGAAAAGGTAAGAGTGCATATAATCCATGGACTCACATTAGTCATAAAGAAAGTCATATATTTATTGCAAAAGTTTATTAGCCCTCGAAGCTAAGTACTGCTACACATGCCCCTAGGGGGATAGATTGGTAGGAAAAGACCATCGCTCGTCCCCGACCGCCACTCATAAGGAAGACAATCAATAATAAATCATGCCGCAACATCATAGCATAACGAGAGACTATACATGCATGCTTCGGGAATCACAAACCTTAACACCAATATTCCTACTAACCACAACCGTTTACTAGTACCTCCCACAAATTATCATCTCTATATCACACAACTATTGCAAGGAATCAAACATATCATATTCAGTGATCCATAAGTTTTATGTAGGATTTTATGACTAACCATGCAATTGACCAATTTGTTTTGACTCTCCCAATAGATATAAGTGAAGCATGAGAGTTTAATTCTTTCTACAAAAGATCATGCTCTAACAAATATAAGTGAAGCGAAATATCATTCTACAAATAACGGTTTTCTATGTGAAGAGAAACAGGCAATCCAAACTTCAAATGATATAAGTGAAAAACATGAAGCATTCTACAAGGCCATACTCAAAAGATATACGTGAAGTGCAATGAGCATTCTACAAATAAACCATGGACTATCTCATACCAGCATGGTGCATAAAAGAAAAGTGAAAAATAAACACAAAAGACGCTCCAAGATTTGCACATATCACATGAACGAAACGAATCCGAAAACATACCCATACTTGTTGAAGAAAGATGGGATGCCTTCTGGGGCATCCCCAAGCTTAGATGCTTGAGTCTCCTTGAATATTTACTTGGGGTGCCTTGGTTATCACCAAGCTTGAGCTCTTGCTTCTCCTCCTTCTCCTCATATCGAGACTTCCTCGATCTTTGATCACTTCATCCACGCAAAACTCAACAGAAAGCTCGGTAAGATCCGTTAGTATAATAAAGCAAATCACTACTCTAAGTACTATTGCAAACCAATTCATATTTTTTTGCATTGTAGCTAGTGTAATATAACTTTTTCATAGCTTAATCCACTGATAGAATCGATAGTTTCATCAAAACAAGCAAAACAATGCATCAAAAACAGAATTTGTCTTAAACAGGACAGTATGTAGTAATCTAAACATCCACGATACTTCTGATACTCCAAAAATTCTGAAAAATTTAGGAAAAATAAACAATTTGTATAGCAAGTCTGTGCAAAAAGTTTCAGAAGCTTTCAATGTTCCAGTAAAAAAATGTAAAATCGCGCACTACAGCCAAAGTTTGTGTTTCTGCACCACACATACCAACAAGCAATCTAAACATCCTAAAGGCAAATCTTGGCACATTATTTTTATAATACAATGGATTTGTACAAGGGGATAATTATTTTTGTTGAAAAGTTTCTGTAATTCAAGATTCACAAAGTTTCCATGGGCATGAACAAAGTTCAAGGCTAGCTCCCACTTTCACAATGCTCGTCCCTCTCACTTTCACTTTTCTTTTTGTAAAGTTTTAAGTTACCCTCTGTATTTTTTTAAAACTATATAAAAGCACTCAACAGAAATAAATGACTCTCTAAAACTTCCGGGTTGTCTCCCTGGCAGCGCTTTCTTTAAAGCCATTAAGCTAGGCATAAATTGCTCAAGTAATGCATCCACCCGGATCCCAAGGTATATCAAAGCCAATTTGTTTCAACAATGATTTAGCATTTAGTAGTGAGCACAAAGCAACATATATCAAGCAATGACAAAGTCTAACTCTCTTCCTATGCATCAGCATGTCATACGAGAACAATTCATGCACATAAAGTAAAGGCCAATACATAGCATAACTAGTTTTTGCAAATTTATCGTGTTGGAAACATAGAGAGGTGGAGATATAGTTCCTCTCTCGTAATAATTGCAAGTAGGAGCAGCAAGCACATGCATATTATATTCATAAAAATCATCATGTGTAATGGTAAAAGGCAACCCATCAATATAATCCTTAACAAGAGCAAACTTCTCCAATATAGTGTAGTTAGGACAATTCAAAAAGATCATAGGACTATCATGTGTGGGTGCAATAGCAACAATGCATGTTTAACATAAGGAACAATAGCAAGTTCATCTCCATAAGCATAATTCATATTGGCATCTTGGCCACAAGTATAGCAAGCATCATCAAAAAGGGATATTTCAAACGAATCAATGGGATCATAGAAATTATCATAACATTCATCCTTCGGTAAGCATGAAGGAAAATTAAATAATGTATGAGTTGAAGAGTTACTCTCATTAGAAGGTGGGCACGGGTAGCTAATCCGCTCTTCCTCCATTTGTTCTTCGCTCTCCTCATCATCTTTTTCATCCAATGAGCTCGCAGTTTCATCAATTTCTTCTTCCATAGACTCCTGCAAAATATTAGTCTCTTCTTGGACAGCGGAGACTTTCTCAATAAATTCGTCAATATCGGAATTATATTTATAATTATCATAGCAATATTTAATGATGGCAAAATTTTCAGGTCTATAAACATCATCATCAAAAGCTTCATACTTTTCAAACAAAGATTCAATTTCATAAGCACCCATAAAAGCAACAAATTATTTTATTCGTTCCACATCATAGTAATCATATATACCATTAGCATAAGAAGCTAAGGTTTCATTATCATTAAATTTGCATGAAAAGGGAAGGTGTGGAGCATTCATCCTAGAGCAACAAGTAAAATCATACCTCAAGCATAAATCCCGAGCATACCAATGCAACTTATAAGTTTGATCCCATAATAGTTTCCCTTTTTGTGTCAACCGATAATCCCCAAAGTATTCACGTTGATCCAGCGTTACTCCATTATATAGTTTTTCTCAAGATTACCAAAGTAGTGCATAATATCTTTTACATAACGAGCATCGAGGGTTTTAGGAGGTTCCCCATCTCCATGAGTAGCAAGTACAACTAATTCTTTTGGTGTTTCGTGTTCCATATCCATAACTAAAGATAGAGAACAACTTAGAACAGAAAATAAAAACTACTTAGTGATAAAGCAAACAAGCACACACGAGAATATTCACCCCACGCTATTGCTCCCCGGCAGCGGCGCCAGAAAAAGTTCTTGATAACCCACAAGTATAGGGGATCGTTTGTAGCCTTTTTCGATAAATAAGAGTGTCGAACCCAACGAGGAGCTAAAGGTAGAACAAATATTCCCTCAAGTTCTATCGACCACCGATACAACTCTACGCACACTTGATGTCTGCTTTACCGAAAACAAATATGACACTAATTTGTAGGAGTGATGCTAGAACTACTTTGCAAGAATAAAACTAGAAGTACTTTGCAAGATAATAAAAGTTAGGTGTTTAGTAAAAGGGTTTGTGTCAACAAGAAAGTTATTTGTCCCTAGGCAATCGATAACAAGTACCGGTAATCATTCTTGTAATTTTATATGCACTTATGAGTGGACACCTACCAAGTATCCGCAACTACTAAAGATCATTAAGGTCATGAAATCCAACCATAGCATTAAGTATCAAGTCCTCTTTACTCCCATACGCCATAACCCACCTATCCGCGTTTGGGCTGCTGTCATCCCCCGCAACACTGACAATAAGCAAACCATGAACATATTGCAACACCCTACAGCGGGGGCCCCTGACGGTTGCGCGAGACGGAGGGCACCGTAGGACAACACCATAAATAAAATATACAATCATACCAACAAAGATCACGATTAACCCATAGGACAAAACAGATCTACTCAAACATCATAGGATAACCATAGATCATTGGGAAATAATATATGGAGTTTAGAACCATGTTTAAGTAGATATTACAGCGGGGGGAAGAGAGGTTACAATGCTGCATAAAGGGGGAGAGAGTTGGTGTTGACGGTAGTAAGATTGTCGATGTAGATCGCCGTCTCGTTGCCCCGACGACACTCCGGCCCTACCAGGAGAGAGGGGAGAGAGCCCCCCTCCTTCTTCTTCTTCCTTGGCCTCCCCCCTAGATGGGAGGAGGGATCCCCCTCTAGTCCATGGTCTCCATGGTGGCGGAGGGGCGGGAGCCCCTCCGAGATTGGATCTCCCTCTCTGTTCTCTTCTGTTTCGCGTTCCCCTGATCTAGCCGAAAACCGTTTCTTATATTCCGGGAGATCCGTAACTCCGATTGAGCTGAGATTTTAACATGATTATTTTCCGGATATAAGCTTCATTGCACCTGAAGTAGAGTTCCAACCGACGTTCGAGGAGGGCACAACCAACCACCATGCGCCAGGGGCCTCTGGTGCGCTCTGGTGTCTTGTGGGCTGTGTGTGCCTCCGTTTGCGGTGATTCCAACTCCCAAAAATCACATATATTCCAAAATAATTATCCGTAAAATTTTATTGCATTTGGACTTCGTTTGATATGGATTTTCTGCGATACAAAAAACAGGAATTGGCACTGGGCACTGGATCAATAGGTTAGTCCAATAAATCATATAAAAAGTTGCCAACAGTATGTAAAAGTTGTATAATATTGGCATGAAACAATAAAAAATTATAGATACGACGGAGACGTATTAGGCACCTCATCCTCGCCTATTTAAGCCACCCCGCTCCTTCTTCTCTTCACCAACGGCTCAACTGCACTCCCCTACCCGTCCCTGGCTACCTGCCCGAGCCCTAGAGCTCCACCTCACCGCGATTCGCCGCCATGGCCGCGGCCACTGCCCGCTCCGATTTCGGCGACCCTGTGGCCCTCCATCCATTCCACCACCACCAGATCCCCTCTCTATCTCCGGCGGATCCTCCCACCCAGTTCCCTCAATAGTCGTCGCACCGAAGCCTCGACTCCATCCTCGCTCGACAACCACCGTCTGCCAGCGTCAAGGCCATCGTCGTCTCAGTCCACCCCGCCGGCCGTGCATGGGATCAATGTGTGCGCCTCGCCACGCTGAGCTCATCCATGGGCTGAGCGTCACGGGAGACGGCCTGGAGCTCCCGCAATGACCGTCGGGAGCCGCCCGTCTCCTCTACCTAGCACGCGCGAGAAGAAGACAAAGACGATGACCCCCCTACCAGTGGGCCCCGCGGCCCCACACGTCAGCCATACGAGGAGTTGACCCCGACACGTTGACGTGGATAAATGGACACACATTTGATGGAATGCGTCTTCCTCTGGTGAAAGCGTACTCTATAGTTCTTCGGCCAGAAATGCGCTTTCAACTGAAAGCGTATTTTCTCGAGTGCGTGTTCTGTTTTTTAGCCGGGGGCCAGTTTGTGAAGAGTTTCTTTACAAATAGGTCCCTCGCAGTCAAACCCATATAACTTTTCACTCACAACTCCGATTCAGGTGATTCCAAAGCCGATGTTTTCGTCTCATCGAGCCCTGTCTGTTGGCATCATTTTCATGATGTTGTCACATTCGAAAAATGACCATTTTGCCCTTGCCCTTATTCAGCCTCCTTCGAGAGAGAAAGTTTTCCGGCGATTCTTTCCGCGAGCTTCTCGCACTTCTTCCCGGTGAATCCATCTCTCCCAGGCAAGCCACACCCTCTATTTGCATGATTGCAATGCAATGCCATGGTTTATTTATTTGAACTTGCTTAAAATTTTCATTTAGCTACATATGATTTGTTCATGGCATTTCTTGGGGGTAATATTTGATCTTGCTATTGCCATGATACTGTTTAGATTTCTAGCTTGCAGATGGTGGATGACATGTGGCCATTGGATTGTTAGTGGCTATTACTATTACTTTCGTCATGATAGTAGTTGATATTATGCTTTGGAGTATTATTTTGGATTTGATGCTATCATGTGGATCATTTGTTGGATATTGCTATAACTTGGATCACAGGTTGATATGATATTAGAGCACCAGTTATCACAGATCTACCTTGGGGACAAATTCCGTCATTACGTTGGTCAGGTGCCACCGAACATGGCTTTTTCCAGTGCAACCACATTTACCTTTATGGTCTATTGTCATGCATCTCGCTGGTTCCTCCACCCAGGGAAGGTTATGTGTGTGCGCTACCCTGATCAGGTAGGCGGCCATAAGCCTTGTGTGCCCGAGTTGTGTTGTACCCGGGTTGTCCCCGTTTGGGACTATTTTTGTTTTTGCCACAATGGTGGCCGTTGGATGTCCAGAGTGGCATCGGGCCCACCCATGACTTAGCCCAAAGGGGAGTTGGTCAGAGTGGCCAGGAGAGTGTCATGTAGTAGAATGGTTTTGTTGGAACACCGTCGGTCCACCCGAATGGGAGTACGAGGCCATGGGTTCTGTGGTGTGGGTACAGTGTGCTAACCTCTGCAGAGTGTGTTTAATCTATCAATAGCCACGTCCTCGGTCATGGACATAGTTCGTACTAGGTCACACCGTTTGATCACCACTCACATGACAGAATCACTTATTAGATGACTTATTTGTTAATATTGTGAGTAGTAACAGTTTGGCATGATGCCTATGATGATATTGGGATGATCTTGAGGATGATCATTCAGTTTGTGATGTGGTCACGCAGTGATCATGTGGTGGTATTGATCACTAGGTGATCGAGGTGATATATTGCTTGGCCGGATAGCCAAGAGTGAGATGGTTCATGAGATTCGAGATATTGGTTTAACAATAATTCTAGTAGTATCATATCATGCTTAGTTATTGCTTCCACATCATAGTAGTTGTTGATAACTTAACCTGTTAATGCTATGTTATTGTCTTGCCTTGATGTTTATGGTTGTTGTGGGCTTGCAAGTACACTCAATGTACTAACCTGGCATGCCATGCCAGATTGCAGGTGATGCTGTGATTGATTGCTAGTCGAGGTTACTGATCGTGTGAGCTAGATCGCCAGAGTCCCTGCAGAGTGGAGTTCACCATGGTCATCGTTGTTCCGCTGCTAGAAGTTATTCCGCTACACGCATAGAGCTACCTTAGCAGGTGTAGGGTTGCCATGATGATGTGATCCTTTGTAACATCAGACCCTTGTAAAATTATTCATTATATTAAGAGCTGATTTGTTCTATGCTGAGCAGTGCCGTATTCCAGAAGACTTGATCTCTGGGATGGAATACGGGGTGTTTCGGTTTCTCTGAACCGGGTGCCATAGAGCTTGGTATCAGAGTAGGTCTGGCTGTAGGACGCCCTAGTCAGTGAGATCGGTAGAAAGCGGTAGTATAGAGTCTATCTTGTTTGTTGCATTGGTGGCTGCATTTGTTTGTTGCATAGCATGCATATAGCCTTATTAATCGTTGCTAACAGTTTATCTTGTGAGTTTAGCTGGCATCGGTACGGATCCATTACAGCTCAGCTCCTACATCCCTTCAGTGTCATTTGAGCCTGTTCTTCGGTGTTTGGCGTCATTTCTGTCCCAGCCGAGTGATGCCAAGTGTTCCAGACACCATCTGCAGGATTGTGTCGAGGTATCGCACCAGTTTCTTTTCTTCATCCCCACCTATCATTTCGGTGGTAGACATGCTTCTGCCCCGGATCATGCCTTTTATCTTGTCGTGTTGGCAACCATTAATGACCTTAGTCATCAAGAAAGGGCAATGTCAGTAGACTCAGTTTTCCCCGCTATCCTTGGACGAGTACTGATCCCTTCCGTCCGCTCGATAATAATGTGGTCGCGACATTCGTGTCCCGCTACATGGTTACCAAGTACGTCCTCGCCTCCCAGTTAGTCGAGGATGCTACCTTGCTAAGCCAGCACTTGGTGTAGCAATGTTTACACCAACTCTTCCACACATTGATTCATCCTCGTGCACACCGCCACAACATGTTAGATCGTAGTCCTGGAGTTCCCATGAGATTTGTGTGCTTAAGTAGGCATGCATATTGTGTGACTAGTAGTAATATGTGACTTTGTTTGTGTGTGAGTTGATTGTTTTGTGTGCTTTTGTTTAGTCGAGTTGTTTCTTTTGCTTCTTTCTTTTGGGCCCTCGGTGTTACCTTATTTCCCTTTATGAAATTTCATCATCAACTGACACCGGATTCGAAGAAGCAATAAGGATTTCAAATATTTGGATGAAGCTCAGCTAAACACACCAAGTCAACATCAGTACTTAATCCTCACATAGTAATGGTCAAGCCAGCCGGAAGACAAGTCAGGTACAAGGGCAACGGTATATTTTCACTCAAAGATATGGCTCATATACAAAGTTTTGGCTTAGCAATGAATTATGCTTGAAATATATTATACTCCGAAAGATACCAGAATGTGCTATGATCAAGGAAGATAGTCAAACAATTATTCTCATGCAAGCAACCAGCCGCAAAATATTATGGGTGTGTGTATGGCTCTCAGTCTGCATATCATAGTATGAAGCTTTGGATATGAGAAACTCAGCCTTCCTCCACACACTATCGGAAGAAGCTTATGATGCAAGGCTCCTTGATTCTCCCTAGTACAATATATGGACAGATACTGATCCAAGATACCCAGTCTTCTACAATAAGATACCTCGATAAAGGCTTGTGACATAAGGAATTGAATCTTTCTCAACAAGCAACCGGAGGAGAAGCTTCTCAGGTACGGAACCTAGTCTTCTCCAGCACGCTACTGCGGCGAAAGCTTCGAGCCTAAGCTATCTGGTCTTCTTCAACAAGTCACTCGGATAGCTTCCAACCCACGACACCTTGCCTTCTTCGGTATGACACTTCACGTCATATTCAGTATTGCTACAAGATATGACATAGCAAGTTGGCAGAATATGACAGTGCAGCTGAAGGATCTGATTCGCAATAATTTTGTCAGAAGTACATTTCAGTCATGACATATGCCTACCTTAAGAAATGAGTGTTCGGTTGCATATGATTCTTATATATATAGTGAGCATGTATCCCCGGTCATACCAGTCACTCATACGAGATACGACAATGCTGAAGCAGATTTACCTAAGGAAGGTATGGATTTAACAACCCCATGAGTCATGCAAATGAAGATAATCACAGATACATCTCATGTAATGAAAGGATCAACAAGTTGTCAAGCAGACAATGCAGAATCAACAGTCTTGACAATGGCTACCGAAGTCATTATTCCCATGCCAGACAAGGAGATCTCATGAACTCTTGTTACCCTCTTCTGTGATTGGCCTCAACAACGAGCTGTGTACAGCTACAAGCCCCGAGTATATGACATATACGTCCGGACCCAGGTCAGAAAATAAGCACAAGGAATAATGCCAAAAATGTTGCACTAACCACATGCATGTTTGCACGAAAAAGCAAGAACATATGTGGCCAATCTATTCTCAGTAAGGTATCCTGACAAGGAAAATCATGACCGCCAAAGGGTGATACTGACAGCAAAGGTATGATGATTTTGCGCCACCATCAGGGTCTGGATACCCAAGTCAGTTGGAGGCCATGATTCCATATGGATCCACAAAGACATACCCCCAGAAGCCTACTCCGTTCTACAAGGACTTCATATCCCACTGACCCGCTTAAAATGGTTAATGTGGAATATCCAAGTCTGTTCTGTCAGATCCAAGATTCCTTTGCAACCTCTGCAGTTTGACTTCAGTGGAAGTGTTGAAGCATCTCACAGACTATTACTACAAATGGATATACCTAACAGCATGGATAAGCCAAGAGCCAAACAATCACCTCAGACCAAGTATACTCACTGGCAGAACCAAGTGCACGGACAGTCTGCCATGAAAAGTGTCTTCCCTCCAGCACCCCTGTCAGGCCAGTCTCAAGATGCCAATGTCCGTGGTATGCTACAGCTATAAATCCATTCCCCTTTTGTATTGCTCATGATAGAAGGCGGTCAAATCTTCGGTACATGTTGCATGCTCGAGCCAAAGGAACAAAACACAAACAAGTCAGTACCACCTACTGGCAGTCAAATTCCATCAGGAGAATCGCTATGATTCTCAGCGTTGGTTGAACCCGGAAGATATGCATTTGTTTGGGCAACCTAATGGCAGAAGTAAAAAGTTTTCATGACAAAAGGGAATTTATGCTCAGGTCCCTTAGATATCACCGTAGATATGAAAGAATCAATGTCAGCAAAAGGATTTGGTATATGAGGAAAGGCTCGTCAGAATTTGGGAATGGTGAAGCAAAACACCCCAGGGCAAGGTAAGCACATCATACGAAATTCCCGAGGGAACAATAAACAAAGGAAAAGGATACCCGAGTTGGAAACGGTTTCCTTAAGGTATAATCATACTTGTTCCCTGAGCAACCAAATCTCGAGGATGAGATTTCTTTAAGGGGGGAAGGTTTGTAACACCCTGATTTTTGGCCCTTTTTCTTTTTTCCTTCGATTTCCATGTTTTGCCCTAATTTTCTTTCGGAGTGGATCTGTGGACTTGAAACCTGGGAGATCATCATCATTTCTTCTTTGAAGTGGCTCATCATTCTCAAAACTTTCCCAAGATCATGTCACTTCATTTCAAGACCAACCCCAAATTTCTTTTTCTTGGAATATTCCTTTTTTCTATTAAAGAAATAGTCTTGTTTGCCCTAGGTTGTGAAGCAACCTATATTTCTGGCGCTCCAAATAATTCTCATAACTTGTTTGGGCCATATCCTCCACAAATATGTCAAAAACCTTCCTTGCCTAGTTCAAAAATAACTCATTAATATTCCTTTTCCTATTCTGCCCTGAATGGCACTTTGTGAAGGAAGTGTCATTTATATTTTTTAATTTCTCCCAAACCTTTTGGGCATCATTTCTCATCCAAATCATAGCCTCATGTCCCAATTTAACTCCATTTGCCTAGTGAATCTTCCTCGGTGATTTTTCAAAGTTTTTGTTCAGATAGAGGCTTTGTGAAGGAAGTAATAGCTAGGTTTATCAAAATGAGTTGAAATTTTGCATGCCTCTTCATGTGCTCATATCATCACACTCCTACAATTTTCAGCCCCATCCAATCAACTATGTGAGCACACACTCAAATCTTTGCTTCTGGCAATATTTTCAGGTTGTGAAGCAAGTATATTTTATATTACTTCATTAATTCTGAGAAATTACCAGATCATGCTCCTACCAATATGACATCTCTCCACAAAATTTGGGATCATTTTAGCAAGCCATTTTCTCTCTAGAATTATCCCAAGTTTCTCCACAAAGAGGATATCTGTGAAGGAAGTACAATTTTGGCAAGTCCAAATGGTATGAAATTTTTACAGCATATTCTTATGTCCATATGACCATAATCTACCAAATTTCAGATCAAGTGACCATTCCATGTGAATGCTCTTTCTTAATCAAGTTTCTGGACCACAATTGTTGTTACAAAGCAACTATGTTGTTTTGTGGTTCATTTCTCTCCAAACTTCATAGGATGATAGTCTTTTTTAACCTAAACAGTCCAGACATCAAGTTTGGCTCTTTTCTCTTCTCTGTTGACCACAGTAACTTGGCCAAGTTTGCTATAGCAAACTTTCATCCATGCCTCACTTCACTATACAACTCCTCTCGATCTTTTACCTCCTACAGTCTCCAGGGTGGAGAGACAACACTCTAGACATAATTTGACAGCCCCTAGTGTCCCATCTTTGCCATGCCAGGTGGTGACCGCGTGGATTTTTGCCTCTGCACGCGCTCTGGCACTATTGAACATGCTCTGGGCGAAGGGACGCATCGGGCAGCTCCTTCCCAGCGGCGTTCGCGTGTCCCCGAGTGCTGATCTGACGCCTGCTCTATCCTGTCGCTCTCTGGCCCTGTTCCCCCTCCAGCAGCTACCTCGCCGGCGCTAGCGGCCGTGCGCCGACGGGCGTAAAGTGCACCGACTGGCTCTTCGTCGCCCCGTCCTCTTCCTCCTCGTGCCTCTGCCCTTGCTCTACTCCGTGACCCTCCCCTACTTGCTCTCGTCCCCTCCCTTGCTCTGTAACGCTCCCAGCCATCGCCAGAGCAGCTACCGAACCCGAGCGGTGGCATTCGGCCACGGCACCTCATCCTCGACTATTTAAGCCACCCCGCACCCACTTCTCTTCACTAGTGGCTCCACCACAGTCCCCTACCCCTCCCTGGCTACCTGCCCAAGCCCTAGAGCTCCTCCTCACCGCGATTGGCCGCCATGGACACCGCCTCTGCCCGCTCCGATTCCAGCGACCCCGAGCCCCTCCCTCTGTTCCACCACCACCAGATCCCCTCTCTATCTCCGACGGAGCCTCCCACCCAGTTCCCTCGACCGTCGGCGCACTAAACCCTCGACTCCATCCTCGCCCGACAACCACCGTCCATCGGTGTCAGGGCCATCATAGTCTCAATCCACCCCGTCGGTCGTGGATGGGATCGGTGGGTGCGCCTCGCCGCGCTGAGCTCACCCATGGGCTGAGCGCCACGGGAGACGACCTGGAGCTCTGGCAATCACCGTCGAGAGCCGCCCCTCTCCTCTGCCTGGCACACGTGAGAAGAAGACGAAGACAATGACCACCCTGCCAGTGGGTCCCACAGCCCCGCACGTCAGCCACACGAGGAGCTGACCCCGTCACGCTGATGTTGATAAGTGGACACGCATTTGACGGAATACATCTTCCTCTAGTGAAAGAGTACTCTACTGTGCTTCGGTCAAAAATGCGCTTTCACTTCACTGAAAGCGTATTTTCTCGAGTGCGCGTTCTGTTTTCCGTTGGGGGCCAGTTTGTGAAGATTTCCTTTACATATAGGTCCCTGGCAGTCAAGCCCTCATAACCTTTCACTCACAACTCTGATTCAGATGATTCCAAAGACCACGTTTTTGCCTCGTCGAACCCGTTCTGTTGGTATATATTTCATGATGGTTTCACATTCTAAAAATGAGCATTTGCCCCTTGCCCTTCTTCAGTCTCCTCCGAGAGAGAAAGTTTTCTGGTGATTCTTTCCGCGAGCTTCTCGCACTTCTTCCCAGTGAATCCATCCCTCCCAGGCAAGCCACACCCTCCATTTTCATGATTGCAATGCAATGACATAGTTTATTTATTTGAACTTGCTTAAAATTTGCATTTAGCTAGATATGATTTGTTCATGGCATTTTTTGGTGGTAATATATGATCTTGCTATTGCCATGATACTGTTTGGATTTCTAGGACTAGTGCTTGCAGATGGTGGATGGCATGTGGCCATTGGATTATTAGTGGCTATTAGTATTGCATTCGTCTTGATAGTAGTTGATTATGCTGTGGAGCATTATTTTGGATTTCATGCTAACATGTGGATCATTTGTTGGATATTGCTATAACTTGATTCACAGTTTGATATGATATTAGAGCATCAGTTATCACAAATCTACCTTGGGGACAAATTCTGTCATTACGTTGGTCAGGTGCCACCGAACCGGGCTTTTTCCAGTGCAACCACATTCACCTTTATGGGAAGGCCCTAATGCGGTCTATTGTTATGCCTCTCGCCGGTTCCTCCAACTAGGGAAGGTTATGTGAGTGCACTACCCTGATCAGGTAGGCGGCCATAAGCCTTGTGTGCCCGAGTTGTGTTGTACCCGGGTTGTCCCCGTTTGGGACAATTTTTGTTTTTTCCACGACGGTGGTCGTTGGATGTACATAGTGGCATCGGGGCCACCCATGACTTAGCCCAAAGGGGAGTTGGTCGGAGTGTCCGGGAGTGTGTCAAGCAGTAGATTGGTTTTGTCGGAATAGCATTGGTCCACCCGAGTGGGGTACGAGGCCATGGGTTCTGTGGTGTGGGTACAGTGTGCTAACCTCTGCAGAGTGTGTTTAATCTATCGATAGTTGCGTCCTCGGTGATGGACAGAGTTCGTACTAGGTCACACCGTTCGATCAACACTCACATGATGGAATGACTTATTAGATGACTTATATGTTGATATTGTGACTAGTAACAGCTGGGCAGGATGCCGATGATGATGTTGGGATGATCTTGTGGAGGATCATTCAGTTTGTGATGTGGTCATGCGGTGATCATGTGGAGGTATTGATCACGAGGTGATCGAGGTGATATATTGCTTATGTTGATGTTTATGGTTGTTTTGTGCTTGCAATTACATTCAATGTACTGACCTGGCATGTCATGCCAGATTGCAGGTGATGCCGTGATTGATTGCTTGTCGAGGTTACTGATCGTGCGAGCTAGATCATGTCCCAGCCATAGTCCCTGTGGAGTGGAGTTCACCACAGTCGTCGTTGTTCCGCTGCTAGCATGGAGCTGCCTTAGCAGGCGTAGGGTCGCCGTGCTGATGTGATCCTTTGTAACATCAGACCCTTGTAACATTATCCTTCATAATAAGAGTTGATTGGTTCTATGCTGATTAGTGTCGTATTCCAAAAGACTTGATCTCTGGGCTGGAATACGGGGTGTTCCGGTTTCTCTAAGCCGGGGTGCCACAATTTTAGTTATGTCGACTGAAGTCATGATCAAGGTCTTGGCTAGGTGTCCTATCTTCGATGAGATGGACTACCCCTAATGGAAGAACAAGATGCGCATGCATCTTGAGGCAATTGATAACGATCTCTGGTACGTTGTGAAAAATGGCGTTCCCTTTGTCATTCCCTCCGTAAATGCTGCTGATGTGAAGAGATTCAAGAAACTTGACTCTCAAGCGAAGAACATCATATGTGGCCATCTGAGCAAAGGGTAGTATGGCAGAGTGAGTGCTTTGGAGACTGCAAAGCTTATATGGGATAGGTTGTCCAAGGTCAACAAAGGAATCTCAACCCAACGTGATTCTCGAGTTGATGTTGTTCGCAATCTCTTCAACAGTTTCAAAAGACTCGACAACAAAAAATTTCAGCAAACTTTCGATCGCCTCACTGACATCTCCAATGAGCTTCAAGCACTTGATGCCACTGACATCACCGACCATGAGGTGGTGAAGAAAATGCTGATATCACTTGACTCCTCATTCAATACACTAGCACTAATGATTCAAGAATGTGGAGACTATATGTCACTAGATCCTGATGATATCCTCGTGAGATTCTATACTCATGAATTCCAACAAGCTGAGAAGAGAGACCTCTACGGGCCAAGTTATGGAAGATCACGTGCTCTGAAGGCCAAGGCAATTTCGTCATCTGAAGGGGAAGATTCTGACAATAGCCTTGGTGATCCCGAGGAACTAAGCTAGGAGCTAGCAATGCTCGTGAGGGAATTCCAGAAGTTCTCAAGGCATGGCCGTTTTGGAAAATCTTCAAGAGGTGATGACTTGAGACCAGATTCTTCATCCCGCGATTACAAGAAAAGGACTTGCCACAAATGCAAAAGGCCTGGTCACTACATGGTTGATTGTCCTCAGTGGCTGAAGGAATCAAAGAAGAAGTGCAAGGATGCCAATTCAGATGACTCCTAGAAAATGAAGAAATCTTCAAAGTCGTCATCGTCAAAATCTTCAAAGTCTTCATCTCACAAGAAGAGAAGTTCCAGAAAGGCTCGGGCATTTATTGGCAAGGAAATGGATTCTGAAGCTGAATCTGAGGAAAATGAGGAAGAGGAGGAATCTGAGGAGTCAGACTCTAGTGTGGCGAGCCTAGCTCTTGCTACTGCTTTGGTTAGTAAGTCCATCTTCAACTATGAGGAAAATGGCAACTCCAACATCGCTGATGATCGTGATGATGACTTTTCTTCCACCTATTGCTTCATGGCAAAAGATGCCAAGGTACTCAAATATCCTTCCTCTGAATCTAGTGAAGATGAATCTGATGACAACCTCAAACCTAGCTATTCCAAACTTGCTAATATTTCCATGAAACAACAAAAAGCTTTGGAAAGGATTCAGGATTTGCTAGAGAAAAGCGATGACCTGTTGGGTGAGGAATTGGATCGAACTCAAACTCTGACTAATGATGTTCAACGACTTCAGTCTAAGCTTGATAACCTTCAAGGTCGTCATGAAACACTCTTAGCTGATCACGAGAAGCTTTCTCATGAATTTCTTCAAAGAAAGCAAGATCTTGAGAAACTAAGGGTGAGTCATGATGATCTTCAAAGGGAAAATGAATCTCACTGTTTGCTCAACATATCAGTTTCGCTCAGGAAGAATTCATTTCACCAAGTTTGAAATGCATCGAACGTGAATCTGCTAATTCTTTTCCTGAAAGTTCAAATGCTTCTATTGCTGCAACTTCTTCAACTATTTCTGTGGACACAAATTCCTAATATGAGGATACCACAAGTATCACTGACGAAAATGCGGGGTTGAAGGAATTGAATGTGACATGCATGTACAAAAGCCTCAAAGGGCATCATGCTCTTGGTGATGTGCTTAAAAAGTAGATCCTCAACAGGAACCCTAGAAAAGAGGGTATTGCCTTTGAGAGGAAACTCAACACTGATGGGACCTACTAGAAACCTGAGCAGTATCCCAAAACCTCATAGGTTGCTGCAAAAGGACCTCCCGTAGATCCACCCACCTTATCTAGCTTTACATGTGAATCTTCATATTCATCTAATGAGTAATTAGACTCCAACTATAAACTATTCAAAAACAGAATGGTGAGGTATTTGCCATATATGTGGGAACTAACTGCAGGAATGGTCCACCTATGTAGAAAATCTGGCTTCCCAAAAGGTGCCTTGAAAGTCTTCAGATGAATGTCCTCATGACACCACCTGTGAAGAATAGGAAACCTAGAGCAAATTCTTCATATGGACCAAAGTCTTCATATGGATCAAATTCCTCTTATGGTCAAAAGTACACTTATCCTCGTGCTAATGCTTCTATTTCGCAAGGAAAATCTAAGAGTCATGAATATGTGCATTAATCTTCAAATCATTATGTTCATAAGTCCTTGAAGAATTTCTCTTCTTATCCACATGCATACCCTAACCTCTCTTCTGTGAAACAAAGTGCACTGGCTTCAATGCCACCTTTCTCATATGGAGATCGCAGCTTCACCGGAGTTGCATGACTAGGCACCTCGCCGGAGTTGCTTCGAGCTCGGGCTCGGGAGGAGGTGAATGAGGATTTCAGGACCAGGGGAGGAAGAAGATGCGGTGAGGGTTATATATATAGATGGCGAGCAAAACCACCTCTCTGAGATCTATGGTCCTCGGAAGCTGGGCGTTCCGCATTCAACGGACACAATCACGATTGTGGGGATAGTGAGCACGTGGCAACCCTTTTCTGTGAGAAAATTGGAAACTGAGTGGGAAACCGAAAGGTTTGAAGAAGGGCAAATGCCAAAATGGATTAAAGTTCGAAGTCAATTTATTTTGCAACAAAGGACGTCGGACTAAAATTTTCTTCAGATCAAAATGCATGCTTATGACGGACAACATAGATTGGATGAGAGAGAATAGAGGAATAAAAGGGACCGAAGCAAAAAACTGAGCCAAACAAGCGGAAACACAAAACCACTGAGCTATGAGTGAGTTGATCTTCGAACAAAACACAAACACAACAAACCGACTACAAAGTATATGAAAGAAAACACAAAGAACAAGCACCAACAATGTAGATCTCAGGTCTGTGAATAAATGAGAGAATCCATGAGACAGTTCCTGCAAGAAGAGTTAGTTCTTTTTCGCAACCCACCCTTGCATGGGCAATGAAGGTCTCATTTGTTTCGTCCGAGCAGGGACATTCCTTCAATGAGATTTGTAGTTTGCCTGTGCATTTCGAGAGTAATCATATGAATATGCATTGAAGTTCTTTACAGAGACATGAGCATAATGATTCGAAGCAGTACGCATGTACTCCTTCTGTCGAATGTTTGATTGATATCCTTTTGAGGAAGTTTCAGCGCTAATCTGTGAGTAATAACCATTTCCTTGAAGAGAATTACTCTGCATATTCAGGTTAGCAGTGACAGATAAATTTTCAATGATGCACTTCTTTACCCAGATTTGCTTCTTGGGTGAACCAAACCTGCAGTTAGTCCCAATATACTGAGTGAAAACCTTACCATTCTGTTGTTTGAAGAATTTGTAGTTAGAGTCATCAGACTCGTCAGAAATGATAGAAATGAGAGTATCATATCTAGACAGAGTTGCAGGTTCGAGAGTATTGCTCTTGGCTAGAACCCAGCTCGTTTGAGGATATTGCTGGGAGTCCAGTAAGTTCCATCAATGTTGAGTTTTCTTTCAAAACCCATTCCTTCCTTTCGAGGATTTTTGTGCAGAATCAACTTCGTGAGTACATCACAGAGAGTTTGATGCCCTTTAAGGCTCTTTAGCATTCCTGTCTGAAGTAAGCTCTTTAATATGCAATTTTCATCAGACATAGCAACAAATTCCTCGGGAGAGGGGTTAGAAATATCATTCTTAGTTGTTGCAATATTCTCGATGACAGCATTTGATGTTTCAGCATGAGAATCAACATTGCTACATTCTAGGAATTTTAAGCAAGGAGGCACAAAATCATCAGGAAGACGTTTAGATTGCTCGGTGAAAAAAAGAAGCTTTTTGTTTCGCTAATTCGTTATGAGACTCTTTCAGTGACTCAAGTTCTTCATTCTTGTGAAGGAGTTCATCTGATAAACTCTTGTAGTCAACTATAATGGAATCATATCGATTGGAAAGATCATAAATAGTTGAAGAAAAAGTATTATGCTTTTCGATCAACTTTTGATTCTTCTCCATATCTTCGACCAGTAATCCTTATGTTTTTCTGAGATTGTTCTCAAGTATTTCAAGCTCATCTTGTTGGGATTTAGCAATCTTAACCAGTTTAGCATATGCAATGTATTCGGGAGAATATTCATTCATGGATTTTCGGTGTTTTGCTGATACATGATCCTTAGAGGTCTTTGCCATGAGACAGAATGCGATTGGCTCATCATCACTTGAATCATTGTCATCAGTGTCTGATTCGAGTGATTTCTCAGATGATTCATAAGCAAGGAAAGCATTGCTTCTTCCTATATGTCTATGAAGCTCTTCATCTTCTGATTCTGATTCGGATGTCTCATCTTCAAATTCCAAGTTCATATCAGCGCATGCTATATTCAACTGCAATATTCTCTGCATATTTGATTTGATGGTTGCTCTGGCTTTCACGTCAATGACTGGTCTCGTCGAAGAAGATGAGGAAGATTCATTTTTCTTCGAGAGCTTAGTATGACGATCCATTCGAGTGAATCCATTGCAGTGAAGATATTTCCATCTGTTGCTAGGTTTTCCTTCCCAGCAAAGACAGTTTGCTATGAGATGACCGAATTGTTTGCACTTGAAGCACTTCATTTATTTCGGAGGTAACTTTCTTGAAGATTCAGGCAAGTCAAATTCGTCATCATTTGTGAGACACAAATTCTGTCTTCTGACATCACTTAGAGCATCTCCACTCGCCCCCAACATGCCCCCAGGGCTCTCTTTTTAGCGCCGGCGGCGAAAAATCAGCCCAGTCACGCCCCCAGGTCCTCGTTTGTCGCTGGTTTGGGCCGAAATAACAGCTGGCGAATCCTAGCCGAACCCAGTCCTCCGGGGCACCGGCCGAAGCGAAAAGGCGCGTGGGTCTGCTCCGTCAGCGACAGTCATGCCTTTTCCCACCGTTCCCCCACTTTTCTCTCCATTTTCTCATTGCTTCCCCCTTCTGCCCCGCTGCTCCCGCCATTCTCCTCCCACTCCCCACCATCCGGCCACCATCCCCCCATCTCGTCGAAGAAGTATTCGGCCCTTGCACCACCATCGCTGCCGATTCCACCCAGTCGAAGCAGAGGAAGCCGAGAGCGCCGATGGCAAAACCACCGGGCATGTCAAATGGTGAGTGGAGGGCGGAGGTTCAGCGCCGAGAGGCTGTCACCTCCGACCGACGGAACATGATCAACACTAAGAAGGCCCGGGACACGGCTGCATCGGCGGCAGTGGCGGCGGAGCAGGCAGAGGCATCTCGCGCGGGGATGATGAATCCGCCTGGCAGCCACGACCCACAAGCTACTTGGAGCCAACAGAGTGTCGCGTCGCCGGCCAACTTCTCGCCGTCGCCGCCGCCCTGGGGTTACGCACCCTCGCCTGGCTACTCCGACGGCGACGCGCATGGTGGATTCAACCCCCACATCACCTTTCCACATGGCCAGCTCACCTCACCCTCTGGTATGAACCCCGACCAGCGCACTCCCTCGCCCGCGTTCACCGGCGTCCAGTACCCACCGTACAACTACTCGCCGCCGGCATACACAGCCTCGCCAATGCCGTCGGCGTACATAGCCTCGCCGATGCCGCCTCTACGCCATGGTTCCCTGACCTTCTCACAAGCCTCGCCGTCACATTTAGGCAACCCCGACGCGAGGACGCCGACATGGACGAGATTATCATGAGCAGCTTGGTCGCCGCCGCCTCCTACCCCAGGTTCCACGCACAAGACAACACAATGGACACCACCGGCGACATGGACGATGAGCTCAACAATGCAGAGGAGGAGGAGGAGGAGGAGGAAGAGGAGGAGGAGATGGAGCCGACGCCGGCGAGGAAAGGGAAAAAGAAGAAGCGGGGGGCTAATGCCAGGACGGGCGAGCCGCGCATCAAGTGGACGTCCAAAGAAGACGAGTGACTCGCCGAAGCATGGAAGACCGTCAGCATCGACCTGGTCACCAGCGCGAACCAGAACGCCGACACGTACTGGAGGCGCATCAAGTCAGTGTTTGATGAGCGCAAACTTGTCGACCCGTACTTCGCCGCCATCCACATGCAGCGTGGCAAAAGGCCATGTCGAACCATTGGGCACTCATCTAGGAGGCCTGCAACAAATGGCATGGTATCATCGAGGAGATCGTGGCTCGCTCGAAAAGCGGCTCCAACATCGAGGGTCAGGTATGTACAACCACCGTCTCTTGCTTCTTTTCGCCGTGTGCATCGCCGACACTTGTTCTTCCGCTGCGTAGATGGTTCGGATGTTCACCATGTACCGCCAGGACAGCAGCGACCAAGAGTTCAAGTTCCTTCACACGTTCTCCTGGATCGAGAAGTGCGAGAAGTGGAGGGATGTCCGGCGCACCCGTGCCAAGGCCAAGGAGACATACAAGCCGGACGTGCCCGCCCCGGGGGTGGCGGATGGGCGCCCTGACCGCAACAAAAGAGACAAGACAGCGAAGGACGCCACAACAGCTACCGAGTGGCTGTAATCGTCGATCGAGCAGTGCATCGCCGATGCCAAGAATAACACCACCAAGAGGGAGGAGAAATCCGACACATGGTGGTCGGCGTTGATGATGAAGAAGGACGAAGAAGAGGAACACCGACCTGGCGTTCTTGATGGCGGCGGACATGTCGACGATGGACGAGCAAGTGAAGGCGTGGTACCTAGCGGAACGCGGCCTCATCTTGAACCAGATGCCTTCAACCTCCGCGCCTACGCCCATGTAGACCCCAACGCCACTGCCCAGCCCGAGTGATGACACCACGACGACGCCCCAGTACAGAAGCCACGCCGACGCCGACCAGCCCGAGCAAAGAAGCCACACCAACGCCGAGCGCGCATACTCCAGCCAGTCCCACGCTCGAGGAGCCCGTCATTTGATGCATTCCTTTGTCTACAGGTCCTTCCTTTTGAACGCCAAACTTTCAAGTATGTTTGATCGCCGAACTATGGCATGGTGATCGCCGAACTTTGTGGCAGATCGCCGAACTTGTGGCGTTTTTTGGTAGCGGGAAAAGACAAGTTTGAATTTATGTGTGTCTTGGGGCGAAACTTGGGGCGCGGCTGGGAACTAGATCGCCCCCAGGGAGAAAAAACCGCCGGCGCATGGGCCAAAACGCAATCGCCGGGTGGGCTGGAGGGTCGAACGAGTGGAGATGCTCTTAGCCTTTCTGTGAGCATCTCTAGTTCCCTTGTGATGGTGTGTTGATTCTAGGGATGAAAACGGAGCGGAAACGGACGGAACTGGGTGCTACCATATTTGTTTTCATATTTTTTGCAGAAGCGGAAACGAATACAGAAACCCCGGAAATGAATACGGAAACAAATACTACCAGAAACAGACACGGAGCGAATGCAGAGCGGACACGGAAACAGAACGGTGTGTTGACCGGAACTTAAAACCCCATTGAATCATAGAAAAATGCACACAAAAAACAAAGAAATTTAGGAAATTGTTAAAATGGCTACATGATAATATGGTTGTGTTGGCAACATAGGGTAGTATTGTAATAGTACATGACAATTCCGTATTGTGAATAGTTGAGAATGTGTGTGGAAGTAAATGTTGGTCCTCAAATGATCCAGTCTGCTCATTGTGTCATTGTGTGTTGTTTGGTAATTGGGCTATAAAGCAGCCACGGGCCTGTAGTAGAAACGGAAATTCCATATTCACGGAAACGGAAAGTTCCGTTTCCACGTCTGTTCCACCGGAAAACACCGTTCCCTTTTTGTTTCTGTTTCTGCATAAAAGATTCCACTTCCATTTCCATTTTGCAAATTTCCGGTTCCGTTTTCATATTTCCTTTCCGTTTCCATTTTTCCTCCGGAAAAGCGGAAACTTTCCACTCCATTTTCATCCCTAGTTGATTCTCGACATCTTCTACTTGTGAGCTGCCATAGTGTGATAGAATTTCCCTTTCACATTCCGAAGAAGATTCTTGATCACCATTTTCAAGTTCCATCTTTTCTTTGTGAATAGACAACAGCGTCATGATCTCGACGTAGTGAAGTTCTCCATAGTCTAGTCTATGCTTGATTTCAGTTAAGATTGAATTGAAGGTTGGATCAAGAGTGCTCAGTAGCTTGTTGACCACATCTCTATCGATGATATCATTTAATCCTTGTTGATGAAGTCTCTCAACAATATTGGTCAACCGATTAGTGAGTTCCATAGCACTTTCCTTACGAGGGCTTCTGAAACCAGCAAACATAGCACGAAGCATTTGAGTGTGGGGGTTTGTTCTGGCAATGAATTCTTCATGAGCATTTTTTATGGGATCCCAGAGTTGCTTTGTAGTATGCAAGTTCTTGGAATCGAATGAAAATGCCTTTTGAGATACTTTCACAGATAATGTCTGTTGCTTGTGCATTCAACCGCAGTACAGCTTTGTCATCAAAAGTTGGAGCATCAGGGTGATATTTTGAACTGATCCCAAACACAATAGCGGAAATAAGGTTTGGTAGACAAGAACTTAATCAAGGATGCTATTGAAGTCCGTATTCATTACGATAGGAAGCTATAGCAGTTCTACCATAAGATATCACAGATTTTACAACAGCGATGGTAATGCAATATGCAAGCAAATATAGTAACATGAGAGAACACAAGGTATGAACTATGGTGGAAACATGCGAGAAATAACTATGACGAGGAGAATGACAGATGACACGGGGAGAACACTCCAGGCTTATCAAGTGCGAATAGAAAAGAATGCTACTGGCAAGACTACACTGAATGATGGGAATGCATCAGGATGAGTAACGGAAGATAATAGATGAGAACGACAGAAATGATATAAAATGAATGATATGCAACACATAGAGAATGATCAGATCAACTATGGACATAGAGCATGAAAGCAAACTATTGAATGTAATGCAGTAGAGTGGAGTGAACAAGTGGTGCTCGATGGCGACGGATGAATTTGGTTGACCAGTTCACCCTTCTGCCAAAGCACTACGTCTGGTTGGAGCGGTTGTGATCTAACACAGAAGATAAACTCTCTTCGCCCTACTCTCCTTCAACTCGGAGCTGATCAGAATCTAGTTGATTTCACTCGTGATAGATACTTTTCGGCGATCTCCAAAGCTTCGATAGGCCTCTTCGCAAACCACAATGACTCTTGGTTGCTGAAGATCTTGCTCGGTGAAGACAACAACTCTTCAACACTCGAGCCGACACCTATCCGTCTAGAGAGTGCGCAGCTCCCAAGAGTAATAGGTACAAGAACGCTAACTCAGAACTACTGTGATGCTCAACCACTGTCTAAGTTTTGGCTCTTGATTTTTCTCTCAGTGTATCTTAAA
This sequence comes from Aegilops tauschii subsp. strangulata, assembly GCF_002575655.3. NCBI lineage: Eukaryota > Viridiplantae > Streptophyta > Magnoliopsida > Poales > Poaceae > Aegilops > Aegilops tauschii. The sequence continues at coordinate 262,784,782 of NC_053041.3, read as the reverse complement.
CTCAAATCACTCGGAGAGGGGATGCTCAATCAATCTTCTCATAAATCTTAAGTGGAGCAGCCAACGAACAATGTTGGAGCGGGGTGGCTATTTATAGCCATAGCCTTCCCTGAAGGGAAGTGACCAAATTGGACATGTGGAGTACCCAATGTCCGAACGACACGAGTCCAACGGTTAGAAATTGAGCACGACGGTAACATTACTTGCGGAGCAAGTAACGTTAACTCCTCAGTTCGAAAGATATGTCCTGCAGCACGAAGAACAACATTTACTGTTGGTAGGTAACATTCGAAACATAAAGATATTTCTCTCAATCTTGTATAGGTTTGGGCTAAGCACCACAGAGGATCTAAGCTTTGAGAACATATACCCCCCTAATAGTATGGAGGTCTAAAAGGATCGAGAATTGATGTCTGGAGGGGGTGATTAGACCCTCAACAAGTAAAAGTGGTAGTTTTTAAGTTCTTCAAGTTAAGGTGGACTTTTCGCACAAGTTTAAGATTCACAATACATTTCAAGCAATCATGACTAGAGTATATGCAGCGGAAAGAGTAAAGCATGCTAATTGCAAGAAAGTAAAGGGATGGGATTGGAGTGTGCAAGCGCAATGAAGACACAAAGATTTTTGGTGTGGTTCCAATAGGTGGTGCTATTGTAAATCCACATTGATGGAGACTTCAGCCCACGAAGGGTAACGGTTGCGTGAGTCCATGAAGGGCTCCACCCACGAAGAAGCAACCTTGTCTATCCCACCATGGCCATCACCCACTAAGGACTTTCCTCACTCGGGTAGATCTTCACGAAGTAGGCGATCTCCTTGCCCTTCCAAACTTCTTGGTTCAACTCCACAATATTGTCGGAGGCTCCCAAGCGACACCTAACCAATCTAGGAGACACGACTCTCCAAAAGGTAATAGATGTTGTGTTGATGATGAACTCCTTGCTCTCGTGCTTCAAATGATAGTCTCCCCAACACTCGACTCTCTCTCATAGATTTGGATATGGTGGAAAGATGATTTGAGTGGAAAGCAACTTGGCGAAGGCTAGAAATCAAGATTCTTGTGGTAGGATTGGTATATCTTGATCTCAACACATGAGTAGGTAGTTCTCTCTCAGAAAATGTATGCTGGAAGTGTAGGCACGTTCTGATGGATCTCTCACAAATGGAGAAGGGGTGGAGGGGTATATATAGCCTCCACACAAAATCTAACCATTACACACATTTGACCCAACTCGGTCAGACCAAATAGAAGAGCTCAGTGAGACCGATTTAGTTCAAAATGTGAACGTTAGTAATCTTGGTGGGACCGACTGGAATGACTTGGTGGGACCGATGTGCTAGGGCTTAGGGCAAACATCAACTTGGTGGCACCGATTGCATCAACTCGGTGAGACCAAGGTGAAGCAATAAAGCAACAGAGAAGAGATCAACCCAACTTGGTGTGACCGATCGCAACTTTAGTGAGACCGAAATAATTGCAACAGGCAACATAGAGTTTTCAAGGCCATCTCGGTGCGAGTGAGATTCGTGTCGGTGGACCGAACTGTTAGGGTTTCCGACAGTGGCTATGTCATGTGAACTCTGTGGCGCCAGATAGAAAGAATCGGTGAGGCCGAGTTTGACTTTGGGTTTTGGATATATTTGGAATGATAAAGTGGTTGAGGGCTTTGGAGTAGTATTACTAAGCATTTTGAGCAAGTAGATCATTAAGCAACACCTGATCCCCTTTTAATAGTATTGGTTTCCGTATGGACTCAGTGATCTTGGATCACTAAAATAGAAATGAAGAGTCTTGAGCTTTTGCCAATATGTGTCATTAGCATTTGGAAGGGGTTCCACATCCTCTTGTCCTCTCCATGCCATTGTTGAACTTGTCTGAAATACACTAGATATAGGCATTAGTCCAACAAGAGATATGTTGACATTAGTTACCAAAATCACCCAGGGAGCACTTGTGCTTTCAGTCTCCCCCTTTTTGGTAATTCATGACAACATACATCAAAGCTTTAGGTAAAAGATATGAAGAGTAGCAGGTAAAGCTTTGGAGAAACATGTAACATGCATAAGATCCCCCTACATGTATGCAATCATGTGAAGATAGAATATAAGAACACGTGAATGCATAATTGTGACAGAGCAAGCAAAGAGTTACATGTATCTTGGCAATATGCATCAGAGCAAAAGATGTGATTAAGAAGTGTACCTCCATGTTTATGAAACCTTCTTGCAAACAATATGTACATGAGCAAGAGATCATCATGCACATGAGTGTGATGCATATACTTACCTTGTGGTCTTGAGCTGGCTTGGGAAAGAGTGGACTTGAGAAAACAGGGTTAGGTAACACAAGAACACTCCTAAGTACAGTTTGAGAAAACCACAAAAGTACCAAGACTGGGATGACATGTAATGGGTGAGTATTGAGTACTTCATTAAGATATAGACATGTCGCCAACAATTTAAAGATGTGCAATGAATTCCAAAGATTTTTCTCCCCTTTGGTATAGACTCTTTCTCCCCCTGAATCCGATATTGGATAATTGGAGAAATTAGGGTGAGATAAAATCACAACAAGATAGGGTAATAACAATTAAAATCAGAGCAATAAGAATTTTCAATAGCAATAGCTAAGACAAACACATTGTCATGCTTTCCCCTCTTAAAGACATGTGACTTCCCTCATCTTTGTTAACAAGCACCTGTAGAAGAGCTTGGATATGCTCATATGATAAGCTTTGATGTGCTCTCTCGCCCCCTTTGACATCAATTCCCAAGAAGGGCACTTCTAGAGCATGAGTCAAATAGGTGTGGTCCTCGAGAGACGCTACAAAGTAGTAGATATTTCATTATGCATATAGAGGGAAGAATCATTGAGTTGGAGCAGAAGGATATAGGCAGTAAGAAATGGCAAAACATTTTCTTAGAGTTGAAGTCGGTGACGCCGGTGCGTTTTCCATTGGTGACGCCAAGATGAAAGAGTCACAGAAGGTACTTATCGGTGCGACTGAGTTAGTCCATACAGGTTGTACTGGTGAACTATTCACATGGAGACCTTGTATTTCGGTCGAGCCGATAGGTTTGGATCAGAGGGACCGAGTTCAACACAAAGTAAAGATTTTGTCAACTCAGCTCACTTGGCAAATGAAATCTCACAAGAATTTGCAAGGAATTAACAGAAGGATTTGCAATGAATTAAACACAGAATTTACAGAGAAAAATAGAAATAAGAAAAGAGAGCTGGATGAGGTAGACATAAGGACAAGAAAATCAAACAAAATGAGAGAGAAAACAACTGAGCAAAAGAACACTAGAGAACTTCATCTAGAGAGGGTCGGCAACAAAGTCACCTATGTTAGAGTATATTGACTGAGGAGTCAAGTGATAGCACTTGATCGTGGGTCATACTCATCGTCTAAGCGCAAAAATGGGGTTACCATTTTTCGTTTAAGTGTTTTGATGTATTCACACCTTGTTGAGTTGCTTTAGCTCATGACTTGGAACAAAGCGTCTCTAAGGTGGAATGCCATACCTTGGGTTGTGATGTTGATCTTGATCACGTAGTTGAACTTGTGTTGGACGCTCAAGGTTGGTGTTATCCATCAAGAGTTGGGAGCACCACTAGTAGTTTGAGTTCATCTCCCTACATGGCTTAGTCTTGCAAGGAAGAGCACTTGTGTATCCAAATTGATAATCATGAAACTTGATACCAATTGAAATTTGATATATTGAAATTGTCAAAGGATATGTTGAGTGAGTTCATGCTTCCTTGTATTCAACAACCATATCATAGTAGCTTGCTGATGTAGAGATTGCTCAAAATGTGACTGACTTGCAATCCCGTAGATTTGGGCTCATCCGAGTACCTACAAGGGTTAGATAACATGCAAGGTACAAGTATGGATCCAAGACATATGATCATCATCATAAGAGAAATATCAAGGATTAGTCATAAAAGGCTCATGCCTTGCATGTATCCAAATGGAGTATCTACTCCAAGTTTGAGGCATCAATGATATTCAATTCACCTCTCAAATGGCAAAATCCTTCTCATCAAGCGGTTTGGTGAATATATCCGCCAATTGCTTATTGGTATGAACATGTTTAAGATTCATGTGTCCCTTAGCAACATGATGTCGAATAAAATGATGACGAACTTCAATTAACTTAGTTCGAGAATGTTGCACGGGATTGTGAGCAATCTTAATAGCACTCTCATTATCACAAAGCAATGGATCACATGTATCCCATAATCCTTAAGGGTTTGGGTCATCCAAAGTAATTGAGCACAACATGAACTGGCGGCAATGTATTCCGCTTTGGCAGTGGATAAGGATACCAAGTTTTGTTTCTTGGAGGACCAAGACACATGGGATCTACCAAGAAATTCACAAGTACCCAAAGTGGACTTTCTATCAACCTTGTCACTAGCATAGTCCGAATCGGAGTAGCCAACAAGATCAAAAGATGACCTCTTAGGATACCAAATGCCAAAGTTTGGTCTATGAATTAAGTATCTCACTATCCTTTTCACGGCCTTAAGATGACACTCTTTAGGGGCGCTTGATATCGTGCACATATGCACACACTGAGCATAATATCGTGATGGGAGGCACATAAATATAACAATGAACCAATCATAGAGCAGTAGACCTTTTGGTCAACCGGTTTGCCATCCTTAGTCAAATCAAGATGTCCACTAGTAGGCATGGGTGTTTTCAATCCTTTGCTTTCTTGCATATTGGACTTCTTGAAAAGATCCTTCGTATACTTTGTTTGAGAAACAAAGGTACCTTCCTTAGTTTGCTTGATTTGCAAACCAAGGAACAATTTGAGTTCACTCATCATAGACATCTCAAACTTCTCTGACATTAACCTTCCGAAGTTTTCACTAAAATGGGGATTAGTAGAACCAAATATGATATCATGCACATAAATTTGGCACACAAATTATTCACCATTAACCCTTTTAGTAAAAATTATAGAATCAATCTTCCCAATTTAAAGCCTTTTTCAATAGGGAACTTGGTCAAGCATTTATACCATGCTCTAGGAGCTTTTTTAAGACCATAAAGAGCTTTGTGCAGTTTGTAGACACGATTAGGTTTCTTGGCATTAACAAAGCCGAGAGGTTGTTTAACATAAACTTCCTCCTAAATTTCTCCATTAAAAAGCACTTTTAATGTCCATTTGGTATAAAGTGATGTCATGGTGATTGGCATAAGGAAGTAAGATATGTATGGAGTCAAGTCTAGCAACGGGGGCATATGTCTCACCATAGTCCATACCTTCGACTTGAGTGTAGCCTTGGGCGACTAGACGGGCCTTGTTGCATACAACTTGTCCATCTTCATCTTGCTTATTCCGAAACACCCATTTGGTTATATTGACATTGTGGTTGTCGTCTGGCTTTTCGACCAATGTCCACACTTGATTCCACTCAAAATTGTGTAGCTCTTCATGCATAGCGTTCACCCAATTCGGATCCTCAAGAGCTTCTTCAACCTTCATAGGTTCAATACTAGAAATGAGTGAGTAGTGTTCACAAAAGTTAGCCAAACGAGTTTTAGAGTGAGTAATTCTCCCGGTTTGAATATCATCGAAAATTTGTTCGACGGGATGGTCTCTTGTGACTCTTGCTCTAACTTGTGAGAGCTTTTGTTTGGGTTGACGTGGAACATCCTCTTCATTGTCTTCTTCTTCCTCTCATTCTTCATTGTTGTTGGCGTTGTCGTTCTCTTGAGGAGGTGGAGAAGGAGGTCGAGGTGGTTCATCTTGTTGTACTTCCTCATTTCCTCTGTCTTGACGTGTTCCACTTGTGGATGCCTCCAAATCAACTTGTGGTTCACCTTGATGTGAAGTTGAGGCTTCCACTTGAACGGACGAGGTACCCTTCTTCACCTGCGTTGGGCGAATCTTGCCAATGGACAAATCTTGGATTGCTTCCGAAGGATTGTGAGCCGTTAGATTCATCAAACTTCACATCTACCATCTCTTCAACCTTTCGGTGAAATTGTTGTAGACACGATAAGTGTGAGAGTTTTAGCCATAACCGAGTAGGAAAACTTCATGAGATTTAGGAGCAAATTTCGAGCGACGATGATTATTATCAAGAATGTAACACTTTGAGCCAAATACTCAAAAGTATCCAGTTTGGGGTTTGTTACTGGTGAGAAGGTCGTATGCCGTCTTGACGAGAAGCTTGTGAAGATATAGTCGATTTGTAGCATGATAAGCTTTCTCAACCGCTTCCACCCAAAAATGTCTTGGCATCTTCCATTCGTCAAGCACCATTCTTGCCATCTCAATAAGTGTCCGGTTCTTCCTCTCAACAACTCCACTTTGTTGAGGTGTGGACGTAGCCGAGAACTCATGTGAAACCCCTTCTTCATCAAGAAAGGTATCCACATTGGCGTTCTTGAATTCTGTTCCATTGTCGCTTCGAACCTTCTTGATCTTCACTTCCAATTGGTTTTGGGCCTTCCTACCAAAGTTCTTGAAGATCTTTTGGACCTACGATTTGTCATCAAGAAATAAGACCCATGTAAATCTTGAAAAGTCGTCAACAATGACCAAACCGAACGAGTTACCACCGAGACTCTTGTAGGCGTTGGACCGAAAAGATCCATGTGAAGTAGCTCAAGCGGTCTTCTCGTGGTCATGATGTTCTTCATGGGATGACTGCCTCCAACCTTTTTTGTGCTTGACAAGCACCACAAAGTCTATCCTTGTCAAATATGACATCTTTAACACCAAGGATATGATCACCTTTAATAAGCTTATCAAGATTTCGCACGCCCACATGACCTAACCTTCTATGCCATAACCAACCTTTAGAAGATTTAGCAATTAAGCAAGTACGAGGTTGAGCTCTCTTAGTGAAATCAACAATGTATAGATCACCTCTATGAATATCGGTAAAGAACATATTACGATTATCTATTCGAAACACTTGGCAATCTATACTTCAGTCAATAGAACATTGAAACCGAAGTCAGCTAGTCTAGATATGGAAAGTAGATTATAACCAAGGGATTCAACGAGCATGACATTTTGGATAGATCTATCATGGGAGATGGCCACCTTACCAAGGCCAACTACCTTACCCTTAGAGTTGTCACCAAAAGTAACATACTTGCGGGTACCGTCGTTCTCAGCAAGCTCACGAAACATGTCCTTATATCCGATCATATGATCAGTACATCCACTATCAAGAACCCATTCCTTTCCTCCGGCCATGTAACCACGTAGGTTAGCCATAAGACCAAAGTGTCTCATTGACTCATCGAGATCAAAGTCACTATCGTCATCCTCATCATAGTATCCGTGTTCAACAACATCATGTGAATGATCATCACCTAGAGAGAGTGATTCATTAGATGTATGACCATAACAATGTGCATGTTTATGAATTCTAATAACTTGCGAAATGATGCTACTAATGACTCCAATATCTCCTTTGGCACGCATAAGGTCACGGAGACATTCATCAAATTTAGGATCACTAGCATCCATATTTTGAAAAGCAATGGACTTTTGAAGAATCTCATCTAGATTTTTCAAGGAATCGTTTGGAAAGCGCTCCTCAAGATATTTCCATATAGTATAAGCACATTCAAATGTAGTCAAGCACACAAGCAAATTTCTAGGCAATCCTCTCATGATAAGATCTATAATTCTAAGATTGTGGGTCATGTCAAGATACTCATCAGGGGTAGGATGCAAAGGATCAATGGGGGGCACATAAGGGCTAGTAATATAGTTTTTCAAATTATATTCATTGAAAATCTCAAGCATCTCATTCTTCCAAGAACTATAAAACTCTCCGTCAAGCATAGGCACTCTACATCTAATACTTCCGATCGTAGGCTCATCCATCTTCCTCCAATGGTGATTAAACCAAAGCAATGGATACCAATGTTCTGATAACAATTGAACGAGAAGAGAGGTCTAGAGGGGGGTGATTAGACCCTGAACAAGTAAAAGTGGAACTTTTTTAAGTTCTTCAAGTTAAGGTGGAGTTTTAGCACAAGTTTAAGAATTCACAATACATTTCAAGCAAGCATGACAAGAGTATATGCAGCGGAAAGAGTAAAGCATGCTAATTGCATGAAAGTAAAGGGATGGGATTGGAGTGTGCAAACGCAATGAAGACACGGAAATTTTTGGCGTGGTTCCGATAGGTGGTGCTATTGTACATCCACGTTGATGGAGACTTCAACCACGAAGGGTAACGGTTGCGCGAGTCCACGGAGGGCTCCACCCACGAAGGGTCCATGAAGAAGCAACCTTGTCTATCCCACCATGGCCATCGCCACAAAGGCTTTGCCTCACTCGGGTAGATCTTCACGAAGTAGGCGATCTCCTTGCCCTTACAAACTTCTTGGTTCAACTCCCCAATCTTGTCGGAGGCTCCCAAGCGACACCTAACAATCTAGGAGACACCACTCTCCAAAAGGTAATAGATGTTGTGTTGATGATGAACTCCTTGCTCTTGTGCTTCAAATGATAGTCTCCCCAACACTCAACTCTCTCTCACATAGATTTGGATATGGTGGAAAGATGATTTGAGTGGAAAGCAACTTGGGGAAGGTTACAAATCAAGATTCTTGTGGTAGGATTGGTATATCTTGATCTCAACACATGAGTAGGTGGTTCTCTCTCAGAAAATGTATGCTGGAAGTGTAGGCACGTTCTGATGGATCTCTCACAAATGGAGAAGGGGGTGGAGGGGTATATATAGCCTCCACACAAAATCCAACCGTTACACAGATTTGACCCAACTCGGTCAGACCGAATAGAAGAACTCGGTGAGACCGATTTAGTTCAAAATGTGAACGTTAGGAATCTCGGTGGGACCGACTGGAACAACTCGGTGGGACCAATATGCTAGGGCTTAGGGAAAACATCAACTCGGTGGCACCAATTGCATCAACTCGGTGAGGCCGAAGTGAAGCAATAAGGCAACAGAGAAGATGTCAAGCCAACTCGGTGTGACCGATCGTAATTTCAGTGAGACAGAAATAATTGCAATAGGCAACATAGAGTTTGCAAGGCCATCTCGGTGAGACTGAGATCCATATCAGTGTGACCGAATTGTTAGGGTTTCTAGCCGTGCCTATGTCATGTGAACTCGGTGGCGTCGGATAGAAAGAATTAGTGAGGCCGGGTTTGACTTTGGATTTTGGACATATTTGGAATGAGAAAGTGGTTGAGGGCTCTGGAGCTGTATCACTAAGCATTTTGAGCAAGTAGACCATTAAGCAACACCTCATCCCCTTTTAATAGTATTGGCTACCCTATGGACTCAATGTGATCTTGGATCACTAAAATAGAAATGAAGAGTCTTGAGCTTTTGCCAATATGTGTCCTTAGCATTTTGAAGGGGTTCCACATCCTCTTGTCCTCTCCACGCCATTGTTGAACTTGTCTGAAATACACTAGATATAGGCATTAGTCAAACAAGAGATATGTTGACATTAATTACCAAAATCACCTAGGGAGCACTTGTGCGTTCAAGGTCCTATGACTCAAATAACTGAAGGAAGAACAACGAAATGAATACTACGTCTTCACTTTGTCTTCGACTTTTATTCCCTGCAGTCACTTTTCTTCAGATAGAATCTCCGAACTGATTGCTTCATGTCAGCAATAAATTTTCGAGGGGCTAACTCCTTCACATCAATCTTCTCGCCTACTTGTCTTCAAAAGATGTAGCTCATTCTTCTATTCAACGCATATATTCTTCGGTGAAGTTCCTCGAACTTGACACCGGAGACAACATTCTCTTCGGTTCTGCATGCCCTATTTTTCTCTGTATGCACTACTAAACAAATCAGTCCATGCCTGTTTCTGTCAACAATCTCCAAAACATAGGAGGGCAATTATTGCAACAACAGAATATATCTCGGAATGGATATGGAAATGTCATAATAGGTTGGTATAGTTGCTCTTTTGAGGAAGATATATGGAGGCTTATGTGGGATAGAGCGTATCATATCACGGGGTTTGGATGCACCGGTAAATTTTGCACCAACTCTTGAGGTGAGAAATAGCAATGCATGGTACCCAAGATGCTAGCAAATTGTGGAAAGTTGAGGGTGCGTATAATCCATGGACTCACATTAGTCATACAGAACTCACATACTTATTACGAAAGTCTATTAGCCCTCAAAGAAAACTACTACTATGCATGCCCCTAGGGGGGAGGTTGGCAGGAGTTAACCATCGTGCGCCCCCGACCTCCACGCAAAGGAAGACAATGAATAATAAAACATGCTCCAACTTCTTAGCATAACGAGAGACTATACATGCATGCTTCGAGAATCACAAACCTTAACACCCATATTCTTACTAAACCACAATCATTCACTATTACCTCCCACATATTACCATTTCTATATCATAAAACTATTGCAAGGAATCAAACATATCATATTCAGTGATCTACAAGTGTTATGTAGGATTTATGACTAACCATGTGAATGACCAATTCCTGTTGAACTCTCTAAATATATATAAGTGAAGCATGATAGTTAAATTATTTCTACAAAAGACTTGCCCATGCTCTAATAACTATAAGTGAAGCAGAAGAGCATTCCATAAATTACAATTTTCTATATGTAGAGAAACAGGCATCCAACTTCAAATGATATAAGTGAAGCACATGAAGCATTCTATAAATCCATACTCAAAAGATATAAGTGAAGTGCAAAGATCATTCTATAAATCAACCAAGGCCTATCTCATACTAGCATGGTGCATTATACAAAGAAAAATAAAAAGCACATGACGCCCCAAGAATTTACGCATATCATGTTAACAAAACAGAAACCGAAACATAACGATACTTGTTGAAGAAATATGGGATGCCTTCCAGGGCATCCCCAAGCTTAGACGCTTGAGTATCCTTGAATATTTACTTGGGGTGCCTTGGGCATCCCCAAGCTTGAACTCTTGCCTCTCCTCATTCTCCTCATATCGATACCACCTCGATCTTCGAACACTTCATCCACACAAAACTTAACCAAACTTTTTATTAGCGGGGTTAGTACATATAACATCAAATCCCATCATGTCCTGCTCTAACATTATTGTATAATTATAATCAAACAGTTCCCACTGTATGCTATCACAGTTCTATGGCTCCCAAGTCAAGGGGCTCAATAAGATTTCAAAGATACGCAAATAATGAAACTATAACAGCAATCTGTGAAAACAAAACAATTTGTAAAGATGCAAATGGTACGTATGCTTCTGTAACTCAAACAATTCTGAAAAATTAGGAAAAAATAAAAATTTGCATAGCAGTACCGTGTAAAAATTTCAGATTTTTTGCATGTTCTAGTAAAAATGAAAATTCACGCACAACAGCAAAAGTTTCTGTTTTTTGCACTGCTCATACCAAACAAGCAATTTAAACATCCTAAAGGTAAATCTTGGCACACTGTTTTTATAATACGATGGATTTGTACAAGGGGACAATTTTTTTGTTTAAAAGTTTCTGTAATTCAATATTCACAAAGTTTCCATAGGCATGAAGAAGTTCAAGGACATCCCCTCTATATTTTTTTTGTTTTTGAACTTTTGAAAAGCATTCAACAGAATAAAATGACTCTCTACAACTTCCGGGTTGTCTCCCTGGCAATGCCTTCTTTAAAGCCATTAAGCTAGGCATAAAGTGCTCAAGTAATTGATCCACCTGGATCCCAAGGTAAATTAGAGCCAATTTTAATTAGCAATAATATGTAATTTAGTAGTGAGCACAAAGTAACATATATCACATAATGACGAAGTCAAACTCTCTTCCTATGCATCGACATGTCATAAAAGAACAATTCATGTACACATAATAAAGGTCGATACATAGCATAAACAGTTTCTTGCAAATTCATTGTGTTGGAAACATAGAGAGGTCGAGATGTAGTTCATCTCTTGTAATAATTGCAAGTAGGAGCAGCAAGCATATGCATATTATATTCATGAAAATCATCATGTGCAATAGTAAAACGCAGCCCATCAATATAATCCTTAATAAGCACAAACTTCTCCGATATAGTGTAGTTGGGAGAATTCAAAACTATAATAGGACTATCATGTGTGGGTGCAATAGCAAAAATTTCATGTTTAACATAAGGAACTATAGAAAGTTCATCTCCATAAGCATAATTCATATTGGCATCATGGCCACAAGCATACCAAACATCAATTTCATCAAAAAGGGATATTTCAAACGAATCCAAGGGATCATTGCATTCATCCTTCGGTAGGTACAGAGGGAAATCAAACAATGTATGAGTTGTAGATTTACTCTCATTAGAAGGTGGGCATAGGTGATCAATCCGCTCTTCCTCCTTTTGTTATTCGCTCTCCTCCTGATCCTTTTCATCTAATGAGCTCACAATTTCAACAACTTCTTCTTTTGTAGTTTCCTGCAAAATATTAGTCTCTTCTTGGACATCGGAGACTTTCTCAATAAATTATTTAACATAGGCATTAGAAGCATAGTTTTCATAGCAATACTTAAGTATGAAAAAATTTCCAGGTTTGTAAAGAGTAATATCATACTTTTCAATCAAAGAAGCAATTTCATAGGCACCCTTAAAAGAGACAAATTCTTCAATTTGTTCAATATCATAGTACTTATAAACACCTTTGGCATAAGATTCCATTATCCTTAAACTCACATTGGAAGGGAATGTGGATTTTAGGGTCTTCAGGACAACAAGTAAAATCATGTATTTTGCATAAATTACAAGCATAACAATTCAAATTATTAATATGATGCCATAAGAGTTTCCCTTTTTGTGATAAGCGGTGTCACACAAAACAAGCATGCTCATTTAATGATTTTCCCTCAACTAAGCTAGTTGGGTTTTTAGCACGACCACAAATGGATCGAAGATGATCCAAGTAGAAAACTTCAACAGTATGATAGATTTTGGGTGCTTCTTCAACCATTGGTTTAGTAACTACAACTAATTTTTTGGTATTTTACGTTTCCTACCCATAACTAAAGATAGAAAACAAGAGCACAAAATAAAGTCTCCTTAGTGATAAATCCAACAAGCACACATGAGAATATTCACCACACACTATTGCTCCCCGGCAACGGCACCAGAAAAAGGTCTTGATAACCCACAAGTGTAGGGGATCAATTGTAGTTTTTTTGATAAATAAGAGTGTTGAACCCAACGAGGAGCTAAATGTAGGATTTATATTCCCTTCAAGTTCTATCGAACAACGACACAACTCTACGCACACTTAAAGTTCGCTTTACCTAGAACAAGTATGAAACTATTTTATAGTTGTAAGGATAAGTTTGCAAGAATAAAACTAGATGTACTAAGCGAGAATAAAACTACGCGTAATTTGCAAGATAACAAAAGTTAGTTGTTTAATAGAAATCTTATGTAACACGAGGGGAGGATTTGTCACTAGGCAATCAATAACTAGACCGTTAATCATTATTGCAATTTTATATGAGGGAGAGGCATGAGCTAACATACTTTCCTTACTTGGATCATATGCACTTATGATTGGAACTCTAGTAATTCTTCTAGTAAATTCACTAAAACCCAACCGTAGCATTAAGTAACAAGTCCTCTTTAGTCCCATACGCAACAACACCATACTCGGGTATGTGTTTCCGTCACTCACGCCACCCACCATAAGCGAATCATGAACATATTGCAACACCCTACAGCGGGAATCCCTCACGCTTGCGCGACATGGAGGGCACCATAGGCAACACCAAAATAAAACATACAACTCAAACCAATCACGATCATCAATCAACCCATAGGACGAAATGAATCTACTCAAACATCATTGGATGGCAAATACATGCTTTGATAATAATATGTGGCATTAAGCACCATGTCTGAGTAGATATTACAAGAGGGAGAAGAGGTGTTACGCCACTGCATAGAGGGGGAGAGAGTTGGCAATGACGGCAGTGAAGTTCTTGGTGTAGATCATCGTCACGATGATTGCCCCGGCGGCGTTCCAGCACTACCGGGAGAGAGGGGGAGAGATCCCCCCTCCTTCTTATTCTTCCTTGGCCTCCCCCCTAGATGGGAGGAGAGGTTCCCCTTTGGTCCATGGCTGCCATGGCGTCGGAGGGATGGGAGCCCCTCCAAGTTGGATCTCTCTCCCTCTCCCTCTCTCTCTCTCTCTCTCTCTCTCTCTCTCTCTCTCTCTGTTTCTCTCCTGCTTCGCTTTCCTGTTTTCTAGCCCTTCACCATTTCTTAAATTCTTGAAGATCCGTAACTCCGATTGGGCCGAAATTTTGACAAGATTTTCTTCTATATATTATATTTCTTGAGGCGAAAAAGGGTACCAACCACCTGACAGGGGCCCCACAAGCCTGTCAGGCGCGCCTGGGGCAGGGGGTAGCACCCCTCGAGCTTGTGGGCCCCTCAGGCATCGTCTCATGTTGATTCTTTTTCCCAAAAATCACATATATTCCAAAATACATCTCTCTAAATTTTTATCGCCTTTGGAATTCGTTTGATATGGATATTCTGCAAAACAAAAAAACATGCAACAAACAGGAACCGGCACTTAGCACTAGATCAATATGTTAGTCCCAAATATAATATAAAATGTTGCGAAAAGTTTATGGAAGTTGTAGAATATTGGCATGAAGCAATCAAAAATTATAGGTACGACAGAGACGTATCAATAACCTTGGTTCCTAACTGAGGGAAATAATTATCTCTATTGTACTGCATCTTCCTCTCTGCGGGGAAATCCCAACACAGTTCACAAGTAACACTAGCAAAGGGAAAATAAGCTAGGAGAATCACCTAAAGCGAGGCATCTTGAGCCATAATAAAGCTGGGTTACACCTAGTTAATGGTGAGAGCCTATTACCTTACACCATTCATCTTCTTGATCTCCCATCCAAGTTGGTTCCATATTGGCAGTCCCAAACCTACCCACTTTGTGACTCTCATCCTCCGATCCAACCCGGTTGTCGGTGTTCTGGGAACGGGGATACACAGACTTGCCTGCCTGCGGCCCATGGCGTGGCTCCATCGGCGGCCTGGTATGGCCCACCTTTAGTATTGACAACTCAAGACCCTCGCGAGAGGCCAAGCCTCGCGAGGCGGACGACAACAAGACCTCCAGAAGGAGCGGCCTCCTCGGGCTGGCTCCCGAGGAGCAGAGATTTCTATCCAAGCCTCACCTCGTGAGGTTCAGATGACGTGAGCCATGACGACCAAGGCCAGGCGGCGCCAGACACCAGTTTCCTCTTTGGTGCTAAGGAGGCAAGCGCAGGCTCGGAGTCCCGAGGAATTAGCCGAAGGTTTCCATTCCGATGCAACAAGATCAAGACAGCCAAGACGACAGGACGGAGGTCATCGCCGAGCCCACCACAGCGTCACGACTAGAAGATTTGCAGGTGAAGACTACTTTTGTCAGGATAAGATGTACTAGTTGTCTCCCTTCGTATTTGGCCGTTGTGGGATCCCTTCCCGCCTTCATTTGGGAAGAGGACCGAAGCCACTATAAATAGGGTAGCACCACCACCGTAGAGAGGATCGGATCCATTTCCATGCTCACCTTCACTGGCTCGCAGGAGCACAAGAACACACCTCCTGAGGTTGGTCCCCCACTGTACTAGTTCGTCATCAGCCCCTCAAGGCCAATCCACCACAAAGCAGGAGTAGGGTTTTACACCGCAAGGTGGCCCGAACCTGGGTAAACTATCGTGTCCCATTTCCTTCCTGTTCATCGAGCTAGGCCGTGAGATTGGTGGGTAGGCAGGCTGGGGAGTTTGAGTTCTTCGCACGCACCCTAGAGTTCGAATCTATCCAGGGTCTGCGGAGCCCGAAAACCAACATTTGGCGCGCCAGGTAGGGGTGCGTCGGGGCCTCTCTTCCTCCAGTCGATCCACCACTGCCCCACCGTTCTCATGGCTGATGCTCCGAGGGCTCACGCGCCGTCCGCCCAAGAGGATCTCCACTCCGTGCTCCTGGCGGCCCGCACGCCGCCGCCCCCCTCGCGCCACATCATACTCGTGCCACCACACGATCTTCGAGCTACGTTGCGGCAACGGCGCCACACACTCGCCGGGAGCAGGCGAACATGCGAGCCGCGCTCATTGTGGCGCGAGAGCTGCTGCGATGCAGGTTGGCGGAAGGCGGCCGTGATGCCCTGCTGGAGCGGGTCGTCGAGTTGCTTGATGCCGCCTGCAGGGGCGCAACACCTTTCTGCAGCCTGCATACGTTGCAAACGGCGCCGGGGGTGCGTGGAGGCACCCGCCACACTCGCGCGCCCCTCCTTGGAACACCTGGGTGCCCAACGATGCCAACCCGGCCCGCAGCGCCGCTCATCCTACCCAAGGTATGCTACCTCCGAGCGAGGCAAGCTTGGGTGGCCCTTCCTGGGGCCGCGCCGAGACGCCACCCTACGACCGCCGGAACCTAGCACCAAGCCCGATGGCCAACGACATGGCAGGGCCAGGCGGCGACCCTGGCGCGACAACTTTGGATGCCTACATACCTCCCATGATGGACGTGCTATACATGCCGAGAGAAGGCCCCTGCACGTTCCCCTTGCCAGGCTGGGTATCGGGGGCACATGAAGCCGAGGCTCTCCACGAGCCGCCGAGGAGCTTCACAGACATCTTCAACGACAACAACCACTGGGTACAACCGATATCTCAGGAGCACGATTATGCTAACCATGGACCGTAGGTGAACCAAGACGCAACGGCAGCCAGGGACCCAAGGGTTGTGGCCCCGCTGCAGGCGGACGGAGTGCACTAGGGGTTGCGCGGGGGTAGCCTGGTGCCAGGGCCTCCCCCGCGCCATGTGGAGCAAGGCGCTACCTGGAGGTAGGTCCCCTACCGGGGAAGGCGTCGGCGAGCCCTCCCCCTGCAGAGTGATAAGCCACAAGTATAGGGGATCGCAACAGTTTTTGAGGGTAGAGTATTCAACCCAAATTTATAGATTCGACATAAGGGGAGCCAAAGAATATTCGAAGGTATTAGCAGCTGAGTTGTCAATTCAACCACACCTGGAGATTAATTATCTGTAGCAAAGTGATCAGTAGCAAAGTAGTTTGATAGTTTTGATAGTGTGACAACAACAATAGTAACATTAACAGTGATAATAGTAATTTTGTAGCAAGTGTAACAGTGATAATAGCAGTAGTAACTTAGCAGATACAATATAAGATAAATTCGTAGGCATTGGATCGGTGACTTGTTGGATGATATTCATCATGAGACAGTTATAACCTAGGGCGATACGGCACTAGCTCGAGTTCGTCAATATAATGTAGGCATGTATTCCATAAATAGTCATACGTGCTTATGGAAAGAACTTGCATGACATCTTTTGTCCTACCCTCCTGTGGTAGCGGGGTCCATAATGGAAACTAAGGGATATTAAGGCCTCCTTTTAATAGAGATGTAGAACAAAGCATTAACACATAGTGAATACGTGAACGTCTCAAACTACGGTAATCACCGGAAGAAGTCCCGGTTATTGTCACTCCGGGGTTACCGGATCATAACACGTAGTAGGTGACTATAACTTGCAAGATCGGATCTAGAACATGGATATAATGATGATAACATAAACGGTTCAGATCTGAGTTCATGGCACCCGGGCCCAAAGTGACAACCATTAAGCATGGCAAAGTCATAGCAACATCAATCTTAGAACATAGTGGATACTAGGGATGAAGCCCTAACAGAACTAACTCGATTACATGATGAATCTCATCCAACTCCTCACCGACCAACGAGCGTATGAAGGAATTACTCAGTCCTGATGGGGAGCATCATGGAATTGGTGATGGAGAAGGGTTGGTGATGACAAAGAACGAAGATCCCCCTCTTCGGAGCCCCAAACGGACTCCAGATTTGCCCTCCCGAGGAAGAACAAGGCTTGGTGGCGGCTCCGTCTCGTGGATCGCGATAATTCTTTCTCCCTTAATTTTTCTGGAATAATGGGATTTTATAGCGTCGGAATCAGGGTCTGCGGGGCCACCAGGTGGGGACAACCCACCTGTGCACGCCAGGAGAGGGGCGCGCGCCCTGGTTGGTTGTCACTACTAGGTAAACCTTATACACAGAACTTTAGCAGTAGCGCGTGTTAAAAAAGCACGCTGGTGCTAAGTAGCAGTAGCGCGCTGATGTAGACGGCGCTACAGATATAGTTGTAGCAGTAGCGTGCATGAAGATAAAAGCGCTACTACTAAAATTCCCACGGCTTAGCCGATAGGCTACACATAGTAGTAGCGATCTACGTCGAACCGCGTTGCCGCTACTTGCTTTGTAGCAGCGCGTTTACGCTGAAAGGCGCTACTGCTAAAGGAAATAGAATTAAATGGAGAGCAAATAGAAAAGTAAATGAAAATGAAAGAAATAGAAAAAGGTGAAAGGAAAAAAATAAAATGTAAAGAAAAATAAAGAAAATGGGGAAAAAGAGAAAGGAATAGCAGTAGCGCGTATCGAGGAACTCACTGTAGCTAGCTTAGCAGTAGCGCACTTCCTGGAACGCGCTACTGCTACTTTTGACTTAACCGCGCGGTTCGTTCTTCCCCACGGCCACTCCCCCCAAATCCAACTCCTCCGCTGTCGCCGCCGCCGTCGCCCGTCGGCAACCGCGCACTCTCCCGTCACTCTCCGCACACCATCGACGCCACCCCCGACCCCGGATTCGACGCCGCCCCCGAACCCGACCTCGACGCCGCCCCCGACCCCAACCTCGACGCCGCCCTCCGCCGCGCGCCCGAGCCCCGACCCCGACCTCGACGCCGCCAGCCCCTCCCTCGCTGCAGGCACCCGAGGTGAGCACGCCTGCTCCTCCCCCTCCCCTACCTCTGCCTAGGGTTCTTCAAATTTTAGTTGCATCAAATTAGTTAGGGTTCATCTATGGGTGGAAACCAATCGGATGCAGATGTTATCAGATACGGATGCGGCTCCGATGTTTTCTTAGATGATGAATAAACACTATTGTAATGCATAATAAAACGAGTAAAATTTGACCACTTATTTCACTTTTAAGTTGGATAATTGGAATATCCGCTACCACTTTCCACCCCTAGGTTCATCAAATTAGATGGTAATTAGGGCAGTAGTTCCTAGGTACTAATTAGTTAGTAAGAACTAGGTACTAATTAGGTACTAGTTTATTTTTATTTATAGTAATTTTATTTTTAGTAAGAACTAGTTGAATTAATAGAACTAGTTGAACATGTCACATTTGTTGTTATTTTTTTAGTTAAAGAAATTTTTCCCGCATCTACGTCGACGATGCCTATCCCGCATCCTCGTCGTCGACTCGGCAGAGGACACCTGCTTGACCAGATGGGCCATGTTTGGGACTGGGCTCCGCCGGGCTGGTACTGGGAGGCGCTACCAACCGAGGGGCGTAGCTTGGTGAGGAGCCAGCCCATCGTTGACCCGAACCTTCTTGGGTGGCGGTCGCATGGGCCAGTGACGGTGCAGAGGCTTGAGGACCCCGCGGAGGTGGTACGTCACCGTGTGAGCGAGGAGAACGCGCACGTCCGTCGCTACTTGTTTGTGTAGGAGCACAGGTTCTCCAATACCTAGCAAGTTCTCCAGGGATCTCACTGGAGCTATGATCCTGTGATGGTTCCTTCTCTTTGGGTGTCCACCGCCCGCGCCGATACCCGTCGTGCGCTAGGGTTTTAGTTGTAATAGTGATGTTATATGTATGATACTATTCGGGATGTATTAGTGATAATATTCGACGATGTACGGACGCATGAGATGATTTACTTTTGCTTATTGAATGCATGCTAATTTGTATACTTATTTATTTTACGATTTGGTTTTGCTTATTGAATACTCATGTCAATATGAGTCCTATAAGATATTTTGAAATGTATATCTTGTGTTGCTCAAATAGGATATGTTCTTGCCCATGTGGCCGGTCATGTTTGCAGGTTACACCTCCGAGTGGCCTATGTTTTGCCGGGGTGTTGATTCATTTCCATTCCGGCAAATTTCAGGCGCTCGATATGTCCTATTTTAGCAAAGGTCATGCCGTATTTTTCCGTGAATTTTGGCATGACTTGTGCCAGAATATGTAGGAAATATCGAGTGCCCCGAATTTGTGTGTTGAGTATCCTGGTAGTTGCCTTCGGTCGATTTTCAATTAATGTTTCAACTATGATCATAGGAAATGTCTGACGACGAAAAGGATTTCGGTATTTGCGAATACTGCGAAGACGAGTGCGGCCTTTGCGACAGAATCTTCCTAGATGATGACAGGCGCTTCAGCATCAAGCTGGATGAGAACTTCGAAGTGGATACAGTAAGTCACGATGACAAGTCTTTTTTCGTAATTAAGCATGACATCTGCTTCATTTGCTTCAACTTATAATCTAATTTGTTTGCTATTCTACTAGCGTATCCCCTGCCATGCAAGAGTTTTTGTCTTGGATAAGATAGGTTTCAGTCCTATGAAAACTACTATGGAGGTAAAGAGGGTTTACTTGAAGACCGAGCAGGGTTATACTTTCCACGCAAAATTATACAACGCAGACACCTACACCTATTTTGAATGCAAAACTGGGCAAGCACTATGCAAGACTTATGCATTTGAGGCTGATATGGTTATCACCTTTGATATTCGTCCGGAAGATGATATTGAAGGTAATATCGACATCTGGGTCGATGTGCAGATGGCTCCAGTTATACCATTATGTGAGTTTCTCAACCATATTTATGTCTTCGATATTGTTTATTCAAAAATAGTTGACAACTAATTTCTATTGACAGCTTATTTCCATTCAGGCAAACATGTCCTGCGCTTGGTAGACATGACCGTTCACTGTCCCAGGACTGAACTAAACTGTGAGGAGATAGGTCATTATGTTTCATGGCTTGAGGATCTTCATACTGTCAAGACAAATTATTTTCCTGGACTTAAAAATCTTAGTACTCAAAACGTGCGACCAATAGTGTTCATATTGAACTATGGTCACATCTATTTAGGAAAGATGGTAAAATGTTTACTATTTGTCCTCAGTACATCTTTTGCATACATTATGTTTTAAGCTAAACTTCATTGCTAAGTATGTTAATATACGATGTTCTTCAACAGGGACTCCCGATGAATGTTGTGCCTCATTGGATCGAGACTAAAGGTTGCATGAGAATGGTTAGCTTACGACCAATATATCCTACAATGCACTTTAGTGCATTCAGGATTTCTAAAAGTGAGGAATGCTTAATAGTGAAAGACTGGAGCAAAATTGTGAACGATCGCAGAGAAGTACTAGGGGGCAGCAATCAGAAGCGTAGCCCACGATTAGGAGGCAGGTTCATCTGCATGGTCCAACATGATGAAGCAGGAGTGTTACACATGTTTTATGCTATTTTGCCTGAGAGAGAGCAGCAGGAGTGATTAGCTAGCTAGAAATGAGTTATGATGATTAAATAGCTAGTGTTGGTGGTAATGACTATGATGATTATTATTAGCTAGTGTTGGTGGTGATTAGATAGCTACCGCAGCTAGTGTTGGTGGTGATTAGCTAGCTAGAATGAGTTTGAAGATGACGATGTGTGCTACACTATGACTATGATGATTAAATAGCTATTGTTGGTGGTAATGACTATGATGGTGATTAAATAGCTTGTGTTGGCGGATTAGATTCAAGTGGAGGAAACATGTGGTGCACATCGAAAGTACTACTAGTCCAAACTAGATCAAGTTTGGATTAGTAGTATACTTTTGACATGCACCACATGTTGCCTCCACTTGAACCTAATCCACCTTCATTTGACACACTGTTATGGACATATTGATATAACAACCTCATAATTGGTATTGTACCAAAATTTGTATAACGGCGTATAAATACACTAAAAATTAAAAAAATGAGAAAAAGAATACTAGTAGCGATGGAGAGTAAACACGCTACTACTAGCTATATTAGCAGTAGCGCGGGAATGAACAAACCCTGCGGCTATATGTCTTAGCAGTAGCGTGTGTCGCACGCGCTACTGCTAAGGAATAGCTGTAGCGCCTTACTAGTAGCGCGGTGTCCCGCGCTACTAGTGGACATTAAACCCGCGCTAATACTAGGGTTTTCCCTAGTAGTGTGTGCCCACCCAGGTGCCCCTCTCCAGTAGGTCTTGGCTCCAGAAATTCTTATTTATTGTATAAAAATTTCTCGCTAAGTTTTATTCCATTCCGAGAACATTTATTTCTTCACAAAAACAACACCATGGTAGTTCTGCTGAAAACAGCGTCAGTCCGGGGTTATTTTCATTCAAATCATGCAAATTAGAGTCCAAAACAAGAGAAAAAGCGTTAGGAAAAGTAGATACGTTGGAGACGTGTCAACTCCCCCATGCTTAAACCTTTGCTTGTCCTCAAGGAATTCAGTTGATAAACTGAAAGTGGAAAAGAAAAACTTTTACGAACTCTTTTGCTCTTGTTTGCATAAATAAGCTTAAACATCACCGAGGTTTTCAGCCAACGTTATAACTAACCATGCCGACAATAACTCTTAAAGATTATAATGACTCATATCAATGACATAATCAGTTAGCAAGCAATAATAAGATATCTCAAATGGCAACACGTTGTCAAAATCACCATGATATAATATGACTGTAGTGGTATCTCGCTAGCCCTTTCTGAGACCGCAAAACATAAATGCAGAGCACCTCCAAAGTTCAAGCAGTGACTAAACATTGTAATTCATGGTAGAAAAGATCCAGTCATGATGCACCCAACATTAGCTACACACAATGCATAAGTCATTACAGTTGTGCTCTCAGGTTCTAGCGCTTGTTTTAGAAGGTGATGACACAACATAAAAGTAAATAGATAGACCCTTCGCAGAGGGAAGCACTGATTTGCAGAGGTTCTAGAGCTCAATTTTTAAAACAGAGGTAAATGATATTTTGAGACATGCACCCTTCTCATTTACTTCACGACCATGAGTTATCAATATCTTCCATGCTAAGCACGCTAGTGGCGGTTCCCAAGCGATAAAAGTAAAGGTTTACTCCCCCTCCACCAACAATCACATTCCATGGCTTGTCCGAAACAACGGGTGCCATCCAAACTAACAACAGTCCCGGGGGAGTTCTGTTTAATTATTTGCATTTTTTAGTTCGGGACTGGGAATCCCTATTACCGCCCTTTTCTCGTGCGATAGCGAGTGAATAAACACTTGACCTGAGAATAACCCGCTTAGCATGGAAGATACCGACCACCTCCTGTCGTTCCATGAACGATCCAGGCACACAAAAGGGATATTTATTTAGAAGTCTTTTAGAGGTGGCACATGCAAATTTACTTAGGACGGCATGGTAATACCGCATATAGGTAGGTATAGTGGACTCATCTGGAATAACTTTTGGGTTCAAGGTTTTTGATGTACAAGCAGAATTCTCACTTAGTACAGATGAAGGCTAGCAATTAGATTGAGAAGCGGCCAGCTAGAGAGCAACAACGGTCATAACCATGCATTATGCATAAGTAACATTGGACACTAGCATGAGTAGGATATGAACACCATGAACATAAATATCATAGAGGCTATGTTGGTTTTGATTCAACTACATGCATGAACATGTGCCAAGTCAAGCCACTCGAACATTCAAAGGAGGATACCATATCATCATACTACATCACAATCATTTTAACACAATGTTGATATCCAAAATAAATCATTATTCACTCCCAGCTATTTATGCATGGCATGAGAAACTATAATCTCTAATTGTCATTACAAACATGTTTAATCACAGTGGGCTAAATCATGGATACTAGGTTAAACATATTTACACAAACAGAACAAGTCGAGTTCATACCAGTTTCTCTCTGCCACGGCCAGTTCATCGAATGTCGTCATTATTGCCTTTCACTTGCACGACCGAACAATATGAAAATAATAAAACTGCAAGAGTGCCGTGGACTAAGCTGGAATCTGCAAATATTTTATTCAACGGGAGAAGAAAAGGTAAAATGGGCTCTTTATTAGATCAACAATTATTCATATGAGAGCCACTCAACATCTTCATCGTGGTCTTCTCCTCGGTACAACTTGAATAAAAGGAAAAGAAATTCAGAGAAACACATTGAAATATTTTTGGAGTTTTTGGTTTTCTTGAACAAGCAAATAAAACGGAAAAGCAAAAATGAGAAAAACTATTTACACGGGAAAGCTCCCAACAAGCAAAAGAAGAACAAGGAAATCTTTTTGGGTCTTCTTCTTAATATTACTACTAAGCATGCATAGAAAGTAAATTAGCTACAACTAATTTTTTGGTTTTTCTAAGGTTTTCAAACACACAAGAAGAAAGCAAGAAAAATAAATAAAAGCATGGATAATACAATGAAAAAGTGTGAACACCGACTAATGAAATATGTGGACATGAATGTAATGTCGGCGAGAAACACGTACTCCCCCAAGCTTAGGCTTTTGGCCTAACTTGGTAGTCGATCAATAGCCTGGAGGGTAGTAGTTGGCGTGGTAGCTCACGGAGGCTCTCGGTGCGGATGCCTCAGCCTGCTGTGCTGCTTCCACTGCTGTGTTGTGAGCTCTGGCCTCGCTCTTAAGGACAAAATATCTTCCTTTGTTGTGATAGTCAAAAAGAGCGGGCGCAGGCAAATATGTGTGCACAATAGATTTTTGGTTAAACAAAAGATTATAAGTGAAGTTATCAACCTTTCCCTTGAGAATCTTATGTTCCTTTAAGGTGTCAAAATCTAAATACTGCGAGGGTAGGATAGGGTCAAAGGGCAAAGGTGAGACACCCAACCCTCATGCTAAACGCGTGGCATAAATTCCACCATACAAATAGCCACTATTAGCGTTGTGCTGAAGTCTGTGTGCAACAATTGCTCCCAGGTTATAATTCCTTTCACCACTGAGAGCGGTGTGTATGAGGCTCAAGTCCGGAGCAGAGAGCATACTACAGTCTTGCTTGCCTACTATACATTTCCCGTTAAATAATGCAAAGTACTGAATTGCGGGGAAATGAATACTCTTTATTCTGCCTTGTGTCACTCCCCTTGTCTCACCGTAGCAAAGACTAATTAAGAAAGATTGGTACTCAGCCCTCGGCGG
This sequence comes from Aegilops tauschii subsp. strangulata, assembly GCF_002575655.3. Lineage (NCBI taxonomy): Eukaryota > Viridiplantae > Streptophyta > Magnoliopsida > Poales > Poaceae > Aegilops > Aegilops tauschii. The sequence goes on along the minus strand of NC_053041.3, from coordinate 262,759,704 downwards.
TTCGTCAAGTGAACCCCAAAACGGGAGTTTGCAGTGGTAAGCAAAATTCTCTAGTGGGATGGTAAATGGATTGTCATAAAGCATAAACGAGACCCTAGACTCACGAGGAAGGAATTTAAATCCTTTGACAAATGAATCAGTAAGAAGATGGCGTTGTTCGCACATATCTGAAAGGTAGGGACTGAGACCGACATTGTGAACATATTGCTCAAATTCCTCTTTAATACCCACATGCATCATATACTCATCGCAAGGCCATAAGCATGTTTTGGTGGCGGCATCTCGAGTAGAACCTTCACTTGGTTCAACATATGACCGGTGAGCGGAGCTGTCACTAGAAGATGCCCCCAACGATCTCCTCCTCGAAGAACTCCTTCCAAACAAGTTCATCATGTTCACGTACAATTTTCTGAAAAATTTTGGGTGACAAAAATTTGTCAACAAAACTTTATTAAATCGATAGCAACTACTCATAGGGATACATAGAGGCCATAGCAAGCATTCAAACTACTTAGAACTCTAAGAATTTAACATGCAAGCTCATCTACAGCAGCACCAAGAGTAGCTAATTATTCAAAATATAAACCACTGAAACAAAAATTAATTGGACAAACGGTGGAGTCACATACCAAGCAACAATCCCCCGAAACAGTTTCAGAAACGGAGCTTCGAGCAAAGAGATCGAAATCCGCGGGTTTGGGGGCAAGAACACGGGAGAGAGAGCTATGGAGATTTTTTTCTGGAGGTGAGTGATGAAGTGGGCTGAAGGGATAAGTGAGGGGGCCACGTGGGGACCACAACCCACCAAGGCGTGCCTGGGGGTCCTGGCGGGCCCAGGTGGGTTGTGCCCACCTGGTGCACCTCCCTCTGATATTATTTGCACAAGAAATTCAGAAATATTCAGAAAAAATCGTGTTAAATTTTCAGGGCATTCTGAGAACTTTTATTTTTGGGTCATTTTTTTATTGCACGGGAAATTCAGGACACAGACAAAACATGGCATTTTATTTTATTTAACTAATAAAAGCAAAAAACAAAAAATAGAGACAGAAGGTAGTGCTTACTAAATTCATCAACTTCATACCGTTCAAAAATGATCCATCAATAAGGTTGATCAAGTCTTATTAACAACCACTTTCGATTAGCATATGAAACCGAAGAACTTTCGTAAAGCACTAAGTTACCTCAATGGATATATGCATTTCCCCAACAATAAGCATTTCATATTTATTTTTGACAGAAGGTAGAGGTATTTGAAAACTTTCAATAGTGATTGTCGGAGATTTTTCAATAACATTAATACCATTCACTTGGAATTGTTTCTTCAGAAAGTGCACCGTATGCTCATTACCATTGATATGGAAAGTGACCTTGCTTTTATTGCAATCAATAACAGCCCCTGCAGTATTCAAGAAGGGTCTACCAAGGATAATTGACATGTTGTCGTCCTCGGGCATCTCAAGTATAACAAAGTCAGTCAAAATAGTAACATTAGCAACAACAATGGGCACATCCTCACAAATACCGATAGGTATGGCAGTTGATTTGTCAGCCATTTGCAAAGAAATTTCAGTAGGTGTGAGTTTATTCAAGTCAAGTCTTTTATATAAAGAGAAAGGCATAACACGAACACTAGCTCCTAAATCACACAAAGCAGTTTTCACATAATTCTTTTTGATAGAGCAAGGTATAGTTGGTATTCCTGGATCTCCAAGTTTTTTAGGTACTCCATCTTTAAAAGTGTAATTACCAAGCATAGTGGAGATTTTAGCTTCCGGTATTTTTCTCTTATTTATGATGATGTCTTTCATATATATACTTTGCATAAGGAGGCATTTTCAAGATATCAGTCAAGCGAGTACGCAAACAGACTGGCCTCAGCATTTCAGCAAAGCGTTCAAATTCTTCATCATCTTTCTTTTTAGTTGACTTGGGTGGAAAAGGCATAGGTTTTTGAACCCACGGTTCTCTTTCTTTACCGTGTTTTCTAGCAATGAAGTCTCTTTTATCATACCTTTTATTCTTAGGTTGTGGGTTATCAAGATCAACTGGAGGTTCTATCTCAACATCATTATCTGGTTCTTTATCATTGTATGGTTGAGAGTCTTCACAAACCTCATCATTATCTTTTTCATTATTAGAAGGTGAGTGTTCATTACCAGACTGAGTTTCAGCATCAGAGATAGAAGTTTCATTATCATTATCAGGAGGTTTTTCTATTTCAGGTTCACTAGAAGTATGCAAAGTCCTATCATTTTTCTTTTTCTTTCTAGAAGGACTACGTGCATCTGTGTTAACTCTTTGTGAATCTTGTTCAATTCTTTTAGGGTGTCCCTCAGGATAAAGTGGTTCCTGAGTCATTTTACCTCCTCTAGTTGCAACTCTAACAACAAAGTCATGTATATTATTATTCATTTCATCAAGTAATTCTCTTTGAGATTTAGCAACTTGTTCTAACCGAGTTTGAACCATAGAAGCATGTTTTCCAACACCTCTAACATCATTTGATATTCTAAATAAAAAGTCACTCAAGCGAGCAATCATATCAGAATTGTATTTCAATTGTTTCATAACATTTGCATTGAAGAAATCTTGTTTTCTAATATAGTTTTCAAACTCATAAAGGCATTGACTAGGATGCATATTGTGAGGATTGTCATTATCATTAAAATTCATTAGAGAATTTACCTTTACCACCTTAGGCAGTGGTGGTGTATTAAGCTCATGTATTTCTTCAATAGGAGGTAAATTTTTAACATCCTCAGCTTTAATACCTTTTTCCTTCATAGATTTCTTTGCCTCTTGCATATCTTCAGGACTGAGATATAATATATCCCTCTTCTTTGGAGTGGGTTTAGGCAGTGGTTCAGGAATAGTGCAATCATCATAATTTTTCAATATATTATTCAATAATTCTTCAGCTTGTCCAATAGTTCTTTCCCTGAAAACACAACCAGCACAACTATCTAGGAAGTCCCTAGAAGCATCGGTTAGTCCATTATAGAAGATATCAAGTATTTCATTTTTCTTAAGAGGATGATCAGGCAAAGCATTAAGTAACTGGCAAAGCCTCCCCCAAGCTTGTGGGAGACTCTCTTCTTTAGTTTGCACAAAGTTCAATATTTCCTGTAAGGCAACTTGTTTCTTATGAGCGGGAAAATATTTTTCAGAGAAGTAATAAATCATGTCTTGGGGACTACGCACACAACCAGGAGCAAGAGTATTGTACCAAGCTTTAGCATCACCCTTTAATGAGAAAGGAAATAATTTGAGAATAAGGTAGTAGCGAGTTTTCTCATCATGAGTAAAAAGCGTGACTATATCATTCAACTTAGTAAGATGTGCCACAACAGTTTTAGTTTCATAACCATGGAAAGGATCAGATTCAACCAAAGCAATTAACTCTGGGTCGACAGAGAATTCATAATCCTTATCATCAATAAATATAGGTGAAGTAGCAAACTTAGGATCACATTTCATTCTAGCATTCAGAGATTTTTCTTTATACTTGGGTAATAATTTCTCTAGATCATCTCTATCCTTACAAGCAAGACTATCTCTAGTTGTTTCTTCACTCATAACATAACCTTCCGGTACCTTAGGCAATTCATATCTAGGAGGGCTAGTTCTAGCAGGTGTTTCAAGAGATTCAATTTCAAGCTCATCATCAGATTCTGTAAGTGCATCTAGTGCCCCTTAGTGATTTTGGTGTATTGAAGACTTATAGGTTAAGGGACTAATGTGTTTATGAGTGTACACAGGTCTATAAGTCTATGAGGAGTTTGATATTTACAGAGAAAGTCGAGCCCTAAAAATGAAGTTCTTCGACTGAAGACTTTGGATTTCTGAAGACTTTCTGAAGACTTTGAAAGTGAAGAAATTGGTGTGACCTTGAAGACTTGGTATTCATTTGAGGAACATGAAGCGTGAAGACTTTTGTTTTCGTAGTTTCATTTTCTCTTTCTTGAGTCATAGGAAACACCGTACTGTTAAAGAGGGTCGAGGAAATACTAAGGAGAAATTTCCATGTGATGCTCAACTCAAAATCCTACACCTACCAATCCCTTCGAGTGAAGCCATTGGAAATCTCATACAGTTCAGTCATATTCTTCAGTGACAGAGACGAAGTTCTTCTGGTCTCTGAGGAATTTGTTCTGACTGAGGAGTTAGGAACTCGCCGGTGCGGATTGCCTACACAGTGAGGAACATGATAGCCCTGAGGAATTTGATACTCAAATTTCCGACCGTTGTTGTGCTATGCGCCAGCTGTCCCAAAATATCTACCCACCTAACGGTCATATCATTGAAGGGCATTTATGTCTTATCATGTCGGGCTGCTCCCTAGGCTATAAATAGCCGCCCCCTACAAAAACTAGCTGGTTGGCTGCTCCGAGAGAAACTGACATTTGTCATTTGAGAGCATCCCATCCTCATGATTTGCTATCCTGTGTTTACGCTTTCTGTACTCTGTGTTTGTCTTCATTTCATCATGATGACCATGCCTATGTTCTGCTATGCTTATTCTTGAGTACTTATTCCGCTGCAAGTAGTTCTTCGCTAAGGAATTTCCTCACCCGCAAATTCCTCAGTGAATAATTCATAAAAATTGCCTATTCACTCCCCCTCTAGTTGATATAACGCACTTTCAATTGGTATCAGAGCAAGGTACTCCCTTGTTCTGTGTGATTTTGGTTTAACCGCCTGGAGTTTTAGTTATGTCAACCGCAGGTATGATCAAGGTCTCTGCTAGGTGTCCTACCTTCGATGGGACGGATTACCCCTACTGGAAGAATAAGATGCGAATGCATCTTGAGGCAATTGATAACGATCTCTGGTATGTTGTGGAAAATGGTGTTCCCTCTGTCTCACCCTCACTGAACGCTACCGATGTGAAGAGATTCAAGCAACTCGATTCTCAAGCGAAGAATATCATATGTGGTCATCTGAGCAAAGGACAGTATGGAAGAGTGAGTGCTTTGGAAACTGCTAAGCTTATCTGGGATAGGCTGTCCAAAGTGAATGAAGGAGTCTCAACTCAGCGTGACTCTCGAGTTGATGTTCTTCGCAATCTCTTCAACCGCTTCAAAAGACTCGACAATGAAAATGTTCAACAAACCTTCGATCGCCTCACAGACATCTCAAATGAGCTTCAGCGCTTGGTGCCACTGACATCACCGACCATGAGGTGGTGAAGAAATTGTTGAGATCGCTTGATTCCTCATTTGATACTCTGGCATTGATGATACAAGAACGTGCTGATTACAAGTTATTTGATCCCGCTGATATCCTCGAAAGGCTAAATACTCATGAGTTCCAGCTTGCTGAAAAGAGAGACCTCTATGGTTCAAGCTATGGCAGATCACGTGCACTGAAGGCCAAGGCAGTTTCTGAGTCTGAAGATGAAGACTCTAGCAGCAGCCTTGGTGATCCTGAAGAACTGAGCCAGGAACTAGCACTGCTCGTGAAGAAATTTCAAAAGTTCTCAAGACGTGGTCGCTTTGGAAGATCCTCAAGGAGCAATGATTCCTCATCCAGTGACTACAAGAAGAGGCTTTGCCACAAATGCAAGAAACCTGGACACTACATTCAAGATTGTCCTCAGTGGGAAAAGGAATCAAAGAAGAAGAAATACAAGGATTACAGTTCTGATGATGCGAAGAAAAAGAAGAAATCCTCAAAATCTTCATCATCAAAATCCTCAAAGTCTTCATCTCACAAGAAGAGCAGCTCCAAGAAGGCTCGGGCATTCATTGGCAAGGAAATGGACTCTGAAGCTGAATCTGAGGAACATGAGGAAGAGGAAGCATCTGAGGAGTCCGAGTCTGGAGTAGCGAGTCTAGCTCTCGCTACTGCATTCGTCAGCAAGTCTATCTTCAACCCTGAAGAAAATGGCTTCACCAACAAGGCTGATGAAGGCAATGATGACTACGCTCCCACCAATTGCTTCATGGCAAAGGGTGCCAAGGTACTCAAATATACCTCCTCTGAATCTAGTGAGAATGAATCTGATGAAAACCTCAAGCCCAGCTACTCTAAACTTGCTAAGATTGCTGTGAAACAACAAAGGGCTTTTCAAAAGGTCCAAAACATGCTAGACAAAAGTGATGATATGTTGGGTGAAGAAATGGATCGCACTAAAACCTTGACTAAAAATCTTCAGAGACTTCAGACTAGGTTTGACAACCTTCAAGGTCATCATAACACTCTCTTATTTGATCAGGAGAAGCTTTCTTATGAATTTCTTCAAAGAAAGCAAGATCTTGAGAAGCTAAGAGTGAGTTATGAAGATCTTCAGAAGGAGCGCGATTCTTTACTTGCTCAACAAATCAGCGCTGCTCAGGAAGAATTTGTTCCTCCATGTTTGAAATGCATTGAACGTGAATCTGCTAATTCTTCACCTGAATGTTCAAATGCTTCTAATGCTACAAATTCTTCAACTGTCTCTGCTATCACTAATTCCTCATCTGAGGACATTGCTAGTATCACTGACGATGCAGGGCTGAAGGAATTGTACATGACAGGCATGTACAAAAGCCTCAAAGGGCATCAGACTCTTTGTGATGTGCTTAAAAAGCAGATCCTCAACAGGAACCCTAGGAAAGAGGGTATTGCCTTTGAGAGGAAACTCAATGCTGATGGTACATATTGGAAGCCTGAGCAGTACCCCAAAACCTCATGGGTTGCTGCAAAGGCACCTCCAGTTGATCCTTCTAATTTATCTAGCTTTACATGTGAATCTTCTCATTCTTCTGATGAGTCATTTGACTCCAACTATAAACTGTTTAAAAATCAGAATGGTGAAATATTTGCTAGATATGTTGGAACTTACTGCAGGAACGGTTCTCCTATGAAGAAAATCTGGGTTCCCAAAAGGTGCCTTGAAAGTCGTCAGGTGAATGTCCTCATGACACCACCTGTGAAGAATAGGAACCCCAGATCAAATTCTTCATATGGACCAAATTCTTCATATGGATCCAAGTCCTCATACGGATCGAATTCCTCACGTGGATCATATTCCTCAAAAGGATCAAAATCCTCATATGAACATCATCGTGCTAACAACTCTCTTTCGCAGGGAAGAGCTAAGGGCTATGAATATGAGCATTATTCTTCTAATCATTATGTTCATAAGTCCTCAAAGAATTTCTCTGCTTATTCATATGCTTACCCTAACTCCTCTTATGTGAAACGAAATGGATTGGCTTCTATGCCACGTTTCTCGTATGGAGCTCGCAGAGTGATGAACTCTTTGCCACCCCTTCAGATGTGGGTGGTGAAGAAAAAGGACTAATCTCTTATGCAGGGTCAGGTCTCCAGACGTGCTCAAACGTCTGAAGAATTTGCTGGAGACCTGAAAAGTGCCTGAAAGGACGCAGGCTAATCATGAAGAAATGAACTTTAATTTCTCACGTCCTCATCTTGTTTTAACTATTGCATTGCTTGATGAAATTGGTCTGATGAATTGATGTCATATTCTTCACGGATGAAGTATATGAAGTTCGTAAGCTGCACTAATTCATCTGCAGGATGATCAACCCAAAGCCACTAAGTGGGTCCTCGATAGTGGATGTACAAATCACATGACTGGTGACAAGAATCTATTGATGGATGCTCCCTTATCACCATCGCATCTGAAGATTATCATCTTCGCTGACAAAGGCAAAAGTCAGGTATTGGGTCTAGGTAAGGTTGCGCTAACAAAGGATCGACACATGGACAAAGTCATGCTTGTCGTGTCCTTAGTATACAACCTCATGTCTGTCTCAATGCTTTGTGATCTTGATATGGTTGTGGTCTTTGGCAAGTATCGTTGTGTTGTGGTTATGGAAGCTGACAATTCCAAAGTATTCGAAGGCTTTAGGAGAGGAGACTTGTATATTGTTGATTTCTCTACAGGACCGCAACCAGCCGTGTGCCTACTTGCAAAAGCTTCAGAAGGCTGGCTATGGCATCGACGACTTGGTCATGCAGGCATGAGGAGTTTGCACACGCTTGCGAAGAAGAAGCACGTCATTGGCATTGAGAATGTCAAATTCCTCAAGGATCACTTATGCGGAGCCTGTGAAGCTGGAAAGATGACCAAGGCTAAGCATCCAGCAAAGACTATCATGACCACTACTCGACCATTTGAATTGCTTCATATGGATCTCTTCGGTCCTAACCATTACTCAGCAGTCACAAATGATGCATCTTTCTATGGCTTTGTTATTGTTGATGATTACTCTCGTTACACTTGGCTACATATTGTCACTTACAAACATGAAGTGCAGGAAGTCTTCAAACGATTTTCCTCGAGGGCTTCAACCAACTTCGGTGTGAAAATCAAGCACATCAGAAGTGACAATGGAACTGAGTTCAAGAATTCTGGTCTTGATGACTATCTTGATGAACTTGGTATTACTCATGAGTTATCTGCTCCTTACACTCCTCAGCGGAATGGCGTCGTGGAGCACTAGAACAGAACTCTTGTTGAGATGGCTCCCACTATGCTTGATGAGTACAAGACGCCTCGTCACTTCTAGATTGAGGCAATTTATACTGCGTGCCACATCATCAACAGGCACCTGAGGAAACTATCAAGTTCAAGGCTACTGAGGATGTCATTCCTACCAAAGAATCAGCTGAAGAATTCATTCCAGAACGTGAAGAACGTCGAGCTAATGCACCTGAAGAAAATGGTGCTGAAGAAAATGCTGATCAAATTCCTCGGCGACAACCAGCTCATCCTCGCGTTGCAAAAGAAGTGCAAGTTGAAAACATCATCGATGACATTGAAGCACCAGGTCCTCTCACACGCTCAAAAGCTTCACATTTATCTAACTTTTGTGGGCACTATGCTTTTGTCTCTATCACCGAGCCCACTAAGGTAGATGAAGCATTTCTGGAGCCTGAGTGGATTCAGGCCATGCAAGAAGAATTACATCAATTCGAGCTCAACAATGTCTGTGAACTGGTTAAACGTCCAGATCCTCGCAAGCACAATATCATTGGCACAAAGTGGATCTACCGCAACAAGCAAGATGAAAATGGCCTTGTGGTGAGGAATAAGGCACGGCTTGTAGCTCAAGGCTACACACAGGTTGAAGGAATTGATTTCAATGAAACTTTTGCACCTGTTGCTAGACTTGAAGCTATTCGCATATTACTTGCTTATGCTAACCATCATGATATCACTTTATATCAAATCGATGTGAAAAGTGCATTCCTCAATGGTAAGCTTGAGGAAGAAGTATATGTTGCTCAACCCCCAGGTTTTGAAGATCCAAAGCATCCTGACAAAGTCTTCAGACTCAATAAGGCCCTCTATGGCCTCAAGCAGGCCCCTCATGGAGAAAGGCTTCAAACCCGGTTCACTCGACCCTACTCTTTTCACTAAATCTTATGATGGTGAATTGTTTGTGTGCCAAATATATGTTGATGATATTATCTTTGGTTGTGCTGACCAACGTTATAGTGATGAATTTGCCTATATGATGAGTGAAGGATATCAAATGTCTATGATGGGAGAATTGAAATTCTTCTTAGGTCTTCAAATTCGTCAACAGCGCAATGGCATATTCATATCTCAGGAGAAATACCTCAAGGATGTACTGAGGAAATTCGGCATGCAAGATTGCAAAGGCGTCAAAATTCCGATGCCCACAAATGGCCATCTGTGCACTGATGAAAATGGTATTGACTTCGATCAAAAGGTATACCGCTCCATGATTGGTTCTTTATTGTATTTATGTGCATCTAGGCCAGATATTATGCTTAGTGTTTGCATGTGTGCCCGATTTCAAGCTACAACGAAGTAATCACACCATAAGGCTGTGAAGCATATTCTTCGATATCTAGCTCACACACCAACACTTGGATTATGGTACCCCAAGGGCTCGGCTTTTGATCTCATTGGATATTCTGACTCTGACTATGCTGGTGATCGTGTGGACCGCATGTCAACATCTGGTACATGTCATTTCCTCGGAAGATCTTTGGTCTGTTTGTCCTCGAAGAAACAGAACTGCGTATCACTATCTACTGCTGAAGCTGAGTACATTGCTGCTGGTTCTTGCTGTGCTCAATTGCTGTGGATGAAGCAAACTCTCAAGGACTACGGCGTCAACATGAAGAATGTGCCTCTCTACTGTGACAATGAGAGTGCCATCAAGATTGCTCACAACCCAGTTCAGCACTCAAAGACAAAGCACATTTAGATTCGTCATCATTTTCTTCGTGATCATGTGTTGAAGGGCGACATTTCTATTGAGCATGTGAAGACTGAAGAACAGCTAGCCGATATCTTCACAAAACCCTTGGATGAGAAGAGATTTAGCAAGTTGCGGTGTGAGCTAAATATCTTAGAATCTTCAAATGTTCTTTGAAAAGGACACTCATCCTAACACTTATGCAAAATTGATGACTTAGATGTGCAACACATGAAGAAACGTTTTTCTTCAATCAATGAATAATAACACTCTTAAGTGTGAAGATATTAACGAAGAATTTGATTCTCAGAACCCTACGACAATTGTACGCGGTGTCTGAAATCATCATTCTTATACGGTGGGTCAGGCCACCACCAAAAGTTGAAAATCTTCAATTTGAGTTTTTCCTCAGTGAAATTCCTCAGTTGTTCATTTTCTTCAACTTTGCATTGTCTTCACTGTTTCCGTCGTTTTTCTCCATTGGCTATATATATATATATATGTTTATGTCCTCTACAGCATTCACTTCTGGCTAATTCTTCAAGTTGATTTTTCTGCTAAGTGAATGTGATCGGACCCTTCGCCCTCTATGCTATACTCAACCCAATCTATTCACAAATTCTTCATGTGCGTTCTATTTGAAACTCGTTCAAAATCTTCACTGTGTCCTTGTCAGCTGAAGAATTTGCAAACGAAACTTTTAACTTATCTTATCCAAATTTTCGGCTTTGCGTCTCAAACCGTTCCGCATCCCACGAAATACTTATCTATTCACCCATGATCTACCACGATCTCCACTTCTCAGTACGTGGGTGGCACATGTCAAGTGAATGAGAAGGGTCAGGGGCACGTTCGTCCAAAATCTTCGGGCGAACAGTTTTTCACCGTGGCTATAAATACCCCCTCTCCCCTTCCTCACTTCCTTTACTCCGCTCGACCTCTCTCCAGCTCGAGCTTCTCAAACCCTAGCGCCACCGCTACTTCATCGTCGCCGGTGAGGAAGAGCTTCACTGCCTCGACCTCGTCGCCGCCGTACTCGCGCCGGCCGCGGAAATCTTCACTCCGCCGCCGCCGTAGCCGTCTTCCTCCGCCGAGTTAGGGCATGGAAGATCTGCATAGACGAACTTCTCATCTCTACCTCACAGTTCATCGTGTTCTTCGTCCAGGGTAATTAAAAGTTACTTTTACTGCTCTCTTTGATTCAAATGATTTCGACAAAATCTTCAAAGGTGTTTTTCCTCAAATTCTTCACACACTAAACACCTCACATGTCATCTGTTCTTGATTCGTTTCTCTAAGCAATAATTTTTGTTCAAGATTCCTCAATTGTGTGGATCTTCGTTCTATACAACTCTGGAACCTAAGAAAAAGAACGCTTAGTGAAATTCTTCAAGACTCATCTGGTGAAATTCCTCAAACTTGTTTTTTTTAAACCTTCTGAGAATGCATATGACCTCTCCAAATTCCTCGCAACTATAATCTCTTCACAGGTACTCATGTCCGCTGCTGAATCTCTAGGTTCTCATTAACTTAACTCATTTGCAGCGTTCCTCGAAGAAAAGTTGCATACTTCTTCAGAGAACTCAATTGTTCAAATTCCTCATCTGAAGAAAATGGATGATGGAAAGAAGCCAAAGAAAGGAGGAAAGAGGCCTGAGGTCAACACTGCATTTGAAATCCCTGAGGACATCTATGCTGGGTACTGCACACCCCCTGAGGAAGATAAAAATCAGCGCAAGGTGCGCATTCAGAAGATAGAGAGAGATGGGCAAGAGAGTGGAGGGAGTACAGGTATGTGACTCCCAAGTACATGAAGAAATTCGCACTCAATCCTCCATGCCCAAGACCTTCGTTGGCACCTGGGCAAGAAGCTGATCCCACCAGCCTCAAGCTTGGTGAGGATTATCCTGATGAAAGGGCCAAGCTGGCTAGACAAGCCAGAGAAGCAGTGAGGAAATTCAATGAAGACTCTGTTGCTGTTGCTGCTGCTGAGGCCTCTGTCAAGTCGAAGAAATCCATGGCAAAGAAGCCTGCGTGTAAGCCAAGTGCTTCACCTTCAATGCCCTCGAGGCCAAGTTCCTCAGCAATGCCCTCACGACCAGAATCCTCAAAGCCATCACGGCCAATTCCTCACGCTGCTCCTGCTCCTCCAAAATCCTCAGCTCCTCCGCATAAGTTCTCAGCTGCTCCGACCAAATCCTCAGCACCTGTGCATCTTGCCACGTGCCAAAGGACTACAGGCATCTCTATTGCCTCTGGAGCTTCAGCTAGTTCCTCAGCTGCTCCAAATTCTTCCACAGGACCCTCTCTGCTGAAGACAAAGACCACTGCTGGACGAGGTTCTCGCCCAAGTCCTCACAAGAAGCAGGTCGCCTTCCAAGTGTCGTCTGAAGAAGATGAAGCTGATGATGAAGAACTTGCTGAAATCATCAGAGATAGGCAAGTCAGGCCCGCTAGAGCCAAGGGCACAAATGTGCCTCTGCTTTTGGATCCAAAGTTGATCCTCGATTACATTGATCTCTGGCACAAGGACCCAAACACTCCTATGCCTGACTTCAAGCTGACTCCTGGCCAAAATCATATGCTGACTGCCTTCATCCAAGAAGAGAAACGGAAATTTGAGAAGGCCAGGCAGATCAAGAAAGCACAGTACAGGAAGGAGAAATTCCTGAAGAACAACGTTGTCTCTATGACAACTAATGATCTTGTGAAGATCCAGTCTGAAATCAAAGTCCTCAGTGATGATTTCAATGCTTACTATGCTGATTGGCAAGGAGCCAAGGTCAGGTTTGTTAAACTGACTGAGAAGTTCACCTCCAATGTTGCAGCCCCATCGCAACAAGAAATTCCTCAGACTGAAGCATCTGCTCAGCCAACTGAAGAACATGCCAGCACCACTGATGACATTCAGGCTGCTGAAGAAAAATGTGAGTTCCAGGGCTAATGACTGCATTCCAGCCGCTGATGAAATTGCTAGGGCATCCACTAGTGGTGCGCCTGAAGAAAATGAAGAGGTCAGGGCAACTGCATCAGTTGTGCCTGAAGAAAATCAACCACATTCCTCTGCTCCTCCTGCGCCTACCCCAACTCCAATTCTTCCATCTGCATCAGATGTGAAGAAGACCAAGGCTGCAGAGTGTGCAGCTGTGAAGAAAAGGAGAGCATCAGCTTCATCAGATTCTTCAGCTCCGAAGAAGATGAAGAAATTGACCAGCTCAGTTGCAAACCCCATTGATGCTGTTCCGATCTCAACCATGCCATCAAAGGACCTTGTTCCTTTTGATGAAGAATATGTGATCCCTAGCGGATCTGATGAAGAAAATCCTTCTGCTGCTTCGTCAGAGCAGATGGATGAAGAAATTGAAGTGGATGAAATCCCTTCAACTCCAGCTGTTTCCTCGCCTATGCCTCAGTTTACTGCTGAAGAGGCCGGCGTTGAAGAAATAGAAGATGAAGACGTGGACATTGGCTGTACCACACCAGTGATGAATGATGAGTTTTGGGAAAGTCAGCACCCCAACTCTCCACTCTTCACACCTTTACGGCAAATTCCTCTGTCCCCTGTTGCTACTGAAGTACAAATGGGTTCTGAAGAACCTCGTGCAACCCCATCTGTCCATGAAGAAATTCCAGCCACTAGTGCTGAAGAAAATGTACATGAAGAATTGAAGACCCAGGCTGTCACTGGAGTAGAAGCTGAAATTCCTCAACCTGAAGAACCTGAGATTGCAATTCCTGAGGTGATAATGCAATTGACTGACACTCCTCAGCCCAAGCCAAAGGATCCATTCTCAAAGAAGCAGAAATTCAAGGTTGATGATTTCTTTGGCGAGCACGTATTCTTCACTGACTACAATCCCTATGATTCTGCTCGTCTTAGAAGGAAGCGCTTCTGGACCGCCAGCCAGGCCAACTTGTATTCTTCACTGCTCTTCAACAAGGACAAAGTCTTCGACCACGAGCATATTCCTCATGTGGACATGGAATCACTGCCATGCTTCACTCCTGTCCTCAGTGTGCTTCATGACACGGGCCTCCTCAACTTTTGCACAGACACAGTTGATTGGAATGAAGAACTCATTCTTCAATTCTACGCAACTTTGCACATCACAGGAGATCCTGACGATGTGAACTCCTGGGTTTTGGACTGGATGACTGAAAATACTCACTATAAGGCACCGGCCACTGAATTACTTCACGCCCTGCCCATCAGTTCTCCACCTGAAGGAGCTCGTTGCATGTACCAAGAACCTGAGCTTACTAATCACTATATGCAAGTGCTGATGAAGCCATTGAAACCAGGTCAAGCCTCAAGGACAAAATTCCTCGTGAAGGAATTGCAGTATGTACCAAGGACAGTCTATCGCATTCTGACGAAGACTATGAGTCCAATCAAAGGCCACGACTCATCTGATGAAGAAATTGTTGGCATCATGAAGAATCTGGTTTTCAACATCATTCATGTCATTCCTGTCAATTATCACGATTTCTTCATGAGGACTCTGGCAAATGTTGCACTTTCATCGTTTGAGCTGAAGCCTTATGCACCGTGGATTATGAGATTCATCAGAACAAGGTCTTCACTCAACTACAAAGCTAATTTTCAGAATCACCTCAGCTACTTGCCCCCGATTGAAGTCCTCAAGCGGACCTATTCCTCAGCTGACGAAAAGGGCAAGGCACCAGCTGTTATAGATGAAGGCATTCGTCCATTGGATGGTCAATTTCGCAAGGTTGCATCTTATTCCACCAATGATGACTCTGCCACTCATGATTCTGCTGCCCATGCCTCCAAGCCAAATCCTCAAGCTACTGCTCCTCGTGTGATGACTGACCGTGAACTTCTGCTAAGTCTTCAGCAGAAGGTGGATCGAAACTATAAATGGGTTAAGCGTCAGTTTGGTTCAATTCTTCACAACATGACTGCTACACATAATGCAGTGAAGAAAAACCATTACTACCTCCATGAAGTCTTCGGTCGCACCTGGGCTGTTCTGTCTCACATTTACAGCGAGGAAGATCTGAAGAACATGGGTCTCAAGGAGGACTTTGCCTTGGTGGCCAGCTCCTATTCTTCATCGCGCGAAACTGATGAGCATGAAGACTTGGACGACACTGCGGCAAGCCCTACATCAACAAACGACCCCAACAACGCTGGCGCTCCTTCATCAACTTGATATTCTTCAGGGGCGTTAGTCCTCATTTCGGACCTTTGGTCATTCGATGACAAAGGGGGAGAACTTTGAGTTAGTCTTCAAGCGGGTCTATCTTTTATGGGCGTTTTTTTCTAAGTTACAACTCTCGTTCTTCTGATGACTTTGTTGGATCGAGTTGTAAACTTAAAAGTCTATGGTGGCCTGATACTTTTGCTGTTTCTTTTGCATGCTTATTCCTTGTTAATGTTATTGCACGCATGCTGAATCACATTAGTCACCATATTTCATCATGCATTTCAAATTCTTCATATATTATGCCAAATGCGTGTATGAATTACAAGATATAGGGAGATCTCCATGATTCAACTCTTCAAGTGTGCATTGCTTCAAAAGCAAATTCCTCACTATGCACATCTTCAGGGGGAGTTCTTCTATATCTTGCAATCAAATTCCTCAATATCAGTATTTACACTTCATATGTTTATCCCTGTTGAAAACATAACCTATATTGTCATCAATCACCAAAAAGGGGGAGATTGTAAGTGCATCTAGTGCCCCTTAGTGATTTTGGTGTATTGAAGACTTATAGGTTAAGGGACTAATGTGTTTATGAGTGTACACAGGTTTATAAGTCTACGAGGAGTTTGATATTACAGAGAAAGGCGGCCCCTAAAAATGAAGTTCTTCGACTGAAGACTTTGGATTTCTGAAGACTTTGAAAGTGAAGAAATTGGTGTGACCTTGAAGACTTGGTATTCATTTGAGGAACATGAAGCGTGAAGACT
Organism: Aegilops tauschii subsp. strangulata; assembly: GCF_002575655.3. Taxonomy (NCBI): domain Eukaryota; kingdom Viridiplantae; phylum Streptophyta; class Magnoliopsida; order Poales; family Poaceae; genus Aegilops; species Aegilops tauschii. Next base: position 262,743,576 of record NC_053041.3, on the reverse strand, counting down.
TTTGTTTTCGTAGTTTCATTTTCTCTTTCTTGAGTCATAGGAAACACCGTACTGTTAAAGGGGGTCGAGGAAATACTAAGGAAAAAATTTCATGTGATGCTCAACTCAAAATCCTAGACCTACCAATCCCTTCGAGTGAAGCCATTGGAAATCTCATACAGTTCAGTCATATTCTTCAGTGACAGAGACGAAGTTCTTCTGGTCTCTGAGGAATTTGTTCTGACTGAGGAGTTAGGAATTTGCTAGTGCGGATTGCCTACACAGTGAGGAACATGATAGCCCTAAGGAATTTGATACTCAAATTTCCGACCGTTGCTCTGCTATGCGCCAGCTGTCCCAAAATATCTACCCACCTAACTGTCATATCATTGAAGGGCATTTATGTCTTATCATGTCGGGCTGCTCCCTAGGCTATAAATAGCCGCCCCCTACAACGACTAGCTAGTTGGCTGCTCCGAGAGAAACTGACGTTTGTCATTTGAGAGCATCCCATCCTCCGAGGACTTTGAGCGAAAATCATCAAGTGAGGAAAACCCAAACCCAAACACCTACAAACCTAAAGTGATTGAGCATCACTGAAGAGATTGATCCTGCGTGGATCCGGCGCTTGTTACCTTTGAAGATTGTGCTTCTTCCAGACGGTTAGGCGTCATGGTCTAGAGCATCCAAGAGGAATTGTGGATTGCCGAGTGACCGAGTTTGTGAAGGTTCGGAAGTCACCTGAAGACTTACCACGAGTGATTGGACGAGGTCTGTGTGACCTTAGTTCAAGGAGAATACGGTGAGGACTGTGTGTCCTCAGGTTTAAATACCTAGCCGCTCCAACCAGATGTACAACTGAGACAACAGTTAGAACTGGTTTACCAAATCATTGTCTTCACCAAGCTTACTGGTTCTATTTCCTCAACTCTTTCATTTCCTCATTACTGTGTTGTGTGCTTGTCATATCTGTGTTTGAAGACTTTGACAGAAGACTTTCTCAATTTCCTCGGTTCAATTTCTTCAGTCTGTTTGTCTTCATCCTGTGCTATCCTGTGTTTATGCTTTCTGTACTCTGTGTTTGTCTTCATTTCATCATGATGACCATGCCTATGTTCTGCTATGCTTACTCTTGAGTACTTATTCCGCTGCAAGTAGTTCTTCGCTAAGGAATTTCCTCACCCGCAAATTCCTCAGTGAAGAATTCATAAAAATTGCCTATTCACCCCCCTCTAGTCGATATAACGCACTTTCAGATTCAATAACATCATGTTGTATTACTCTAGCAATTTGTTCATCAAGAAATTCACCAAGTGGCACATCATCATTAACAAGCAAGGTACTAGCATCATCATAAGCATTATCCATAGCAGAATTAGCATCATCAATAACTTGCAACATATCAGACTTAATAGCTTGTGGTGGTGTTGCAAGTTTACTCATAACAGAAGGTGAATATAAAGCAGAACTGGATGGCAGTTCCTTACCTCCCCTCGTCCTTGAGGGAAATATCTTAGTCTTAGGATCCTTGAGATTCTTCATAGTATTAATATGATAATAATCCAAAGTGACTCAACAAATATAGCTATGCTCCCCGGCAACGGCGCCAGAAAAAGGTCTTGATAAGCCACAAGTATAGGGGATCGCAAGAGTTTTCGAGGGTAGAGTATTCAACCCAAATTTATAGATTCTACACAAGGGGAACCAAATAATATTTGAAGGTATTAGCAGCTAAGTTGTCAATTCAACCACACTCGGAGATTAATTATCCGTAGCAAAGTGATCGGTAGCAAAGTAGTTTGATAGTTTTGATAGTAGTGACAGTAGCAATAGTAACGGTAACAGTGATTGCAGTAGTTTTGTAACAAGTGCAACAGTAATGATAGCAGTAACTTAGCAAGAACAATATAAGATAAATTCGTAGGCATTGGATCAGTGACTTGTTGGATGATATTCATCATGAGACAGTTATAACCTAGGGCGATACAGCACTAGCTCCAGTTCATCAATATAATGTAGGCATGTATTCCGTAAACAGTCATACGTGCTTATGGAAAGAACTTGCATGACATCTTTTGTCGTACCCTCCCGTGGCAGCGGGTCCAATTGGAAACTAAGGGATATTAAGGCCTCCTTTTAATAGAGAACCGGAACAAAGTACTAACACACGGTGAATATATGAACTTCTCAAACTACAGTCATCACCGGGAGTGGTCCCGACTATTATCACTCCTGGGTTGCCGGATCATAACACGTAGTAGGTGACTATAACTTGCAAGATCGGATCTAGAACATGGATATAATGGTGATAACATAAACGGTTCAGATCTGAAATCATGGCACCCGGGCCCAAAGTGACAAGCATTAAGCATGGCAAAGTCATAGCAACATAAATCCTGGAACATACTGGATACTAGGGATCAGGCCCTAAAATTTTTTACTCGATTACATGATGAATCTCATCCAACTCCTCACCGACCAGCGAGCCTACGAAGGAATAACTCACTCCCGGTGGGGAGCATCATGGAATTGGCAATGGAGAAGGGTTGGTGATGACGAAGAACGAAGATCCCCCTCTCCTGAGCCCCGAATTGACTTCAGATCTGCCCTCCCGAGGAAGAACAGGGCTTGGCGGCGGCTCCGTCTCGTGGATTGCGATAATTCTTTCTCCCTGATTTTTTCTGGAATAATGTGATTTTATAGCGTCGGAATCAGGGTCTGCGGGGCCACCAGGTGGGCACAACCCACCTAGGCGCGCCAGGAGAGGGGGGCCCGCCCTGGTGGGTTGTGCCCACCCAGGTGCCCCTCTCCGGTAGGTCTTGGCTCCAGAAATTCTTATGTATTGTATAAAATTCCTCGCAAAGTTTCGTTCCTTTCCGAGAACTTTTATTTTTGCACAAAAACAACACCATGGTAGTTCTGCTGAAAACAACGTCAGTACGTGGTTAGTTTCATTCAAATCATGCAAATTAGAGTCCAAAACAAGAGGAAAAGCGTTAGGAAAAGTAGATACGTTGGAGACGTATCACAGAGGGCATGCGGTCGCCAGGGCACCGCCAGCGTCCCCCTTGCCCATTGGTCTCGTCCTGGTTTCCGGACGCCCCATCGGTGGTCGGGGGAGGCGCAGGGCGGGGCCCTTGTCAGGCGCCATGGAAATACTTGAAGGTCTCCACTCATGGCACTCTCACATAATAATGAGTTGGGGCTGTACACACCCCGGAGTCTCCTGAGTACCGCCCTCGGGCCTCACGGGGGCTCCCACCCACGTCCAAGTGGAAGCACCATGCTCCGTGCTGGCCGTCGACACTGTCCCCCAATGACTATGCCCACGCCCAGTGGAAGCACTTAGCTCCACGCTGGTGAGAAGACTAGCTAGGTGCCAGACGCGGATGTTTGCCTTTTGCCCTCTTTTTGTAACCCAATTCGCTATCTTCTGGAATGAGCAGGTTTGGAGTTTCTTGTGCTTATCGAAAGAAAACGGGGGGATTTTCTCTTGACTCATAGCGATTTCTTGCTTTCTGGCTTTGTGTCTAAAAGTGAGGCTCACGCCGGCTACCCTCCTGCAAGCGCCCCGCGTGCGGGGGCTGGGCGTGGTATGCGCGCGTCGAACACGCTTGGGCTAGCCCAGGCGACGCCAAGGCCCCCCCGGGGTCAGGAACGCAACCGCTGCAGGATCACCGCGCGCATACCATGCCGTAATCCGGCAATCGGCTCCTCGCGAGGCTCTCTTGGACGGGCCGGCAGGCTCCTCGGGAGGGTTAAAACCTCATGAGCCCTTGGAGGGATCACCTCAGAAGAAGGGCGCTTCTACAACGATAGGGCCGCTCGGGACCCACGAGACCGAAGATAAGTCGCAACAACTACTCCCCCCAGGTCCACGGCGACGCGTCCCAAATCCTATTTTCAAAGGCATAACGTCATTTCATACATTATAAGGGGCTCCCCCTTCAAAAATGCTTTCATGCCCCGCAGGGCCGTGTTCGAAGGTTTTTGCATACAAGTCAAAGCAAAAGGGAAATGCAGGCCTAGCTGGATGCGCTGCCTCCGGCGCTGTCCTCGTCGTCTTCATCCGTGCCACCTGCGTTGTCATTGGCGTCGTCCTCAACATCATCATCCGCACCGCCTTCTTCGGCCGCGATCACGACCGCGTCATCCTCGGGAGCGAACTCTGTGGCCAGGGCGTCCACGTGGTCGTCCACCCAGTTTGCCAGGTTGTCCTGGATGACCATAGGCACGGGGGCTATGGCAGCGTCAAAGTCAAAATGAGGGTCAAGGTTGAGGAGGTGACTGAAGACGCGTGGGAACGCATGCCCGAGAAGGCCCGGCTTCTCTCTTCAACGAGTTCGCGAGCCCTCGCGGCCCGGTCCTCCAGATGGGTCACGATCTAGGTGAAGAAGGGAGGTGGCTGGCGTCGTCTTCCTCATGCGGGTGAGAGACGCTCTCCTCGCAGATGGTTTCCAGTGCCCGGTTGGCCCTGACCCTGAGGCCCTGGAGCATCGAGGAATGCACGTGTTGCAGCGTCCGACGACGATGCGCTTCATCTGCGTTCTTCTCTGTGGGAGATGCAGCGCCCTCAATTTGCTGCTGAAGAAAGGACAGGTCGGTGCGAGCGGAGGCCAAGTCGGCTTGAGAGGAGGCCTGAGCTTCCTTGGCGGCCCTCTCGCGCTACTCTGACGCGTCTAGCTTCATCTTGAGGGAGGTGGTCCTGCCTTTAAGCTCGGCCTCCAGGAGCTCCAACTTCAGGCGGTACTCTTCGGCAAGAGCCGCGCGAACCTTCACCACCCTCTAGTCGACCTCCTGCTAGATCCTGGCCTGCCGAGCGGCGACGGTGTCCTCAGCCATGGCCACCTGGCGCTCCCTCACCCACAGCCGCTCAAGGTGTAGGCTGCGCTCCAAGACCTCCAGCGCCAGCACCTCCTCGCGTTCCTGGATCTCCTTCTCATCGGAGGGGGCCTCGCTCAGTGATGCTTCCAGGGCAGCCCTACGCGCTTCAATCTGCCGTTCGAGGGCGACGGTCGAAGCTTGAAGCTCCCGCTCCCGCTCCTCGACCGCCTCTGGACGGCGGTCGGCAGCCCTGGCTTCCTCCTAAGCGCGGGCTCAAGCCTCGCGAGAGTCGGCGAGGGACACCGCGGTGCTCGCGTGGGTGCGCTCGTGCTGAAGATGCCCAAGGTTGGTGGCGACCTTCAGCCAGCGCGACTCATGCGCCAAGCGGAGGCCCTCCATCTCAAGGTGGGCGTCGACATCGGCAAGCTCTCCTCCAAGCCGGCTCAGCGCGGCCATCGCCTCCCAGAAAAGCTCATGGCGGACGGTGTTGCGCCCGCGCGTGAGCTCCAGTGCGCGGCCAAGCCCATCTACGCGCGGGGGACTGCCGGAGAGGCGCGGAGTGGCTCGCCTGCCTCTGGCAGGGGGCTGAAGGCTGGCGCCTTCCCAGCCGCTCTCCGGGCCTCGGTGAGGGTGCTGGGAGGCATGGTCTCGCTGCTCAAAGATGAAGCCGACACTGGGGTTGCCCGGCCACTTGTGATGACCCATAGAGGAGCCCTCGGCACGCCTCCTGCGCCCCAGGACTGAGTGTGAAGAAAGGATGCTGGGAGCAAGGTTCATGGCCTCCCAGCTGTGCACCCACCTCGCGGACTGGCCCCGTGCCTCGCGCGGGTGTCTGTTGCAGGGGGGTTGGAACCATGAGTGGACCGTGGGCCTCCGGAGGTTGCTTCGCAGGAGGTTTCGCTGCCACAGCTGGAGGGATCCTGAAGAGCCAGGGTCAGAAAGGGAAGCGACACGAGGAAAACCACAAAGACAAGCAACTTACTTGTCTATGGCTTTGCACTTCCTCTGTTTCAGGGGCCGGTAGGTGTCGCCACTATAGCTCGGGAGCCCTTTCCTCTTCTGGAGTGCTGCAAGGCCCGGACCAAGTGAGCCAGGGCTCAGAGCATGACCCTTTGCGGCTGGGCAACACGCTCCCACCTCTGGAGTACTGGCCTGGGCTTCGGGGGAGGCGGCCTCAGGAGTATCAGGCCGCATCAGCTCACCAGCCTCGGCCTCAGGAGCGCCGGGTCGCACCGGTTCTCAGGCGGCCGCCTCGGGGGCCTCCGGCGGATCCTCAGGAGCGGCTATCTCAGGTGCACCGGATGATGCCCGCTTCCCGGCTATCGCCTCAAGGGCACCCGGCGGTGTTCACCCCCTGCATCCTTGTCTGGGGCGTGCGCCGCGGGGTCAACAAGCATGGGAGCCACGAATATGGGATTCTCGCGGGGCTCGTCAAGGCCCCCTAGGCGTAGCCCCCACACGTCAAAGAGGGGCATCTGCTTTCGGAAGTCCCCTTTGTTCGAGCAAAGCCACAAGAGGCATCCATCCTCTGGAAGTGCGACATGCACTGGGTCGCCCGTCAGGAGCCCGAGCACGGAGCACAGCGTCCTGGAAGGAAGCGAAGGAACCTGGAGCCTTATGGGGTCCTTGGGGCCAGTGAAGGTCCACATTGGGCGAGGATGGCGCTGGAGCGAGGCGATGCGCTGCCGGACGAACTCCCTCACCACCATCGTTGCAGTCACCCCGACCTTCTTCAACTTGGCTAGCCTGGGCCATACATGGGCAAGCCGATGGTCGACGAGCTCCATGTGCCCCCAGCCGGAGCTGGGCACCACTGGCACTCGCGGGAGCAGGAGCAGGGGGCTGAGCGTGCCGGCGTCCACATACACCCACTGCTTCCAGAATCCCCTCACATCCGAGCAGAGCATGAAGTCAATGCACGAGCCAGCCGTCGCCGCCATGGCCTGGAAGGCCACGCACCCGAGCGCTAGCGGGCGTCGACCAGGTGGAGTGAGAAGAAATGGCGAAACAAGGCGACGGAGGGAGCAATGCCCACCATAGCCTCGCACAGGAAGGCGAAGACGACGAGGAGGATGATGGATTGGGGGTCCAGATGCAGCGCCTGGATCTGGTAGTGGGAGATTATGGCGTTGAAGAAATTAGAGAAAGGGGGGATCAGGCCAGCCAAGAGAGCATGAAGATGGATGGGGATCTCGATGGCCTCCATGTCGACCATGGCCCGGGAGGTGGGCCTGTCGGCGTTCTGGGACCGGGGGTGCCCAGACTTGCCTGCCTGCGGCCCGTGGCGTGGCTCCATCGGCGGCCTGGTATGGCCCAGCTCCAGCAGCAACAGCTCAAGACCCTCCGAGGGGCCAAGCCTCACGAGGTGGACGACACCAAGACCCCCCTGGGGGACAGCCTCATTGGGCTGGCTCCCGAGGAGCGGAGGTATTTATGCAATGTGCACCTCGCGAGATTCACATGACTTGAGCCATGACGACCAAGGCCAGGCGGGCGCCAGCGGGTGAAGTGTACCAGCTTCCTATTTGGTGCTAATGAGGCAAGCACAGGCGCGGGGTCCTGAGGTTTCAGGCAAAGGTTTCCATATCGGTGCAGCAAGACCAAGACCGCCAGGACGACAGGACGGAGTTCATTGCGGAGCTCACGGAAGCGTCACCACCAGAGCCTTTGCAGGCGAAGACTACTTTTGTCAGGATAGCTTGTACTAGTTATCCCCCTTCAAACTTGGCCGTTGTGGTATCCCTTCCCACCTAACATTTGGGAAGAGGACCAAGGCCACTATAAATAGGACTTAGCCATCACCATATCGGGGGACGGATCATTTAGATCATCCTCACACCCACCAGCTCATCAAGCTCAACAATCCTCACCTCCCGAGGTTGTTCATCCTCTGTACTAGTTCATCCTCAGCCCCTCGAGGCAATCCACCACAAAGCTGGAGTAGGGTGTTACGCCACAAGGTGGCCCGAACCAGGATAAAATATCTGTGACTTCTTGTTCTCCGGGGTGCTCAAGCTAGGCCGTGGGGTCTTTAGCGAGCGAGCTAGGGAGAGAGTGTTCTTCGTGCATGCCACAGAGTTCGAACCTCTCAAGGGTTTGTCCGAACCCGTAATCCGACAGGGCCAGGCCGTCGTCGCCTTCCACTCGTTGGAATCGGCGGCAAGGGACGGCTGGACCTTGTCCAACCCCTCCCGATTGATTACCATCGACTCGAATAAAGCCGGCTCCAAGACCGGCGGGGGCATGGCGGGAGCGCAGGCCTTCCCCTTCTTCCTCGACCTCGGGGCCATGGCGGCAAGGAAAGAATTGGCGTCGGCGCCGGATCCGGGAGAAGGGCTGCTAGTTCGTGGGAGAGAGGAGGAGCCAAGGGCAAGCATAGCGGGCAATGATGGGAAAGCTGCGCTGGCAACAGGCGGTCGCCAAGCCAAGTAGTTACCGACGCTATGTGGGGAAGTGGGGGCACCCACGACCCATCAAGCACCATGCTCGACCAAGGCCGCAGGCGGTTAGGGCCCACGGTGCTCCGCACTTGCCCTTTGGCTTTACCTTGAAGCCAAGTTCGAGCGCGCCTTGGGCCCAGGGGCTACTGTCGGTGTTCTGGGAATGGGGGTACCCAGATTTTCCTACCTGCGGCCCGTGGCGTGGCTCCATCGGCGGCCTGGTATGGACCACCTTCAGCATCGACAACTCAAGACCCTCGCGAGGGGCCAAGCCTCGCGAGGCAGACGACACCAAGACCTCCAGAAGGAGCAGCCTCCTCAGGCTGGCTCCAGAGGAGCGGAGATTTCTATGCAAGCCTCACCTCGTGAGGTTCAGATGATGTGAGCCATCACGACCAAGGCCAGGCGGGCGCCAGCGGGCGCAGGACAGTAGTTTCCTCTTAGGTGCTAAGGAGGCAAGCGCAGGCGTGGAGTCCCGAGGAATCAGCCAAAGGTTTCCATTCCCATGCAACAAGACAAAGACCGCCAGGACGGAGGTCATGGTCGAGCCCACCACGGCGTCATGACCAGAAGCTTTGTAGGCGAAGACTACTTTTGTCAGGATAAGATGTACTAGTTGTCTCCCTTCGAATTTGGCCGTTGTGGGATCCCTTCCCGCCTTCATTTGGGAAGAGGACCGAAGCCACTATAAATAGGGCAGCACCACCACCATAGAGAGGATCGGATCCATTTCCATCCTCACCTTCACTGTCTCACAGGAGCACAAGTACACACCTCCTGAGGTTGTTCCCCCACTGTAGTAGTTCGTCATCACCCCCTCGAGGCCAATCCACCACAAAGCAGGAGTAGGGTTTTACACTGCAAGGTGGCCCGAACCTAGGTAAACTGTTGTGTCCCATTTCCTTCCTGTTCATCGAGCTAGGCCGTGAGATTGGCGGGTAGGCAGGATGGGGAGGTTGAGTTCTTCGCACGCACCCCAGAGTTCGAATCTATCCAGGGTCTGCGAAGCCCAAAATCCGACATCGGCGCGCTTCTAACTCTCTGTTCCTCAGGAAAGGTGACCGATAAGCTTATCTCATAACAGTGTGCAAGTGTGAAGCATCTCGACGGTAGGTCGTGGAAACCAGTGTTGTTCATGGAGTAAATCAGATTGGAGCAGCGTGAATTTTTTTGATCTAGCAACATCAATGGCAAAGGAATTAGCAAAGATGACCAAAAGGTAAGTTTGTCGCCTGATCCTTACTTGGACCTTCTAAGGGGTATGTTTTGTTCCAAGCCACAACTTTCCACATGTCAACTTAGGCAAGTTTGACAAAAGTTCTGGTTAGGCATGAATCCTATGGGTAGATCTGAATATCTTTGAAACTTGTACTCCCGATCATACATTACATCAGACTGTGTGCACGAGCCTCTTTGGACACTGGTTGCACTAATCATTGTGCGCATCCAGTCATATTAAATCATGATGTTGCTCCCATATGAAAGTGTCAACACCTGAATCATTTCTTACTACCACATTCTTACACTATACACGTATCGTCCCTCGAAATTTCATCGATGTTTTAATGCAGATGCAAACATCAGGTGCATCGGCAAGACCCTCTGTTAACTGATATCTCTTTGTTCCACCTAGGTTCATTGACTCTCTCCAATACAACCATTTTGCCATAAGGATTCGCTATGTCCCTTCATTGCATTCGACCGCTGTGGACAGTGACAAAGGTCGCCACTACTAGGAAAAACCTTATACACAGAACCTTAGCAGTAGCGCTAGATAAAAAGAGGCGCTACTGCTACTTAGCCGTAGCGCGTGTCTGAACAAGGCGCTACTGCTATCGACTTAGTAGTAGCGCGGCACGAAAAAACAAACACTACTACTAAAATTGCCCCACCGTTCCCGCCACGCTAGATTTAGCAGTACCGCTCCTCATATAACTGCGCTACTACTAATTCGATAGTAGTAGAGCATTTTTTGTGCATGGCGCTACTGCTAAGTTTGAACCTGGCCACATGGCGGGCCCCACTTAGCAGTAGTGCCTCTCACAGGGGCGTGCTACTGCTATCTTCTTAGCAGCAATGCATTTTACACCCAGCACTATTGCTAAACCGCAGCCACCATCTTTCCCCTCATCCTTTCTAGCTTCCTTCACTTTCCACTAGCTCCACCTCCTCTCTCCCTCACTTTGCTTCTTCCTCACTACTTCTCCCCCATTACTCTCCTTCTTCTACCTCTCTTTCTCTCTCTTTATTGCTCCTAGCTAACTACACCACCTCCATTAATGCATCTCCTTTCTCTTTTTCCTTCCCCCTCCACTAGTTAAACTTATCTCCTTCCCAAACTAGCTAGGTAGATCTAGAATTTAGTGAACTGACCTATGTACCTCCCTAACTAGATCTATCCTTGTCAAGAAGTAAGCTTTGTCCACTTTTGATCATTCCATAGGTGTGTGGCGACACCGATCGACATCATCACCGTGCTCGATCTCGAGATAGGTGATTAAAATTATGTGCTTTTGCAAGAATGGAAATATGTCTATGTGTGCGATATGACATAATTGGGCGATATGATGGAAATTGTGTGTGTGGCATGAGTTGCCGCTGAATTGTGCTTGAGTTGCCTATGTTTTGCCGAAATGTCGATTTATTTCCATTTCGGCGTATTTCGGGCAAACTCTATATGTCCTATTGTTAGGGAAGGTCGTGCCAAATTTTTGTATGACTTTGATGCATACATGCATTTTTATAATCAATTTGTTTTTATTACCTCGCACGCGTTCATGTTGGTCAGTGGAACAATGGTGGAAAGGTGGTTGCGGTCGGCGATGCGGGACATGAATGAAAATAACCAAACAGAGATTCTATGTCCGTGTCAAAGAAGCAAAGGAGGAGTTTGGCTCGACCCCTATGAGGATGTCGTGTGATGGCGCACCTGCTCATGACTGGTTTCATGGATGGCTATACTCGGTGGATAATTGAAGATGAGGATGACGATGATGAGGACACGGACAGGGCAGGCAATGATGACACGGGGCAAGATGAAGAGATGACCGATAATGGTGGCGGAGAAGTGGCCGGACATGGCAGTGGGAAGAGGCCGAACATGGCGGCGGTGAAGAGGCCGGACAGGGCGGCGGAGAAGGGGCCAGACATGGCGGCGGAGAAAACATGGACTCCATGCTGCAGACTTCGTCGGTACTAAGTTCAATCATGCGGGATCCTCATGTTCAAGAATTGCTTCGCAAGGAGGCGAGTACTGACAGAGCTGCTTCTAGAAAGGAGGCCAAGCTGTAGCTACTGGTGGTAGACTCGAACACTCCATTGTATGGTGGTAGACTCGAACTTCTGAAGACGAAGGCTAAAAACAAATGGACCGACACTAGCCTCGATGAGCTTCTTTAGTACCTAAAGGATGTTCTTCTCGCGGGGAATCTATGTCCTGCTAGTGTGGATGAGGCCAAGAAGATCGTGTGCCCTCTTGATCTGCCGCACGTTAAATATCATGCATGCATCAACGATTGCATAATTTATCGGAAGGGGCACGCGGAAAAAACCAGCTGTCCGGTGTGCAATGCTTCTTGATACAAGAAGGCCGAGAAGAAATCTCCCTAGAAAGTTGTATGGTACTTACTGATCACTCCCCGTCTGCAATGGTATTTTGTAGATCCCTAGGAAGCAAAGCTCATGTGTTGGCACGCGGAGAGGAAAAATCCCGACGATGGAGATGATCCGGAGCTGAGACACCTCGCGGATGGAAGCCAGTGGAGAGCGTCCAACGGTGAATATCGGTATTTCGCGTGTGATGCAAGGAACATCATGCTTGGCGGGTGTACCAATGGCATGAATCCGTTTGGCAACCAGAACACCAACCATAGCACATGGCCCATGTTTGTATGGATATACAACACCCCCTGGTTGTGCATGAAGCGAAGTACATACACATGAGCATGTTGATTCAAGGGCCAAAACAACCGGGAAATAATATTAATCTGTATCTAGGGCAACTTCAAGAGGAGTTAGGCACTTTATAGAAAACACCGGCCAAGACATGGGACGCCAGCAAAGGCGAGTATTTCTATATGAGAGTCGCGCTGATCACGGCGGTGCACGACTATCTCGGTTACGGATATGTCGCAGGCCAGGTATGCCATGGATATTGCGGATGCATGCGGTGCATGGATGATATGACATCTCAGAAGCTAACGCCAACCAAAGATGGTGGGTCTGGGAAAATCGTGTACATGAAGCTTCGAAGATGGCTTGAGAAGGACGACCCATGGAGAAACCATGGAGATCTATTCAATGGTGAGGCTGAGCATCAAGGACCTCCACGTAAGCAGAGCGACGCCAGAATCGATGAGCTGTTGAAAAACTGGGAATAGGGCCCCGCGCCGGGAAAGGCGATGAAAAAGGCGCTGGAGCCGCCACTAAAGGTATGGAAGACAAGGTCTATTTTCTGGGACTTGGAGTACTGGCAAAAACTCAACACGCCTCATTGCCTTGATCAAATGCATATATGTAACAATGTCCTTGAGAGCTTGCTTGCGACACTGATGAACATGCCGGATAAGACCAAGGATGGGGCGTAGGCAAGAACAGACTTGCAAAGATTTGAAAATCAGGGCAGATCTTCACATGCCGCCCCGTAAAAAGTCAAAGGAGACAGAGACGGAGACAGAGGCACGGGAGAAGAAGGGAAAAAAGTGAAGGACGAGGATTATTGCCCCCCTTCTTGCTTCACCTTAAGTCCGGCTGAGATCGATCAATTCTTCAAGTGCCTTACCGGAATCAAAGTTAGTTCCGGTTACTGTGGGAAGATAAGCAGATTTCTAGAAATGAAGAAGAAAAGGTTCAGCGGGATGAAGTCCCATGACTGTCATGTGATGATCATGTAGATACTACCTGTTGCCCTTAGAGGGATAATGGACAAGCACGTCTGTGACATGCTTATTTGTCTCTGCAACCTTTTCAACGTCATCTCTCGAAAGTCGATCAGTGTGAAGCAGCCCCGAAGGCTACAGGAAGAGATCGTTGTGATACTAAATGAGCTTGAGATGTACTTCCCGCCCGCATTCTTTGACGTCATGGTGCATCTATGTGTCCATATTGTGGACGACATAATAGACCTGGGGCCGTCATTCCTGCACAACATGTCGTTCGAGAGGATGAATGGGATCATCAAAGGATTCGCTCGTAACATTTCCCGTCCGGATGGAAGCATCGTCCAGGGCTATCTAACACAAGAGTGCATCTCTTTCTGCGAGAATTTTCTATATGACGGAGACCGGCCTAGTGTTGGTTTGCCCGTTAAGAAGCACGTTGGGAGGCTCGAAGGAGAAGGTCACTCCAACGGTCGCAGGGAACTGCATGTGGCCTACTCAGATCGACGCAATGACTTTGACAGAGCAGACTTAGTAGTGCTACAACACCTAGGTGAGGTAGATCCTTTCGTGACACTGCACAAAGAAACCATCACAAAGAAGTATCATGACTGGGGGCAGTGCAGGACGGACGCCAAAGTTACTAGAGAGCACAACTCCACTTTCCTGCATATTCTTGCTAATCCCCTGGAAGAGGGCTCGACGGATTGCTCATATACGCCTTAGCACATGGCCCCTCGCCCAACCTCATGACCTATCGGGCATACGATATCAATGGATACCCATTCTACACGAAGGCCAAAGATATGAACAGTGATTTTCAGAACTCAGGGGTGACGATGGAATGCATGACCGGCAACGACAACTGCGCAACTGAGAGATTTTACGGAAGGGTCGAGGAGGTCTGGGAGATTGACTACTCTGGACTGCATAACGCGACGATGTTCTGTGTCAGATGGGCTAAGAATGTCGAAAGAAAAACCGGTATTTCACTACCATGACTATACCCGACACCAAGAGCGCTACCGTGAACACCATCGCAAAAAACAAGCCATGGGTACACGCTAAGCACGTGACACAATGCTTCTTCATAACCGACCCGAGCAATCCCTGCCGTGTTGTGTTACTTCTTGAGGTTGCGTTGGTTTTCCCTTGAAGAGGAAAGGGCGATGCAGCAAAGTAGAGATAAGTAGTTCCCTCAATTTGAGAACCAAGGTATCAATCCAGTAGGAGACAATGCACCAATAACCTAATACCTACACAAAAAATCAAACAACTTGCACTCAACTCGATAAAGGGGTTGTGAATCCCTTCACGGTTACTTGCAAAAGTGAGATCTGACAGAGATAGATAAATGATAATGTAAATATTTTTAGTATTTTTGGTTTACAGACCGGAAAGTAAAAGATCGCAAAAATAGTAGATCGGAATCAATACTGTAGATCGGAAACTTATATGATGGAAAATAGACCCGGGGGCCATAGGTTTCACTAGAGGCTTCTCTCAAGATAGCAAATAATACGGTGGGTGAACAAATTACTGCCAAGCAATTGATAGAAAAGCGCAAAGTTATGACGATATCTAAGGCAATGATTATGAAATATAGGCATCACGTCTGTGTCAAGTAGGCCGAAACGATTTTGCATCTACTACTATTACTCCACACATCGACCGACTCCTTCTTGCATCTAGAGTATTAAGTTCATGAAGAACAGAGTAACACATTAAGTAAGATGACATGATGTAGAGGAATTTAATCAAGCAATATGATGAAAACCCCATCTTTTTATCCTCGATGGAAACAATACAATACATGCCTTGCTGCCCCTACTGTCACTGGGAAAGGACACCGCAAGATTTAACCCAAAGCTAAGCCAATCTAGTTGGCCAACCTAAACCGACAGTCCAAAGAGAATTACAAAGATATCAAATCATGCATAAAATAATTCAGAGAAGATTCAAATAATATTTATAGATAAGCTGATCATAATCCACAATTCATCGGATCTCGGCAAACACACCGCAATAGAATATTACATCGGATAGATCTCCAAGAACATCGAGGAGAACATGGTATTGAGAATCAAAGAGAGAGAGAAGCCATCTAGCTACTAGCTATGGATCCGTAGGTCTGGGGTAAACTACTCACGCTTCATCGGAAGGGCAATAGAGTTGATGTAGAAGCCCTCCGTGATCTAATCCCCCTCCGGTAGGGTGTCGGAAAAGGTCCCTAGATGGGATCTCACATGTAGAGAAGGTTGCGGCAGTGGAAAAGTGTTTTTGTGGCTCTCTCTGGTGGTTTGGGAATATATGTGAATATATAGGCGCAGGAATTAGGTGAGGTGAGTCACGAGGGCCCCACAAGCATGGGGGGCACGCCCTCCGTCCTTGTGGCTGCCTCGTGGCTCTTCCGACTTGATCTGCAAGTCTCCTGGGTGTCTTCTGGTCCAAGAAAAATCATCAAGAAGGTTTCATTCCGTTTGGACTCCGTTTGGTATTCCTTCTTTGCGAAACTCAAAAACAAGGAAAAAAACATAAACTTGCACTGGGCTCTAGGTTAATAGGTTAGTCCCAAAAATAATTTAAAATAGCATATTAATGCATATAAAACATGCAATATAGATAATATAATAGCATGGACCAATCAAAAATTATTGATACAGTGGAGACGTATCAAGCATCCCCAGTCTTAATTCCTGCTCGTCCTCGAGTAGGTAAATGATAAAAACAGAATTTTTGATGTGGAATGCTACGTAAAGTATTTATCCATGTAATTTTTCTTTATTGTGGCATGAATGTTCAGATCCATAAGATCCAAAACAAAATTTTAATATTGACATAAAAAAATAATACTTCAAGCATACTAACAAGGCAATTATGTCTTCTCAAAATAGCATGGCCAAAGAAAGCTTATCCCTACAAAATTATATAGTCTGGCTACGCTCCATCTTCATCACACAAAATATTCAAATCATGCAAAACCCCGATGACAAGCCAAGCAATTGTTTCATACTTTTGATGTTCTCAAACTTTTTCAACTTTCACGCAATACATGAGCGTGAGCTATGGACATAGCATGTCGGTGCAACAAACCCCGGGTCTGTTGCCCAGACTGTGCAGAGGCACGGGAACAAGATTGAAGCACCAGCCCAAATCAGAGCGCAAGAGACCAAGGGATTCGAAGGACCAACATGCAGATCAGAGGGACCAAGATCAAGCCGAAGAAGCAGGATTTCGTCAAGAGAAAAGCCTCCCTTGTCGGGTAGGCGAGCCCGGCAAGGGGCGAGGCCACCCCAAAAAACAGACAACCAAAGCACCCGACAGGGCCTGCCGGGGCTCACGAAGGCAAAACCACCTCACCAACCACTCTACCACGACCCACGTCATCAATCAGCGCGGTGTCAAGCCGCGAAGTGATTAAGTGGCAGCCATTCGCCACATGGCAGCCATTTCCTATAGGGGAAACCCTTAGACGACACCCGTCCTGCAACGTGTCAAGCAAGCAGGCGAGGAGCTGGTGAGATAGCCCAGCAAGCCTTGCCGGGCAACCAGCGATGTGACATTGAGCGGCGCATTTAATGCACCCTGTCAGCCCGCAGAGTTAGGTATGATAGCACTGTTTGATATCTTATCAGTGCATAATGACTACTTTGCCACTGTGGTAACCCCTTGATCTATAAAAGGAGGCCCATGGCAACCGTAGAAAGGGTTAGAAGATTGGATAACTAACACCCCTATACACGCGTAGTCGCTGCTCCCCTAAGGAAACCCCTGCCGGGCAAGTGTACTGCGCTCCGCCACCACCTTTCCACCATCAATCCACCAAAGCAGGAGTAGGGTTTTACGCCTCACGGCGGCTCGAACCTGGGTAAAATTGCCTGTGTGATCACTGCCGTGCTGCCCCACGCTTGTTTGCTCTTTGTGCAACGCGTCACCCCCCTGCCGAACCAGCAAGGGACCCCCAGGTCCCATAGGTGGCCGTGGTTTCCCGCGACATCTTTGGCGTGCCAGGTAGGGGGCTCGCTTGCGCGAACCTGAAGGCGTGCGCATCGCGTCGAATTCATCACCATCTTCATCTTCGACGACGCCATCGACCATGGCGCCCAAGAAGAAGCCCGGTCCTTCGGCTCACCCATCACCTTGAAGGCTCCGCCGCCCACGGCCTTCGGCGCTACAGGGGGTGCGGAAGCACATGAGGATGTGGACACTGCTGGGGGAGTGGTCGGAGCAGGCGGCACCGTCACCACTTCCCCGGCAGCCGGCGCAGGAGCATGAGGCGTCGGAGGAGAGCAGCATCAACAACACCCCGACAGCCAAGCTCCCCAAGGTACGGGTGAAGGAGTTACTCCATCTGCAC
Organism: Aegilops tauschii subsp. strangulata; assembly: GCF_002575655.3. Classification (NCBI taxonomy): domain Eukaryota; kingdom Viridiplantae; phylum Streptophyta; class Magnoliopsida; order Poales; family Poaceae; genus Aegilops; species Aegilops tauschii. Next base: position 262,726,099 of record NC_053041.3, on the reverse strand, counting down.
CCCTTCCCCCCACCGACGGGCACAGCCGCAGCAACGGCGCCTGGACCGGGGCGAATCGCTGCCCTCCGGCCGCTCCCACCACGGGTGCAGCCATCGTGTGTGCACCCCCTCTGGGACGGGTCGACCCAGCCTCTGCGCCCGACGGAGCCGCTGGCGCTCGAGCGCCTTCGCCGCACCACGTCCAAGTCGTCGCCCCGCAGCAGCAGCGGGGGCGCAGTGCCACCGCCGTTGGCACCGTCAGGAGCCGAGCGACGGTGCGACCGACTTCAAATCGTCCATGCCAAGTAAGGCTTTGGAGGCCATGGCGCGAGCTCAACTGCTGTTGAGGTTTCCGCCAGCGGCTAAGCAGATGTACGAATGGCGTGCTACCATCCAAAGCCTGCTCGGTTTCGCTGAAGCTAGGGGCTCACAGCGAGCTGACCCGCCGCGACCTCCCCAGGCGACAGCAACAGCTCATGATGTTGACCGTACGGAAGCGGCCATCCCCATGGTGCAGTCCCCGCCACGGCAGCAAGGGCGAGCGCAACAGAATCAAGACCCCGAGAACGTCTTGATGGCCTCTTCTGACCCTCGAGCACGTCCAGGCCAACGATGAGCCCCAGAGGATAGGCGGAGAGGAGACATGCACGCCGTCGTCGAGCAACACCGTGACGACCTCCGCCGGACCGACGGCTGCGACGGTCCTGACGTCGACGAGCCCGCGCTCAATGTTAGCGGGTGCTTACCTTTCGAGATTGGCTGCCCTGCATTTACTCGTGAGCTGCGACAAGTTCGTTGCTCGTCCGTTCGCATGTTCAAGCCAGAGATACCTGAGAAGTGCGATGGGAGGCTGAACCCGGCAGAGTTCCTGAGCATCTACACCATCGTTGTTCAGGCTACCGGGGCAAGAGATGAGAAGGTGTTTGCCAACTACTTCACTTTGGCCCTCAAGTCCAATCTAAGGTCTTGTCTGATGCACCTACCGGAGAACTCCATTTCGTCATGGGCTGACCTGTGCCACGAGTTCACTGGAGCCTTCACTGGCGGTCATCAAGAACCCGGCAGGCCCGGCAACTTGCAGCTTCTCCAGTAGAAGGAAGGAGAAACCCTCCGTAAGTATTACAGAGATTTAGCAAAGTTCGTAGAAATATTCCAAATATCCATCCGGCAGCCGTAATAGCTGCCTTCCAGTCCAATGTGCACAACCTCGTATTCGTTCGAAGATGAACGTACATTTGCCCAAGACTATGAAGGAGCTTTACACACTGGTGGATAAGTGTGCTCGGATGGAGGAGGGAAGGAAGTTGCCTGGAGAGGAAGATTGCATCAATGTTGATTCAGAGGATGATGATGAATCAACCAGTCAGAAGAAGAGCAAGAAGTGCAGTAAGAAGTGGAGGGATAAGGCAGTAATGACTTTTGAAGGGTCGGGTATGCCTAGTACCGGCAAGAAGGCCAAAGCTGAGACCCCCGGCAAGGAAGCTGTCGTGTGCACTTACTGGCGGGAAGCCACTGCTACCGAGAAAGCCGGGAAAGGTGATAGGCCGAACTGCAAGATTCATCGGACCAAGGGCCACGACCTTCAAGAGTGTTATCAGGTTGAGCAGCTTGTCAAGAAACAGAGAGCAGAGTATGAGAAGTGTGATAACGAAAAAGGTCAGAATGGTGCTGGCGGTAAGGGCCGAGGTGGTGAAGCAAATCGCCCTGGCAAACCCTTTCAGAACCAAGGAAAGCCCACCAGAGGTCGAGAGAAGGAAGCCTGTGATGATGAGAGTGATGTAGGGGATGAACAGGAAACCAGTGAGCAGGAGTTTCAGAAGGCCACGGACGCCCCATGCATTGACGAAGGTGCATCTCTGCACACTTCTCACTGCCAGCTCAAACGGTGGGCGCGGGAAGTCAATATCGTGGAACCAGTGCCAGAGGCCCGGAAGCCGCTCAAATGGTTCCGTACACCCATCATCTTTGACGAGGAGGACCACCCTAGCCGTACCACTGCGGTAGGGTGTTTGCTGTTGTTGGTCTCCCCAACAATCCGCAACCTTAAGGTCACAAAGATGCTGATGGATGGTTGGGCCGGGTTGAATCCGATTTCCCCGGCAGTTATTAGCAAGCTTCAGATAGGAGAGGAAGAGCTAAAGGTTACTAGCACGTTTCAAGGAGTTAATCCCGGCAGGAGCCATCCTAAGGGAAAGATCATGTTGCCGGTAATGTTTTGGGGAGAACTGAACTACTGGACTGAGAGGATTGTGTTTTACGTGGTTGATCTCCCCCTGCCGTACAATGGGATTCTTGGACGCCCGGCCCTGGCTAAGTTCATGGCGGCATCCCACTATGCCTACAAGACCTTGAAGATGCCTGGGCCACTGGGGGTCATCACCATCCCATCAGATGAGAGAGATGCAATCATTTGTGTGGACAAGATGTACCGGGATACGGTCGCGACAGAGACAGTGGCAGTGACAGCTCCCGCCAAGGGAAGTAAAGGAAAGAAGAGAGACTGTAGGGACTCTGGCCAAGAGACCGAGAAGCGTGCCCCCACCGGGTGCACGACACCCATTGACGACGTGCCGGAGTATTCTACCAGCAAGAGATCCAAGGTCGCTGCACCCCAAGTGAAGAAGGTCCCGGCAGGGCTGGCTGGCGTTGATGCTACTTTCACTATCAGCGCCACCCTCGATGACAAATAGGAAAGCGTGCTCATTGCCTTCCTGTAGGCGAATATCGATGTGTTTGCCTGGCAACCATCTGATATCCCCGGTGTTCCTAGGGAGGTAATCGAGCACCACCTTGCTGTTTGCCCACATGCCTGACCTGTCAAGCAGAATGTCCGGAAGCAAGCCTTGGAGAGGCAGTAGTTCATTGCAGAAGAGATCAAGAAACTTGAGGCAGCTGATTCGGTTAGAGGAGTACCGCACCCCACATGGTTGGCAAATCCATTGGTGGTCCGGAAGGCTAATGGGAAGTGGAGGCTTTGCATAGATTTCACAGATCTCAACAAGGCTTGCCCGAAAGACCCATTTCCCTTGTCGCGCATCGACCAGATTGTGGATTCCACTTCAGGTTGTGATTTGCTCTCCTTTCTAGACGCATACTCTGGGTATCACCAAATCTTCATGTCCAAGGAAGATGAAGAGAAGACGTCGTTCATCACTCCATGTGGTACGAACTGGTTTGTCCGCATGCTATTCGGATTAAAGAGTGTCGTGTCCACTTTTGCAAGGGCAATCCAGATTGGTTTTGAGCCACAGTTGCACAGAAACATAGAAGCCTATATGGATGATATTGTGGTTAAGACCAAGGATAAGGCCACCATTATTTAGGATTTGGAGGAGACATTTGCTAATTTGCGCAAGATCAATCTGAAGCTCAACTCGGAGAAGTGTGTATTTGGTGTTCCCTCCGGAACTTGCTTGTGTTCTTTGTATCCCGTCGCGGGATCGAAGCCAACCCCGACAAGATCAAGGCCATTGAGCAGATCCAAGCGCCAAGGACAGTTAAGGATGTTAGGCGCCTGACAGGATGTGTTGCCGCGCTAAGCAGATTCATCTCCAAGTCTGCCGAGCGCGCCCTGCCGTTCTTCAAAATTTTGAAGAAGGCCGGTCCTATGAAGTGGACCCCAGAAGCAGATGCAGCTTTGCAAGAGTTGATGGCCTACTTGTCCTCTATGCCTACCTTGGTTGCTCCCAAACCACAGGAGCCATTGTTGCTTTACTTGGTGGCAACCAACCAAGTGGTCAGTGCGGCCTTGGTAGCATAGCGAGAAGTGGATGAGGCAGAAAGTGAGCACAGACCAGCAGAGTCAGAGAAGGATCAGGACAGCAATGAGCACGACAACGAGAGCAACCCCAAGGATGCGGCAAGGAAGAAAGTGGTGCAACGCCCAGTGTACTTCGTCAGCTCTTTGTTACAGGGGGCTAGATCGAGGTACTCTGGCGTGCAGAAGTTTATCTTTGGTCTCATTATGGCCTCAAGGAAACTTCGCCACTACTTTCAAGCCCATGAGATCACAGTTGTTACTCGTTTTCCCTTGCAAAGGATACTCCGAAACCCTGAGGCTACCGGCAGAATAGTGGAGTGGGCTTTGGAGTTATTCAGCTTTGGTTTGAAGTTTGAGAGCACATCAACTGTTCAGAGCAAGGCGTTGGCAGAGTTTATTGCAGAATGGACGCCAACCCCTGATGAGGAAGTGACAGAGACAGTTATCCCCAGCAAGGGATTTCCCTAAGAATGGAGTATGTATTTTTGATGGAGCTTTTTCCCTACAAGGTGCAGAGGTTGGCGTGCTTCTCGTCGCCCCCTCCGGGGAGCACTTGAAGTATGTCGTCCAAATGCATTTTGCCTGGGAAGAAAGGACCAACAATACAGCTGAGTATGAAGGGCTCCTTGCCGAGCTCAGGATTGCAGCTGAATTGGGAATTAAGAAGCTGATCATTCGAGGAGATTCACAGCTTGTGGTGATACAAGTCAACAAGGATTATCAAAGTCCATTGATGGAGGCATACGTCAAGGAAGTAAGGAGGTTGGAGGAGCGCTTTGACGGATTGCAAACACAGCACGTACCCCGTGCGGAAAATAGCATAGCTGATCATCTGTCAAAATGCCGGAAAGGTACGAAGTTGGACTAATTTGGAAACATTGGGCAATTTGCTTTATACCTACTATTCCGTCTGGTTTTTGGTTTCTAGTCTGATTTTATTAGTAGCTATGATTGGGGCTATAGTACTTACTAGTGCTACGCAGAAGCTTCCTATGGAACCAGGGACTTTTGTTGTCCATCTCACTCAGCCCTACGTATCCCCAGCAGCAATAGCTCAGAAGAGGAGAAAGTTGGACTACGGTAAGCCTCTCCCGGTAGAGCCGTCCGCTCCTGGCAGAGACCCTGCCGAAAACAACTCCTCACAGCCTGCCGGACCACCCCCTCCAGCCGGGTCCACGAACCCCGCGAATGAGGCTGGTGCTCCCACAGCAGAGGAGGTGCTGCTAGTCCTTATTGTGGAGCCTCGGGCTCCAACTTGGGAAAGGCTCATTGTCCACTTCCTCCAAACCAGAGAGCTTCCCGGCGACCAAGATGAAGCTGAAAAAGTAGCCCGGAGGGCCAGTATGTATTAGTTTGTCGATGACACTCTGTACAGAAGGAGGCCCAAGGGTGTGAAATTGAAGTGTGTCTGCCGGGAAGAAGGAAAGGAACTGCTAGCTGAGATTCACACAGGAATGTGCGGCTCCCACATTGGATCAAGGGCATTAATTAGTTGGGAAAGCATTCCAGCAAGCATTCTATTAGCCCACAGCCCTCCAAGATGCGGTTGAGCTAGTCACGACATGTGAAGCCTTCCAGTTCCATTCCAAGAAAACACACCGCCTACCCAAGCTCTTCAAACAATCCCTCTATCATGGTCATTTTCGGTCTGGGAGCAATCGGGGGCTTTGAATTCTTGTTCGTTGCCGTCGACAAGTTTACAAAGTGGCCGGAAGTGACTGTCGTGAGAAAGGTGACTGCTCAGTCAGCTATCAAGTTCTTGAAAGAATTGGCGTGTCGTTTTGGAGTTCCGGCAAGGATCATCACCGATAAGGGCACTCAGTTCACGAGACGCGCCTTCATGCAATATGTTCATGCCCTCGTATGCAAGATCTCATTTCCCTCGGTGGCACACCCCCGGAGAAATGGACGAGCTGAGAGGGCGAACGCTGAAGTGCTGCGTGGACTCAAGACAAGAACTATTGATACGCTGCAGAAGCACAACAGGTGGTGGATCGAGGAGCTGCCGATAGTTCTCTGGTCCCTCCGAACGACACCAAACCGAGCTACCGGGCAGACTCCCTTCTCCCTGGTCTACGGGGTAGAAGCAGTTATCCCCACGGAACTCATTTACGGGTTGCCTCGAGTGCTTGCCTACGATGAAGTAGTGCAAGATCAGCACCGGCGTGACGACGCTATGCTACTCGAGGAGAACCGTCTCCGGGCTGCTAAGCGTGCTGCATGCTACCAGCAAGCCCTGCACCGCTATCATAGCCGTAGGCTTCATACCCGGTGTTTTGAGGAAGGTGACCTTGTCCTTAGGCGCGTTCAGTCCGCCAAGGGTACAAACAAGTTGTCACCGAAGTGGGAAGGCCCTTACTGGGTAGTACGAGTCACCAGACCTGGCACAGTCCGTCTGGAGACCGGAGATGGCACTTAGTTGCAAAACTCATGGAATATTGAGCATCTCCGCAAGTTCTACCCATAAGGCGCGGCTGTCGGGCCCTGCCCGGCTGCCACCCTTTTGTACAGCCCTTGCCTCAGCTTCATGTAACCCCTTGTACAAAGCCGGGGCGATGACCCCGTGCAAGAGAAAATTAAGAAGCATTGTGGGGGGCCCCGACCAAGATTTCATGCATGCATGAGCATTCCAAGATCACCGCATAAGCATTTCATGAGCATTTGCATATGCATATATATAGGATCGCATCCTGCATTCATTCTCATCTACATGAAGCTGCAGGTTCCTGCCGTGAACTTGGCTTCGACAAGGAGTTGAGAAGATTGCCCGGCACAACTGTCCCCGGCAGATAAGTTTTACCTCCTGTCCGTTAGTGTTCTATAAGCTATAACTTGTGCATAGGGAAGCCTCGCCGCTCTTTTGAGACTTAGGGGCTCCCATCCATGACTCGAACGTTGCTTCGGTCAGGATGGTCACAGTGGCCTTTGGTAAAAAGAAGTTGGCGAGGGGTTGGTACCATTGTCTGTTCCCTGGCAGACGCAGCTCTCCGGCAGTCAAAAGGGGTACCGGCAGCATAGCCTACCGGGGAAAACTCGTTTATTTATATTAAAGAGGCATCTCGCCTCTGCATGAACATACACATGCACGGGTTCCCGACATGGTTTATCTTTTTATTAATATGCTAATACAAGTACAAGCATTACAGAGCACAAACATGGACTTGAGAGATTACATTATTTGAATTAAAATTTGCCAACTACCGACGGATTTAAGATTGAAAAAACAAAAGTGCTTCGTAATGCCCTTTCTTGTCCCTCTCCTCCTAGGCACGACCGCCGAAGGCGAGGAGGGCAAAAGGAGCGCCTGGGCAGGAGCCCAGCCCGCTCCCCTCGGGCTCCAGGGGAGGTAGCCTGGTGTAAACGGGAGCGCGAGGGAACGCCTCGATGGAGAGCACGGTGGAGGAAGCCCCGTCGCTCACCGCCACCAGGGCCAGCAAGACTCGGCAGGGCTAACGGAGCTGCAGCCCGAGAGGAAGCCTGCCGGGATCCAGCTGGAGGACTGCTGGAGGAGCCCGGGAGCACCATCCGCACCTCTGCATCCAACTCCCCGGCAAATCACATTGCCAGGGAGGTGATGCAGATGCAGATGATGGTGCTGCCGCCTGATGAAGATGGTGCGGGCGGCGATCAGCCGGAGTCAGAGTCGTCGCTCCCCCGCCCGCTATCGTCATCATCGCCGTCACTATCCTCCTCGTCGCTTTCGCTCGAGGAGGAGCTTTCGTCGTTGCTCGAGCTCTCCGCGCAGCACCCTAAGCGACCTCCCGAGCGCCCGAAGATCTTGACAGAGAGCACGCCGTTCTCCATTAATTTGAACTGGAGAACGTGCCCCTCCGAGAAGCCGTGAGCACGGGCAAAGGTCTTCGAACCACGGCGAAGGTACATTACATGAGGGACAGGGAAGTCGACATCAACCCTCATACCTCCGTTCCCATAGCCCCTCATGTGCAGCCGCAGAGCGCGTGGTTGCTCGAGCTCCATCTCCCGCGCGAAGGGAGTTGGGAGGCGAAGATGACCACACAAGGGCTTGTATAGCCTGATGATGAACTCCCAAGGTTGGTCCCCGGCGTGGCCTTCCATCTGAGGAGGAGCTACCGATGGAGGCGCAGCCAAGGCGCCACCCCGCCCTCCTCCTCCTCGAGCGACGCGCCGCAGCGACCTCGACCTCGCCCCCTCCCTCCTCCCCTCGTGGCCGGTTCCACCACCATAGGGTCCGGGGAGGAGGGACGTGCTGTCGAGCAGAAGCCCTCGTCACCGCCGCTGAGGCACCGCCATGCCCTCACCCTCTCACCATGGCTAGAAGGGAAGGGTTGCGGAGAAGAAGAAGAAGAAGAAGAAGTGTGTGCAGAGAAGCGCCACCCCCGCCCCTTTTTATAGGGAAACGGGGCAGGGGGTTGGCTCCTCATACGGGAAATGGCCGCCCCGCTCCTCCAATACAGCCTCTCTGCACCTCTGTGGCTCTGAAAGTCGAGGCCGACCCTCTGCTCCAACCATCGGCGCTCGGTTTTCAGCCATGGCACTCCTCCCCGTGCCCTCCACATCCACCACCTAACACGCCCAATGCATGCGGAACATGTGGCAGGTGCGTGCGAAATGGGAGGCAAGTGGGATGGCAGTTTTCGTCCCGTGATCATGGGGTGAGGAGAATCCGCATGCCACGATCGAAGTTCTTCCGCAATGTTGCGCACGACGCGCGGGAAAACCGGAAACTGGCCCGGGATCAAGGCTAATGAAGAAGCAACGAAGACCTCAAGAGACCAGCCCCTTCAGCAACCCTCGCCTATGCACTTATTAGGCCCTACCCCGACGATGCTCGGCTGCGCGTTCGGGGCAGCCCGGGCGCTTCTGTCGGTGCAACAAACCCTGGGTCTGCTGCCCAGACTGTGCACAGGCACGGGAACAAGATTGAAGCACCAGCCCAAATCAGAGTGCAAGAGACCAAGAGATTCGAAGGACCAACATACAGATCAAAGGGACCAAGATCAAGCTAGAGAAGAAGGATTTCGTCAAGAGAAAAAGCCTCCCTTGCTAGGCAGGCGAGCCCGGCAAGGGGCTAGGCCACCCCCAGAAACAGTCAACCAAAGCACCCCGGCAGGGCCTACCGGGGGTCACGAAGGCAAAACCACCTCACCAACCACTCTACCATGACCCACGTCGTCAATCTGTGTGGTGTCAAGCCGCGAAGTGATTAAGTGGCAGCCATTCACCACATGGCAACTATTTTCTACAGGGGAAACCCACAGATGACACCCATCCTGCGACGTGTCAAGCGAGCAGGCGCGGAGCTGGCAAGATAGCCCGATAAGCCTTGCCGGGCAACCAGCAATGTGACATTGAGCGGCGCATTTAATGCACCCTGTCAGCCCACGGTGTTAGATATGATAGCACTGTTTGCTATCTTATCAATGCATAATGACTACTTTGCCACGGTGGTAACCCCTTGATCTATAAAAGGAGGCCCATGGCAACCATAGAAAGGGTTAGAAGAATGGATAACTCACACCCCCATATGCGCGTAGTCGCAGCTGCCCTAAGGCAACCCCTGCCGGGCAAGTGTACTGCGCTCCGCCACCACCTTTCCCCCATCAATCCACCAAACAAGGAGTTGGGTTTTATGCCTCACGGCGGCCCAAACCTGGGTAAAATTGCCTATGTCATCTCTGTCGTGCTGCCCCACGCTTGTCTACTCTTTGTGCAACGCGTCGCCCCCCTGTCGAACCAGCAAGGGACCCCCAGGTCCCATAGGTGGCCGTGGTTTCCCGCGACATAGCACTATAGGTGGAATAGAATATAGTGGTTGTGGAGAAGACAAAAAGAGGGAGATAGTCTCACATCAACTAGGTGCATCAACGGGCTATGGAGATGCCCATCAATAGATATCAATGTGAGTGAGTAGGGATTGCCATGCAACGGATGCACTCGAGCTATAAGTTTATGAAAGCTCAAAAAGAAAACCGAGTGGGTGTGCATCCAACTGGCTTGCTCATGAAGACCTATGGAAATGTGAGGAAGCCCATCGTTGGAATATACAAACCAAGTTCTATAATGAAAAATTCCCACTAGCATATGAAAGTGACAACATAGGAGACTCTCTATCCTGAAGATCATGGTCCTACTTTGAAGCACAAGTGTGGAAAAAAGGATAGTAACATTACCCCTTCTCTCTTTTTCTCTCTTTTTTTCCTTTTTTTGGGCCTTTTCTATTTTTATTTTGGGCCTTCTCCCCTTTTTTCCCTCACATGGGACAATGCTCTAATAATGAAGATCATCACACTTTTATTTACTTACAACTCAAAAATTACAACTCGATACTAGAACAAAATATAACTCTATATGAATGCCTCCGGCGGTGTACCGGGAAGTGCAATGACTCAAGATCGACATGTATAAAGATGATGAAAGGTGGCTATGCCACAAATACTATGTCAACTACATGATCATGCAAAGCAACATGACAATGATGAAGCATGTCATAATAAATGGAACGGTGGAAAGTTGCATGGTAATATATCTCGGAATGGATATGGAAATGCCACAATAGGTAGGTATGGTGGGAGTATGGTACTGGCGAAAGTTGCGCGACACTAGAGAGGCTAGCAATGGTGGGAGGGTGAGAGTGCGTATAATCCATGGACTCAACATTAGTCATAAAGAACTCACATACTTACTGAAAAATCTATTAGTCATCAAAACAAAGTACTACGCGCATGCTCCTAGGGGATAGATTGGTAGGGAATACCATCGCTCGTCCCCGACCACCACTCATAAGGAAGACAATCAAAAAATACTTCATGCTCCAACTTCGTTACATAATGGTTCACCATACGTGCATGCTACGAGACTCACAAACCTTAACACAAGTATTTCTCAAATTCACAATTACTCACTAGCATGACTCTAATATCACCATCTTTATATCTCAAAACAATCATAAGGAATCAAACTTCTCATAGTATTCAATGCACTTTATATGGAAGTTTTTATTATATCCCTCTTGGATGTCTATCATATTAGGACTAAATTCATAACCCAAGAAAATTACCATGTTGATTAGTGACTCTCAAAATAATATAAGTGAAGCATGAGAGTTCAATAATTTCTATAAAATAAAGCCACCGCCGTGCTCTAAGAATATATAAGTGAAGCAATAGACCAAAATTGCCTAGCTCAAAATATATAAGTGAAGCACATAGAGTATTCTAATAAATCATGATTCATGCATGTATCTCTCAAAAGGTGTGTACGGCAAGTATGATTGTGGCAAACTAAAAAGCAAAGACTCATATCATACAAGATGCTCCAAGCAAAACACCTATCATGCGGTGAATAAAATATAGCCTCAAGTAAAGTTATCGATAGACGAAGACGAAAGAGGGGATGCCTTCCGGGGCATCCCCAAGCTTAGGCTCTTGGTTCTCCTTGAATATTACCTTGGGGTGCCTTGGGCATCCCCAATCTTAGCCTCTTGCCACTCCTTATTCCATAGTCCATCAAATCCTTACCCAAAACTTGAAAACTTCACAACACAAAACTCAACAAAAAATCTCATAAGCTTCGTTAGTATAAGAAAATAAATCACCACTTTTGGTATTGTTGTGAACTCATTCTTTATTTATATTGGTGTAATATCTAATGTATTCCAACTTTTCCATGGTTCATACCCCCCGATACTACCCATAGATTCATCAAAATAGGCAAACAACACATAGAAAACATAATCTATCAAAAACAGAACAGTCTGTAGTAATCTGTAACACTTGAATACTTCTATAACTCCAAAAATTCTAAATAATTGGGACAACCTAGGAAATTTGCTTATAAATCCTCTGCAAAAAGAATCAGTATTTTATCATGCTTTTGTTAAAAATGATAATTGTTTTCCTGAGCGCAAAAATTTCTGTTTTTCAGCAAGATCAAATCAACTATCACCGTAAGCCATCCCAAAGGTCTTACTTGGCACAAATACTAATTAAAACACAAAACCACATCTAAGCAGAAGCTATATGAATTATTTATTTCAAAACAGCAAGGTAAAATATTGGGTTGTCTCCCAACAAGCGCTTTTCTTTAAAGCCTTTTAGCTAGGTATTGATAATTTTAATGATGCTCACATGAAAGATAGCAATTGAAACCCGAAGAGAGCATCATGTAGCATGTGAAAAGCACATCAAAGTCTAACATACTTACTATGCATAGGCATATTATAAGTAAACAAATTATCAAGGAAATCACAAACTAGCATATGCTAGAAAAAGAAAGGAACAATAGCAATCTCAACATAACGAGAGGTAATTTAGTAACATGAAAATTCCAACAACCATATTTTCCTCTCTCATAATAATTACATGTAGGATCATAATCAAACTCAACAATATAACTGTCACTTAAAATATTATCAACATGATCCACATGCATGCAAAGTTGACACTCTTCCAAAATAAGGGGATTATCATCAAATGAAGTCATGACCTCTCCAAACCCACTTTTATCAAAAAATTCATAAGATTTATCAATCTCCAAAGTAGAGGGATAATTATTTCCTGAAGTTGAGACTCTTAAAAACCCACTTTAAATATTGTAGCAAACAAATTCATCATGAGGCTTAAATAAGTTTTCAAGATCACAAGAAGCATTATCACCCCAATCATGATCATTGCAATAAGTAGAGGACATAGCAAAACTAGCATCCCCAATCTTGGGGTTTTGCATATCATTAGCACAATTGACATTAATAGAATTTATAGTATCATCATTGCAATCATGCTCTTGATTCAAGGAACTATCAAGTATGGGTGCAATAGCAATAATCTCATGTTTAACATAAGGAACTATAACAAATTCACCTCCATAAATATTGGCATCATGGCCACAAGAATAGCAAGCATAATGTTCATCAAGGAATATTTCAATCCAATCACAGAATCATAATTATCTATAGATTCATGCATATCATTATTTTCTTCCAAAGCAATAGTCATTCTCTCAATAAATTCTTTGATATAGGCCTTATGAGCATAGTTTTCATAGCAATATTTAAGGATGTCAAAATTTTCAGATTTGTAGAGTAATATCATACTTTTCAATCAAAGAAGCAACTTCATAAGCACCCTTAAAAGCAACAAATTCTTCAATTTGTTCGACATCATAGTAACTGTAAACACCCTTTTCATAAGTAGATAAGATTTCATTATCATTAAACTCATATAGGTAGGGAAGGTATTTTTTAGGGTTCTTGCAGCAACAAGTAAAATAACAAATTTCACAAAGATTCGAAGCATAGCATAGCAAAAAATTTATTTGATTCCATAAGAGTTTCCCTTTTCAGACAAACGATGACACACAAAATGAGCATACTCATCTAAAGATTTTCCCTCAACTAAAGTAGTTAGGGTTTCAGCACGAGCACATATGGATCGAAGATGGTCCAGGTAGAAAACCTTGAGTGGATCCATATCAATAGATTTTAAGCAAGCAAAGATGCATGCAAAATAGAAGGCGCATGGAAACACAAGCAAACATAAGATCGAACGAAAGGAGGGCGAAGAAAAGGGCAAATCTTTTCGAAAATCATTTTAGAAGTGGGGGAGAGGAAAACGAGAGGCGAATGGCGAATAATGTAATGCAAGAGATGAGAGTTTATGATGGGTACTTGGTATGTCTTGACTTGGCGTAGATCCCCTCGGCACGGCGCCAGAAATTCTCCCCAGCAACGGCGCCAGAAATTCTTCCTGCAACTTCTTGAGCTTGTGTTGGTTTTTCCCTTGAAGAGCAAAGGGTGATGCAGCAAAGTAGAGATAAGTATTTCCCTTAATTTGAGAACCAAGGTATCAATCTAGTAGGAGACAATATACAAATAACCTAATACCTGCACAAACAATCAAACAACTTGCACCCAACGCGATAAAGGGGTTGTCAATCCCTTCACAGTAACTTGCAAAAGTGAGATCTGCTAGAGATAGATAAACGATAAAGTAAATATTTTTGGTACTTTGGTTTATAGATCGAAAAGTAAAAGATTGCAAAAATAGTAGATCGGAAACTAATATTGTAGATCGGAAACTTATATGATGGAAAATAGACCCCGGGGCCATAGGTTTCACTAGAGGCTTCTCTCAAGATAGCAAATAATACGATGTGTGAACAAATTACTGCCAAGCAATTGATAGAAAAGCGCAAAGTTATGACAATATCTAAGGCAATGATTATGAAATATAGGCATCACGTCCGTGTCAAGTAGACCGAAACGATTTTGCATCTACTATTATTACTCCACACATCCACTGACTCCTGCCTGCATCTTGAGTATTAAGTTCATGAAGAACAGAGTTACGCATTAAGTAAGATGACATGATGTAGAGGAATTAACTCAAGGAATATGATGAAAACCCGATCTTTTTATCCTCGATGGCAATAATACAATACGTGCCTTGCTGCCCCTACTGTCACTGGGAAAGGACACCGCAAGATTGAATCCAAAGCTAAACACTTCTCCCATTGCAAGAAAAACCAATCTAGTTGGCCAAACCAAACGGATAGTTCGAAGAGAATTACAAAGATATCAAATCATGCATAAAAGAATTCAGAGAAGATTCAAATAATATTCATAGATAAGTTGATCATAAATCCAAAATTCATCGGATCTTGGCAAACACACCGCAAAAGAATATTACATCGGATAGATCTCCAGGAGCATCGAGTAGAACATGGTATTGAGAATCAAAGAGAGAGAAGAAGCCATCTAGCTACTAGCTATGGACATGTAGGTCTGGGGTAAACTACTCACGCTTAATCGGAAGGGCAATAGAGTTGATGTAGAAGCCCTCCGTGATCGAATCCCCCTCCAGAAGGGTGCCGCAAAAGGTCCCTGGATGGGATCACACGGGTACAGAAGGTTGCGGCGGTGGAAAAGTGTTTTCGTGGCTTTCTCTGGTGGTTTGGGAATATATGTGAATATATAGGCGCAAGAATTAGGTCAGGGGAGTCACGAGGGGCCCACAAGGGTGGGGGCACGCCCATCGTCCTTGTGGATGCCTCGTGGCTCTTCCGACTTGATCACCAAGTCTCCTGGGTGTCTCCTGGTCCAAGAAAAATCACCACGAAGGTTTCATTCGGTTTGGTATTCCTTTTTTGCGAAACTCAAAAACAAGGAAAAAACAGAAACTGGCACTGGCACTAGGCTCTAGGTTAATAGGTTAGTCCCAAAAAATAATATAAAATAGCATATTAATGCATATAAAACATCCAAAATAGATAATATAATAGCATGGAACAATCGAAAATTATAGATACGTTGGAGACGTATCATGTTGTCATGAGGAGAGGCAAAAGGAACATCTTTGGAATGGATGGAGTCGCCAACGAGGAAGACTACGACCAGTAGGGCAACCCGATGAGGGAAGATGACGATGAAGGTGAAGTATACGTCAAAAGAAGAATCAATACTACATTACCTAAGAAAGATCATACTCCATGAAAAAGGAAAAATCACAATGAGGGGCTCAATTATTCGTCAACGAACAAGAAGGGAAAGAAGCCCACTGAAAAACGAAAACGTCGACGCCGAGAAACCGTTATCGGTCAAATGATGTAATATATATGATCCTATTTTTTGTACACACTTAACCGTTATGGGTCAAATGATGTAATATATATGTTCCTATTTTGTATGCACACTTACCATTATGGGTCAAATGATGCAATATATATCGCCTTAGTTATATACATTGTACCACCTTCCCTTCATTCCGGCTCTCAGAAAAAAAGAAAAAGAAAAGAAAAGAAAGAAAGCAAAAAAGAAAGAAAAGAAAAGAAAATAAAGAAAGCAAAAAAAGATAAAGGAAAGGAAAAAAAGAAGAAGCAAGATGAAAAGAAAACAAAAAAGTAAGCAAAAAAGAAAAGGAAAAGGAAAAATGAAAATAGTAGCACGCGCGCTGGTTTAATAGAAGCACTATAGCTACGTTATGTACATTTGCGCCATCCTAGAAGCACACTATAGCTACTTCATATAGCAGTAGCGCTGTTCGCGGAAACGCGCTATAGCTACCTTAGCCATAGCGCGTTTTCCAAAACAGCGCTACTGCTATTTTCACATAACCCCCCGCGCGGGCTTCCCTCCTCTACTTCCTCCCCCAATTCCCACACTCTCTCCCCCCTCGTCACCAGTGCCCCAGCCCTCGCCCTCGCCGGAGCCCGAGCGCTAACGCGGACCCCGACATCACACGCCTCCTCCCTCGGCCCCGGCCCCGACCCCGATGCCACGCGCCTCCTCCCTCGACCCCGATGCCGCGCGCCTCCTCCCTTGGCCCCGACCCCGACGCGGCATGCCTCCTACCTCGGTCGTCGTCGGGCCTGCCTCCTCGCCCTGCACCCTCTGCAAGCCCCCCACCGCTCCTCTCTCTCTCTGCCATTAGGGTTCTAGCTAGGGTTCTTAGGTTAATTTACTTAGGTTTTATTTAGGGCAGTAGGTTAATTAGGTTATCTATTTAGTTAGGGCGGTAGGTTAATTAGGTTCTTATGTTAAATTACTTAGATATTAGTTATGTGAGTATGAAACCTAGGTTTTAGTTATGAACCCTAGGTAGTTATTTTTTTGAAGTGACGAATTTAGTTTTGAACCCTAGCTAGGTATCAAATTTAGTTATGAATTTAGCTAGGTATGAACCCTAGTTATGAATTTTGCGGTGATGAGTTTATCATATTTAGTTATGAACCCTAGGTATCAAATTTAGTTATGAATTTAGCTAGGTATCAAACTAGGAGAGAAATTTTATTCAAGGAATTTTTATTGGAATTTAGCTAGGTATCAAATTTTATTTTAGGAATTTTTATTGGTATTTAAAGAAAAAAAATAGAATTGTTGCTATTTGATTTTTTAGTTAACGCTATTGTTGGTATATGAACCCTATATGATATGTGGACATGTGATTCAAACTGGGCCATGGTGGAACAACCCCCCACTAGCTAGCTTATATTTGAAGTGGACATGTGATATTTTATAAATGATGGTTATGTGCAGGGTAAATGATCCGAGTGGCCTATGTTTCGCCGGAATGTTGATTCGTGTCCGTTTTGATGAATTTTAGGCGCTCGATATGTCAACTTTTTAGCAAAGGTCGTGCCAAAATTTCCCGTGAATTTTGGCATGACTTGTGCTAGAAAGTAGGCATATCAATTGCCAGGATTTGCTGTGACGGGAATGAAATGGCATTCCAGCAAACCATAGACCTTTTTTTATGTCATTTCTCATTTATTATAGTGTAAGAATTAAACGAGGAGACTTAATCATGGGAAACATGTCGAACAACGAAGAAACCAAGCCTTCTAACCATGATGCAGATGAGATGGATTATGAGGGTGAACAACAGTACCTCAAATTTTTGTCTGCTAAGCACAGTCAAGGTTTGCAGGGTGGCCTCGATGATGGTACTGACACCAACGTCGACACCGACGGAGCCGGCACTGATGGCGGCGCCGAGACCGACGGGGAAGGTACCGGCGCCGAAGCCGCTACCGAAAAGAAGAAGCAGAAGAAGCAGAGGATACGAAAACTAACAAACTCGGCATCGGACGACTGGTGATCACAAAGATGGCCCCTGGAAAGTTTGAGCCATTAGAGCATGAAGAACCTCGCAAGTGCTACGTAACCAAGTCGGATGCATCCTACGGGAATGCGCAAGCATCAACGACGATGACTTAAGGGGTAAAGAACATTTGAGGCAGTTGCTCCTGACGAAGTTGCACAAGAGATTCAAGTTCCCCGACCGGGATGATGGCATAGAACACCCGTGGGAAGATCCGAAGAAGAAAAATATTAACAATCATGCCATGGGCATGTTCAGCAATGATTT
Organism: Aegilops tauschii subsp. strangulata; assembly: GCF_002575655.3. Taxonomy (NCBI): domain Eukaryota; kingdom Viridiplantae; phylum Streptophyta; class Magnoliopsida; order Poales; family Poaceae; genus Aegilops; species Aegilops tauschii. The sequence continues at coordinate 262,708,516 of NC_053041.3, read as the reverse complement.
GGCCCTTGAAAGGGAGGATGAAACGAGCTATTGAGGCTGAGGAACCCCTGTCCGAGATTCTGGAGGAAAATCTGACACTTAAGGATGAGGAGTTCCAAAAGTTCAACGACACTTGCGCTACCAAGGCAGCCAAGGCTAAGGCTGCGAAATTCAAGAGCCTTCAGCAAAGGAACATGGGGAACCAACGCCTCGGAAGCCGTGGCTACCTTGGCAAATGGCCCATATGGGATAAGGATGACATGAAACGTGAAGCGGCGGGACTCCCTGACCCCTTCACGAAGTTCACCAACCCAATGGAGCGTGACTTCATCAGGGCCCGCTAGAAGTGGGACAAGGAAAGGAAGGTTTTCTACACGGACCCAATCATGAGGAAATTGATTAGAATACTGGTAATTATTCTTTTACCACCTTACATTTAGCTTCTGATCAAGTCGACTACACATTCATAAATGGTTCACGTTCCTTCTCCTGGACAAGCAACACAAGCTTGCAGCCGAAAGCCAGTCTTCGTCAAAGAGGCCCAAGTGGGACACCCCTCTCAACCGGGCCTTGAAGGAACTTAAGGGACTCCTTTTGGACCAGCGGCCGCAATATGGGCGTGTGCACGGCACCGGAGATGGCGCCACATGGAAGGTCTTTTACAACGAGGGCCCAAAGGCCAAGAAGCAAAAGAAGAAGTTTAGTCAGGCGGACATAGATGAGAAGGTGAAGCTTGCATTCGAGAAAAAAGCAGCCGAGCACACGAAAAAAGTAGCTGAGGAGAAAAATGAGTTGCTACAGCAGGCAGTCGCTGTAGCTGTAGATGCCTGCAGAAATGATTTTGCTACTAACTTGATCCCGGCTATCATCAGCTGGACGAAGGAAAATCCAGACAAGACTGTAGATGATTTCCCCATGCCTAGCTTCGTCGGGAGCAACTCGGTGAACAACACAACCGCACCATCACCTGCTCACGCAACCGCGCCCGCTCCCGCACTTGCTCATAGCAGCCCGTCCTCAGTCTCTGGCGCGCTAGGCGGGCCTTCGTCTTTGGGTGAGCTCGACACCCTCACGGTAATTACATGTCGCACCAACATATATCTAGAATATTCTGTTCTCGTTGCCTTTCGGATGTTTTATGCCGCAGACATGTGTTTGCAGGTCGACGAAACCGCGTGCACCGTTCTCTACTTGATCAAAGGCCAGAAGGTGGACATGGTAAAGGCGGTGATAACGAAGCCCTTGGAACTCACGTTCCACGGCCAACCGATGCCCGGTGGGCACTTTAGGGTTACCTTGTCGAGTGTGAAATTGGGGCACGAGGATTTGCCTCCTCCAGTACGGCTAGGGGGAGAGGACGACGAGACCCCGCCGCAGCTTGGAAACTGCACGGGTTGGGTGCTGCTATGGCCGAAGAATCTTCTTCATTTGGAGTCGGCCAAGAGCTCACAAATAACCACACATCAGCAAGCAGGTATGAACACCACCACCCCGCCTACGCAATTACCAGCGCCTGTAGTGCCGGGTGAGAGCGACGAACGACGCGAGGAAGGGGGTCCAATAGTGGCTGATGTAATCGCTCCCGTAGAACAAAGAATGGATGATGAGATGGACGAGGATGACCCTTTTCGCTTCCTCAATACAGATGCCTATGACGATGACTTGGATATGATGAGTCAGCCATATGACGACTCCGGCTATCAGCATGCTGATGAGGAGATGGGTGATCTGACCGGGCAGGAATGTCCTAGCAGGGTTGATTGCAAGAAGTCTCTCTTCATGCAATCCTCACAGGACACGCCTGAAGATGCCGCCTCAATAGATGCTCAACTAGCCGAGGGTCGTACAGTGCTTAGCCCGACAACATTGGGGCAGGGGTTAATGAAGGGTCTGGAAGGTTAGCCCAAGAAAAAGGAGAGGAGGAAACCGGCGAAGAAGGCTCTGCTGCCTACAAACAAGCCAAAGCACATAGCTGTCAGACGGCGGATTTTGAAGAGCGTGTACCCGTTAAAGGTGCCGCCATGTTCCATGTGACGGGCGAGCCGATGCTACCGTCGAAACCGCTGGAGGCAATATGAGGGGATCTCAACAGACTGCACGACCATGTGCTGTGGATTGAGAAAAACCTACTAGCCACGAAGGATCCAGGATATCTGACATACGTGGCTCGTGTGCTTGAGGGGAAGTGCTATGTCGACACACGGCCAGGGGAGGTGTTCTTCCTGCGGTTTGAGCATATCTTCGAGATGTTTCTGACAAGGCGGCTCGATTTTACAATCGTCCGCATTTTTGCGCTACATATGAGATCCGTCATGAAGTGAGAAGAAGGGTCTCAAATCTGTGTGGCAGATCCATACTACATGCACGAGTCCTTTTGAGTCTCGGCGACTTTAAGCGTAAAACTACTATGGAGTACCTCGAAAACTTCATGGTACAGAATAAGGACCAGGAAATTTTCCTCCTGCCTTATCATCCAAAGTAAGTCAGTGTCGGACAACCCTTTCGTACATTTCAATCATTCCTTCTCCCTCATATGGAGAATAATTTGAGGTGTTCTTTTTCCCGCAGCAATGGGCGCGCCATCCTTATCGTTCTTTACCCGCGATTCTCCCACGCCGTGTATTTCGACCCTACCAGAAACTACGAGATGGACGATCAGCCACCGCCATCGCCGCGCACTGGGAACGACGACTGGCACTCGCGTGATGACGTGGGTCGCCCTTCGGGTGGCGGGGCTAGCAGCAATGGTGGCTCGGGTGGCTCTGGTGGAGGTGCGGCTTCCACGGCCGGGTCATCGACGGCGGCGCAACCGCCGGCCAGGCACTTCGTTCAAACGGCCGCCTTGGGTGTTCGTCAGCATGGCAGTGTCAGCAGCTGCGTGGCTGCCGTCACGGGATCAGAGTTGGTGGTTGGGCCATGCATGGCTTGGGGCGCGTGCGGCAAACAGCTGGTCGCGTGCGACCGCATGCAGCCAAGCGTGGGGATTGGCTAGAAGGATCTGGAGGATGAGGCTAACCCCACAGCCCCTTGTCCGCTACTGGCGCATCGTTCAAGGCCAGAGGCGGCAGGGCCCGCCGATTCCCCCGCGTCGGTGCAGCTTTCCAGGTGGAGCCTGTGGGATGGGCACCGGGGCTTGGACCAGATGACTACAGGAGTGGACGAACGCACGAATTGGATGCTAAGCGAGGGCCCGGATCATGTCAGGCCGATACACATGGGATCTGTGCTGCTCGACTTGTCGGGCATGACTGGCGAGGAGGCAAATACTCTGGGAGGTGGGCCCATAGTGGGGGGATCCCACCCTTGGGATATGTTCCAGGTTAGCCTATCGAAAGATGGGGTTTTGCATGTAGATGGGACGTGCCCATGCACGCCACCACGTGACGAGACTGCCGGATCGGCTCCAGACGAGCGGTTGGCTGTGACCCAACCTGACACCGCATGTGACCAGCAGGTGGAGATGGTGCCATGCACTCCATTAGCTCAGGCATATCTATGCCCGATGCAGGCTGGTTGAGCTCTGCGCGGAGATGCGGCGGTCGGTCTCGCCCATTCTGCCAAGGTCGGAGAGTCGGGCTCCAGCCATGAAGGGTGGCAAACCAACAAAGAAGAGGAAAATAAACATGGCACCGACACGGAGGAGTGCGAGGATTGCTAAGCACGCGACCACCAAACAGCAGCAAGTTCTCATTAGAAAGTTGTGTCTCGCGCATGAGGGTGAGGTGATCTCAAAGGAAGCCCTTCGCATGTTCGTTGACCTATTCTCCCGCCCCCTCTCGGACGCGCACATTGCCGCCGTATTGGCTCTGTTTGGTTGGGAGTCGCCGGCTATGCCACTAGTGGAGGAGGCAGTTGAGGCTGCAGCGTAGCTCGTATGCGGGAGGTCAGGTGGTTCGGTTGCGTACTATCAATGAATGTACAACCCCTCAAAGTGATCGTGTTGAATGTTCGGGGCCTCAATGCTCCGGCTCATAGGAGTGCAGTCTATCAAGTGATTGCGTCGGCAAACCCGGCTATTGTATGCCTACAGGAAACAAAGCTACAAGATGTATCTGTGACCGTTCTACAACAGTGCCTTGGAAATAAATTTGGGAAGTTTTTCTACTTGCCGGCGATAGGGACTCATGGAGGAATCCTGGCGGCTTGGGATGACTCGATAACCCAATTGTCAAACCCACACTACACGGATAATACACTAACTACGATTGTGAAGACCGTGGGTGAGCAGGAATGGTGGCTCACGTGTGTCTATGCCCCCCATGAAGAGAGGGAGAAGGTGGATTTTCTTCAGGAGCTTGTGGATATTAGAGACCTCCATGTCGGTCCGTGGCTTGTGGCTGGTGATTTCAACTTGCTGGTAAATCAGGAGGATAAGAGCAATGCGTTGATCAATCAAAGAATGATGAGTAGATTTCGGGCAAAACTAAATCTGCTAGAGTTGAAGGAGCTGTACCTAAATGGTAGGTGCTATACTTGGTCCAATGAAAGGCGGCATGCAACGCTGGAGAAGATTGATCATGTTTTCGTTTCTAATGAGTGGGATGAGGTATTCCCACTTGTTTCCTCTCGGCTTTGGGAACGACCATCTCAGACCATTGCCCGTTGATGCTGGACATGAACATGGAGGTGCACACGCGTAAGAGGTTCAAGTTTGAGTCATTTTGGGTGAAGGCGGATGGTTTCATGGATACAGTGCAGGAAGCATGGAACTCAGTTCCGGTGGCGTCGAATGCATATCTTATGTTGCATGACAAGTTGAAAGCCACGGCTATGGCTCTTCAGAAGTAGAGAAATAGATGGATTGGTAATGTGAAGCTGCAAATACGCGTAGCACTGGAAGTGATAAATCGTCTGGACATTGCCATGGATGCTCGACAACTATCAGAGGCTAAGATGGAGCTCCGTAAGTGCTTGAAAAGAAAACCGTTGGGCTTGTGCTCTCTTGAAAGATCTATTGCTCGGCAGAGGTCGTGTTTGCTACAACTGCGGGAAGGGGATGGCAACACTAGGTTGTTCCATCAACAAGCAAGTCATCGGCAGAGGAAGAACACCATTCGAACAGTGCGGCATAATGGGAATATGTACACAGGCCAAGAAAAGGTGGCAGCTGCGGTGGATGACTATTATGGAGAGGCTTTTGGATCGTGTGAAATGAGGAGGCACGCGCTCAACTTGGAGGCTTTGGGATTGCCACGACTGGACCTAGCACACCTCGAGGAGCCCTTTTCCATGGTGGAAGTTGAGAAGGTTATTAAGTCCATGCCTCCGAATAAAGCACCAGGGCCAGACGGATTCACGAGCCGCTTTTACGCCACATGCTGGATATCATAGGAGAGGATTTCATGGCAGCAATGACATGCTTCTACAATGGTGACGTGAGAGGATTGGCGACAATTAACAAATCCCTTGTGTCCCTCTTACCGAAGGAGGGTGCCTTGGATGTGGGGGATTTTAGGCTCATAAACCTTGTACATGGAGCAGTGAAGATTTTTGAGAAGGTGCTTGCTTCTAGGCTTGTGGTGGAGTTACCGAACCTGGTTGGGAATCACCAAAGTGCTTTTGTCAAAGGATGATCACTGCACGACAACTTCATGTTAGTTCAGAGCATGGCCAGGCGTTTGTGCATGCTCTAAAAAACACTGCAGTGCTTTTGAAGCTGGATATGTCAAAAGCTTTTGACTCCGTCCAATGGCCATTTCTTCTGGAAGTTATGGAGCAGCTCGGCTTTGGCGCAAGGTGCAGATCATGGTGTGTGGAATCTTAGCAACTTCACAACAAGAATTATGGTGAATGGAGACCCGGATGAAACTATCTATAACAGCAAGGGTTTGCGACAAGGTGACCCCGTCTCACCGATGCTCTTTATTCTCACCATGGAGCCGCTGCATCGGCTCTTCGAGTGGGCTGAGCATGGGTTCTTGCAGCAGTTGGCGACAACAGGATTGAAGAAAAGGATCTTGATCTTTGCTGATGGTGTTGTCTTGTTCACCAAGCTGGAACCAATGGATCTTGCTATCTGCAAATGCATCTTTGACCTATTTGGGGAGGCATCGGGCCTGCACATAAACATGAGCAAATCGGTCGCGCTGCCGATACGGTGTTCAGATCAGAGTATAGCCTTGGCCAGTCAGGAGCTTGGATGTCCGGTGGGATCTATCCTGGTTAAGTATCTTGGGTTGCCCCTGTCTCTAAGGAAGCATTCAATGGCTCAGCTTTAGTACCTGGTGGATCAGATGGCAAACCGCTTGCCAAGGTGGAAGGCAGCGCTTATGCCTAAAAGTGGAAGGCTCACGTTGGTGCTTTCGGTTCTGTGTGCAATGACAATCCATGTGATGATGGCTTTGGACCTTCCTGTCAAAATGCTTGCGACCATGAACAAGATTTGTCGTGGGTTTCTCTGGTGCCGGAAAGCGGAGGCAAATGGAGGCAATTGTGCGGTGGCGTGGGAGACTGTGTGTGCCCCGAAATGGGCAGGAGGTTTAGGACTCCCTAACTTGAGGTGGATGAATGTGGCAATGTAGGCCAAATGGGCATGGTTGCAGAGGACGGACATCAGTAGACCATGGAGTGAATTCAAAATCAAAGTACCAGCCGATGCGATGCAAATCTTCCAAGCGGCCACAAGGTGCATGGCAAATAATGGGCTAAACACCTTATTTTGGGAAGACTGGTGGCTGGACGGGACGAGGATTCAGGAGATTGCCCCGGCTGTTTATGACATGGTGCTACGCCGGGTTAGATCGACGTGCATGCTTGGCCATGTGGTGACTGATGGGTCCTGGGCAGCATGCCTCGGCCCCAACATGAGTATGGTGGCACTGCGGCAGTTCCTACAGCTCCGGCAGAGGGTATAGGATTGGGAACCTGTTGAGAATGTCTCGGACATGATAGCTTGGTCTTGCGAGACGACGGGGCAGCTCACAGTGAGATCGGCGTACGCAGCGAACTTTTGGGGGCGGGAGGTTATTCCCTGCGCGGAGTTAACTTGGAAATCGCGAGCTCCATCACAATGCAAATTCTTTGCATGGCTGGCACTACGAAACAGATGTTGGACATCTGACCGGCTTGCTAGGAGGGGGCTGCCGCATTGTAACACCCTGAGAATCATGCTACAGTAACCCCCTGTGATTAAGCTAATCATATTGCTAAACAGGGCTAGATCACATTTGAACCACACCCTTGTCAAACTCCTAGTTCAAACTTCAATTAAATTTAAAAGTGGAAAATAAAAGTTTTCAAAAATTCAAACAAAAATGTTCAGTGGGTTCTAAATAATACACTGGTAATTATGGTGGAGAAATCACATTTTTATAAAATGTCTAAATACTTTTAAATGAAATAAAACAAAAAAGGAAATAAACAAATAAAAGGAAAACAGAAAACAGATCCCAGAAAGAAAAAAAAAAGGAAAAAGGGAAAAGACCCCCCTCCCCGCTGGGCCTCGGCCCAGCTGGCCGTCGACCCACCCTAGCCGGCCCACTCCCCCTCCCCGGTCGGGTCTCTGTTCCCCCGACCCCGTCGCTACAGGAGGCTGGTCGCCGCCGGACCCCCCCTCGCCGGCGATGAACCCCGCGAGAGGATAAGGCTGCCACGCCTCGACTCCTCGATCCCCTCTCCAATCCCCCTGGCGTCCCCATCCATTCCCCTCCTCCTCGCTCGCTCTCTTCCCTCCTCTGTCGTCCGAACGCCATCGCCGTGCCGTCACCGTGCTCGTGGCCACAAGCCTCCCCAGCGCTCGGGAGGATGTCGAGGAGCACCGCCGTCCTCTTCTGCACCGTATGCAAGCGCTAGGTTGAGCCGGAGTGCCTCGAGACGTCGCCGCCGGCCTTCTTCCCCAACCACGGCCGTCGTCGTCCACCTCATCGATCTGCCTCGCCGGACCACCCCGCGCCCGCTTAGCACCTCTGCAGACCCCCCCTGTGAGCATCTCTCTCCTTCCCCTCACTCAACGCGCTCGATTGCGAGCTCTAGCAGCTGATCCGCCATCGGCCGAAAGCTTGCTCCGCCGCTCACCTCGCCGTTGCGGCCACAGCTCACGCAGCTGGCGTTTGAGCACGCCGTCGTGCTCAACATCTCCGTAGGAAGCCGTAGCACCCACTAGCTCTTTCCCGCATGCCCCCTGCGTCTTTCCCGTCAGTGCCGTGCTCTGGTCGCCGCCTCGGCTCATCGCCGGTGCCACTTCCGACCACCTCGGCACCTGCCGCTTGCCGCGCCCGATGCGCGCGAGCGTCAGCTCGTAATAGGACCTAACCGCGCTCCAAATGGGCCACCGTGGGCGAAACCCGAGCTCACCCGCGCATCGCCGCCGCGTTGGAGCTCGCCGGAGCCCCTCTCCGGTGCCCTGCCGACGTGGCCGGCCGGGCCCCACCCCTGGGTCACTGCCAGTGGCCCCCACGGGCCCCAGTTGACTGGGTTGACCCAGTCAACTGCTGACTGGGCAGGCCCAGTCACTGACATGCGGGCCCCCCGCAGAAATTAAAAAAATAAAAGAAAAGGAAAATGTTTTATAATTAAAAATAATTAGTTTAGCTAAACACTCACTGACATGTGGGGCCCGTCCCTCTAATTATACTGTTAGTTTAGTTTAACTAAATGTTAGACTAACAGAGGCTGACATGTGGGTCCCACTGGACCCACCTGTCTGGTTTGACTGGTCAGCCGACCTGTTGACTTGCTGACGTCAGCATTGCCTCATGCTGACGTCATAATTCATTTTTCTTAATATAAATAATTCCAGAAATTCAAATAAACTTTGAAAATTCATATCTTTTAAACCGTAACTCGGATGAAAATGTTTTCTATATGAAAGTTGCTCAGAACGACGAGACGAATCCGAATACGCAGTCCGTTCGTCCACCACACCTCCCTAACCTATCGAACTAGCAACTTTCCCCCTCCGGTCCGTCTGTCCGAAAACGTGAAACATCGGGAATACCTCCCGGATGTTCCCCCCCTTCACCGGTACCACCTACTGTCGCGTTAGGACACCCCTAGCACCGCTCACTGTCATGTCACGCATCGTCATGCTTATGTTTGCATTGTATTTACTGTTTCTTCCCCCTCTTCTCTCCGGTAGACTACGAGACCGACACTGCTGCTGCCCAGTTCGACTACGGAGTCGACGACCCCTCCTACTTGCCAGAGCAACCAGGCAAGCCCCCCCCCTTGATCACCAGATATCGCCTACTCTCCTCTATACTGCTTGCATTAGAGTAGTGTAGCATGTTACTGCTTTTCGATATCCTATTCTGATGCATAGCCTATCCTTGCTACTACTGTTGATACCTTTACCTGCAATCCTACATGCTTAGTATAGGATGCTAGATTTCCATCAGTGGCCCTACATTCTTGTCCGTCTGCTGTGCTATACTATCGGGCCGTGATCACCTGGGCGGTGATCACGGGCATATACTTATATACTATATACATGACACATGTGATGACTAAAGTCGGGTCGGCTCGTAGGAGTACCCGCAAGTGGATCTTTGTGGCGGAGCGACAGGGCAGGTTGAGACCGCCTAGGTAAGAGGTGGGCCTGGCCCTGGTCGGCGTTCGCGGATACTTAACACGCTTAACGAGATCTTGGTATTTGATCTGAGTCTGGCCATTTGGTCTATACGCACTAACCATCTACGTGGGAGTAGTTATGGGTATCCCGACGTCGTGGTATCAGCCGAAGCTCTTTTGACGTCAGCGACTGAGTGGCGCGCGCCGTGTTGGACCGCTTTGACGTAACCGCCGTGATCGTGTGGGTTGCTAGGTCTGCTCGCGGCCGCGTTCGCAACGTGCAGGTGTGCATAGGGCGATGGGCCCAGACCCCTGCGCGCATAGGTTTAGACCGGCGTGCTGACCTCTCTGTTGAGCCTAGGTGGGGCTGCGACGTGTTGATCTTACGAGGCCGGGCATGACCCAGAAAAGTGTGTCCGGCCAATTGGGATCGAGCGTGTTGGGTTATGTGGTGCACCCCTGCAGGGAAGTTTATCTATTCGAATAGCCGTGTCCCTCGGTAAAAGGATGACCCGGAGTTGTACCTCGAGCTTATGACAACTAGAACTGGATACTGAATAAAATACACCCTTCCAAGTGCCAGATACAACCCGGTGATCGCTCTCTAACAGGGCGACGAGGAGGGGATTACCGGGTAGGATTATGCTATGTGATGCTACTTGGAGGACTTCAATCTACTCTCTTCTACATGCTGCAAGATGGAGATGTCCAGAAGCGTAGTCTTCGACAGGACTAGCTATCCCCCTCTTATTCCGGCATTCTGCAGTTCAGTCCACTGATATGCCTCTTTACACATATACCCATGCACATGTAGTGTAGCTCCTTGCTTGCGAGTACTTTGGATGAGTACTCACGGTTGCTTTTCTCCCTCTTTTCCCCTTTCTATACCGGATTGTCGCAATCAGATGTCGGAGTTCAGGAGCCAGACGCCACCGTCGACGACGACACCTACGGCACTGGAGGTGCCTACTACTACGTGCAGGCCGCTGACGACGACCAGGAGTAGTTAGGAGGTCCCAGGCAGGAGGCCTTGCCTCTTCGATCGTTGCTACTTTTGTGCTAGCCTTCTTAAGGCAAAACTTGTTTAACTTATGTCTGTACTCAGATATTGTTGCTTCCGCTGACTCGTCTATGATCGAGCACTTGTATTCGAGCCCTCGAGGCCCCTGGCTTGTATTATGATGCTTGTATGACTTATTTATGTTTTAGAGTTGTGTTGTGATATCTTCCCGTGAGTCCCTGATCTTGGTCGTACACATTTGCGTGCATGATTAGTGTACGGTCAAATCGGGGGCGTCACAAGTTGGTATCAGAGCCGACTGCCTGTAGGAACCCCCCTTCCACACTCCTTGGCCGAAGTCGAGTCTAGACATTACAAAAACTTTTACTAACATGGCTGTGTGTCTTACGGGCCCACGTCGCCATTGGGTGGTACTAGGATCTTTTACTCCTCGACCTTTACTCTGGGACTCTGAACTCTCTTCTACTCGGGTTAAACGAATTTACTAACTCTAACACTAGGATCCCGTGACCGCGTTCACCCCAAAGATGGATAAGCCATAGTTGTTTCTTAGAATAGTACTTTGAACAATTCACACACTGTCAATTGACTCCTTTGAAACGTCTTTGCTTTCAGATGGAACCCTCGAGGCAGGTCGTGCACCACACGACGGCCATTGGTGCCTCGGGATCACCTGCGGTGCTAGCTGAGATGATGACCTATTTGGGTTATCGCTGGCACCCTGAGTACACCGTCTACGAGGAGTACCAGGACTTTAACCAGGAGCAGTACCGTGCCATCGTCCACCTCTACTCTCGGGAGTACGACTCCACTACTGTGCTGCACACCGCACATGGTGTTGGTGTGACCATCGATATGGCTGTCCACGATGCAGCCTATGCTGCTCTGACACGTCTTCGTGGAGAGTATCGGGAGTTGGACACCTCCCCTTTCAGGCACATTGCTATCGCCTCTGATGTTGGTGCAGAGGGATACTATACTGCTGCCTACTCCACTGTCACCCGGGAGCCCTTCTACCATCAGCACCTGGTTCTGCATGCTGATGGGCTGGATCGAGCTAACCGAGCTCTTCGCCACGAGATGTACACCACCCGTCAGCACCTTTACCGTGCTCTGACGCTACTGCACCCCTTTGTCCGGTCTGGACAGGTACCGCGTACTGCGATCTACCCAGCCAGGACCGTGATGCCCCACGGTGTTGGTTGGCCAGAGGTGGGAGGCTACTCTCCCGCACTTGGTTCTCTTCTGCCACCTGAGCGTCGGGCTCTACACCTGAGTATCCGCGGCCCCCAGTCTGCTGACGTGGAGAGCTATCCGTTGCCTCACTACCAGCTGTCGGGCTACGATTACCTCCACAGTACCTCTTGGGACTGATGTAGGCTTGATTGTAGTATTAGTTGCAGTCGCCGCGAGCCTGTGTGCCGCCTATGATGTTTTAGTCTATGTCCTGAACTCTGTGTACTGAACTCTATGCATGACCCCTTTTGTAAACTATGCCGACTACTATGTAGTAGCTATCGTGCTCCTTTCAATTATGCATGTTTCATCATGAATGATTCTTGTCATTGCAAATTTTCTCAATGCTGAACTACCCCTGTTATATATTAGCAGGATGGTTAGACCAGGTGGTCGTGGTCGTGGTGGCGATGCCCCACCACCACCTGAGTACATGGCTGGTATGATCCAACAGTTTGAACTGAACCGCCAATTCATGGAAAATATGATGGCTCAGTTTCCTCGCCCCAATATGAACCAGCAGCCAGCCCAAGTAACTCTTCAAGATTTCATACGCCTCAACCCAACCATCTACCGCAGCTCAACTCAGCCTCTGGATGCTGATGACTGGCTCCGTGACATCACCTATGAGATGGAGTCTGCTGATGTAGCCCCTACCAGCTATGTCAATTTTGCTTCCTTCTTCTTGAAGGGACCCGCAGCTCAATGGTGGGACAGCCACAGGCGTACTCTGCCAGCTGGAACGATCATCACCTGGCCAGACTTCCAAGCTGCTTTCCGTGCCCGCTTCATTCCTCAGAGAGTCATGGACCGGAAGAAGCGTGAGTTCCGCAACCTCACCCAAGGCAACAAAACTGTCGAAGCTTATCAGCGGGAGTTTCTGGACTTGTCCCGCTATGCTGAAGAAGACATTGCAACTGATGCACGCAGACAGGAGAAGTTCCGTGATGGACTACAAGCTGACATCAAGCTCGCACTTCTAGTGCATGACTTCGCCGATTTCGCCACCTTGGTGAATAAGGCCATCAATGTCGAGACTGGTCTGCAGGAATACCAGAGCTCTCAGAGGCGCAACCGTGACACGGGCTCATCTTCGGGCTCGCCCTCACAGAAGCGTAAGATATGGATCCCGAACAGCATGTATCGTCCAAATGCACCTACTCCCAGGAAATCTTATGCTGCACCGCGTCTGCCTCCTCCACCATCTAAGCAGTCAGAGCTACCAGCTCCCCCACCTGGGGCTCCTGTTCCCACTCCCGATAATGGTCTGTGCTTCAAGTGTGGTCAACCGGGTCACTTTGCCAGGAACTGCTATCAGAATCAGAATCAACTGGCCCTTCCAGCAGCTGGCCGTGGTAACAACCAGCCCCGCAACAACAATGCTAAGTCTCATGGTCGCGCTCATGCCAACCACGTTGATCTCAGCGAAGCTCAAGACCAGCCTGCTACTGTGATGGGTACACTCCTCGTAAATTCAGTACCAGCATCCGTTTTATTTGATACAGGAGCATCCCATTCATTCATATCAGCAGAATTTGCATTCCTGCATGGCATTCATTACGAAGAGATAAACACTCCGCTAGTGGTACACACCCCTGCGGGCCAATGCCAAACCTCTATGGTTAGTCGCGATGTTACTGTTGAAATTGAAGGACTGGAATTTCTTGTCTCTCCCATCGTACTGAAGTCCTGTAGCATTGATCTCATTCTGGGAATGAATTGGTTAAAAGCGCATACTGCTTCAATCGTTTGCACCACTAAGACCGTCCATCTGCTACACCCTTCAGATGAGATAGTTACTTACCAAGCCCATCTGGTGCAAAATGCCGAGGCAAGGCTCTATGCATTGAATGCATTGAATGCATTGAACGCTGCACCACTCGAGGGCATTGAAAACATTCCCGTCGTGCGTGAATTCCTCGACGTCTTCCCTGAAGAACTTCCAGGGATTCCCCCTGCTAGAGCTGTCGAATTCATCATCGACTTGAAACCAGGCACCACTCCTATAGCCAAGCGACCCTACAAAATGCCGCCGCATGAACTCCTTGAGCTTAAGGAGGAAATCGACAAGTCTCTTCGCAAAGGATTCATTCGTCCAAGTTGCTCTCCTTGGGGAGCACCTTCTCTCTTTGTCAAGAAGAAGGACGGGACAAACCGGTTAGTTCAAGACTACCGTCCTATAAACCAAGCTACCATTCAGAATAAATACCCTCTTCCTCGGATCAATGATCTGTATGATCAACTGGCGGGTTCGTCAGTGTTCTCTAAGCTTGACTTGAGGTTGGGCTACCACCAGATCCGTGTTCGCGAAGAGGATATCCCAAAGACCGCCTTCGTGACTCGCTATGGTTCATACGAGTACACCGTCATGTCTTTCGGTTTAACCAATGCTCCAGCCACCTTCTCTCGTCTGATGAACTACATATTCATGGATTACCTCGACAAGTTCGTCGTGGTTTATCTGGATGATATCCTGATATTTTCCAAGAACGAAGAAGAACATGCTGAACATCTTCGACTTGTGCTGGAGAAACTACGAGAACATCAACTATATGCCAAGTTCTCTAAATGTGAATTCTGGCTACCAGAAGTAACCTATCTGGGGCATGTCATCTCTAAGGATGGTAATGCCGTCAACCCCGAGCGAGTTCAGGCTATTCTTGATTGGACTCCTCCCAAGAACGTTAAGCAAGTCAGAAGTTTTCTCGGTCTCGCCAGCTATTGCCGTCGATTCGTCGAGAACTTCTCTAAGATCGCCAGGCCTCTGACTAACCTGTTGCATAAGGGTGTCAAGTTCCAATGGACAGACAAATGTCAGGAAAGTTTCCAGGCACTCAAAGACAAGTTGACTTCTGCCCCAGTTCTAGCTCCACCTGATACTAAGAAGGACTTCGTCATTTACTGCGACGCTTCCCGTCAAGGGTTAGGCTGTGTCCTAATGCAAGACCGCAAAGTGATTGCTTATTCCTCTCGACAATTGCGCCCTCATGAAGAGAACTACCCAGTTCACGACCTCGAACTTGCTGCAGTCATTCATGCGCTGAAGCAGTGGCGACATTACCTTCTCGGTAATCGTTGCGAGATCTTCACTGACCACCAAAGTCTGAAGTATCTGTTTACTCAGCCAGATCTGAACCTCCGCCAGCAGAGATGGATGGAGCTTGTTGCAGACTTTGACTTGGGTATTTCCTATATGCCAGGCAAGGCTAATGTAATGGCTGATGCCTTGAGCCGCAAGTCTTACTGCAACCACCTCCAGGTTCATAAAGTTCAGCCCTCGCTTGTTGAAGAATTCAGGAAGCTGAACCTCCATATTGTTCCTCCGGGTGCACTCGCCCCCCCTCCTAAGGAGTTCCGCAAGATGAACCTCCGTGTTGTTCCCCAGGGTTCCCTCAATACCCTGGTCGTCGAACCAGATCTCCTGGACTCCATCAAGAGAATACAGGGGTATGACTCTGAAGCCCACAAGATTAAGCGCTACCTCGCAGAAGGAAAGCCCTCATTCTTCACCATTTCTGAAGATGGCGCCCTATACTTCAAGGGCCGCCTAGTGGTGCCATGTGCAGAGAAAAACCTGGATATGACACAGGAAGTTATGAAAGAAGCTCATGATACGCCTCTGTGTATCCATCCTGGTAGTACAAAGATGTATCAAGATATCCGTCAGAGATTCTGGTGGACTAATATGAAGCAAGACATTGCTCGTTATGTTGCTGAGTGTGACGTTTGCCGTCGTATCAAAGCAGAACATCAAAGGCCTGCTGGAACTCTGCAACCTATCTCTATTCCTGAATGGAAATGGGACCATGTTGAGATGGACTTCGTCACTGGATTTCCCAAATCGCAGAAAGGTAATGATGCTATTCTTGTCGTCATTGACCGGCTTTCCAAAGTTGCACATTTCCTGGCAGTCAAAGAAACGATCACTGCTAGCCAGTTGGCAACGCTCTATATGTCTAGGATTGTTTCACTCCACGGTATTCCATTGGTTATCAGTTCAGACCGTGGCAGCTTATTCACTTCAAGATTCTGGGCAAGTTTCCAAGAAGCTATGGGCACTCATCTGTCATTTAGTACTGCGTTTCATCCTCAATCGCAAGGACAAGTTGAACGCGTCAATCAAGTTCTCGAAGACATGCTTCGAGCTTGCGTTATTTCCTTCGGCAAGAAATGGGAGGAATCTCTCCCGTATGCTGAGTTCTCTTATAATAATAGCTATCAAGCTAGTCTGAAGATGGCCCCCTTCGAAGTGTTATATGGACGAAAGTGCCGAACCCCCCTGAACTGGTCAGAAACTGGGGAACGTCCACTCATCGGACCGGATATTATCCAAGATGCCGAAGAACAAGTCCGCATTATTCGCGAGAATCTCAAGACTGCTCAGTCACGTCAGAAGAGTCAGTATGACCGTCATCATAAAGACATGGTCTATCAACCTGGCGAAAAGGCTTATCTTCGAGTCACACCTATGAAGGGTGCTCACCGCTTCGGGATCAAGGGCAAACTAGCTCCTCGCTATATTGGCCCATTCACTATTCTCGAAAGGCGTGGAAAAGTGGCATACCAACTGGAACTACCGCCGAACCTTTCTCAGGTTCACGATGTGTTCCATGTGTCACAGCTCCGCCGTTGCTTCAAGGATCCAATCCGAGCTGTGGATCACGAAGTGCTCGAATTGCAACAAGACCTCTCCTATAAGGAGCATCCGGTCCACATTCTCGACCAAGCTGAACGCCGCACACGTCAGAAGGCGATCAAGTTTCTCAAAGTCCAGTGGTCGCACCATTCTGAAGATGAGGCCACTTGGGAACGAGAGGATCGTCTGCGCGAAGAATACCCCGCACTGTTTCCTTCTACCTCCTAAATCTCGGGACGAGATTTCTTGTAGTGGAGGAGATTTGTAACACCCTGAGAATCATGCTACAGTAACCCCCTGTGATTAAGCTAATCATATTGCTAAACAGGGCTAGATCACATTTGAACCACACCCTTGTCAAACTCCTAGTTCAAACTTCAATTAAATTTAAAAGTGGAAAATAAAAGTTTTCAAAAATTCAAACAAAAATGTTCAGTGGGTTCTAAATAATACACTGGTAATTATGGTGGAGAAATCACATTTTTATAAAATGTCTAAATACTTTTAAATGAAATAAAACAAAAAAGGAAATAAACAAATAAAAGGAAAACAGAAAACAGATCCCAGAAAGAAAAAAAAAAGGAAAAAGGGAAAAGACCCCCCTCCCCGCTGGGCCTCGGCCCAGCTGGCCGTCGACCCACCCTAGCCGGCCCACTCCCCCTCCCCGGTCGGGTCTCTGTTCCCCCGACCCCGTCGCTACAGGAGGCTGGTCGCCGCCGGACCCCCCCTCGCCGGCGATGAACCCCGCGAGAGGATAAGGCTGCCACGCCTCGACTCCTCGATCCCCTCTCCAATCCCCCTGGCGTCCCCATCCATTCCCCTCCTCCTCGCTCGCTCTCTTCCCTCCTCTGTCGTCCGAACGCCATCGCCGTGCCGTCACCGTGCTCGTGGCCACAAGCCTCCCCGGCGCTCGGGAGGATGTCGAGGAGCACCGCCGTCCTCTTCTGCACCGTATGCAAGCGCTAGGTTGAGCCGGAGTGCCTCGAGACGTCGCCGCCGGCCTTCTTCCCCAACCACGGCCGTCGTCGTCCACCTCATCGATCTGCCTCGCCGGACCACCCCGCGCCCGCTTAGCACCTCTGCAGACCCCCCCTGTGAGCATCTCTCTCCTTCCCCTCACTCAACGCGCTCGATTGTGAGCTCTAGCAGCTGATCCGCCATCGGCCGAAAGCTTGCTCCGCCGCTCACCTCGCCGTTGCGGCCACAGCTCACGCAGCTGGCGTTTGAGCACGCCGTCGTGCTCAACATCTCCGTAGGAAGCCGTAGCACCCACTAGCTCTTTCCCGCATGCCCCCTGCGTCTTTCCCGTCAGTGCCGTGCTCTGGTCGCCGCCTCGGCTCATCGCCGGTGCCACTTCCGACCACCTCGGCACCTGCCGCTTGCCGCGCCCGATGCGCGCGAGCGTCAGCTCGTCATAGGACCTAACCGCGCTCCAAATGGGCCACCGTGGGCGAAACCCGAGCTCACCCGCGCATCGCCGCCGCGTTGGAGCTCGCCGGAGCCCCTCTCCGGTGCCCTGCCGACGTGGCCGGCCGGGCCCCACCCCTGGGTCACTGCCAGTGGCCCCCATGGGCCCCAGTTGACTGGGTTGACCCAGTCAACTGCTGACTGGGCAGGCCCAGTCACTGACATGCGGGCCCCGCCGCAGAAATTAAAAAAATAAAAGAAAAGGAAAATGTTTTATAAATAAAAATAATTAGTTTAGCTAAACACTCACTGACATGTGGGGCCCATCCCTCTAATTATACTGTTAGTTTAGTTTAACTAAATGTTAGACTAACAGAGGCTGACATGTGGGTCCCACTGGACCCACCTGTCTGGTTTGACTGGTCAGCCGACCTGTTGACTTGCTGACGTCAGCCTTGCCTCATGCTGACGTCATAATTCATTTTTCTTAATATAAATAATTCCAGAAATTCAAATAAACTTTGAAAATTCATATCTTTTAAACCGTAACTCGGATGAAAATGTTTTCTATATGAAAGTTGCTCAGAACGACGAGACGAATCCGAATACGCAGTCCGTTCGTCCACCACACCTCCCTAACCTATCGAACTAGCAACTTTCCCCCTCCGGTCCGTCTGTCCGAAAACGTGAAACATCGGGAATACCCCCCGGATGTCCCCCCCCTTCACCGGTACCACCTACTGTCGCGTTAGGACACCCCTAGCACCGCTCACTGTCATGTCACGCATCGTCATGCTTATGTTTGCATTGTATTTACTGTTTCTTCCCCCTCTTCTCTCCGGTAGACTACGAGACCGACACTGCTGCTGCCCAGTTCGACTACGGAGTCGACGACCCCTCCTACTTGCCAGAGCAACCAGGCAAGCCCCCCCCCCTTGATCACCAGATATCGCCTACTCTCCTCTATACTGCTTGCATTAGAGTAGTGTAGCATGTTACTGCTTTTCGATATCCTATTCTGATGCATAGCCTATCCTTGCTACTACTGTTGATACCTTTACCTGCAATCCTACATGCTTAGTATAGGATGCTAGATTTCCATCAGTGGCCCTACATTCTTGTCCGTCTGCTGTGCTATACTATCGGGCCGTGATCACCTGGGCGGTGATCACGGGCATATACTTATATACTATATACATGACACATGTGATGACTAAAGTCGGGTCGGCTCGTAGGAGTACCCGCAAGTGGATCTTTGTGGCGGAGCGACAGGGCAGGTTGAGACCGCCTAGGTAAGAGGTGGGCCTGGCCCTGGTCGGCGTTCGCGGATACTTAACACGCTTAACGAGATCTTGGTATTTGATCTGAGTCTGGCCATTTGGTCTATACGCACTAACCATCTACGTGGGAGTAGTTATGGGTATCCCGACGTCGTGGTATCAGCCGAAGCTCTTTTGACGTCAGCGACTGAGTGGCGCGCGCCGTGTTGGACCGCTTTGACGTAACCGCCGTGATCGTGTGGGTTGCTAGGTCTGCTCGCGGCCGCGTTCGCAACGTGCAGGTGTGCATAGGGCGATGGGCCCAGACCCCTGCGCGCATAGGTTTAGACCGGCGTGCTGACCTCTCTGTTGAGCCTAGGTGGGGCTGCGACGTGTTGATCTTACGAGGCTGGGCATGACCCAGAAAAGTGTGTCTGGCCAATTGGGATCGAGCGTGTTGGGTTATGTGGTGCACCCCTGCAGGGAAGTTTATCTATTCGAATAGCCGTGTCCCTCGGTAAAAGGACGACCCGGAGTTGTACCTCGAGCTTATGACAACTAGAACTGGATACTGAATAAAATACACCCTTCCAAGTGCCAGATACAACCCGGTGATCGCTCTCTAACAGGGCGACGAGGAGGGGATTACCGGGTAGGATTATGCTATGCGATGCTACTTGGAGGACTTCAATCTACTCTCTTCTACATGCTGCAAGATGGAGATGTCCAGAAGCGTAGTCTTCGACAGGACTAGCTATCCCCCTCTTATTCCGGCATTCTGCAGTTCAGTCCACTGATATGCCTCTTTACACATATACCCATGCACATGTAGTGTAGCTCCTTGCTTGCGAGTACTTTGGATGAGTACTCACGGTTGCTTTTCTCCCTCTTTTCCCCTTTCTATACCGGATTGTCGCAATCAGATGTCGGAGTTCAGGAGCCAGACGCCACCGTCGACGACGACACCTACGGCACTGGAGGTGCCTACTACTACGTGCAGGCCGCTGACGACGACCAGGAGTAGTTAGGAGGTCCCAGGCAGGAGGCCTTGCCTCTTCGATCGTTGCTACTTTTGTGCTAGCCTTCTTAAGGCAAAACTTGTTTAACTTATGTCTGTACTCAGATATTGTTGCTTCCGCTGACTCGTCTATGATCGAGCACTTGTATTCGAGCCCTCGAGGCCCCTGGCTTGTATTATGATGCTTGTATGACTTATTTATGTTTTAGATTTGTGTTGTGATATCTTCCCGTGAGTCCCTGATCTTGGTCGTACACATTTGCGTGCATGATTAGTGTACGGTCAAATCGGGGGCGTCACACGCATCAGGATAAATGCCCTCTTTGTGACCAAGAGCAGGAAACAATTGACCATGTCTTACTAACATGTGTCTTCGCTAGGACGATTTGGATGGTGATTTGTACGGCATTAGGGAAGCCATCCACGCAGTGCCCTCATTCCATGGTTATGTGGAAAACAAGCGGCTGGCACCATGGCAAGGAAGGATTTGCACACTATACTGCTACTGACACTGTGGGAGTTGTGGAAGCATAGAAATGCAGTTGTGTTCAACGGTGCTTCGCCATCGACAGGTCGCCTCATGCAGAAAATTGAAACGAAAGGACGAAGTTGGTCGGTGTCTAGACTCATGAAAGGAAACATAGATTTTGTGTTTGCAGGCTTAGCTAGGTGGATTAGTGGCGAGGAGTAGTCCAGTTAGCGTACGTGGTGTGGAGTTGTACATACGGTCGTGAGAAATCACACCTTTTGTAAATGACCGGTGGAGGCATTCTATGCCTTTCCTTCTATAATATGTGATATGCACACTCGTGCATATTCGAGAAAAAGAAACTATGATAAGAAGGACTACTCCCACGTAATGAATATTCTAGATGATGCTCTCCAAGGCTTCAGCTTGAGGGGTGGCCACCTGTAGATCAGAAAACAAAGGAACTGCAAGATGGGTTCCTCGCATAAAACTAACTTCTGCTGCATCTATGTTCCGAAACCAAGCAGGAACGATGGATTCTACCTCCTCCATGTCATGATGGAGTTCAGAAGGGATCACCAAAAGCTTCGCATGACAACCAGAAACGATGATCATATCCAGAAGTGGGTAGAATCTCAAGGAGAAGCGGACTATAAACTTAGAGATGACTTCTTTCACATCCAGAGGGACATTGCGACGATCATCATGAAAGAAGTCGTCGAAGAGAAGGGGATGTTCCACCACGGCCCTATATCACGAGCTGACGTCCGAACTCGCATAGGCAAGCAAGGTCAGGACCTCACGCTGTTCAATAAGCTAGGGTGCATCCTCAATGATACGGAAGGATGGAAGTTCTAGTGATTTACGATGCCGATGCTGATGATATGTGTCGGTTGAACTTGTATACTTTCTGTCACGATGAAACTATGTGATGTCCATGGT
This sequence comes from Aegilops tauschii subsp. strangulata, assembly GCF_002575655.3. NCBI lineage: Eukaryota > Viridiplantae > Streptophyta > Magnoliopsida > Poales > Poaceae > Aegilops > Aegilops tauschii. Next base: position 262,687,042 of record NC_053041.3, on the reverse strand, counting down.
CCCTACCGAACTTGCGTAACGCTACTTTGTTAGTTTGGGTATGATGACATGTGCACCTCTAGTTAATTAGTTTGCGTACGATAAAACTACATTGACTATTTATGTTTACTATATGTTGCATCTAGTTGCTAACCCTTTCTTTTTCGTGTTGCTCAAGTATATTTTGTTGCATATGATTGTACATTCTCTTGATGAAGATGCATCTCTAACAGGTACCTAGATTCTTGATGGCAATGAAGCAGTGCTATGTTGTGTACAAAGGGAAGGTTCCAGGAGTGTACGACGACTGGCCCGAGTGTCAGGCGGAAGTGGAGCGGGTCTCGGGCGCCAGCCATAAACGCTTCAAAAGCAGACAAGAAGCAGAAGCTATTTACTTGAGGTTCACCCTAGCGCGAGAGAGGACTCATAACCGCTGCCTCATGTACTGCATAGTTCCGCTCTCACTCATAGTGATAGCTCTTCTCGTGTATATCATTGTTTAGATGGATGACGATGTAGTTGCAAGTATTCAGGACTTGTATCACTATTTTCGAGATGATGACGAGAGACCACTTTTTGTTGGATGATGATTATGATGATGGCATGATATGATGAGACTATTTGTATGTGTATGCTATGATTACATTTGTATGTGTATGATATGCTAGAGATTATTGTATAAAGCATGTTCAAATACAAAACAAATATGCAGGGAAAAATCAGAAACTAATAAAATTAGCAGTAGCGAGGGGAATAAAGTTAGCAGGAGTGCGCACTTACCAGTAGCGCGACTTATTTTAAAGTTCTACAGTTATTACCAGTAGCGTGTTCCTGTAAAGCCCACTACTGATACCCATGTAGAGCAGTGTTGTGGGTCAACACGTGCTACTGCTACAAGTTAGCTGTAGCATCGTATTAGTAGCGAGGGTCCCCGCTCTACTGATACACCGAAGACCCGCGCTATTGCTTGGCTGTTCCCTAGTAGTGCGCCCTTGAAGCTCGAAAATTATGTCGGTGTTCATACTCATAAGCGGTTCAGCATTCATATTGGGATCAGTGCCCTGCATGTCCTGCATGTGCCTACTGCATTCCATCATCACCTGAAAGGTCCATTGCCGCTTCCCGTGAGACTGATGGCAACCCAGCATTGAAGCTGGAACATTCAAATAAAGCAATGGCATGAGACCGTCATGTTTGGAGATAGGTGGCCCCTTGTCATCGAGGCCAATTATATTCGAATCCGTGACATAATCACCTTCACCTTCCAATCTGAATCCAAGATCAAGTTGAGGATTTAAGTTGCAAAGGACTTGATGGAGAAGAACATCAAATGCCCTATTCATGTGTTGATCGAGGTAATTCTTCTAGTAAATTCATCCTTGATTATGTATTCCATCATGTATGCTAAGCTTGCAAGCATGTCAGATAGAACTAGGTACTTTACACGAGCATTATAACTCGAAGTAGCCTCCAAGGTGTTTTGTGAGGATCATGCATAGTGTGTTCGAGAGGGCGATGCCCATTCCTACATCGGCCCACATTCCTGTACCTAGACCACTTCCAAGGGAAAACAAAATGGACACGAGCACCGGTTTCACATGGACGGTTGTTATGAAGGCGAAGGTTTTTGACGCGCACCCTAACTGATGTAGAGCACCCTAGGGACATCACCATGTCAAGAGCTCCTTTGCCAAGAGACACGCACCAAATCTACTTCAAACATACAAAGATGAATAATTCCCTATACGTGTGACTACTTGTGCCCTTCGAGGATGGTATACTACTTGACCCCTCTCTCGTGTACATGCATAGGTGTGAGTGGAGCTACACATTCGTTGAGCGGCAGTCCAAGCTCAAGAGTACAACTACACCATCCAGAAATTTTCGCTTTCCCTGGAAGATCTGACCACATCCAACCTCCATGAGGCGCAGAGTGCAAACTCTCTGGATACTCTAGACTCTACCCGAAAATTTGTTCGGAACATTCAGTGCCCAGAAGTTTTGGTCGTTCCCGGAACTTTCGGCCCTGCCTGTGAGCAGTGTATCGGGTGCAACCCATGTACCCATTTTCCCCCTCACTTACCCCTTCATAGATTGCACTATATATACTCCTCTCCCACCTCCATTCTAGAGATAGCTAGGAATAGATCTCATATCATAGAGCTTAGCTCATGTAATTCCCGTGTGGGATTCCTCTTGTGAGAGAGAGACTCCATTGGAGATCTAGGCCCCCATTGGAGAAGGATCCCTAGGGAATATCAAGACCTCCACTTCTGGATAAGGATTCCCATCATAGAATCATCAAGCCCTCCTTGTTCTAGGACTTGGGGAAGAACTATCGTGTTCCATCTCACTGTCTGGATGATTTGGATCATGGATCTATCTATGTGTGTGTTTATTTTGTTTGAATGGGTATGTGTGTGTTTATTTTGCATCTATGTGTGTTGATTTTCATGTTTCCCCTCATGTTCTTCATTTTCTTCCTTGAATCCCCTCTGATTAATGAAGAATGGGCCACCCTAGAGGCTTGCCCTACATCATCTTGGAACAGAGCAAGGTTGCCACGAGTTTGGAGCCCTACAACACACTTTTCTAGCCTTTTGTTCGAATTTTTCTTCCCAATTTAACAAAATGCCAAAAAATAGGCCCAAAATTTTTTCTTGTGATTTGATGTTCTAGTGAGTTTTCATTGATTTCTTTCTATGGATATAGTGTTTGGCAAGTGGATCTACCTCCCTTGGCGTTCACTAGCCCCAAATTTTCCTTTACCCCCTTCAATTTTTCCCTCATATTGTGTTTTTACGCCCCCATTCTCAGATATGAAATTCGGGGTTCCTCCCGGACGTATTTCCGTGAACCCCGAAACTTCCAAGCATTCCCGGAACTTCCAGACCCAGGAACTTCCGCCCTACCCGGAACTTCTCGGCTAAATAGAGAGTTGACACCGAAATTTCTTGGTCAACCCCGGACTTCATACGTGACCCCCAGAACTTCCTCCCCTACCCCAGAACTTCCCCCAAAATTTCCACGCTAAACAAAGAGTGTGAACAAAATTTCAACATCGCCCTTCTTCACCATTTATGCCCTAACTTTTCGCTCCAGACTCTAATTTGAGTGCTTAATGACCCACAAGTATAGGGGATCAATTGTAGTCCTTTCGATAAGTAAGAGTGTCGAACCCAACGAGGAGCGGAAGGAAATGACAAGTGGTTTTCAGCAAGGTAATGTCTGCAAGCGCTGAAATTGTAAGTAACAGATAATTTGGTAGCAGGATAATTTGTAACGAGCATGTAACGGTAACGGCAAATAATATGCAGCAAGATATCCCAATACTTTTGTGGCAAAGGACATGCCAAAACGGTTTCTGATAATAAGCAAAGTGTTCTTGAGGGCACACATTTCATCTCATCACTTTCACCATGTTGGCTTGATTTGTGTTCACTACTTTGATAATTTGATATGTGGGTGGATCGGTGCTTTGGTGTTGTTCTTACTTGAACAAACCTCCTAATTATGATTAACCCCCTCACAAGCATCCGCAACTATGAGAAATATTAAGATAGAATCTAACCATAGCATTAAACTTTTGGATCCGAATCGGTCCCTTACGAAATAGCGCATAAACTAGGGTTTATGCTTCTGTCACTCTAGCAACCCATCATCTAATAACTACTCCACAATGCATTCCCTTAGGCCCAAATATGGTGGAGTGTCATGTAGTCGACATGCACATGACACCACTAAGGGAATCACAACATACATATTATAAAAATATCGAGCACATATCAAGTTCACATGATTACTTGCAACATGATTTCTCCCGCGACCTCAAGAACAAAAGTAACTACTCACAAGTGATAAACATTTTCATGATCAGAGGGATATTAAATAGCATAATGGATCCGAACATATAATCTTCCACCAAATAAACCATATAGTGATCAACTATAAGATGTAATCAACACTACTAGTCACCCACAGGTACCAATCCGAGGTTCCGGTACAAAGATTGAACACAAGAGATGTACTAGGGTTTGAGAGGAGATGGTGCTGGTGAAGATGTTGATGAAGATTGGCCTCCCCAAGATGAGAGGGTTGTTGGTGATGATGATGATGATTTTCCCCTCCGGGAGGGAAGTTCCCCCGGCGGAATCGCTCCACTGGAGGGCAAAAGTGCTCCTCCCAAGTTCTGCCTCGAGAGGTTGGTGCTCCGTCCCGAAAGTCTTCTCCTTATTTTTTCTAGTTCAAAATGACTTATATACCAGAAGATGGGCACCGGAGGTGGGCCAAGGAGGGAACAACCCACCAAGGCGCGCATGGGCTCCCTGGCGTGCCCTGGTGGGTTGTGCCCACCAGGTGGGCCCCTATGGTAGTTATTTGCTCCAATAATTCTTATTTATCCATAAAAATTCCTCGTGAAGTTTCAGCTCATTTGGAGTTGTGCAGAATAGGTAGCTTGACGTAGCTTTTCCAAGTCTGGATTTCCAGCTGCCAAAATTCTCCCTCTTTGTGTAAACCTGGCATATTATGAGAGAAAAAGGCATTAGAATTACTCCAACAAGCATTACTATGCATAAAACATTATAAATAACAGTAGGTAAACATGATGCAAAATGGACGTATCAACTTCCCAAAGCTTAGACCTCGCTTGTCCTGAAGCGAAAGCCGAAATTGGAAAACATGTCCACATGCTTAGAGAGAGGTGTCGATAAAATCAAAATTCGGACATAGAAGCATCATGTAAATTATTATAACAGGAACAAACTTTAAGATAAAACTTTGATCATAGACTTCTCATGTATAAGTAACAATTGATGACAACATCAAAGTATAAAGCATAAACTCTATTGGAAAGCAACAAACTATGTTCTCAGTCAACTTTGCAACTACAATTCATCATCTTTTCACGAAGGGTCGCGTATCGGAGCCTTTAGGCAAGTCCACATACTCAACCATCATATAGTCTTCTATGATTGCTAACACTCACCGCATACACATGAGCAAAACGTTTCAACCGGACACATAGAAAGATAGGGGCTTATAATTTCGCATCCCAGCGTATTCACCTCAAGGGTGATGTCAACAATAATAACTCTTGCTACCCATATCCAACTGGATATATGTGCCTAGATCTTTCCTCGCCACATGATGCTTGCCAAAAGAGAAAAATAAAAAGGAATAGAGAGAAAAACTTTGACTCTTGCATGAAAGTAAATACATAAAAGTAAAAGATAGGCCCTTTGCAGAGGGAAGCAGAGGTTGCCATCCGCTTTTTGTTTGTATGCTCAATCCCTTAGTGCAAAAGAATGTCATGTTTTATTGCCCCTTATGATAGCAACCCTTATTATGCAGTCTGTCGCTTTTATTCTTTGCCATCACAATTTCGTACAACGCTCAATTTTCTCTTACACTAAATGATCTAACACTTTTAGAAGCAACTTTTATTGCCTTATTGCACCGATCACAACTTACCTGAAGGATCTTACTCAATCCTTAGGTAGGTATGGTGGACTCTTGAAAATAAGATTTGGGTTTAAGGGTGTTTGGATGCACAAGTAGTATCTCTACTTGGTGCGGAATTTTTGGCTAGCAGAGATGGGGGGCAAGCACCACATGTTGAAGGATCTATGACAATATAACTTCTATGTGAATATGAACAAACATAAATCACTATGTTGTTTTCCTTGTCCAACGTCAACAATTTTGGCATATAATATTTTGATGGGGGCTCACAATCACAAAAGATTTCCAAGATAGTGTATTTGCATGTGAATATTCTCCTCCCTTATTAATTCTTTCATGAATTGCATCATTGACCAATGCTATGTTTGTCAATCTCCAATAAAATTTTCTACTTATACTTTTCCTTATGTGGTGTCATTACTTACCATAAGATTAGCATATCATCTTTTTCATTTATTTCCTTTTTTGATGAACATGAAAGTAAAGAAAACAAAACTCCAACTAGACTTTATTATATATCTCGCATACGATTACAAAGATAGATCGCTAAGAAAACTCTCAAAAAGAAAGGATCAAACTAAACTTTTATTCATCTAAAGAAAAAGATAACTATGGATCGAACTAAGGTAAATAAAGGCAAAAGATAGTGGAGGTGATACGATACCGGGGCACCTCCCCCAAGCTTGGCGCAAGCCAAGGGGAGTGCCATACCCGATACTCAATTTTCTTTTGGTGATGAAGAAGGAGGTGGTGGTGATGAAGTGGTAGCGATCTTGTCCTCGGTTTCCAAGGCAGAGGCTCACCATCATAAGAAGAGGAGTGAGTCTCGCAGGTCCTGTAACTGGTAGCCAAACTCATACCTTTAAACCTTGCCTCATATTCAAAGCACTGCAAAAAAAGACACATCCGTGACATTTTGGGCCGAACGAAATTTTTTTCTGCCATACTTATGACACTTCTATGACGATAATTGTGACAAAACACGGTATCATCATAGATGTGGTGGGGTCCTACTTCTATGACAAAAAATCATGACATAAAATGGGCTTTTTGCCCTGGGCGGGCCGGAGACGCGGCTGCATGCCATTCATTGGGCCGTCCATGACGGAAAAAACCGTGGTAGAAGCAAGGGCGAGGAAAATATCGGGGTGTTCCCGGTTAGGGTGGGTGGTCGGGGCCGAGCGATGCGCGTTTCTCTCATACACGCACGCCCATGGGTGCGAGGCATTGGGCTCTAACTGAACTCGAGCGATTGCACTGCAGGCTATGCATTACTGAACCCGAGCGATTGATCGATGGCTGTTAACTGAACCCGATCGAGCGATTCCTTTGCTACTGCTGCTAACTGGAGCCGATCGATGCTGCCTTTGGATGAACAGTGAGCGTTGCTGGAGGGTTTGGATGAACAGTTCCCGTTGGTGGTGGATGAACAGGACCCCGTGGTGTTGCCTTTGGATGAACAGGACCCCGATCGATTGAGCCGATTGGGGCTGGATGAACAGGACCCCATGGAGGGCAGGATGAACAGGACCACCCCGTGGAGGTTAGGATGAACAGTAGACGGTGGAGGGCTGGATGAACAGTAGCCCGTGGAGGGGTGGTTGAACAGGAGCCCGTGGAGAGGGCTGGTTGAACAGTAGCCGATGGAGTAGTGCGCGGTCGAGGCTGGATGAACAGGTGCCCGTGGATGAATAGTCACAGGTGGAGGCTGGAGAAGGTCGAAGGTGGATGAACAGTAGCCCGTGGAGGCTGGAGGGGGTCGATGGTGGAGATGAACAGTATCCCGTGGAGTCCTGTTTTGTGGTACGCCACACCCCTCCCGATGAACAGGGCCCCTGTTTCGATCGTAGAGCTCCAACACAAGTCCGTTTCCTCTGTTTTGCGGTACGCCACACCCCTCCCGATCAACAGGATCCCCGTTTCGACCGTAGGAGGTCCGTTTCCTACGTTTTGCGGTACGCCAGACCCCTCCCGATGAACAGGATCCCGTTTCGAACGTGGCCGGTCGAACACAAGGCTATTTCCTCCGTTCTGCGGTACGCAAGGCCTCGTTTCCATCAGCTGTTCCATCCAAGCCCTCCCGATGAACACGACGATGCATTCCGTTCCGACCCAGCCGGTTGGCTCCCCATGAACACGACGATGACGCAGTTTCTCCGTTCCGACCCAGCCACATACACGAGCCCTGGCCGTACGTATGCGCGAGTAGGCGTTCGAGACCCTGCCCATATGTACGTACGTGGCCGTATTTTCTTTCTTGCACACTGGCCGTTGTACGTACGTGTACATGTTACGTGCGCGCCTCTACTACGACACGTGTGTGCCTCTACATCGACCAGTATGTACGTACACGTTCGCGACCAGAATGACAACGCTACGTACGCTTCGACCAGGTGGGTCCCGACTGTCAGGCACTTCCTTGCGTGCGAAGATGTAGCTGGTGGGTCCCAGCAGTCAGGGGGCGAATCATTTTTTTGCCCGGACGCACTTCCTTGCGTGCGAAGATGTAGCTGGTGGGTCCCAGCAGTCAGGGGGAAACGTTTTTTTGTGAAATAAGGTGGCCCGTCCGGAGGGTCCCCGCTGTCAGGTGGAGGAATAATTATTTTGCGCGTAATAAGGAGGCACTTCCTTGCTGCGGCCGTGGACCCAGCTGTCAGCCTCTCCACGTACAGTCCACGTCCGATGGAAGCCGTTCCTTGACCACGTTGACCATGCCGCGCCGAGAGCACTAGGGCGGTGGACGACGGCGAGGCCTAGGAAGGGGACGACGCGGAGCCGGGGAAGACGCGACAGTGGAAGCCCGCGCGGAGAGGAGTACGAGGGTTCACTGGTTCGGCTGCGGTGTGAGGCTGTCGTTGCTGCAGGGCCTGGCCAGCGGTGGGAATAGTAGGGGCGGTGAGGCCTCCGCGGCAGCACAGCCGGCCACAGGAGGCAGGAGCATGCGGCATGACCGGCGCTGGTTTGGGCGGCTGGAGCAAGAAGACCAGAGGTTGAAGAAGCACTAAGGCCGTTGGATGGACATCGTACGGTCACTGGATCTAGAATCGTTCATATTGGCTAAGTTGACAAAGCCCTCCGTCCCCGTCAACTTAGTAGGCCCACAAGTCAGCCTCCCACTATGGTGGGTCCTAGCTGGCAGGGGGGTATTCATTTTTTTGTGCGCAATAAGGAGGCACTTCCTTGTGTGCGAAGATATAGTTGGTGGGTCCGACCTGTCAGCGGAGGGAACGTTTTTTTTCGCGAAATACAGAGACCCTTTCGGCGGGTCCCAGATGTCAGGTGGAGGAATCATTATTTTGCGCGTAATAAGGAGGCATTTCCTTGTGTGCGGCCGTGGACCCAGCTGTCAGCCTCTCCATGTACAGTCCACTTCCGATGGATGTCGTTCGTTGACCATGTTGACCACGCCGCGCTGAGAGCACCAGGGCGGTGGACGACGGCGAGGCCTACTAAGGGAACAACACGGAGCCGGGGAAGACACGGCAGTGGCTGCCCACGCGGTGGAGAGTACGAGGGTTGACTGGTTCGGCTGCCGTTGCCGGAAAATAACAGGAGGTGTGGGTGAGTAGAGGGATAGACAGGCCAGGGATGCGAGTATATGATGGGGCCGTGAGGCCTGCCCGGCAGCATAGCCGGCCACGGGAGGCGGGAGCAGGCGGTTCCGACGGCGCTGGTTTGGGCGGCTGGGGCAGGAAGATCAGAGACTGAAGAAGCACGATTGCCGTTAGATTGACATCTAACGGTCTGACACTGGTAGAGTTGATTGTTGACTAAGTTTCTTTTTTGATAAACCTTGTGTACGCATGAACTTAGTAGGCCCACAAGTTAGCCTCCAAATCCGTGGCAGACAACATAGAGCCCATTTGCTATTTTTTAATAATTTGCAGCCCATTTGCTAATTCTTAAGTAATTTATTACAGCCCATTTTCTGCCCAGGACCACGGTCAAAAAATTCAACCTTATTTTGCATATTTCGGTGGAGTCCGAACGTTTGTAATCCCGAAATGATAAACATTTTTTAAGAACTTATTGATTTGCCAAAAAAATCATTTTGTTCTTGTAAGCAAATAAGACGTGGGACAATTGAGTTGGTTTAACGGAAAACCTGTGGTAAAAAAATCAGCGTTGGGAGGGAAAACAACAACAAAAATAAGGATGTAAATATGAAAAGTGAATTTTATGTATTTTCAATATAATGATATGTGTATATGAACTAGTAAAACTATAGGTAGAGATTAGAAAACGGATGTAGGACATGCATTTCAAGAGGAAAATAGAAATGGGTTGTGTGTTTGATTCAGTAAAAAAAGTGCCTACGGATGTTGTAAGACAAAATATAACTAACGTTGGCGGGCCAGAGGCCAGTAGATACCTGCTGGATCTTTGTGCCCCGTTGCCGTCATGGGCTGGGCCTGTTAAAAACAAAACCAAGCCTGGGCAGTCTATAGCCCAGTTGAAACTTGCTCGACCTGAAAAAACAATATACGTGCTCAATAAACGAGAGAATTCTGCAAGTACAGACTGATAACTGGGATGCAGCAGGGATATTGTTTTTTCATCGTGATAATAAGAGCATGCACTTGTTTCGAAAAATTTGGAGAACTGGGAATTCGAACGGCAGGTGCTTATGCTACCCATCAAATAAAAATCAGGTGCCTGAAAATTCGTTTTGAAACAAATGATTTAGCTTTATATCCATGTCGACCCTCAGCATGATGGTTGGAAGCAAATGTTAAGTTCATACCAAAAGATCGTTAACAACAATACCAACTTGCGGATGACAAGGTAGTACAAGTACCAATACCAAACTAACTTATAATCTTTTTACTCCTGGCCCTAGTGTTCGTCTGGTAGAAAATCTTGCAGAGGACCAGCTCCCGCTCCTTCTCTTGCTCCAGGTCCCCGAGGTGGTACTGGTGCATCACTCAGTTGGTCCTCTGCTGGTCGAAGTTCTTATTGGTGTGCAGCACCAGAACCTTTTTGCTGCCCGTCTGCCGGCCGTTGACCATCACCAGCAAGGTATTGCCGGTGATGTGCCACATCGCGTGCATGCCGCACTCCGACCATATCTTGCGACGTGTCCACGTGCCCCTTTTGAACGCCCTGGAATTGCGCTGGAAGAAATGCTTGCTTAGGCCACTCAGTGTGATACCAGCATTATTGTCGAATACAGGTTTTAGTGTACGTAGTTGGCATTTTCATAACATCTTTGGCATGTTGCAGTCACTTGTTTCACTTTTTATTAACTGTCAAATTGTAATTGCTTCACCAGGTCTGCGTCTAAAAAGAAAAATAGAGCTATAAACACAAAGGAATATGTTTATGCAAGTAGACGCCCAATCGGTGTCTTACCTGGAAATTTCTCAGGGTGGTGTAGCATATGCCGTGCTCGCTGTCGATGGTTGGTATGAACAAATCGATGAGAGGGTGAGATCTCGCGCTGTCAGCATTCACTTTGGCCTTAAGGTGCTCGATCAGCTCCTGATCCGTGGGATCGAACTTGACGCCAGCTGGCAGCACCGGCCAATCCTTCTTCGACTTGCATGGGTTAATTCCAGTTATATGGTACTCAATGTATGATCAATCGACTGTTTTAAGTGAATGATCAAAGATTTCGACAGATAAGTGGTACTCCAAATCTGAAGTCCAGAATACCCGAACACGCCGCCAGGATTCTTGTGTCACCTCACGCGCAACGTGTTGTCACGTCAATTCAATGTGTGGACATGATGAATAATTTGACCGACACGTATACTAGTACTGCTACTGTACTACTTACTAGTCATATTTAGTGTCACATTTTAACCATAGGTTTAACTAACAAGTACGCACTTGAAGCCTAAGTGATATATATATATATACATATATATATACCTAATAATAAGGAGAATTGGGTTTCTGTCGTCCGTAAAAAAAAATACCCCCAAAGTTGCTATAAATTACCCACTATGCCACCCATAAGTAAAGAAAACGATTTGATTTTTTTTTCAAAAGTCACCTCCGTCCTGAGTTCCTTAAAGGTATGACTCCCTTATTAAACATAGATGCATGAGTGCTCCCGTGGCTAACTCATTGCTTTTCTTCCCTGGAGACCAGGGTTCGAGTCCCACCTTTTGCACTTTTACCCTTCCTTTTCTCACAAACGTTCACTGTATTAATGGGCCGGCCCATGTGCGTGGCTTCGCATATCTTTTTTTTTAATTTCATTTTTCTCTTTTTTCTTTTCTCATTTTATTTCCGTTTCAGAAAACAAAATGTTTGTGAATTCAAAAATGGTAAATTCGGGATATTCCATATGTTTCTCATTCGGGATATTCCAAATTTAAAAGTTACGAGTTTCAAAAAATTGTTAAAGAAATCATAAAATGTTTGTGCATTCAAAAATGGAAAATCATCAAATTTTCTCAGATTCAAAAAGTGTCGGTGATTTTACATACTGTTCACAAATTAAACAAATAATGATTTTAAAAAGTGGTCAGGAAATAGTATCATGTTCATGATTTTTAAAAAATAACCATGTATTCGAAACACATTCGTGTATCTGAAAAAAAATCCATGAAATTTTAGAGTTTGTTAACAAAAGTTCAAAAAAATTACAAATTCACAAAAGTTCAAAAAAATCACAAATTTTAAAGTTAGTTCTCCAATATTTTTAAAAATCATCGATTAGAAAAATGTCGAGTCAAAAAATGTTGAAGTATTCGAAAACTATTCATGCATTTCAAAAAATGCTCATAAACAAAACGAACGTTTGTGATTTAAAAAAATCCAAAATTTCAAAAAAGAACTTTTTCGATTCGCTAAACTATTTGCCGATTCGAAATTCTTTGATGTATAGGATTTGATTAGTTTTTTAAAAGTCTTTATATGTCTAAGCATTGTTAGTAGTTTGTGGTTGATGAGATAGAAAAATTTAAGTTTTAAACATTCCCTTGCGCAACATAATGACAAGTGTGGCGTGAAGTGGCAAGCTCATAGCCTTGGGATTTACCACGTCAAATGCATTGTGATCACGTGGACATCGCGACCATCATTAGCGAGGGTGAGAGAAAAGATAAGTGGCAACATGGTGAGCCTCCGTGTTAAAATAGAGGAAGCTCATATGTCGTGGTATTAAGTCCAACTTATTAGACTAACGCATACATTTTTTTCTAAAAATTTTATCTCCCGTTGCAACGCACGGGCATGTTTGCTAGTATATATATATATATACTGCATAGCATCTCCATCATCATTATCAGTACATCCTGCGCAGGTGAGTTAGGATGCACTTGATCCCAGGAAGGTATCTGTCCTTCAAACTAAGAACATTTCAACAAAAGAGGGTCGTGCTACAGCAGCAGAATACATGGCTCAGTCTACATATCAGTACGAATCAAGTTGTGCATATTTACTGTTGGCATGAACCACATCACCGCAGCCATCCATCGCATGGAAGCTTGATGCCTTTCACACACTGAAGATTATCTCGCAACAAGCTGTGTCGACGAACCTCTGGATATGGTGATTCATGAAACCCATGGTATGATGTGTAAACACAGTCCCCCTGGCGAATGGAAGTTGCATAGCACGGTAATCATCGCCGGTGATATGATTGATGATTAGTTGGATGATCGGATAATTGAGCCCGAGGAACATGGAGTGGTTGCCGAGGCTGTAAACCCGCCTCCAGTTGAATACGTCTGGCCCAATGGAGCTGGGATCTTTCTCGAACACGAAGGAGCCATAGCCATCAATGTCACGAACGCCCCAGGCATTGTACTGCATGTGGTTTGATGAAATGGTTTGGTCAATTTGGTACATGCAAATGAGAATCAAATGACCACCGTTAGCTGAACGAGCGATAAACCACCACCCATCGGCTGGTATGATTCCAGGTCCTGGAATCATGAAGGCCAGCGCATTTGCGTTTGCTGCAAAAATTCAAATTGGAGTCCAAAAGGACAAAAATAAACAATCATGTTCAGAGTATGTGTGGAATTAAGATTATTATCAGTGACATATATCATAGACAGAGAAATGCAATACCGTGGTCATAATCATACCCCAAGTTAAAAAAATAAGCCAATGGCTTTCATATTCTAGCAATATGTCATGGTTCAAACATCATGTAACAATGAGAGGAAAACAGATATGACAGGGCCTACTCATATTCTACCATAGCACTTACTACAGTTATGATATCAACTCTAAGCAATAACATGCGTTGTTAAAAAAATCCTGGAAATGAGAGTAACTTATAGCAATCATGAGGTTATACTCATAATATCTATTCTAACAATCATTAGATACCAATTGTTCTCATATCAACTCTAACAATAACATGTGTGGTCATAAAAATCTAGGAAATGAGAGGAACATATAGCAATGATGTGGTTATAGACATACTATATATTCTAAATTTGTAACAATGAACAGGCAGTCGTATTCTTAATGTAAAGATGAGATGAGATAGAACAATTACACGATGATAGATTCCACCAGTATAGGCAGCCAATCTGTGCGTCGACCGCATAAACGATGCCATCGTGCACTATAGCATCAGACAGAAGTGTTGGGTGAAGATGATCGACGATCATCCATAACCATGTATGGTGACCGGATTCCAGATAGACTAATCCCATGTTGAACACGACAATGAGCTTGTAATCCATGTAGTCTTCTGATGGTGTGGGCACTTCGCAGATTACAACCTTCAGCAAACAGAGGTCGAGCCAAAAGCTTGACGCGTCTCGTGCGTAGTAGGCAGGAGTGTTCGGCGGGCCGCGAGGCTTGATGGCGGCGGTATCCAAAGAAGGAAGGGTGATCTCTCGCTGGGTGTAGATATCCACGAGACGCCACAGACTACCAGATTGGTGGATGAGGACGATCCAGTTGGCCTTCATGCCCGCCCAGTAGTGGCCGCGCATGAAGGGCAGGTGGACGGGTAGTGGCAGCATGTCGAGGGGCAACATGGCAACCTCCGTAGGATCGTCAAGTCGGTGTCTGGGCCACCTGCGAGGATCGGGCATCAGCAAGCAGGGTGTCTTGAAAAGAGCCAGCCGGTTGCAGACGAGTAGACGGTACAAAGACACCGAGCAAGCGGCCAGACGGACGGTGCTGAGTAGGTCCATATGATTACAGATCTGTTCCAAGAGAACATCGGGGAGGGAATTCCAATCGCGGCTCTGCGTGTCAGTCGGTCCTACGATTGGTGTTTTCGGTGCCTGCGAGCCAGCGGGGAAGTGGATTCGGGCGGGCGAGTGAAGAAGCTTCTCCTCGTGTGGCCGAGCAGTGAGCGGGGGGATATGGTACACGCGAGCTACCAAGGATGATAGCGCGGGCGGGCGAGCAGTGAGCGGGGGGAAATGGTGTGCGGCCGACGATGGGGAAGAGAGGAGCAAGAAGAAGAGAGGAGGAAGAAGAGTGGACGACGGGGAAGAAAGTGCATTAAATCTCAATTCTACTACTACTACTAGGATTTACCGTCCTTCGGAGTGTAAATAGTTACACCGATGACATGTGGGTCTACCACAAGAGGGCCCATATGTCGGTTAATGGAGGACAGAAGCGTGCTCTACTGGCAAACATGATGGCAGTACTGGGTAAGGCTGATTTAGTAACACCAACATGCTGGTTTAGCTTATTAATTAAGTGTCCCATCTGCTGCAGCGTGTATTGTCACTTCACTGCGAAGACTAGTTGAATAGTTCTCTCTGACCGAGATGGGGAATAATGGATCGCGAAGACTTCCTTTCTACATTATCCCTATGCCTCTACGCTCACTTCACTCATTTTGCTCCGTACATATTCACTTGTTGAAATCTCTAGAAAGGCAAATACTCCATATTTGGGAACAGAGGGAGGATTTTACTCCGTATTTGGGAGCAGAGGGAGTATCACCATATGGAGGGAACAGAGGAAGCTTGAAATATGAACATGTCAATGGGAGGGAGTAAGCCCCATGCATGCATGCATGCAACATGCAACACTCACACGTACACATGGACGCACGCAACACTCACGCACCCATGCGGCACACAACACACGATGCAAGACACACGCTCACGCTCAAGTGCTCAACCTACTCCCTATGTCCGTGAAAGACTGTACATTTAGAGGTTTACACATTGACCAGGGCATAATTAACGCCCAAAAGTTTTGTGTGCATGCGACCATTGAGAGAAGAAGATTAAATGAAGGTCGTTGCATGGTGTAATTAAGGATAGACATGTAGCATATAACTAGAGCACAAGTTGGTGCATTAGTCAATCAATATCGATTTAGATTAAAGGCTAAATGCATCGGAAGTGTAGATGTACTACACTCTTTGTTTTTTAGCTGATTTCTTTGCTCTGCCAACTAACAGGTGGGACCCAGAAACCAGGTGACAATTTAACCAGTCAACAAAGTGCCACGTCGACTATGTGGCCGGTCAATAGGGTGCAATACGGTGCTCTACGATGAGCTAGTGATCGTATAATCACCACAAAACTATATATAGTAACCGTAAAGAGCGTATTGTTACATACGTTGACCGCCAGTGTATTTTTCTCGTTTCAAATTAAGCCATATTAACCGGAAAGGACGCAGTATGGACTAGTACTAGTACTGCTTTGATGTGTCCCGTCAACTCATCGAACGAGGAGAAGCTTGCTTACTACGCCTCTCCCACGCCCACGCGCGCGGTGGTTCACAGGACGAGGAGAGGGTTTTGACTACAGCGTGCCCTCTCCCTCTCCCTCTCCCTTGCCCTCGCCCTCGCGGTGGACGCGCAGCAGTTTAATCGGTGTCAGATTGCCAGAAGCATAATGTGTACTATAGTATCATCATTGTTGGACCTTCCGAAGAGGCGAAGAGCCAAGTGCAAGGTTCACACGAGTACGAACTGTTGAACCTCCCGAAGAGGCAAAGAGCCAAGTGCAAGGTTTTATAGGAGTAGTTGTCCTAGTAGGAGCGTACTACAACTATAGCGAACGATGCTACTGTATGATGCCGCCACGTCACGTATATCCAAAGCTGTGCCACCTTTTTTTCTCAAAGAGCGTGTTGGAGCCCGTGCAACAACCACACAAGTTGCACGTACACATAACACATTTACTAGTAATAAATTCTAAAGGACAAATGCTAGTATGCCACACAAGTTCATATCCAATTCATGTGGTAAATTTTTGCATGACTAGTCTACATATATTCACAGCGCTACCGTTCAAATTTACCGTACTCCACTTACACATTATAGATGGGCTACATGTCCTCCTCCAAGTTCCAGTCCCAGGTGTTCTTCATGGATGGCACGATCCATAGCGGTGGGCAACGGGAATCATTGTCGCAGCTTTCTAGTCCGGTTCCACACGATGGAGACTCATCCAAGCTGAAGCGGCATAAATCAGGGATAGCGTGTCCCAACATGTCGTTCATCCGGCGCTGCGCATGAAAGACACAACCATGCTTCATGAACGGCAGGCCTTCCGTGTAGTGCACGGAAGGTGGCATCCGCTTCACAATGGGGTAGCTGTCCCCAATGAAAAGCGAGTACTCTCCAAGAGTGTTCCTCGGCACCCACGTAGCATCACGGGGATCAAACTCGGCGCCGTTCATCTGGTACACGCGGCATCTCAGATCTGGACACATGGTGACATACATAGTCAAGGTCCATGCATAATAATGTTGTGCTCAAATATGGCGGTCAGTAATACTGTGCAGCAAATAGTACTACTCCGGTATAGAGGAAGTAAAATAAACCGGCTTATTATATATAGCCACTGTTGGCTACATGGATGAGATAGTAAGACATGGAAAAACAAAAATGGTGGCAGCTAGTGGGTTCAAGTCTTCAAGGGCCTAGCTAGCTATACGCGTCCTCCAAGGTAAAAAGTACTCCTACTAGTACGTAAGTAGAGTACTAGTACAACAATGAAAGAGAAGGCGAGAGGGTTAAAAAATGGAATACCTGGGTAGATGGTGATGGTCCGATCATGGTAGATTGTGTGACCATGTTGCACATCAGTGGTACCACGGGTAACGACTGCTAAGATAGTTGATCCCAATATTCCAAAGTCAGCTACAAGGCTCCAGGTTAGACCGAATCGCGGATGCGAATGCACATCCAGGATCGGCGACCTTATTTTGATCGCGGGATGACTGGTCCCTGCAAAATAATGGAGTACCGTTAGGGATGCAAATGATGGTTTGTGCATTCCGTTTGTAATCTCCCGTACCGTAGGATGGCAACCAGACAAAACAAGTCCCCTGGCTTGTCACCGCGAAGATGTGGCCTAGATAGCGCACGGCGTCTTCGGACGTGTAGGGGTACAAATCTACCGCCGCGAACATGCGCCAGCCTCTGCCGTTACTGCCTCTTGCATTGATGGCAATCCTTATGTCGAACACCGCAATGAGATAATAATCGTCGTAGCCACGTCGCTTTGTCGGTGGGTCCGCAATTGCTATCTTCTTTAATCTCATGTAGGCATCATCATACGTATTCAAGCCCAGCCAGTCCAGAAGGCCGATCCCAATGGTGGAGAAGGGGTTTACCGGAACGGCCGCAGTGCTGTGGATGTTGTGCAAAATGATGGTTGTATCCGGCTGGAGGTATGCAAGCCAATCTTCGTTGGCACCGACCCAGACCTATATATAAGACGGTGGGTAGCGGAGAAATTACGGGATGGAAATGGAATAACTAAGTACTACATGATCAAACTCCATTACTGACCTGCTCATCGGACAAAATCCGGCTACCTCTCAATGTCGGCAACTCTAGCAGAGTCAACGTGCAACCATGGCCAGGGAGAGGTGGACTGTTCGAAGGATTGTCCCATAGAAGAACCTTCTCCTCGAGGACGCATGGAAGACCAACAAGCATGGCCTTTTCCCAAGCCATTTCAAGCACCGTCTTGAAATAGTTGGTGCAGGAAGCACCGAGTCTTGCGGCGGTGAGGACGTCGGAGCGGCGTGTGATTTCTCCCAGAGGATCGTCGTCCAAGGTCTCCCAGCCCCGAGGAGGAGGAGAACCGCCTGGCGAATCCATGGGAGCAGCGACGAACTGCCTTCTCTTCGGGGGGAGGGGAACTGGCGAGGAGGAGATAAGAGCGTAATAACCGCAGGGCCTCGTCCCTTCCAACTGTAGATCGTTCCTTCCAACTGTAGCGAAGGGGTGAGGCTATTATTTACTACTAGTACTAGCATTATGGGACGTTATGGGATTGCATTATACTGTAAATAATAGCACTAGTAAGAAATTTTTGGCACTAGCTAGTAGTTTTTGGCGTGGATTAAGAAATTTTGGGTTTGTTTTTGCTATTTTTTGTACACGCCAACTAGTGTCAAAAAACGTCTTAGATTATGTGACGGAGGAGTACGTACTCGTACTATAGCAGTACTAGTACTACTTTCTCAACTAGTAGTGCGAGGGTACTACTAGTGCTATGTATTGTACTTCTAGTATAGTGCACTAGTTTTGAACTCTTGAATCTCAGGGCCAAGGAACTACAGTTGGAAGTGGAGGGTACTACTGTTCTCTAGAACCATCGCTGTACTATCAATGCAGGGAAAGTACACCTGCGTAGTGGCCTAGTGGGTACTCTCGGTGCTCTATTCAGCTGCTCCTCTCACGTAGCTGGCCTACTCAGCCGCTCCTCTCACGCACACACTAGCAGCCTGTTTATCAGCGATGGTTACTGCGGGGGCAGAACATTTGAGTTATTTGATACAGCCAAACTAGGCTTTTCGCTTCCATTTGTGGAGGTGTAATGGATCTCGTCGAACTTTGTTAGTAGTTCCTTCTTTATGAATGAGATGAAGCAAAGCTTTTGCCTCCGTTTAAAAAACACGTCAAGAGGAATTTCTTTTATAGTAGAGCCGATAATGGAGTGAAGTCCATGCGTGCAACGCCACAAGCTACAGAGTAGTAGTAGAGCACTTTACATACAGAGCCGTATTGCACAGTTCCCAATGCCCTGCCAGGCTTTTCTGGCTCCTCGGGATTAATTGGGAGGCGCTAGTTTAAATATGCTACTAGCTGATGAGGAAGCTGCAACCGAGGTGCGGCTAGGGCGAGCACGCGAGCCACGAGATGCTGGGAAGGAAAACTCGTTGACGTGGCTAGGCTATCCAGTGCACCTAGATTGTGGTGTTGCACGTCTGTTTGACTTCAAAACTCAAACTACCCGTGTAAAATATTGGCTCGCAGCGAAGTTACTATTTTTAAAAAAGGTCGCCGTGCGTTCGGCCGGGATCGAACCCACAAAACGAGGTATACACTCCCGCGACCACTAGTAGTAATCGTTGGAGTACAACGCATCCTAGAATCGCCTTTTGTCGCTAGTAGTACATTGTTCCTTACAAGAAACCCCTAATAATGCAAGAAACCACTAATAATGCCAAGAAACTACTACCACTTGCATACGTGGCAGACTTAAGATAAGACTACCTTATCAACCATTGTACATGCTCTTACCAACCAGCCCTACCAAGAAACAACTACTCTACAAAGTGCCGTTATAGGCACGTTTCAACCCATGGCCCTATTTGGATACATTTGTTGTCAATCTAACCCTGCCATCTAAACACCACTCTGGTTAGAGTTAGGTCAGGGTTAGAATCTAACCTTTGACTTAGAGTATCCAAACAGGGCCCGTGTCGCCCATTAAGTCAACGCCTTCTATTCGACCGGGCGTTATGACTTGTGGGACCTACATGTCAGTCAGCACAAAAATCCCCGAGTGACCTCCTACCTCTGGCCCGTCCACCTAGTCATCCTCGGCCATGGGACGCAGCTACTGCCGCCGACAGAAGGCGAGGTCAAAACCGTTGGCTGTGCGGAGCCCATCTTGCGGCAGCCCGGATGCCAGCTCCGTCCGGCGCTCGCGGCCGCTAGCTAGCCAAAATAGCTCCGTCCAGCTGCTTGTCTGCAAGGTTTGCTAGCTAGATTGGCACGGCGGCGCGGCGGCTTGCTCATGCGCGCCGCTCTAAGGCCAGCCATCTGGCTCGAGCGAAGGCCAGCGCGGCGGCTTGCTCGCTCGTGAGTCACGCTCGGGCCAGCCTGCCAACCCGTGAGGAGGCCAGCGCGGCGTCCGGCCCGTCCGGCGGAGCGGCGGCCAACTCGCTCATCACCGGCGCCACCGACGAACACGCATCAGCACTGTTTGAAGTAATGTTCAGGAAAAATAATGATTTGAGGGGGAATAACAGGATAGAAGGTCATATGTGGGTCCCCCGTGTCAACAGTCAAACAAAATGTGCTGGTTTAAGCTGCCTCGTCAGCATGGACGTGTGGGCCAACCCTGTCATAAATGGGTTTAAACTAAGCTAATCGGTAGGTAGTAGTTTTTGCCGTGGATTAAGAAATTTTGGGTATGTTTTTGCTATTTTTTGTACAATAGATTCTTCCTAGGGCTGGTTGAAAGTGGTAGTTTTTTGTTAAATACTCTACATATTGTAAGTAGGAGTGAAAGTTAAGCTTTGGAACCCAATAAGCAAGGCTAGTTACATAGTGCATATGTGTACATGATTGAAAGTAAATATCAACCATGAGTGACTAATATCTTGATGGAAAACTCGAAACTATGGAATACTAGGGAAAAAATTGCATGGTTGGAAATACTACCAATGTTCATGTGCTTTGCAACGAATCATAATTAGAATAATACTTATTCACAAACTTGATACAAAACACTCTAATTTTGATATACATATATCACTAGAGATATATTATGTTTCAGTTAGAATATATTCCTTGGGCTGTTTTGGTGAGGTCAGGGAGGGATGTGGTTGGTTTTAAGATACTAATTCTGGGTTTTTCTGCAAATTGGTAGACAAGTGGGATGTTTGTGAGAAAAGGCAACAACTTACCTCACAGTCGTTAGATGTAGATCTAATGGTCACAAACGACGGATGGCAGACACACCATCATCACAAACTTAGTCTTCTGTAGGAGTACTAGCAAGATCCGTGCATTGCACGGAACATCAAGATGCATTTTTTTTATAATAACACTCGTTGTGATTGACCCATGCGGGAGTAATCCCATGTGTAAAAACTAATGATATCTCGAGAAATAGGAGATAAGGTGAAGAGGAGTGGGGCGTGGTGGTGATCGGTGGTCGGGCTGAGCGGAGGCATGGGGATTGATGACGCCGGCAGCGGCCACCAGGCCAGTTTGTTCCAGAGGCTTCCTTTCTTAATTGCTCAACAATGAGGTTGTTGGAGATAAGGATGAACGAGGGAAGGCCTTGTCTGGAAATGTGGAGAGGGGTGCGGGTATCTTTTAGTTTAATTTCCATCAGTCAGATATAGATCGGACGGTCTATATTGCATGATGGCACGCGTACCATCATCACCAACTCGATTTTTTATAAGAGAAGAAATATAAGTATGGAGATACAAACGTATTATCGATACTTGTTTCCGTAAACTAGCATCTACATTCTATTCAAAGCCTCAGCATGTGAGGCCTTAGCACAATGACTTCTCGACTGTGTAAAACAAAGGTTTTCCCGTCGCCGATAAGGAGGGGGTGATGGCAGCGCGCTTTTTGGCTTGCTCTAGTCCTAGTAGTCATACTAGGTGGTCTAAGCACGTGTTGATTTATTCTTTTTCACGTCTCGTGTTCACCGTACTGCCACGACTGTTGATGAATAGACGGTAAGTTATTCACGGGGAAACCCTTGTTGAGCGTATTTGCGAGAGAGAGAGAGAGACAGTATGCGTGTGTGATATGTCTAGAGACTGAGGCAATGATAACAGATTCTTTATGTCTATGTGTGTGGAGGATAGAGAGAGACATGTACATGGGGCTTTGTGTTGTGTAACGTGGAGACACATATACATAATTAGAGAGTGAGTGTGCGAGATACACATGCGGACATGGGGAGAGATGAGGATCCAAATTAACGGGTGTTTGTGTGTGTCTGTGTGTGTTTGTGCGCGTGTTTGTGTGTGAGAGGGAGTGTGTGTATGTGGAGTAGAGAGACCACTAATGATGTAAACCTAGTATAAGGGAAGGGGGAATGGAGTGACATGTGTAGTAGCGGGATAGCATGGGTGCGGGCGGGGGGAGCAGACTATTTGGAAGAGACATCGATTGTGTGTGGGAGAGGGGTGTGAGAGCGAGCGAGAGAGAGAGAGAGCTAGCGACGGAGAGAGAGAGAGAGAGAGAGAGAGAGAGAGAGAGAAGAAGAAGAGAGGGGGTGTTTGTGTCCATAAATGGCGTATAGATAGGGAGACAATGTTGATGTTGTTTGAAATTGGCCTATGTACGGAGACGCAAGGGAAGCGAGTCATCGTGTGTGTGATAGGGACTTCATGAGAGATCTAGAATAGATGGTGTAGAGAACAATGTGCGAGATCGAGAACGATGATACATTAGGGAGGTATGGAAAGAGTCACGACATATATGTATACAGGGAGGAGCTGGGGCGGGTCCGCATGTGGGAGAGATAGAAAGAGGAGAGTGGTGCACAAGGAGACAAAGTGTGCTTGTTTTGCAGTGGGGGTGGTGTGTGAGGTGAGTGTGCGAGAACCACATAACTAGGGAGATAGACGTTTGGGGGCGACGTTTTGTGTGTATGGGAAAGATACACTCTACATAGTGCGTGTGCTTGGGAAAGAGAGATGCCGGGAGACCTAGCTAGAGAGCAGGGGAAGAGATGTGTGCATGCCCAAGAGATAAAGTGAATGAGACCTATATTAGAGTCCGCACTTTAGAAGAGAGAGGGGTGTTAATGTGCTCGTGTGTTGGTGTTTGGGGGAGAGAACGACTTCTGTGTGTGTGGGGGCGACGAGGGGGGGTTGCTTCAGATAAAGAGTGAGGTGTCTATATTTGAGAGACTTTAGAGTAATTGAGATATACATGGTCAATAGTGTGTGCACTCAAGGTTGGTCAATTTGTTTCACAGTTTGGACTATGAGATAACGATACTTTTGAACATGCATGATATACTTTGATGTACCAGAATTACAAACCTAAGATTGGAATTTTGGAATTCGACTCCATCATTAGCTTTTGTAATTCATTAAAACGGAGGTACATTTTTAAGCCGGGATTTCGTGATTTCAAAATCATATATCAAACCTAGAGATATACACATACGTGTCGGATGTGGGGTTCCAGCAAACCCTTAAGGTTCGAACACTGGGGTGCGCACGAAGTCTTTCCCTCCTACCGATCTACGCCCTAGCTCGCTAAGATCTTGCGGAGGAACTCAACGAACTCGCAACACAGAAAGACACGAGGTTTATACTGGTTCGGGCCACCGTTGTGGTGTAATACCCTACTCCAGTGTGGTGGTGGTGGATTGCCTCTATGGTTGATGATGAACAGTACAAGGGAAAAACAGCCTCCTGAGGTTGAGGTGTTCTTGTGGGTAGGCTCTCGATCGGGTTGGATCAAGCTAAGATGAGATGCCTCTACTATGGTGGCTAGCTCTACTTATATAGGCCCTGGTCCTCTTCCCAAATATCGAGCAGGAAGGGAGCCAACAACGGCGGGCAAATTCGAAGGGGGACAGCTAGTACAAGCTATCCTGACAAAACTGGTCTTTGCCTGCGAAAAGCTCTGGTGGTGACGCCATCTTGGGCTCCACGATGACCTCCGCCTTGCTGTCCTCCTGGTCTTGGTCTCGTTGCACCAATATAGCAACCTTTGCCTGATGCCTCGGTACTCTTCGCCTGCGCTGGCCTCCTTAGCACCAAAGAGGAAATAAGGATATTGCGCGCGCTGGCGCCCGCCTGGTGCCGTTCGTCATGGCTCACGTCACGAGAGCCTCGTGAGGTTTGCCCCGCCTTGATATCTCCGCTCCTCGTGAGCCTGCCTGGCTAGGCCACTCCAGAGGAGGTCTTGCGTCGTGCGCCTCGCGAGGCTTGGACCCTCGGCCTGCTCGCTTAGCCATGCTGTGGGCCGCAGGCAGGCAAGTCTGGGGACCCCCATTCCTAGAACATCGACAGTAGCCCTCGGGCCCAAGGTGTGCTTGGGCTTGGCTTCGCGGCAAAGCCAAGGGTCAAGTTCGGAGCACCGCGGGCCCCAAAAGCCTGCGGCCTCGGTTGACGCGTGGTGGTTGATTGGACGTGGCATCTCTGCTTCCCCACGCTGCCTCGGCAACTGCACGACTTGACAAGTCCCTGCTACATGCAAGGAAAACCATCATTACCTGCGATCGTGGGAGACGCCGGTTGACCTTCTCTTGCTATAAATGGGGAGGGGGGCGGAGCCCCCGTTGCCCATCTCTCCCTTGCTTGCTTGCTCCTTCCTCCTCACTCCAGTAATGACAACAATGGCGCCCATCAGAAGGTTTTCTGCCGAAGAGAAAGGAAAGGCTCCCCGTGATGATCCAGGGCCACTTCCGCCGAAGAAGAGGTCGATCCATCGCCGTGATGAAGTGGCGATGCAGGTGGTGACGAGGCCCTGGTGCGAGCGGCCTCCTCCGGGGTACCCGCTACCCTTGTACGCCCGAGCTGAGGGCTCAGGAGGACGGAGTGAATAGCAGCACCGCCCGCGCCGCGTCCGGGGGCGCCGCGCCACGTCGACGCGTGCCGTCGCCCCTGGGATCCACGCCGCTGACTCCTCACGCGAGTTGGTGCTGTAGGCGCCGATGCCTCCAAGCTCCTGGATCCGCTTCCCGCGGTTCTTCTCCGATGTGATGCCGCCGAGGGGGCCTCTCGAGCTCTGGTTGCAGCATGCCGACTGCAGTGCTCCGGTGACCGGAGCGGAGATCGAAGCGGTTCCCACCGACAAGATCTTCATGACCTGCGGCTGGGGGAGATCGCACGGGTCTGCCGTGCGAGGGGCGCCCTCGCGATCCACTTTGAGTACGACGGCGCTTCCACGCTCTTCTTCAAGGTCTTCGACGCCGAGGGCCGCCGCCTGGAGTGCTGCCCCGGAGAGGAGCACCAAACCGACGTGCGCTCCGCCCGCGGCTACTCCAGCAGCAGTAGCCCTTGGGAGTCCAACTACTCTCCTGAGCTTTACGAGACTCCGGAGACGAGCGACGACAGCTACGTGCCCCCGAGCTCTCACCACGCCCGGAGCAGAGCTGCGGCGCCCGGCCGTCGCTGATCTGGATGGGGTTGGCGCCGGTCTCCCGTGGCCCACTGTTGATGATGGCGTCCGCCATGTAGATAGGATTCCCCTTAGTATTGGCTTTTGTTTCCTGCGAAGAACCATGAATCACCCCGTGGGGGCATGTAAGGATCTGCAATGTCTTTTGTACTTATCTTCCTTGTTATGCAAATTTGGCGAACGCATGTCCCGTTAAGGCTCGGTCCCCCCTTTCTTTCCTCGCGATAGCTTGTTGCTCTATGCTGACAGGTCCCGGTCCCCTGGCAAGCTACAGCCGTCGCTGGTATGTCAGGTCGCGTGCCGTGGTCAAGGCCAGGAGGTGTGCGGCCTGAGGTCCAGTAAGAGCCCCTGAGGCGCGATGCTTAGGAGGTCCCCCTTAGCGCTCAAGCAGCCATGGCAAGGCAAGAAAGGGAGTCGACGTGGCCGCAACGGGGTTGCGACAAGGCGTGAGTGACCATTAGGCCCAAACATTTAGCCGATCTGAGTGCGGGACTTATCTTGTTGATTTCGTGGTGACTCCTGATGTTGCGCCAGGGCTGCGCGCCTACTCGTGCGGCATAGCTAGGTCGGCCCGTACGAGTTTCCCTCCCCTCATGCTCTCCTTAGTGCTCTACGTCCTCAGGTCCCCGCCCTCGAGCGAGCTCAGCCGCCGCTGGTATGTCAGGTTGCGATGCCGTGGTCAAGGCCAGGGGGTGAGGGCTGGAGAGCCAGTAAGAGCTCCTGAGTCGCGATGCTCAGGAGCTCCCCTTTTAACGCGCAAGCGAATTGCACGAGAGAAAAGGAGGCTCGCGGTGCCTCCTGCTATCATGATGCTCAGGAGCCCCCCCTTTTAATGCGCAAGCGAATTGCACGAGAGAAAAGGAGACTCGTGGTGCCTCCTGCTATCCTTCCCACGGGATCCCTGTGAACAGGCACAAGAAGAAACACGGTTTGCCGTTACAGCTTTCAGCCTGCCGCTGGTTGCTCTGGATGAGCTGAAGGCACTGAGGGCCTGGTGAGGTGACGTGCGTGGGGCGTGCCGCGAGCCAGAGCTCGACCGCTCAGATTTGTCGGCATGGCAGGGACGGACCCATGCACTAGCGCCGTGCCTGTCTGGAGGCCCCGGGGGAGGCGATGATCGAGCAGGTGATAGCAGTTGGCAGGTTAAGCATGGAGAGCAGATCAACAAGGACAAATGCAGGAAGATACATGCCACTGGGTCCGGCCCGAGCGGCTTGGGGATGATGGACCCCGAGGGGCGCCCCCAGCAAGGTAAGCTAAAGACATAAGCAAAAGGGGTACATGCCACAGGGACGGACCCATGTGGCCTGGGAATAATGCAGCCCGTGGGGTGCTCCCAGCTTAAACGAGCTTGGAAGATGTCACCTGGTTCTGTAGACGAAGTAGAGGTGGTGCAGCTGAAGGCGTGCATTGAAGAAATGACTCCTCATGAGCCACCGGGACCCTGAGCCTCGGGAGACTCTGGGGGCTCGGGAGGTTCCCTGAAGACCATCTCCATCTCCTCCAGGACGGCGTGGTACCTGGCCTCCTGAGCGGCCAGGACAGGCCGCAGGTCGCGTTGATAGGCTGACGCCACGCTCGGTAAGCCGAAGGGCATGCGAACGTAGATGTGTGGCGGGCCCTCGCAGCGGCCCACACGCGATGGCCAGAAGCGCTCCTGAGATGCGGCCCTATTGAGCCCGGGCATGTCGATGCAGACGCGCAGCCCAGCATCCTGGCCAGGATGCGGAGCTGTGCCTCGTGAGCGGCTGTCGCCATGCATGGCCCTTGCATCTTGCAGTTCCTGAGTGGTCTTGGTGATGAACTCCTGAGTGGTGGGCACTCCTTGCCCTGTGCTCTCCTGAGGGTCACGTGCCGCGAAGCACGCCTCCAAGTGGTGCCCAAGCGCCTCCCTCGTGAGGTTGGCAAGGTCTGAGGCCCTCCAGAAGAGAGCCCCGAGCCCTGCCTGAGGAGGACACCGGGCGCGCCTTCCTATGCGATGGAGGGAGGCGCCCCTGGAGCGGGCGCTGATCCTGACGAGGCTCCTGCCACGACGCCATCCTCCTGAGGTCCTGCACGGCGCGGCTGCTTCTTCTTGGGGATGGCCTCTGGAGGGCCTTCACTTCTGCTGTCGGGGTCGTTGATTGCTACGGCTTGAAAGGCGCGCTCGAGGGAGCACACCGCATCCCTCTCTTCACACGGGACCGTGATGATTCCTTCGCTTCCTGGCATCTTGAGAATGTTGTAGCCGTGATGAGTGACTGCCATGAACTTGGCCAGGGCTGGATACCCGAGGATGGCATTGTAAGGCAGGCGGATGTGCGCGACGTCGAAGTCGATGAGCTCGGTGCGGTAGTTCTTGCGCTCCCCGAAGGTGACAGGCAGGTGGACCTGCCCTATCGGTGTGGTGGAACCGTCGGTCACTCCTGAGAAAGGCTTGGTGGGCTGGAGCTGTTTATATGGCACATGGAGGTTGTCGAACGTATCGATGGATAGGACGTTGAGCCCTGCGCCGCCGTCGATGAGTGTCTTGGTGACCTACACATTGCTGATGACTGGGGAGCACAGCATGGGGAGGGCGCCAGCGGTGGCCACGCACTTGAGTTGATCCGCCGAGTTGAAAGTGATGGCGCATTGGGACCACCTGAGCGGGCGCGTGGCCTCGAGCTTGGGGAGCACCGCGTTCACCTCGCGAGCGAACTGTTTGAAGATGCGCTGAGAGGCTGGGGCCCTGGCACCGCCCAAGATGCAAGCGATCACACGCGGCTCCTGGAAGCCCCCAGCCCCCTCGTCCTGGTGGTGGTGGTCATTCCTTCTTGGTGGCGGCAACGGGGGAAGACCAGTGTTGCCTGGGGGCGATCCTCACGAGGCGGGTCGCGCCACTCCTGGCGTGGGCCACGGTCGTCCCAGCGTCCGCCTCCACGTCCTCCTCCGCGGCCGTAGCCCCGGTCGTTGCGGTCGGGGCGTCGACCGAAGCGTCCTTCCCGTATGGCTCTGAGCTCTTGACAGTCGCTGGTGTTGTGGGTGTTCAGGTTGTGGAAGGCGCAGAACGGTCGGCCGTCCTTGGATGACTCGGGCTGATCTCTGCCCCGCTTGGTGTCGGGCTCCGCTGCGACCACAGCTGCCTCCTTGCGCTTCACGTCCTTGGCCTTCTTCTCCTCCGTGCCCACGGCTAGCAACTCAAGGAGAGAGAGGCGCCCCTCCTCAGCTCTAGCGCACTTGGTCGCCAGGTTGAATAGCTCCTGAGAGGTGCAGAGCTCCTCGTGGATGGCGAGCTCTTCCCTCATCTTGACGTCACAGACGCCGTCAGAAAACGTGGAGATGATGGCCTCGTCCGTGACCTTGGGGATCTTGAGGCGGGTGTTGTTGAAGCGCTGGATGTGCTTCTGGAGGGTCTGTCCTGGTTGTTGCTTGATACAGCGTAGATCACCCGCGGCCGGTGGGAGGTCGCGAGTGCCCAGGAAGTTGGTGACGAAGCGGTCGCGCATCTCGTCCCAGGAGGAGATCGAGCCGTGCTGCAGGTTCAGGAGCCAGGAGCGAGCCCCATCCTTGAGAGCCATGGGAAACCAGTTCGCCATGACCTTTTCGTCGCCGTTGGCCGCTTCGATGCTCAGCTCATAGAGCTGCAGGAACTATGCGGGGTCGGCGATGCTGTCGTAGTGAGGAGGTAGATCCGGCTTGAACTTGCCTGGCCAGGTGACGCTACGCAGCTCGGGGGTGAAGGCGCGGCAGCCGACCGTGGTTGCCGGGGCCCGCTTCAGGCGGCGCGCGGTCTTGACGAGGTGGCGCGGGGAGCGCAGGTGCAGCTTCTCGCGGCCGCGGAATTTCTTGGCAGCCTCTCTCTTCGCGCGCGGGCGCCGGGCGCGGCGGATCACGCCGCGAAGCCGCGTGCCTTGGTGCCAAGGCGCTGTCTTGGGGCTGAGGCGGTGGAAGCACGCCATGAGCCCCGTCGCCCGCGGCTGGTTGAGGGGGAGGCAGAGAGTGGGACGGCACCGGGGAGCCCCCTGCGGTGCGGACGAGCTCGGCGACGCGGTCGAGCCACTCCTCATAAACGTCATCGACGGGGCGGTAGCGCAGGAGCTCGTTCGCTGCGAGGAGCGCGGCCCGTGCCTCCATGGGAGCGCGGTGCGCGTGAGACGAGGAACCGGCAGGGGTCAGTGATGGAGTAGCGGTGCGGCCGTCCTGCCGCATAGAAGGATGTTCCCCGCCGGGCCGGTGGCAGCGTTGGCGGCGGGAGACGGAGAACGGCGAGGTGGCCCACCAACGGGAGCCGTCTGAGCGACACGGGCGGTGAGGGCGGCCCGACGCTCAGCCCGAGCACGGCGAGCATCCGCCATGGAGACGACGGAGCGATGGAGCGACGAACTGACGGAAGGGAAGCTACGGCGCACCCCTACCTGGCGCGCCAAATGTCGGATGTGGGGTTCCGGCAAACCCTTAAGGTTCGAACACTGGGGTGCGCACGAAGTCTTTCCCTCCAACCGATCTACGCCCTAGCTTGCTAAGATCTCGCGGAGGAACTTGACAAACTTGCAACACAAAAAGACACGAGGTTTATGCTGGTTCGGGCCACCATTGTGGTGTAATACCCTACTCCAGTGTGGTGGTGGTGGATTGCCTCTAGGGTTGATGATGAACAGTACAAGGGAAGAACAGCCTCCTGAGGTTGAGGTGTTCTTGTGGGTAGGCTCTCGATCGGGTTGGGTCAAGCTAAGATGAGATGCCTCTACTATGGTGGCTAGCTCTACTTATATAGGCCCTGATCCTCTTCCCAAATATCGAGCAGGAAGGGAGCCAACAACGGCGGGCAAATTCGAAGGGGGACAGCTAGTACAAGCTATCCTGATAAAAGTGGTCTTCGCCTGCGAAAAGCTCTGGTGGTGATGCCGTCTTGGGCTCCACGATGACCTCTGCCTTGCCGTCCTCCTGGTCTTGGTCTCGTTGCACCAACATAGCAACCTTTGCCTGATGCCTCGGTACTCTTCGCCTGCGCTGGCCTCCTTAGCACCAAAGAGGGAATAAGGACGATGCGCGCGCTGGCGCCCGCCTGTCGCCCGCCTGGTGCCGTTCGTCATGGCTCATGTCACGAGAGCCTCGTGAGGTTTGCCCCGCCTTGATATCTGCGCTCCTCGTGAGCCTGCCTGGCTAGGCCACTCCAGAGGAGGTCTTGCATCGTCCGCCTCGCAAGGCTTGGACCCTCGCGAGGCTTGGACCCTCACGAGGGTCTTGGATGCCTTGTTGATGAAGATGGGCCGCACGGCCTGCTGCCTTAGCCACGCTGTGGGCCGCAGGCAGGCAAGTCTGGGGACCCCCATTCCCAGAACGCCAACAATACGTGCATGTTCAAACTTTATAATCATCCACTTTATTCATACACATACAAATTTTTGCTTTTGTCATCATATTTAGGATAAACACATTTGGAATTTCATTTGAATTGGACCATATGATGGTATTTGCTTGTAGTAGCTCAATGATCCATATTGAATTGAATGGACAATCTAAGTTTCAAGTTGGAGACATTGATTTTTAAAACTTGCACTTTTTTTGCGTGCAAAACAAACAAATTCTCGGCCATGATATCATAGTCGGCCGTACAAGAGTAGAATATAATTTTAGGCGCCAAAAGCTTTCAAACTTCCCGTTCGTATCGAAATATCTCGCGCCCGAAAGTTTAGCCTTGCGATATTCCTATTTTACCCGTGCCACATGAACGGAAAAGGGCTGCTTTGGTAACTCCATTGTTTTCCCCTCTTTGCCCCCAACATTCTTCCCCAGAGCCCCTCCCCTTCCCCTCCCCGACCACCCCAACCACGGCAAGCCGCCGAATCTAGTCCTCCGCCGCAGCAGTGGACCTCACACCCCGACGGATCTACCTTCCGCACCTTGGAACCCCCAACTGCCAACTCACCAGTTCACCGGAGCTGCTTCAGCGACTGGCTTGTACACTGCTCCAGATCTCCTTGACCACCATCATGGTCCACCGCACCGGATCTGCTAAACCGGCGCCCTCATCCACCACAGTGTAGGCCTTTCACTGACTCCCTCGTCCGTCCCTTCGCTGGCCCTTCATACAAGCCCTCGTCCGCCGCAACAGATCCGCCTCACCGAAAGCACTGTACAACAAGCCCGCCGAAGCCTTCGTCCACTACACCGGACCCGCTCCACGGACGCCATATTCACCTCCACCGGCCCTGCTTTACCGACGTTGCAGCCTCATCAGGTTATTTCGATCTGTACTCCTTCGGTTTTTCTCTTTATCGTGCAACTGTTCACTTACCACAGATGAGCTTTCTTGTATGTCGACAGGCGCCGCAACCGTAGCACCGGAGCCGCTTCAGCGACGGCGACAGCCGGCCCAAACTCAACCGCAACACGAGCACCATCGATGATCCTTAGCTATCAAGTATGCCAACGATACCCATAGGCTGCCGAGAATCAGGTACTATTATCCAACGGCCGGCGCCTACGTTCACTTTCTTAGCATAAGCACCACACCTTTGAATTTCTTCAGGGCATCATTCAGTTTTTCATGAGACGCGTTATTCTGCTTGCACCTGTAGGGCCATCCTTCCGGCAGTGAACATGTTACATGTGCTAAATTACATACCAGTGCACATATAGTTAATATGCTTTAGTTTTGTCCTAAGTATTACTGTACTTCCTAGATATCACTGCCTACTATATTACTTCTCGCATACTATATTTATGATAATGGTGTTGTTCTGATGCCACCTATTGGTTCCATCAGACTGCTACATGTTCTCTATGCTTAATTACACATCAGCAAACTAGCATGTGGTTCCGTTGGTTTTTGTTCGTTTTACCCTACATTTTCTGATGCTAGCTATTACATCACTGCTACGAGCCTCTGTTCATTACTTTTTTGTGTGTTCTTGATCTTCCCAAGTTGCATGACTAATTTGATGCTTCTATTAATTATGGAGCTGCCAACCCCATCAAGCAAAATATTTGTTCTTTTGGGGCTGGCACCTCGAACAAGCATAAAAATAGAGGGAAGCGGATATATTGTCGTGTATGCACACACCCTTCTTTCATTAGTTTAGATGAACCATTGATGATCAATTCAAACCAGTGCATGCGATTAAAATTAATTTTACCTAAATAGAGGGTGCAGAATAAACTACAGCAAGTAGATTTGCAACCACGGGATGCTGATGATATCTTCAAAGAACATTGCAACAGCAGCGAGGCTTCACAGCAAGGCAATGTGTTTTAGTACATGTGAAATGTAATGCGTGTGGGCTGCTTTCTTGGCTTGTGCCCTCAACCTTTAATCCTACAGAATAACAAATAGTTCAGTTGTCTGCTTTGCTGTATTGCTTGATTCGAATGCTTGTTTGTTACTTGTTACGCTATACCTGAGTTGGCCAATATGTCAGTAGTGCCTGATGTACTATAGTAAAGAAATGCATGCCTAGTTCATTTGAGTCCTTAACTTTTCCTCTGAACTTCATCACAAGGCTGTCTTCGTAGTTTATATGAGGCCACACTGTTAAGTGCTTTCTCAGATTATTTCAACTGCTTAGATGCCTTGGCAACTTAAATATAGTGGTGGTACACTCCCTTTCAACTAGGGATGTCAACTGGGTCCCATTTAATCCCGATTAAAGTCCACTAGTGGTATGATAGTTCAAAAGAGTTTTTTTTTTGAGGAAAATGAACCAGGGAGCTAGCAAAAACTAACTAGATGGGACTGGTAGATGTCGTTTATTTGCCACTTACATCCCTAGTTTCATCTTACCATTTTAATTTCTTTTCGGCTAATGCAGCTTCGAACCATTTATATATATCTTGCCATGCTCGGCTATAATTTGTATGTCGTTTACCATGTAAGCTTACTGTCTGGATCATGCGATAACTATCTCTTACTTATGTCCAGCGGAAACCTTTCAGGATGCTGTTCACACTAGGACACAATGTACAACCCCAGAATCTATTTGTGGAAGCAGTGCGCCATCCATGTTACCAGATGGTAGCAGTTCAGAGGCAACACCGCCGGAGAGCAGTCTGAGCACAGATATTATAGTTCTTGAGGCTCTACTAGAGGCAGAAAGAGATGGTGTGGCTGCCATGAATGAGGTAATCTCGATCTTGAAGCTGGAAATTATGCAATTAGCTGCACGCATTATTCAAGCAACCCAAGAATTGGAGGAAGTAAGAATGTTGCATTTGAAGATGGAGGAGGTCCTGCTGCTTCTGCAATCTGAAGCCCAGGGTAATCCTAGTTCTTCTTTAGATAGCAGTTGAAATTGTCATTAGATTATTGTACTTGCATGTTGTGTCATGTCTCTGAATGGATTATGTTGTAAGACCCCCTATGTTGTCCATGTGTTGTAATGATCCGAATTTTTTAGGCGAGGTAATCCTCAGTACTTGTATGATTGACATAAGGTGAACTGTTTTTCGTGTGAGCATATTGTATTGGATGAAATAACTGTTTGACTCAAAGTGTATCCAGCCTATTGAATTCGAAGATCACGGCATTTCTAAATCATAATCATATATAAAGGTGGAATAAATCTTTGTTGTGGTTTTGAAGAAATAAATAACAAAACATAGAATTATCTGTGGATATTCGTAATCGAATAAACTTGGATTTTGATTTAGTTGCCAGGGCCCAGCGCAAACATGAATGCTAATTCTCCCAAGTTTTGAACGAAGCGGCTAAACACCCACTATCATTTGTGGGCTGCCCGAAGCAAGTGTTTGCGAGATGGAAATTACTGTCTACCCCTGACACTTGACATCCTTATCGAGCGGATTTACACTGCTGTCGATAGGGGTAGACTAGTAACTTCAATCAGATGTGACACGATGGCCTCTGAGCCCATTCAGACACGGTGGGCGCCAAACGTGGGCGGCAAAACACATTTGATTCAAGCTCGTCCGAAAGACATGTGTCTCTCCCTCCATTTCCCCATTCATCCACGGTGGGCGGCCAAACAAACTCTCCTCGTCCGAAATTGATGTAGGCTAATATTTTAAATAGGGGCAGATGTGTAACTTCCCTCAGACGTGACACAACCGCCCTACCTGTCAGCCCCATTCATACACCGTGGGTGCCAACCGTGGGCGGCAAAACACCCTCTCCTCGCCCGAAATCATTAACGGCAAATATTTGGGAGATGCGAGATTACCGTCCTATCCCCAACCGACGTGATGTCCGAAATTTTAAACAGGGGATAAGTTTGTAACTTTCCCACATATCAGACAAGCGCGTCCCAAAGTTTGAGATCCCCCCCTCCATTTCCCCATTCATACACCGTCGGCGCCACGACAACCTCCCCACTGCAGCCAGCCTCCTCCGTCTGCCACCCCATCCTCCACCTTGAAAGAGCCGCTACCCCTACCCCGTCATCCACTGCAAGAGATGGACGTCTCTCATCCACGGCGCCGGACCAGGATCCTTTCATCGCGTCATCTCGCTTAATCGGCGCCGTCGTCCACTTTGCCGTTGCCGCTCCTACGACCACCTCGTCCACGGCAACATGATTTATCCCCCAACCTGGCCTTCTGCCATCTAAAGTATTCTTCCCCGCCGCCGATAGCCATCGCACCCGCATCACCCTCAACGCATCAGCAGGGGCCTACACGGCGTCGCAAGAGAGGTGGTACTCTTCCATATGTGCTTAAGTTATTGATCTCACCCAGAAAATAGATCTTAAATTGTTTACTGTACTTTTCTTGTCCGTACCAAATCGTAGTGGCTAGTTGAATGCAAACATTGGTTGCAAAGTAGCTTTGTCCGGTTTGCACCTTCAGATCCGCCATGTCACGGTCACTATACTCGTAAAGCTTATGGTTTCCCCCTTTATATTCACTACCATCATCGTAGGTGCTTCCCTGCTTCGTGTCGTGCTAGCACTGCTCCTCAAGACCTCAACCCATCAAGCGAAACAACATGCCACTCATAATTCCAAAGCTTACGTGTTGAAATACGAATCTGATATGATGCTCATATTACTAAAACAGAGAATGTTTAATTGGTCACCTAATGTTCCTATATTTGTTTCGAAAAGCATGTTCTCCACCCACTGGTCCAGCTAGTTCCACTTTCCTGATTTTACTCCTGTTGCTTAGGGTTTTCCCCTTTTATCTACTCTACTATGATCTGCGTAGGTGCTTTCTGTCATACTAGCATTACTCCACCCTTCAAGCTAAACAACACAACACTCAAACTTCCAAAGCTTAGTTGTTCAAATATGATTGTGATATGATACTGATATTAGTTAACAGACACATTTAATTGGTCAGCTAAAGGTCCCACTTGAGTTTCCAAATGCATGTCGCAACATATAGAGAGACAGCAGAATTGCATTTCTTTGTCACTTGTTGACTGTACTTTCTTGTTCATACCAAATCTTAGTTGTTATTTCAAAGCAAATATCGGTTGCTAACTACCCTTTGCACGGTTTGCAGCTTCAGATCTGCCATCCCACTGCCACGGTCAACACTATACTCATCATGCTTACGGTTTCCCCATTTTATGATGACCACGATCAGCCTACATGGTTCGTGTCGTAATAGCACTGCTCCACCCATCGAGCTAAACAAGCTTAGTTGTACAAATTCAAATATGATATTATGCTGATATTAGTAAAACTGAGAGATGTTTAATTGGTCAGCTAAATGTTCCTACTTTAGTTTCGAAATGCATGTGAGCCACATATGGAGAGGCCGGAAGGAATAGTATTTCTCTGTGCGCTCTGGTTCATCAAGGGTGGCCAACCGACATTGTATAGAAAGACTTGTAATATCTTCAATCTGCTTGCTCTTCTGCTCTTCTTTAAGATGATCCTCTTCTCTTGCGGTCGACTGGTCAGGTCGAGTTATTCTCCTTAGTATATTTTGAATCTGTCAGGTCAGGTCGACTTGTTCTTCTTTACTATATGTTGAAGCTGTCATCTGCGAAGTATCATCACTTCTGGAGCTCTCATATTTTGAGTAGTAGGCCACATTATATTAATGCACACACCAAATTACAGCATGCATGGCACCTCTTAGAAGTTGCAGAGATAGCACAAAGGGGTTTACAGGGAGGAAGTATTGGATTAGAATCACTTCTGCATTACAAAGATAATCTCACTTGTTTTTATGTTTTCATGCATGTTAGGTATTGAACATTATCAAAATGAATATGAGAATGGGCGCACGAGAGGAATATTGCGGAACGATCCACTGGCTAACAAACTTGGCATGGTGGAGGATGACCTATCTTATTCACCCATCAAGGTGCATGCTCTAACTTGGCAAGGTTGTATTGGTCGCACTTATTTTGCATCTGGCCTCTTGCATTACTTCTACTTTGTTACACCATCTGCTTAGTTTAAGCATCATATATGAGTATATGCCATACCTATCCATTTTCTGTACCTATTCCATGTGTCGTCATACTATGTTTTTCCAATAAAATGTTGTTCTTTCGTAATAGATGTCCAAAAGGAAGAGGGTGATTGCAGATCCTCAAGGAGTACAAACTAGGTATTTGGAAAAGATAGTGATACCTGTTAAATCAGATAGATCAGCAGCCACAGAAAATACAGGCCCAACTGTAACAGACTTTACCCCTACTCCAGTGGCCAAACCCCTATTAGAACTGCTGACAACCGAGCGTCAGGTACTGTCTATGATATCAATTCAAAATTTGAACAACTAAATTTCAGCATGTGCCTTACCTTCTCTCTTGTATGAAAAGTAATTTCAGATGAATCTCCTTGCTCAAAGGATCATAGGATCTCACGACGATACTGGGCTCTGCATTGCTCTTGTCAGTACCTCTTACCCTTTGTCAGCATACTTGCACTCATTGTTGTTTGATTATGTAGCATCACTGTAAATGTTCACTTCTTTATCCTTCCTTTGCTTGAAATTATAAGATCTATATTTACTCTTAGATAAATGCAGAATTAACACAATGGTTATGAAGTTTTGGATTGCTCATGTAAGTACCTATTGTCACGTACTCCCTCTGTATCGAATTAATTGTTGATCAATTGGATGTATTTAGAACTTAATAGTACTAGATACATCCATTTGAGCGACAACTAATAACGGACGGTGGTGGTATTACTGTACATGCATCGCGAGATAGTTGATTATCTAGAATTACTCTGCATCTTATCTGCCCTGCCCTCCACTTTCTCCAAATTATCATATCTACATTTACTTTTACCAAAATGTTGAATAAAGCCAATGCCACTGCACACGTTGATGTCTGCATTCCTCTTGTCAGTACCTTTGCCTTGTAACGTTGTACTTAATCAATTACTATTTGATTATGTATCATCAGTCTGCACCTAAGCTTCATTATCCTCTATTACTTCCAATATTATTTGATCTATATTTAATCTTTGCAAAATGTAGAATAATGGCAACGCTTATAAAGAATTTTCTTTGGGGAATGTATTGAATTATCTTTCCATCAACATGGAGAAGGGCTTTGTCGAGCCCGTGTTAACATGTAATGTAAGTTCATCCTTCTCAAGCCATCAAACTTTGTTCTAGTATAGATTTGGATAGGCATCATTTCCTCCACTGCTGTTTACATCTGATTGGATGTTTGCAACAACTACCAGTTTTAAATTGTAGTTGTAAAAACATGTTCCTTATGCATAACAGATCCATTTATTTGCTTATATAATTGTGAAACCTGTTACGTGTCTCCTTGTTTCTCTTTCAGAGTCGTATCTCTTATGCCAGGCAGAACTTTAGGAAAGATAGTGAGCCAAACCATCTTGAGGACAGCGAGATGACCCCAAGGTCCTGTCTTGATGAAGACAGTGAGTTGAAGCTACTCACCAGCCGGTGTGAGACAACCTCTGTGCAGTCGCTGGCTCAATCAGTTCGACTTCTTCAGTCTCAACTTAAAGCGGAAAGGCTTGCTTCACCTCAGCTCCGACTTGAAGTCAAAGATGTAATGAAGATGTCAGGGGACTGCCTTGCGCACTATGGTGCCATACAGCTAGGGATGAAGCATCTATCATTGACACAACTGAGGTCTCATCAGCTTGTTCGGCTGCTTGCGGGGGCCCGAGCTTGCCAGGTCTAGTGCCTTCTGAGGTGCTCTCAGTTTTGTATATTCTTTTGTCGGCGCGTTTATATGCACTGGTGGCGACCTTTGATGCCCGGTGTATCTAATCCGCGGTCATGTTGCACTTTATTATCACCGGGTAGCAAACTTTGATTCCTAATATGCTGTAATTTCTTTGTTGTATAGTCTAGGTTTATTTTTTGGTCGGTATGCTGTAATTTAGGTCGGAAGGTTCAGTGGATCTCAGTGTTGTTGATCTTCAGGCCGGCTCATTACTCATATGGGCCAAAACGTGGGCCTATAATCATCTTGGGCCATTAGCGGGTCTAAACCTATAGTAGTTTCCCGCCTTTAACAGGCCATGGGCTACATATTTACTATAGTGACACTGGGCTTCCTACGGGCCGTAGAAACAATGGGCCTTCTACGGTCTGTAGAAACAATGGGCCTTCTACGGGCCGTAGAAACAATGGGCCTTCTACGGGCCGTAGAAACAATGGGCCTTCTATGGGCTGTATCATCAATGGGCCTTAGACGGGCCGTATGATCGATTGGCCAAACATGGGCCAAGAACAGACCGCATTATGGCCGTACACGGGCTAGAGTTGGAGTCGTTCGTTCATGGGCCGACCATAACGGGCCGTCGTTAATAGGTCATATTTGATGACGCTATGAAAACGGCCGAACGTATTAACGGGCCACAAACGGGTCGACTGTAACCACAGGCTGACTTTGGCCCACAAGCAGAAAATGGAAGTAACGAGCCATAAGTAACCGAATGCTGGAAATGAGCCCAAGAATAAATGGGCCCTGAGAAGGCCGAAAGATAACATGGGCTGCAAACGGCCCAATGGATTAATGGGCCGTTAATGGGTATAAAGTGATACATTGTTCATTACGGGCCAGTTTCACCACGGGCCGTTAAAGAGTTACAAAGGGCCTCATCTGGGCCAAAAGACGTCATGGGCCATACATGGGCCGGAACTTAAAATGGGCTAGAATCATATTGGACGGCCCAGATGATGCTACTGGGCCTAATTCGGATATGTCGTAACGGGCTCTGGGTTAGCGGGCTATAAATGGGCTATATGCGAACAGGCCGTTAACAGGCTTTCCGTGGGCCGGCCCGCCACCTTTTGACCAAGTCAAACGGGCCGGCCTTTTCACAGGAATGGGCATCTGTTCGGCCGTGCCACGTGTCGACGTATCATAGGCGCCTTCTGTCCAATGAGTGGATGACATCTGTCCCAATGGTGAGCCGACACGTGTTTCCTCCAGCCAATGATGATTTTACACATGGAAAATCCCCATTGGTCGGGGCTGTTAGCGGGTTATCGGATCCAAAACCGGACCCGATAGCTTAACGGTGTTCCGTTACGGTGGATGCCACGTGTCGGTCACCCTTGACGAAAGCACTTCTGTGACGCACGATTTATCGTCATGGAAGTGGACACTTCCGTGATGATAATTTTGGTAATGTCATGGAACACTTCTACGACAGCACGGGTATGACTATCTTGATTCTGTCATAAAATTGTCATGGATGTACATCCATGACAAAAAATGTGACCTACTATGACAAACACGTATCATCACGGGAGTGTATTTTTTTGTAGTGAAGACATGGTTTTCAAGGTCGTATATCTGGCTCTGGAGGAAGTTGATTTGCTCGTTGAAGGAGAAGATGATGTCCTTCATGGACTTGCCATCCACCTTGAGATCACGGGTGTAGTCTGTGATCATGAGGTGATTGGCATTGAGTCCATGTTGCATCATCCCCTTACACCGGAAGACTTCCTGCTCCATAGCTTCAAGCCTAGCCTCCACGGATCCAGTCCCCTTGGGGCCTTGCACATCGCGGATGTGGAGCACCCCCCTCACACATCTAGATAGCTTGAGGGTGCTGCATCACCTCCTGCAAATATGGGTTGATGACCTTATCGAAGAACTTGTCCTTGGAGGAGCTTGAAGCGGCCATGGTGGATTAGATCTGTCAAAAAATAACAAGGAAAAGAACATAGGAGATTTCTCCACAATACGGAGGTCAATAGGTTCGGGGGGTATATAAAGATATTTTATCTTGGGAAACTAGCAAACGGGAGAAAAAGGGAGTCCGGAAGGTACCCAATGTGGGCACAACCCAACTGGGCGAACCTGGCAGGCGCGCCCTGGTGTCTTGTGCCCACCAGGGATGCCTTCCTGGTTGTTTCTTATTTTCCTATTTTTTGTTATATTCCAAAACGGACAGAAAATATTTTTGCGGATTTTTCGGAGTCCTTTACTTACCGTATCACGTACCTCCTTTTTTTTCATGATTCTGGAGTGTTTCAGAAGGTTTCTTTTATGTGTTCTTCCGGTGTCATAGTTTGGATAATATCGCTTTCAATATTAATGGGAAAACCTGAGATATAACGTTTTATTCGTTGCCCATTCACAACCTTCGGGTTAGTACCTTCGGCAGTATTTATTTTGATAGCTCCAGATCGATAAACCTCCTCGATAATATAGGGTCCTTCCCATTTGGAGAGGAGTTTTCCTGCAAAGAATCTGAAACGAGAGTTGTACAAAATAACATATTCCCCAACTTTGAATTCCCGCTTTTGGATTCTTTTATTATGCCATCTTTTAACTTTTTCTTTAACTAACTTGGCATGTTCTTAAGCTTGGGTTCTCCATTCATCTAATGAGCTAATATCAAATAACCTCTTCTCACCACCAAGTTTGAAATCATAGTTGAGTTCTTTAATTGCCCAATAAGCTTTATGTTCTAATTCAAGAGGCAAATGACAAGCTTTTCCATAAACCATTTTATAAGGAGACATACCCATAGGATTTTTATATGATGTTCTATAAGCCCAAAGTGCATCATCTAATTTCTTAGACCAATTCTTTCGGGACCTATTGACAGTCTTTTGTAAAATTAATTTTATTTCTCTATTGCTAAGTTCAACCGAGCACTAGACTGGGGATGATAGGGTGATGCAATTCTATGTTTGACATCATACTTGGCAAGCATTTTACGGAAAGCGCCATGAATAAAGTGTGAACCACCATCAGTCATTAAATATCTAGGGACTCCAAACCTTGGGAAATAACTTCTTTAAGCATTTTAATAGAGGTGTTGTGATCAGCAGTACAAGTTGGAATAGCTTCTACCCACTTAGTAACATAATCAACAGCAACCAAAATATGAGTATACCCATTAGAGGAAGGAAAAGGTCCCATGTAATCAAATCCCCGGACATCAAATGGTTCAACAGCAAGTGAATAATTCATAGGCATTTCTTGACGCTTACTGATATTACCTATTCTTTGACATTCATCACAAGATAAGACAAACTTACGAGCATCCTTGAAGAGTGTAGGCCAATAAAACCCAGATTGCAATACCTCGTGAGCAGTTCTGTCTCCCGCATGATGTCCTCCATAAGCTTCGGAGTGACATTCCTGTAGGATTTGTTCTCGTTCATGCTTAGGTACACAACGTCTAATAATACCATCTACTCCTTTATAAAGATGTGGGTCATCCCAAAAGTAATGTCCTAAATCATAGAAGAATTTTTCTTTTGTTGGTATGTAAAGCTAGGGGGTATGTATTTAGCAACAATATAATTAGCATAGTCAGCCTACCAAGGTGTACTATTAGAAACATTTATTGCAGCTAATTGCTGATCAAGAAAACTATCATCAATAGGTAGTGGGTCATCAAGAACATTCTCCAACCTAGACAGGTTATTAGCTACGGAGTTCTCCGCTCCTTTTCTATCAGTGATATGAAAATCAAATTCTTGTAGCAACAGAACCCATCGAATAAGCCTAGGTTTGGCATCTTTGTTTTCCATAAGATACTTTATTGCGGCATGATCAGTGTGAACAATTACTTTTGAATCTAAAATATATGATCTAATTTATCACAAGCAAACACCACTAATAGAAATTCTTTTTTAGTAGTAGCATAATTTGTTTGTGCATTGTCTAGAGTTTTACTTGCGTAGTGAATAACATTCAGTTTCTTATCAACTCTTTGTCCTAGAACAGCACTAACAACATAATCACTAGCATCACACATAATTTCAAAAGGCAAGTTCCAATCAGGTGGTTGAACAATAGGTGTAGAACTTAAGGCTTTCTTGAGTGTTTTGAAGGCATCTAAACAATCATCATCAAAAACAAAAGGAATATCCTTTTGCAAAAGATTTTTAAGAGGCCCAGAAATTTTAGAAAAGTCTTTGATAAATCTCCTATAGAAACCAGCATGACGAAGGAAACTACGAATACCTTTGATATCTTTAGGACATGGCATTTTCTCAATTGCATCAACCTTAGCTTTGTCCACCTCAATACATGTAGCGACCCGACCTCAACCGGTCAAGTCTCTGTGCTTAAGTGTCATCCCTGGATCGGTATTGCTGACACACACAGTACTCGAGGATTTATAATAGAGTTCAATCACACACTTATTACATCGAACATCTCAAAGGAGAACTTATTACAATAATATGGCTGAAGGCCATCTAAATAAGATAACAGCGGAAGCTTCGAAGGTAGAAGAGTCCATCCAACTCCACGGCAAAACTGAGTGCATGACAACGACCTAGCGCTCCTTACTCTTGGTCTGAAAACTCTGCAACATAATTTGCAGCCTGTGTAGGTCAGCACATGGAATATGCTGGCAAAATAACACTATAGAGTAATGAACAGATAACAGCTATCACTACATGCATATATGGCTGGTGGAGGCTCTATGGTTATCATTTGCATAAAGCTAGTTTTTCCTACAACAAAGGAATATATTTTATTTAACTACAAAGTTTGTTGAAAACATTGAAAATGGTAACCCCATCTCAATCCCAAAATAATAATTAAAAACCCCACAAATTAATTAAGTAAAGTGATGAGATCAAATCAATAATTCAAGTACCAGATACTCAAGATGTCCATAACCGGGGACACGGCTAACCATGATTAGATTGTACACTCTGCAGAGGTTTGCGCACTTTTCCCCACAAGACTCGATCTCCTCTGTTGTATTTCTCGCACTACATGATGTTTGAGAAACGGATGACCGAGACACAGTCTTTCAGAAGCGTTAACTCTTTCGACGGGTAGACCGTACCACCTACATCCCCTACATCTCCTAGTCTACCACTGAAAAAGGTCACACAACATACTCAACTATGCCAGAGCCCATAATGACTTGTGGCTGCACACGGAAGTTTCTAGCATGAATAATCTTATGATCCCTTTGAGCCTGGGTGGCGAACCATAGGATGATCACACCGGTTCCCCGGAATTTCCTTGGACAACACTAGATTCCCCAGGTGCCCACAAACAATCCATCCTGATGTGTATTAAAGTAGCCACCTTAAGTTACCCCTTAATTCATAATACTACTCACATCTGTCATGAATCACTCAAACCAAACCACGTCCACGAGCATAGCATAGCGGTATAAGCATAACGTAGTAGCTCTCCAGGGTTTGAATATAAGACAATAGGTTCTACCTCATCAACTACTTCCCAATACCCACATGTTATCACTCCTACTCATGCAATGTTTGTGGGTTGAAACTAATGCATAAAAATTGGGTAGTAAAGGGATATGATCAAAGTGTTACTTGCCTTGCTGACGATCCGAAAACCCTAGAGATTCGTAGTAGCAAGCCTCGCACTCCGAAAACTCTATCGTGAACAAAGAATAGCATACATAAGCACTCAAGCATAATGCAAAGGTAAAACTCAAAAGAAAAGATCTAAACTGAAATTTCAAGAGAAGAGCTTCGATTTGCAAAAAGAATCAATCAAATCGGAGTTACGAAACTCAAAGAACGATCAAAAGAAGTTCAAAATCAAATCTAGTTGAAACCAAATTTTAAATTTTCAAAATCATGTTCAAGTTGATTATCTGAACATAGGGGACCGAGACGAAGATTTTGGCATTGGTTTCACTGGATTTGGACAAACGAGCAAAAAGTAACGAGGGTTTGAACA
This sequence comes from Aegilops tauschii subsp. strangulata, assembly GCF_002575655.3. Classification (NCBI taxonomy): domain Eukaryota; kingdom Viridiplantae; phylum Streptophyta; class Magnoliopsida; order Poales; family Poaceae; genus Aegilops; species Aegilops tauschii. The sequence continues at coordinate 262,642,538 of NC_053041.3, read as the reverse complement.
TCACAGACTAATCTATAAGAAAAGTATTCGCGGATAGGTCCCTGGCTGAAAGTATTCGGTTTATACCGGTTCGGTTGACGAAAACCGACAGCGACGGCGGTGTATACTCTGGTGGCGGCGGCGGCGGTGTGGGCGGCGCGGGGTGGCGGCGCGAATGGCGGCGGCTGCGGCGCGGCGGCGGCTGCTGGCTGCTGCTACTGCTGCTTGGCGGCGGCGGCTCAAGGTGAGGAGGAGGGGGCCGGGGGGTCGGCTTATAAAGCCTAGGGGACGGCGGCTTGGGGAGGGGGTCACGACGCGGCGGCGAGTCCGGCTCGGACTCCTCCTGGAGTCCGGCGACGGGACGGCGAGGGAAGGCGGCGGTGCTAGCTGGCCAAGGCCCGGCTCGGCTGGGCCGGCCAAGGAAAACTTTTTTTAATAAATTTTGCCGCGAACAAAAATCCTAATAAATTATAAAATAAAATTCTAAAAATTCCAGAAACAATTTTCACCATCCAAACCTAATATTTAGGACAAGATGAACATTTTTCTGGACTAAAATGCAATTTTTAAAAAATGCATATTTTTCTAATTCAAATAAAATAGCAAATAAAAATACAAATAAAATAATTTGATTTTAAATTTCTTCTCCAATATTTCTCCCATGTTTGAAGAAGTCATTTTATCTTCTCTCTTTTATTTTTTTGTTATTAGAAATAATTGGAGAGAAAATATTAAAATCAAATTGATCCTCTTTTCAATTGGAAATAAATTAAAATATGAAAATTTGTGAAACCTCCAACTCTCTCCTTGGGTCCTTGAGTTGCTTAAGATTTCTAGGATCACCACCAAAATGCAAATAAAATATGATATGCATATGATGACCTATGTATAACATCCAAATTGAAAATTGGGATGTTACAAACCTACCCCCCTTAAGATGAATCTCGCCCTCGAGATTCGGGTTGGCTAGAAAATAGGTGTGGGTGGTCTTTCCGTAGGTCTTCCTCTCGTTCCCAGGTGGCTTCTTCCTCGGTATGGTGGCTCCACTGAACTTTGCAAAACTTGATAACCTTACTGCATGTAACTCGGCTGGCAGACTCGAGAATCTTGACGGGTTTCTCCTCGTAGGTTAGGTCACTCTCCAGCTGAATTGCTTCCAGGGGCACTGTATCTCTCAGAGGAATATCAGCCATCTCTGCATGGCACTTCTTCAACTGGGAAACGTGAAACACATCCTGATCTCCTAACAAGCCTTCGGGTAACTCCAACTTGTAGGCCACTTCTCCCATACGTTCCAAAACTTGATATCGTCCTACAAATCTTGGGGCTAACTTTCCTTTGACTCCAAATCGTTTAATTCCTCGCAGTGGTGACACGCGAAGATATGCTCTGTCTCCGATTTCGTAGGCTACCTCCTTGCGTTTGGTGTCCGCATAACTCTTCTGCCTGCACTGAGCTACCTTCAGTCTATCACGAATCAACTTAACCTTCTCTTCAGACTCCTTGATTAAATCTGGTCCAAACAACTGACGGTCTCCAACTTCATCCCACATCAATGGTGTCCTGCACCTCCTTCCATACAAAGCTTCTAAAGGGGCCATCTTCAAACTAGCCTGATAGCTGTTGTTGTATGAACACTCTGTGTAAGGCAAATTATCATCCCAAGTAGATCCATAATCTAGCGCACAAGCTCTCAACATGTCCTCCAGAATTCGATTGACTCTCTCGGTCTGTCCATCTGTCTGCGGATGAAGGGTTGTACTGAATTCTAGCCTAGTACACAAAGTCTAGTGCAAATGATTCCAAAACTTCGAGGTAAATTGTGTTCCTCTATCTGATACAATAGTCCTCAGAACTCCATGCAGACATATGATCCTGGTCATATATATCTCGGCCAACTTCGTGCTTGTATAAGTGGTTTTCACGGGGATAAAGTGAGCCACTTTGGTCAAGCGGTCAACTACTACCCAGATAGAATCATATCCCGATCATGTCCTGGGTAATTCGGTGATGAAATCCATGCCAAGTTTATCCCACTTCCATTCGGGTATCGGCATAGGCTGTAGTAATCCTGCTGGCTTCTGGTGTTCTGCCTTAACTCTCTGACATACATCACATACTACTACATACTCGGCAATATCCTTCTTCATACCCGTCCACCAGAAACGTTCCTTCAAATCCAAATACATCTTGGTGTTTCCTAGGTGAATCGAGTATGGCGAGTCATGAGCTACCTGCAGTATTAACTTCCTGATCTCTGGGTCATTAGGCACGTAAACACGGTCCTCAAATCATAAAGTTTCGTGCTCATCTTCAAGAAAACCTTTGGCCTTTCCTTCACTCATCTTCTCCTTTAACTCAGCAATTTCCTTATCATCCTTCTGAGCTTCTCGAATCCTTCCCAATAACATAGACTGAACCTCCATTGCTGCAAAAAAATCCTCTTGGAACTATCTCCAAACGAAGTTCCTTGAGATCGTCAACTAACTCCTATGGTAATCCTCCGCTTACGAGGGTATTAACATAACTCTTGCGGCTCAAATCGTCTGCTATGACATTGGCTTTTCCTGGATGATAATGCAGCTTCATATCATAATCCTTTATAAGCTCCAACCATCTCCTCTGCCTGAGATTCAACTCCTTCTGCGTGAAAATATACTTCAAACTCTTGTGATCCGTGTATACATCGCAATGGTTTCCAATAAGAAAATGTCTACAAGTCTTGAGCGCATGCACTACAGCTGCTAACTCCAAATCATGTGTGGCATAATTCAACTCATGAGGTCGGAGCTGACGTGAGGCATATGAAACAACTCTTCCGTCTTGCATAAGTACACCTCCAAGTCCTTGGCGAGAAGCGTCGCAATACACTTGGAAATCCTTGCGTATATCCGGAAGAATTAGTACTGGGGCTGTAACTAAACGTTTCTTCAACTCCTGAAAACTAGCCTCACATTCTTCGGTCCACTTGAACTTGGTGTCCTTCTCCAATAACTCCGTCATGGGCTTTGCAATCATGGAAAAATTCTCAATAAATCTCCGGTAATATCCTACGAGTCCAAGAAAACTACGGATCTCTCCAACTGAGGTGGGTGCCCACCACTCAGTAACAGACTGAACCTTGGTAGGGTCTACTGCTATACCTTCTCCTAATATAACATGTCCAAGAAATCCAACTTCCTTCAACCAGAACTCAAATTTGCTGAACTTGGCATATAACTGGTGTTCCCTTAGCTTCTCGAGAACTAATCGCAAATGCTCCTTGGGTCCAAACCTAATATTTAGGACAAGATGAACATTTTTCTGGACTAAAATGCAATTTTTCCAAAATGCATTTTTTCTAATTCAAATAAAATAGCAAATAAAAATACAAATAAAATAATTTGATTTTAAATTTCTTCTCCAATATTTCTCCCCTATTTGAAGAAGTCATTTTATCTTCTCTCTTTTATTTTTTTGTTATTAGAAATAATTGGAGAGAGAATATTAAAATCAAATTGATGCTCTTTTCAATTTGAAATAAATTCAAATATGAAAATTTGTGAATCCTCCAACTCTCTCGTTGGGTCCTTGAGATGCTTAAGATTTCTAGGATCACCACCAAAAAGCAAATAAAGTATGATATGCATATGATGACCTATGTATAACATCCAAATTGAAAATTGGGATGTTACAATACCTCTTTCAGAAAATTTATGGCCCAAAACAATACCTTCGTTAACCATAAACTGGCACTTCTCTCAATTCAAGACAAGATTTGTTTGCTCACATCTTTGCAAAACTCGATCAAGATTGTTTAAACAATCATCAAAAGACTTCCCATAAACAGAAAAGTCATCCATGAAAACCTCAACAATCTTTTCACAAAAGTCAGAGAATATAGCAGTCATACATCTTTGAAAGGTAGCAGGTGCATTGCATAATCTAAAAGTCTTATGTCTATAAGCATAAGTTCCAAAAGGACAAGTAAAAGTGGTCTTTTCTTGATCAGGTTGAGAAACAGGTATTTGTGAAAAACCAGAATATCGATCAAGGAAGAAAAAATGTGTGAGCTTAGATAATCTTTCTAGCATTTGATCAACAAAAGGAAGAGGGTAATGATCTTTTCTAGTTGCTTTGTTTAATTTTCTAAAATCAATTACCATTTTCTAGCCTGTAACAATTCTTTGTGGAATAAGTTCATTCTTATCATTAGGAACAACAGTAATACCTCGTTTCTTAGGGACACAATGGGCATGACTTACCCATCTACTATCAGTTATAGGATAGATTATACCTGCTTCTTGAAGTTTTAATATTTCCGTTCTTACCATTTCTTTCATCTTCGGATTTGACCGACGTTGGTGATCAACAACGGGTTTAGCATCAGGTTCCATATTAATCTTGTGCTGACATAGAGTGGGACTAATGCCCTTTAAATCATCAAGAGTATACCCAATGGCAGCTCGGTGCTTCTTCAGAACCTTTAATAATCTTTCTTCTTCATGTTCTGAAAGGTTGGCACTAATAATAACAGGATATATCTTCTTCCCATCAAGATAAGCATATTTCAAAGTGTCTGGCAATTGTTTTACTTCAAACATAGGATCACCTTTAGGTGGAGGAGGACCTCCTAGAGTTTCAATAGGCAAATTGTGCTTAAGCAGAGGTTGTTTTTCGAACATGATTCTATCTATTTCATTTCTTTCATGCATATGCAAATCATTTTCATGGTCTAGCAAATATTGTTCTAAAGGATTAGTGGGAGGTACAGCAATAGAAGCAAGACCAATAATTTCATCCTTACTAGGCAATTCTTTCTTATGATGCTTTCTACAAAACTTGGAAAAATTAAACTCATGAGACTCATCACCAAACCTAACACTGATAGTTTGTTTCTCACAATCTATTTTTAGTATTAACGGTGTTCAAGAAAGGTCTACCAAAGATAATGGGACAAAAGTCATCTTGTGTGGAACCAAGAACAAGAAAATCAGCTGTAGGATATTTTATTTTCCCACACAAGGCTTCAACATCTCTAACAATCCCAAGTGGTGCGATGGTGTCTCTATTAGCAAGTTTAATAGTAACATCTATGTCTTCTATCTCAGCAGGTGCTATGTCATTCATAATTTCTTGATATAAAGTAAAAGGAATAGCACTCACGCTAGCACCTATGTCACATAAACCATGATAACAGTGATGTCCTATCTTAACTGAGACAACAGGCATGCCAACAACAGGTCTATGTTTATCTTTTTCATCGGGTTTGGCAATTCTAGCAACTTCAACACATAAGTAAATAACATGCCCATCTATATTTTCAACCAGGAGATCCTTAACCATAGCAACACTATGTTCTACCTTGATTTGCTCAGCTGGTTTAGGTGTTCTATATAACTTTTATTGACCATCGTTGAAACTTTAGCATGTTCCTTCATCCTAACAGGGAAAGGTGGTTTTTCAATATAAGCAGTAGGAACAACTGGATCAACATTATAAATAATAGTTTCATCTTTAGCTATTACCAGTTTTTCAAATTCTTCTTTAATAGGTCGGTGATATTTAAACCACTTCTCCTTAGGGAGATCAACATGAGTAGCAAAAGATTCACAAAAGGAGGCTACTATCTCAGAGTGTAGTCCATATTTAGTGCTAAACTTTTGAAAAGCATCGGTATTCATAAAAGATGTAACACAATCAAACTTAAGTTTAATACCTGACTCTTTACCTTCATCGAGTTCCCAATCTTCAGAGTTGCGTTTAATTCTTTCTAAAAGATCCCACCAGAATTCAATAGTCTTCTTCATAAAGGAACCAGTACAAGAAGTATCGAGCATGGATCGATCATTATGAGAAAGCCGAGCATAAAAATTCTGAATAATAATTTCTCTTGAGAGATCATGGTTGGGGCATGACTATAACACTGACTTAAGCCTCCCCCAAGCTAGAGCGATACTTTCTCCTTCACGAGGCCAAAAATTATATATATAATTCCGATCACGATGAACTAGATGCATAGGATATTTTTTTGGTGAAACTCCAATTTCAATCGATTCCAATTCCAAGATCCAATATCATCGCATAGCCTATACCATGCCAATGCTTTCCCTTCAAAGATAAAGGGAAAACCTTCTTCTTAGCTTCAACTCTGTGTAAACCTGCAAGCTTAAACAATCCACATATATCAAGTGCATATCAGGATGTTCGGTTCCATCTCGTGCATAAGGATTAGCTAGCAGTTGTTCTATCATACCCGAAGGAAATTCATATTCAGTACTTTCAGTAGGTGCAGTGGGTTGAGGGGAAACTAATTGTGGTTCCGATCGAGGTGAAGATACCCTGAACAAACCCCTCAAAGGATTGTTTTCCATAGTAACAAGTGACAGTAAATTTTAGCACGTAGTAATAATTTTTCCTTACCAATTTCCACTTACCCAGAGCGCTTCACTCCTCGGCAACGGCGCCAGAAAAGAGCCTTGATGACCCAGAAGTATAGGGGATCAATCGTAGTCCTTTCGATAAGTAAGAGTGTTGAACCCAACGAGGAGTAGAAGGAAATGACAAGTGGTTTTCAGCAAGGTAATGTCTCCAAGTGCTGAAATTGTAAGTAACAGATAATTTGGTAGCAGGATAATTTGTAACGAGCATGTAACGGTAACGCAAAATAATAGGCAGCAACGTAGCCCAATTATTTTGTGGCAAAGGACAGGCAAAAATGGTTTCTAATAATAAGCAAAGTGTTCTTGAGGGCACACGGGAATTTCATCTAGTCACTTTCACCATGTTGGCTTGATTTGTGTTCACTACTTTGATAATTTGATATGTGGGTGGATCGGTGCTGAGGTGTTGTTCTTACTTGAACAAACCTCCTACTTATGATTAAACCCCTCGCAAGCATCCGCTACTACGAGAAATGTATTAAGATAGAATCTAACCATAGCATTAAACTTTTGGATCCAAATCAGTCCCTTACGAAATAGCGCATAAACTAGGGTTTAAGCTTCTGTCTCTCTAGCAACCCATCATCTAATAACTACTCCACAATGCATTCCCTTAGTACCAAATATGGTGAAGTGTCATGTATTCGACGTTCACATGACACCACTAAGGGAATCACAACATACATATTATCAAAATATCAAACACATATCAAGTTCACATGATTACTTGCAACATGATTTGTCCCGTGACCTCAAGAACAAAAGTAACTACTCACAAGTGATAAACATGTTCATGATCATAGGGATATTAGATAGCATAATGGATCTTAGCATATAATATTCCACCAAATAATTCATATAGTGATCAACTACAAGATGTAATCAACACTACTAGTCACCCACAGGTCCCAATCTAAGGTTCTGGTACAAAGATTGAACACAAGAGATGAACTAGGGTTTGAGAGGAGATGGTGCTGGTGAAGATGTTGATGAATATTGGCCTCCCCAAGATGAGACAGTTGTGGGTGAAGATGATGACGATGATTTCCCCCTCTGGGAGGGAAGTTCCCCCGGCAAATCGCTCCGTCGGAGGGCAAAAGTGCTCCTGCCCAAGTTCCGCCTCGAGACGGCGGTGCTCCATCCCGAAAGTCGTCTCCTTATTTTTTCTAGGTCAAAATGACTTATATACCAGAAGATGGGCACCGAAGGTGGGCCGAGGAGGGCACAACCCACTAGGGCGCGCCTGGGCTCCCTGTCCCGCCCAGGTGGGTTGTGCCCACCTGGTAGGCCCCCTCTGGTAGTTATTCGCTCCAATAATTCTTATTTATTCCATAAAAATTCCTCGTGAAGTTTCAGCTCATTTGGAGTTGTGCAGAAATAGGTAGCCTAACGTAGCTTTTTCAGGTCCAGATTTCCAACTGCCGGAATTCTCCCTCTTTGTGTGAACCTTGCATATTATGAGAGAAAAGGAATCATAATTACTCCAAAAAGCATTATTATGCATAAAAACATTATAAATAACAGTAGGTAAACATGATGCAAAATGGACGTGTCAGCGCTCTTTGGCTCGCTTTGAAGCTATTGACATGCCCGAGGCCCTCATCTAGGTTTCCACATCTTTTGTCCGAAAACATTTTGAGGTTCTCCATCGACATCGCAAGCCCTCCAGCCGCCATCATGTTCGTGCCACCGGATCATCAACATCGCTTCATCAGAAGTGACCATTGTGTAAAATCTTCATTAACTTTATTGTGCCATTGACTACATCAATACACGAGCTTCCGCAATCGACAACGGCCACTCCAGCCTTTGATACCACCTTTAACCGGAAGCGAGGTCGATTACCCCCGACTTCGTGAAAGGTTAAGTGTGAGGAAGGTATCCATACCGTCACAAACTTTTCCTTCCTTTCCGTTATGACAGTCTGATGACCCACAAGTATAGGGGATCTATCATAGTCCTTTTGATAAGTAAGCGTGTCGAACCCAACAAGGAGCAGAATGAAATGACAAGCGGTTTTTAGCAAGGTATTCTCTGCAAGCACTGAAATTATCGGTAACAGATAGTTTTGTGATAAGGTAAATCGTAAAGGGTAACAAGTAACAAAAGTAAACAAGGTGCAGCAAGACGGCCCAATCCTTTTTGTAGCAAAGGACAAGCCTGGATGAACTCTTATATAATGCAAAGCACTCCTGAGGACACATGGGAATTGTTGTCAAGCTAGTTTTCATCATGCTCATATGATTCATGTTCGTTACTTTGATAATTTGATATGTGGGTGGACCGGTGCTTGGGTGTTGCCCTTCCTTGGCCAAGCCTCCCACTTATTTTTAACCCCTCTCGCAAGCATCCGCAACTACGAAAGAAGAATTAAGATAAATCTAACCATAGCATGTAACATATGGTTCCAAATCAGCCCCTTACGAAGCAACGCATAAACTAGGGTTTAAGCTTTTGTCACTCTAGCAACCCATCATCTACTTATTACTTCCCAATGCCTTCCCCTAGGCCCAAATAATGGTGAAGTGTCATGTAGTCGACATTCACATAGCACCACTAGAGGAAAGACAACATACATCTCATCAAAATATCGAACGAATACCAAATTCACATGATTACTTATAACAAGACTTCTCCCATGTCCTCAGGAACAAACGTAACTACTCACAAAACATATTCATGATCAAGATCAGAGGAGTATTAATTATCATTAAGGATCTGAAAATATAATCTTCCACCGGATAAACCAACTAGCACCAACTACAAGGAGTAATCAACACTACTAGCAACCCACAGGTACCAATCTGAGGTTTTAAGACAAAGATCTGATACAAGAGATGAAATAGGGTTTGAGAGCAGATGGTGCTAGTGAAGATGTTGATGGAGATTGACTCCCTCTCAATGAGAAGATCGTTGGTGATGACGATGGCTTTGATTTCCCCCTCCCGGAGGGAAGTTTCCCCGGCAGAACAGCTCCGCCGGAGCCCTAGATTGGTTCCGCCCAAGTTCCGCCTCGAGACGGCGGCACTTCATCCCAAAAGCTTCCTTCTGATTTTTTCCAGGTCAAAACACACCATATAGCAGAAGGTGGGCGTCGGAGGCCTACCAGGGGTCCCACAAGGACGGGGGCGCGCCCTCCACCCTTGTGGCTGGCTGGTGGGCCCCCTCTTGTGCTTTCTTCACCCAATATTTTTTATATATTCCAAAAATATTCTCCGTGAAGTTTCAGGACCTTTGGAGTTGTGCAGAATAGGTCTCTAATATTTGCTCCTTTTCCAGTCCAGAATTCCAGCTGCCGGCATTCTCCCTCTTCATGTGAACCTTATAATATAAGAGAGAAAAGGCATAAGTATTGTGATATAATGTGTAATAACAGCCCATAATACAATAAATATCAACATAAAAGCATGATGCAAAATGGACATATCAACTCCCCCAAGCTTAGACCTCGCTTGTCCTCAAGTGAAAGCCGATATCGAAGAATATGTCCACATGTTTAAAGATAGAGGTGTCGATAAAATAAAATACGGACATGAGGGCATCATGATTATCTTTAGAACAACAACATATATTGTCATATAATTTCTTATGCTAAAGTAACAATCCATTCACAAGGTAAAGTATGAATCAGAAACTTCATTAAAAACTAACAAACTATGATCTGAGTCATTGAAGCAATTGCAGTTTATCATAACATCGGAAAGAGTCAATGTAAGAGCTTTTCTACAAGTCCACATACTCAACTATCATTTAGTCTTTCACAATTGCTAACACTCACGCGATACTTATGGGTACAAAGTTTCAATCAGACACATAGAAAGATAGGGCTTATAGTTTCGCCTTCCAACCATTTACCTCAAGGGTAATGTCAACAATAATACTTTATGAAAACCTACATCCGAGTGGATATATATATATTCGGATCTCTCCAACACATAGTGCTTGCCAAAGGGAAAGGTGTAAAAAGGAAAGGTGATGATCACCATGACTCTTGTATAAGGGTAGAGGATAAAAGTAAAAGATAGGCCCTTTGCAGAGAGAAGTAGAGGTTGTCATGCGCTTTTATAGTTGGATACACAAAATCTTAATGCAAAAGAATGTCACTTTATATTGCCGCTTGTGATAAAGACCTTTATTATGCAGTCCGCCTCTTTTATATCTTCCATAACACAAGTTCGTATAAAGCTTATCTTCTTCACACTAATAGATCATACATATTTAGAAAGCAATTTTTATTGCTTGCACCGATGCCAACTTACTTGAAGGATCTTACTCAATCCGTAGGTAGGTATGGTGGACTCTCATGGCAAAACTGGTTTAAGGGATGTTTGGAAGCACAAGTGGTATCTCTACTTGGTGCTAAGAATTTGGCTAGCATGAGAGGGAAAGGCAAGCTCAACATGTTGGGTGATACATGACAATATAACTTCTATTCGGATATAAGCAAACATAACTCATACGTTGTCTTCCTTGTCCAACATCAACCTTTTAGCATGTCATATTTTAATGAGTGCTCACAATTACAAAATATGTCCAAGATAGTGTATTTATATGTGAAGCATCTCTTTCTTTATTACTTCCTATTAATTGCAACAATGACCAAAACTATGTTTGTCAACTCTCAACAACTTTTATTCATCATACTCTTTATATGTGAAGTCATTACTGTCCATAAGATCAATATATGATATTTTTATTTCTTTTTATTATTTCTTTAATTTTATTTCCTCAAGATCATAGCTAGAAAGCAGAGCCCTCAACTGAAAGCTACTCTTTATTATATATAACTCAAGGACTTGATTACATAGATAGAGATTGAAACAAAACTCAAAGCTAGATCATACTAAAACTTTATTCTACTAGATCAAGATATAACCAAAAGGATCGAACTAAGAAAAACGATAAAGATAAAGATGTGATGGTGATACGATACCGGGGCACCTCCCCCACGCTTGGCAGTTGCCAAGGGGAGTGCCCATACCCATTTGTTTATGTCTCTTTCTTTGGAGGTGGTGATGATGGAGTTGTTGATGTGGTATCTTTCTTCCTCAGCTCGCGCTTGAGGATAGAATTTTCCTCCCTTAAGTCATCGACCTCCTGCTCAAGCAATAATATCTTTTTACATAGTTCCTGTTTGTTTTCCTGCAAGAGACGAAAAGGGATAAACTCGATCTTAGGTTTCTTTGCTTTATTTGGAAGACTTGACTTTTTGAACTCCACGTGCATGTCCCCAGGTTGGGCTAGTGGGACTTCCTCTTCATCAGAACTTGTCTCTTCTTTTCCTTTTGGATCATAGTCTTCTTCTTCCTCCATGGTCCAACCATTATGCTCCAAATCCTCGTAGACCTTGGGGTCTGCAATGTAATCAACTACATAGCTCTCTCCCTCCGAATCTTGGGATGACATATTGCTCTAAATCTGCTGCAGAAACAGCTCAAAACGAAAATAGGGGATTTTGTCGTGGTACAGTGGTCAAAACCTTCGGGAGATTATATAATGAATTTTTACCGACCATAAGAAGTATTGTGCAAGAAAATGGAGTCCATAGGGCACACGAGGTAGCCACAAGGACGGGGGGCGCGCCCAGGGGGTAGGGCGCGCCCTCCACCCTTTGTGGTGGCCTCGTGTCTCTTTGGACTACTTTTAATTTCCTAAATTTTTAAATAATCCAAAAACAGAGAAAAATGCCATTGGAAACCTTTTGGAGTCGGTTTACTTACCGTAAATACCTATTCCTTTTCAGAGTCTGAAACGTTCTGGAAAGTGTCCCTTATGTACTCCTCCAGTGTTACGGTATTAATTATATTGGTCTCAACATTTATGGGAGTACCTGAGATATAATGTTTGATTCTTTGACCATTTACCACCTTCGGATTTGTTCCTTCGGCATTGTTGATTTTTATGGCACCGAAACGATAGACCTCCTCAATAATGTAAGAACCTTCCCATTTAGGGAGAAGCTTTCCTGCAAAAAATCTTAAACGGGAGTTGTATAGAAAAACTTGATCACCTACCCTAAACTCACGCTTTTGTATCCTCTTGTCATGCCATCTTTTAACTTTTTCTTTGAACAACTTGGCATTCTCATAGGCTTGGGTTCTCCATTCATCAAGCAAGCTAATGTCAAATAACCTCTTCTCACCAGCAAGTTTGAAATCTCAATTCAGCTCTTTAATAGCCCAATATGCCTTATGTTCTAGTTCGAGAGGTAAGTGACATGCTTTTCCATAAACCATTTTACACAGAGACATACCCATAGGGTTCTTATAAGCAGTTCTATAAATCCACAATGCATCGTCAAGTTTCTTAGACCAATTCTTTCTAGATCTATTAATAGTCTTTTGCAAAATCAATTTAATCTCTCTATTGCTTAATTCTACTTGACCACTAGACTGAGGATGATAAGGAGATGCAATTCTATGATTAACATCATACTTAGCAAGCATTTTACGGAAAGCACCATGAATAAAATGTGAACCCATCAGTCATTAAATATCTAGGGACTCCAAACCTCAGAAAAATAACTTCTTTAAGCATCTTAATAGAGGTGTTATGATCAGCACTACTAGTTGGAATTGCTTCTACCCACTTAGTACCATAATCAACAGCAACTAAAATATGTGTATACCCATTAGAGGAAGGAAAAGGTCCCATATAATCAAAGCCCCAAACATCAAATGGTTCAATAACAAGTGAATAATTCATAGGCATTTCCTGACGTCTACTAATATTGACAATTCTTTGGCATTCATCACAAGACAAGACAAACTTACGAGCATCCTTGAAGAGAGTAGGCCAATTAAAACCAGATTGCAATACCTTATGTGTAGTTCTATCTCCAGCGTGGTGTCCTCCGTCGGACTCGGAGTGGCACTTGCGTAGGATCTGTCCCTATTCATGCTCAGGTATACAACGTCTAATAACACCATCTACTCCTTCATTATAAAGGTGTGGGTCATCCCAAAAGTAATGTCTTAAATCATAGAAAAACCTTTTCTTTTGCTGGTACGTGAAACTAGGTGGTATAAATTTAGCAACAATGTAATTAGCATAATCAGCATACCATGGAGTATTACGAGAAGCATTTATGACAGCTAGTTGTTCATCGGGAAAGTTATCATCAATAGGTAGTGAGTCATCAAGAACATTTTCTAACCTAGACAAGTTGTCTGCAACGGGGTTCTCAGCTCCCTTTCTATCAACAATATGCAAATCAAATTCTTGTAGCAAGAGAACCCATGTAATAAGTCTAGGTTTGGCATCTTTCTCCTCCATAAGATACTTAATAGCAGCATGATCAATGTGAACAGTTACTTTGGAATCAACAATATACGACCTGAACTTATCACAACCAAAAACAACTGCTAAAAATTCTTTTTCAGTAGTAGCATAATTTCTCTGGGCACTGTCTAGAGTTTTGATAGCATAATGAATAACATTCAATTTCTTATCAACTCTTTGTCCTAGAACAGCACCAACAACATAATCACTAGCATCGCACATGATTTCAAAGGGTAAATTTCAATCAGGTGGCTGAACAATAGGTGCATAAATCAAGGCTTTCTTAAGTATTTCAAATGCTTCTACACAATCATCATCAAAAACAAAAGGAACATCTTTTTGCAAGAGATTAGTGAGAGGCCTAAATTTTTTAGAGAAGTCTTTAATAAACCTCCTATAGAAACCAGCATGACCAAGGAAACTTCTTATACCTTTGATATCTTTAGGACACGGCATCTTTTCAATAGCATCGACTTTAGCTTTATCAACTTCAATACCTCTTTTAGAAATTTTATGCCCCAAGACAATACCTTCATTAACCATAAAGTGGCACTTCTCCCAATTCAAGACAAGGTTAGTTTCTTCACATCTCTGTAAAACTCGATCAAGGTTACTTAAGCAATCATCAAAAGAAGTTTCGTAAATAGAGAAATCATCCATGAAAACCTCGACAATCTTTTCACAAAAATCAGAGAATATAGCAGTCATACATCTTTGAAAGGTGGTAGGTGCATTGCATAAACCAAATGGCATACGTCTATAAGCAAAGGTGCCGAAAGGGCAAGTAAAAGTGGTCTTCTCCTGATCATATTTTGACACAGATATTTGAGAAAAACCAGAATAACCATCTAGAAAGCAAAAATGTGTATGTTTGGATAGTCTTTCTAGCATTTGATCAATAAAAGGTAGAGGGTAATGATCTTTTCTAGTAGCTTTATTCAATTTTCGAAAATCAATTAACACTACTGCAGGATGCTGCTAACGCGACACTACGATCAGAGACCCTTCGACGAATGTGTGCGATGCCATAATCGCAAACGGTGGTGTAAAAAACCGTCAAAAAAGGTGCAAAACGTTTGCGATGGAGGATGCATCAAACACGGTTCAGATTTTAGTTGCGTGTGTGATTCAAGGCATACAGTTCAATTAAATTAACCGTTTTCAACGAGGAGGAACAAAAGAAACGGGCAGCCAGATGAAGGTGTGTCCGATGTACAGCATACGGTTTACTCGGATGAACTGTTTGTGATTAGGCAACACAAAAGAAACGGTCAGCCAGATGAAGGTGGGTGCGATATACGGCATGCGGTTCACTCGGACGAACTGTTTGCGTTGACACAAGAGAACAGAAACGGTTCAACTTAACAAGACGTGTGTGTTGTGCGATGGGATTGCATACAAAACAACAACATATATATATACACACACACACACTTATAAGGACATGCTTGCATAACCAAATTAAACATCCACTTACATAGGTGGCTACTACAACCATGGCATTTGCACACACCAAAGTAAACTATTATATGCATAATTACATAGGTGGCTACTACACACATGACATTTCCACACACCAATAAAGTTAATTATATATTACATGCATGATTAACTAGCATAAACGATCATCTGACCATCATCTACTTCTTGTGACGCTTGCTCTGCTTGTGGCTCGATCCGGGCTCGTCGATTTGGGTAACAAGGCACTTCCTCATGTCAACGATCCGCCTGCGCATCTCATAGCATGTGTACACGCTCTTGGCCGCAAACCTGAGGTGAGGTTCATCTAGTTGCCGCATCCAAGCCCCGTGCCAGGATACGGGACTTGTTCTCTAGGCATCCTGCTTCATCTTTTCGTAGTAGGGGTCGATGATGGCCGAGGCGAGTTCGAACAGGGAGTCCTTCTTCGTGCTACCCCAGACCATGTAGTCGTCACGGATTTCGACAAGGTTCTTGCAGGCCAAGCCTGTAACACTGAGCGCTTTTACATTGTTGGTGGTATCCACCGTGGCGAACTTGTAGTCAGTGCTGTTGACAAACCTGTTGAAATGGTCGCAAGGCTCTGTGGTCATGCAGTAGTGGTAGATGAGGACATGATGGCGCACGCACAACTGGGCGATGGCAACCTTCTGATCTATGCCGGGACGACCGGCGGTGTACTGGAGGTCGATGCCGACCACCTTGTACTTGTCTCCAGGAAGCAACTGCTCAACGTTGTTGATGTAGTCGTCCACCACGGCCGGGTCGATGGTGTACACCATCCAGAGATCTGTCTCCCTCGCGTGGGTCTCCACTCTATGCTCGCCGAACTCCATTGGAGCGCCGCCGGACATCCCCTCTCTATGTGTCGTGGTGGGTGTGCTTGTTGTGTTTTGGGGCGCGATCGAAAGGTTGAAGAGACTAAGGTTATAATGGCCGCGGGAATTAAAGGGGAAGCCTGACGGCCAGGAATATTGGCAGGCCCTGATGGCAGTTCTAATTTGCAGCATGTCACTCCAGCGTGCCGCACGTAACTGCATCATGTAGCAATGCGCGCGGCACAACCGCATGCATACGGGGCCCCCGACGTGATCGTGTGCATGCCCAACCGTTGGCAGACTGCGCGCGGAGGGACGCGAGCAGAGCGCTCTGCGGTCACCTCAACGGCGAGCAACCATATATATATATATATATATATATATATATATATATATATATATATGCATATAGCAGTTGAACACGCAAGGAAAAGTTGTCCACAAGACGAGCGCGCCGACGGACGCGAGCAGAGCGCGCCGCGGCGCCTAACGGCGAGCACATCACGCTATGGCGCCTAACGGCAGGATAGACCTTCATTCAAGCCAATCAAAATAAGACTGGAACGGACATGTCTGTATTGAGCAAAAGGATCGCACATGTCTGTATTGACTGGAACGAGAATGCAATAGCAAAATAAGAATTAAGGCCACGATGATGCGATCGCAGTGGTGGTTACAGGAGGCAATAAGAAAGATGCATCCATCAACGTACGACCTCCTCCTCCTCAACTCAGTGCGCCGGCCGGGCCACCGACCGGCGGCTCCTGTGGCGAGGTCAAGGTGCTTCTCAACTAAGGCATCCAAGCCTTCTAGCCGGCTGAAGAAGGCCAACGTCATAACATCCTCACTGGCCTTGTAGATACCCATGTACACGATTCGTTCGTACACATGGATGTGTAAGTCGGCGGTTTCTTGCAGGGCGAGGCGCCTTGCGGCGAGCGCGACCTCCAGGTGGACATTCTTCGTGGCGTCGGCGGGCAGTCGCAGGGCCACCAGTGCTTCAAAGAGGTTCTGACCATGGAGGCCGATTAGGGTGGCAGGCAATGAGGAGATCGGGCGCGCGGCCTGGAGGAGTATGGCGATGTCGTCCGCGAGCTTCTTGACGACGGTGAACCTGTTGGTGGTGTGAACGATCATCTGGTCCAACTGAGAGTCGTAGCTCGCGTCGACGGCGGCCATCCACCAGCTAGTCGCCAACACAGTATGGAGACGATCCATGGTGCCATGCCGCAGTCCGGAGTCGTGGACCATCTGGCACAGCCGCTGGCTGCTCGCGCGCATCGCCGCCATGGGTCTGGAGTGGGCACTTTTGCGCTTATTAGTGTAGGTGCTTAGGAAAATGCTTAGGTGTGTACGATGTGGTAGATGCATTGGAATGGAGGGGCGCCTTTATATGAGTGCAAACTGCATTGCATTCACATCATGTTGCCTCTTTTCACGGTCCTTCCATTACTTCCCTCATGCATTCACACGATGCTAATTAAAGGAGGATGCATCATTGGTCGTTCAACATTTCGGGAACCGCTACCCTCTCGCTCGTCTGCATTAAAGCCATATCAGGAACTGCGCCGCCCGCTGTCAAATCGAATAGTACTGCACTGCCCCGCTAGTGATTCGCACGGGTCATCCAAAAGAACCGTTTGTGTTCAAGACATGCACAAATCCTGCTCTCACTTTGCATACGGGTGTTCTATCTGAAACCATCATGCTTGTTGTGACAAGCTCTGGTTTGTGAGAAGCATATACCCAAACCTACCCCAAATGGGAAAAAACCTTTACCACAACATGTTGATGCCCCTCCATGATAGCATGCCAAGTTTCAAATTTTAGACGAGTTTTGGATTTACTAGAATTTAAAAACCAGGTATCTCAATGTT
This sequence comes from Aegilops tauschii subsp. strangulata, assembly GCF_002575655.3. Lineage (NCBI taxonomy): Eukaryota > Viridiplantae > Streptophyta > Magnoliopsida > Poales > Poaceae > Aegilops > Aegilops tauschii. Next base: position 262,624,682 of record NC_053041.3, on the reverse strand, counting down.
TGCGGCCGAGTGACGGTGGCAGGGTGTTTGACATTCATTCCCATTTCTTGCATGGAACCTAAGCATGCACCAGAGGACAAAGATTTGATTTTTCAACCAATTTATATGCATTGGAGCGTGTGCATGTAGTTCAAAATTGAATTATGCACATAAATGCATTGAAAACTCACTTAATGCATAAAAATGTCCAAACGAACCCCGAAAAATCACAAAAATAACACAAATCTCCTGTTGTTCTATGTTGACACGAGAAAAAAATTGAAAGCAATAAGAGGCAATGGATATCGTTTCACCCCCAAAGTTGGGGTGTTCCCTGCCGAAACTATCATGCTTGTTGTGAGAAGCTCTGGTTTGTGAGAAGCATATACCAAAACCTGCCCCAGATGGGACAAAAACTTTACCACGACATGTTGATGCCGCTCCATGATAGCATGCCAAGTTTCATGAATTTCAGATGAGTTTTGGATTTACTAGAATTTAAAAACCAGGTATCTCAATGTTTGCGGCCGAGTGACGGTGGCACGGTGCTTGACATTCATTCCCATTTCTTGCATGGGAACTAAGCATGCACCCAAGGACCAAAGATTTGATTTTTCAACCAATTTATATGCATCGGAGCATGTGCATGTAGTTCAAATTTGAATTATGCACATAAATGCATTGAAAACTCACTTAATGCATAAAAATGTCCAAACGAACCCCAAAAAATCACAAAAATAGCACAACACTCCTGTTGTTATATGTTGACATGAGAAAAAAACTTGAAAGCAATAAGAGGCAATGGATATCGTTTCGCCCCCAATGTTGGGGTGTTCCCTACCGAAACCATCATGCTTGTTGTGCGAAGCTCTGGTTTGTGAGAAGCATATACCCAGACATGCCCCAAATGGGACAAAAACTTTACCACAGCATGTTGATGCCGCTCCATGATAGCATGCCAAGTTTCATGAATTTCAGACGAGTTTTCAATTTACTAGAATTTAAAAACAAGGTATCTCAATGTTTGCAGCCGAGTGACGGTGGCACGATGCTTGACATTCATTCCCATTTCTTGCACGGGACCTAAGCATGCACCCAAGGACCAAAGATTTGATTTTTCAACCAATTTATATGCACCGGAGCATTTGCATGTAGTTCAAATTTGAATTATTGATACGTCTCCAACGTATCTATAATTTTTGATTGTTCCATGCTATTATATATTCTGTTTTGGATGTTTATGGGCTTTACTATACACTTTTATATTATTTCTGGGACTAGCCTATTAACCGGAGGCCCAGCCCAAATTGTTGTTTTCTTGCCTATTTCAGTGTTTCGAAGAAAAGGAATATCAAATGGAGTCCAAACGGAATGAAACCTTCGGGAGAGTTATTTTTGGAACGGAAGCAATCCAGGAGACTTGGAGTAGACGTCCGGGAAGCTTCGAGGTGGCCACGAGGCAGGGAGGCACGCCTACCCCCCTGGGCGCACCCCCCACCCTCGTGGTCCCCTTGTGGCTCCCCTGACCGACTTTTTCGCCTATATATATCCATATACCCTAAAAACATCAGAGAACAGAATAGATCGGGAGTTCCGCCGCCGCAAGCCTCTGTAGCCACCAAAAACCAATCGGGACCCTGTTTCGGCACCCTGCCGGAGGGGGGATCCCTCACCAGTGGCCATCTTCATCATCTCGGCGCTCTCCATGACGAGGAGGGAGTAGTTCACCCTCGGGGCCGAGGGTATGTACCAGTAGCTATGTGTTTGATCTCTCTCTCTCTCGTGTTCTTGAGGTGGTACGATCTTGATGTATCGCGAGCTTTGCTATTATAGTTGTATCTTATGATGTTTATCCCCCTCTACTCTCTTGTAATGGATTGAGTTTTCCCTTTGAAGTTATCTTATAGGATTAAGTCTTTAAGGATTTGAGAACACTTGATGTATGACTTGCATGTGCGTATCTGTGGTGACAATGGGATATCACGTGATTCACTTGATGTATGTTTTGGTGATCAACTTGCGGGTTCCACTCGTGAACTTATGCATAGGGGTTGACACACGTTTTCGTCTTGACTCTCCGGTAGAAACTTTGGGGCACTCTTTGAAGTTCTATGTGTTTGTTGAATAGATGAATCTGAGATTGTTTCATGCATATCGTATAATCATACCCACAGATACTCGAGGTGACATTGGAGTATCTAGGTGACATTAGGGTTTTGGTTGATTTGTGTCTTAAGGTGTAATTCTAGTACGAACTCTATGCTAGATCGAACGGAAAGAATAGCTTCGTGTTATTTTACTACGGACTCTTGAATAGATCGATCCGAAAGAATAAATTTGAGGTGATTTCGTACCCTAAAATAATCTCTTCGTTTGTTCTCCGCTATTAGTTACTTTGGAGTGACTCTTTGTTGCATGTCGAGGGATAGTTATATGATCCAATTATGTTATTATTGTTGAGAGAACTTGCACTAGTGAAAGTATGAACCCTAGGCCTTGTTTCGAAGCATTGCAATACTATTTACGCTCACTTTCATCGCTTGCTACCTTGCTGTTTTTATATTTTCAGATTACAAATACCTATATCTACCATCCATATTGCACTTGTATCACCATCTCTTCGCTGAACTAGTGCACCTATACAATTTACCATTGTATTGGGTGTGTTGGGGACACAAGAGACTCTTTGTTATTTGGTTGCAGGGTTGTTCAAGAGAGACCATCTTCAACCTACGCCTCCCACGGATTGATAAACCTTAGGTCATCCACTTGAGGGAAATTTGCTACTTTCCTACAAACCTCTGCACTTGGAGGCCCAACAACGTCTACAAGAAGAAGGTTGTGTAGTAGACATCAAGCTCTTTTCTGGCGCCGTTGCCGGGGAGGTGAGTGCTTGAAGGTATATCTTTAGATCTTGCAATCAAATCTTTTAGTTTCTTGTTGTATCACTAGTTTAATTTATAAAAGAAAACTACAAAAAATGGAATTGAGTTTGCCTCATACGCTTCATCTTTTTAATATCTTTCGTGAGAATGATGGAAAGGAAAATTGTGCTCAAGTGCTAGAAGAAGAAATCTATAAAATGTTTGGCACTAAATCTATGTGTGATGAGCATGATTGCAATGTTGTTAGTACGAATTCTTTGAATATCCATGATGCTAATGATATGCAAAGCCACAAGCTTGGGGATGCTATGTTTGATGAAGATGATATGTTTAGTCCCCAAGTTTTGATGAGCAAATTTATTATGATGAAAGCATGCCTCCTATTTATGATGATTATTGTGATGACACGTATGCTATAAAGAATAATGATAACCATGAAACTTGTCATCATGATTTTAATTTTCAATTGGATTTTGCTTCACATGATAGTTATTTTGTTGAGTTTGCTCCCACTACTATTGATGCGAATAAATTTGCTTATGTGGAGAGTAATAAAAATTCTATGCTTGTAGATCATGAAAAGAATGCTTTATGTGATGGTTATATTGTTGAATTTATTCATGATGCTACTGAAAATTATTATGAGGGAGAAACATATGCTTGTAGGAATTGCAATAATATCAAGTTTCCTCTCTATGTGCTTAAAATCTTGAAGTTATGCTTGTTTTGCCTTCCTATGCTAGTTGATTATTGTTCCCATAAGTTGTTTGCTCACAAAAACCCCTATGCATAGGAAGTGGATTAGACTTAAATGTGCTAGTCATATTCTTCATGATGCTCTCTTTATGTTTCAATTCTTATGTCTTATGTGAGCATCATTGAAATCATCATGCCTAGCTAGGGGCGTTAAACGATAGCGCTTGTTGGGAGGCAACCCAATGTTATTTTTGTTCTTTGCCTTTTGGTTCTGTTTAGGAATAAATAATCTATCTAGCCTCTGGTTAGATGTGCTTTTATGTTTTAATTAGTGTTTGTTCCAAGTAGAACCTTTGGGAAGACTTGGGTGAAGTCTTTATGATCTTGCTGTAAAAAACAGAAACTTTAGCGCTCACGAGATTAGCTAAAACGTTTTACTGGAGAGTGCTATTTAGTTTATTCTTTTTGAAGATGATTACTAGACAAATTCCTCAGGGCCACCAATTTATTTCAGAATTTTTGGAGTTACAGAAGTATTCGAATGATACAGATTACTACAGACTGTTCTGTTTTTGACAGATTTTGTTTTCTATGTGATGTTTGCTTATTTTGATGAATCTATGAGTAGTATCGGAGGGTATGAACCATAGAGAAGTTGGAATACAGTAGATATTACACCAATATGAATTTAGAATGAGTTCACAACAGTACCAAAAGTGGTGATTTATTTTCTTATACTAACGTAGCTTACGAGTTTTCTGTTGAGTTTTGTGTTGTGAAGTTTTCAAGTTTTGGGTAAAGATTTGATGGACTATGGAATAAGGAGTGGCAAGAGACTAAGCTTGGGGATGCCCAAGGCACCCCAAGGCAATATTCAAGTATAACCAAGAGCCTAAGCTTGGGGATGCCCCGGATGGCATCCCCTCTTTCGTCTTTGTTCATCGGTAAATTTACTTGGAGCTATATTTTTATTCACCACATAATATGTGTTTTGCTTGGAGCATCATTTTTTTTTTGCTTGCTGTTTGAATAAAATACCAAGATCTGAAATTCTTAAATGTCAGAGAGTCTTCACATAGTTGCATAATTATTCGACTACTCATTGATCTTCACTTATATCTTTCGGAGTAGTTTGTTGTTTGCTCTAGTGCTTCACTTATATCTTTTAGAGCACGGCGGTGGATTTATTTTGAAGAAATGTATGAACTCTCATGCTTCACTTATATTATTTTGAGAGTCTTTAGAACAGCATGGTAATTTGCTTTGGTTATAAATTTAGTCCTAATATGATGGACATCCAAGAGGGATATAATAAAAACTTTCATATAAAGTGCATTGAATACTATGAGAAGTTTGATTCCTTATGATTGTTTTGAGATATGAAGATGGTGATATTAGAGTCATGCTAGTTGAGTAGTTGTGAATTTGAGAGATACTTGTGTTAATGTTTGTGATTCCCGTAGCATGCACGTATGGTGAACCGTTATGTGACGAAGTCGGAGCATGATTTATTTTATTGATTGTCCTCCTGATGAGTGGCGGTCGGGGACGAGCGATGGTCTTTTCCTACCAATCTATCCCCCTAGGAGCATGAGTGTAGTACTTCGTTTCGATAACTAATAGATTTTTGCAATAAGTATATGAGTTCTTTATGACTAATGTTGAGTCCATGGATTATACACACTCTCACCCTTCCACCATTGCTAGCCTCTCTAATACCGCGCACCTTTCGCCGGTATCATACACCCACCATATACCTTCCTCAAAACAGCCACCATACCTACCTATGGCATTTCCATAGCCATTCCGAGATATATTGCCATGCAACTTATCACCATTCTGTTTATTTATGACACACTCCATCATTGTCATATTGCTTTGCATGATCATGTAGTTGACATCGTATTTGTGGCAAAGCCACCGTTCATAATTTTTCATACATGTCACTCTTGATTCATTGCACATCCTGGTACACCGCCGGAGGCATTCACATAGAGTCATATTTTGTTCTAAGTATCGAGTTGTAATCCTTGAGTTGTAAGTAAATAAAAGTGTGATGATCATCATTATTAGAGCATTGTCCCAGTGAGAAAAGGATGATGGAGACTATGATTCCCCCACAAGTCGGGATGAGACTCCGGATGAAAATAAATAAATAAAAGAGGCCAAAGAAGCCCAAATAGAAAAAAGAAAAAAGAGGCCATAAAAAAAGGAGAAGGCCCAAAAAAACAATAAAATGAAAATGAGAGAAAAAGAGAGAAGGGGCAATGCTACTATCCTTTTACCACACTTGTGCTTCAAAGTAGCACCATGATCTTCATGATAGAGAGTCTCCTATGTAGTCACTTTCATATACTAGTTGGAATTTTACATTATAGAACATGGCTTGTATATTCCAATGATGGGCTTCCTCAAATTGCCCTAGGTCTTCGTGAGCAAGCAAGTTGGATGCACACCCACTTAGTTTCTTTGTTGAGCTTTCATACACTTATAGCTCTAGTGCATCCATTGCATGGAAATCCCTACTCACTCACATTGATATCTATTGATGGGCATCTCTATAGCCCGTTGATACGCCTAGTTGATGTGAGACTATCTTCTCCTTTTTGTCTTCACCACAACCACCGTTCTATTCCACCTATAGTGCTATGTCCATGGCTCACGCTCATGTATTGCGTGAAGATTGAAAAAGTTTGAGAACATCAAAAGTATGAAACAATTGCTTGGCTTGTCATCGGGGTTGTGCATCATTTAAATATTTTGTGTGATGAAGATAGAGCATAGCCAGACTATATGATTTTGTAGGGATAGCTTTCTTTGGCCATGTTATTTTGAGAAGACATGATTGCTTTGTTAGTATGCTTGAAGTATTATTGTTTTCGTGTCAATATTGAACTTTTGTTTTGAATCTTATGTATCTGAATATTCTTGCCACAATAAAGAAGATTACATTGAGAATTATGTTAGGTAGCATTCCACATAAAAAATTCTGTTTTTATCATTTACCTACTCGAGGACGAGCAGGAATTAAGCTTGGGGATGCTTGATACGTCTCCAACGTATCTATAATTTTTTATTGTTCCATGCTATTATATATTTTGTTTTGGATGTTTATGGGCTTTATTATACACTTTTATATTATTTTTGGGACTAACCTATTAACCGGAGGCCCAGCCCAAATTGTTGTTTTCTTGCCTATTTCAGTGTTTCGAAGAAAAGGAATATCAAACGGAGTCCAAACGGAATGAAACCTTCGGGAGAGTTATTTTTGGAACGGAAGAAATCCAGGAGACTTGGAGTAGACGTCAGGGAAGCTTCGAGGTGGCCACGAGGCAGGGAGGCGCGCCTGCACCCCGGGCGCGCCCCCCACCCTCGTGGGCCCCTCATGGCTCCCCTGACCGACTTCTTTCGCCTATATATATCCATATACCCTAAAAACATCGGAGAACAGAATAGATCGGGAGTACCGCCACCGCAAGCCTCTGTAGCCACCAAAAACCAATCGGGACCCTGTTCCGGCACCCTGCCGGAGGGGGGATCCCTCACCGGTGGCCATCTTCATCATCTCGGTGCTCTCCATGACGAGGAGGGAGTAGTTCACCCTCGGGGCTGAGGGTATGTACCAGTAGCTATGTGTTTGATCTCTCTCTCCCGTGTTCTTGAGCTGGTACGATCTTGATGTATCACGAGCTTTGCTATTATAGTTGGATCTTATGATGTTTATCCCCCTCTACTCTCTTGTAATGGATTGAGTTTTCCCTTTGAAGTTATCTTATCGGATTAAGTCTTTAAGGATTTGAGAACACTTGATGTATGTCTTGCATGTGCGTATCTGTGGTGACAATGGGATATCACGTGATTCACTTGATGTATGTTTTGGTGATCAACTTGCGGGTTCCGCTCGTGAACTTATGCACAGGGGTTGGCACACGTTTTCGTCTTGACTCTCTGGTAGAAACTTTGGGGCACTCTTTGAAGTTCTATGTGTTGGTTGAATAGATGAATCTGAGATTGTTTGATGCATATCATATAATCATACCCACGGATACTTGAGATGACATTGGAGTATCTAGGTGACATTAGGGTTTTGGTTGATTTGTGTCTTAAGGTGTTATTCTAGTACGAACTCTATGATAGATCGAACGGAAAGAATAGCTTCGTGTTATTTTACTACGGACTCTTGAATAGATCGATCCGAAAGAATAACTTTGAGGTGGTTTCTGATACGTCTCCAACGTATCTATAATTTTTGATTGTTCCATGCTATATTATATTCTGTTTTGGACATTAATGGGCTTTATTATACACTTCTATTTTTTTGGGACTAACCTATTAACCGGAGGCCCAGCCCAGAATTGTTGCTTTTTGCCTATTTCAGAGTTTCGCAGAAAAAGAATATCAAACGGAGTCCAAACGGAATGAAACCTTCGGGAACGTGATTTTCGGAACGAACGTGATCCAGAGGACTTGGACCCTACGTCAAGACATCAACCAGGAAGTCACGAGGTAGGGGGCGCGCCTACCCCCTGGGCGCGCCCTCCACCCTCATGGGCCCCACTTTGCTCCACCGACGTACTTCTTCCTCCTATATATACCTACGTACCCCCAAACTACCAGATACGGAGCCAAAAACCTAATTCCACCGCCGCAACCTTCTGTACCCGTGAGATCCCATCTTGGGGCCTTTTCGGGAGCTCCGCCGGAGGGGCATCGATCACGGAGGGCTTCTACATCAACACCATAGCCTCTCCGATGATGTGTGAGTAGTTTACCTCAGACCTTCGGGTCCATAGTTATTAGCTAGATGGCTTCTTCTCTCTTTTTGGATCTCAATACAATGTTCTCCCCCTCTCTTGTGGAGATCTATTCCTTCTTTTGCGGTGTGTTTGTTGAGACCGATGAATTGTGGGTTTATGATCAAGTTTATCTATGAACAATATTTTAATCTTCTCTAATTCTTTTATGTATGATTGGTTATCTTTGCAAGTCTCTTCGAATTATCAGTTTGGTTTGGCCTACTAGATTGATCTTTCCTGCAATGGGAGAAGTGCTTAGCTTTGGGTTCGATCTTACGGTGTCCTTTCCCAGTGACAATAGGGGTAGCAAGGCACATATTGTATTGTTGCCATCGAGGATGACAAGATGGGGTTTATATCATATTGCATGAGTTTATCCCTCTACATCATGTCATCTTACTTAAAGCGTTACTCTGTTCTTATGAACTTAATACTCTAGATGCATGCTGGATAGCGGTCGATGTGTGGAGTAATAGTATTAGATGCAGGCAGGAGTCGGTCTACTTGTCTCGGACGTGATGCCTATATACATGATCATACCTAGATATTCTCATAACTATGCTCAATTCTGTCGATTGCTTAACAGTAATTTGTTCACCCACCGTAATACTTATGTTCTTGAGAGAAGCCACTAGTGAAACCTATGGCCCCCGGGTCTATTTTCCATCATATTAATCTCCCGTCAACAAGTTATTTCTAGCATCGTCTTTATTTTGCTTTCTTTACTTTGCATCTTTATCATAAAAATACCAAAAAATTATCTTATCATATCTATCAGATCTCACTCTCGTAAGTGACCGTGAAGGGATTGACAACCCCTTTATTGCGTTGGTTGCGAGGATTTATTTGTTTGTGTAGGTGCGAGGGACTTGTGCGTGGCCTCCTACTGGATTGATACCTTGGTTCTCAAAAACTGAGGGAAATACTTACGCTACTTTGCTGCATCACCATTTCCTCTTCAAGGTAAAACCAACGCAGTGCTCAAGAGGTAGCAAGAAGGATTTCTGGCGCCATTGCCGGGGAGGCCTACACCAAGTCAAGTCAAAATTTGAGCTCCCGTCAACGAGCCATTTCTGGCGCCGTTGCCGGGGAGTCTACGCAAAAGTCAACATACCAAGTACCCATCACAAACCCTTATCCCGCATTACATTATTTGCCATTTGCCTCTTGTTTTCCTCTCCCCCACTTCACCCTTGCCGTTTTATTCGCCCTCCTTACGTTCGATCTTGTGTTACCATGTGCCTTCTTTTTGCTTGCTTCTTCGCTTGCTAAAAGTTTATGGATCCACATCCACTTGCTAATCTCTTTAAGAGATCCAATTATGATGAACCTATTGCTAGTGAGTTGAGTGCACTAGATTATCTTTATGAGGTTTTGCTTGAAATTCCTTAATCTGAAAATTGTGATGAAGTACTTTATGAAGTGATTCACGATAGATGTTTGAATAAAAAGCATGATTGCATTGATTTTACTATAAATTCTCTTGATGTCAATTGTGCTAATAATATGCAAAACCCTAAGCTTGGGGATGCTAGTTTTGCTATGTCTACTACTTGTTCCAATGATCATGATTGGGGTGATTCTTCTTATGATCTTGAAAATTTATTTAAGCCCCATGATGAATATGAGATTGATAATGGTGTTTGCAATAATATTGAAAGTGGGTTTGGAAGAGTGTCAACTTTAGATCCCACATATTTGGAGAATGTTCAATTTTACGGTATTTTTTGATAAAAGTGGGTTTGGAGAGGTCATGACTTCAGTTAATGTTAATCCCACTATTTTGGAAGAGTGTCAACTTTGCATGCATGTGGATCGTGTTGAAAATATTTTGTGTGATAGCTATTTTGTTGAATTTGCTTATGATCCCACATGTAATTATTATGAGAGAGGAAAATATGGTTGTAGAAATTTTCATGATACTAAATCACCTCTCGTTATGTTGAGATTGCTATTGTTTCTTTCCGCTTCCTTGCATATGCTAGTTTTTGCTTGCTATCATAATTTGTTTGCTTATAAAATGCCTATGCATAGGAAGTATGTTAGACTTAGATGTGTTTGTCATGTGTTTTATGATGCTCTCTTTGTGCTTCAATTCTTGTCTGTCATGTGAGCATCATCGAAATCTCAATGCATGGCTAGGGGCGTTAAACGATAGCGCTTGTTGGGAGGCAACCCAATTTTATTTTTAGTTTTTGCTTTTTGCTTCTGTTTAGGAATAAATATTTTATCTAGCCTCTGGTTATATGTGTTTTTATGTTTTAATTAGTGTTTGTGCCAAGTTTAACCTATAGGATCTTCTTGGATGATAGTTATTTGATCTTGCTGAAAATTACAGAAATTTTTCTGTTCACAAAAATAATTGTTAAAAATCACCAGAACGTGATAAAATATTGATTCCAATTTCTTCTGATCAATAAACAAATTTTCTAGGTCTTCCTATTTTGGCTGAATTTTTTTAGTTCCAGAAGTTTGCGTTAGTTACAGATTACTACAGACTATTCTGTTTTTGACAGATCCTGTTTTTCATGTGTTGTTTGCTTATTTTGATGAATCTATGGCTAGTAAAATAGTTTATAAACCATAGAGAAGTTGGAATACAGTAGGTTTGACACCAATATAAATAAAGAATGAGTTCATTACAGTACCTTGAAGTGGTGTTTTGTTTTCTTTCGCTAACGGAGCTCACGAGATTTTCTGCTGAGTTTTGTGTTGTGAAGTTTTCAAGTTTTGGGTAAAAGATTTGATGGATTATGGAACAAGGAGTGGCAAGAGCCTAAGCTTTGGGATGCCCATGGCACCCCAAGATAATCTAAGGACACCAAAAAGCCAAAGCTTGGGGATGCCCCGGAAGGCATCCCCTCTTTCGTCTACTTCCATCGGTAACTTTACTTGGAGCTATATTTTTATTCACCACATGATATGTGTTTTGCTTGGAGCGTCTTGTATTATTTGAGTCTTTATTTGTTAATTTTACACAATCAACCTTGCTGTACACACCTTTTGAGAGAGACACACATGATTCGGAAATTGTTAGAATACTCTATGTGCTTCACTTATATCTTTTGAGTTATATAGTTTTTGCTCTAGTGCTTCACTTATATCTTTTAGAGCACGGTGGTGGTTTTGTTTTATAGAAACTATTGTTCTCTCATGCTTCACTTAGATTATTTTGAGAGTCCTACAAAACACCATGGTAATTTGCTTTAATTATGATAGGCATTCAAGATTAGTAAAAAAAATCTTATGAGTGTGTTGAATACTATGAGAAGTTAGATGCTTGATAATTGTTTTGAGATATGGAGATGATGATATTAGAGTCATGCTAGTTGAGTAGTTGTGAATTCGAGAAATACTTGTGTTAAAGTTTGTGATTCCCGTAGCATGCACTTATGGTGAACCGTTATGTGATGAAGTCGGAGCATGATTTATTTATTGATTGTCTTCCTTATGAGTGGCAGTCGGGGACGAGCGATTGTCTTTTCCTACCAATCTATCCCCCTAGGAGCATGCGCGTAATACTTTGCTTTGATAACTTGTAGATTTTTGCAATAAGTATATGAGTTCTTTATGACTAATGTTGAGTCCATGGATTATACGCACTTTTCTTCCTTCCACCATTGCTAGCATCTCTAATACCGCGCACTTTTTGCCGGTATCATACACCCACCATATACCTTCCTCAAAACAGCCACCATACCTACCTACCATGGCATTTCCATAGCCATTCCGAGATATATTTCCATGCAACTTTCCACCGTTCCGTTTACTATGACACGCTCCATCATTGTCATATTGCTTCGCATGATCATGTAGTTGACATCGTATTTGTGGCAAAGCCACCGTTCATAATTCTTTCATACATGTCACTCTTGATTCATTGCATATCCTGGTACACCGCCGGAGGCATTCACATAGAGTCATATTTTGTTCTAAGTATTGAGTTGTAATTGTTGAGTTGTAAGTAAATAAAAGTGTGATGATCATTATTTTTTAGAGCATTGTCCCAAGTGAGGAAAGGATGATGGAGACTATGATTCCCCCACAAGTCGGGATGAGACTCCAGACTAAATAAAAAAAGAGGCCATAAAAGAAGGCCCAAAAAAAAAGAAAACAAAATGATGAGAGAAAAAGAGAGAAGGGACAATGTTACTATCCTTTTACCACACTTGTGCTTCAAAGTAGCACCATGATCTTCATGATAGAGAGTCTCCTATGATATCTCTTTCATATACTAGTGGGAAATTTTCATTATAGAACTTGGCTTGTATATTCCAGTGATGGGCTTCCTCAAAATGCCCTAGGTCTTCGTGAGCAAGCGAGTTGGATGCACACCCACTTAGTTCCTTTTGTTGAGCTTTCATATACTTATAGCTCTAGTGCATCCGTTGCATGGCAATCCCTACTCACTCACATTGATATCTATTAATGGGCATCTCCACAGCCCGTTGATACGCCTAGTTGATGTGAGACTATCTTCTCCTTTTTTGTCTTCTCCACAACCACCATTCTATTCCACATATAGTGTTGTGTCCATGGCTCACGCTCATGTATTGCGTGAAGATTGAAAAAGTTTGAGAACATCAAAAGTATGAAACAATTGCTTGGCTTGTCATCGGGGTTCTGCATGATTTAAATACTTTGTGTGGTGAAGATAGAGCATAGCCAGACTATATGATTTTGTAGGGATAACTTTTTTGGCCATGTTATTTTGAGAAGACATAATTGCTTAGTTAGTATGCTTGAAGTATTATTATTTTTATGTCAATATTATACTTTTGTCTTGAATCTTTCGGATCTGAATATTCATACCACAATTAAGAGAATTACATTGAAATTATGCCAAGTAGCATTCCACATCAAAAATTCTGTTTTTATCATTTACCTACTCGAGGACGAGCAGGAATTAAGCTTGGGGATGCTTGATATGTCTCCAACGTATCTATAATTTTTGATTGTTCCATGCTATATTATATTCTGTTTTGGACATTAATGGGCTTTATTATACACTTTTATATTATTTTTGGGACTAACCTATTAACCAGAGGCCCAGCCCTAAATTGCTGTTTTTTGCCTATTTCAGAGTTTCGCAGAAAAAGAATATCAAACGGAGTCCAAACGGAATGAAACCTTCGGGAACATGATTTTTTGAACAAACGTGATCCAGAGGATTTGGACCCTACGTCAAGACATCAACCAAGAAGGCACGAGGTAGGGGGGCGCGCCCTCCACCCTCGTGGGCCCCATGTTGCTCCACCGACGTACTTCTTCCTCCTATATATACCTACGTACCCCCAAACTACCAGATACGGAGCCAAAAACCTAATTCCAGCACCGCAACCTTCTGTACCCGTGAGATCCCATCTTGGGGCCTTTTCCGGAGCTCCGCCGGAGGGGGCATCGATCACGGAGGGCTTCTACATCAACACCATAGCCTCTCCGATGATGTGTGAGTAGTTTACCTCAGACCTTCGGGTCCATAGTTTTTAGCTAGATGGCTTCTTCTCTCTTTTTGGATCTCAATACAAGTTCTCCCCCTCTCTTGTGGAGATCTATTCGATGAATCTTCTTTTGCGGTGTGTTTGTTGAGACCGATGAATTGTGTGTTTATGATCAAGTTTATCTATGAACAATATTTGAATCTTCTCTGAATTCTTTTATGTATGATTGGTTATCTTTGCAAGTCTCTTCGAATTATCAGTTTGGTTTGGCCTACTAGATTGATATTTCTTGCAATGGGAGAAGTGCTTAGCTTTGGGTTCAATCTTGCGGTGTCCTTTCCCAGTGACAGTAGGGGCATCAAGGCACGTATTGTATTGTTGCCATCGAGGATAACAAGATGGGGTTTATATCATATTGCATGAGTTTATCCTTCTACATCATGTCATCTTACTTAAAGCGTTACTCTGTTCTTATGAACTTAATACTCTAGATGCATGCTGGATAGCGGTTGATGTGTCGAGTAATAGTAGTAGATGCAGGCAGGAGTCGGTCTACTTGTCTCGGACGTGATGCCTATATACATGATCATACCTAGATATTATCATAACTATGCTCAATTATGTCAATTGCTCAGCAGTAATTTGTTCACCCACCGTAATACTTATGCTCTTGAGAGAAGCCACTAGTGAAACCTATGGCCCCCGGGTCTATTTTCCATCATATTAATCTCCCGTCAACAAGTTATTTCTAGCGTCGTCTTTATTTTTCTTTCTTTACTTTGCATCTTTATCATAAAAATACCAAAAAAATTATCTTATCATATCTATCAGATCTCACTCTCGTAAGTGACCGTGAAGGGATTGACAACCCCTTTATTGCGTTGGTTGCGAGGATTTATTTGTTTGTGTAGGTGCGAGGGACTCGTGCGTGGCCTCCTACAGGATTGATACCTTGGTTCTCAAAAACTAAGGGAAATACTTACGCTACTTTGCTGCATCACCCTTTCCTCTTCAAGGGAAAACCAACGCAATGCTCAAGAGGTAGCAGTTTCGTACCCTACAATAATCTCTTCGTTTGTTCTCCGCTATTAGTTACTTTGGAGTGACTCATTGTTGCATGTTGAGGGATAGTTATATGATCCAATTATGTTATTATTGTTGAGAGAACTTGCACTAGTGAAAGTATGAACCCTAGGCCTTGTTTCGAAGCATTGCAATACTGTTTACGCTCACTTTCATCGCTTGCTACCTTGCTGTTATCATATTTTCAGATTACAAATACCTATATCTACCATACATATTGCACTTGTATCACCATCTCTTCGCCGAACTAGTGCACCTATACAATTTACCATTGTATTGGGTGTGTTGGGGACACAAGAGACTCTTTGTTACTTGGTTGCAGGGTTGTTCGAGAGAGACCATCTTCAACCTGCGCCTCCCACGGATTGATAAACCTTAGGTCATCCACTTGAGGGAAATTTGCTACTGTCCTACAAACCTCTGCACCTGGAGGCTCAACAACGTCTAGAAGAAGAAGGTTGTGTAGTAGACATCAATTATGCACATAAATGCATTGAAAACTCACTTAATGCATAAAAATGTCCAAACGAACCCCGAAAAATCACAAAAAATAACACAACACTCCTGTTGTTATATGTTGGCACAAGAAAACAATTGAAAGCAATAAGAGGCAATGGATATCGTTTCGCCCCCAAAGTTGGGGTGTTCCCTACCGAAACCATCATGCTTGTTGTGAGAAGCTCTGGTTTGTGAGAAGCATATACTCAGACCTGTCCCAAATGGGACAAAAACTTTACCACGCCATGTTGATGTCGCTCCATGATAGCATGCCAAGTTTCATGAATTTCAGACGAGTTTTCGATTTACTAGAATTTAAAAACCATGTATCTCAACGTTTGCGGCTGAGTGACGGTGGCACGGTGCTTGACATTCATTCCCATTTCTTGCATCGGACCTAAGGATGCACACAAGGACAAAAGATTTGATTTTTCAACCAATTTATATGCACCGGAGCATGTGCATGTAGTTCAAATTTGAATTATGCACATAGATGCATTGAAAACTCACTTAATGCATAAAAATGTCCAAACGAACCCCGAAAAATCACAAAAAATAGCACAACACTCCTATTGTTCTATGTTGACACAAGAAAAAATTTAAAAGCAATAAGAGGCAATGGATATCGTTTCGCCCCCAAAGTTGGGGCGTTCCCTACCGAAATCATCATGCTTGTTGTGAGAAGCTCTGGTTTGTGAGAAGCATATACCCAAACCTGCCCCTAATGGGACAAAAACTTTACCACGCCATGTTGATGCCGCTCCATGATAGCATGCAAAGTTTCATGAATTTCAGACGAGTTTCGGATTTACTAGAATTTAAAAACCAGGTATCTCAATGTTTGCGGCCGAGTGACGGTGGCAGGGTGCCTGACATTCATTCCCATTTCTTGCATGGGACCTAAGCATGCACCCAAGGACAAAAGATTTGATTTTTCAACCAATTTATATGCACCGGAGCATGTGCATGTAGTTCAAATTTGAATTATGCACATAAATGCATTGAAAACTCACTTTATGCATAAAAAATTCCAAACGAACCCCAAAAAATAAAAAAAATAACACAACACTCCTGTTGTTCTATGTTGACATGAGAAAAAAATTGAAAGCAATTAGAGGCAATGGATATCGTTTCGTCCCCAAAGTTGGGGCGTTCCCTACCAAAACCATCATGCTTGTTGTGAGAAGCTCTGGTTTGTGAGAAGCATATACCCAAACCTGCCCCAAATGGGACAAAACTTTACCATGCCATGTTGATGCCGCTCCATGATAGCATGCCAAGTTTCATGAATTTTAGACGAGTTTTGGATTTACTAGAATTTAAAAACCAGGTATCTCAATGTTTGCGTCCGAGTGATGGTGGCAGGGTGTTTGACATTCATTCCCATTTCTTGCATGGGACCTAAGCATGCACCCAAGGACAAAGATTTGATATTGCAACCAATTTATATGCACTAGAGCATGTGCATGTAGTTCAAATTTGAATTATGCACATAAATGCATTGAAAACTCACTTAATGCATTAAATGTCCAAACGAACCCTGAATAATTCCAATTCATTTATGATCACTGCAGATAAAAGGTCTAGCAATTCAAACACCGTCCATGGCCGTTGTGCCCCATTATGTAATTCAAATCAAGACGAAAAATCAAGTAGATCCCACACAGTTTATTATAACCAACCGTGTGAGATGCAGCACAAAATATCTTCGGACCGTGTCTGAATAAGGGACCGTGTCTGATGACACTTTGCGCGCCAGTTTTTTGGCTGAAGCGATTCCAAATTTTCAGCTTCCGCGGAAATATCTACCTCCCCGCCCCCTCCCCTTACCAAAAGCCACATTTCCCCCCTTTCTGCCTTCCTTTCCAAGTTGGAACCTTCACTCCTTGCTTGCAGCGCCGCCGCCTCCTCGCCGGCGACCCTCCTTCACGCTGCTCGGCCTCTCCTATCCAGGCAGGTAATCCACACCCGACCCCCATCCTCCTCCTTCTTCCACATCCCACATGCCCCGACCGCCGGCACAAGCGCGACACCTTCCACCCAAATCACCAACCCCTCCACCAAATAAGCGCCGGCCTAAGCCATGGTGCACGCAGTATAGCCAGGACCTGAAGGAGCATTTGGCAGCGGAGAAGCAAATCGCGGCTGCACGCGCAGATGAGGTCGCGATGGCTGCCATTCGTGCCGACCCCCAGATCTTGGAGGAGCACCTCGTCGTCGAGGCCACCGTTGACGCCTCGCGCGTCGACGCCGCAACGCGGTTGGCTGCTTGAAACGACAATTCATGGCGTTTTCTCAAGGCCACCGTCAGTGCCTTCGACCAAGACTACGAGGTGTTTTCTGAGCGTGCACGTGCGTACCTCATCTCGAGAGCCAGCGGTTGGTGCCCAGAGCGGCTCAGGCAACTCACCACTACAACGAGGGCACC
The DNA here is from genome assembly GCF_002575655.3 of Aegilops tauschii subsp. strangulata. Taxonomy (NCBI): domain Eukaryota; kingdom Viridiplantae; phylum Streptophyta; class Magnoliopsida; order Poales; family Poaceae; genus Aegilops; species Aegilops tauschii. The sequence continues at coordinate 262,606,876 of NC_053041.3, read as the reverse complement.
CATGATGCGGAGGCCTCGCCCTCTTCCATGTCCAAGGAGCCAATCGTCATCGATATCTTCGACAATGAGGAGTAGCTTGTCTTATTAGCTCACTATAAGGACCCATGTTCAGTTTGCTAGCTACTGCCTTTCCTTAACAAATTCTAGTGAATTGTGCTATCTACTTTCACCATGCAATCTTCTGCTATAGTGTATATGTTCTATATGTCGTGCAATGTGGTGTTCAATTAAATGCTTGGTTCAATTCTGCAAATGTGATGTTCAATTCTTCAGGGTGCAATATTTCCAAGTTGTTAAGCATGCTTGGTTTGGTTAACTGTCTGATCTTCTATTAGGAGTATGTTATATTGTTCAATTGGTGTTTAGTTAAATGCTTGGTTCATTTGTTGTGGCTTGGTTCAATTGTTGTGGTGTTTAGTTAACTGCTTTGTTCAATTCTGCAATGCGATGTTCAATTGTTGTGGCTGCATTCTGTTATTGTATACCATGTGAGGAATAAATCAAATTTGGCTGTACTAAATACATGAGAAACAAATATAATTGATATATTTCCAAGTTGTTAAGCATGCTTGGTTTGGTTAACTGTCTGATCTTCTATTAGGAGTATGTTATATTGTGCGATGTGGTGCTCAGTTAACGTTTGGTTCATTTGTTGTGGTGTTAAGTTAACTGCTTGGTTCAATTCTGCAATGCGATGTTCAATTGTTGTGGCTGCATTCTCTTATTGTATACCATGTGAGGAATAAATGGAATTTGGCTATACTAAATACATGAGAAACAAATACAATTGCTATATTTCCAAGTTGTTAAGCATTCTTGGTTTGGTTAAATGTCTGATCTTCTATTAGGAGTATGTTATATTGCGCAATGTGTTGCTCAGTTAACGTTTGGTTCATTTGTTGTGGTGTTTAGTTAACTGCTTGGTTCAATTCTGCAATGCGATGTTTAATTGTTGTGGCTGCATTCTCTTATTGTATACCATGTGAGGAATAAATCGAATTTGGCTGCACTTAATACATGATAAACATATACAAGTGCTATATTTCCTAGTTCTTAATCATGCTTGGTTTGGATAAATGGGTTTTCCATGTGGCTTGAATTAATCTGATGAATTTGCAATGTGCTTATTTTTCATCAACATATTTTACTGATAGCATGCGAACCCTTACTTAACCTGATGACTAACTACCTTATATGTGTTGCAAGGAAACAATGGGAAGAACTGAGGTTTACAAGATGGTACTAACTATTATACCTTGCCTTTTTTATTCGTTTGCCCCATTTCCAATATAGAGTAGATATTTATGTACATCCTTGTTTTCAGCGTTCACTGATGATTACCTCTCAAACCACCTCTGTGGTCAGGAAGCGAGGAAAGTTTTCATACAACACCCATGGTTCAATATTAAAGTGTTCCTGAAGAGGTTGAAGGATGGACGGTCAATCATCCACAGGCACTGGCCTAAAGTTGCAAAGACCTTCAACATGAATGAAGGCTCAATATTCGCCTTCCGCTTCAGCAGTTTTCCAGATGAGATGCATCTCTCTATGTACCATCTATGATGCTAATTTCCAAAGGTTCTAGATGTTGCATGTGAAACTTGCTACTGGTGCAGTTGTGTAATGGGGTAGCTGAGTGCTGAAGCTATATCATGTTGTACTCCGATGTATTTCAATTATGAAATCCTGCTTCCTTAATATGGACATGGAATATATTATGTGCTTAATATGAATGTCAATTAGATTAGTAAATGAATTATTAATAATAGGCTAATTAGCTTGCTAATTGGATTTTCCTATTGCAACGGTTAATGAGAAAACACCATGGGTGATGACCTAAGGCAACGCACACAGTTTCTACGAATAAACCGTGTTGGATCAATGAACAATCACACACGACATTCTCTTCAAAATTGTTTGCGTTACGTCACCTTGCACAAACGTTTTCCTTGTAGTGACTGTGTGGGATGTATATACGAACGGAAACATTTAGTGGTGACCGACTGTGTGGGATGTACTTACGACCAGAAATGATTTGCCTGTATAATTGAATTTTTTAGCACTACTGTACGTATTTTTGTATTTGAGTGCTCGTCGGTCGCACATGACCTCATTTTGCCGAGCGTGTGTGCCAGGAGAGCATATCCCCAATGGTTTCTGGGTCGTGTGGGAAGGACCCCCCTATCGCCGACACTCACTTGGCAATGGTTCCAAGTGCCGTCGCAGAAAGGGGTAAAAATCATTTGTTTAGGACCGACGTGCACCAGTATACCATTCTATAACCTGTAACAATTCTTTGTGGAATAAATTCATTCTTATCATTAGGAACAACAGTAATACCTATCTTTTTAGGGACACAATGAATAGGACTTACCATTTAGTATCAGCAATAGGATAAATTATACCTGCCTCCAGAAGCTTTAGTATTTCATTTCTTACCACTTCTTTCATCTTAGGATTTAACCGTCGATGGTGATCAACAACTGGTTTAGCATCATTCTCCTACTCAATTTTGTGCTAACATAGAGTGGGACTAATGCCCTTAAGATCATCAAGAGTATATCCAATAGCGGCACGGTGCTTCTTCAGATTTTTCAATAATTTCTTTTCTTCATGCTCTGAAAGTTTAGCACTAATAATAACATGATATATGTTCTTTTCATCAAGATAAGCATATTCCAGAGTATCAGGTAATTGTTTAAGCTCAAACAGGGGATCACCCTTGGGTGGAGGAGGATCCCCAAGGATTTCAACAGGCAAATTGTGTTTCAAAATAGGCCATTGATTAAAGAATACTTCATCTATTTCCCTTCTTTCATTCATAAACATATCATTTTCAAGGTCTAGAAAATATTGTTCTAAAGGATCAGTAGGTGGCACGGCAATAGAAGCAAGACCAATAATTTCATCCTTACTAGGCAATTTTTTATCATCGGGTTGTCTACGGAATCTAGAGAAATTAAAATACCGAGACATATCCCCTAAACCAACAGTAACAATATCTTTCTCGCAGCCTATCTTAGCATTAACGGTATTCAAGAAACGTTTACCAAATATAATGGGACAAAAATAATCTTGTGGGGAAGCAAGAACAAGAAAATCAGCAGGGTATTTTATCTTCCCAAACAAGACTTCAACATCAATCCCAATTGGTGATATAGTATCTCTATTAGCAAGCTTAATAGTAACATCAATATCTTCTATCTTGGCAGGTGTAATATCATTCATAACTTCTTTATATCTCTACTCTTAATGGAGCAGTTGGTAGTCTCCGCCGGTCAATTTTCGTCCCACCTATCATGGTTTTTTTCGTCCCACCTTCGCTGGTTTTTTTCGTAGATTTTTTTCATCCCCTTCCCCCACTTCATCGGTTTATATTAGGTAATAATTCTTGCGCTTTCTTTGGTAGGTGCTCATTTAATTCTTGGGTAATTAAGGATTCCAAAATCACATCATGATTTGCTTACCTTCTTACGCTCGTACTCCTTGAGTAGCTCCTCCCGCAAACATGTAAAAAAGGAAACTCCTCCCGCAAAACAGTAAAAAAAGGAAACTCCTCCCGCAAAACAGCCATGATTCACGGACGCGAGATCATTCCCCACCACGATTCCCATCCCTCCATGAATCTACACGTTGACATTTTGCCATTCACATCCGCGCCAGATCCCTCGCCGCATTGTCTCCCCCGTCCCTCATTGCGCCATGGCAGCTCCCTCCATAGCACCACATCGGCTTATAGTCACGTCGCGCTAGGTATGGGCCCACGGGAGCTAGCACCCGGCGGCCCCAGGTCCGGTGTTGCTCGTTCCCTACATCGACGGCGGGATCCGCAGCCTCCTCCTTCTGTTGGGCGATACAAGGATCCGATGTTGTGTGCTGCTCCATCTACACGCCTTCTTTCTTATAGGAATCGGCTCTGCAGGTTAGTCCTCGATCTTCCATGTGGCTTACTGAATTTGAAGTAGTGATGGAACTATGATTTGAGGCAAATGTGTGCAGATATTCAGTAGCTGAAGCCTCCCGATTGATAACATACACGTTAGTACTCTGAACCTCCAAATTCTCTGCTCTGTTCTTCCAGAAGATACATTAATAGATCCTTTTTTTCTAGAGATGAGCCTACATTTTTATATGCTAACATCGTTGTTCATGAGAACAAAACAACACCATCAATTTTAACACATATTTTGAGTTTTACTGATTTGTCTAGAGGTGGAATTTGTGCATTATCAATTCAAGAAATGGGGGCACTGTTTGGGCAAGCCACCATTGAGATGTTTCCGCAAATGACACAATACACCATCATACTTTCTATTTTCTGCATTAGTTTCAGTTTATTGCAATATTTTTAGACTTCTTTCTATCATAAACATAAGTACATGTGATCCCTTTTAATTAGCCCAAGTTTTTTAATAAATGGTAGGATGGTATTTCTTCTGATAAAATATATTAGAACAATCCAAGTTTTGTTCTTGGCACTATACAAGTGCATCTCCTATTTTATTGTAATAGCATGATGCACTTAATTTTCTTATAAGTGATAATTCTATGTGATTATATGATTATTGGAGCTCATATTTTTTTAAGCAATGCAGCATGTGGTATTGTTTTTCATTTGTCATAGACAGTAGTAAAGGGAAAATCTGGTCGAAAAGTATGTGGTGTACAGTTTATAAAAACTTGTGGGGCTGATAAAAATGAAATATGATTTAGTGTTACAAGAAGAGAGATCTTGATTCATGGCTTTGATTTGTTTGAATTATTTATTTTCAGCTTTATGCTTCATAAATCAGTATGCTGATGCTTGGTACTATAATCATGTGACCTACCAGATCGAGGCCCGGATACACAAGAGGCAGTACCAAGCAGCTACAACTCTCCGGGGACAGCAACAACAAGGCATGTTGCCTTCTATTCTTTTTCGGAACCTAGCTATTCATGTGCTTTTCTTATCACCCTGGATCAAATAATAGTTGTCAAAGCTCTTGACTTAAGGCATTCAAATTTATACAAATATTTTGTTGAATAGTTGCTCGAATATTTTGTACATCTATGTTTTATTATTCACATCTCAAAATAATGTTCTGTAATCAGGATGCATGATTGGCATAGAGTATGGATCATCTTGCCATGTTGTGTTCTTCTTGTGTTTAAGATTGTGTTTTTGCAGATGAAGTTGTTAATCCTGCTGAGGCGCCCGCTGTCGTCGGGATATTTGTGAGGGGAAGCACCCTTTTCGAGAGATTCCAGAGAAGAAGTATGTTCCCTCGGCTTCTTCGGATGGTCTATTTTTGGGCACGCCGCCTCCTGGTCTGAGTAGTTTTTCAGCTGGTGCTCTGCCGCGGGCCTCTGTCTTGTATCTTCCTCGTGTGGTGCTTCTGTTTCACATGGCCATTGCCGGTCTTCCTAATTCTGCTATCTCGCCGACAGTTCCTGCGGCCCCTCTCTTTGCTGGTGCATTGGCTGCTGTGCTAGATATTTCGTCTTTGGGCTCTTCTTGGTTGGTGGATATTCATATGTACGGAGATGCTGGCTACCCATCTATTTTGCAAAGGACAATTTCTTCCTGTTCTAATGTGCGCATGAGAGGGGGCGTCAGGGTTCGTTGTCAGCTAGCTGTCTGAATCTCCGTGCTTCGGATCGGTCTGATGATCTGCAGCACGTACGACGGTATTCATCCTTCTCACGTACATGTCCCCATTGTGGATAATTTGGTGCTGGATTTTACTGTTGTTCGTGAGTAATTTTCCTTGACTTTGCCGTTCTCGCAAGCCATTTTAAATTGATGTTTCCTCTTTGGAATAATTGTTTGTGAATTTGTTTAGGAGGACAACAGAATTCTGCTGAATTGTAGTGGCGCCGTCGAGAGATTGATGAAGGAAAACGTCCTGTGCTGGGTTCTTCAGGTTACCTCGCCTTTTTGCATTTTGATTTATTCCTCCCCCGCTTCTTAACGTGTTCCCGCTGATAGGGTGTCTCTCCCGGGTATAGAGTCTAGAAATGTTTCTTCCATGTGGTTGTTCCCATCTTTTGGGGCCTCTTTCTCTCGGCCGTAGGTGTTGGCAGTCCAGCCAACCACGGGTATTCTCTTCTTCGAGATCTAGACCATCTTTTGTGTCTGGGTGTCACCAGACTTAAATTCTCGATCTACATGCCCGGGTATGCTTCATTTAGTTGTAATTTATTGTTCATTCTCTGTTCTGCAAGTTTAGTTGTTTGTCTAAATGTTTAGCTCCCGACGACACGTCATTGGGCCACCTCTACCATCACAGTCGAACTGTCGTTGTTGTGTCGCCGTCGAGTTGCTGGCGTTGCAACGTGACCGACTGCTGCTGATATGATCATTGTCGAGCTGCGACAACACTGCCTGACTTGGAGCCGAGAGAAAGAATAGGAAGAGATGCGAGAGAGGACAACCTAGAGCTCTCTATTAATTTCTTTCTTGCTCATTGAGTTACAAGTGTCGTGGTTTTGTAAGCCAACCCAGCAAACCATCGTCGAAGCCCCCCACACACATTAACTTAACACACGCACTCGAAGCTGGCGCGGTGGCGCCACCACTTCCCACCCCTTACCGGTGGCGCACTCCTGCATATAAGTCCCCTGCGTGACATCTCAACATACAGGCAGCGCTGCATCAATCTTTTGACATATCATTGTCTATTCAAATGCTCATGATTTAGATGAAGTGGCAAAATCCATATAGTACTTGTTCTTCTCTGAATACATTAGTTTCATGTGGCTTCCGAGGTTGTGCCTTCCGGGATTTAAAGCAGCATTAGCAGTACTATGTACTCATACGCATGATTGACTAATAAGATTGCACTACCACTTTCATTCCTTTTGTTAGTATGCACGTAATCTACTATTCTTTCCGCATTCAGATTGTGCCTTGTGGTGTGTTTCTTTGATTCAGATTATGCCTGAACCAGCGGGAGCCTCTGAAGCAGCGAGAGAGTAACAGATGGGGAAACTGGCAGATCCTTTTGTGTGGACGACAGCTCGACGGTGGCAACTCGACCAGGTTTGCCGTGAGAAGGCCAGACTATGCAAGAGATTTGGCATGTGTAGTTTATCTTGTCGCTAATTACAGTGGAGTGTGGTTAGATTATCAGCTTTGTTAGATGCATAGGGCATGGAAGGAGCGGTGGATATGAGCTCCTACGGCAGAACTACTGTGCCTTGAGCAACGTCAGAGGAGCCGGCTCCCGCTGAGAATACATTTTATTTTCTTTAGCCGATTAATTCCAATAATTAATGAGGGCTGATGCACCCCGGGAGCAGCTGCCAAGATGGAAGTTGTAGCAAATAGGACGCTTTCCATCGAAGGGAAACTACGGCCAACTCCGCTCTCGTTGGCTGGCGATGCATGACGAGGCCAATGGACAGCTTGGTGCTACACAAATGAATCAAGGAAAACATGTTAACAGACCAGCAACGTGCTAGGAGGCCCATGGGAGCATTACCTGGTGTTGAATGGCGGGCAAATGACACATCATATATGTTTTTGTCCAACCAAGGTAACCCTCCAAACAGTGCCCTAAGAGTCATTTATTCCTTAATGTTTTGGCCTAGAAACAAGTTTAGTTGCAACTCTTTTGCTATCAAGTTTTCCAAATTTCGTTCACTAGGGTTCCTTTCTTATTATCATCTTCCAGATATATATTTTTGTAATTACATGAATTCAGATCTACTTCTATCGTGTCTCCTTTTCACATGTTTGCATCCAGCTGAATATCCATCTACATGCAGGATTTTGTCACATGTGTAGTGCAGTCTAAAAATTATAAGCTAGGATGTTATGCCCTACCATCTGCAAGAACAATGGATTGTGTATTGAACATAAGCTTTTTTTTGCAAGTTTGCTCTCAGTTATGTCTTTGGCGGGGCATACTTGATCATAAATTTTGTACGAAAGGTAATAGCTAACAATACGTATGCAGTTGTTACTTAAATATCAGATTGTTCTATATTGTTTAGATTTAATTGGAGAATGCAACTTAATCAATTATGTCATGTATTGGCAATAAGGGGTGTCGGGCAACCTACTAGGAGATGGCATAGATGGGCCTTGAGGACATGGCACCGTTCAGGAGGGCGGCATTCCGACAACACTCCAGCATAGACTCATCGTGATACCTGGACATGGGCAGGTAAACAGAGGTAACAGGGAGCCTAAACATCAGGACATCAAGAAGGAAGCTGATGATGATGAATACGACCATCTTGGCGTCGATTTCTGCCGCTGCCATGCCCATGTCTAGCAACATGTTGTTGTGCCAGTGCTGCAACCTTCTACTCCAAACACGATCGCAGGCAATGTGGTCATGAACTTCTGGCATACTTAATGTTCCCTGTATTTTTCTAGCAATGTCTTAGTTAGGACGTAGATGCAAGGGCTCGTATAAATCTCAATGAATTGATATTAGTTACCATGATAATTTGGTTCTATATATGACCATATCCGAATCATTTTAGGCTTATAATGGCATTTGTTTTAATGATTTATTTATAGAGTATTACAACGGTGACAATGGAGGGATTCTTCTCTTTTTGTATACCATGTATTTTTCATGTTTATACCTTCACCGCGGGTCTCTAAATCTAAACAAAAAAAGGTTATTTTCATTTTCTTTACTTTACTATGTTTCGTATACTTACATTATGCTCTTGTAACTGCATGATTGTAGCACTTGTTTTTTCTTTCTATTTGTTTCCTTTTATCCAAAATTTTAACCGAACAACCTATTTAGCCTCTTTCGTGTGATTGCATGCTGATAAACTTATGAAACAGATGGTAGATTAGGTGTGCATGTAATGAGATGGTGTGGTTTATTGAGATGATGCTAGAGTGACGCAGTGTGGCAACAAGAGAAGGAGGTGAGTTGAGAGGTAGGGAAAGAGGGTATAAGAGGAGAAATAAAGAAACAAATGTTTTTTTCTTTCTAATAAAGCATACATATCTACAACAATCTATTTGGATTTTTATTTTACAGTTTAAGCAGTGGAGTGCATAGAAGCTGAACCAATTGGCTTAGTGAGCAGTCTACAAATAGCATGCAAGTTTATAGCAGATATGAACTCCTGCTGATAGTCGAAGTACGGAGTCATCGCCCAGTGTTGCACAATGTTGCTTGTAGCCTAGCCATTGAACATGACATATCAACTTAGTTCTTCTGTTTTTATACTTGGTGAAGAGATTGTCTATAGCCTAGCTGTCAGACATGATGCATCCAACCATTTGCGAGATAGCTACAGTTCTGAGTACAGTGATCTCTTGAATGTAACTAGGGGTACAATTTAGCTTGATTCGGTGAGTTTGATTCCAGCAAGTCTTCTATGCACCTGGGCACTAGAAAAAGTGAACTCTAATACATACAGGATGTGCAAGATCGTAGAAGCAGAGACTTATTCCTTTCATAAAGATAAATTGGTTGAATCTATTGGCTTTAGTATCTTACGAAGCAGTCATGTTTCTGAATAGCAGATGGCAACTTAATTTAGATTACATAGTATTCTCTCATATTTTTGCTTGCAATTTTATTTGAACTTGATAAATACATGACTATTGTAGTTCTTTGAAATCAAGCTCAAATAATCCTAAGTGAATGCAAGCTTTAGTTAGTCTTTGGTTTCCAGTCATCTTATATGTCCTTATTTCTCATGTTGTACTATGACACATAGAATAGAAAGTTCAGTTGTGGCGACAGATATTACTTACAGTACAAGGCAAACACATGTAAATGTAAACTGCATGACTAAAAATGACAAGAAGCATAACTCAGTTGTTTAGCTTAATTAAAAGGTGATGTCATTTTTGGGTTTTCTAGCTGGAGAACTTTCCACTTTATATGTATGTTAGTCCAAATAATTATCAAATTCCCTCAAAACATGTGCTACCAGTGGAGAAACAGTTGTCCTGAAAAGTCTTTCTTTCCTACAAAGGCAGCTTAGTGGACTGGAGCCATATCAAAGTTAGTAGAAGCACCAACATGTTTGAGCCATGCTTTTGTTTTACACCATCATCTTTCACATGTACATTTGAGCCGACCGAATTATATATCGCTTTATCTCCGCAATGCTCCTTTTGAGACGAGAATTACTATAATTTGTGTATGGACCAAAGTGTTCGGTCAGCATGTGGCAGATTGGTTAATTGGTTTAGAGAAGGCGGGCATACAAGTTGTTCGGCAAAACAAATATTTGTTGTGTAGATAGTGCATATATTTTACTGATATGCATGTTTGGAGATAGTACCTATGTTACGTGAGGAGTAACGTAAGATGAAGTGTAACATGATGGACATGGCTTCATGACAGAGCTGGTGGAGAGATGTTATGGGGTGATGTTGAGGTCGGCGGAGGAAGAAATGGGCAAATGGGGTTCCTGATAGGTTCCCGTACTTTCTCATGGAGCGATGCAATGTGCCGCAACATCGTATTGGGTCCCATTTCTAGATGGAGAATAATGGATGAACGACATGAGCGTGATTCATTTGTTCATTCATTCTATCCTTCCTTATTCTACTCAACTCAGATTCAGTTAATTTTGCACTCACCCATGATTTGATGGATGTAAAAATTTAGTGACCTTAATTGTAATGAAGGGTACCATATATCCATGAGCCTCACCTATTTTTTCCATTGGAACATGATCATTATGTTTATATATACAACCATTAAGTTTTGTAAAATGCCCGTGGCAACGCACGGGCATTCTACTAGTAAGGAATAAGGAATTGCACTCACACTAGCACCCACATCACATAAGCCATGATAACAATGATCTCCAATTTTAATAGAACAGGCATGCCAACCACAGGTCTATGTTTATCTTTAGTATCAGGTTTAGCAATTCTAGCAGCTTCATCATAGAAATAAATAACGTGCCCTTCAATATTATCGACCAAGAGATCTTTAACCATAGCAATACTAGGTTCAACTTTAATTTGTTCAGGGGGTGTAGGTGTTCTAGTATAACTCTTATGAACCATAGTTGAAGCTTTAGCATGATCCTTTATTCTAACAGGAAAAGGTGGTTTCTCAATATAAGCAGTAGGAACAATAGGATCAACATTATAAGTAATAGTTTCTTCTTCAACTTTAATAGGTTCAACTACTTTAGCTTCAATGGGAGGATGATATTTAAACCACTTATCCTTAGGAAGATCAACATGAGTAGCAAAATATTCACAGAAAGAAGCTACTATCTCAGAGTCAAGTCCATATTTAGTGCTAAAATCATGAAAAGCATCGGTATCAATAAAATATTTAACACAATCAAACTTAAGGTTTATACCTGACTCCTTACCTTCGTCGAGTTCCCAATCTTCAGAGTTGTGTTTAATTCTTTCCAATAAATCCCATTTGAATTCAATATCCTTCTTCATAAAAGAACCAGTACAAGAAGTATCGAGGATGGATCGATCATTATGAGAAAGCCGAGCATAAAAATTCTGAATAATAATATCTCTTGAGAGCTCGTGATTGGGGCATGAATATAACATTGACTTAAGCCTCCCCCAAGCTTGAGCGATACTTTCTCCTTCACGAGGACATATATATATATATATATATATATATATATATATATATATATATATATATATAGTTCCGATCACGATGAACCAGATGCATAGGATAGAACTTCTGGTGAAATACCAATTTCAATTGGTTGTAGTTCCATGATCCAATATCATCACATAGCCTATACCATGTCAATGCCTTTCTCTTCAAAGATAAAGGGAAGACCTTCTTCTTGACAACATCCTCGGGCATACCTGCAAGCTTAAATAATCCACAAACTTCATCCACATAGATTAGGTGCATATCGGGATGTAATGTTCCATCTCCTGCATAAGGATTAGCTAGCGGTTGTTCTATCATACCCAAAGGAATTTCATAATAAATATTTTTAGTAGGTGCAGTAGGTTGAGGAGCAACTCTTTCCTCTTCCGGTCAAGGTGAAGATACCCCGAACAAGCCCCTCAAAGGATTATTTTCCATAGTAACAAGTGATAGTAAATTTCAGCACACTACACTAGCACGCGTCGGTCCTAAACAAACGGTTTTTAACCCCTTTCCGCGACGGCATTCGGAATCGTCGCCAAGTGAGTGTGGGCGATAGGGGGGTCCTTCCCACACGACCCAGAAACCGTTGGGGGTATGCCCTCCTGGCACACACACACTCGGCAAAATGAGGTCGTGTGCGACCGGCGAGCACTCAAATACAGAAATACATACAGTAGTGCTCAAAAAATATACAATTATACATGCAAAATCATTTCCGGTCGTAAGTACATCCCACGCAGTCAGTCACCACTAAACGTCTCCGTTCGTATATACATCCCACATAGTCACTACAAGGAAAATGTCTGCGCAAGGTGGCGTAACGCAAACAGTTTTGAGAGAATGTCGTGTATGATTGTTCATTGATCCAACACGGTTTATTCCTAGAAACTGTGTGCGTTACCTGAGGTCATCGCCCACGGTGGTTTCTCATTAACCGTTTGCAATAGGAAAACCCAATTAGAAAGCTAATTGGCCAATTAGCGGGCTAATTGCCCTATTATTAATAATCCATTTACTAATCTAGTTGACATTCATATTAAGCACATAATATGTTCCATTTCCATATTTAAGGAAGCAGGATTTCACAATTGAAATACATCGGAGTACAACATGATATAGCTTCAGCACTCATCTACCCCATTACACAACTGCACCAGCAGCAAGTTTCACATGCAACATCTAGAACCTTTCGAAATTAGCATCATAGATGGTACGTAGAGAGATGCATCTCATCTGGAAAACTGCTAAAGCGGAAGGTGAATATTGAGCCTTCATTCATGTTGAAGGTCTTTGCAACTTTAGGCCAGCGCCTGTGGATGATTGACCGTCCATCCTTTGACCTCTTCAGGAACACTTCAATATTGAACCGCGGGTGTTGTATGAAAACTTTCCTCGCCTCCTAACCACAGAGGTGGTTTGAGAGGTAATCATCAGTAAAGCCTGAAAACAACCATGTGCATAAATATCTTCTCTATATTGGAAATGGGGCAAAGGAATACAAAAAGGCAAGGTATAATAGTTAATACCATCTTGTAAACCTCATTGCTTCCCATTGTTTCCCTGCAACACATATAAGGTAGTTAGTCATCAGGTTAAGTAAGGGGTTCGCATGCTATCAGTAAATATGTTGATGATAAATAAGCACATTGCAGATTCATCAGATTAATTCAAGCCACATGGAAACCCCATTTATCCAAACCAAGCATGATTAAGAACTAGGAAATATAGCACTTGTAATTAAGTGCAGCCAAATTCGATTTATTCCTCACATGGTATACAATAACAGAATGCAGCCACAGCAATTGAACATCGCATTGCAGAATTGAACTAAGCAGTTAACTAAACACCACAACAAATGAACCAAACGTTAACTGAGCACCACATTGCACAATATAACATACTCCTAATAGAAGATCAGACAGTTAACCAAACCAAGCATGCTTAACAACTTGGAAATATAGCAATTGTATTTGTTTCTCATGTATTTAGTACAGCCAAATTCGATTTATTCCTCACATGGCATACAATAAGAGAATGCAGCCACAACAATTGAACATCGCATTGCAGAATTGAACCAAACAGTTAACTAAACACCACAACAAATGAACCAAACATTAACTGAGCACCACATTGCACAATATAACATACTCCTAATAGAAGATCAGACAGTTAACTAAACCAAGCATGCTTAACAATGTGGAAATATAGCAACTGTATTTGTTTCTCATGTATTTAGTACAGCCAAATTCGATTTATTCCTCACATGGTATACAATAACAGAATGCAGCCACAACAATTGAACATCGCATTGCCGAATTGAACCAAGCAGTTAACTAAACACCACAACAAGTGAACCAAGCCACAACAAATGAACCAAGCAGTTAACTAAACACAAATTGAACAATATAACATACTCCTAATAGAAGATCAGACAGTTAACCAAACCAAGCATGCTTAACAACTTGGAAATATTGCACCCTGAAGAATTGAACATCACATTTGCAGAATTGAACCAAACAGTTAATTGAACACCACATTGCACGACATATAGAACATACACACTATAGCCGAAGATTGCATGGTGAAAGTAGATAGCACAATTCACTAGAATTTGTTAAAGAAAGGCAGTAGCTAGCAAACTGAACATGGGTCCTTATAGTGAGCTAATAAGACAAGCTACTCCTCATTGTCGGAGATATCGATGACGATTGGCTCCTTGGAAATGGAAGAGGGCGAGGCCTCCGCATCGTGGGTGCCCTCGTTCTAGTGGTGAGTGTACTGAGCCGCTCCGGGCACCAACCTGCTGGCTCTCGAGATGAGGTAAGCACGTGCACGCTGAGAAAACACCTCGTAGTCTTCGTTGAAGGCACCGACAGTGGCCTCGAGAAAACGCCACAAACTGTCGTTTAAAGCAGCCAACCGCGTCGCGGCGTCGGCGCACGAGGCGTCAACGGTGGCCTCGACGGCGAGGTGCTCCTCCAAGATCTGGGGGTCGGCGCGAATGGCAGCCATCGCGACCTCATCCGCGCGTGCGGCCGCGATTTGCTTCTCCGCTGCCAAATTCTCCGTGAGGTCCTGGCTATACTGTGTGCACCATGGCTTAGGCCGGCGCTTATTTGGTGGAGGGGTCGGTGATTTGGGTGGAAGGTGTCGCGCTCGCGCCGGAGGTCGGGGCATGTGGGATGTGGAAGGAGGAGGAGGATGGGGGTCGGGTGTGGATTACCTGCCTGGATAGGCAAGGCCGAGCAGCATGAAGGCGGGTCGCCGGCGAGGAGGAGGCGGCGCTGCAAGCAAGGAGTGAAGGTTGCAACTTGGAAAGGAAGGCGGAAAGAGGGGAAATGTGGCTTTTGGTAAGGGGGAGGGGGCGGGGAGGTAGATATTTCTACGGAAGCCGAAAATTTGGAATCGCTTCAGCAAAAAACTGGCGCACAAAGTGTCATCAGACACGGTCCCTTATTCAGACACGATCCAAAGATATTTTGTGCTGCATCTCACACGGTTGGTTATAATAAACTGTGTGGGATCTACTTGATTTTTCGTCTTGATTTGAATTACATAATGGGGTCACAGTGGCCATGGACGGTGTTTGAATTGCTAGACCTTTTATCTGCAGTGATCATAAAAGAATTGGAATTATTCAGGGTTCGTTTGGACATTTTTATGCATTAAGTGAGTTTTCAATGCATTTATGTGCATAATACAAATTTGAACTACATGCACATGCTCCAGTGCATATAAATTCGTTGAAAAATCAAATCTTTGTCCTTGGGTGCATGCTTAGGTCCCATGCAAGAAATGGGAATGAATTTCAAACACCACGGCACCGTTGATAGCTGGCAAAACATTGAGATGCCTGGTTTTTGAATTCTAGTAAATCCAAAACTCGTCTGAAAATCATGAAACTTGGCATGCTATCATGGAGCGGCATCAACATGCCGTGGTAAAATTTTTATCCCATTTGGGGCAGGTTTGGGTATATGCTTTTCACAAACCGGAGCTTCTCACAACAAGCATGATGGTTTTCGGTAGGGAACGTCCCACCTTTGGGGACAAAACGATATCCATTGCCTCTTATTGCTTTCAAATTTTTTTCTCGTGTCAACACAGAACAACAGGCGTGTTGTGTGAATTTTTGTGATTTTTCGGGGTTCGTTTGGACATTTTTATGCATTAACTGAGTTTTCAATGCATTTATGTGCATAATTCAAATTTGAACTACATGTGCATGCTCCAGTGCATATAATTGGTTGAAAAATGAAATCTTTGTCCTTGGGTGCATGCTTAGGTCCCATGCAAGAACTGGGAATGAACTTCAAACACCAGGGCACCATTGATTGCCGGCAAAACGTTGAGATAGTTTGTTTTTATATTCTAGTAAATCTAAAACTCGTCTGAAATTCATGAAACTTGGCATGCTATCATGGAAGGGCAGCCGACATGCTGTGGTATTTTTCGTGTCCATTTTGAGAGAAGGCGCACTCGAATAATGACAGCCAACAAAGGCATTTTGAAAAAAAAATAGCTGCCACTTTAATATCTCAAACGTTTGTATAACTCAAACCGTGTGCGTTCGGTTAACCATTCACGTGACGCCACGTGTCTTGGTTTTAATGGATATAGGAGGTGCCGTGTGGATAGCTGCTTGACTGAACGGGAGGCGTGCGAGCGGAGTCCGGTGCGCAGGCTCACCGGGAAGCATACAAGCTGTTCAACGCAGGATCTGTGCATCTCTTCAACGCAAACGGTTCAGATTACGGTATGCAAATTAAAGCCAGACTTCGGCGCTAAGCCAAGAGACACTGCAATTTTCAAAATATGTAGCTAAAAATCAATATCACTATCTATTTTTTGCAACTAAAATTCAGTAATTAAGCATAGATTTCATTCATACTAGAGATTAAGCAGTCGTTCTCACCGGGAAGCGAGACAGCCTTGGATCGCTGCCCGCCTCGCTCCCACTGGTCTATATTAATGGCGCCGCCGAGCGGCCGCACCCCCATCCTCGCCACACACACAATTCCTCTCTCTCTCTGCCTGCATCCTCAACGCCGCTCTGAGTCCTCAAAGCCGTCAGTGTACGAGGATGCTGCCGAAGCGCCCCATCGGAGGGAGTGGCGACGCCGGGGCTGCTGAAGCACCGGAGCACGGCGTGAATATGGAGACAGAGGTTCCCGTCCCCGCCGACGAGGCGGAGAACGAGGCTGCCAACAAGCGGAGGCGGGTCGAGAAAGAACCGCAAGTGACTCCAGCAGGCCTAGACTTCATCAACAACCTCCCCGATGATATCTTGATAGTCATCATATCCCTCCTCCCAATCCAAAATCGGGCGAGGACAGCCGCCATTTCCTGGCGGTGGCGCACCCTATGGCTCCGCACCCCTGTCGACCTCCTCCACGCCCACAAGCTCTGCCATGGCTATCGCCAAAGCTTGGATGCGTTCTCCCAGATCCTTGGCAGTCAACATGGCCCAATCAAAGGCCTTATCGCGGGCAAGTTCCGTTACAATGGCAAGGAGCGAGCCAAGCTTGACGAGTGGTTCCGATCCCGCGCCATAGATCAGCTAGAGAAGCTAAGTTATAATGATGGGCATATGAGCTTGCTGCCAACGTCCGCGCTCCGCTTCACGCCCACGCTGCGCCTCGCCAAGTTCATGAACTGCCATGCCCCCCTTAATGATGCACCCGCTCTTTTTCTACAATGACGGAAGCACCACGAGCTCATCGTCGTCCGCATCCCAAAGGATGACATGGAGCGCCTGCTCTCCGGCTGTACTGCACTCGAGTTCCTTCGTCTTCAGGCGATGAATTGGTTGAGTACCTTGCACATCACCTCCAGGACTCTTTGCACTATTTATGTGTGTTGCTGGTGCTGCAATGAGAGGTCACAAAAGGTGGACCACAATATGGTCATCCAGGACACACCTTCACTTGAGAGATTACTTGTAGTTGATCAACAAGGACCAACAAGAATCAATGTCATTTCTGCGCTGAAATTGAAAGTGGTGGGCTACTCGTCTATCAAATACTACAACTTTCAGGTACAACAGTCGCCTTATATGCCTCTCCTTCTTGATATCAACGTTATTTCTAGTTTTGAAGATGTATGTTCGTCTGTCATCCAGCGAAGCTTCACCCAGACTCTGGGCACAGTGAAGGTCTTGGCACTAGAATCTGTCGTCCCCAACCTGGACCAAGTTTTCAGTCGCCTGAGATGCTTCCCGTGCCTGAAGAAGCTGTATATCGAGGTGATGTTCCTTTCCTGTTAAATGTTAACCATAAGGGAGTTCAATTTTTTGCACCTTTTCCCAAGTTTACAATGACAATGTACTACGATTGCTGAAGGAATTTTGGAGGATTTTAGGACATACACTCCCACCCCATATTGGTTGCTTCATTCATATGGTTACAATCGTCCATAAGCATTTCTCCTTTGGATTCATCTGTACTAGTTTTCTTAGGGAATTTTTCATCCAATCCAACCTCTTGTGAAGAAGGCTACATGTTTCTAGATTGTAATCAAATGCCCATGTTAATCATGCCAGATCGAAGATGGCACATTGGTGCATTTTACAAATCCTCCAAACCAAATGGGCGTGTAGCAGTGTTCAAAACTGCATGTAGGCACTAACACATTCTCTTCTTTTGTAGTGCATATTAGGCCCGGTGGAAGATGTTGATAACGACAATCACATCGAATGCCTGGATCTGCATCTCTCAAATATTACTTTGAACTCCTACCGAGGGACCCCACCGGAGATTACACTCGCCAGGTTCTTTCTTGCCAGAGCAAAGGTGCTGAGGGTACTGAGGTTGAACACGCATTTAATTAGGAAAGATAAATGGTATGATTATCAGAGGCGGTAGGTACTGCGGAATGGAAGTGCCTCGAAAAATGCCAAACTTCGTATTGGAAGAGCATATGGCAAAGCAATTGGAAGTTATTGTGTCAAGCCCATACATGACTTGTCACTGGCTGATCCCTTTTCAGAAATGACGCAGCTTGCAATGTTTGAATTTGGGCGTTGTAATCTTTGAATTTGAACCTTGCAATATTTATGGTATTTGTTATATTGAACCATTTATGTTCTCTTGTCTCAACGCAAACAGTTCATCCGGGTGAACCGCATGTCGTACATCGCACACACCTTGATCTGGCTGACCGTTTCTTTTGTGTTGCCTAATCACAAACAGTTCATCCAGGTGAACTGTATGTTGTACATCGCACACACCTTGATCTGGCTGACCGTTTCTTTTGTGTTGCCTAATTACAAATAGTTCATCCGAGTGAACCGTATGTTGTACATCGCACACACCTTCATCTGGCTGCCCGTTTCTTTTGTTCCTCCTCATCGAAAACGGTTAATTGAACCGAACCGTATGCTCTGAATTGCACACGCAACTAAAATCTGAACCGTGTTTGATGCATCCGTCATCGCAAATGTTTTGCACCTTTTTGACGGGTTTTTTACACCACCGTTTGCGATTATTGCATCGCACACAGTTTCGTCGAAGGGTCTCTAATCGTAGTGTCGCGTTAGCAGCATCCTGCAGTAGTGCTATATAAATGTTTGCTTACCAAATTCCACTTACCGAAAAAGGCTTCCGCCCCGCTTTATATATAAAGCAAAGATCAACATCACCCGGTACAAATACACACCACCACCACACACGCACACACCCAAGGCAGGATACATAGGCGCTGAGCACAGCAACACCACACCTAGCACTAGCGCGGAGAGATGAAGGCGTATACGGTGAACCGTTGGCTCCAAGGCGGAACCTTGAGGAAGGATACGACACCGGAGCGCCGCCACCGCCCAATCCGAGGATCAGAGTTTCCCCTGGAGCAGCACAACGGGCAGTGAGAGCCACGACGATGCCTTCAAGAAGAAAACAAGCTTCGCCCCCGCCGGTCCGTCCGAAGATAGAACAGGTTTTCACCCCGGCCAACACTCACCGCCACCGAATGCCACGCCCCAATGACCATGCCGGCCACACGGCCATGGTCACCGGGCAGCGCCAAGCCATGAGCTCTGCCCATGAGCACTGTGCTACCACCACCAAGGCCGCCGCCCCGGCATCCAAGACCTTGACACCACCTCACCCGAGACCTGTCGCTCCCCCAACCAAAGAGACGAGCGGAAAGGCCCCGCCTTTCACACCCCTGAGCGGCCCCTAGCGCCGAGACCCAAAAGGCCAGCCAAAATTGGCCTCCATTGACCTGTCCTACTGCACTGGGGGAGAGACGAGCTCGGTCCTGCTGCCGGGCGCGAGACGAGCTCGGTCCTGCTGCCGGGCGCGAGACAAGCTCGGTCCTGCCATCGGGCGCGAGACGAGCTCGGTCTCGCAACATCGGGCGCGAGACGAGCAATGGACCGCAGCTGGGAGCAGGCCAGCCCTTCAACAAAGGTAGTGCCCGGACGACGAGGAGATGAATCGAAGGCTAACACAAGACGCTCACCGACGGTCCGACGCCGAAGGAGTCTAGCCGCTGCCTTGAAACGACCCCGACCACCACCATGAGCTACGACCACGCTGCGACGGCCCACATCCATGCCAAGACCCCGAGGAGCAGCCCCGAGCCACCTAGCAGCTGCTGCGGCACGCCGCCGAAGATGCATCCCACCCCCGGCCATGGATGTCTAGCGCCCCGCCACCCCAAAAGGAGCAGCCTGCCCGCCGACCGCCCCGCCACCGCCTTAGCAAGGTCGCCACCACCACCCACACACCCGCTACCGCCATCGCACGGATCTGGGATGGGGGACCAGATCCGCCACCAGCGAGTCCCCCGCCCCTCGGAACCCCACAGGCCGCCGCAGGGAAGGGGAGCAACACCACCGGGGGGCCAGGCCGACGAGGGAGGGGGCAGGGCCCAACGACCGCCGCCGATGCCGTGGAAGGAATCCCGCGACGAAGACCTCCACCACGCGGGAGAGAGAGGCCCCGCCGCCGCCTACGCCAACCGGTCTTTGGCCAGCGACGCCACCGGCGGCAACGAGGGAGGAGGGCCGGGCCGGGGCGCGAGAGGTGGCGGCGCTAGGGTTGGCTCCCTGAGTCGCCCACGGGAGCGACTCGGCAGCGGCCCGTGGGAGTGATCCAAATTCCACTTACCAAAGGCACTTCACTCCCCAGTAACGGCACCGGAAAAGAGTCTTGATGACCCACAAGTATAGGAGATCTATCGTAGTCCTTTCGATAAGTAAGAGTGTCAAACCTAACGAGGAGCAGAAGGAAATGACAAACAGTTTTCACCAAGGTATTCTCTGCAAGCACTGAAGTTATCGGTAACTGATAGTTTTGTGATAAGGTAAATCGTAACGGGTAACAAGTAACAAAAGTAAACAAGGTGCAGCAAGACGGCCTAATCCTTTTTGTAGCAAACGACAAGCCTGGATGAACTCATATATAATGCAAAGCGCTCCCGATGACACATGGGAATTGTTGTCAAGCTAGTTTTCATCATGCTCATATGATTCGCGTTCGTTACTTTGATAATTTGGTATGTGGGTGTGAAAGTGCGTTATATCGACTAGAGGGGGTGAATAGGCAATTTTTACAAATTCGTCACTAAGGAATTTCAGGGTGAGGAAATTCCTAAGTGACGAACAACTAGCAGCAGAATAAGTACTCAGAAGTAAGCATAACAAAGCAGTAGCACAGTCATCATGATGAAATGAAAACAAGCAATGAGTACAGGAAGCGTAAACACAGGATAAGCAGGCTGAAGACAGACTGACTGAAGAAATTGAACTGAGGAAATTGAGAAAGTCTTCAGTCAGAATCTTCAAACAGTAACGATCAGGTACAACAACACAGTAATGAGGAAATGAAAGGGTTGAGGAAATTGAACCAGTAGCTCGGTGAAGGCAGTGATTTGGTAGACCAGTTCCAACTGTTGTGACAGGCGTACGTCTAGTTGGATTGGCTAGGTATTTAAACCTGAGGACACACAGCCTCACCGTATTCTCCTTGAGCTAAGGTCACACAGACCTCGCCCAATCACTCGTGGTAAGTCTTCAGGTGACTTCCAAACCTTCACAGACTCGGTCACTCGGCGATCCACAATTTCCTCTTGGATGCTCTAGACCATGACGCCAAACCGTCTAGAAGATGCATAGTCTTCAAAGGTAACAAGCATCAGTTCCACACAGGAACAATCTCTTCAGTGATGCTCAATCACTTTGGGTTTGTAGGTGTTTGGGTTTGGGTTTTCCTCACTTGATGATTTTCGCTCAAAGTCCTCGGAGGATGGGATGCTCTCAATGAGAAGTGTCAGTTTCTCTCGGAGCAGCCAACCAGCTAGTGGTTGTAGGGGGCGGCTATTTATAGCCTAGGGAGCAGCCCGACATGATAAGACATAAATGCCCTTCAATGATATGACCATTAGGTAGGTAGATATTTTGGGATAGCTGGCGCGTAACACAGCAACGGTCGGAAATTTGAGCTCTCAAATTCCTCAGGGCTAACATGTTCCTCACTTGTAGGCAATCCACACTGGCGAATTCCTAACTCCTCAGTCAGAACAAATTCCTCAGAGACCAGAAGATCTTCGTCTCTGTCACTGAAGAAATTGACTGAACTATATGAGATTTCCAATGGCTTCACTCAAAGGGATTGGTAGATGTAGGATTTTGAGATGAGCATCACTTGGAAACTTTTCCTTAGTTTTACCTCGACCCCCTTTAACAGTACGGTGTTTCCTATGACTCAAGAAAGAGAAAATGAAACTACGAAAACAAAAGTCTTCATGCTTCATGTTCCTCGCATGAATATCAAGTCTTCACGGTCACACCAATTTATTCACTTTCAAAGTCTTCAGAAAGCCAAAGTCTTCAGTTGAAGACATTCATTTTTAGGGGTCGACTTTCTCTGTAAATATCAAACTCCTCATAGACTTATAGACATGTGTACACTCACAAACGCATTAGTCCCTTAACCTATAAGTCTTCAATACACCAAAATCACTAAGGGGCACTAGTTGCACTTACAATCTCCCCCTTTTTGGTGATTGATGACAATATAGGTTAAGTTTTCAACGGGGATAAACCTATGAAGTGTAAATACTGATGTTGAGGAATTTGATTGCAAGATATAGAAGAACTCCCCCTGAAGATGTGCATATGTGAGTAATTTGCTTTTGAGTAGAAATGCACATTGTAGAGTAGAATCATGGAGATCTCCCCCTATATCTTGTAATTCATACACGCATTAACATATGATAGGAAGAATTTGAAATGCATGATGAAATATGGTTACTGATGTAATTCAGCATGCGTGCATCAACATATATGAGGAAATAGCATGCAGAAGAACATAGCAAAAGTATGAGACCACCATCGGACTTAAGTTTACAACTCAATCCAACAAAAACTTCAGAAGAACGAGTGTTGCAACTTAAAAACGCCCAAAAATTAGACCCGCTTGAAGACTAACTCAAATTTCTCCCCTTTTGTCATCGAATAACCAAAAGGGACGAAAAATGAGGACTAGCGCCCCTGACGAATATCATCACGAAGTAGATGGAGGAGCGCCAGCGTTGTTGGGGTCGTTTGTTGATGTAGGGCCTGCCGCAGTGTCGTCCAAGTCTTCATTTTGATCAGTCTCGCGCGATGAAGAATAGGAGCTGGCCACCAAGTGAGGAACTTTGACCTTCTTGAATTTCTTCGAAGGTGGCTGAGAGCAGTCAAAGTCCTGCTTGAAGCCCATCTGCTTGAGATCTTCTTCACCGTAGAGATGAGACAAAACAACCCAGGTGTGATCAAATACTTCATGCAGATAGTAATGGTTCTTCTTCACAGAGTTCTGCGTGATTGTCATGTTCTGAAGAATTGAACCAAACTGTCGCTTGACCCATTTGTGGTTGTGATCGACCTTCTGATGAAGACTGAGGAGACTCTCACGATCAGTCATCACCCTTGGAGCAGTGCCTTGCGGATTCGGCTTTGGAGCATTTGCAGCAGTGTCATGAGTGGCAGAGTCATCATTGGTGGAGTAGGATGCGGCTTTGCGAAACTGGACATCCAATGGATGAGTGCCTTCATCAATAATAGCAGCCTTTCCCTTCTCATTAGGTGAGGAAATATGTCGTTTGAAGACCTCGATTGGGGGCAAGTAGCTGTGATGATTTAGAACATCATCCTTGTAGTTGATTGAAGACCTTGATCGGATAAATCGCATGATCCAGGGAGCGTAAGGCTTCAATTCAAACGGTGAAAGAGCTACATTGGCCAGAGTCCTCATGAAGAAATCATTGTAGTTGATAGGCACACCATGTATGATGTTGAAAAGCAGATTCTTCATGATGCCAACGACGTCTTCTTTATTAGAGTCGTGGCCCTTGATTGGACTGAGAGTCTTGGTCAATATCCTATAAACTGTCCTTGGCATATAGAGCAATTCCTTGACGAGGAATTTGGTCCGAGGAGCTTGGCCATGCTTCAAAGGCTTCATCAGCACTTGCATGAAATGATCAGATAGTTCAAAGTCATGGTAGATGAGCTTTGCACCTTCAAGGGGAGGACTGACTGGGATGGCATGAAGTAATTCAGAGGCCGGAGCTCTGTAGTGAGTGTTTTCAGTCATCCGTTCCAACACCCATGAATTCACATCTTCAGCGTTGCCTATGATGTGCAACGTAGCATAGAACTGAAGTATGAGTTCTTCATTCCAGTCGCAGATGTCGGTGCAGAAGTTGAGCAGCCCAGCGTCATGAAGAACACTGAGGACTGGGGTGAAGCAGGGCAGCGACTCCATATCCACATGAGGAATGTGCTCATGGTCAAAGATCTTGTCTTTGTCGAATAGCAGTGAAGAGTAGAAATTCACCTGACTTGCTGTCCAGAAGCGCTTCCATCAAAGACGAGTAGAGTCATAGGGATTGAAGTCAGTGAAGAAAATGTGTTCATGGAAGAAATCATCAGCTTTGAATTTATGTTTCTTGAAGAAGGGATTCTTTGGCTTGGGCTAAGGACTGTCAGTCAATGTCTTCACAGCCTGAGGAATTTCAGTTGCAATGTCATCAGTAGCAGCCTGGGTCTCCATTTCTTCAGCAGCATGTACATCAGCACTAGTGGTTGGAACTTCTACAGGGATGGTAAAGAAGCTTGAGGTTCTTTAGAGCGTGTGAAATTTCTTCAGTTTGGACCGGGGACTGAGGAATCTGTTGCAGAGGTGTGAACATTGGTGAATTGGGGTGATGACTTTCCCAGTGGTCATCATTTAGAACTGGAGTGGTGCACCCAATGTCCACGTCTTCATCTTCTTCATCAATTTCCTCAACACATGCCTCTTCAGCAGTGAACTGAAGCATGGGCGATCATACCAGAGGAGTTGAAGGGATGTTATCCACTTCAATTTCTTCATCCAACTGCTCTGTCGAAGTAGCAGAAGGATCTTCTTCATCAGATTCATTTGGAATTTCATATTCTGCACCAAAGGGTACAATCTCCTTTGATGGCATGCTTGACACAGGAACAACATCGATAGGATTTTCATATGAGCTTGTCAAAGTGTTCATTTTCTTTGGAGCTGAAGACTCTAAGGGAGCGGATGCTTTCCTTTTCTTCACAGCTGCTCGCTCTGCAGCCTTCGTCTTCTTCGCTTCTGATGCAGAAGCAAGGACAGAACTTGTCGTTGGTGCAGGAGGAGCAGAGGAATTTGGTTCATTTTCCTCAGGCACAACTAATGCAGTTGCCCTGGCATTGTCAGTGTCTTCAGACACAGCAGCAGATGCATCAGCTGGCCTGGATTGTGAAGGAAATATGCCCTAGAGGCAATAATAAATTTATTATTTATTTCCTTATTTCATGATAAATGTTTATTATTCATGCTAGAATTGTATTAACCGGAAACATAATACATGTGTGAGTACATAGACAAACAGAGTGTCACTAGTATGCCTCTACTTGACTAGCTCGTTGATCAAAGATGGTTATGTTTCCTAGCCATAGACATGAGTTGTCATTTGATTAATGGGGTCACATCATTAGGAGAATGATGTGATTGACTTGACCCATTCCGTTAGCTTAGCACTTGATCGTTTAGTATGTCGCTATTGCTTTCTTCATGACTTATACATGTTCCTATGACTATGAGATTATGCAACTCCCGTTTACCGGAGGAACACTTTGTGTGCTACCAAACGTCACAACGTAACTGGGTGATTATAAAGGTGCTCTACAGGTGTCTCCGAAGGTACTTGTTGGGTTGGCGTATTTCGAGATTAGGATTTGTCACTCCGATTGTCAGAGAGGTATCTCTGGGCCCTCTCGGTAATGCACATCACTATAAGCCTTGCAAGCATTGTGACTAATGAGTTAGTTGCGAGATGATGTACTACGGAATGAGTAAAGAGACTTGCCGATAATTAGATTGAACTAGGTATTGAGATACCGACGATCAAATCTCGGGCAAGTAACATACCGATGACAAAGGGAACAACGTATGTTGTTATGCGGTTTGACCGGTAAAGATCTTCGTAGAATATGTAGGAGCCAATATGAGCATCCAGGTTCCGCTATTGGTTACTGACCGGAGACGTATCTCGGTCATGTCTACATAGTTCTCGAACCCGTAGGGTCCGCACGCTTAAAGTTCTGTGACGATTTGTATTATTAGTTTATGTGTTTTGATGTACCGAAGGTAGTTCGGAGTCCCGGATGAGATCGGAGACATAACGAGGAGTCTCGAAATGGTCGAGACGTAAAGATCGATATATTGGACAACTATATTCGGACATCGGAAAGGTTCTGAGTGATTCGGGTATTTTCAGAGTACCGGGGAGTTACGGGAATTCACCGGGAGAAGTATTGGGCCTTATTGGGCCATACGGGAATAGAGGAGAGAGGCCAAAAGGAAGGAGGTGCGCGCCCCCCCTCTGGTCCAAATTGGACAAGGGGTGCAGCCCCCTTTTCCTTCTCTCTCTCCCCCTCTTTCCTTCTCTCCTACTCCGGAAAGGAAAGGGGAATCCTACTAGGACTTGGGAGTCCTAGTAGGACTCCCCACACTTGGCGCGCCCCCTCTAGGGCCGGCCTCTCCCTCCCTCTTTTATATACGCGGGCAGGGGGCACCTCTAGACACAACAATTGATCTCTTGATCTCTTAGCCGTGTGCGGTGCCCCCCTCCACCATAATCCACCTCGATCATATCGTAGCAGTGCTTAGGCGAAGCCCTACGTCGGTAGCATCATCATCACCGTCATCACGCCGTCGTGCTGACGGAACTCTCCCTCGAAGCTCTGCTGGATCGGAGTTCGTGGGACGTCATCGAGCTGAAGGTGTGCTGAACTCGGAAGTGCCGTGCGTTCGGTACTTGGATCGGTTGGATCGTGAAGACGTACGACTACATCAACCGCGTTGTGCTAACGCTTCTGCTTTCGGTCTACGAGGGTACGTGGACACACTCTCCCCTCTCGTTGCTATGCATCACCATGATCCTGTGTGTGCGTAGGAATTTTTTTGAAATTACTACGTTCCCCAACAGTGGCATCCGAGCCAAGTTTTATGCGTAGATGTTATATACACGAGTAGAACACAAGTGAGTTGTGGGCGATACAAGTCATACTGCTTACCAGCATGTCATACTTTGGTTCGGTGGTATTGTTGGATGAAGCGGCCCAGACCAACATTACGCGTACGCTTACACGAGACTGGTTCTACCGACGTGCTTTGCACACAGGTGGCTGGCGGGTGTCAGTTTCTCCAACTTTAGTTGAACCGAGTGTGGTTATGCCCGGTCCTTGAGAAGGTTAAAACAGCACTAACTTGACGAACTATCATTGTGGTTTTGATGCGTAGGTAAGAATGGTTCTTGCTCAGCCCGTAGCAGCCACGTAAAACTTGCAACAACAAAGTAGAGGACGTCTAACTTGTTTTTGCAGGGCATGTTGTGATGTGATATGGTCAAGGCATGATGCTATATTTTATTGTATGAGATGATCATGTTTTGTAACCGAGTTATCGGCAACTGGCACGAGCCATATGGTTGTCGCTTTATTGTATGCAATGAAATCGCCCTGTAATTGCTTTACTTTATTACTAAGCGGTAGCGATAGTCACAGAAGCAATAGTTGGCGAGACGACAACGATGCTACGATGGAGATCAAGGTGTCGCGCCGGTGACGATGGTGATCATGACGGTGCTTCGGAGATGGAGATCACAAGCACAAGATGATGATAGCCATATCACATCACTTATATTGTTTGCATGTGATATTTATCTTTTATGCATCTTATTTTGCTTTGATTGACGGTAGCATTATAAGATCATCTCTCACTAAATTTCAAGATAAAAGTGTTCTCCCTGAGTATGCACCGTTGCCAAAGTTCGTCGTGCCGAGACACCACGTGATGATCGGGTGTGATAAGCTCTACGTTCATCTACAATGGGTGCAAGCTAGTTTTGCACACGCAGAATACTCGGGTTAAACTTGACGAGCCTAGCATATGCAGATATGGCCTCGGAACACTGAGACCGAAAGGTCGAGCGTGAATCATATAGTAGATATGATCAACATAGTGATGTTCACCATTGAAACTACTCCATCTCACGTGATGATCGGACATGGCTTAGTTGATTTGGATCACGTGATCACTTAGATGATTAGAGAGATGTCTATGTAAGTGGGAGTTCTTAAGTAATATGATTAATTGAACTTAAATTTATCATGAACTTAGTCGTGGTAGTATTAGCATATCTATGTTGTAGATCAATAGCTCGCGTTTAGCTCCCCTGTTTTATTTTGATATGTTCCTAGAGAAAACTAAGTTGAAAGATGTTAGTAGCAATTACACGGACTGGGTTCGTAACTTGAAGATTATCCTCATTGCTGCACAGAAGAATTATGTCCTGGAAGCACCGTTGGGTGCCAGGCCTGCTGCAGATGCAACTGACGACGTTAAGAACGTCTGGCAGAGCAAAGCTGATGACTACTCAATAGTTCAGTGTGCCATGCTTTACGGCTTAGAACCGGGACTTCAACGATGTTTTGAACGTCATGGAGCATATGAGATGTTCCAAGAGTTGAAGTTAATATTTCAAGAAAATGCCCGGATTGAGAGATATGAAGTCTCCAATAAGTTCTACAGCTGCAAGATGGAGCAGAATAGTTCTGTCAGTGAACATATACTCAAAATGTCTGGGTATAACAATCACTTGCTTCAACTGGGAGTTTATCTTCCGGATGATAGTGTCATTGACAGAATTCTTCAATCACTGCCACCAAGCTACAAGAGCTTCGTGATGAACTATAATATGCAAGGGATGGATAAGACAATTCCTGAGCTCTTCGCAATGCTAAAGGCTGCGGAGGTAGAAATCAAAAAGGAGCATCAAGTGTTGATGGTCAACAAGACCACCAGTTTCAAGAAAAAGGGCAAAGGGGAGAAGAAGGGGAACTTCAAGAAGAACAGCAAACAAGTTGCTTCTCAAGAGAAGAAACCCAAGTCTGGACCTAAGCCTGAGACTGGGTGCTTCTACTGCAAGCAGACTGGTCACTGGAAGCGGAACTACCCCAAGTATTTGGCGGATAAGAAGGATCGCAAGGTGAACAAAGGTATATGTGATATACATGTTATTGATGTGTACCTTACCAGAGCTCGCAGTAGCACCTGAGTATTTGATACTGGTTCTGTTGCTAATATTTGCAACTCAAAACAGGGACTACGGATTAAGCGAAGACTGGCTAAGGACGAGGTGACGATGCGCGTGGGAAATGGTTCCAAAGTCGATGTGATCGCCGTCGGCACGCTACCTCTACATCTACCTTCGGGATTAGTTTTAGACCTGAATAATTGTTATTTGGTGCTAGCGTTGAGCATGAACATTATATCTGGATCTTGTTTGATGCGAGACGGTTATTCATTTAAATCTGAGAATAATGGTTGTTCTATTTATATGAGTAATATCTTTTATGGTCATGCACCCTTGAAGAGTGGTCTATTTTTGTTGAATCTC
This sequence comes from Aegilops tauschii subsp. strangulata, assembly GCF_002575655.3. Taxonomy (NCBI): domain Eukaryota; kingdom Viridiplantae; phylum Streptophyta; class Magnoliopsida; order Poales; family Poaceae; genus Aegilops; species Aegilops tauschii. The sequence continues at coordinate 262,577,354 of NC_053041.3, read as the reverse complement.
GAAAGTAGTGATACACATATTCATAATGTTGAAGCCAAAAGATGCAGAGTTGATAATGATAGTGCAACATATTTGTGGCACTGCCGTTTGGGTCATATTGGTGTAAAGCGCATGAAGAAACGCCATACTGATGGACTATTGGAATCACTTGATTATGAATCATTTGGTACTTGCGAACCATGCCTCATGGGCAAGATGACTAAAACGCCGTTCTCCGGAACTATGGAGCGAGCAACTGATTTGTTGGAGATCATACATACTGATGTATGTGGTCCAATGAAAGTTGAGGCTCGCGGCGGGTATCGTTATTTTCTCACCTTCACAGATGATTTGAGCAGATATGGGTACACCTACTTAATGAAACATAAGTTTGAAACATTTGAAAAGTTCAAAGAATTTCAGAGTGAAATGGAAAATCGTCGTAACAAGAAAATAAAGTTTCTGCGATCTGATCGTGGAGGAGAATATTTGAGTTATGAGTTTGGTCTACATTTGAAACAATGCGGAATAGTTTCCCAACTCACACCACCCGGAACACCACATCGTAATGGTGTGTCAGAACGTCGTAATCGTACTTTACTAGATATGGTGTGATCTATGATGTCTCTTACTGATTTACCGCTATCGTTTTGGGGTTATGCTTTAGAGACGGCTGCATTCACGTTAAATAGGGCACCATCAAAATCCGTTGAGGCGGTGCCTTATGAACTGTGGTTTGGCAAGAAACCAAAGTTGTCGTTTCTTAAAGTTTGGGGCTGCGATGCTTATGTGAAAAACCTTCAACCTGATAAGCTCGAACCCAAATCGGAGAAATGCGTCTTCATAGGATACCCAAAGGAGACTATTGGGTATATCTTCTATGACAGATCTGAAGGCAAATTCGTTGCTAAGAATGGATCCATTCTAGAGAAGGAGTTTCTCTCGAAAGAAGTGAGTGGGAGGAAAGTAGAACTTGATGAGGTAACTGTACCTGCTCCCTTATTGGAAAGTAGTTCATCACAGAAAACTGGTTCCTGTGACACCTACACCAATTAGTGAGGAAGCTAATGATAATGATCATGAAACTTCAGATCAAGTTAATACCGAACCTCGTAGGTCAACTAGAGTAAGATCCGCACCAGAGTGGTACGGTAATCCTGTTCTGGAGGTCATGTTACTTGACCATGACGAACCTACGAACTATGAGGAAGCGATGATGAGCCCAGATTCCGCAAAATGGCTTGATGCCATGAAATTTGAGATGGGATCCATGTATGAGAACAAAGTGTGGACTTTGGTTGACTTGCCCGATGATCGGCAAGCCATTGAGAATAAATGGATCTTCAAGAAGAAGACTGACGCTGACGGTAATGTTACTGTCTATAAAGCTCGACTTGTTGCAAAAGGTTTTCGACAAGTTCAAGGGATTGACTACGATGAGACTTCCTCACCCGTAGCGATGCTTAAGTCTGTCCGAATCATGTTAGCAATTGCTGCATTTTATGATTATGAAATTTGGCAAATGGATGTCAAAACTGCATTCCTGAATGGATTTCTGGAAGAAGAGCTGTATATGATGCAACCAAAAGGTTTTGTTGATCCAAAGGGAGCTAACAAAGTGTGCAAGCTCCAGCGATCCATTTGTGGACTGGTGCAAGCCTCTCGGAGTTGGAATAAACGTTTTGATAGTGTGATCAAAGCATATGGTTTTATACAGACTTTTGGAGAAGCCTGTATTTACAAGAAAGTGAGTGGGAGCACTACAACATTTCTGATAAGTATATGTGAATGACATATTGTTGATCGGAAATAATGTAGAATTATTCTGCAAAGCATAAAGGAGTGTTTGAAAGGAGTTTTTTCAAAGAAAGACCTCAGTGAATGCTTACATATTGAGCATCAAGATCTATAGATATATATCAAGATGCTTGATAAGTTTTTTCAATGAGTACATACCTTGACAAGATTTTGAAGTAGTTCAAAATAGAATAGTCAAAGAAAGAGTTCTTGCCTGTGTTACAAGGTGTGAAATTGAGTAAGACTCAAAGCCCGACCACGACAGAAGATAGAAAGAGAATGAAAGTCATTCCATATGCCTCAGCCATAGGTTCTATAAAGTATGCCATGTTGTGTACCAGATCTATTGTATACCCTACACTGATTTTAGCAAGGGAGTACAATAGTGATCAAGGAGTAGATCACTGAACAGCGGTCAAAATTATCCTTAGTGGAATAAGGATATGTTTATCGATTATGGAGGTGACAAAAGGTTCGTCGTAAAGGGTTACGTCGATACAAGTTTTGGCACTCACCCAGATGACTCTAAGTCTTAATCTGGATACATATTGAAAGTGGGAGCAATTAACTAAAGTAGCTCCGTGCAGAGCATTGTAGACATAGAAATTTGCAAAATACATACGGATCTGAATATGGCAGACCCGTTGACTAAACTTCTCTCACAAGCAAAACATGATCACACCTTAGTACTCTTTGGGTGTTAATCACATAGCGATGTGAACTAGATTATTGACTCTAGTAAACCTTTTGGGTGTTGGTCACATGATGATGTGAACTATGGGTGTTAATCACATGGTGATGTGAACTGTTGATGTTAAATCACATGGCGATGTGATCTAGATTATTGACTCTAGTGCAAGTGGGAGATTGGAGGAAATATGCCCTAGAGGCAATAATAAAGTTATTATTTATTTCCTTATTTCATGATAAATGTTTATTATTCATGCTAGAATTGTATTAACCGGAAACATAATACATGTGTGAGTACATAGACAAACAGAGTGTCACTAGTATGCCTCTACTTGACTAGCTCGTTGATCAAAGATGGTTATGTTTCCTAGCCATAGACATGAGTTGTCATTTGATTAACGGGGTCACATCATTAGGAGAATGATGTGATTGACTTGACCCATTCCGTTAGCTTAGCACTTGATCGTTTAGTATGTTGCTATTGCTTTCTTCATGACTTATACATGTTCCTATGACTATGAGATTATGCAACTCCCGTTTGCCGGAGGAACACTTTGTGTGCTACCAAACGTCACAACATAACTGGGTGATTATAAAGGTGCTCTACAGGTGTCTCCGAAGGTACTTGTTGAGTTGGCGTATTTCGAGATTAGGATTTGTCACTCCGATTGTCGGAGAGGTATATCTGGGCCCTCTCGGTAATGCACATCACTATAAGCCTTGCAAGCATTGTGACTAATGAGTTAATTGCGAGGTGATGTATTACGGAACGAGTAAAGAGACTTGCCGGTAACGAGATTGAACTAGGTATTGAGATACTGACGATCAAATCTCGGGCAAGTAACATACTGATGGCTCCCCCGCATCGATCTAATCTCCCAAGCAATGGAGGCGACTCCCTCTTAGGCGACTCCCTCTTAGGTGACTCCCTCTCCTAGGCAACTCCCTCTCCGCCGGTGGCCACCCCGGCCCCGGCGGCCACCTCTCCTGCCACTGGCCACTCCGGCGGTGACAGCCACCACCTCTTCATGGAGAGTCTTCTCCATTGGGATTTCTCCCATGGTTTGGCGATTGAATCTCAGGTACGTGACAAGTTCTAATCTACGGTGCATTTTTCACCGGCCAACCCCAGATCTGCCAAGGAATTCTTTCTCGTGGTTTCATTCTCCTCGGCCTCATTCCCGTTGACAGAACAATCTGTGGCTCTAGCCTTACAATCTTGTATTGGAGGAATCAGTTCGGGGTTTAGGGTTTTGAGGTTAACTGATCGTCGCTTTAGGTTTTCTGTGGCCTCCAATAGAGTTGGTCATTTCATCTATGGGCTTAAGGATCACAGTTGGCCAGATTTCATTTGTCATTTTCACCTCTTCCGTGGTGATCTCTCATGTATGGACCACTCGGATAAGAGCTGGCATGTGGATGAGCATCTTCCTGAGGTGAGGTTACAACCGATTGCTATACGATCTAAATGGCTTCGGGATCAGCAGCTGATGATTAATTCTCATTCCACAAATCTGCCGGCGACGAGTTTGCATATCTCCTCGGCCGCCGAGAGTATTCCGTTTGGAAAGTTCAACTTCCCTATTATTTCGGGTCCTGATTTGCCTATTCGGTTCGGTGATTTTGTTATCAATCAGAAGGATATCTTGCCTAGTGCTCGAACCTTTTTCCAGGGCCCGCAGTTTAGAGAATTTTATTGGCAGTCTATCTCGGATGAAAAGTTGTTTCACATTATGGATGGCTGGCAAGCTGGGTATTCGGATAATGAGGTTAAATCTATGGTTCAGATCAAGGATGTGCCTACTCAAGATTATATCGATGCCAGGTTATTGAAATGCTTGAATTACTCTCGGCATGGTCATTTGGTTGGGGATTGCCCCGGTAAATTTTGCCAAAGATGTGTTCAGTTGGTGCACTTATGCACATGCCATATGCCACGTTCGTTGGACGACGCATGCATATTGGGCCGGTCTAATTTCACATGTCGAGCCTGTCAACGAAATGACCACCAGGTGAACCAATGCCCTGGCCTCAAAAGATGTGACTCGTGTGGTTCCTTAGGCCACACAGCCCATGGTAAACAGCAGCATTGGCCCAGGTATCAATGGCAGCCCATATCCGCTTATGGACCTTCTAGGTTTACTACCAAAGTGGATGGGATTTCTCCGATTTGTTCCCATAAACAAAATCGTGGAAATCGTAACGCTTTAGAAGAAAACCGGAGGGCGGTTTGGCAAGTAAAACAGAATATCTCTCCACGTGATGACGTGGCGACTTCTCATTGCATGTCGATACGCCTCCCCCTGCTTCAGCTGTCAACTCCACCGCCCGAGGGACCCAATCCTGTCCAGTCTCCCCTGTTTCCAAAACCACCTCTGCCTCTTCCGAACTTGCTCCTCCATCGCCATCCAAGAGCACTGCTTTGCCGGCGATCAACTTCAGCAACAAGATGGCGAACTTTCCGGTCAGGTCATTCGCGTTCGCCCCGCTTGGAGCCAACATTGAGCGTGGGCCAGATCATCGGCTTCAGAGGAGTGTCATGGTGGTGGATGACCCGCCATTGAACCATGACAGGTATGCAATCATCTCGATCCAGCCCCTTGTTCCTGACCATCAGAAGAGATTTTGGCTAGAAGAGATTTGCCACCTCACTAGGGAAGATCTGGAATATCATATTTCAGATGAGTTTGTTTACCCGTTTGGCATTGGCTGTGTTGCTTTTGAGGATATGCAAAGCCGGGATGAGGCCATTAGAGAAGGTCCACATGCTATAGATGATGATTCCTACTTCACCCTCACACCCCATGATGAAGGCATTAATATGCGGATGCCCGCTTTTCAATTTGAAGTTTGGATCATGATGCTAGCTTTTCCGATGGATTACATGACTGAACACTATGTGCACAAGGCTATCTCCAATTTTGGGAAACTGATTGTTTGGCCTAGGCCTAATGAGAACAAAGCTAGGGTTCTGGTTAAGTGCCATATCAAGGATGTGGTGCAGGTACCTCATAGTTTGGTGGTTTCTAGGGTGGGCATGCTTCCTGGACTGGGTCGTTCTTGGTCTGTCCCTGTTTATGTTCTTAATGGCAGAGACACTATGCCAGGATTGGTGGACAACGAGGATGCTCCACCTCTCCTCAATGCTTCCCCACACCCCTATGAACTACCATACTATACTCTGATGCAGCAAGCCAGGATCAATGATATGGAAGCCCAGCAAGCGGCCAATGAACAACTGTGAAATGCTGCTGATCAGGTGCAAGGTGAAGTTCAGGAGAATGGCTGGGCAGCATGGCCGATAATCCCACCACCTTATACTGGTTTTAGCTTTAGAACTTACTTTGAGTATGATGGTCCCTCTCTTATGGATGGTGTGCATCAGGAACACAACATTGTCGATAATCTGTCAGATGTTTGGTCTGAATTTTCTCAGGTTGAGGAACTGGCTGACAATTTTATCAATGGTGTCCCATCTGCGCAGTTTGCATTTGTCAGGGCTGGTGGTGCTTCAGTCTCTTTGCTGATAACTGCGGACGCTGATTTGCTGCGTTGGATTAGCAGTATGTTGAAAAGGATTTATACAAAGTCGTTGCTACCTGCTGTGTACCCTGAAGGAGCTTTTTTGCCGCTCAATCCATTCACAGTCATGCAGGAGCAGCTTAACGTGGTCTGTAATGCTCTGATGAAGTCCATCTCTCCAGAGCCAGATGTGTTTGGTCTCATCTTCAAATCTTCCCTTAATGTTATCATCATTGACAGGAGCTGCTTCAGCACTGAGGAGGTTTTGCAGAAAGATGTGATGCACCTTGATGAGGCTTCTTCTGCTGATGAGCAGAACATGTCGGATACATCGCTGCCATCTAGCTCTGTTGCTGATCATATTGACTCATTGCTATCCAATGAGCATGCACATGTGGATACTGTTATGCTGCGCCATAGTGCGCGTACTAATAAGTATGACGGGTTTAAGGTGTCGCCTGTGTCTGACAGAAAGTTGGTGCTGTCCAAAGTGAAGCCGAGGAAAGATCCTGTCGTGCAGTGCTCTTCTACTGCCACCATGCCATGTGTTTCAGACAAGAAGGACAAGGTACACAGTGAGATCCCTCCCCCCACACCTATTTCTACCATACAATCTATTGGTACTAATATGTGTGGCCTGCGCCCGAATCAGCTAAGCAAACAGAAACTGCTCTCATCCTCGGTGGTGCAGGAGCGTGACGTCTCCAAGTCTGATGCATAAGGTGTGGAAGGTGCTGTGCTGGAACGTTCGGGGGATCAACTCCGATCATAAAATTTTGGCTCTGCATAATGCAATCGATAGTAGTGGATGCTCTGTTATTTGCCTTCAAGAAACTAAGTGTGCCTCTTTTGATAAGTCTTTTGTAAGAACTTTCTGTCCTAAAAGGATTGATAAATTTGAGGTGGTGCCCTCCCAAGGGGCCTCTGGTGGATTGATTATCTTATGGGATAGCTCGGTCTTTGTTGGCAATGTTATCTGTTCTGAATCGTTTGTTCTGGGTGTTAAGTTCACTTCGTTGCAAACCGCCAAATCCTGGAATATGTTTAATGTGTATGGCCCATGTGATGGCCCCGTTAGGGCCACTTTCACCTCCTGGATGTTTGATCTAGACAAACCAGATGATGAGGACTGGTTATTATGTGGTGACTTCAACTACATCAGGGCCCCTGATAATCGTAATAAGCCAGGAGGGAATGTCAATGATATGCTCACCTTCAATAATTTCATCCAATCGCAAGCTTTAGTGGAACTACCAATCAAAGGGAGGAGGTTTACATGGAGTAACATGCAGACAGATCCACTTTTGGAGCAACTCGATTGGTTCTTCACATCGGCCAATTGGGCCTCTAGTTACCCAAACACGACAGTGGCCCCACTCCCAAAACCGGTCTCTGACCATGTGCCGTGTGTGATCTCTATTGAGACAATGGTCCCTAAAACCAAAATCTTCCGATTTGAGAATTTCTGGATCTCACACCCTGGCTTCTTTGAAGTTGTTCAATCCACCTGGAACAAAAGTTATTTTGCCCACAATTCGGCTGCTATGCTCTGTAAAAAAATTAAACACTTGAGATATGCTCTGAAGAAGTGGAGCAAAAACATCTCCAGATTGAACTTGTGCATTGACAACTCTAATTGGGCCCTACTTGAATTGGATGGAATTGAGGACTTGAGGCCTCTCACAACAACGGAGAAGAACTTCCGTGCAATTCTTAAAGAACATTTGTGTAACACCCCGGATGTAACTTGCCATATTTGTAACTCCGACTCTTGCCATTTCCGGCTATGTGTTATGATATTCTCTCCGTGGTCGGGTTTTGTCTTTCGTTTTGTATTTTGTCATGTCATGCATTTTCATATCATGTCATCATGTGCATTGCATTTGCATACGTGTTCGTCTCTTGCATCCGAGCTTTTTCCCCGTTGTCCGTTTTGCAATCCGGCGCTCCTATCTCCTCCGGCGCAGCCCTCTTGTTTTCTTTCGTGTGCGGGTGTCAAACTTTCTCGGAATGGACCGAGGCTTGTCAAGTGGCCTTATTATACCACCCGGAGACCACCGGTCAAGTTTCGTTCCATTTGGAGATCGTTTGGTACTCCAACGGTTAACCGGGCATCCGCAAAGTCCATTTGAGTGTCCAGCAAAACCCCCCTCAAAAACCAGCCCAAAACCCACCAAACTCTCTTCCATGCTCTAGGTCGTTCGATCACGATCGTGTGGGCAAAAACCGCACCTCATTTGGAGCCTCCTAGCTCTCTCTACCTATAAATATGTGAGACTCCCGAAATACAATCGCAGTCCAAACCCTACCCTTCTTCCACCTCGCGCTCGGACAAACTCCTCCGCCGCCGGACGTGTCCGCGCCGCCGTCCCAGCGAATCCCGTCGCGCCATCTGTCCCTGCCGTCGCCGATCCCGCCGCGGGCCCGCGAGCCCAGATCCGGCCCGCGGGGCCCGAACTCCGCCGCCGCCCGAGCCCGCAACTCTGCCGCCGCCCGACGCCCGCCGGCTCCCGCGCCGCCGCCCTTGTGCCTCGCCGGCGCCACGGCTGCCCGCCGCCCGCCGTGCTCCGGCGCGCGCTCGCCGCCGGCCCCGCACCGCCTCCGCCGGCGCCGCCTCTCCCCCGCGCCGTCTGTCTTCCTCCTCTCCTCCCGCCGGCCCGCCGTCCCCTTCCTCCGGCGAGAGCTCCGGCCGCCGTGCCCCGAACCCTAGCGAGTTCTCCGGCCAGATCCGATCGAGGTGCTCTACGTTGACTTTCCCGAGAAACCCCCCCAAATATTTTCCAAGTCTTGATATTTTCTCAGTATGTGCCTCTGTTCGTATTGCCATAACTCCTTGCATGTAGCTCCGATTCACGCGTGTAATATGTCAAATTGTTCGTCTCGTGATGCTCTTAATTTTGATCAATTGCACCATGTTCATTAGAGGTCATCTTGATGCCCAAATCTCTGTTGGAAGAGGGCTAGTTGCTGTTATTCTCTGGTTCTTATCAGAACTTGGAGATTTGTCATTTTTGTATCATTTATTCTGTGCATCTTATGAGCATGAGATCTACATGTGTTTTGAAGTATGCCATGCCATCTTTCCAGTGGTGTAGTCCATGTATTTTTGTGATCTCTGTGGTGACTAGCACAAGCATGCAAAGTAGGCCACGTAATATTTCTGATTTCAGGGACTTGGTGATTTCTCTAAGTCCTCGTCTGCTGTTATTTTGTTGCCATGTAAACTTGATGCTACGGAGAGATCTGTGCATATTTTGGAGATGTTCAGTAAGGATGTTTTGTAGATATAGTTGTAATTGATCCATTAATGCAATTTTTTGCAATTATGGGGTACCATAGCATGACTCAATCTTGCTCTACTTTTGCTATAAAATATTTCTGTCAGATTCTTAACATGAGATGCAAATTTGCCAAGCTTATTATAGTTGATCATTACATGCTATGCAATTGTTCTTGCCATGGATAGCTTCATAAACATGCCATCTTACTGTAGGCGCGCTTGGTTTGTAGTGCATTGCTCTGTAGTGAGTGCATCAAGCTCAGAAAGAGGCCTACATATTATTATTTCTGCCATGCTCTGTTTTCTGCCAAGTCTGAAACCTGATAACGAAACTTGCTATGTTTACATGCTTGCCATCATATCTTCTGGTCCTTTTTGGCCTATGGTCAGTAAGGGACTTTTGTCATGTGCATTTAGTAGAACACTACCATGCCTTGTTTTTCTATGTTAAGTTCCTGTAGCATGTTGATTTCGTGATCTGAACATTGCTACCTGATGCTGTTTTCTGCCATGTCCAGTTTTTCACCAAGTCTGTGAACCTGTTATCTTTTGCACTTTTGCCATGCTTGTTTGAGCTTGATATATTGTGATCTAGCCGTAGCTCAGTGTTCATCTTTTGTCAAGAATCTCCTGTAGATTACTTCCGTGTGCTTTGTTGCTATGTTGGGGTGCTGTAGCATTGTTGTTTGTTGTATTTTCAGTGCTATCATGCTGTTAATCGCAGATTCGTGTCATTCTTGTTTTGCTTGCCATTTGCAAACCGTGCATCCGTTTCCGGTGATCTTTATATCGATTTCGACCGAAATCACCTCATCTCTCCAGTGGCATGCTTGGTTTTCCAAGTTACTGCCATGTTCATCATTTCCCCTCCGGAGCACGCATATGCATCGCATATCATATCTTGCATATCATACATGTTTTGCATCATGTTGCTTGTGCATTTCTCGTTGTTGATTGTGGTTCCGTTTGTTTGTGTTCTTGTCTTGGGTAGAGCCGGGAGACGAGTTCGTGAGCGAGGAACCTGTTGAGTACGCTTACGAGGATCAAGCTTTCGACAACTCTGAGAACCTTGCAGGCAAGATGACCACCCCTCGAAATCACTTCTATCTTTGCTTTGCTAGTTGCTCGCTCTATTGCCATGCTCCACTACCTATCACATGCTATATCATGTCTCCCATTTTGCCATGTCAGCCTCTAACCATCCTTTCCTAGCAAACCGTTGTTTGGCTATGTTACCGCTTTTGCTCAGCCCCTCTTATAGCGTTGCTAGTTGCAGGTGAAGTTGAAGTTTGTTCCATGTTGGAACATGGATATGTTGGGATATCACAATATCTCTTATTTAATTAATGCATCTATATATATTTTGGTAAAGGGTGGAAGGCTCGGCCTTATGCCTGGTGTTTTGTTCCACTCTTGCCGCCCTAGTTACTGATATACCGGGATTATGTTCCTTGAGTTTGCGTTCCTTACGCGGTCGGGTGATTTATGGGACCCCCTTGACAGTTCGCCTTGAATAAAACTCCTCCAGCAAGGCCCAACTTTGGTTTTACCATTTGCCGCCTAAGCCTTTTTCCCCCGGGTTTTCGCGAGCCCGAGGGTCATCTTTATTTAAACCCCCCGGGCCAGTGTTCCTCTGAGTGCTGGTCCAAACTAGAGCCACTTGCAGCGCCACCTTGGGGAAACTCGAGGATTGGTTTTAGCTGTACGTAGCGTTCATCCGGTGTGCCCTGAGAACGAGATATGTGCAGCTCCTATCGGGATTTGTCGGCACATTCGGGTGGCTTTGCTGGTCTTGTTTTACCATTGTCGAAATGTCTTGTAAACCGGGAATCCGAGACTGGTCGGGTTTTTCCGGGAGAAGGTTTATCCTTCGTTGACCGTGAGAGCTTATGATGGGCTAAGTTGGGACACCCCTGCAGGGTATTATCTTTCGAAAGCCGTGCCTGCGGTTATGAGGCAGATGGGAATTTGTTAATGTCCGGTTATAGAGAACTTGTCACTTGACCCATTTAAAATACATCAACTGCGTGTGTAGCCGTGATGGTCTCTTCTCGGCGGAGTCCGGGAAGTGAACACGGTCTGTGTTATGAATGACGTAAGTAGGTGTTCAGGATCACTTTTTGGTCATTGCTAGATGACGACTGTTCCGTTGCTTCTCTTCTCGCTCTCTCTTGCGTATGTTAGCCACCATATATGCTTATTGCCGCTGCAGCTCCACCTCATTACACCATCCTTTCCTATGAGCTTAAATAGTCTTGATCTCGCGGGTGTGAGATTGCTGAGTCCCCGTGACTCACAGATTCTACCAAAACAATTGCAGGTGCCGACGATGCCAGTGCCGATGATGGCGTCGATCTCAAGTGGGAGTTCGACGAGGAACGTGGTCGTTACTATGTGTCTTTTCCTGATGATCAGTAGTGGAGCCCAGTTGGGACGATCGGGGATCTAGCATTTGGGGTTGCCTTATTTTCATCTAGATTTTGGCCGTAGCCGGTCTATATGCTTGTATTTTGGATGATGTACGATATTTATTCATGTATTGTGTGAAGTGGCGATTGTAAGCCAACTCTTTATCCCATTCTTGTTCATTACATGGGATTGTGTGAAGATGACCCTTCTTGCGACAAAACCACTATGCGGTTATGCCTCTAAGTCGTGCCTCGACACGTGGGAGATATAGCCGCATCGTGGGCGTTACAATTTGGTAGTCCTCCTTGGTTATAAACGGGAATATTGGAAGAAGAGGTACACTGTGCGCTGGTTTCAGTGTGGGGGGGACAAGACTAAATTCTTCCACTCGGCAGCAAGCGAACGTTTCAGAAGAAATTCCATTGCATCACTGAAACTCTCTGATGGATCTGTCGTCTCTAATCATCTAGGGAAAGCACATGAGCTCTATCAGACATATAAAAATAGGCTGGGTAGGTCAGAGCCGCATGAGATGAAATTTGATCTCGCACGGATTATCAAAAATCATCCACAGGAACCAGTATGGTTTTCTGAAAGGGAGATCGATCCAAGACTGCTTAGCCTGGGCTTTTGAGTACATCCACCAATGTCAAGCTTCTAGACGTGCATGCTATTTGCTCAAGTTGGATTTTTCCAAGGCTTTTGATACGATACAGCATGAACCTATGATAGAGATCATGAGGCACATGGGTTTTGACGAGAAGTGGATTGGATGGATCAGATGTATTTTCTCCTCGGGTACTTCGTCTGTCCTGCTCAATGGAACCCCCGGGAAGCAGTTCTCCTGCCTGTGTGGCGTGAGACAAGGCGATCCGCTCTCGCCCCTCATATTTGTCCTCGCTGCAGACCTGTTGCAAGCAGCGATCAATGAGGCGTGCAGGGCCGGACAGCTGCTTCTACCGATACCATCGCAAGATGATAACTACCCGGTTATACAGTACGCCGACGACACGATTGTGGTGTTCCCTGCCTGCTTTAGCCAAGCTCAAGTCCTCAAGGGAATTCTGATGGACTACGCCACGTTTGTAGGGCTGAAGATTAACTTCCACAAATCAACCCTCGTTCCGATCAACTTGGATCCGGCAACGGCGTCGGAGATGGCGGCGATCTTTGGATGTGTTGTGGGACAAATGCCTTTCATGTACTTAGGGTTGCCTATGGGGACAACCCGCCCCACAGTAACTGATCTGATGCCCATGGTCACAGCAGTACAGAGGAAAATTCCAGCAGCAGTATCCTTGCTTGACTATGGCTCCAAGTTGACGCTTCTAAACTCAGTAGTGACCTCATTAGCAATATACGCAATGTGCTCCATCAAGCTAAACCCCAAGATCATTGAGCATCTGGACAAACTTCACAGATCATGCCTGTGGTTAAAGAAAACCGATGATGGTACTAAAGGTAACTCTCTGGCGGCGTGGGACCTGGTCTGCAGACCAAAAAACAAAGGAGGTTTAGGGATCATAAACCTCAAAATCCAGAACCAGGGTCTCTTGTTGAAACAGCTCCACAAATTTTACAATAAGCAGGATGTTCCCTGGGTTCATCTTGTCTGGAGATCGTACTACAATGGTCAAACCCCGCACGCGGTAGACCCTTGCGGCTCGTTCTGGTGGAAAGATCTCATGCAATTTTCTGATATTTACAGGGGGGTTACCAAGGCGTCTGTTGGGACAGGTGATACGATTCTATTCTGGAAGGATGAGTGGAAAGATAGCTTGCTCCAAGATACATTCCCGAGGGCTTTTTCTTTTGCCAAGGAACCAGACATATCAGTTCAATCCTTGCTGTCCTCGGTGAGACTGAGTGATGTGTTCCACCTTCCCCTCTCGGTAGAAGCCCGACTAGAAGTAACAGATCTGCAACAGACCACATCTGATGTGGCCCTGACTGAGGGGGTGGATACATGGAAATGTGTCTGGGCGGGGATGGATTCAAAGCAACCAAATTTTATGAGCACTGCTTCAGAAACATGCAGGTGGACGAGGCCTTCTGTTGGATCTGGAAAACCAAGTGTACAATGCAGTGGAAAATGTTTGCATGGCTACTGTTGGCTGATCGTTTGAACACCACAAATATGCTGAGAAGGAGGCACTCAAAATCCAAAATGATGATTACACCTGTCTATTATGTCAAAACCCACCGGAGGAAGACATTACACATCTCTTCTTCAACTGCCCTTTCAGTAGGAGATGCTGGGATAGTATAGGGATCCAGTGGCCGGTTGGTGATTGCAGGCTCACGTTGCTGCACGCTGGCAAAAACTCTTGAAGTGGGCACATGTTCATGGAGGTATTCATGGTGGCAGCATGGGGGATTTCGAAGGAAAGGAATGACAAACACTTCAGGGGGATCCAGCCAACCTTGAGATCTTGGAAGGCCAGGTTCAAGAATGATTTTGCCTTGCTGGTCCATAGGGCCAAACAGGAGCTTGCCCCATACATCTTGTCACTAGTTGCTGCTTTCTAAAAGAGATATCTCCTTTTGTAACCTCTTCTCTCACTCCCCCCCCCCCTCTCACACATGTAGATGTGGACTTGTATGTAGGCTGACTGGACTGTACTAACTCTTTAACATTTTAATATAAAGTCAGTGGAATCCTCTCCCACTGTCATCAGCTCTCAAAAAAAAGTAACATACCGATGACAAAGGGAACAACGTATGTTGTTATGCGGTTTGACCGATAAAGATCTTCGTAGAATATGTAGGAGCCAATATGAGCATCCAGGTTCCGCTATTGGTTATTGACCGGAGACGTATCTCGGTCATGTCTACATAGTTCTCGAACCCGTAGGGTCCGCACGCTTAAAGTTCTGTGGCGATTTGTATTATTAGTTTATGTGTTTTGATGTACCGAAGGTAGTTCGGAGTCCCGGATGAGATCGGGGACATGACGAGGAGTCTCGAAATGGTCGAGACGTAAAGATCGATATATTGGACGACTATATTCGGACATCGGAAAGGTTCCGAGTGATTCGGGTATTTTCGGAGTACCGGGGAGTTACGGGAATTCACCGGGAGAAGTATTTGGCCTTATTGGGCCATACGGGAATAAAGGAGAGAGGCCAAAACGAAGGAGGCGCGCGCCCCCCCTCTGGTCCAAATTGGACAAGGGGTGCAGCCCCCTTTTCCTTCTCCCTCTCCCCCTCTTTCCTTCTCTCCTACTCCGGAAAGGAAAGGGGAATCCTACTAGGACTTGGGAGTCCTAGTAGGACTCCCCACACTTGGCGCGCCCCCTCTAGGGCCGGCCTCTCCCTCCCTCCTTTATATAAGGGGGCAGGGGGGGCACCTCTAGACACAACAATTGATCTCTTGATCTCTTAGCCGTGTGCGGTGCCCCCCTCCACCATAATCCACCTCGATCATATCGTAGCAGTGCTTAGGCGAAGCCCTGCGTCGGTAGCATCATCATCACCGTCATCACGCCGTCGTGCTGACGGAACTCTCCCTCGAAGCTCTGCTGGATCGGAGATCGTGGGACGTCATCGAGCTGAACGTGTGCTGAACTCGGAGGTGCCGTGCGTTCGGTACTTGGATCCGTCGGATCGTGAAGACGTAAGACTACATCAACCGCGTTGTGCTAACGCTTCCGCTTTCGGTCTACGAGGGTACGTGGACACACTCTCCCCTCTCATTGCTATGCATCACCATGATCCTGTCTGTGCATAGGATTTTTTTTGAAATTACTGCGTTCCCCAACAGATTGATCCTCAGGCACAACCGTAGAGGTTGCCCTGGCAGTTTCTTCAGCGCCTGGAATGTCTTCATCAGCCTTGGTGCTTTCATTTTCTTTAGTAGCCTGATTGTCATCAACGGTGCTGGCATGTTCTTCAATGGGCTGAGGAGATGCACGTTGTGTTGGGGCTGCAACATTTGAAGTGAATTTTTCAGCCATCTTGACAAATCTGACCTTGGCTCCTAGCCAATCTGCACGGTAGGCGTCGAATTCATCACTGAGGGTTTTGATCTCAGCTTGCATGGCCACAAGTTCATCAGTTGTCATTTTGACAACATGCTTCTTCAGAAAACGCCCCTTCTTGTACTGAGCTTTCTTCAGTTGCCTGGCTTTTTCAAACTTCCATTTTTCTTCGCCTATGAAGGCCGTCAGCATGTGACTTTGGCCAGGTGTGAGATTGAAGTCAGGCATAGGAGTGTTGGGGTCCTTGTGCCAGAGATCAATGAGGTCCATGATCAACTTGGGATCCAATAGAAGAGGCACATCTGTGCCTTTGTCTCTAGCGGCCCTTTGCTGTCTGTCTCTGATGATTTTAGCCAGTTCCTCATCATCAGCTTCGTCTTCACTTGAGGGCACATGGAAGGCAACCTGCTTCTTGTGAGGACTCGGTCTAGTGCCTCATCCAGCAGTGGCCTTGGTCTTCAGCAAATTTGGGCATGTTGAGGACTGCGGAGGAGCTGAAGAACTTGTGGATGCACCTGGGGCAATTGAGATGTCTGTGGTCCTTTGGCAAGAGGCAAGATGCGCAGGTGTTGAGGACTTTGTGGGAGCAGCTGAAGGTTTTGCAACAGGAGGAGCTGGAGCTGCTTGAGGAATATGCTTGGAGGGCATTGAAGAACTTGGCCGTGAGGGCATATCTAAGGAATTTGGCTTGCAAGTTGGCTTCTTAGGCATAGCCTTCTTGGGCTTGCTAGCAGCGGCCTCAGCAGCGGCAGCAGCAGAATCTTCGTTGAATTTCTTCACTGCTTCTTTAGCCACATTGGCCAACTTAGCTTGACGCTTGGCCCATTCATCAGGATAGTCCTCATCGCGCTTGAGGCTAGTGGGATCAGCTTCTTAGCCTGGTGCCAATGGAGGCCTTGGGCAAGGAGGGTGTACTGCGAATTTCTTCATGTACTTAGGAGTGACATATCTGTACTCCCTCCATTCCCGTGCCCATCTTCTCTCAATCCTCTGTATGCGCACCTTGCACTCATTCTTCATCTCCTTGCCATGAATTGCTTCATCGGGAGTGCAGTACCCTGCATAGATGTCATCAGGGATTTCGAAAGCAGCATTCACTTTCAGTTTCTTGCCTCCCTTCTGAGGTTTCTTGCCATCAGCCATTTTCTTCAGCTGAGGATTTTGAACAAAGGAATTCTCTGAAGAGGTATGTAACTTGTCTTCGAGGAACACTGCAAATGAGTTAAGTTGATGAGAACCTAGTGATTCAGCAGTGGACATGTGTACCTGTGAGTATAGGTGCGAAGAATTTGGAGAGGTCATATGCGTTCTCAGAAGTTTTTCAAAATAAACAAGTTTGAGGAATTTGACCAGAGATGTCTTGAGGAATTTGACTAAGTGTTCTTTGACTTAGGTTCCAGAGTTGTATAGATTTGAAAATCCACACAATTGAGGAATCATGAAGAAAAAATGTTGCTTAGAGAAATAGATCAAGAACAGATGTATATGAGGTGTTTATGTGTGTGGAAGTGAAGAATAAACACCTTTTGAAGATTTTGTGGTAATCATCAGAATCAACAAGGGTAGTAAAAATAAATTTTATTTACCCTTGACGAAGAACACGACGAACTGGGAGTTGTAGATTGGACGTTCGTCCGTTCAGATCTTTCATGCCCTAACTTGGCGGCAGAAGACAGCTACGACGGCGGCGGAGTGAAGATTCCCGCGACCGGCGCGAGTACAATGGTGACGAGGTCGAGGCAGTGAAGCTCTTCCTCACTAGTGACGATGGAAGTAGCGACGGCACTAGGTCAGAGATCTCGAGCGAGGGGAGTGAGGTTGAGCGGGGTAAATGAAGTCTGAGGAGGGTGAGGGGTATTTATAACGGAGGTGAAAAACCGCTCGCCCGAGGAAAATGGACGAACGTGCCCCTGACCCTTCTCATCCTAGCGACATGTGTCACCCACGTACAGTGAGGTGGAGATCGTGCGAGATCGTAGGTGAATAGATAAGTCTTATCATGGGATGTGGAACGATTTGAGCGGCAAACCGAAAATTTGAGATAAGAATATTTGAAAGTTTCGTTCACAAATTCTTCAGCTGACAAGGACACAGTGAAGATTTTGAACGGGTTTCAAATATAACGCACATGAAGAATTTGTGAACAGAGTAGGTTGAGTTTAGCATAGAGGGGGAAGGGTCCGATCACATTCACTTAGCGGAAGATTCAACTTGGAGAAATAGCAATAAGTGAATGATGTAGAGGACAGAAAACTCATATATATATATATATATATGTGTGTGTGTGTGTGTGTGTGTGTGTGTGTGTGTGTGTGTGTGTGTGTGTGTGTGTGTGTGTGTGTGTGTGTGTAGCCAATGAAGAACAACATCGGAAAGAGTGAAGACAATGCAAAGTTGAAGAATTTGAACAACTGAGGAATTTCAAACATGAAGAAAAACTCAAATTGAAGATTTTCAACTTTTGTTGGTGCGTGACCCACCGTATAAGAATGATGATTTCAAACGCCGCGTACAATTCTCGTAGGGCTCTAAGAATCAAATTCTTCGTTAATTTCTTCACACTTAGAGGGTTAGTCTTCATTAATTGAAGAAAAACGTTACTTCGTGTGTTGCACATCTAAGTCATCAATTTTGCATAAGTGTTAGGATGTGTGTCCTTTTCAAAGAACATTAAAAGATTCTAAGATATTTAGCTCACACCGCAATTTGCTAAATCTCTTCTCATCCAAGGGCTTTGTGAAGATATCGGCTAGCTGTTCTTCAGTCTTCACGTGCTCTACAGAGATGTCGCCCTTCAACACATGATCAATAAAAAATGATGACGAATCTGGATGTGCTTTGTCTTCGAGTGCTGAACTGGGTTATGAGCAATCTTGATGGCACTCTCATTGTCACGGTAGAGAGGCACATTCTTCACAATGATGTTGTAGTCCTTAAGGGTTTGCTTCATCATAGCAATTGAGCACAACACGAACCAGTAGCAATGTACTAGCTTCAGCATTAGAGAGTGATACACAATACTGTTTCTTCGAGGACCAACATACCAAGGATTGTCCGAGGTAATGGCATGTGCCTGATGTTGACTTGCGGTCCACACGATCACCAGCATAGTCAGAGTCTGAATATCCAATGAGATCAAAAGTCGAGCCCTTGGGATACCATAATCCAAGTGTTGGAGTGTGATCTAGATATCGAAGAATATGCTTCACAGCCTTATGGTGCGATTCCTTTGGTGTAGCTTGAAAACGGGCACACATGCAAACACTAAGCATAATATCTGGCCTAGATGCACAAAGATACAATAAAGAGCCAATCATGGAGCGGTATACCTTTTGATCGAAGTCAATACCATTTTCATCAGTGCATAGATGGCCATTTGTGGGCATAGGGATTTTAACGCCTTTGCAATCTTGCATGCCAAATTTTCTCAATACATCCTTGAGGTATTTCTCCTGAGATATGAAGATATTTGAAGACCTAAGAAGAATTTCAATTATCCCATCATAGACATTTGATATTCTTCACTCATCATATAGGCAAATTCATCACTGTAACGTTGGTCAGTACAGCCAAAGATGATATCATCAACATATATTTGGCACACGAATAATTCATCATCATATGTTTTGGTGAAAAGAGTTGGGTCAAGTGAACAGGTTTGAAGCCTTTCTTCATGAGGAATTCCTTCAAAGTATCATACCACGCCCGAGGGGCCTGCTTGAGGCCATAGAGGGCCTTATTGAGTCTGAAGACTTTGTAAGGATGCTTTGGATCTTCGAAACCTGGGGGTTGAGCAACATATACTTCTTCCTCAAGCTTACCATTGAGGAATGCACTTTTCACATCCAT
The DNA here is from genome assembly GCF_002575655.3 of Aegilops tauschii subsp. strangulata. Classification (NCBI taxonomy): domain Eukaryota; kingdom Viridiplantae; phylum Streptophyta; class Magnoliopsida; order Poales; family Poaceae; genus Aegilops; species Aegilops tauschii. The sequence continues at coordinate 262,557,849 of NC_053041.3, read as the reverse complement.
TTGATATAAGATGATATTATGATGGTTAGCATAAGCAAGTAATATGCGAATAGCCTCAAGTCTAGCAACAGGTGCAAAAGTTTCATCGAAATCAATTCCTTCAACCTGTGTGTAGCCTTGAGCTACAAGTCGTGCCTTATTCCTCACCACAAGGCCATTTTCATCTTGCTTGTTGCGGTAGATCCATTTAGTGCTAATGATATTGTGCTTGCGTGGGTCTGGTCGCTTGACGAGTTCCCACACATTGTTGAGCTCGAACTGATGTAATTCCTCTTACATCGCTTGAATCCACTCAGGCTCCAGAAATGCTTCATCTACTTTGGTGGGCTCTGTGATAGAGACAAAATCAAAGTGCCCACAAAAGTTAGACAAATGTGTAGCCTTTGAGCATGTGAGAGGACCTGGTGCGTTGATGTCACTAATGATTTTCTCGATCTGCACTTCATTTGCAACGCGAGGATGAGCGGGTTGACAACGTTGAGTTGGCTGAGCATTTTCTTCAGAGCCATTTTCCTCAGGTGCACCAGCATGATGTTCATCATGTTCTGGAATGACTTCTTCAGCAGATTCTTCGGTTGGAATGACATCCTCAGTAGCCTTGAACCTTATGGATTCCTCAGGTGACTTTTCATCTAGCATAGGAGGTAGGTGCTCTCTTTGTGAGCCATTAGTTTCATCGAACTGCACATCTACAGTTTCAACAACCTTGTCATGAACGGTGTTGAAGACTCTGTAGGTGTGCGAGTCCTTTCAGTAAGCAAGCATAAAACCTTCATGTGCTTTCGGTGCAAATTTAGAATTGTGATGAGGATCTCTAATCCAACATTTAGCACCGAAGACTTTGAAATAACTCACATTGGGTTTCTTGTCAGTGAGGAGTTCATATGAGGTCTTTTTGAAGAATTTGTGAAGATATACCCTGTTGATGATGTGGCGCGCAGTATCAATTGCCTCAGGCCAGAAATGACGAGGCGTCTTCTATTCGTCAAGCATGGTGTGAGCCATCTCAACAAGAGTCATGTTCTTGCACTCCACAATGCCATTCTGCTGAGGAGTATAAAGGAGAAGATAACTCGTGAGTAATACCAAGTTCATCAAGATAGTTATCAAGACCAGTATTCTTGAACTCGGTCCCATTGTCACTTCTCATGTGCTTGATCTTCACACAAAAGTTGGTTGAAGCCCTCGAGGAAAATCGTTTGAAGACTTCTTGCACTACATATTTGTAAGTGACGATATGCACCCATGTGTAACGAGAATAGTCATCAACAATAACAAAGCCATATAATGATGCAACATTGGTGAATGAGGCATAATGAGTAGGGCCAAAGAGATCCATGTGAAGTAATTCAAATGGACGAGTGGTAGTCATGATAGTCTTTCAGGGATCCTTGGCCTTGGTCATCTTTCCAGCTTCACAAGCTCCACACGGGTGATCCTTGAGGAATTTGACATCCTCGATCCCAATAACATGCTTCTTCTTCGCGAGAGTGTGCAAGTTCCTCATGCCAGCATGACCAAGTCGTCGATGCCATAGCCAACCTTCTGAAGCTTTTGCAAGTAGACATGTAGGAGGTTGTGGTCCTGTAGAGAAATCAACAATATACAAGCTCCTCTCCTAAAGCCTTCGAAGACTTTGGAATGGTTAGCTTTCATAATCACAACACAACGATACTTGCCAAAGACAACAACCATATCAAGATCACAAAGCATTGAGACAGACATGAGGTTGTATCCTAAGGACTCAACAAGCATGACTTTGTCCATGTGTCGATCCTTTGAGATCGCAACCCTACCTAGACCCAATACCTTGCTTTTTCCTTTGTCAGTGTAGGTGATATGCTTCAGATGCGATGGAGATAAATCAATGTCCATCAATAGTTTCGGTCACCAGTCATGTGATTTGTACATCCACTGTTGAGGACCCACTCAGTGGCTTTAGGTTGATCATCCTGCAGATGAATTAGTGCATCTTACGAACTCATATACTTCATCAGTGAAGAATGTGACATCAAATTCATCAGATCAATTTCATCAAGCAATAGAACAGAGATAAAGGTATGAGGACGTGAGAAATGAGAATTCATTTCTTCATGATTAGCTTGCGTCCTATCAAGCATTATTCAGGCCTCCATCAAATTCTTCAGACGATTAAGTTCGTCTGGAGACCTGACCCTGCATAAGAGATTAGTTCTTTTTCTTCACCACCCACATCTGGAGGGGTAGCAAAGAGTTCATCATTCTACGAGCTCCACAAGAGAAAGGTGGCATAGACACCAATCCACTTCATTTCACATAAGAGGGGTTAGAGTAAGCATATGAATAAGCAGAGAAATTCTTCGAGGACTTATGAACATAATGGTTTGAAGAATAATGCACATATTCATAGCCCTTGGATCTTCCCTGCAAAACAGAAGTGTTAGCACGATGATGTTCGTATGAGGACTTTGATCCATATGAGGAATTTGATCCACGTGAGGAATGTGGTCCATATTAGGACTTGGATCCATATGAAGACTTTGGTCCATATGAAGAATTTGATCTGGGGTTCCTATTCTTCACAGGTGATGTCATGATGACATTCACCTGAAGACTTTCAAGGTAACTTTTGGGAACCCAGATTTTCTTCATAGGGGGGCCGGTCCTGCAGTTAGTGCCAACATATCTAGCAAATACTTCACCATTCTGATTTTTGAACAGTTTATAGTTGGAGTCAAATGACCCATCAGAAGAATACGAAGATTCACATGTAAAGCCAGATTAAGTGGATGGATCTACGGGAGGTCCTTTTGCAGCAACCCATGAGGTTTCCAGTAGGACCCATCAGCATTGAGTTTCCTCTCAAAGGCAACACCCTTTTTCCTAGGGTTCCTGTTGAGAGCTGCTTTTTAAGCACATCACAAAGAGCTTGATGCCCTTTGAGGCTTTTGTACATGCCTGTCACATACAATTCCTTCAGCCCTGCATTGTCAGTGATACTAGCAGTACCCTCAGATGAGGAATTTGTGATAGCAGAGACAGTTGAAGAATTTGCAGCAATAGAAGCATTTTAACTTTCAGGTGAAGAATTAGCAAATTCACGCTCAATGCATTTCAAACATGGTGGAATGAATTCTTCGTGAGCGGCACTAATCTGTTGAGCAAGCAATGAATCACGCTCCTTCCAAAGATCTTCATAACTCACCCTTAGCTTCTCAAGATCTTGCTTTATTTGAAGAAATTCATAAGAAAGCTTCTCATGATCAGATAAGAGAGTGTTATGATGACTTTGATGGTTGTCAAACTTACTCTGAAGTCTCTGAAGATTTTCAGTCAAAGTTTTAGTGCGATCCATTTCTTCACCCAACATATCATCGCTTTTGTCTAACATATTTTGAACCTTATCAAAAGCCTTTTGTTGTTTCACAGCAATCTTAGCAAGTTTAGAGTAGCTAGGCTTGAGGTTTTAATCAGATTCATCCTCAATTGATTCAGAGGAGGGATATTTGAGTACCTTGGCACCCTTTGCCATGAAGTAATAGGTGGGAGCGTAGTCATCATCACCATCGTTAGCCGTGTTGGGGAAGTCATTCTCCTCAGAGTTGAAGATGGACTTGCTGACGAAGGCAGTAGCGAGGGCTAGGTTGGCCATACCAAGTTCTGACTCCTTAGATGCCTCCTCTTCCTCATTTTCTTCAGATTCAGCTTCAGAATCCATTTCCTTGCCAATGAATGCCCGAGCCTTCTTGGAGCTGCTCTTCTTGTGTGATGAAGACTTCGAGGATTTTGATGATGAAGACTTTGAAGATTTCTTCTTCTTCTTTGAGTCATCAGAACTGTAATCCTTGTATTTCTTCTTCTTTGATTCCTTTTCCCACAGAGGACAATCTTGAATGTAGTGACCAGGTTTCTTGCATTTGTGGCAAGTTCTCTTCTTGTAGTCATGGGATGAGGAATCTGATCTCATGTCATCACTTCTTGAGGATTTACCAAAGTGACCACGTCTTGAGAACTTCTGGAATTTCCTCACGAGCATTGCTAGCTCCTGGCTCAGTTCTTCAGGGTCACCAAGGCTGCTACCAGAATCCTCACCTTCAGATTCAAAGACTACCTTGGCCTTCAAAGCACGTGTTCTGCCATAGCTTGATCCATAGAGATCTATCTTCTCAACAAGTTGGAACTCATGAGTGTTTAGCCTCTCGAGGACATTAGCGGGATCAACTGCCTTGTAGTCTCCACGTTCTTGTATCATCAGTGCAAGAGTGTCAAATGAGGAATCAAGCAATCTCAGCAATTTCTTCACCGCCTCATGGTCGGTGATGTCAGTGGCACCAAGTGCTTGAAGCTCATTTGAGATGTCAGTGACGCGATCGAAGGTTTACTGAACATTTTCATTGTCGAGTCTTTTGAAGAGGTTGCCAAGAACGTCAACTCGAGAGTCACGCTGTGTTGAGACTCCCTCGTTGACTTTGGACAGCCTATCCCAGATAAGCTTAGCTGTCTCCAAAGCACTCACTCTGCCATACTGCCCTTTGCTCAGATGGCCACATATGATGTTCTTCGCTTGACAATCGAGTTGCTTGACTCTCTTCACATCAGCAGCGTTGATGGTAGGAGTCACAGAGGGAACACCATTTTCCACAATGTTCCAAAGATCGTTGTCAATTGCCTCAAGATGCATTCGCATCTTATTCTTCCAGTAGGGGTAGTCCGTCCCATCGAAGGCAGGACACCCAGCAGAGACCTTGATCATATCTGCGGTCAACATAACTAAAACTCCAGGTGGTTAAACCAAAATCACACAGAACAGGGGAGTACCTTTCTCTGATACCAATTGAAAGTGCGTTATATCGACTAAAGGGGGGTGAATCGGCGATTTTTACAAATTTGTCACTAAGGAATTTCAGGGTGAGGAAATTCCGAAGTCATGAACAACTAGCAGTGGAATAAGTACTCAGAAGTAAGCATAACAAAGCAGTAGCACAGTCATCATGATGAAATGAAAACAAGCAATGAGTACAGGAAGCGTAAACACAAGATAAGCAGGCTGAAGACAGACTGACTGAAGAAAATGAACTGAGGAAATTGAGAAAGTCTTCAGTTAAAGTCTTCAAACAGTAACGATCAGGTACAACAACACAGTAATGAGGAAATGAAAGGGCTGAGGAAATAGAACCAGTAGCTCGATGAAGACAGTGATTTGGTAGACCAGTTCCAACTGTTGTGACAATCGTCTGGTTGGAGCGGCAAGGTATTTAAACCTGAGGACACACAGTCCCAGACACACAGTCCTCACCGTATTCTCCTTGAGCTAAGGTCACACAGACCTCACCCAATCACTCGTGGTAAGTCTTCAAGTGACTTCCAAACCTTCACAGACTCGGTCACTCGGCGATCCACAATTTCCTCTTGGATGCTCTAGACCATGACGCCTAACCATCTGGAAGATGCACAGTTTTCAAAGGTAACAAGCGTCGGTTCCACACAAGAACAATCTCTTCAGTGATGCTCAATCACTTTGGGTTTTTCGGTGTTTGGGTTTGGGTTTTCCTCACTTGATGATTTTTGCTCAAAGTCCTCGGAGGATGGGATGCTCTCAATGACAAGTGTCAGTTTCTCTTGGAGCAGCCAACCAGCTAGTGGTTGTAGGGGGCGGCTATTTATAGCCTAGGGAGTAGCCCGACAAGATAAGACATAAATGCCCTTCAATGATATGACCGTTAGGTAGGTAGATATTTTGGGACAGCTGGCGCGTAGCACAGCAACGGTCGGAAATTTGAGCTCTCAAATTCCTCAGGGCTATCATGATCCTCACTTGTAGGCAATCCATGTTCGGGAACGTAGTAATTTCAAAAAAAATCCTACGCACACACAAGATCATGGTGATGCATAGCAACGAGAGGGGAGAGTGTTGTCCACGTACCCTCGTAGACCGAAAGCGGAAGCGTTAGCACAACGCGGTTGATGTAGTCGTACGTCTTCACGATCCGACCGATCAAGTACCGAACGCACAGCACCTCCGAGTTCAGCACACGTTCAGCCTGATGACGTCCCTCGAACTCCGATCCAGCCGAGTGTTGAGGGAGAGTTTTGTCAGCACGATGGCGTGGTGACGATGATGATGTTCTACCGACGCAGGGCTTCGCCTAAGCACCGCTACAGTATTATCGAGGTGGACTATGGTGGAGGGGGGCACCGCACACGGCTAAAAGATCAAACGATCAATTGTTGTGTCTAGGGTGCCCCCCTGCCCTCGTATATAAAGGAGCAAGGAGGGGAGGTGCGGCCGGCCAGGGGAGGCGCGCCAGGAGGAGTCCTACTCCCACCGGGAGTAGGACTCCCTCCCTTCCTTGTTGGACTAGGAGAGGAGAGGGAAGGAGAGAGGGGGAAAGGAAAGGGGGGCGCCGCCCCCCCTCCTTGTCCAATTCGGACTTGGGGGGGAGGGGCGCGCGGCTGCCCCTTGGCCGCCTCTCCTCTTCCACCAATCGGGCCCATGAGGCCCAATAGCCTCCGGGGGGTTCCGGTAACCCCCCGGTACTCCGGTATATATCCAATAACCCCCGGAACCATTCCGGTGTCCGAATATAGTCATCCAATATATGAATCTTCATGTCTCGACCATTTCGAGACTCCTCGTCATGTCTGTGATCACATCCGGGACTCCGAACAACCTTCGGTACATCAAAACATATAAACTCATAATGTAACTGTCATCGAAACGTTAAGCGTGCGGACCCTACGGGTTCGAGAACTATGTAGACATGACCGAGACACGTCTCCGGTCAATAACCAATAGCGGAACCTGGATACTCATATTGGCTCCCACATATTCTATGAAGATCTTTATCGGTCAGACCGCATAACAACATACGTTGTTCCCTTTGTCATCGGTATGTTACTTGCCCGAGATTCGATCGTCGATATGTCAATACCTAGTTCAATCTCGTTACCGGCAAGTCTCTTTACTCGTTCCGTAATACATCATCCCACAACTAACTCATTAGTTGCAATGCTTGCAAGGCTTAAGTGATGTGCATTACCGAGAGGGCCCAGAGATACCTCTCCGACAATCGGAGTGACAAATCCTAATCTCGAAATACGCCAACCCAACAAGTACCTTTGGAGACACCTGTAGAGCACCTTTATAATCACCCATTTACATTGTGACGTTTGGTAGCACACAAAGTGTTCCTCCGGTAAACGGGAGTTGCATATTCTCACAGTCATAGGAACATGTATAAGTCATGAAGAAAGCAATAGCAACATACTAAATGATCGAGTGCTAAGCTAACGAAATGGGTCAAGTCAATCACATCATTCTCCTAATGATGTGATCCCGTTAATCAAATGACAACTCATGTCTATGGCTAGGAAACATAACCATCTTTGATCAACGAGCTAGTCAAGTAGAGGCATACTAGTGACACTCTGTTTGTCTATGTATTCACACAAGTATTATGTTTCTGGTTAATACAATTCTAGCATGAATAATATAACATTTATCATGATATAAGGAAATAAATAATAACTTTATTATTGCCTCTAGGGCATATTTCCTTCAGTCTCCCACTTGCACTAGAGTCAATAATATAGATTACACAGTAATGATTCTAACACCCATGCAGCCTTGGTGCTGATCATGTTTTGCTCGTGGAAGAGGCTTAGTCAACGTGTCTGCAATATTCAGATCGGTATGTATCTTGCAAATTTCTATGTCTCCCACCTGGACTAAATCCCGGATGGAATTGAAGCGTCTCTTGATGTGCTTGGTTCTCTTGTGAAATCTGGATTCCTTCGCCAAGGCAATTGCACCAGTATTGTCACAAAAGATTTTCACTGGACCCGATGCACTAGGTATGACACCTAGATCGGATATGAACTCCTTCATCCAGACTCCTTCATTTGCTGCTTCCAAAGCAGCTATGTACTCTGCTTCACATGTAGATCCCACCATGATGCTTTGTTTAGAACTGCACCAACTGACAGCTCCACCGTTCAATGTAAACACGTATCCGGTTTGTGATTTAGAATCGTCCGGATCAGTGTCAAAGCTTGCATCAACGTAACCATTTACGATGAGCTCTTTGTCACCTCCATAAACGAGAAACATATCCTTAGTCCTTTTCAGGTATTTCAGGATGTTCTTGACCGCTGTCCAGTGATCCACTCCTGGATTACTTTGGTACCTCCCTACTAAACTTATAGCAAGGCACACATCAGGTCTGGTACACAGCATTGCATACATGATAGAGCCTATGGCTGAAGCATAGGGAACATCTTTCATCTTCTCTCTATCTTCTGTAGTGGTCGGGCATTGAGTCTTACTCAACTTCACACCTTGTAACACAGGCAAGAACCCTTTCTTTGCTTGATCCATTTTGAACTTCTTCAAAACTTTGTCAAGGTATGTGCTTTGTGAAAGTCCAATTAAGCATCTTGATCTATCTCTATAGATCTTGATGCCCAATATATACGCAGCTTCACCGAGGTCTTTCATTGAAAAACTCTTATTCAAGTATCCCTATATGCTATTCAGAAATTCTATATCATTTCCAATCAGCAATATGTCATCCACATATAATATTAGAAATGCTACAGAGCTCCCACTCACTTTCTTGTAAATACAGGCTTCTCCAAAAGTCTGTACAAAACCAAATGCTTTGATCACACTATCAAAGCGTTTATTCCAACTCCGAGAGGCTTGCACCAGTCCATAAATGGATCGCTGGAGCTTGCACACTTTGTTAGCTCCCTTTGGATCGACAAAACCTTCCGGTTGCATCATATACAACTCTTCTTCCAGAAATCCATTCAGGAATGCAGTTTTGACATCCATTTGCCAAATTTCATAATCATAAAATGCGACAATTGCTAACATGATTCGGACAGACTTAAGCATCGCTACGGGTGAGAAGGTCTCATCGTAGTCAATCCCTTGAACTTGTCAAAAACCTTTTGCAACAAGTCGAGCTTTATAGACAGAACATTACCGTCAGCGTCAGTCTTCTTCTTGAAGATCCATTTATTCTCAATGGCTTGCCGATCATCGGGCAAGTCAACCAAAGTCCACACTTTGTTCTCATACATGGATCCCATCTCAGATTTCATGGCCTCAAGCCATTTTGCGGAATCTGGGCTCACCATCGCTTCTTCATAGTTCGTAGGTTCGTCATGGTCTAGTAACATAACCTCCAGAACAGGATTACCGTACCACTCTGGTGCGGATCTTACTCTGGTTGACCTACGAGGTTCAGTAACAACTTGATCTGAAGTTCCATGATCATCATCATTAACTTCCTCACTAATTGGTGTAGGCATCGCAGAAACCGGTTTCTGCGATGAACTACTTTCCAATAAGGGAGCAGGTACAATCACCTCATCAAGTTCTACTTTCCTCCCACTCACTTCTTTCGAGAGAAACTCCTTCTTCAGAAAGATTCCGAATTTAGCAACAAAAGTCTTGCCTTCAGATCTGTGATAGAAGGTGTACCCAACAGTCTCCTTTGGGTATCCTATGAAGACACATTTCTCCGATTTGGGTTCGAGCTTATCAGGTTGAAGTTTTTTCACATAAGCATCGCAGCCCCAAACTTTAAGAAATGACAACTTTGGTTTCTTGCCAAACCACAGTTCATAAGGCGTCGTCTCAACGGATTTTGATGGTGCCCTATTTAACGTGAATGTGGCCGTCTCTAAAGCATAACCCCAAAACGATAGCGGTAAATCAATAAGAGACATCATAGATCGCACCATATCTAGTAGAGTACGATTACGACGTTCGGACACACCATTATGCTGTGGTGTTCCGGGTGGCGTGAGTTGCGAAACTATTCCGCATTGTTTCAAATGAAGACCAAACTCATAACTCAAATATTCTCCTCCACGATCAGATCATAGAAACTTTATTTTCTTGTTACAATGATTTTCAACTTCACTCTGAAATTCTTTGAACTTTTCAAATGTTTCAGACTTATGTTTCATTAAGTAGATATACCCATATCTGCTTAAATCATCTGTGAAGGTGAGAAAATAACGATATCCGCCACGAGCCTCAACATTCATCGGACCACATACATCTGTATGTATGATTTCCAACAAATCTGTTGCTCTCTCCATAGTTCCGGAGAACGGCGTTTTAGTCATCTTGCCCATGAGGCATGGTTTGCAAGTACCAAGTGATTCATAATCAAGTGGTTCCAAAAGTCCATCAGTATGGAGTTTTTTCATGCGCTTTACACCGGTATGACCTAAACGGCAGTGCCACAAATAAGTTGCACTATCATTATCAACTCTGCATCTTTTGGCTTCAATACTATGAATATGTGTATCACTACTATCGAGATTCAACAAAAATAGACCACTCTTCAAGGGTGCATGACCATAAAAGATATTATTCATATAAATAGAACAACCATTATTCTCTGATTTAAATGAATAACCGTCTCGCATCAAACAAGATCCAGATATAATGTTCATGCTTAACGCTGGCACCAAATAACAATTATTTAGGTCTAAAACTAATCCCGAAGGTAGATGTAGAGGTAGCGTGCCGACCGCGATTACATCGACTTTGGAACCATTTCCCATGCGCATCGTCACCTCGTCCTTAGCCAATCTTCGCTTAATCCGTAGCCCCTGTTTCGAGTTGCAAATATTAGCAACAGAACCAGTATCAAATACCCAGGTGCTACTGCGAGCATTAGTAAGGTACACATCAATAACATGTATATCACATATACCTTTGTTCACCTTGCCATCCTTCTTATCCGCCAAATACTTGGGGCAGTTCCGCTTCCAGTGACCAGTCTGCTTGCAGTAGAAGCACTCAGTCTCAGGCTTAGGTCCAAACTTGGGTTTCTTCTCCTGAACAGCAACTTGCTTGTTGTTCTTCTTGAAGTTCCCCTTCTTCTTCCCTTTGCCCTTTTTCTTGAAACTGGTGGTCTTATTGACCATCAATACTTGATGCTCCTTTTTGATTTCTACCTCCGCAGCCTTTAACATTGCGAAGAGCTCGGGAATCGTCTTATCCATCCCTTGCATGTTATAGTTCATCACGAAGCTCTTGTAGCTTGGTGGCAGTGATTGGAGAATTCTGTCAATGACGCTATCATCCGGAAGATTAACTCCCAGTTGAATCAAGTGATTATTATACCCAGACATTTTGAGTATATGCTCACTGACAGAACTATTCTCCTCCATCTTGCAGCTGTAGAACTTATTGGAGACTTCATATCTCTCAATTCGGGCATTTGCTTGAAATATTAACTTCAACTCCTGGAACATCTCATATGCTCCATGACGTTCAAAACGTCGTTGAAGTCCCGGTTCTAAGCCGTAAAGCATGGCACATTGAACTATCGAGTAGTCATCAGCTTTGCTCTGCCAGGCGTTCTTAACGGCAGCAGGCGTGGCACCCAGCGGTGCTTCCAGGACGTAATTCTTCTGTGCAGCAATGAGGATAATCCTCAAGTTACGGACCCAGTCCGTGTAATTGCTACCATCATCTTTCAACTTTGCTTTCTCAAGGAACGCATTAAAATTCAACGGAACAACAGCATGGGCCATCTATCTACAATCAACATAGACAAGCAAGATACTATCAGGTACTAAGTTCATGATAAATTTAAGTTCAATTAATCATATTACTTAAGAACTCCCACTTAGATGGACATCCCTTTAATCCTCTAAGTGATCACATGATCCATATCAACTAAACCATGTCCGATCATCACGTGAGATGGAGTAGTTTCAACGATGAACATCACTATGTTGATCATATCTACTATATGATTCACGCTCGACCTTTCGGTCTCCGTGTTCCGAGGCCATATCTGTTATATGCTAGGCTCGTCAAGCTTAACCTGAGTATTCCGCGTGTGCAACTGTTTTGCACCATTGTATTTGAACGTAGAGCCTATCACACCCGATCATCACGTGGTGTCTCAGCACGAAAAACTTTCACAACGGTGCATACTCAGGGAGAACACTTATACTTTGATAATTTAGTTAGGGATCATCTTATAATGCTACCGTCAATCAAAGCAAGATAAGATGCATAAAAGATAAACATCACATGCAATCAATATAAGTGATATGATATGGCCATCATCATCTTGTGCTTGTGATCTCCATCTCCGAAGCACCATCATGATCACCATCGTCACCGGCTTGACACCTTGATCTTCATCGTAGCATCGTTGTCGTCTCGCCAATCTTATGCTTCTACGAGTATCGCTACCGCTTAGTGATAAAGTAAAACATTATAGGGCGATTGCATTGCATACAATAAAGCGACAACCATATGGCTCCTGCCAGTTGCCGATAACTTGGTTACAAAACATGATCATCTCATACAATAAAATTTAGCATAATGTCTTAACCATATCACATCACAACATGCCCTGCAAAAACAAGTTAGACGTCCTCTACTTTGTTGTTGCAAATTTTACGTGGCTGCTACGGGCTTAGCAAGAACCGTTCTTACCTACGCATCAAAACCACAATGATAGTTTGTCAAGTTGGTGTTGTTTTAACCTTTGCAAGGACCGGGCGTAGCCACACTCGGTTCAACTAAAGTTGGAGAAACTGACACCCACCAGCCACCTGTGTGCAAAGCACGTCGGTAGAACCAGTCTCGCGTAAGCGTACATGTAATGTCGGTCCGGGCCGCTTCATCCAACAATACCGCCGAACCAAAGTATGGCATGCTGGTAAGCAGTATGACTTATATCGCTCACAACTCACTTGTGTTCTACTCGTGCATATAACATCAACGCATAAAACCTGGCTCGGATGCCACTGTTGGGGAACGTAGTAATTTCAAAAAAAATCCTACGCACACGCAAGATCATGGTGATGCATAGCAACGAGAGGGGAGAGTGTTGTCCACGTACCCTCGTAGACCGAAAGCGGAAGCATTAGCACAACGAGGTTGATGTAGTCGTACGTCTTCATGATCCGACCGATCAAGTACCGAACGCACGGCACCTCCGAGTTCAGCACACGTTCAGCCCGATGACATCCCTCGAACTCCGATCCAGCCGAGTGTTGAGGGAGAGTTTCGTCAGCACGATGGCGTGGTGATGATGATGATGTTCTACCGACGCAGGGCTTCGCCTAAGCACTGCTACAGTATTATCGAGGTGGACTATGGTGGAGGGGGGCACCGCACACGGCTAAAAGACCAACCGATCAATTGTTGTGTCTAGGGTGTCCCCCTGCCCCCGTATATAAAGGAGCATGGGGGGAGGTGCGGCCGGCCAGGAAGAGGCGCGCCAGGAGGAGTCCTACTCTCCCTTCCTTGTTGGACTAGGAGAGGAGAGGGAAGGAGAGAGGGGGAAAGGAAAGGGGGGCGCCGCCCCCCCCCCCTCATTGTCCAATTCGGACTTGGGGGAGGGGCGCGCGGCTGCCCCTTGGCCGCCTCTCCTCTTCCACCAATTGGGCCCATGAGGCCCAATAGCCTCCGGGGGGGGTTCCGGTAACCCCCTGGTACTCCGGTATATATCCGATAACCCCCGGAACCATTCCGGTGTCCGAATATAGTCATCCAATATATGAATCTTCATGTCTCGACCATTTCGAGACTCCTCCTCATGTCCGTGATCACATCTGGGACTCCGAACAACCTTCGGTACATCAAAACATATAAACTCATAATATAACTGTCATCGAAACGTTAAGCGTGCGGACCCTACGGGTTCGAGAACTATGTAGACATGACCGAGACACGTCTCCGGTCAATAACCAATAGCGGAACCTGGATGCTCATATTGGCTCCCACATATTCTACGAAGATCTTTACCGGTCAGACCGCATAACAACATACGTTGTTCCCTTTGTCATCGGTATGTTACTTGCCCGAGATTCGATCGTCGGTATCTCAATACCTAGTTCAATCTCGTTACCGGCAAGTCTCTTTACTCGTTCCATAATACATCATCCCACAACTAACTCATTAGTTGCAATGCTTGCAAGGCTTAAGTGATGTGCATTACCGAGAGGGCCCAGAGATACCTCTCCGACAATCGGAGTGACAAATCCTAATCTCGAAATATGCCAATCCAACAAGTACCTTTGGAGACACCTGTAGAGCAGCTTTATAATCACCCAGTTATGTTGTGACGTTTGGTAGCACACAAAGTGTTCCTCCGGTAAATGGGAGTTGCATAATCTCATAGTCATAGGAACATGTATAAGTCATGAAGAAAGCAATAGAAACATACTAAACGATCAAGTGCTAAGCTAACGGAATGGGTCAAGTCAATCACATCATTCTCCTAATGATGTGATCCCATTAATCAAATGACAACTCATGTCTATGGCTAGGAAACATAACCATCTTTGATCAACGAGCTAGTCAAGTAGAGGCATACTAGTGACACTCTGTTTGTCTATGTATTCACAAAAGTATTATGTTTCTGGTTAATACAATTCTAGCATGAATAATAAACATTTATCATGATATAAGGAAATAAATAATAACTTTATTATTGCCTCTAGGGCATATTTCCTTCAATCCGCACTGGCGAATTTCTAAGTCCTCAGTGAGAACAAATTCCTCAGAGACCAGAAGATCTTCGTCTCAGTCACTGAAGAAATTGACTGAACTGTATGAGATTTCCAATGGCTTCACTCGAAGGGATTGGTAGATGTAGGATTTTGAGATGAGCATCACTTGGAAACTTTTCCTTCGTTTTACCTCGACCACCTTTAACAGTGTGGTGTTTCCTATGACTCAACAAAGTGAAAATGAAACTACGAAAACAAAAGTCTTCACGCTTCATGTTCCTCGCATGAATATGAAGTCTTCACGGTCACACCAATTTCTTCACTTTCAAAGTCTTCAGAAAGCTAACATCTTCAGTTGAAGACATTCATTTTTAGGGGTCGAATTTCTCTGTAAATATCAAACTCCTCATAGACTTATAAAACTGTGTACACTCACAAACGCATTAGTCCCTTAACCTATAAGTCTTCAATACACCAAAATCATTAAGGGGCACTAGATGCACTTACAGGGTGGACCGGTGCTTGGGTGCTGCCCTTCCTTGGACAAGCCTCCCACTTAGATTAACCCCTCTCGCAAGCATCCGCAACTATGAAAGAAGAATTATGATAAATCTAACCATAGTATGAAACATATGGATCCAAATCAGCCCCTTACGAAGCAACGCATAAACTAGGGTTTAAGCTTCTGTCACTCTAGCAACCCATCATCTACTTATTACTTCCCAATGCCTTCCCCTAGGCCCAAATAATGGTGAAGTGTCATGTAGTCGACGTTCACATAACACCACTAGAGGAAAGGAAACATACATCTCATCAAAATATCGAACGAATACCAAATTCACATGATTACTTATAACAAGACTTCTCCCATCTCCTTAGGAACAAACGTAACTACTCACAAATCATATTCATGATCAAGATCAAAGGAGTATTAATTATCATTAAGGATTTGAAAATATAATCTTCCACCGGATAAACCAACTAGCATCAACTACAAGGAATAATCAACACCACTAGCAACCCACAGGTACCAATCTAAGGTTTTGAGACAAAGATCGGATACAAGAGATGAACTAGGGTTTGAGAGGAGATGGTGCTGGTGAATATGTTGATGGACATTGACCCCCTCTCAATGAGAGGGTTGTTGGTAATGACGATGGCTTCGAATCTCCCCCCCCCCCCCCGGGGGGGGGGGGAGTTTCCCCGGCAGAACAGCTCCGCTGGAGCCCTAGATTGGTTCTGCCAAGTTTCGCCTCGAGACGGCGGCGCTTCATCCCGAAATATTCCTTCTGATTTTTTCCAGGTTAAAACACACCATATAGCAGAAGATGGCCGTTGGAGGCCTGCCAGGGGGCCCACAAGGACGGGGGCGCGCCCTCCACCCTTGTGGCTGGCTAGTGCCCCCCCCCCTCTGGTGCTTTCTCCGCCCAATATTTTTTTATATATTCCAAAAATATTCTCCGTGAAGTTTCAGGACTTTTGGAGTTGTGCAGAATAGGTCTCTAATATTTGCTCCTTTTCAAGTCCAGAATTCCAGCTGCCGGCATTCTCCCTCTTCATGTGAACCTTATAAAATAAGAGAGAAAAGGCAATAAATATCAACATAAAAGTATGATGCAAAATGGACGTATCACAGCCCCACCATATTGCGATCACCGTTATACCTATTGAGACTAGATGTCCGAGTATTGCCGGGCTTCACGAAAACTTTAGCACCATAGATATGATAACATATTGTTGCATCATTTGATATATCATACGATAGCTTACTCCCGTGCATATCTTGTGATACTTTTCTTGTATATTTGGTTGAGGCTCAGTAAGAATATTGGAAAGGAAGAGAAAATGCAAAAAAAAAACTTCTAAGCAAGCAAGAATGATCAATCTTATAAGCAAAGAGTTGAGCATGAAAAGATATACTTGTGCATGAGGATACATGGTATAGGAAAACATTTTGCTTGCATATGTAGGTTGGTGCCAAGTGGTGAATCGTGCCCAAATGTGCAATCAAGCTAGCGTCTCTCCTTGTGCTTGTGCAACACAAGTTAGTCTTCGTTAGGCAATTTTATATTGCTCATCTATGTTGTTGCACAAGCCCCAGTATCCCACCATGTGTGTTTCTTTATTGCCCTCCTCTATATTTGTGATCACTTTCTTTGCATTTTGAGTCCTTTGGATTAATCTCAACATTTACAATATCTTGGACTTCAATTTTCTTGATATTTTGTGCCACTAATCGCACCAAGATCCATATATAGCCTTGTTGTGAGTTTGTAGGTGTGTGTTAGGCCTTCCATTAGGGCCAAATCATGTGCGCGCACACAGTTGGGGTGGACATGCAACTGGCTACCATCGGATGTAGCTGTGTGTAAAGGGTGGACATCCGACTAGATGCCGACAAGGGAAGTTGCCTATCAAGGGAGGATATCCAATTGAGAAAAAAGACACCACCACCACCCCTCGCGCATAAGTTACAGTTGTGTTGTGCCAGTTGTAGTTGTATGTCGAGGGGCAGACATGCAACTGGCTACCACCAAGGGCAGTTGCGTGTCGAGAACAAACATGAAACTCGAAGCCATCGAGGGCAACTACATGTCGAGAGGTGGACAAGCAACTAGAAACATTTCCTCCTGAAGATCGTCTTTGCATATCGTTCTCATGCAACGGTAGAAACAAGACAAAAATTCAAAAAGAAATTAAAATGCCATCATCCAGCCACCCCTAGCATCAAACGCTGCTAGCACACACACATTATATGTTAGTCTTATTTAGAATTTTAAAAATAATACCCCCACTGTTCACACTGTGAGCTATAAGACATTAATAACTATCTCTCAAGTATTACTATCATCAAAATTTTCTATTTCCATCATAACGGGAGTATAAGTAAAAGGAAATAAATTATGGCAGATTACCTGCCTCACCCGAGATGAAGGAATTCCCTACTTAAGAACCAACAGATAGGTAAATAATTCGGTATACTCAAATAAATATAAGATGTTTTGGATATTTTGAATAGAACATATGGACTAAAATGAGTGAACAAATACATTTAGAACATCTTATATTTGTGAATGGAGGGAGTACATAGTAAATATATAAGTATACAATGCATAAAAAATTAGAGTCGCGAAAAAATAAGGTAGAAGAAAAACATGTAGGAGTATCATAGATTAGTTGTACTTTGATAAATTACCATAAAATAAAATACAAAATGCCATTCTAATATGGTTAGTTGCACAAAAAGGTTAGATGCAGTTTCAATATATCAAATATTATGCGTCTAAAAAGTAAAAAGAACAAAGAAAATGCCACCTAAAAACAATATCAGAGATGCCCTAAGAACTACCAACCGCTATGTTTTTTTCTGCTTTTCCTCCATATATTAATTCATAGGGGGAAACCTTAGTTTTTGAGTAAACATTTAAATATAATTTTAGAGGAGAATAAACATTTTTTATCAAAAGGAGAGTAAACATTTACATTAGAGAATCCAAACAGTTACATGGATAAACTATGAGAAAAAAAAGAAAAAAAATAACACAGCAAGCCACAACCTATAGCCCACATAAAAAAGGCCAGGATGGATGGACAATGACCCCAAGGGATAGCCCACCATGGCACCATCTGCTACGATAGAAACAGCCCTGGTCATGATTCTCGGGAAAAAAAGACAAGCTAGTCATAAGCATACCATTCGACCCCTAAAGAAGCAAGCATTACCCCTCCAAAGAAAAAAAGAAACTAACACAAGCAAACCTCGATGACCCACTGGTTAATAAAACTCAGACTTAAGGAAGTCTCAATCAAGTGATATAATATATAAAAAAATAAAAGTAATTTTTTTTGCACAAATCTTCATGTAAAATCAAAAAAGGGATATTATCGATCAAGACATAACGAAGTCTAAGTCGACTGAGACTTAGTAAAACTATTAATAAAGTCGATGGCTAAGTCTGGGTCAATTGATATTTAGCAAATCGTAATATTGTAGGCCCCACACAAAAATATGGGACGGAAACACACCGGAAGTTTTCAAAGGATGTCAGCACAACGGTTTATATATACGATCCAAAGCCACCATGGATAGCTACGCAAGCAAAGCCCTGACCTGAGCTAGCATCTGGCACGCACCCTGCTGCCAAAACAACACGCACGCACGCAACACACTGCAAATTTGCAATGTGCCATTGCTCCCAGCAGCAAGCACGATGCGTCCACGAGGCTCTGCTCCAGCCACCCGTGCTGCATGACCGGCCAAAGAAAGCGCGAGGCGGCGGCGGCGCGAGTGCCGAGGTGGCCTCTATCGTGCGGCTCGCCGTGCCGATGGTCGGCGCGGGGCTGCTCATGTACGCGCGCTCCCTAGTGTCCATGATCTTTCTTGGCCGGCTCGGCCGCCTGCCACTCGCCGGAGGCTCCCTCGCGCTCGGCTTCGCCAACATCACCGGCTACTCGGTGCTCTCCGGGCTGGCCGCCGGTATGGACCCGGTGTGCGGCCAGGCGTTCGGTGCCGGCCGCACGTCTGTCCTCGCCGCGGCGCTCCGCCGCACCGTCTCGCTGCTCCTGGTCGCGTCCATCCCCGTCAGCCTGCTCTGGGTCGCCATGCACCGCATCCTCGTCGCCACAGGGCAGGACCCCGACATTGCGGCCGCTGCTTACGACTTCATCATATGCTCGCTGCCAGATCTCCTCGTGCAGTCCTTCCTCCACCCGATCCGCGTGTACCTCCGCGCGCAGGCCATCACGCTCCCGATCACGTACGCAGCCGCCGCCTCGCTCCTGCTCCACGTTCCCATCAACTGCATCCTCGTGCAGGGTCTCCACCTCGGTATCCGCGGCGTCGCCCTCGGAGCCGTCTGCACCAACCTAAACTTCTTGCTGTTCCTCGTGACCTACGTTTACTTCTCCGGAGTAACCCATGGCAATGGCGGCAGCGATGGCAAAGATGGTGCATGTTTGTCCCCGATGGAGGAACCTGCTCTGGAATGGGGCCGCTTGGTGAGGCTCTCCGTTCACAGCTGCATGTCGGTATGCCTGGAGTGGTGGTGGTACGAGATCATGGTCATGCTTTGCGGCGTGCTCGCCGACCCGAAAGCGGCGGTGGCAACTATGGGAATACTCATACAGACCACGTCACTGGTGTATATCTTCCCGCATTCCCTCAGCTGCGCCGTGTCCACGCGCGTCGGGCATGAGCTCGGCGCGGGACGGCCGGAGCGTGCGCGCCTTGCGGCACGCGTCGGCCTCGCCTGTGGCGCCGCGCTGGGCCTCGTGGCGTGCGCATTCGCGGCGTCCGTGAGGGGCGTATGGGCGCGAATGTTCACCGCAGATGCGGCCATCCTCCGGCTGACGTCCGTGGCGCTGCCCATTCTCGGCGCCGCCGAGCTGGGCAACTGCCCGCAGACAGCGGGTTGCGGCGTGCTCCGCGGCAGCGCGCGGCCGGGGAAGGCCGCGAGGATAAACGCCTCAGCCTTCTATGGCGTCGGCATGCCGGCCGCTCTGGCGCTGGCGTTCTGGCCGGCACGGCTCGACTTCCGGGGCATGTGGGCTGGCATGCTGGCGGCGCAGCTGGTGTGCGCGGCCCTGATGCTGCGAGCGGTGCAGCGCACCGACTGGGAGGATCAGGCCGTTCGCGCGCGCGAGCTGACCGGCGCGGAGGCCCATGGCGACGTCAAAAGCTGCCATGCAGACGCAGACAGTGTGATGGCGGGCAACGGCTTGCTCGTGGTGACTGTGCTAAGTTGAATATGCATAGAGTACTTTATATTTATATATCAGTATTTTTTTTCGTTTTCACCTTCAATTTTCAGTTGTCCATTGGCATTTTTAGGATGTGGAACAATAGGCAGCAGAATTATCAATGCATCCCTCGTTGAATTGAGGGAGCATAGGGGGTGTTTGTTTCCAGGACTTTTTGGTGTAGGAACTAAAAAAAAGTCCCTCCTAGAGACTTTTTAACAAACAGGAGGTTGTTTTTTGGACTAAATAAAGAAGACTCTCAAGGAGAGTCTTTTTTTGCACCTTTTGGGATTTTTCAACAATGCCCCTCCCTGCACCCATTAATAACCTTTGGGGGGGACTACTAGGGTAACATGGTCTTTTACATGTCATTTAATAACCTTTAGGGAGGGACTAGTGACTTTTTAATCCCTGAAAACAAACAGGTAGAGACTTTTTAGGACTAGAGCCTTTTTAGTTAGGACTAAAAAAAGTCTTAGGATTTATGAACCAAACAGGGCCATAATACACAATTGCACGGGTTCCTTTGCTTTGTATATTGGTCCCGGATAACGAACTGACTTTCGGCAGATCGAACGATTGGTTCGAGCAAACGTCAGTTCGCTACAATACTCCCACGGCACTAACCAAGTGCAGCCAGATGGCCTGCAATGAAGTCCAAAAAAAAAGATGGCCTGCAGTGGGCCAGCCAAATGCCTCCCATCGGACAAGCCCAAATAATGTCATTACCCCGTGAAGAATGTAAGAGAAAAAACAAATAATTGCAATGTTGTGTGCTCCTGGCGAAATATCTAGTACTCCCACCCCTATGGTGCTCCCGGTGCTCCAAATTTCGGTAGCACATTTTTAAATGTTTGAAAAATTCTGAAAAAAATCCAGCACATTGATACAACATAAAAGTATGTTGTCCAAAAATTTGAAATCAAAATTCGAAACATAGCTTGAGAAACATAAATTACAGATTCGACAGTAAATAGTACACAACATAAGTTGGGCTTTAGATTAGGCTCATTCACATTGATGTCCATTTTATAATTTGTGTATCTCGAGCAATGTTTCGAATTTTAATTTGAATTTTTATGACAACATACATTGATGTTGTGCCAAGTGTCGGATTTCTTTTCAGAATTTTTTGAACATTTTAATATGTGCTACAGAGTTTGGAGCACCGGGAGCACCCTAGGGGTGGGAGTACCAGATATTCCCCGTGTGCTCCTGCCTCTCCCAGCGAGTATATAGAAAAACAAAAAAAACCTTTAAAAAACAACTGGACCAAATAAACCTAAAACTAATCTAGGAAATCCTCACTACACGATAAAAAGGTTGCCATGCTCTAGTGAATATAACTACTATATATTTATAAAAATCAAAAGTTACATTACAGAAGGTTCAGTATTTGCCGTGATGTCCAAACAGACTTCTTGACAAAATTGAATGTGAAAAATTTGATCATGACTTATGCAAAACAAAATTACAACTAAAAACCCATTGGTCTAAATATAAGAAAAGATTACGAAATGCTACGTACAAAAATAGTTCATTTGCCATGTATGTTAATTTTGCCCATGACTTATGAAAAACAAAAATACCGTTAAATTATCATTGCTCTAAAAGAATAAAAAGGAAAAAATGCTACGCACAAAAAAATAGTTTATTTTCCATGTATCCTAAAGTAAACTTGCCATGGCAAAAATGAAGGTTTATTTGCCATGAAAATACAGTTAAATTTGCCATGGCAAAACTAAAAGCAAAATTTTCCATGTATTTTTTATGTAAATTTGCCTTGACAGTAAACATAATTTTGCCATGGCAATGAATGTAATTTTGCCATAAAAAAACAAATGTAAATTTGCCATGGGAAAATTAAAAAGGATATTTGCCTTGTATGTTGAAGTAAATTTGCCATTGCAATAAAGGTAATTTTTCCTAGAAAGTAAAGGTAAATTGTCCATGGCAATAAAGGTAAATTTGCCATGACAAAACAAAAGTAAATTTGCCATGGAAAAAAATTGCCTTGTATGTTGAAGTAAATTTGCCATGTGGGAAATAAAAGTAAAATTTGCAATGGCAATTAAAAATGAAATTTTCCATGGGAATAAAGGAAAATTTACCATGCTACATAAGTAAATTTGCGATGTTCTCAAAAGGTAAAAATGTTATGAGGATCCAGTTGTCATACATTTGTCATGTGATTGTTCCATTATATGCTCAATGAACTAGAACTTGCAAAGGCATCTTAAAAATATGAACAAAATATATCCATGGGAGATGTTATTGAAAATTTCCATTATAATTTTATTATACTTTTTCATTCTTTGTATAAAAATAAAAATTGCAATGTATGTAAAATAATTTTGCAATGATACAAAAGGAGAAATTCTCCATGATTCTTGAATTAAACTTGCCATGGTCCATAAGTTTAGTTTGCCATGGTACTTGGATTAAGCTTGCCATAGTCCATAAGTTTAGTTTGCCATGATCCATATTGTAAGTTTGTCATGTTAGAGATATAAATAGTAATATACATTTGAAGAAAATGGTGGCAAACAATTTGGAGGATGGCAAGGTTGACGTGTCGTGGAAACTTTCCGACTTCTCCATGTTTTACAATTTGCTGTGTTTTAGATAAGAGCAATCCCGCATTCACCATGTGAGCATCGCCCCAAAAATTACAATGCCAGTACTTGTTAAGTTGCCATGAAAAAAACAACATCACAAATTCGTAAATTGTATCTACATTTCTCTAGTTTGGTGGCAACTTGTCCTTAGTTGCCATGGTAAAGCATGTGTTTAGATCAGAGAAAAAAGCATGAAAAACATCATGAGAAATATACAACTAGTTCTCCATACACTATGATACATCTACTGCACCAGCAAAAATGTGGCCAAAACTAAAATAAATCCATCTCATCAGGTCCTCCAATTCAGCCACATCATACCCGAGATTGTTGGATCAATCTGGTGGATCAAAAATCCCGAAACCACGCCCCTGCATTAGCAAGCACAATTTTCCCATCATTGACACCATACCCGAATCACCTCAAAAATGGAAAATAACCTAGCATACAGGGGAGCACCGAACCTAACCTCTTTGTCAACGTGTTGCGAAGGTGAGCCGGGGACGCACGGGGGCTCCAAAGATGGGGCGCTGCGGCGCTTGGCTGTGACCATGCAGCACCAATCAACGACGGCACCGGATGTTTGGAAACGTAGTAGAAAACAAAAAAAATCGCCCTACGATCACCCAGGAACAATATGAAGATGCATAACGGGTTGTGATCAGCGATCGTTACCGACTCCGGAAGTGCAGCGGAAGTAAACGAGTCGGTGTAGATCGTACTTGGAGTCCCTCAAACGTCGATGATAATCCCGCGAACCACTCTCGAACGATCCCTCGAAAACATGGCCACTCTACTTGGTTGCAAGTGTACGGTCTTCATGATCCGGCAGCGCTTCGCTGTTCAGAGCTAATCATCGCCAGAGAATTAGAGGGAGGAGATTGGAACCACATGGGGATTCTAATTATGAGGATTAGAGGCGGCTAGTGCTAGCTCTAATTAGTCTAGGACCAACTAGAACTAGAAGTAGATCAACTAGAGGAGGCTCCCAAAACTTGTGTGTCAATAGGATGGAAAACCTCTAGTATATATAGGTTAGGAGGGCAGGAGAGGACTCCCACCCCTAGTCCAATTCGGCCCCCTTCCTTAGGGAAGGGTGGCACTTTCCCACTTGGGCCTTTTTGGCCCAAGTTGCCTTCCACCTCTTGGCCTTTTAAGGCCCGTTGATATTTAAATTATATATAAAATACTTTAAACATTTTCAGAGTATTATATAAATATATATATATATATATTAACATCCCCAGAAATATTTTCCATCTATATATAATTAATCGGTAATACCCCGTATTACTAGATATTCACCGAAACCCTTCCGGTGACCCCGAAACGCTTCCGGAACCTCTCGAAACTATTCCGGATATTGATGAAACTATTTCACGAATATATTCTCATCACTCCCGTACTACTAACACTCAGCAGATCATGATTACCTTAAGCTTGTGACCCCGTAGGTTCGGTAACCATAGACATGAACGAAACCCCTTCGTTCAATGACCGATAGCGGAACCGTGGACATCCATATCGTTCTGGCATCCCCGTGACGTAGTCACTTGTGTCTGGCCAGACGATGATGGATGTTGTCACACCGAGAGGGCCCTAAGAATATCTCTCCATCGTCGGAGGAGAAAATCCCACTCCCGAGTTGTCAAACTTTCCGGTGTGCCTGGAAGTTGTTGTTATGATCATCTTGTTACAGATGACGTTTGAGCAACCCCAAAGCCCACCGTCCGGTAAGAAGTGACTGACACACTCTCATGGTCTGAGGAACTAAAACACATGCTAACACTCCATGTTATAACAGATGATTTCAGACGATATGGTCACATAGTATAACAGACAAGTATTGGGTCGATTCAATATGATTGTTCTTCTAACATCATACCCTCAATGTTGTTTTAGGACCATCGTTACACTTAACGATATCCTAAGATCCGGAAAACATGATCATCAACAACACTTGAGCCGGTCTTAGAGGCGATACCAGGAACCTATTGTTTATCTCTTATCATTCCACACGTGCATATGAGTTTTCCACTGAATCGTCCAGGATCATAGCAGTTATAGCATGGAATATAAACTCATAACTATGAATAATGGAAATATAATAATACAACATTATTGCCTCTAGGGCAATTTTCCAACACCGGACACTCCAAATCTCCCCGTAGCACGACTGCCTCATGTCCGCCGTTCGTCGTCCTCCTCCCCAACCCCACCTCCGCC
Organism: Aegilops tauschii subsp. strangulata; assembly: GCF_002575655.3. NCBI lineage: Eukaryota > Viridiplantae > Streptophyta > Magnoliopsida > Poales > Poaceae > Aegilops > Aegilops tauschii. Next base: position 262,532,779 of record NC_053041.3, on the reverse strand, counting down.
ATCCTCCTCCCTACTCTTAGGTGCCACGTCCTCGCCATTGCATGAAGGAAATATGCCCTAGAGGCAATAATAAAGTTGTTATTTATATTTCCTTATATCATGATAAATGTATATTATTCATGCTAGAATTGTATTTGTTGGGGAACGTAGCAATAATTCAAAATTTTCCTACGTGTCACCAAGACCAATCTAGGAGATGCTAGCAACGAGAGAGAGGGAGTGCATCTTCATACCCTTGAAGATCGCTAAGCGGAAGCGTTACAAGAACGCGGTTGATGGAGTCGTACTCGCGGCGATTCAAATCGCGGAAGATCCGATCTAGCGCCGAACGGACGGCGCCTCCGCGTTCAACACACGTACAGCCCGGGGACGTCTCCTCCTTCTTGATCCAGCAAGGGGAGAGGAGAAGTTGAGGGAGAACTCCAGCAGCACGACGGCGTGGTGGCAATGGAGCTCGTGGTTCTCCGGCAGAGCTTCGCTAAGCACTACGGAGGAGGAGGAGGAGGTGTATGAGGAGGGAGGGCTGCGCCAGGGAAGAGGTGCGGCTGCCCTCCCACCCCTCCACTATATATAGGGGCAAGGGGAGAGGGGGAGGCTCCCTAGGGTTTCCCCTAGGGGGCGGCGGCCAAGCAGATTGGATCTCCCTAGGGAAAATCCTAGGGAGACTTGCCCCCCAAGCCAAGCAGGTGGAGGCTTGCCTCCCAAGCCAGGTGGAGGCGCCCCACCTCCCCAAGTAACGTGGGAAAGGGTGTGGGGGCGCACCACCCCTTAGTGGGCTGGTTTGCCCCTTCCCCTTTGGCCCATGAGGCCCTCCAACACTTGACGGGGCTCCCGAAACACCTTTCGGTCATGCTGGCCATAGCCTGGTACCCCCGGAACACTTCCGGACTCCAATACCCTTCGTCCAATATATCGACCTTCACCGCCAGACCATTCCGGAACTCCTCGTGATGTCCGGGATCTCATCCGGGACTCTGAACAACCTTCGGTAACCACATACTATTTCCCATAACAACTCTAGCGTCACCGAACCTTAAGTGTGTAGACCCTACGGGTTCGGGAACCATGCAGACATGACCGAGACACCTCTTCGGCCAATAACCAATAGCGGGATCTGGATACCTATATTGGCTCCCACATGTTCCATGATGATCTCATCGGATGAACCACGATGTCGGGGATTCAATCAATCCCGTATACAATTCTCTTTGTCTATCGGTATGTTACTTGCCCGAGATTCGATCGTCGGTATCTCAATACCTCGTTCAATCTCGTTACCGGCAAGTCTCTTTACTCGTTCCATAACGGATGATCCCGTGGCTAACTCCTTAGTCACATTGAGCTCATTATGATGATGCATTACCGAGTGGGCCCAGAGATACCTCTCTGTCATACGGAGTGACAAATCCCAGTCTCGATTCGTGCCAACCCAACAGACACTTTCGGAGATACCTGTAGTGCACCTTTATAGCCACCCAGTTATGTTGTGACGTTTGGTACACCCAAAGCATTCCTGCGGTATCCGGGAGTTGCACAATCTCATGGTCTAAGGAAACGATACTTGACATTAGAAAAGCTCTTAGCAAACGAACTACACGATCTTGTGCTATGCTTAGGATTGGGTCTTGTCCATCACATCATTCTCCTAATGATGTGATCCCGTTATCAATGACATCCAATGTCCATGGTCAGGAAACCATAACCATCTATTGATCAACGAGCTAGTCAACTAGAGGCTTACTAGGGACATGTTGTGGTCTATGTATTCACACATGTATTACGGTTTCCAGTTAATACAATTATAGCATGAACAATAGACAATTATCATGAACAAGGAAATACAATAATAACCATTTTATTATTGCCTCTAGGGCATATTTCCAACAGTCTCCCACTTGCACTAGAGTCAATAATCTAGTTCACATCACTATGTGATTGTAATGAATCCAACACCCATGGGGTTTGTTCATATCTCGCTTGTGAGAGAGGTTTTTAGTCAATGGGTCTGAACCTTCCAGATCCGTGTGTGCTTTACAAATCTCTATGTCATCTTGTAGATGCAGCTACCACGCGCTACTTGGAGCTATTCCAAATAACTGCTCTACTATACGAATCCGGTTTACTACTCAGAGTCATCCGGATTAGTGTCAAAGTTTGCATCGACGTAACCCTTTACGACGAACTCTTTTACCACCTCCATAATCGAGAAAATTCCTTAGTCCATTAGATACTAAGGATAAGTTCGACCGCTGTCATGTGATCCCTTCCTGGATCACTATTGTACCCCTTGACTAACTCATGGCAAGGCACACTTCAGGTGCGGTACACAGCATAGCATACTGTAGAGCCTACGTCTAAAGCATAGGGGACGACCTTCATCCTTTCTCTCTCTTCTGCCGTGGTCAGGTCTTGAGTCTTACTCAATACTCACACCTTGTAACACAGCCAAGAACTCCTTCTTTGCTGATCTATTTTGAACTCCTTCAAAATCTTGTCACGGTATGTATTCATTTGAAAGTACTATTAAGCGTTTTTTATCTATCCTTATAGATCTTGATGCTCAATGTTCAAGTAGCTTAATCCAGGTTTTCCATTGAAAAACACTTTTCAAATAACCCTGTATGCTTTCCAGAAATTCTACATCATTTCTGATCAACAATATGTTAACAACATATACTCATCAAAAATTCTATAGTGCTCCCACTCACTTCTTTGGAAATACAAGTTTCTCATAAACTTTGTATAAACCCAAAATCTTTGATCATCTCATCAAAGAGTACATTCCAACTCCGAGATGCTTACTCCAGTCCTTAAAGGATTGCTGGAGCTTTGCATACTTGTTAGCATCTTTCAGGATTGACAAAACCTTCTGGTTGTATCACATACAACCTTTCCTCAAGAAAATCGTCGAGGAAACAATGTTTTGACATCCTATCTGCAAGATTTCATAAATAATGCAGTAACTGCTAATATAATTCCAACAGACTCTTAGCATCGCTACGAGTGAGAAAATCTCATCGTAGTCAACTCCTTGAACTTGTCGGAAAACATCTTAACGACAAGTCGAGCTTTCTTAATGGTGACACTTACCATCATTGTCTGTCTTCCTTTTAAAATCCATCTGCACCCAACAGCCTTACGACCATCAAGTAGTTCTTCCAAAGTCTATACTTTGGTTTTATACATGGATCCTCTCTCGGATTTTATGGCCTCGAGCCATTCGTCGGAATCCGGGCCCACCATCGTTTCTCCATAGCTCGTAGGTTCATTGTTGTCTAGCAACACGACTTCCAAGACAGGATTACGTATCACTCTGAAGGAGTACACATCCTTGTCGACCTACGAGGTTTGGTAGTGACTTGATCTGAAGTTTCATGATCACTATCATAAGCTTCCACTTCAGTTGGTGTAGGTGCCATAGGAACAACTTCCTGTGCCCTGCTACACACTAGTTGAAGTGACGGTTCAATAACCTCATCAAGTCTCCACCATCCTCCACTCAATTCTTTTGAGAGAAACTTTTCCTTGAGAAAGGACCCGTTTCTAGAAACAATCACTTTGCTTCCGGATCTGAAATAGGAGGTATACCCAACTGTTTTGGGTATTCTATGAAGATGCATTTATCCGCTTTGGGCTCGAGCTTATCAGCCTGAAACCTTTTCACATAAGCGTCGCAGCCCCAAACTTTTAAGAAACGACAGCTTAGGTTTCTCTAAACCACAGTTCATACGGTTTCGTCTCAACGGAATTGCGTGGTGCCCTATTTAAAGTGAATGCGGTTGTCTCTAATGCCTAACCCATAAACGATAGTGTAATTCGATAAGAGACATCATGGTATGCACCATATCCAATAGGGTGCAGTTATGATGTTCGGACACACCATCACACTATGGTGTTCCAGGCGGTATTAGTCGTGAAACAATTTCCACAATTTCTTAATTGTGTGCCAAACTCGTAACTCAGATATTCATCTCTATGATCATATCACAGACATTTTATCCTCTTGTCACGACGATCTTCAACTTCACTCTGAAATTACTTGAACCTTTCAATAATTCAGACTTGTGTTTCATCAAGTAAATATACTCAGCATCTACTCAAATCATCTGTGAAGCAAGAACATAACGATATCCACTGCATGCCTCAGCACTCATTGGACTGCACACATCAAAATGTATTACTTCCAACAAGTTGCTTTCTTGTTCCATCTTACTGAAAACGAGGCCTTTCAGTCATCTTGCCCATGTGGTATGATTTGCATGTCTCAAGTGATTCAAAATCAAGTGAGTCCAAACAATCCATCTGTATGGACTTTCTTCATGCATATATACTAATAGACATGGTTCGCATGTCTCAATCTTTTCAAAAATGAGTGAGTCCAAAGATCCATCTACATGGAGCTTCTTCATGTGTTTTATACCAATATGACTCAAATGGCAGTGCCACAAGTATGTGGTACTATCATTACTATCTTATATCTTTTGGCATGATCATGTGTATCACTACGATCGAGATTCAATAAACCATTCATTTTAGGTGCAAGACCATTGAAGGTATTATTCAAACAGACAGAGTAACCATTATTCTCCTTAAATGAATAACCGTATTGCGATAAACATAATCCAATCATGTTTATGCTCAACGCAAACACCAAATAACAATTAGTTAGGTTTAACACCAATCTCGATGGTAGAGGGAGCATGCGATGCTTGATCACATCAACCTTGGAAACACTTCCAACACATATCGTCATCTCACCTTTAGCTAGTCTCCGTTTATTCCGTAGCCTTTTATTTCGAGTTACCAACACTTAGCAACCGAACCGGTATCTAATACCCTGGTGCTACTAGGAGTACTAGTAAAGTACACATTAATATACTTCTGTCGACCTTGCCTGCCTTCTCATCTACCAAGTATCTAGGGTAGTTCTGCTTCAGTGACCGTTCCCCTCATTACAGAAGCACTTAGTCTCGGGTTTGGGTTCAGCCTTGGGTTTCTTCGTTGGAGCAGCAACTGATTTTCCATTTCATGAAGTATCCCTTCTTGCCCTTGCCCTTCTTGAAACTAGTGGTTTTACTAACCATCAACAATTGATGCTCCTACTTGATTTCTACTTTCGCGGTGTCAAACATCGCGAGTTGCTCAAGGATCATCATGTCTATCCCTGATGTGTTATAGTTCATCACGAAGCTCTAATAGCTTGGTGGCAGTGACTATGGAGAACCATCACTATCTCATCTGGAAGACAACTCCCACTCGATTCAAGCGATTGTAGTACTTAGACAATCCGAGCACATGCTCAACGATTGAGCTTTTCTCCCTTAGTTTGTAGGCTTAAGAAACTTGTCAGAGGTCTCATACCTCTTGACGTGGGCACTAGTCTGAAATCCCAATTTCAGTCTTTGGAACATCTCATATGTTCTGCGACGTTTCAAAAACGTCTTTGGTGCCACAATTTTAAACCGTTAGCATCACACGCTGAACTATCACGTAGCCAACAAAACGTGTATGTCAGATGTTTCACAACATCTACAGACGACGCTCGAGGTTCAGCACACCGAGCGGTGCATTAAGGACATAAGCCTTCTGTGCAGCAATGAGGACAATCCTCAGTTTACGGACCCAGTCCGCATAATTGCTACTATCAACTTTCAACTAAATTTTCTCTAGGAACATATCTTTAGTAGAACTAAAGCGTAAGCTACGACATAATTTGCAAAGACCTTTTGACTATGTTCATGATAATTAAGTTCATCTAATCAAATTATTTAATGAACTCCCACTCAGATAGACATCCCTCTAGTCATCTAAGTGATACATGATCCAAGTCAACTAGGCCGTGTCCGATCATCACGTGAGACGGACTAGTCATCATCGGTGAACATCTCCATGTTGATCGTATCTACTATACGACTCATGTTCGACCTTTCAGTCTCTTGTGTTCCGAGGCCATGTCTGTACATGCTAGGCTCGTCAAGTCAACCTAAGTGTTTCGCATGTGTAAATCTGGCTTACACCCGTTGTATGCGAACGTTAGAATCCATCACACCCGATCATCACGTGGTGCTTCGAAACAACGAACCTTCGCAACGGTGCACAGTTAGGGGGAACACATCTCTTGAAATTTTAGTGAGGGATAATCTTATTTATGCTACCGTCGTTCTAAGAAAATAAGATGTAAACATGACAAACATCACATGCAAATCATAAAGTGACATGATATGGCCAATATCATCTTGCGCCTTTTGATCTCCATCTTCGAGGCGCGGCATGATCACCTTCGTCACTGGCATGACACCATGATCTCCATCATCGTGTCTTCATGAAGTTGTCTCGCCAACTATTACTTCTACTACTATGGCTAACGGTTAGCAATAAAGTAAAGTAATTACATGGCGTTTTCATTGACACGCAGGTCATACAATAAATTAAGACAACTCCTATGGCTCCTGCCGGTTGTCATACTCATCGACATGCAAGTCGTGATTCCTATTACAAGAACATGATCAATCTCATACATCACATATATAATTCATCACATCCTTTTGGCCATATCACATCACATAGCATACACTGGAAAAACAAGTTAGACGTCCTCTAATTGTTGTTGCATGTTTTACGTGGCTGCTATGGGTTTCTAGCAAGAACGTTTCTTATCTACACAAAAGCCACAACGGTGATATGCCAATTGCTATTTACCCTTCATAAGGACCCTCTTCATCGAATCCGATCCGACTAAAGTGGGAGAGACAGACACCCGCTAGCCACCTTATGCATCAAGTGCATGTCAGTCGGTGGAACCTGTCTCACGTAAGTGTACGTGTAAGGTCGGTCCGGGCCGCTTCATCCCACAATGCCGCCGAATCAAGATAAGACAAGTAACGGTAAGCAAATTGAACAAATCATCGCCCACAACTACTTTGTGTTCTACTCGTGCATAGAATCTACGCATAGACCTAGCTCATGATGCCACTGTAGGGGAACGTAGCAATAATTCAAAATTTTCCTACGTGTCACCAAGACCAATCTAGGAGATGCTAACAATGAGAGAGAGGGAGTGCATCTTCATACCCTTGAAGATCTCTAAGCGGAAGCGTTACAAGAACGCGGTTGATGGAGTCGTACTCGCGGCGATTCAAATCGCGGAAGATCCGATCTAGCGCCGAACGGACGGCGCCTCCGCGTTCAACACACGTACAGCCCGGGGACGTCTCCTCCTTCTTGATCCAGCAAGGGGAGAGGAGAAGTTGAGGGAGAACTCCAGCAGCACGACGGCGTGGTGGCAATGGAGCTCATGGTTCTCTGGCAGAGCTTCGCTAAGCACTACGGAGGAGGAGGAGGTGTATGAGGAGGGAGGGCTGCGCCAGGGAAGAGGTGCGGCTGCCTCCCACCCCTCCACTGTATATAGGGGCAAGGGGAGAGGGGGAGGCTCCCTAGGATTTCCCCTAGGGGGCGGAGGCCAAGCAGATTGGATCTCCCTAGGGAAAATCCTAGGGAGACTTGCCCCCCCAAGCCAAGCAGGTGGAGGCTTGCCTCCCAAGCCAGGTGGAGGCGCCCCACCTCCCCAAGTAACGTGGGAAAGGGTGTGGGGGGCGCACCACCCCTTAGTGGGCTGGTTTGCCCCTTCCCCTTTGGCCCATGAGGCCCTCCAACACTTGACGGGGCTCCCGAAACACCTTTCGGTCATGCTGGCCATAGCCTGGTACCCCCGGAACACTTCCGGACTCCAATACCCTTCGTCCAATATATCGACCTTCACCGCCGGACCATTCCGGAACTCCTCGTGATGTCCGGGATCTCAGCCGGGACTCTGAACAACCTTCGGTAACCACATACTATTTCCCATAACAACTCTAGCGTCACCGAACCTTAAGTGTGTAGACCCTACGGGTTCGGGAACCATGCAGACATGACCGAGACACCTCTTCGGCCAATAACCAATAGCGGGATCTGGATACCTATATTGGCTCCCACATGTTCCATGATGATCTCATCGGATGAACCACGATGTCGGGGATTCAATCAATCCCGTATACAATTCTCTTTGTCTATCGGTATGTTACTTGCCCGAGATTCGATCGTCGGTATCTCAATACCTCGTTCAATCTCGTTACCGGCAAGTCTCTTTACTCGTTCCATAACGCATGATCCCGTGGCTAACTCCTTAGTCACATTGAGCTCATTATGATGATGCATTACCGAGTGGGCCCAGAGATACCTCTCTGTCATACGGAGTGACAAATCCCAGTCTCGATTCGTGCCAACCCAACAGACACTTCCGGAGATACCTGTAGTGCACCTTTATAGCCACCCAGTTACGTTGTGATGTTTGGTACACCCAAAGCATTCCTACGGTATCCGGGAGTTGCACAATCTCATGGTCTAAGGAAACGATACTTGACATTAGAAAAGCTCTTAGCAAACGAACTACACGATCTTGTGCTATGCTTAGGATTGGGTCTTGTCCATCACATCATTCTCCTAATGATGTGATCCCGTTATCAATGACATCCAATGTCCATGGTCAGGAAACCATAACCATCTATTGATCAACGAGCTAGTCAACTAGAGGCTTACTAGGGACATGTTGTGGTCTATGTATTCACACATGTATTACGGTTTCTAGTTAATACAATTATAGCATGAACAATACAATTATCATGAACAAGGAAATACAATAATAACCATTTTATTATTGCCTCTAGGGCATATTTCCAACAGTATTAACCAGAAACTTAGTACATGTGTGAATACATAGACAAACAGAGTGTCACTAGTATGCCTCTACTTGACTAGCTCGTTAATCAAAGATGGTTAAGTTTCCTAGCCATGGACAAAGAGTTGCCATTTGATAAATGGGATCACATCATTAGAGAATGATGTGATTGACTTGACCCATCCGTTAGCTTAGCACGATGATCGTTTAGTTTGTTGCTATTGCTTTCTTCATAACTTATACATGTTCCTATGACTATGAGATTATGCAACTCCCGAATACCGGAGGAACACTTAGTGTGCTATCAAACGTCACAACATAACTGGGTGATTATAAAGATGCTCTACGGGTGTCTCCAATGGTGTTTGTTGAGTTGGCATAGATCAAGATTAGGATTTGTCACTCCGAATATTGGAGAGGTATCTCTGGGCCCTCTCGGTAATGCACATCACTATAAGCCTTGAAAGCATTGTGACTAATGAGTTAGTTGCGGGATGATGCATTACGGAACGAGTAAAGAGACTTTCCGGTAACGATATTGAACTAGATATTGAGATACTGACGATCAAATCTCGGGCAAGTAACATACCGATGACAAAGCGAACTAACGTATGTTGTTGTGCGGTTTGACCGATAAAGACCTTCGTAGAATATGTAGGAACCAATATGAGCATCCAGGTTCCGCTATTGGTTATTGACCGGAGATGAGTCTCGGTCATGTCTACATAGTTCTCGAACCCGTAGGGTCCGCACGCTTAACGTTCGGTGACGATCGGTATTATGATGTACCGAAGGTAGTTCGGAGTCCCGGATATGATCACGAACATGACGAGGAGTCTCGAAATGGTCGAGAAATAAAGATCGATATATTGGATGACTATGTTTGGACATCGGAATGGTTCCGGGGGAGTTCGGGCATTTACCGGAGTACCGGGGGGTTAGCGAAACCCCCCGGGAAGTATATGGGCCTTATTGGGCCATAGTGGGAGAGAGGAGAAGGGAGCCTAGGAGGGGGCGCCCCCCCCCCAAGCCCAATCCGAATTGGGTGCCCCCCCCTTTCTTTCCTCCTTCCTCCCCCTTCCTCTCCTAGTCCAACTAGGGAAGGGGGGTCCTACTCCCTGTGGGAGTTGGACTCCTCCAGGGTGTGCCATAGAGGGCCAGCCCTCCCCCCTCCTCCACTCCTTTATATACGGGGGAGGGGCACCCCATAGACACACAAGTTGATCATTGTCTTAGCCGTGTGCGGTGCCCCCCTCCACCATAATCCACCTCGGTCATATCGTCGTAGTGCTTAGGCGAAGCCCTGCGCCGATAGCTTCATCATCACCGTCATCACGCTGTCGTGCTGGCGAAGCTCTCCCTTGACACTCAGATGGATCGAGATTTCATGGGATGTCACCAAGCTGAACGTGTGCAGATCGCGGAGGTGCCGTACTTTCGGTACTACGATCGGTCGGATCGTGAAGACGTACGACTACATCAACCGCGTTGTCATAACGCTTCCGCTTATAGTCTACGAGGGTACATGGACTACACTCTCCCCACTCGTTGCTCTGTGCTACCTCTTGAGCATGCGTTGGTTTTCCCTTGAAGAGGAAAGGGTGATGCAGCAAAGTAGCGTAAGTATTTCCCTCAGTTTTTGAGAACCAAGGTATCAATCCAGTAGGAGGCCACACGCAAGTCCCTGGTACCTACACAAACAAATAAGAACGTTGCAACCAACGCGATAAAGGGGTTGTCAATCCCTTCACGGCCACTTGCAAAAGTGAGATCTTATAGAGATGATAAGATAATATTTTAGGTATTTTTATGATAAAGATTAAAAGTAAAGATTGCAAAATAAACGGCGCCAGAAATAGCTAGTTGACGGGAGATAAATATGATCGAAAATAGACCCGGGGGCCATAGGCTTCACTAGTGGCTTCTCTCAAGATAGCATAAGTATTACGGTCGGTGAACAAATTACTGTCGAGCAATTGATAGAATTGAGCATAGTTATGGGAATATCTAGGTATGATCATGTATATAGGCAACACGTCTGTGACAAGTAGACCGACTCCTGCCTGCATCTACTACTATTACTCCACACATCGACCGCTATGGAGCATTCATCTAGAGTATTAAGTTCATAAGAACATAGTAACACATTCGGTAAGATGACATGATGTAGAGGGATAAACTCAAGCAATATGATATAAACCCCATCTTTTTATCCTCGATGGCAACAATACAATACGTGCCTTGCTGCCCCTGCTGTCACTGGGAAAGGACACCGCAAGATTGAACCCAAAGCTAAGCACTTCTCCCATTGCAAGAAAGATCAATCTAGTAGGCCAAACCAAACTGATAATTTGAAGAGACTTGCAAAGATAACCAATCATACATAAGAGAATTCATAGAAGATTCAAATATTGTTCATAGATAATCTTGATCATAAACCCACAATTCATCGGATCTCGACAAACACACCGCAAAAAGAGTTACATCGAATAGATCTCCAAGAAGATCGAGGAGAGCTTTGTATTAAGATCCAAAGAGAGAGAAGAAGTCATCTAGCTAATAACTATGGACCCGAAGGTCTGAGGTAAACTACTAACACATCATCGGAGAGGCTATGGTGTTGATGTAGAAGCCCTCCGTGATCGATGCCCCCTCCAGCGGAGCGCCGAAAAAGGCCCCAAGATGGGATCTCACGGGTACAGAAGGTTGCGGCGGTGGAAATAGGTTTTCGTGGTGCTCCTGGATGGTTTCGGGGTACGTAGGTATATATAGGAGGAAGAAGTAGGTCGGTGGAGCCAAGAGGGGCCCACGAGGGTGGGGGCGCGCCCAGGGGGCAGGCGCGCCTCCCTGCCTCGTGGCCTCCTCGGTGATTTCTTGACGTCCACTCCAAGTCCTCTGGATCACGTTTATTCCAAAAATCACGTTCCCGAAGGTTTCATTCCGTTTGGATTCCGTTTGATATTCCTTTTCTGCGAAACACCGAAATAGGCAAAAAAACAGCAATTTGCACTGGGACTTGGGTTAATAGGTTAGTCCCAAAAATAATATAAAAGTGTATAATAAAACCCATTAAACATCCAAAATAGAATATATAATAGCATGGAACAATAAAAAATTATAGATACGTTGGAGACATATCAAGCATCCCCAAGCTTAATTCCTGCTCGTCCTCGAGTAGGTAAATGATAAAAACAGAATTTTTGATGTGGAATGCTTTATAGCATATTCTTCAATGTAATTTTCTTTATTGTGGCATGAATGTTCAGATCCGAAAGATTCAAGATAAAAGTTTAATGTTGACATAAAAATAATAATACTTCAAGCATGCTAACCAAGTAATTATGTCTTATCAAAATAACATAGCCAAAGAAAGCTTATCCCTGCAAAATCATATAGTTTCGCCATGCTTCATTTTCTTCACACAAAATGCTCTCATCATGCACAACCCCAATGACAAGCCAACCAATTGTTTCATACATCGCCTTTTCAAACTCTTTCAACTTTTATGCAATATATGAGCGCGAACCATGGACATAGCACTATGGGTGGAATAGAATATAATGATTGAGGTTGTGTGAGAAGAAGAAAAAGGTGAAAGTCTCACATTGACGCGGCTAATCAACGGGCTATGGAGATGCCCACTGATTGATGTCAATGCAAGGAGTAGGGATTGCCATGCAACGGATGCACTAGAGCTATAAATATATGAAGCTCAACAAAAGAAACTAAGTGGGTGTTCATCCAAGTTGCTTGCTCGCGAAGACCTTGGGCATTTGAGGAGGCCCATCATTGGAATATACAAGCCAACTTCTATAATGAAAAATTCCCACTAGTATATGAAAGTGACAAAATAAGAGACTCTTTATCATGAAGATCATGGTGCTACTTTGAAGCACAAGTGTGGAAAAAGGATAGTAACATTGTCCCTTCTCTCTTTTTCTCTCATTTTTTGGGCCGTCTCTTTTTTTTTCTTTTGGCCTCTTTTTTCGTCCAGAGTCTCATCCCGAATTATGGGGGAATCATAGTCTCCATCATCCTTTCCCCACATGGGACAATGCGATCATCACACTTTTATTTACTTACAACTCAAGAATTACAACTCGATACTTAGAACAAAATATGACTCTATGTGAATGCCTCCGGCGGTGTACCGGGATATGCAATGAATCAAGAGTGACATGTATGAAAAATTAAGCATGGTGGCTTTGCCACAAATACGACGTCAACTACATGATCATGCAAGGCAATATGACAATGATGATGCGTGTCATAATAAACGGAATGGTGGAAAGTTGCATGGCAATATATCTTGGAATGGCTATGGAAATGCCATAATAGGTAGGTATGGTGGCTGTTTTGAGGAAGAAATAAGGAGGCTTATGTGTGATAGAGCGTATCATATCACGGGGTTTGGATGCACCGGCGAAGTTTGCACCAACTCTCAAGGTGAGAAAGGGCAATGCACGGTACCGAAGAGGCTAGCAATGATGGAAGGGTGAGAGTGCGTATAATCCATGGACTCAACATTAATCATAAATAACTCACATACTTATTGCAAAAATCTACAAGTCATCAAAACCAATCACTACGCGCATGCTCCTAGGGGGATAGATTGGTAGGAAAAGACCATCGCTCGTCCCCGACCGCCACTCATAAGGAAAGCAATCAAAGAACACCTCATGCTTCAAATTTGTCACACAACGTTTACCATACGTGCATGCTACGGGACATGCAAACTTCAACACAAGTATTTCTCAATTTCACAATTACTCAACTAGTAGACCTCTAATATTACCACCTTTATATCTCAAAACAACTATCAAGTATCAAACTTCTCTTAGTATTCAATGCACTTTAATGTTTTTATCTTGGATGCCTATCATATTAGGACTAATTTTATAACCAAAGCAAATTACCATGCTGTTCTAAGGGACTCTCAAAATAAAATAACTGAAGCATGAGAGATCAATTATTTCTATAAAATAAAACCACCGCCGTGCTCTAAAAAGATATAAGCGAAGCACTAGAGCAAAATTATCTAACTCAAAAGATATAAGTGAACCACATAGAGTATTCTAATGAATTCCGATTCATGTGTGTCTCTCTCAAAAGGTGTGTACAGAAAGGATGATTGTGGTAAACTAAAAAGCAAAGACTCAAATCATACAAGACGCTCCAAGAAAAACACATATCATGTGGTGAATAAAAATATAGCTCCAAGTAAAGTTACCGATGGACGAAGACGAAAGAGGGGATGCCTTCCGGGGCATCCCCAAGCTTAGGATTTTTTGTTGTCCTTGGATTTTACCTTGGTGTGCCATGGGCATCCCCAAGCTTAGGCTCTTTCCACTCCTTGTTCCATAATCCATCAAATCTTTACCCAAAACTTGAAAACTTCACAACACAAAACTTAACAGAAAATCTCGTGAGCTCCGTTAACGAAAGAAAACAAAACACCAATTTAATGTACTGTAATGAAATAATTCTTTATTTATATTGGTGTTAAACCTACTGTATTCCAACTTCTCTATGGTTCATAAACTCCATTACTAGCCATAGATTCATCAAAATAAGAAAACAATACACGAAAAACAGAATCTGTCAAAAGCACAACAGTCTGTAGTAATATGTATCTAACACAAACTTCTGGAAATCAAAAAATTCTAAAATAAATTTCTGGACGTGAGGAATTTATCTATTAATCATATGCAAAAAGAATCAACTAAATATCACTCTCCAGCAAAAAGTGGTAGCTAATATCGTGAGCGCTAAAGTTTCTGTTTTTTACAGCAAGATCAAAAAGACTTCACCCAAGTTTTCCCAAAGGTTCTACTTGTCACAAACACTAATTAAAACACAAAAACACATCTAACCAGAGGCTATATCAAAGATTTATTCCTAAACATAACCAAAAAGCAAGAAACAGAAATAAAATTGGGTTGCCTCCCAACAAGCGCTATCGTTTAACGCCCCTAGCTAGGCATAAAGGCAAGGGTAGATCTAGGTGTTGCCATCTTTGGCATGCAATCCATAAGTGGCTCTCATAATAGATTCATAAGGTAATTTAATTTTATTTCTAGGAAAGTGTTCCATGCCTTTCCTTAATGGAAATTGGAATCTAATATTCCCTTCTTTCATATCAATAATTGCACCAATCGTTCTAAGGAAAGGTCTACCAAGAATAATAGGACATGAAGGATTGCAATCTATATCAAGGACAATGAAATCTACGGGCACATAGTTCCTATTTGCAACAATAAGAACATCATTAATTCTTCCCATAGGTTTCTTAATGGTGGGCAAGGTGCAAGTTTAAAGAACAATCATCGAATTCAAGGAAACCTAGCAAATCACACAAAGTTTTTGGGATCGTGGAAACACTAGCACCCAAATCACACAAAGCATAGCATTCATGATCTTTAATTTTAATTTTAATAGTAGGTTCCCACTCATCATAAAGTTTTCTAGGGATATAAACTTCCAATTCAAGCTTTTCTTCATAAGATTGCATTAAAGCATCAACGATATGTTTAGTAAAAGCCTTATTTTGACTATAAGCATGCGGAGAATTTAGCACGGATTGCAACAAGGAAATACAATCTATTAAAGAACATTTATCATAATTAATTTCCTTGAAATACAAGATAGTGGGTTCATTGCTATCTAAAGTTTTGACCTCTTCCATCCCACTTTTACCAAATTTTGCATCAAGATCTAAAAACTCCGAATCATTGGGACGCCTTTTAACTAAAGTTGACTCATATCCAGTCCCATCATTATCAAGATTCATATTGCAAAACAAATATTTAATAGGGGACACATCAATCACTTTTAGATCTTCATCTTTATTATCATGAAAACTAGAAGATCACGCTTTCACAAAGCAATCTTTTTTAGCACGCATCCTAGCGGTTCTTTATTTGCACTCATCAATGGAAATTCTCATAGCTTTGAGAGACTCATTGATATCATGCTTAGGTGGAATAGATCTAAGTTTCAAAGAATCAACATCAAGAGAAATTCTATCCACGTTCCTAGCCAACTCATCAATCTTGGGTAATTTTTCTTCAAGCAAAGCATTGAAATTCTTTTGAGAAATCATAAATTATTTAACACTAGTCTCAAAATGAGAGGGCATCTTATTAAAATTTCCATAAGAGTTGTTGTAGGAATTACCATAATTATTAGAGGAATTACTAGGATACACCTAGGATTAAAATTTCCTCTATAAGCGTTGTTAATTACCAAAATTGTTCCTACCAACAAAATTCACATCCATAGATTCATTATTATTCTCAATCAAAGTAGACAAAGGCATATCATTGGGATCAGAAGAAACACTCTTATTAGCAAACAATTTCATAAGTTCATTCATCTTTCCACTCAAAATATTAATCTCTTCAGTTGCATGCACCTTTTTACTAGTAGATCTTTCAGTGTGCCATTGAGAATAATTAACCATAATATTATCTAGGAGTTTAGTAGCTTCTCCTAAAGTGATTTCCATAAAAGTGCCTCCCGCGGCTGAATCTAAAAGATTTCTAGAAGCAAAATTCAATCCGGCATAAAAATTTTTGTATAATCATCCATAAATTCAAACCATGTGTAGGGCAATTACGTATCATTAATTTCATCCTCTCCCAAGCTTGTGCAACATGTTCATGATCAAGTTGCTTAAAATTCAAAATATTGTTTCTAAGAGAGATGATATTAGCAGGAGGAAAATACTTAGAGATAAAAGCATCCTTGCACTTATTCCAAGAATCAATATTATTTTTAGGCAAAGACGAAAACCAAGTTTTAGCACGATCTCTAAGCGAAAACGGAAATAGCTTTAGTTTAACAATATCATTGTCCACATCTTTCTTCTTTTGCATATCACACAAATCAACAAAGCTATTTAGATGGGTAGCAGCATCTTCACTAGGAAGGCCGGCGAATTGATCTTTCATGACAAGATTCAGTAAAGCAGCATTAATTTCACAAGATTCAGCATCAGTAAGAGGAGTCGGAGTGCTAAGAAAATCATTGTTGTTGGTATTGGCAATGTCACACAATTTAGTATTATCTTGAGCCATCGTGACAAGCAAGCAATCCAACACACGAGCAAACAAGAAACAAGCGAAAAAAAGAGGCGAACGGAAAGAGAGGGCGAATAAAATGGCAAGGGTGAAGTGGGGTAGAGGAAAACGAGAGGCAAATGGCAAATAATGTAATGTGAGGGATAAGAGTTTGTGATGGGTACTTGGTATGTCTTGACTTGTGCGTGGACTCCCCGGCAACGGCGCCAGAAATCGCACGTTGGTGGGAGATCAAATCTTGACTTGACTTGGTGTAAGCCTCCCCGGTAACGGCGCCAGACATCCTTCTTGCTACCTCTTGAGCATGCATTGGTTTTCCATTGAAGAGGAAAGGGTGATGCAGCAAAGTAGCGTAAGTATTTCCCTAGTTTTTTAGAACCAAGGTATCAATCCAGTAGGAGGCCACACGCAAGTCCCTGGTACCTACACAAACAAATAAGAACCTTGCAACCAACGCGATAAAGGGGTTGTCAATCCCTTCATGGCCACTTGCAAAAGTGAGATCTGATAGAGATGATAAGATAATATTTTAGGTATTTTTATGATAAAGATTAAAAGTAAAGATTGCAAAATAAACGACGCCAGAAATAGCTAGTTGACGGGAGATAAATATGATGGAAAATAGACCCGGGGGCCATAGGTTTCACTTGTGGCTTCTCTCAAGATAGCATAAGTATTACGGTGGGTGAACAAATTATTGTCGAGCAATTGATAGAATTGAGCATAGATTTGGGAATATCTAGGTATGATCATGTATATAGGCATCACGTCCGTGACAAGTAGACCGACTCATGCCTGCATCTACTACTATTACTCCACACATCGACCGCTATCGAGCATTCATCTAGAGTATTAAGTTCATAAGAACATAGTAACGCATTAGGTAAGATGACATGATGTAGAGGGATAAACTCAAGCAATATGATATAAACCCCATCTTTTTATCCTCGATGGCAACAATACAATACGTGCCTTGCTGCCCCTACTGTCACTGGGAAAGGACACCGCAAGATTGAACCCAAAGCTAAGCACTTCTCCCATTGCAAGAAAGATCAGTCTAGTAGGCCAAACCAAACTGATAATTCGAAGAGACTTGCAAAGATAACCAATCATACATAAAAGAATTCAGAGAAGATTCAAATATTGTTCATAGATAATCTTGATCATAAACCCACAATTCATCGGATCTCGACAAACACACTGCAAAAAGAGTTACATCGAATAGAACTCCAAGAAGATCGAGGAGAACTTTGTATTGAGATCCAAAGAGAGAGAAGAATCCATCTAGCTAATAACTATGGACCCGAAGGTCTGTGGTAAACTACTCACACATCATCGGAGAGGCTATGGTGTTGATGTAGAAGCCCTCCGTGATCGATGCCCCCTCGGGCGGAGCGCCGGAAAAGGCCCCAAGATGGGATCTCACGGGTACAGAAGGTTGCGGCGGTGGAAATAGGTTTTCGTGGTGCTCCTGGATAGTTTCGGGGTACGTAGGTATATATAGGAGGAAGAAGTAGGTCGGTGGAGCCACGAGGGGCCCACGAGGGTGGGGGGCGCGCCGAGGGGGGCAGGAGCGCCTCCCTGCATCGTGGCCTCCTCGGTGATTTCTTGACGTCCACTCCAAGTCCTCTGGATCACGTTTGTTCCAAAAATCACGTTCCCGAATGTTTCATTCCGTTTAGATTTCGTTTGATATTCCTTTTCTGCGAATCACCGAAATAGGCAAAAAAACAACAATTTGCACTGGGCCTTGGGTTAATAGGTTAGTCCAAAAAATAATATAAAAGTGTATAATAAAGCCCATTAAACATCCAAAACAGAATATATAATAGCATGGAACAATCAAAAATTATAGATACGTTGGAGACGTATCACGATGCATCCCCATGATAGATCTTGCGTGTGCGTAGATTATTTTTTTTGAAATTACTGCGTTCCCCAATAGTGCCATCCGAGCCAGGTCTATGCGTAGATGTTATATGCACGAGTAGAACACAAAGATTTGTGGGCGATAATAGTCATACTGCTTACCAGCATGTCATACTTTGATTTGGCGGTATTGTTGGATGAAGTGGCTCAAACCGACATTACGCGTACGCTTACGCGAGACTGGTTCTACAGACGTGCTTCGCACACAGGTGGCTAGTGGGTGTCAGTTTCTCCAACTTCAGTTGAATCGAGTGTGACTACGCCCGGTCCTTGTTGAAGGTTAAAATAGCACACTTGACAAAAAATCGTTGTGGTTTTTTATGCATAGGTAAGAACGGTTCTTGCTCAGCCCGTAGCAGGCATGCAAAACTTGCAACAACAAAGTAGAGGACGTCTAACTTGTTTTTGCAGGGCATGTTGTGATGTGATATGGTCAAGACATGATGCTAAATTTTATTGTATGAGATGATCATGTTTTGTAACAGAGTTATCAGCAACTGGCAGGAGCCATATGGTTGTCGCTTTATTGTATGAAATGCAATCGCCATGTAATTGCTTTACTTTATCACTAAGCGGTAGCGATAGTCGTAGTAGCAATAGTTGGCGAGACGACAACGATCCTTCAATGGAGATCAAGGTGTCAAGCCGGTGACGATGGTGATCATGACGGTGCTTTGGAGATGGAGATCAAAGGCACAAGATGATGATGGCCATATCATATCACTTATATTGATTGCATGTGATGTTTATCCTTTATGCATCTTATTTTGCTTAGTTCGGCGGTAGCATTATAAGATGATCTCTCACTAAATTTCAAGGTGCAAGTGTTCTCCCTGAGTATGCACCGTTGCGAAAGTTCGTCGTGCCGAGACACCACGTGATGATTGCTAATTGAGCACTGCGTTGGTTTTCCCTTGAAAAGGAAAGGGTGATGTAGCAAAGTAGCGTAAGTATTTCCCTCAGTTTTTGAGAACCAAGGTATCAATCCAGTAGGAGGCTATGCGCGAGTCCCTCGTACCTACACAAAACAGATAACTCCTCGCAACCAACGTGATAAGGGGTTGTCAATCCCTTCACGGTCACTTACGAGAGTGAGATCTGATAGATATGATAGGATAATATTTTTGGTATTTTTGTGATAAAGATGCAAAGTAAAATAAAAAGCAAAGTAAAAAGCAAAGGAAATAACTAAGTGTTGGAAGATTAATATGATGAAGATAGACCCGGGGGCCATAGGTTTCAGTAGTGGCTTCTCTCAAGAGCATAAGTATTTTATGGTGGGTGAACGAATTACTGTTGAGCAATTGACAGAATTGAGCATAGTTATGAGAATATCTAGGTATGATCATGTATATAGGCATCACGTCCGAGACAAGTAGACCGACTCCTGCCTGCATCTACTACTATTACTCCACTCATTGACCGCTATCCAGCATGCATCTAGAGTATTAAGTTCATGAAAACAGAGTAACGCCTTAAGCAAGATGACATGATGTAGAGGGATAAATTCATGCAATACGATAAAAACCCCATCTTATTATCCTCGATGGCAACAATACAATACGTGCCTTGCTGCCCCTACTCTCACTAGGAAAGGACACCGTAAGATTGAACCCAAAGCTAAGCACTTCTCCCATTGCAAGAAAGATCAATCTAGTAGGCCAAACCAAACTGATAATTCGAAGAGACTTGCAAAGATAACCAATCATACATAAAAGAATTCAGAGAAGATTCAAATATTGTTCATAGATAAACTTGATCATAAACCCACAATTCATCGGTCTCAACAAACACACCGCAAAAAGAAGATTACATCGAATAGATCTCCATGAGAGAGGGGGAGAACATTGTATTGAGATCCAAAAAGAGAGAAGAAGCCATCTAGCTAATAACTATGGACTCGAAGGTCTGAGGTAAACTACTCACATTTCATCGGAGAGGCTATGGTGTTGATGTAGAAGCCCTCCGTGATGGATGCCCCCTCCGGCGGAGCTCCGAAACAGGCCCCAAGATGGGATCTCGTGGGTACAGAAGGTTGCGGCGGTGGAATTAGGTTTTTGGCTCCTTATCTGATCATTTGGGGGTATGTAGGTATATATAGGAGGAAGAAGTACGTCGGTGGAGCAATAGCGGGCCCACGAGGGTGGAGGGCGCGCCCTGGGGGGTGGGCGCACCCCCCTATCTCGTGGCCTCCTAGAAGCTTCTCTTACGTAGGGTCCAAGTCTCCTGGATCATGTTCGTTCCAAAAATCACGCTCCCGAAGATTTCATTCCGTTTGGACTCCGTTTGATATTCTTTTTCTGCGAAACTCTGAAATAGGCAAAAAACAACAATTCCGGGCTGGGCCTCCGGTTAATAGGTTAGTCCCAAAAATAATATAAAAGTGGATAATAAAGCCCAATATTGTCCAAAACAGTAGATAATATAGCATGGAGCAATCAAAAATTATAGATACATTGGAGACACATCAAGCATCCCCAAGCTTAATTCCTGCTCGTCCTCGAGTAGGTAATGATAAAAAAGATAATTTTTGATGTGGAATGCTACTTGGCATAATTTCAATGTAATTCTTCTTAATTGTGGTATGAATATTCAGATCCGAAAGATTCAAGATAAAAGTTCATATTGACATAAAAACAATAATACTTCAAGCATACTAACTAAGCAATTAGGTCCTCTCAAAATAACATGGCCAAAGAAAGTTCGTCCCTACAAAATCATCTAGTTTAGTCATGCTCCATTTTCATCACACAAGAATGCTCTCATCATGCACAACCCCGATGACAAGCCAAGCAATTGTTTCATACTTTAGTAATCTCAAACCTATAAACTTTCACGCAATATATGAGCGCGAGCCATGGACATAGCACTATGGGTGGAATAGAATATGATGATGGGGGTTATGTGGAGAAGACAAAAAAGGAGAAAGTCTCACATCAACGAGGCTAATCAATGAGCTATGGAGATGCCCATCGATTGATGTTAATGCAAGGAGTAGGGATTGCCATGCAACGGATGCACTAGAGCTATAAATGTATGAAAGCTCAACAAAAGAAACTAAGTGGGTGTGCATCCAACTTGCTTGCTCACGAAGACCTAGGGCACTTGAGGAGGCCCATTGTTGGAATATACAAGCCAAGTTCTATAATGAAATATTCCCACTAGTATATGAAAGTGACAAAACAAGAGACTCTCTATCACGAAGATTATGGTGCTACTTTGAAGCACAAGTGTGGCAAAGGATAGTAGCATTGTCCCTTCTCTCTTTTTCTCTCTTTTTTTGGGCCTTCTCTTTTTTATGGCCTTTCTCTCTTTTTTTATTCCTCACTTGGGACAATGCTCTAGAAAATGATGATCATCACACTTATATTTATTTACAACTCAATGATTACAACTCGATACTAGAACAAAGTATGACTCTATATGAATGCCTCTGGCGGTGTACCGGGATATGCAATGAATCAAGAGTGACATGTATGAAAGAATTATGAACGGTGGCTTTGCCACAAATACTATGTCAACTACATGATCATGCTAAGCAATATGACAATGATGAATGTGTCATGATAAACGGAATGGTGGAAAGTTGCATGGCAATATATCTCGGAATGGCTATGGAAATGCCATAATAGGTAGGTATGGTGGCTGTTTTGAGGAAGATATAAGGAGGTTTATGTGTGAAAGAGCATATCATATCACGGGGTTTGGATGCACCGGCGAAGTTTGCACCAACTCTCAATGTGAGAAAGGGCAATGCCGGTACCGAAGAGGCTAGCAATGATGGAAGGGTGAGAGTGTGTATAATCCATGGACTCAATATTAGTCATAAAGAACTCACATACTTATTGCAAAAATCTACAAGTCATCAAAAACCAAGCACTACGCGCATGCTCCTAGGGGGATAGATTGGTAGGAAAAGACCATCGCTCGTCCCCGACCGCCACTCATAAGGAGGACAATCAAAGAACACCTCATGTTTCAAATTTGTTACATAACGTTTACCATACGTGCATGCTACGGGACTTGCAAACTTCAACACAAGCATTTCTCAAATTCACAACTACTCAACTAGCACGACTTTGATATTATTACCTTCATATCTCAAAACAATCATCAAGCATCAAACTTCTCTTAGTATTCAACACACTCATAAGAAAGTTTTTACTAATCTTGAATACCTAGCATCGTAGGATTATTTAAGCAAATTACCATGTTATTTAAGACTCTCCAAATAATCTAAGTGAAGCATGAGAGATCAATAGTTTCTATAAAACAAATCCACCGCCGTGCTCTAAAAGATATAAGTGAAGTACTAGAGCAAAACTATATAACTCAAAAGATATAAGTGAAGCACATAGAGTATTCTAATAATTTCCAAATCATGCATGGCTCTCTCAAAAGGTGTGTACAGCAAGGATGATTGTGGTAAACTAAAAAGCAAAGACTCAAATCATACAAGACGCTCCAAGCAAAACACATACCATGTGGTGAATAAAAATATAGCTCCAAGTAAAGTTACCGATGGAAGTAGACGAAAGAGGGAATGCCTTCCAGGGCATCCCCAAGCTTTGGCTTTTTGGTGTCCTTAGATTATCTTGGGGGTTCCATGGGAATCCCCAAGCTTGGGCTCTTGCCACTCCTTGTTCCATAATCCATCAAAATCTTTCACCCAGAACTTGAAAACTTCACAACACAAAACTCAACAGAAATCTCGTGAGCTCCGTTAGCGAAAGAAAACAAAACACCACTTCAAGGTACTGTAATGAACTCATTCTTTATTTATATTGGTGTTAAACCTACTGTATTCCAACTTCTCTATGGTTTATAAACTATTTTACTAGCCATAGATTCATCAAAATAAGCAAACAACACACGAAAAACAGAATCTGTCAAAAACAGAACAGTCTGTAGTAATCTGTAACTAACGCAAACTTATGGAACTCCAAAAAATAATCCAAAATAGGACGACCTAGGAAATTTGTTTATTGATCAGCAGCAATTGGAATCAGTATTTTATCACGTTCTGGTGATTTTTAACAATTGTTTTCGTGAACAGAAAGTTTCTGAAAATTTCTGCAAGATCAAATAACTATCATCCAAGAAGATCCTATAGGTTTAACTTGGCACAAACACTAACTAAAACATAAAAACACATCTAACCAGAGGCTAGACCAAAGATTTATTCCTAAACAGAAGTAAAAAGCAAAAAACTAAAAATAAAATTGGGTTGCCTCCCAACAAGCGCTATCGTTTAACGCCCCTAGCTAGGCATAAAAGCAAGGATAGATCTAGGTATTGCCATAATAGTGGTATGGCAAGTCATGAAATCTTTTTTCATATTCTCTACGTTCAGCAGCAAGTTTTCTTTGAGGCAAGCAAAAATAATCAAAAGGGCTAAATTTAATGGGACAAAAGTCCCCAAGATCAATCCCGGGAGGTATGGGTTCCTCCCTAGGCCCTTTATATTGCACAACCAATTCATCATTACAAGCATTCTTTTAGCAAAAAGTCACAAGCCTTTGTTCAAGAGGAAAACCTCCATTATTCTGAATAGCAAAATCATCATTAAGCTCGGAAATTCTATCAACTAGAACATCGGCGGGAACCTTTATCCTAAGATTTTCATTATAAGCAATATGATCCAGAGATTGTAAACGCATCATGTCTTCTTGATTAAAAAGGATAGCTTCAATGGGAGGATGACTAGCATCTACCCTATAATGCGCAAAGATTTCTTTGGCCTCTTTTATTATGAATCTAAACTCATGAGCCAAAAAGATAGTGGCGGCACGCTTAACAGAAGAATGCTCAATATTAGAGAATTCTAGGAAAATTCTTTGTATGCAAGGATGCATGTGCATAAATTGCCTTTCAAGTTCAACTATAAGCATGGCAATAGCGTCCGCAAGACTACTAGTTCTATGGAGAATAGAACCGCCCATAGAAGGCAAAGCACCGGCACAAGTAAAGAAATCTTGAATAACTCCTTTTCCAATAATATTACCACTACCAATTCGAAATCTTTTTGTATGCAAGGTAGGGGTTCTTCAGCAGGAGCATCAGAATTTTCTATGATATTATTATTGTCCATATCGGCAATAATTTCCCCAATTTCAGACATAACGACAGAGAGAATGAGGGGCAAAAAGAAGAAGGCGAACGAAAAAGAGAGGGCGAATAAAATGGCAACGGTGAAGTGGGGGAGAGGAAAACGAGTGGCAAATGGCAAATAATGTAATGCGGGAGATAAGGGATTGTGATGGGTACTTGGTATGTTGACTTTTGCGTAGACCTCCCCGGCAACGGCGCCAGAAATGGCTCGTTGTCAGGAGTCCAAATCTTGACTTGACCTTGCGTAACCTCCCCGGCAATGGCGCCAGAAATCCTTCTTGCTACCTCTTGAGAACTGCGTTGGTTTTCCCTTG
This sequence comes from Aegilops tauschii subsp. strangulata, assembly GCF_002575655.3. Taxonomy (NCBI): domain Eukaryota; kingdom Viridiplantae; phylum Streptophyta; class Magnoliopsida; order Poales; family Poaceae; genus Aegilops; species Aegilops tauschii. The sequence goes on along the minus strand of NC_053041.3, from coordinate 262,507,628 downwards.
AAGAGGAAAGGGTGATGCAGCAAAGTAGCGTAAGTATTTCCCTTAGTTTTTGAGAACCAAGGTATCAATCCAGTAGGAGGCTATGCGTGAGTCCCTCGTACCTACACAAAACAGATAACTCCTCGCAACCAACGCGATAAGGGGTTGTCAATCCCTTCACGGTCACTTACGAGAGTGAGATCTGATAGATATGATAGGATAATATTTTTGGTATTTTTGTGATAAAGATGCAAAGTAAAATAAAAAGCAAAGGAAATAACTAAGTGTTAGAAGATTAATATGATGAAGATAGACCTGGGGGCCATAGGTTTCACTAGTGGCTTCTCTCAAGAGCATAAGTATTTTACGGTGGGTGAACGAATTACTGTTGAGCAATTGACAGAATTGAGCATAGTTATGAGAATATCTAGGTATGATCATGTATATAGGCATCACGTTCGAGACAAGTAGATCGACTCCTGCCTGCATCTACTACTATTACTCCACTCATCGACCGCTATCCAGCATGCATCTAGGGTATTAAGTTCATGAAAACAAAGTAACGCCTTAAGCAAGATGACATGATGTAGAGGGATAAATTCATGCAATATGATAAAAACCCCATCTTGTTATCCTCGATGGCAACAATACAATACGTGCCTTGCTGCCCCTAATGTCACTGGGAAAGGACACCGCAAGATTGAACCCAAAGCTAAGCACTTCTCCCATTGCAAGAAAGATCAATCTAGTAGGCCAAACCAAACTGATAATTCGAAGAGACTTGCAAAGATAACCAATCATGCATAAGAGAATTCAGAGAAGATTCAAATATTGTTCATAGATAAACTTGATCATAAACCCACAATTGATCGGTCTCAACAAACACACCGCAAAAAGAAGATTACATCGAATAGATCTCCACGAGAGAGAGGGGGAGAACATTGTATTGAGATCCAAAAAGAGAGAAGAAGCCATCTAGCTAATAACTATGGACCCGAAGGTCTGAGGTAAACTACTCACACTTCATCGGAGAGGCTATGGTGATGATGTAGAAGCCCTCCGTGATGGATGCCCCCTCCGGCGGAGCTCCGAAACAGGCCCCAAGATGGGATCTCGTGGGTACAGAAGGTTGCGACGGTGGAATTAGGTTTTTGGCTCCGTATCTGATCGTTTGGTGGTACGTAGGTATATATAGGAGGAAGAAGTATGTCGGTGGAGCAACAGGGGGCCCACGAGGGCGGAGAGCGCACCCTGGGGGGTGGGCGCGCGCCCTACCTCCTGGCCTCCTCGAAGCTTCTCTCACGTAGGTTCCAAGTCTCCTGGATCATGTTCGTTCCAAAAATCACGCTCCCGAAGGTTTCATTCCGTTTGGACTCCGTTTGATATTCTTTTTCTGCGAAACTCTGAAATAGGCAAAAAACAACAATTCTGGGCTGGGCCTGCGGATAATAGGTTAGTCCCAAAAATAATATAAAAGTGGATAATAAAGCCCAATATTGTCCAAAATAGTAGATAATATAGCATGGAGCAATCAAAAATTATAGATACGTTGGAGACGTATCAATGATCGGGTGTGATAAGCTCTACGTTCACATACAACGGGTGTAAGCCAGTTTTGCACACGCAGAATACTCGGGTTAAACTTGACGAGCCTAGCATATGCAGATATGGCCTCGGAACACTGAGGCCGAAAGGTCGAGCGTGAATCATATAGTAGATATGATCAACATAGTGATGTTCACCATTGAAAACTACTCCATCTCACGTGATGATCGGACATGGTTTAGTTGATTTGGATCACGTGATGGCTTAGATGATTAGAGGGATGTCTATCTAAGTGGGAGTTCTTAAGTAATATGATTAGTTGACCTGTAATTTATCATGAACTTAGTCCTGATAGTATTTGCATAACTATGTTGTAGATCAATAGCTCGCGATGTAGCTCCCCGTTTATTTTTTGATATGTCCCTAGAGAAAAACTATGTGAAAGATGATAGTAGCAATGATGCGGACTAGGTCCGTGATCTGAGTATTATCCTCATTGCTACATAGAACAATTATGACCTTGATGCACCGCTAGGTGACAGACCTATTTCAGGAGCAGATGGAGACGTTATGAATGTTTGACAAGCTCGGTATGATGACTACTTGATAGTTTAGTGCACCATGCTTTACGGCTTAGAACCGGGACTTCAAAAAAGTTTTGAACACCACGGAGCATATAAGATGTCCCAAGAGTTGAAATTGGTATTTCATACTCATGCCCGTGTCAAGAGGTATGAGACCTCTGACAGTACTTTGCCTACAAGATGGAGGAGAATAGCTCAACCAGTGAGTATGTGCTCAGATTATCTGGGTACTACAATTGCTTGAATCAAGTGGGAGTTAATCTTCCAGATAAGATAGTAATTGACAAAGTTCTCTAGTCACTATCACCAAGTTACTAGAACTTCGTGATAAACTATAATATGCAAGGGATGACAAAAGTAATTCCCGAGCTCTTCGCGATGCTGAAATCGGCGAAGATAGAAATCAAGAAATAGCATCAAGTGTTGATGGTTAACAAGACCACTAGTTTCAAGTAAAGGACAATGGGATAGAAAGGGAACTTCAAGAAGAGTGACAAGCAAGTTGTCACTCCCGTGAAGAAACCCAAAGCTAGACTCAAGCTTGAAACTGAGTGCTTCTACTGCAAAGGAAATGGTAACTGGAAGTGGAACTGCCCTAGATACTTGGCGGATAAGAAGGATGGCAAAGTGAACAAAGGTATATTTGATATACATGTTATTGATGTGTACCTTACTAGTGTTTATAGCAACCCCTCGGTATTTGATACTGGTTCAGTTGCTAAGAGTAGTAACTCAAAACCGGAGTTGCAAAATAAACAGAGACTAGTTAAGGACGAGGTGACGATGTGTATTGGAAATGATTCTAAGGTTGATAAGATCACCATCGCACACTCCTTTTTTACCTTAGGGATTAGTGTTGAACCTAAAATAAATGTTATTTGGTGTTTGCGTTGAGCATGAATATGATTGGATCATGTTTATTGCAATACGGTTATTCATTTAAGTCAAAGAATAATTGTTGTTCTATTTACATGAATAAAGCCTTCTATGGTCATACACTCAATGTAAATGGTTTATTAAATCTCGATCGTAGTGATACACATATTCATTATATTGAAGCCAAAAGATGAAAAGTTAATAATGATAGTGCAACTTATTTGTGGCACTGCCGTTTAGGTCATATTGGTGTAAAGCGCATGAAGAAACTCCATGCTGATGGGCTTTTGGAATCACTTGATTGTGAATCACTTGATGCTTGCGAACCATGCCACATGGGCAAGATGACTAAGACTCCGTTCTCCGGAATAATGGAGCGAGCAACAGACTTGTTGGAAATAATACATACTGATGTATGCGGTCCGATGAGTGTTGATGCTCACGGCGGGTATCGTTATTTTCTTACCTTCACAGATGATTTGAGCAGATATGGGTATATCTACTTGATGAAACATAAGTCTGAAACATTTGAAAAGTTTCTACGATCTGATCGCGGAGGAGAATATTTGAGTTACGAGTTTGGTCTTCATTTGAAACAATGTGGAATAGTTTCGCAATTCACGCCACCTGGAACACCACAGCGTAATGGTGTGTCCGAACATCGTAACCGTACTTTATTGGATATGGTGCGATTTATGATGTCTTTTACCGATTTACCACTATCGTTTTGGGGTTATGCATTAGAGACAGCTGCATTCACGTTAAATAGGGCATCATCTAAATCCGTTGAGACGACAACATATATATTGTGGTTTAGCAAGAAACCTAAGCTGTCATTTCTTAAAATTTGGGGCCGTGATGCTTATGTGAAAAAGTGTCAACCTGATAAGCTCGAACCCAAATCGGAGAAATGCGTCTTCATAGGATACCCAAAGGAAATTGTTGGGTACACCTTCTATCACAGATCCGAAGGCAAGTTCGTTTCTAAGAATGGATCCTTTCAAGAGAAGAAGTTTCTCTCAAAAGAAGTGAGTGGGAGGAATGTAGAACTTGATGAGGTAATTGTACCTTCTCCCGAATTGGAAAGTAGTTCATCACAGAAAATAGTTCCAGTGATTCCTACACCAATTAAGTGAGGAAGCTAATGATGATGATCACGAAACTTCAGATCAAGTTACTACCGAACCTCGTAGGTCAACCAGAGTATGGTCCGCACCAGAGTGGTACGGTAATCCTTTCTGGAAGTCATGTTACTAGACCATGACGAACCTACGAACTATGAGGAAGCGATGATGAGCCCATATTCCATGAAATGGCTTGAGGCCATGAAATCTGAGATGGGGTCCATGTATGAGAACAAAGTATGGACTTTGATTGACTTGCCCGATGATCAGCAAGCCATTGAGAATAAATGGATCTTCAAGAGGAAGACGGACGCTGATAGTAGTGTTACTATCTAGAAAGCTCGAATTGTCGCAAAAAGTTTTCGACAAGTTCAAGGTGTTGACTATGATAAGATTTTCTCACTCGTAGCGATGCTTAAGTCTGTCCGGATCATGTTAGCAATTGCCACATTTTATGAAATCTGGCAAATGGATGTCAAAACTGCATTCCTTAATGGATTTATTAAAGAAGATTTGTATATGATACAACCAGATGGTTTTGTCAATCCTTAAGGCGCTAACAAAATATGCAAGCTCAAGCGATCCATCTATGGACTGGTGCAAGCATCTCGGAGTTGGAATATACGCTTTGATAAGTTGATCAAAGCATATAGTTTTATACAGACTTGCGGTGAAGCATGTATTTACAAGAAAGTGATTTGGAGCACTACAGCATTTCTGATAAGTATATGTGAATGAAATATTGTTGATCGGAAATGATGTAGAATTTTCTGGAAAGCATAAAGGAGTGTTTGAAAGGAGTTTTTCAAAGAAAGACCTCAGTGAAGTTGCTTACATATTGAGCATCAAGATCTATAGAGATAGATCAAGACGCTTGATATTTTTTTCAATGAGTACATACCTTGACAAGTTTTTGAAGGAATTCAAAATGGAACAGTCAAAGAAAGAGTTCTTGCCTGTGTTGCAAGGTGTGAAGTTGAGTAAAGACTCAAAACCCGACCACGGTAGAAAATAGAGAGAGAATGAAAGTCTATAAAGTATGCCATGTTGTGTACCAGGCCTATTGTATACCCTGCCCTAAGTTTGGCAAGGGAGTACAATTTTGATCTAGGAGTAGATCACTGGACAGCGGCCAAAATTATCCTTAGAGGGCTAAGGAAATACTTCTCGGTTATAGAGGGGATAAAGAGTTCGTCGTAAAGAGTTATGTCGATGCAAGATTTGACACCGATCTGGATGACTCTAAGTCACAATCCGGATACATATTGAAAGTGGGAGCAATTAGCTAAAGTAGCTCCCTGCAGAGCATTGTAGACATAGAAATTTGCAGAATACATACGGATCTGAATTTGGCAGACCCGTTGACTAAACTTCTCTCACAAGCAAAACATGATCACACCTTAGTACTCTTTGGGTGTTAATCACATGGCGATGTGAACTAGATTACTGACTCTAGTAAACCCTTTGAGTGGTTGGTCACATGGCAATGTGAACTATGGGTGTTAATCACATGGTGATGTGAACTATTTGTGTTAAATCACATGGTGATGTGAACTAGATTATTGACTCTAGTGCAAGTGGGAGACTGAAGGAAATATGCCCTAGAGGCAATAATAAAGTTGTTATCTATATTTCCTTATATCATGATAAATGTTTATTATTCATGCTAGAATTATATTGACCGGAAACTTAGTACATGTGTGAATACATAGACAAACAGAGTGTCACTAGTATGCCTCTACTTGACTAGCTCGTTAATCAAAGATGGTTAAGTTTCCTAGCCATGGACAAAGAGTTGTCATTTGATAAACGGGATCACATCATTAGAGAATGATGTGATTGACATGACCCATCCGTTAGCTTAGCACGATGACCGTTTAGTATGTTGCTATTGCTTTCTTCATAACTTATACATGTTCCTGTGACTATGAGATTATGCAACTTCCGAATACCGGAGGAACACTTAGTGTGCTATCAAACGTCACAACGTAACTGGGTGATTATAAAGATGCTCTACAGGTGTCTCCGATGGTGTTTGTTGAGTTGGCATAGATCAACATTAGGATTTGTCACTCCGAGTATCGGAGAGGTATCTCTGGGCCCTCTCGGTAATGCACATCACTATAAGCCTTGGAAGCATTGTGACTAATGAGTTAGTTGCGGGATGATGCATTACGGAACGAGTAAAGAGACTTACAGGTAACGAGATTGGACTAGGTATTGAGATACCGACGATCGAATCTTGGGCAAGTAGCATACCAATGACAAAGGGAACTAACGTATGTTGTTGTGTGGTTTGACCGATAAAGATCTCCGTAGAATATGTAGGAACCAATATGAGCATCCAGGTTCCGCTATTGGTTATTGATCGGAGATGAGTCTCGGTCATGTCTACATAGTTCTCGAACCCGTAGGGTCCGCACGCTTAACGTTCGGTGACGACCGGTATTATGAGTTTATGTGTTTTGATGTACCGAAGGTAGTTCATAGTCCAGGATATGATCACGAACATGACGAGGAGTCTCGAAATGGTCGAGACATAAAGATCGATATATTGGATGACTATGTTTGGACATCGGAATGGTTTCGGGTGAGTTCGGGCATTTACCGAAGTACCGGGGGGGTTACCGAAACCCCCCGGGAAGTATATGGGCCTTATTGGGCCATAGTTGGAGAGAGGAGAAGGGAGCCTAGGAGGGGGTGCGCCCCCCCCCCAAGCCCAATCCGAATTGGGTGGGGGCCGCCCCCCCTTTCCTTCCTCCTTCCTCCCCCTTCCTTCCTCTCATAGTCCAATTAGGGAAGGGGGGAATCCTACTCCTGGTGGGAGTAGGACTCCTCCAGGGCGCGCCATAGAGGGACGGCCCTCCCCCCTCCTCCACTCCTTTATATACGGGGGAGGGGGCACCTCATAGACACACAAGTTGATCATTGTCTTAGCCGTGTGCGGTGCCCCCTCCACCATAATCCACCTCGGTCATATCGTCGTAGTGCTTAGGTGAAGCCCTGCGCCGGTAGCTTCATCATCATCATCATCACGCCATCGTGCTGACGAAGCTCTCCCTCGACACTCAGCTGGATCGAGAGTTCGTGGGACGTCACCGAGCCGAACGTGTGCAGATCGCGGAGGTGCCGTACTTTCGATACTAGGATCGGTCGGATCGTGAAGACGTACGACTACATCAACCACGTTGTCATAACGCTTCCGCTTACGGTCTACAAGGGTACGTGGACTACACTCTCCCCTCTCGTTGCTATGCATCACCATGATAGATCTTGCGTGTGCGTAGGAATTTTTTTGAAATTACTGCGTTCCCCAACATTGCAAACGCCAAATGGTGCCGAATTTGCTATGTGCGGCGCCGGCATCAATCGATCGGTTGGTAGGGCGGGGAAAGAGTGAGTGAGAGAGTAAAGTTAGGGAGAGGGGAAATGGATAAGCTGGCTAAGCCATTGAGGAAGAGTTTGTCGCTCGTTCGGGCGGTCCACTACGTGGAGCGAACGCTTCCGCTGGGATGATTTGGCTCCAAGACCAGCTTTAAGGTTGGTGCATTTCGTCTAACGATGAGTAAGGCATTTGTTTCAAAATCCAAAAAATTGACGTCGGATTTTTATTAATTCTATTTATATTTGTGTCAATTGTTCGAACCAACCGATCGACCATCTAAAGGCCGATTAGATGGTCATAAAGTTGAATCTCGAGCAAATAAGTCTAGGCTCAGAAATGGATATTCGGCTCAAATTCGGTTTCATAGACATGATAGGATCTGGAACTTTGAACGTGCCAGTTCTTGTTGTTGGTGTAGTTATTAACTCCTGATCTCCTACTACAGTCGGGCGATGAACTTATTAATTACCAAGATCGAGTGGGTCTTTTTCCTGGATGCATGTAAGAGCATGATTAATAGTATATCCTGCTGCTGGCTATATGATCTTGTCACATCATTTATAGCCAAACTTATAGCTGCCAAGTATAATAGTTACATATAAATATGTACTACTTTGTTGATACATGGTTCATCTTCTCTCTTACAAAGTGTCTAGTAGCATGTGCTACAGTCGGCTGTTAATCAGTACCACCTCCGTGCTGGTTTATTGGTCTCCATTGTATTTTGTGCCAAATTTTGACCATGGATTTAACTAACAAAATATTTCTGCATGTCACCAAAAAATATATCACTGAAAAATATGTTCAAATATGAATCCAACGATATAACTTTTGTTGATATGCATTGATATTTTGTTAGTTAAATCTTTGGTCAAATTTTGCCACAAATTACAAAGAGACCAATAAACCAGGTCGAAGACAGTAGCTCGTTTCTCTTTTCTTTTCTCTCCCCTCTCCTCCAACCTATAAAAAATATATTAATATTTAAAGTCTTACAGTCCGTCTACGTTATCCTAATTTCGATGGCACGATCATGCGTGCGATCAAGGCGCACGTAGACAGCCGGGCAGAGTTTCGGATGCATGTTGATTGTGGCCCTTTGTTCTCGCCGGTTGGCCGCCTGGATCTGTGTATTCCGCATGTGAGTATTTGTAAGGCACGGGACGGGAATCACTCGAACTAGCTCGATGTCACACACGAATTCAAGTTCAGTATCTCGATTACATAGGAATTGTGGTTACAGAATGGGGAATTGCTGAAGAGAGGAACTAGGGTAAGCCGCCGCCGTCTGCCTTGATCCACTGGATGCCCATCCAGTCGTGGAACCCGCCTTATGTAGTGGTCGCAGCGCCTGGGCTTCACCTGGTCCACTCGGGTCCAGTGACGCGGGAGTTGGGCCTACGAGCCCGTGGTGGAGGTTGGGCAACAGCTGTGCCACGCGAGCTGCTGCCATGTGGGCCTGGTCCGTCAGTGACGTTGGCCGTCGTAGGGGCGCTGACATCTCCTCCTCCTTGGGATGAGGCTTGCCCCCAAGCCTCTGCACCAGGGAAGCCTGCTTGCAGCACCACTTTGTCCTCCCAAGTGTCCGCAAGCGCTGCTTGATCCAACCAGCGAACCAGGACTTGCTCCACGAGAGCACCGTTCTTCCGACTGCAGCGGTGTTGTAGAACTGCGACTGGCACCACTGTAATATTAGTAGGCTGGGGAAGAATAGCAGAGGTCGGCATACCCGGGCTGAGGCAATGGCGGAGCTGGGAGACGTGGAACACAGGGTGCACTTGAGAGTGCGCTGGCAGCTCCAACTGTAAGCGGCATCGTTGATCTTGGCAATGATGGGGAATGTCCCATAGTACTTGAAGGAGAGTTTGTGATTTGCTTGTCTCGGCACCGAATTTTGAATATATGGCTGCGACTTGAGATACACAGCATCGCGCACCTCGAAGACACATGGTGATCGGCGTTTGTCAGCCTGGGTCTTCATGTGTTGTTGCGCCCGATGCAAATGTTGTTGTAGCAGGTCCTGGACCACTGCTCTTTCTTCCAGCCACGCGTGGAGGGATGGGACAGTGCAGTCAGAAGTGGGTGCTAAACCCCATTGCCTGGGTTCATACCCGAACATCGCCTTAAATGGAGACATGCTGATGTTGGAGTGGTAAGGAGAATTGTACCAGAACTCTGCCGACGGAATCCAGTGACTCCAGCTGCTCGGGCAAGCGTGGACGAAGCAACGCAAGTAAGTTTCGACGCACTGGTTCACCCTCTCTGTCTGGTCGTCCGTCTGTGGGTTATTCACTGAGCTCATCCTCAAGTTAGTGCCGGCGTACTTGAAGAGTTGTCGCTAGAAATTGCTCGTGAAGACTGGACCCCGGTCAGACACAATTGAGCCGGGGAAGCCATGGATGCGGTATATGCTGGACATGTACAGGAGTGCCACCTTCGAAGCTGTATAAGGATGCGCCAGTGGTAGGAAGTGAGCGAATTTGGTCCTCTTGTCGACGACCACCCAGAGGCAATTTAACATTCCGGATTGCGGCAGGCCGTCGATGAAGTCCATCGTGATCATCTCCCACGACTGCTGTGGAATAGGCAATGGTTCCAACAGTCCCGGGGATGCTGACCTGTCTGGCTTGGCTTGTTGGCAAACTGGGCAACACCGCACGTATTGCAAGAAGTGCACCTTCATATTAGGCCAAGCAAACAAGCGACGGATGCGACAGAAAGTGGCTGGGAATCCACTGTGCTCCCCCATGGGGCTGTCATGAAAGGCTAAGATGATGCGTTGTTGCAAAGTCGTCGAACCCCCGAGCCATATCCGGTCGCGAAAGTGGAAGATGTTGTTCTGCAGGGTGAATCGTTACTTGGGGTCTTCTCACAGAGCTAGTTGTTGAAGGAGTTTTTGAGCTTGGGGATTGCAATTATAGCTAGCCAACACATCATCCAACCAGCTGGGTTGGCAAGTGGTGATATCAAACAACAGTTCCGGGGACTGCGAGCGCGAGAGTGCGTCAGCCGCTGTATTGTCTGGCCCTTTCTTGTATCGAATGATATACCGCAGACCCAGCAACTTCGTGAAAGCTCTTTGTTGCCAAGGTGTTGTCAAACGCTGTTCTTCCAGATGAATAAGACTTTTTTGGTCTGTGAAGATGAAAAACTCACTGTGCTGCAGGTAGGGCCGCCACTGATCGATGGCGACCACAATAGCCAGATACTCTTTTTCATAGGTCGATAGGCCCTAGTAGCGCGGGCTCAAGCTCTTACTCGTGAATGCAATGGGATGTCCCTCCTATTGCAACACTACCCCGATACCCTTGTCGCATGCATCCGTCTCGATAGTGAAGGTTTTACTGAAATCTGGCATTGCCAACACCAGGGCTGACACCAATTGCTGCTTGAGCAGGTTAAAGGCTTGGTCGGTGTTGTCTGTCCAGACAAAGGGGACGCCCTTCTTCAAGAGATTGAACAGGGGACGGGCGATAATACCCGCGGACAAATCTGCGGTAATAACCTGCCAGTCCCAAGAAACGACGCACCTCCTTCGTGTCAGTAGGTGTTGGCCATGTTTCCACTGCTCTGATCTTTCCTGGTTCCGTGGACACTCCTTGGCTGCTGATGACGTGCCCCAAGTAGGATAGTTGCCGTTGTCCAAATTCACACTTGGATTTCTTCACTTTCCAATGATCTCTGCGCAAGAGTTCGAGAACCTGCTGAAGGTGAATCAGGTGATCCTCCCATGTCTTGTTGAAGACGAGAATGTCATCGAAGAAGAGCAGAACACAGTGCCTCAAGAGAGGGTGCATTGTGTCAGTCATTGCACCATTAAAAGTTCCGGGTCCTCCTGCCAGCCCGAACGAAAGAACTTTGAATTCGTACTGACCCGAGTGAGTCTGAAAGGCTGTTTTGAATTCCTCCCCTTCGGCCAAGCGAATCTGGTGATAACCGGTGCGCAAATCCAGCTTAGAGAACCACACCGCACCGTGCAACTCATCCAGCAGCTCCTCAATGATCGGCACTGGAAATTTTCTGACATGGGTCATCGCGTTGAGGTGCCTATAGTCCACACACATTCGCCAGGTTCCGTCTTTTTTCTTAACCAATACGACAGGAGAAGAAAACGTGTTGTGGCTGTGCTGGATTACTCCGGACTGCAGGAGCTCTTGGACTTGGCGTTTGATCTCAGACTTGTGCTTGGGTTTGTGCCTATAAGGCTTGATGTTGACTGGTTGTGCCCCTGGCATGAGAGGGATCGTATGATCACATGCTGTCTTAGGGGCAGCCCCTTAGGCTTGCCAAACACATCTTCAAATTCTGCCAATAGCGGTTGCAGACCAGGGGCTTCAGGCACTGGAGCACCTTGCTTCTCGTTGATTGGGTAGAGCAGACAGATATGCAGAAGGGCACCCTGCCGATGCAGCTGTTGTAACTGAGCATTGTTGATGACATGGCATTGAGTGGATTGAGCTTCGTGCCCAAACAAGCTAGCTGGACCGAGAGCTGTGGGAATACGCATGTGCTTGTTCCTCCAAGCAACAGTCATCGGGTTGTGTTGCTCCAGCCAATCCATCCCGAGGATGGCATCGTACACCCCGAGGGGCAAAATCTTCATATCCGTGACAAACTCTAGCCCTTGGGACGACCAGTGGCAAGCGGGGATAGAGGCCGAACAGAGTAGTTCACCCCCATCAGCCAATTTGACCCGACAAGGTTGGCGCAGAGCTTGGGCGCTTGACAGGCGCTTGGCCAGGCGCTGGTTGATGAAAGACGTGGAGCTCCCACTATCAACCAATATGAGCACCTCTTGATCTTGCATGGTAGCCAGCAGTTGGAATGCTTTGGGTGAAACTCCACCATCGAGAGCTGGGCGCGAGATAGCGTGGACTTGTTGGACTTCACCCTCGCGTCGTTGATGGTTTCAACACCGAAGAGCTCGAGCATTTCTTTGACCACGTGCAGTTGAACGGTGGTCGGGCAGACATGATCCTGTCCCCAGTGCTCGCCGCACTTGAAAATCCCCGAGCACGTCGGTAGTCCCTGAGAGCCTTGATCTTCGATGTGTCTGCTCATGCAGCATCGGTGCCATGGCGGTCCGTTGCAGGCACAACGGGCACCAGACACACCGGGGGAGGAGGCAGGGGCAGGGGCGTGCCCGCATGCGACGCAGTCTCCGGTGGTCGCGACAGGTTGCCGAAGACGCCGTCGACCACTTCCTCCTGAAGCAGGGCCAGCGCACACGCTGTATCCAAGTCCGGCGGCCGCTGGACGAGCACCACCGCTCGTATGTCCTTCCGTAGGCCCTCGACAAAATGCGTCAGAAAGTAGAAGGGGTGAATTGTATCAGAATAGGAGGATAAATGATTGATGATCAATTCAAAATGCTCTACGTATTGAGCGACTGAAGCAGTTTGGCGGACAGTATAAAACTTCCTGATCAGTGTTTGATGCCGATCGCGCCCGAAGCGAGTACAGAGACGTGTGGTAAAAGCATCCCAATCATAATCCCCGAGTCGCTTCTGAATGGATTGTAACCAAACAGAGGCTGCGCCCGAAAAATTTAGAGCAGCCATAGGGACCCAAAATGACGGTAAAATTCCAAACATCTGGAAATATTGCTCGCACAAAGTTTTCCGCAGATTCGGATTATCTCCCGTAAACTGGGGAAACGAAATGGACGGGTGAGTCTGTCCCAGTCCCGAGAGGAGTTGGCTTGCATGTGCAAAGGGTGACAGAGAGGAGGGAGAGGCCACCAAGGGTTTGAACTGACCTCGATGCCGAGGCAGGGGGCGGCTTCTGGAACGACACCGCAGGAGGCCCCCGTGGTAGGTTGAAGACGCCGTGGCCTGTTGGCCCTTGAGGAATGTCGACCGCGCCGATCCCGGGCCCGATGTGGGCGCCGGTCGTCGCTGGCGGGATGTGGCTCGGTGCTGGCGCTCGGCTCCCCTCGGTCTCCTTGAGTTGCGTGAGTTGGAGCGCCGCCACTGCGTCGCCCAGATCGGAGACGCGTTTCTCTAGATCGGGCCGCCAGTGGATGAGGTCGTCGATCTTGGCTGTGGACGCCTGGATCTCTGCGATGGCCTTGTTCTGGGCATTGAGCGTGTTGTCGAGGCGGTTGAGGTCTTCCTCAACCGCTGGATCCATGGCGACGAGTTGTGATCGTGCTTGTCGCAGACGCCTTGTCTCGATGATCTTGGCCAGAGTGGACAGTGGAAGGGGGAGGGTTTGGTCTCTGATACCAGATGTAAGGCACGGGATGGGAATCACTCGAACTAGCTCGATCTCACACATGAATTTGAGTTCAGTATCTCGATTACAGAGGAATTGTGGTTACAGAATGGGGAATTGCTAAAGAGAGGAACTAGGGTAAGCCGCCGCCGTCTGCCTTGATCCACTGGATGCCCATCCAGTCGTGAAACCCACCTTATGTAATGGTCGCCGCACCTGGGCTTCACCTGGTCCACTTAGGTCCAGTGACGCGGGAGTTGGGCCTTCGAGCCCGTGTTGGAGGTTGGGCAGCAGCTGTGCCACGCGAGCTGCTCCCCTGTGGGCCTGGCCCGTCAACGACGCTGGCCATCGTAGGGGTGCTGACAGTATTCAGCCACTTGTAGCGTCCATCAATCTTTGCTCTTGAACAGTCCATGCATTGGTGACTTGCATGCAGCTTGGGCATGCACGTGCTGGAATTTTGTCCATTTTGGGCCTAGCCCAATAGCAGTTTCAGAAATTCCTAATAAATCCTAGAGGCCCACGCAGCTCATCCGTGCAAGGAAAGAGGTGGAACAAAAGTTTAGTCCCATATTGCTAGTTTAGAGGGAGTTGGACCTCTTTATAAGGGAGGCTCTTTCTCCACATGTATGAGGAAGAGAACAAGAGGGACATCCACGTGCGCTCCTCCTCCGCCGCCCGCCTCGCCACACCACGCCTCGTCACAACGCGCTGCGGGTTGAGGGAATGAGCCGAGCCGATGTCTAAGTTTTTGCCACGCACGACGGGTATACGAAAGGTCACGCGGGAGCTAAAACGTTTTCTGTAATGGACACTGAATTCAAACGGCGCGCCTCTTCGGCCGCTGCCTATTTGCTTCGTCTCCCTCCGTTGCTTCACCTCCCGTCGCAGCCTGTTCGCGTCCCTCTCATGTGCCTATAAAATGGAGGTCGCTCCTCCCAGAGAGACACACCAGAACAACGCAACCCTCTCGCCTCCAAGTTCCTGACCACTGAGCTACTACTACGATCTTCCTCATCCCGGCTTGCGGCGTGCACCGCAGGTCGGGACAGTAGGCCTCCGGAACCACACCTTTTGAGTCCTGTACGGGAGAAGGGTGATAAGGTTTTTGGGGAGCGCTCCACGCGACTACTGGCTTCTTCATCACGGACTCCGACGACTTCTTCCCCGACGTCGACTACCTCAGCAATGACATGGCTGGAGAGGATGTCGATCCCAAGTCCAGTGCTTCTGCTGCTGCTGTCCCGTACGTGTTCTTGCTCTTTCTGTTAGATGTCATGTCACAGTTCTTTGCTCTAGTTTCTGCCCTACATATGTTAGGTTCTACTTCATATATGCAACTTCATCTAGTGTCTGTTCTAGATGTGTTTAGTTCAAGTTCATATATGCAGATGCTTTTTACCTTCTCTCTGTCAGAACGCATGACTTGTTTTATCTCTACTATATTAGTCATGCTTTATCTAGTATTTCTGTTAATAAAATCATTTGGTAAATTTCTCATATTTCCAACAATCCAAAAACCTTATTATAGGCAATTTACCCCAAGTGGTTTTGTTGCTTCCATGAGACCTCCTATGTTTGAGGGTATCCACTATAAGAGGTGGCGCGTGAGAGCAGTCTGATGGTTTCAAACCATGAGTTGCTATGACGCCACTCTTGGCAAACCTGAAGGGGAGCTTGATGCTCAACAGGCACAAGCCTTTCAGAAAATGGATACTCTGTTTAAGGCTGCTCTCTTGAGTGTTCTTGGTGAGAACATAGTTGATTCTTATGCGTCAATTGATAATGGAAAAGATATGTGGGATGCACTCGAGGCCAAGTTTGGGGTCTCGGATGCTGGCACTGAGCTGTACATCATGGAGCAATTCTATGATTACAGGATGACTGAAGAGCGCTCCATGGTTGAGCAAGCTCATGAGATACAGTCATTTGCTAGAGAACTTGAGCACTTCAGTTATATGCTACCGGACAAGTTTGTTGCCGGAGGTATCATCACTAAGCTTCCTCCTTCGTGGAGGAACTTTGCTACCTTACTGAAACATAAGAGACAGGAGTTTTCCATCCCGGATCTCATTGGCACTCTTAATGTGGAAGAAAAGGCAAGAGCAAAGGACACGCGTGCTCGAGGTATTGAGGGAGGGTCTAGTGCCAATCTGGTACAGAAGAAGAACTTCCAGCCCCACAAGTTCAAGAACAAGGGCAAGTTTGATGGTAAAGCAAAGTTTGATGGGAAGAACAAGGTTGTGCAACACACGAACTTCAAGAAGAAGAATGACAAGAAGAAAGGTGTTTGTCATGTGTGCGGGGATCCTGATCATTGGGCTCCTAGTTGCCCTAATCGCTATGACAAGCGTCATCCTGGGAAAGGCGGCAAGACCGCTAATGTTGTCATTGGAGACACTGACATGAAGGATGATGGGTATGGTATATTTCCCACTATTCTTTCAGTATGTCATTCTCCTGATTGGTTGATTGACACGGGTGCTAATGTGCATGTATGCGGTGATATTTCCATGTTTTATCAGACCGCAGGGACTTCAACCGTGCTGATGGGCAACGGTTCAAGTGCTTCTGTTCGTGGTGTTGGCACGGTCGATCTGAAGTTTACTTCGGGGAAGATCGTGCGGCTGAAGAACGTGCATTATGTCCCCTCCGTCAATAAAAATCTTGTTAGCGGATCTCTTCTGTGTAGAGATGGCTATAAGCTTGTCTTTGAGTCGAATAAATTTGTAATATCCAAGTATGGAACCTTTGTTGGTAAAGGCTATGAGTCAGGAGGCCTGTTTCGTTTATCCTTATCAGATGTTTGCAATAAAGTTGTTAATCATGTTTGCAACAATAGTGAATCAAATGTGTGGCATTCACGTCTTTGTCATGTTAACTTTGGTTGCATGTCGAGACTAGCAAAGTTGAACTTAATCCCTAGTTTCACCACTGCCAAGGGATCTAAGTGTCAAGTTTGTGTGCAAGCTAAGCAACCTCATAAGTCTCACACGACTGCGGAAACGAGAAATCTGCACTACTAGAGCTCATACATTCAGATCTATGTGAAATGAATGGTGTTTTGACAAAAGGTGGAAAGAAATATTTCATGACGTTAATTGACGACTCCACTAGATATTGTTGTGTGTATCTTCTGAAATCTAAGGATGAGGCTTTGAACTTTTTCAAGATCTATAAAGCTGAAGTGGAAAACCAACTTGATCGAAAAATTAAGAGGCTTAGGTCCGACCGTGGTGGAGAGTATTTTTCCAATGAATTTGATGCTTTTTGTGCGGAACATGGTATAATCCATGAGAGGACGCCTCCCTACTCACCTCAGTCAAATGGGGTGGCCGAAAGAAAGAACCATACTCTAACTGATTTGGTTAATGCCATGTTAGACACATCGGGTCTCTCCAAGGCATGGTGGGGGGAGGCGATATTGACAGCATGTCATGTCCTAAACCGAGTCCCCACAAAGAACAAAGAGATAACTCCATTTGAGGAATGGGAGAAGAAAAGGTTAAAACTCTCTTATCTGCGAACATGGGGTTGTTTGGCGAAAGTCAATGTTCCAATTCCAAAGAAGCGGAAGCTTGGACCAAAGACCGTGGATTGTGTTTTTCTGGGATATGCTTTTCATAGCATTGGCTATAAATTCTTGGTTGTAAAATCTGAGGTACCTGACATGCATGTCGGTACGATCATGGAGTCGAATGATGCGACTTTCTTCGAAGATATCTTTCCCATGAAGGATATGGCTACCTCATCTAATCAGGAGATGCCTAGTTCATCGAATCAGGAACCAGTTACAATTACCAAACCTGCCATTTCGATGGAACACTTTGAAAGTCCTGTGGAGGAAAACAATGAAGTTACTACTAGGAGCAAGAGACAGAGGACTGCAAAGTCCTTTGGTGATGATTTTCTTGTGTATCTCATAGATGACACTCCCAGTTCTATTTCAGAGGCCTATGCATCTGAAGATGCTGACTACTGGAAGGAAGCGGTTCGTAGCGAGATGGATTCCATCTTGGCGAATGAAACTTGGGAGATAACTGATCGTCCTTATGGGTGCAAACCTATAGGATGCAAATGGGTATTCAAGAAGAAGCTTAGGCCTGATGGTACTATTGAAAAGTACAAGGCTCGGCTCGTGGCTAAGGGTTATACCCAAAAGGAAGGTGAAGACTTCTTTGATACTTACTCACCTGTGGCATGACTGACCACTATTCGAGTTCTACTTTCACTAGCTGCCTCACATGGTCTTCTCGTTCATCAAATGGATTTTAAGACTGCTTTCCTAAATGGAGAATTGGACGAGGAAATTTATATGGAACAACCAGATGGGTTTGTAATAGATGGTCAGGAAGGGAAAGTGTGCAAGTTATTGAAGTCTTTGTACGGACTTAAGCAAGCACCCAAACAGTGGCATGAGAAGTTTGAAAGAACTTTAACATCTGCAGGCTTTGTTGTAAACGAAGCTGACAAATGTGTGTACTATCGCCATGGTGGGGGCGAGGGAGTTATCCTTTGCTTGTATGTTGATGACATACTGATTTTCGGAACAAATCTGAATGTTATTAAGGAGGTCAAGGATTTCCTATCTCGTTGTTTTAAGATGAAGGATTTAGGAGTGGCTTATGTCATTCTGAACATCAAGTTGTTGAGAGACGATGATGGTGGGATTACATTGCTTCAATCTCACTATGTGGAAAAGATCTTGAGTCACTTTGACTACAGTGACTGCAAGCCCTCTCCAACACCATATGATGCTAGTGTGTTGCTTCGAAAGAATCGAAGAATTGCTAGAGACCAATTGAAGTATTCTCAGATTATTGGCTCGCTTATGTTCTTAGCCAGTGCTACAAGACCCGACATCTCTTTTGCTGTTAGCAAACTGAGTTGGTTTGTTTCAAAACCAAGAGATGTGCATTGGAAAGCTCTAAAGAGATTTTTGCGTTATTTGAAAGGTACTGCGAATTATGGAATTCACTACACTGGGCACCCAAAGGTGCTTGAAGGGTATAGTGACTCAAACTGGATCTCAGATGCTGATGAGATAAAGGCCACGAGCGGTTATGTATTCACTCATGGAGGTGGCGATGTTTCTTGAAAGTCTTGCAAGCAGACCATCTTAACGAGATCAACAGGAAGCAGAACTCACAGCACTAGATACAGCTACGGTCGAAGCAGATTGGCTTCGTCGGCTCTTGAATGACTTGCCGGTTGTTGAGAAACCTGTACCGGGTATCCTTATGAACTGCGACAATCAAACTGTGATCACGAAAGTAAGCAGCTCAAAGGATAACATGAAGTCATCAAGACACGTTCAGAGAAGGTTAAAGTCTGCCAGGAAAATGAAAAACTCCGGAGTTATTGCATTGGATTATATCCAAACGTCTAAAAATCTGGCAGATCCTTTTATTAAGGGTCTATCACGTAATGTGATAGATAATGCATCGAGAGAGATGGGTATGAGACCCACAATATGAGTTGTTCACAGTGGTAACCTATTCTTTGTGATCGGAGATCCCGTGAATTAGATGTGGAAGACAAGCTGTTGGTCAACTGAGAGGAGAGTATCCTTACTATTAACAATACCACTCGATGAAGATGCAATACTCTTCTAATTTGCATGGCAGGTTGATGTATATCTTAATGTGTTCTAAGTGGCTCTTTTAAGCAAAGATGTTGTCCTGCAGAACATCTTTTGAAGAACACACTTATATGAGTCTGATTGTTAAACGTCGCAATCTATGAGAGTATGGTTCTCTCTAGTAAACTCATGAAAGGTCTCGGAGTATGACGCATAAGCTCCACCCGCGGGGAAGACCCACGGTAGCCACGTATCGGTCAAGGCTTTATGTGAAGCTAGATTCGCAGAAAACTTGCAGTTCAAGGCCCAATCCACTGTTCAAGTTGCTTACTAGTGTAGCATAGAGTTCTAGGTGGAAGTTCAACTTAACAGTCTCCACTGCAGTACCGGTATATAAAACAGTGTTTTGGAACCAAAGGCAAATTTTGTGTGCCTCTGGGATCTGGTGGGGGATTGCTGGAATTTTGTCCATTTTGGGCTTAGCCCAATAGCAGTTTCAGAAATTCCTAATAAATCCTAGAGGCTCACGCAGCCCATTCGTGCAAGGCAAGAGGTGGAACAAAAGTTTAGTCCCACATTGCTAGTTTAGAGGGAATTGGACCTCTTTATAAGGGAGGCTCTTTCTCCCCATGTATGAGGATGAGAACAAGAGGGACATCCACGCGCGCTCCTCCTCCGCCGCCCGCCTCGCCACGACGCGCCGCGGGTTGCGGGAACGAGCCGATGTCTAAGTTTTTGCCACGCACGACGGGTATACGAAAGGTCACGCGGGAGCTGAAACGTTTTTTGTAGTGGACACTGAATTCGAACGGCGCGCCTCTTTGGCCGCTGCCTGTTCGCTTCGTCTCCCTCCGATGCTTCACCTCCCGTCGCAGCCTGTTCGCGTCCCTCTCATATGCCTATGAAATGGAGGTCGCTCCTCCCAGAGAGACACACCAGAACAACGCA
Source organism: Aegilops tauschii subsp. strangulata (assembly GCF_002575655.3). Taxonomy (NCBI): domain Eukaryota; kingdom Viridiplantae; phylum Streptophyta; class Magnoliopsida; order Poales; family Poaceae; genus Aegilops; species Aegilops tauschii. The sequence continues at coordinate 262,487,390 of NC_053041.3, read as the reverse complement.
ACCCTCTCGCCACCAAGTTCATGACCACTGAGCTACTGCTACGATCTTCCTCATCCCGGCTTGCGGCGTGCACCGCAGGTCGGGACAGTAGGCCTCCGGAACTGCACCTTTTGAGTCCTGTATGGGAGAAGGGTGATAAGGTTTTTGTGGAGCGCTCCGCGCGACTACTGGCTTCTTCATCACGGACTCCGACGACTACTTCCCGACGACGACTTCTTCCCTGACGTCGACTACCTCAGCAACGACATGGCTGGAGAGGATGTCGACCCCAAGTCCAGTCCAGTGCTTCTACTGCTGCTGTCCGTGTTCTTACTCTTTCTGTTAGATGTCATGTCACAGTTCTTTGCTCTAATTTTTGCCCTACATATGTTAAGTTCTATTTCATATATGCAACTTCATCTAGTGTCTGTTCTAGATGTGTTTAGTTCAAGTTCATATATGCAGATGCTTTTTACCTTCTCTTTGTTAGAACGCATGACTTATTTTATCTCTATCATATTAGTCATGCTTTATCTAGTATTTCTGTTAATAAAATCATTTGATAAATTGCTCATATTTCCAACAGCATGCAGATGCAGATATGACTCGCAGCCAATCTTTGCTCTTGAACAGTCCATGCATTGGTTCGATCGCTGGATTACATGATTATTAAGATCGATAGCCCGACGTTGTCGACAGGACGCACCGCGATGTTTTCAGGCATCGGCCTGATGGACTACTCGTCCGGCCTGATGCCGGAGCCCGGAGGACGTGCATGCCGGGGAGCGGCAGGCCGTCTGATCGGTGCCGAAAGCGCGCGCGGCAGGACCATGCATGCAAGATGCAACCACCGGTGAACGATCACGCCCGCGTGCCCGCCCAATAGTCGTGCGGCATGCCATGGGCCGCGCGACCGACGGATCAATGAGTGCACGAACGCCAGGCAAGCAAAGCAAATGGTGGTCGCGTCGCACGCGCGCGACACCATCGAGGGCTCGCCGTCGCCCGCGACCGCGAGCCGGTGGTGCAGGGGGCGAACGACACCAGCGGAGAGTGACCCGTCGTCTAACCGATGCACACGTGTCCAGCTCTGATCCGCCATGGTAGCGTGAAGCAAAAGTCCCGCGTCGGCTAGATCGCCACGCGCGCGCACGGGTTTTAGCTTGCGTCAGTCTTCGCTCCCCCAATCAGTCAGTCAGTGGGACGGTCACCAATTATACACTGCGACCGCCAAATGGCAATTCCTACTTTTTTTCGAGGAAAATGGACATTCGTACAATCCTACCCTACTTCCTACAGTAGATGTCTTATTGGGGGATGGTGGGGTCAACTGATCATTGCTGTAACTTTGCAGAGGATCGAAGCGTAGTGTCAAGGCAGTCCAACTCCAAGCGGATCAACAAACCGCTCGGAAATGTTCGAATATTCTCATAGCCATCCAACGCTGCTAAGCTAATCCGTCTCGAACGGTCCGGACTCCGGACAATCGAAAAGTCCCACGTATCGGCTCCATCAAGGAAAGGTATGGGGCAGTCCGAACGTTTGTTACGTGGAACTTTAACACCCTGGCCTATAAAAAAAACATTTGCATCCTTGGTTTTTTCATTCCATTCCTCCTCATGTGATCTATATTCGCGCTCCCGGAGATCGACACTGCTGCCGCATTGATGATCTGCAAGTCCATAGAGTTTACTTATAGCTTTATTAAGTAAGAGTATCGATTTCACAAGGAGCATAGAAAGTGGTATTTGCCTCTTGTAAAGGTTTACGAAGATGTGTCTGCAAGTTAATTATAGTCCAAAGCAAAGCGTAAATGACAATTCAAAGTGTTGCAAATGATTGGCAGCAGAAAGTAAAGTGCAAGATTGAAATAAAAGGCAAAAGAGAGTAAATGGAGAAGTTGAAACTAAATCCACAAAATCACCATAATTGTGTCATCACTAGCAAAAAGCCGCCAATTTTGGTGTTGGTCACAAAATGCACCAAACGCAACGCTAATTTTTCTTACAAAATGCCCCGAACGCCGCTTGACATCGAATTTGACGTGGCAAAACCTACCGGTGTGGCATGAAGGAAGGTGGTGGCAAAATGCTCGTTTGTGTCCCTAGATCCGGCCAGGGGCCTGGCCCCTAGCTCGCCGGCATGTTCACCGTTCCTGAATCACCCGTGTGTACGAGCATCAACTCCGGGGGCCTAGTCCTTCTCCTATGCGTGCGAGAGAGAGGGGGATGGGGCACACACACACACATAGAGGGGGTTAGAGAGAGAGAGAGAGGAGATACTACTGACGGCCGGGCCCCACATCCAATCAAATGGACTTTAGTTAGCACCGTAGCCCTTTGCCACATCATCCTCGGCGGGCAGGTCCAGTTGTCATAATCGGGGTTAACCAACCATTTATTGTTTTCTTCAATTCTTTTGAGCTGCACTGGGTGCATTTTGTGACCAACACCTATAGTGTTGGTTTTTTGCTAATGACGACACAATTATGAAGGTTTTATGGATTTAGCTAGAGAGGATGAAATCAATAGGTCTAGGGCGTTCTTAGCGGAGCTGGGATCCTCACTAGTATGTTTCTAACGTAACATATGCAAATGCATAGTTCTAGGTTCGGATAACTAAGATACTATGTATGTTTCTATAAGGAGGCAAAGCCATATATATATATATATATATATATATATATATATATGCATACATGCCGCAACCACGTATCCGCCACCACCATTCCTCGCCACAACAAATTACGGTAATAGTGATTATGAGTTTCCCATGAACATAGCTAAAGGCGGTCTTCAGTAATCCCTTAACGAATGAACATGAAAGGAGGGAGATAGCTTCTGTCACCGTTGTACATCCCCAAACCCACCATCACATCAATAGTAATAACCTTCACGCCCCTGTAACACCCCCAGTGTCATGCTACAGTAATCCCCTGTTAATGGTGCCATGTCATCATGTTACTGTTGCTAATCTTCACTTGATCCAAATCACAATTCTAATTCAAATCCAATCTAAAGTAAAAAATTCTTATTTGTCAGACATGTAATCTAAAATGTTCATCTTGTGCCAAATAATTCATCACAAATATTGGTGGTGAACCAACATTTTTGCAAAATGTCTAAGTGCCCTAAACTGGTTAAACAGTGGCTAAAACAAATAGATTTAATGCCTTTTTAAATTATAAAAGTGGCAAACTATTTCAAAAGCCTCTCAATCCTTTTTGGCAGTGCCAACTAGTGCAATTTAATTATGTGGCCAAGCCCCTCTTTTTCAGAATCCTTTTGGACATCTCAAATGTTGCAAAGCATTTTCTGTAAAAAGAAAAAAAATAGAAATGCAAAAAAGGGGAAAAGGAAACCCCCTGCCCCTGGGCCTAAGGCCACAGAGACAGGCCCAGCTCCCCTCCCCGGTCGCTCTCCCCTCCCTCCTGTTCCCCCGGTGCGTGCCGCTACAGGGGCACGTCCCCGCCCGACCACCTCGTCGGCGCCGACGCCCGGAGAGGATAAGGCCTCCATGCCCCCGGCGCCTCGGGCCCCACTCCCACTTCCCCAATCGCCTGCCCTCCCCCAGATCCACCTCTCCCCTCTCCATCTCCTTCGTTCTGGAGAGGAGACCGACGCGGTCGCCGCCGTTCTCCGTCGACCACGCGGCCACCGAGCCACTCCGACCTCGCTGATCTGTCCTGGAGCTCCAGCGTTGTCCTCCTCTTCGTCTGGTGCCCTTAGGTGGAACTGGGAAGCACCACTGACATCGCACGACCTCGCCCCCTTCCGCCTCTGTCGCCGGCAAGATCCCTCGATTCCGGCTACCCCTGCAGCTACTAACCCGTCAACGGCCTGTCTTGCGCTGCACGGTGAGCTCCCCTGCTTCCCCTCCTTCTCCATTTGCTCGCACGTGCCGCCTGGCCGAGCTCCTGCTGTTGCCGTGCTTCGGTGGCCGCAGATGAGCTCGCCGCCATAGCTTTCTTCGTGGTCATGGCCGTCCAAGCACACCGTTGTGCTCGGGGCACCCCAATGGTGCGGCCGATGCTTTAGATCGCTCGCACGCGCGCTAGGTCTTCGATTCCGCCGAGCCACCGTAGGTCACCGCCGCCGGCGACGTTGCAGCTCCCTGCTCCGGCCATCTCCGGTCGGTCCAGAGGCACCACTCGATGCGCTGCAGCCTCAGCTTTCGAACGCAAGTAGAACCACGCGTTTTGGTGCACCAGGGCGAAAACCCGAGCTGCTCCAGCGTTCGGCCGCCGCGTTTTGGCTCGCCGGAGCCATCTCCGGCGCGTCTCCAGCCGACGCCGACGTGGCTCAGTGGGCCCCGTCCCTGGGTCACTGACCCGTGGGCCCCAGGGGCCCGGCCGGCCTGTTGACCCGGTCCACCATGCTGACTAGACCGGCCCATGCAACTGACATATGGGGCCCACAGCCCTAATTAATGAAGTTAATTAAACTTAATTAGTTAACCTAATTATCCACTGACAGGTGGGGCCCAACTGCTAATTAACCTCATCTTAGTTTAGATAAATTATGTTAAGGCCTCTGTCTATGACTGATACGTCTCCAACGTATCTATATTTTTTATTGTTCAATGCTATTATATTATCTGTTTTGGATGTTTATGGGCTTTATTAAACACTTTTATATTATTTTTGGGACTAACCTATCGACCCAGAGCCCAGTGCCAGTTCATGTTTTTTCCCTTGTTTCAGTGTTTCGAAGAAAAGGAATATCAAACGGAGTCGAAACGGAATGAAACCTTCTGGAGAAGTTATTTTTGGAAGGAAAGCAACCTGATAGACTTGGAGTGCACGTCAGGAAAGAAACGAGGGAGCCACGAGGTAGGGGGCGCGCCCACCCCCCTAGGGCGCGCCCTCTACCCTAGTGGGCCCCTCGTGGCTCCCCTGACGTACTTCTTCCTCCTATATATATACCCATATACCCTAAAAACTTCGGGGAACAGAATAGATCGGGAGTTCCGCCGCCGCAAGCCTCTGTAGCCACCAAAAACCTCTCGAGACCCTATTCCGGCACCCTGCCGGAGGGGGAAACCCTCACCGGTGGCCATCTTCATCATCCCAGCGCTCTCCATGACGAGGAGGGAGTAGTTCACCCTCGGGGCTGAGGGTATGTAGCAGTAGCTATGTGTTTGACCTCTCTCTCTCTCTCTGTCGTGTTCTTGATTTGGCACGATCTTGATGTATCGCGAGCTTTGCTATTATAGTTGGATCTTATGATGTTTCTCCCCCTCTACTCTCTTGTAATGGATTGAGTTTTCCCTTTGAAGTTATCTTATCGGATTGAGTCTTTAAGGATTTGAGAACACTTGATGTATGTCTTGCCGTGCTTATCTGTGGTGACAATGGGATATCACGTGATCTACTTGATGTATGTTTTGGTGATCAACTTGCGGGTTCAGTGACCTTGTGAACTTATGCATAGGGGTTGGCACACGTTTTCATCTTGACTCTCCGGTAGAAACTTTGGGGCACTCTTTGAGGTTCTATGTGTTGGTTGAATAGATGCATCTGAGATTGTGTGATGCATATCATATAATCATGCCCACGGATACTTGAGGTGACATTGGAGTATCTAGGTGACATTAGGGTTTTGGTTGATTTGTGTCTTAAGGTGTTATTCTAGTACGAACTCTAGGGCTGTTTGTGACACTTATAGGAATAGCCCAACGGATTGATTGGAAAAAATAACTTTGAGGTGGTTTCGTACCCTACCATAATCTCTTCGTTTGTTCTCCGCTATTAGTGACTTTGGAGTGACTCTTTGTTGCATGTTGAGGGATAGTTATATGATCCAGTTATGTTATTATTGTTGAGAGAACTTGCACTAGTGAAAGTATGAACCCTAGGCCTTGTTTCAACGCATTGCAATACCGTTTGTGCTCACTTTCATCGCTTGTTACCTTGCTGTTTTTATATTTTCAGATTACAAAAACCCATATCAACCATCCATATTGCACTTGTATCACCATCTCTTCGCCGAACTAGTGCACCTATACAATTTACCATTGTATTGGGTGTGTTGGGGACACAAGAGACTCTTTGTTATTTGGTTGCAGGGTTGCTTGAGAGAGACCATCTTCATCCTACGCCTCCCATGGATTGATAAACCTTAGGTCATCCACTTGAGGGAAATTTGCTACTGTCCTACAAACCTCTGCACTTGGAGGCCCAACAACGTCTACAAGAAAAAGGTTGTGTAGTAGACATCAAGCTCTTTTCTAGCGCCGTTTCCGGGGAGGTGAGTGCTTGAAGGTATATCTTTAGATCTTGCAATCGAATCTTTTTGTTTCTTGTTTTATCACTAGTTTAGTTTATAAAAGAAAACTACAAAAAAATGGAATTGAGTTTGTCTCATACGCTTCATCTTTTTAATATCTTTCGTGAGTATGATGGAAAGGAAAATTATGCCAAAGTATTAGAAGAAGAATGCATTAAAATGTTTGGCACTAAATCTTTGAATGATGAGAATGATTGCAATGTTGTTAGTATGAACTCCTTGAATATCCATGGTACTAATGATAATTGCACTAGTTATGATGAAAATGTCTCCTATAAACATGTCAATTTTTGTGGAGTGCATTGGGTTTGCAAGTACACACCAAATAGGGAAGATAGATATTGCAAGAGGCATAAGCACTTAGAAAGTAAATTGTTGCAAGAAAGGCTAGATGATTGTGCTGAAAATTTAAATTTTCTTGACCTTACTTGTGGACTTTGCAATGAACGGGGTCATTTAGCTATCCGATGCAAATTGTTTCATGATCTAATCATGTCCAAAAATTGTGATGACTTGATTTCCCTTCACATTATAATGAACTTAGTTTGCTTATGGGCTACGAAGAAATGAAACGTATAACTAAGCATCTTCCAGAGTTTGCCCGTTATAAACTTCTTGGTTTTGATCTAGAGGAAATTTATATGTATTGCGCGGTGAATTGCATTGAAAATCCTTATATTGCCAATTACATAAAGAAAATAAAACAAATAGAAGATGAAGAGAATACTAACGAGAGGGAAGAGACTTCCCAATATTCTCCTATTACTTCTTATGATGAATCAGGTAACGAGGAGGAGCCTTCTATTCAACCAATCTCATTAATAAGGAGCTCCAAAAAGAGGATTGAACCCACATATGAGGTGAAGAAGAAGAAAAGAAACAGGAAGAGAGGTAAAAAGATATCTCTCCCAAATAATGTTGCTCCTATTATTGTTGTGCCTCATGAAAATGAATCAAAAATAATTGTGGAAGATGATGCACTTGATGATGATCTCGTTATGCCTATTGCTTGTTGTGATGATTATGATTGGAAAGATAATGATACTTCTTATGATCTTGAAAATCTTTTTGGCACTTGCTTGGAAGAATATGATAATTGCTATACTATTGGTGTTATCCATACTATTAATGATGAGAGTGATTATGCTTATGATATGAAAAGGCCCAAGCTTGGGGAAGCTATGTTTGATGAGGATGACATATTTGAGAATATATTTGCTGAAATTAATGTTTGTCCCAAGCTTGGGGATGCTACGTTCAATGAAGATGATATTTTTAGCCTCCCAAGTTTTGATATGCAAAGTTGTTATGATGATAGCATGCCTTCTACCTATGATGATTATTGTGATGAAACTTATGCTCTAAAAAGTAGTGATGATTATATTTATAAAACTTGTCATAATTATGATTACCCTTTTTCTGAACATTACTCTTTTAATATGGAAACAATTTATAGTATTCAAGTCTCTTCATCATAGGTTGGTTAGTGATCCATCAGTGACCCCCACCTTGTCCCGGTTGCCCCTGCTTCATCATCGAAGACCCGATCAACGGGATCGAAGACCAGGCCCCGGCACCGCACATCACTTTCCCCTTAGTTGCTCGACACTACTGGGTTACTATCGAGTGCCGAGGGTGAGACCTCTTCAACACTTCTGATGTTAACGCTATAGTGTTGCTATTCGGTCGTGGTCATCGAGGGTGATTCCGCCTTAACCACTTCCAAAACGACTCTGCCGTGCAACCCCTCAAGCGTGAACCTCGGGGGTGGTTCCCCTTACGTTCACCTTGATGATTACATCGAGTGGAATCCGTCAAGGGTGATTCCTCAGGTTTTCCCCTTGGTGTTAGACACATGGTTACTATGGTTACTATGGCTTTACATTGAACCATGTTACTAAAGACGGGTCGGCCCTGAGGGGTACCCGCGCGAGCATATTTGCGAGTGATGAGGAGTCGGGTTGACCTGGAGGGTGCCCGCGAGATAATTACGAGGCGTGGCCGGGCATTCCTAGCCCTTGCCGCAAGTCCTCGAGACGGGGCAACGGGGTCACATCTTTCGTGAGTCTCTACTTGTTACCGCGCGTTCCTAATCCACTATGATTTGGATATTTGATCTGAGGGGCCTCTGGCCTGATAGCACTAACCATCACGTGGGCATAGTATGGGCGTTTTGCATCGTATACATCAGCCGAAGCTTAATAGACGTCAGCGACTGAGCGGCGCGCGCCGGATTGGACTGCGTAAGCACCTGCCTTTTTGAAGGAGGTAGCTAGGTCTGCTCACCGGCCGCCCTCGCAACATGCAGGAGTTCCCGGGGCGATGGCCCATGACCCCTGGGGGCATAGGTTTCGTCCTGCATGCTGACCTCTCTATTAAGCCTAGGTCGGGTTGCGTCGTATTGTTTGGCCGAGGCCGGGCATGACCCAGGAAAGTGTGTCCGGCCAGAGTTAATTGAGCGTGGTGGGTAAGTTGGTGCACCCCTGCAGGGAAGAAAACATCTATCGATAGCCTGTCCTACGGTAACGGACACTTGGAGTTGTATCCCGATTGATACAACTAGAACTGGATACTTGTGATAAGAAATGGATTGTGATGATAACTGGATAGTATGGCTCTGGGATTGCTTTCTCGCAGGGAGTCGAGAAAGGATCTCTGGCCGAGGTTGATAACACTACTACTACTTTACTTTATGCTACTCTACTCCCTCCTGTTGCTGCAAGACGGTGGTTTTCAGAAGATGCTAGTCTTCGATAGGACTAGGCCTTCTCTCTATTCTGGCATTTCTGCAGCCCAGTCCACATATACAGCCTTCCTTTGATAATGTTGCATATGTAGGGTAGATCCTTGCTTGCGAGTACTTTGGATGAGTACTCACGGTTGCTTTGCTCCCCCTTTGCCCCTTTCTTCTTCTTTCCGGTTGATGCAACAAGATATCGGAGCCCAGAAGCCAGACACCACCGCCGATGCCTACTACTACGTGGAGACCGCCGACGACCAGGAGTAGTTTGGAGGCTCCAAGGCAGGAGGCCTTGCCTTTTCGATCAATGTTGCTTTTGTGCTGGCCTTCTTAAGGCAACTTGTCTAACTTATGTCTGTACTCAGATATTGTTGCTTCCGCTGACTCTTGTGTTTTCGAGCTTATGTGTTCGAGCCCTCGAGGCCCCTGGCTTATAATATTAAGCTTGTATTATTTTAATTTGTGTCTAGAGTTGTGTTGTGATATCTTCCCGTGAGTCCTTGATCTTGATCGTACACACTTGCATGTATGATTAGTGTACGATTGAATCGAGGGTATCACAGTCCCTAAGGGAAAATGTTGAGTGGTCGACTTCACCCAACACCAGAAAGATTATTAACATAGCCATACAAGGAGGATGGGAATCCTATCGGTGTTCATAACTTAAACATACTAGGGTTCCCCCATATCCCCGAGAACTAGGGGGTTCACTTGGACATCAAGACAAACAACATCAAACGGATAATCATGGATGAACGATCAAAGTAATACACGTAGGAATCAACCTAGGGTTTGGTATTACGGTTAGATGAATAAGGGGATGGCGAGGATGATGATTGATACTGGAGCCTCCTCGATCGAGATGATGGCGTAGCCGGCCCTTTCTCCCGATTCCCCCTCGGGATCCCATCCAAAGGTTGGGGTTTTTAGTTATGACACATTTTCTGATCTCTCTGGTGCTCTGATCCATAGTCCGAAGCTATCGAGATAAAGTAGTTGACTAGAAGGAGGCGACCCACCTGGTACGAGCAGATGCACTCGTACTGGGCGCCGTCTTCTCTCCCAGAAGCACTGTTGTGGCTGGAATTTGCACCGTTCGATCGCTTCTGTTGATGGTAGGTTCCCATCGTGCCAATCAATGTGATTTTCACCCATAAACTTTTATTTTATCGTTTAATGCTCTAAATATCCTCCTGAGTTAAGATCCAGGTGAAACCAAACAAAGGGTGTGTGAACACTATAAAATCCCAAAAACTATGACTATGGCACAAAACTAAAAGTCAAAAGTGGTGCACTTTTAGACTCATCAGCTCCCCAAAGCTCAGAATTTTGCTCATCCCTGAGAAAATACCGCATCTTGAAAGAACAAGGTCATCATTTCACGATGTGCGGTTAAATGTATCAATGAGTCCATTTCATCGAGTCAATATTCACATAAGATATACATGATCATGATGAACACTAGCATATCGTCATCAAGAAGATAATTTATGAAGGCTTCCACACAATTAGTGATCGATTCATTAGCAAAGGCATAACAACTTTATGCAATAAGTCATTTGTGCTTCAGCTGAGCAAGTTGCGAGTGGCTCCTCATTACCTTTGGGAAGCACCTATAAGCTTGATTTATTTCCAGTTTTAGTGTTTTCCTTTTTCACCTTATGCCGCGAAGCGGTCTTATTTGCCCATGTCAGAACCGTTTACTAAATCGTCGAAGGCGCGGTTGCCGCGCCCGTCCAATTTAACAATATAGCGGAAGACATTTAAGATTATATATATATGAAATAAAGATATGGTAGATGCCATTACCTCCATCCATTTGAATGATGGTAAAACTATTTGGGTAGATCTGTATAGTAATATTTGTAATAAGGAATATACACATCAGGCTCAATCCGACACTTGATGCATTCAGATGGTGGGAGTTAATTAAATCTAAAAGATCATTTGTAGAACACGACATCATCAATTGGTACAAGCTTTAGTGAAACAAACATGTAGGTTTCGAAGTCAGAGCACTACATGGGAAAGTCACCTTCTCAGTCCGAGCTCAAATGAGCTCTAGTAAACAGTAAAGTCGAAAAAAAATCAAAAATATCTGAATTTTTTTTGTGATAAACATTGAAAAATGTTCTAAGAGCTTGAAAATTTCCATCATGAAATCACATTTGTCGAAGTCGTGGCAAAAAAAAAATCAGTGCTCCAACATGCTTTCAAAAGTAGCATTTTCAGAGTATCGATTTTTTTGCCACACCTTCCAGGAATGTGATTCCATAATAAAATTTTGCAAGCTCTTAAAATATTTGTCAAAAAAATTTAGTTTTCTTTTTTGAATTTTTTCTATTTTAGTGTTCACCCGAGCTCATTTGACTGTCCTTAATAGTTTAACTTGTGACATGTAAGCCAATCATGCTTTATTACCAGGATAACTAAAAAGGGGCTTCACAAATTTCAAAGTCATTCTGAACACTTTGAAAGCTTTGCCTGGTCCAGACATGCGTCCCAAGACCATTATTTTATTTTACTCAGCAGCTTTTAATGAAACAACAGAAGCAAGGATAATGTATCCCATATAGTTGTTAACTTTCACTAGTCAATCGACAATTGAGATTTAGAAGACTTATAGTTATCCAAATGTAAAGATATACTCCCTCCTTTCCGGTTTATAAGGCTCAATTCAAAAATCTCACCAACCAAGGTAGATGGTGAGTGGTGGAATACTTTTGTAGTTTGCAAAAGCACCCAATTAATGCTCTTGTTTTCCTCAAAAAAGTATGTTTACCAATGCATTAATTGCAATGCATGCATGCATAAATTACATGCATTGGTCAATTTTCTCTTAATACTTGCATGCAATGATTTAATGCACCTTGAAATCTGAACATGTGATGGGAAACAACTAAATTGAGCCTTATAAAATGGAAAAACTAAAAATTTAAGATAAGCCCTATAAAACGGAAAGGAGAGAGTAGTAGTGCTAAAACTAGATCCTGCATTTAATAATTATCTCAATGGTGCAACAAAAACTTCTAAGCATGAATATCCACTAGTCATTGGAGAGACTCATGCCTTGTTCAAAAAGGAACTCGACAATTTAAGGTATTATGCAAAGGAACTATCTTCAATTAGAAAGTAAACATGCAAAACGGTAAGAAAGATACAAGGGCTTCAAATTCTCTTGAAGCTTAACATTCTAAGCCGACAAGATTTGTTCATCCCTCTAATTGTTGGTACCGTGATTTTCTTCTGCAACTAGCTCCGCCTAGATCTCTCCTGAATGTGAACCCACATGAGTGCAGGAACATACAACCAAATACAGGGCAATTGGTTGATTGGAAATAACTGATACCGAATTTAATACAACCCAACATTTTACCCGCAAAGAGAAAGAATTTAATACAACCCAGATACAACATACGCATATAATCTCGATGTGTGTAAACTGTCTTGTTGTGGGTGTGTGGAGCACCTAGGAGCTCCTATGCACTTACCATGTTACTTGTTCCTACACTATTGTTTCACGGTATAATGCCAGAATTTAAAATAGACTGTTTTTTTAGCAAAACCACCGGACTTTATTAATCATGCATAGAAGATTTTACATAGCCAGGGGGCTCTAGGAACAAAACAGGCGACTTAGAACTAAATCAAGCGATTACTAGCAATACTATGGGCATGCCCAGATGATCTACCCTCAAACTTAAAAACAACCCTAGTCATGGAGTCCTGCATATCTGTAACCTCTCTAATGATCATTATGTTTTCACCAAGGGATACTTCCTGAATGCTTCGAACTACACCAGAACAATCCGAAGCAATGGTCATAAAATTGAAACATGCATCTTTAGCCAAGCATAACGCTTCTCTACACGCTATCACTTCAATAGTACTTCCTCTGCAAAGAAATATAAGAGCGTTTAGATCACTACGTCGGGAGTAGATGGTTCCATCACTCTAGCCAAGGCAAGAACTGATGCACCCAAAAACTGCCCTTCTTCTCAGCGAAAAATAGCAGCAGCTGAACTCTTCCCTTTCCAAACCAACGGAGCTCCATCGACATTTCCTTTCACATCACCCCTGGGAGGGGGGATCCATGCAGTCCCACGTCTTGGGGTATGTTTTGGGTACATCCCTTACGGCGTCCGCCTCGAGCTCTTGAATAAATTTCATGATGAATCAACAAGTCGCAAGCGGCGATTGAAAAATATTTTCGTGAATCATATCTCTGCGCCCCTTCCAGATTGCCCATAGAGTCTCCATCATCTTAACATAGTCCTGACATGCTAATCTGTCCTGCAGATCAAAACGCCAGTTCTTCCCATTAGGCTCTGAGCATTTTCGAATTTGGAATGGCCTGGTTAATTCGTATCTATGTGAATGGGCTTTTAAAAAAAAATCGACGGGAAATGGGCTTCTGTTTGCTCAGTAGAAAGACGCAAGTGGACAGACGTAAGTGGCCTGTTATGAGGCAAACGCCGAATTATTTTTTTTTTAGGGCTGCAAACGCCGAAAATGAAACGTAAGTGGGCTTTGCTCACAGACAACACCAGGTACTTCTCTCTCTCAAAAAAAAAGGACAACACCAGGTACTTCACATACTCTAGTTGGCGCGGCGACATGCTGACGCGGAAGATGTGCTGGCGTGGCCACAGCAAGGAAGAAGCTGGGGCGCGCGGCAAGGAAGACGCTGGGGAATCGGCAATTTCAAATTCGAAACTGAGGACTGAAATGTCCTTTTACACATAAAATTGGGGCTGTCGGAAATCCCTTAAACGTCTTATAGAAGTTTACATATGGAGTACTTCACTTGACTTTACAATCTCAAGCTGCATGGACGTTGCAAAGAGCGTGCACGGTTACGAATGTCAGTCTTTGCCAGTAAAAATGGACTTCAGCTACAGCTTTATATGTACGGCGGCAGCTTGCAGCAGTTCGTACAGAGCCCAGAGAGCGAGCCCTATCACCGTATCCCTGACCAGGCCCTTGACGACGGAGCTAGCCCAGGTCTCCGACGATTCCCTGCCGACGAGGTCGCGGAACCTCAGGTCCCCCTGGTCAGAGATCAGCGCGTACACCACGCCGTTCATATGCCCCTTCCCGATGACCCCAACCACCGTCTTGCTCTTGTTCACGGCCTTGCTCCTCTTTAGGGACCAAGCCATGAACTGAGAAGCAAACATGCAAAAAAAAAAAAATCTAGTTCAAGCTTCATAGACAATGCTGATTTGTTTTCAGATGATCTATGAATTTTCAGATGAAAGTTGCGGAGAAGCCATATCGTACCATGTCGCGCTCATGTACGAGAGGCTGTAGCAGTGAAGGATATGAGCTGCTAAGCTTCTCGTACAGCTCGTACGGGCTAACCGCAGCTTTCTCATCCTGCTGCTAGTGAGCAGTCAGACATGCATGCATGTTAGTAAGACCAAGACAGGAACTGCAAAAACTGGTACTACTTTGGCAAATTGATGAACAATAAGATTGGAAACTGGAGCAACACAGGTAGCACTTACCGGCATATCAGTCGTTGAAGTGATTCCACGGAATAATGAGATTACGAGTTTAGTCTTTTCATCCCAGCTGAGGGATTTCAAAGCTCGTTCAAGCTACAAGAACAACATGTGACACCATCAGTGAACACACATGTAACTAGCATATGATCAGCTTGCTTGGTTGCAGATGTCCACATACAGTTATTTCAATAGGGCGATCCCCAAGAACGAGCTGAGCGCCAATATCTTCAGACACCCTCCTAGCTGCTCGGAACTGCAGGAACATTATATTACATTAATAACAAAGCAATTTGAGGTGCTGAGTCGTTCCATAACAATATGTGAAAGATTAACATGACCAAACAGAGTACCTCCTCCCCAAACGGCCGGTTCGCGCCAGAAGAAATCTTGGACGAAAAAACAGCTAGGAGCAAACGCAGAGCAAGAGCACTCTGTCCACCTGCATCGTCCCAACAAGATGGCCATGAAATCAGCAGCGTTCCATTTGTTCGAGGAATCTCAGGTGGCACATACCCAGGTTGATGCTCCGGTTGACGGCTCCGAAGAACTTGGCGCCGCCGAGCGAGAACATGTTGGATTTCAACAGCGGCTCGCCGGAGGCGTCGTCGGAAGCGTACATGATCCCGGCTCTGCAGTAAGGGCACTGCAAAGGCACCGCTCAGATTTCGACGAGAGAAACGGTGGTGATATGTGACCGGTCGGTCGGGATGCTGGGTCATGCCTGCTCCGGCAGAGTTCGACGACGACGTTGTCGGGGCGGACGGCACGGAGCACGCGCTCGACCTCGTCGGCGGACTCCGCGGAGAGGTGCGAGGTCCCGAGGATCCACACGTCCTCGGGCTCAGCGAAGTCCGGCGGCCGCCACGCCGGCACCGGCCCGAACCGCCGCCGCGGGACGCGTACCAGTGCGCCGGACTCGACCAACCCAGCCAACGCTGGGTCCGCCGCGGCTGCGCTGGCACGCGTGTCGGCGAGCGACGCGGACCGATAGTCGAAGCACGGCGGCGGAGGCGGCAGGGGCGGCCGGAAGGACGCGGCGGTGGATGGCGTGGGGCCCGCTGCCATTTCTTCTTCTGGTTTGTGGTGCCCGCGCAGACGCGCGGCGCGGGAGGATATTAGGCGAAATTATGGGCGGCTGTGGAGCGCTGGGTCCGGAGATGGATGGCGTAGATGGGCTCGGTGCCACTCGCATAATCGCGTTACGCCGATCTCGGATGCCGATCGTATAGATTTTCTCCAGGATTTTTGTGACATTGGGCCCTGCACTAGGCCAGTTGTAATAAATACAAATAAGCCCAAACCCCTCTTATCAAAATTACAAACTTTTTCACATAGTTCTGAAAAAAATCAAAGTTTTTCACATTAGTAAACTTATTCTAAAATTTTGAATTTTTAAATATTCGTGATTTTTAGAAAAAAATATGAACTTTTTTAGATTCATGGTTTTTTAAAGTCAACCGATATTCCATAAATCTACGCAGTTGCCCAAGAATTCACTATATATCTTTAATCAACGATTTCTGATATAGAAAGAAAATGGCCCTCACAAACTGAAAATACTATTAATTTGTTAAGAATCAATCGAATTGAAGTCATAGTGTCATCTTTGACTGGAATCGATATATTCGCAAGATCCTGGTCATAATTTATATGGACTAAAGAAATACTGTAGTAGGAATCCAATCCGTTGGCGATCGACCGATCAATGGTCGAGTTGTCGACCCTGAGAAGTGAGAACCAAGCGAGGGGAGAGGAAGACAAGTTCTGGCGACCAACCGATCTCGGTTTGCTTGTTGGGCCAGCCCACAAAAGTAGCGCATGAGCGCCTCTCTGCTTCCCTGATGCAGCATAAGGCGTTGTAGAGGAGGGGAGCTCCTGTTCGACGCTTGCTGCGTCAAACAGTCGAGCAATCGCACAGGCGCGCTCCCCTGTTGGGCCAGCCCGTATAGCAAGCGATGCACTGTAGCTAGCCAGGTCAGTGCAGAGAGTAGGCTACAGTAGCAGACGGGCTTTGTATGTCCAGTGTCCTCTAGCAACCGACTTTAGTGGTTTAAAAATTTCAAGCTTTTTTTGTAAAACGAATACTTTTTTGAGAACGCAAACAATTTTCAAAATTTCCGAACATTTTTTGAAATTCCGTCATTTTTTGAAATTGGGAACATTTTTTGAGACCTAGAAACATTTTTTTTAAATCCAAACTTTTTATTAAAAAGCGAACATTTTTTGAAACTCCCGAACAAAAATTGAAACACGAACATATTCTTGGAATTTGCGAACAATTCTTTAAATGGAAACATTTTTTGAAACTCCCAAAAAAAATTAAAAGCATGAACATTTTTTGGAAATTGGCGAACAAATTTTGAAAATGGGAAATTTTTTTCAAACTCCTAAACACAATTTGAAAAGTTGAACATTTTTTGAACTTATGGATTTGTTTTTCAAAAGCAAACACTTTTTTTATAATATGCGAACATTTTTTCGAAAATGAACATTTTTTTTGTATTTGTGAACAAATATTAATAACAAGAACATTTTTTGAACTTCTAAAACATTTTTAGAATTTTAGAAAAGAATTTGAAATTCTGAAGAACACAAAGAAAATAAAAAAAGAAGAAAAAGAAATTGAAAAATGAGATAAACAAACAGAAAAATGATGAAAGAAAAAGAAAAAAGAAACGGAAAAAAGAAAAAGAAAGAGAAAAAACTAGTGAAAAAATCGGTTCAAGAAGCTTCTAGAAGGTTCGCAAAACCGGTAAGGAACCTTCCAGAATGTTCCCAAAACCGGACACTGTAGCATGTGCGAAATCTTGTAATTGGGCTGGCCCATCTTGATCGCTAGCTCGCTTGCCTCTGTGCGAAGCAGCGGCAACTTGACGCAACGAGCGTTCGTTAGGATTTTCCGTAGAGGAGGTCTCAAGGTCTGGTAGGCTGCATCGTTTTTGTCCTCCCTGCATCTCAGCAGCGTCTGACTCGGGTTAGGCCAACTCCACCGCGCGATCCCAAACGGACGTCCGATTTGGCCGGATTTTGTCCTTTTGGGTAGGGAGATGGGGTCATGTCCGGGCCTGTCCTGGGATGCGGTCCGTTTGCCCCATCCTGTCCGCCAGGGCCAAAAATGCCCATATTTTTATATCAAAACTAGTTTGCACGTCCAAATATTTGTCTGAAAATAAAAATAGTTTTACAATCCAATTGAAATTGTCTCGAATAAAATAGTTTTACAACCAAATCGAAATTGTCTTGACTGAACATAAAATGAACCAATACATCTATTGATTGCCAGTGTGATCCCACACGTGCTCAACCAAGTCATTTTGAAGATCCAAATAAGTGTGCCAATCACGCAGCTCACGGTGGAATTGGACAAACTGTTCAAATGTGGCCGGTTCTTGGTGCAGGGGTTCAACATTTTCACCTTGATAATCAAATCCTTGGTCGAAGATACTCTCATCACGCTCGTCCTCGACGATCATGTTGTACATGATCACACAAGTAGTCATCATCTCCCAAAGCTTCGTTTCATCCCATGACAGTGCAGGGTTTCGAACGATACCCCACCGGGATTGAAGCACACCAAAAGCACGTTCCACATCCTTTCTAGCACTCTCTTGCATTTGGGAAAATCTCTTTCTCTTCTCACCTTGGGGTTTCGAGATTGTCTTCACAAAAGTTGACCACTGAGGATAAATACCATCAGCTAGATAGTATCCCTTGTTGTACTGGTGGCCATTGATCTCAAAGTTGACAGGTGGGGTGTGGCCTTCTGCAAGCCTTGCGAAGACTCGAGAACGCTGCAACACGTTGATATCATTGTGAGAACCTGCCATGCCGAAGAAAGAATGCCATATCCAAAGATCCTGCGAAGCCACCGCTTCTAATATGTCAGTGCACGCCTTGACATGCCCCTTGTACTGGCCCTGCCAAGCAAATGGACAGTTCTTCCACTCCCAGTGCATACAATCTATGCTGCCAAGCATGCCTGGAAAAGCCTCTAGCTGCGTTGGTCGCCAGCAATCTCTCTGTATCAGCGGCAGTTGGCTGCCTCAAGTACTCAGGGCCAAACACTTCGATCACAGCCTGGCAGAAACTGTACATTGACATCAGACATGTTGTCTCACTCATACGCACATACTCATCAACTAGATCGCCTGAAATTCCATATGCAAGCATGCGGATGGCCACGGTGCATTTCTGGTAAGAGGAGAATCCAAGCTTGCCAAGGGCATCCGTCTTGCACTCGAAGTATGGGTCATGAGCAACCACACCCTCTCATATACGATTGAACACATGCCTTGCCATTCGAAAACGGCGATGGAATTTATCCGGCTTGAAGAGCGGGGTGTTGAAAAAGTAATTGGCATAGAGCAGGGCGTGGCATCTCTCCCTGTTGCAGTTCAGGTTGGGAGCACGGCCAGGGACTGACCCCCTGTACCGAGGTAGCTGCCGTTGAATGTGGTCGTGAACGACCAGTGCAGCCACCACAAGATCTTCATCATCCGACGATGAATCGCCGATGAACAAATGAAGTGGTGGAAGAAAAACTCATCTCCACTGTCCATACCTTTGTGGGCAAAGTGTCAAACACCTTGCGGTCGTGGTGGCAAAGAGGCTGCGATGATCACCTCGACGCAGCATGGGGGGTTGCCGGCCGGCTACTGGCCGCTCTAGAGCTCTCGTCGGAAGCTACCGCGGCCGCCGTGGTCGTATCCCCCCTGCCACCGGCAACGACGGCGACGGCCAAACCTCCTCCGATCGACGGCCAAAACTACGGCGAAAGCACGGGCATGGTGGCGGCCATGTCGGGACGTGGTTTGGTATGGACGGTCGGCGGCTGCGCGGTGAGGAGGCGGCCGGAGAATAGCGGCGGCGCCGGCGGCGGGGCGGGGCGGGGCGGGGAGAGGGGGTGGAGGCGTTGGAAGCGAAGGGACTGCTAGTGTCCCCGACAGGCGGGCCACGGAAGGACAAGGGCGTGTGGCGAGCCCGTCCGCGTGATGTCTATTTCACCCCAAACTCGGCGCAAGTTTGGACCGGGGATGGGTCGATAACGGACGGAATCCGGACATTTGTCCGTTTGAGGCCGCGTGTTGGGCCGCGCTATTCGTCCGTTCTACCCCAAACGGACGCATCCAGACAAGATGGAGTCGCGCGGTGGAGTTGGCCTTACACAGTCCAAAACCATGTTGTAAACATCGTCGACGGGAATGGGCAAAGGGTCCTTAGATCGAGACCTGCAAAGCGAAGGGAGAGGAAGACAAGTGTACTCTATGTGCGTCTTGCAGTGTAAAACAACAAACAAGTTCAAATTGCCCACGTCCCACACTGACTCGCACAAGCCAAGCACTAGACAACCTCAGTGGTCCGGGTCCATCGCTCACACCCCTAAGCCGGCTCTCGTAAGAGCAAGTATAATAGAGCTGAGTCAGCGGGCTGTAAAAAATAAACTAGTATATTTTTGCTTAGTTGGAGGAAAGAGAATAGGAGAGAGAAGGTAAGCAGGCTCTTCGTGAAAGAGCCAGCTCTAGCACGTGCTCCTAGGCACTTTGTGAGAATGAAAGGTAAGCCACATAATAACAAAGTAGTACACTCTTTTGATCTACTATTATACATGTAGGCTATAAGATAGGCTGTATATGACATGACACTGGCTTATAGCTAGCAGCAGGCTATACTATTAACCATGCTCTGAACGACGTTGCGCCGGCTCATGCCCTGGTCGGCGGGAAAGTATCAGGTACTCCCGATACTTCAAATTCAAAAAAAAATCATTCTTAAATGTAATAAAAGATGCGGGGAAAAATTGTGAATGTTCGCAAGGAATGCGACTATATTTCTAAAAAAATTAGGTCCAAACTTGAAACACACATTGAGAAATAAAAATGCGAAATCTAACATGAATAGTGTAAGGAAAAAAGAAAAAAGCAACATTGACACTATTCACGTCATATCACTTTTTTGTTTCTCAATGTGCATTTTGAGTTTGGATCTGAAATTTTTACGAGTCGTAGTCACATTCCTTGTGAAATTCATTTTTTTGAATTTTTTAAAACATTTAAGAACGATTATTCTGAATTTAAAGCACCGGGAGTACCCCAGCACGTGAGCGACGCTGACGGGCGAAGCCGGCCGCCCATTGTGCACGGGGAGTTGCTGGAGAGGGCGCATGAGGTCGTGATGAAAACAACCATAGAGAGGTGGCCTCGTTCGCGTACACAACCCGCGCGTCATGGACCCCCGGAAAAAAGGGTGGTTGTGTGGCGGCCGCGGAGATCTGATGGCCGGGAGCGCGCCACGAAGCAATCGACCCGAGGCGCGAGGCGCAGCCGGCCATGCGCCCCTTGCGGGGCTAGCTGGTGCGGCTGAGGATCTAACCGACCTGGTGGGGGCCGTGTGCGTCGCACGCCCCTACTAGCGTGACCGGACCAACCCGCATGGGCCAAAGACACCGCCATGCGGGTCTGACCTCCCTGTCACGCACAGGACCTCGCTCGTGAGTGTGCCGCACAAACCACATAACTGTGGCCCTGTGCGCGTCCGCGGTTCATCCGTCATGAACCTCCGAGGGGGGGTGCCCAGGTGCATGCCATCCGGCCATATCAGACGGCGCGGAGAGCCCCATGAGCCCCCCACGGCATGCCACCGCAAGACGGGCGGTGCAGAGGGCACTGTCACCCTCTTGTCCACGAAGCCCCATGAGATGGATACTTCAACATATTAAAAAACAGTATAACAGAGTCACCTACAAGCCCTCTTAGTGATTTGAGCTCCTCGGCCGATGGATCACATGTACGGACGTATCTGATCGTCTGGGCGTTACTTCCTGCCTCAAATCGCGCTGCACGACTGGACAGCCGTATTTGGGCTGCTGCTCCGCGGGTTGACCTGGGTTTTCTCACGTTTACTGGGCCGACTATTCGACAAATGCGTTAAGTGGGCCATGTATGCGATGTCCGCCTCGTGCCTTTTCTTCTCTCTTCGTCTGCTGGGAATGGCAGAGCGCCGCCGTTATATTATGCTAGCTTCTCGTTTCCTTTTCTTGCCGGTAGTGGTGATGGTGGACGAATGTTTCATGCGTGCCCATCTCCTTTTCGTGTCGAGGCTGCCCCCGCTGGCCCTATTTTTTCTCACCGTCCCTGGAGTCTGGACCATGCAGCTCTAGGAGATGAACCTACAGAATGATCGGGCCGCATCGCTCTCCATCCGCGCGCTCTCTCCGACAACAAGAAAACCGATCTCCTATCAGGTAAGTGTTTCAGTTCTGTCATTTTTTTCGTTGCCTCGCATTCTCGTTCGTGCCATTAGGTCAATCTCAATTGTCTACAGTTGATCAATTAGTTCCTTTGCTACCGGTCTATTGTATTCAAAATTCAGTAGCTTCTGAGAGTTGTGTGCTCATGTGCAAATGTGCAATTAGTTTGGGAATGCTTCTCATCCAGTGAGTTGTATCAACATACGTCCTTAGTGTTCCTCTGATTTGAGACAAAACTACCAAACATAGATTGTTTTGTATCACCCTTGCAGTCATGTTTATTTCTTCTTTTGCCTAGGTACCTCCTTGGTTGAAAGAGATTTTGTTTTTCCCTTGCTCGGTCTACTCCACATCATACTACTGATCGTTCCCTTTTCTGTTGATTGTCTGAGGAAACCTCAAGAAAGTTGCTGCATGGTATATTTGATTTATGTTTTTTGGGGTGTGCCGCTTCAAGATTAAGAGATATTCAAGCCGGGTTGGTATTATTGTGTCCCTATTCACCTCGGTTGTTCATACAACCTTTCTTTTTGCCTTTTTCCATTATGTTGTTTTTAGTATGCTGTGTGCTACGCATCCATTATTTGTGTGTGTGTGACAGGTTTTGCAATTGACAAATCAAATGCGCAAGCATGCTTGCCGAATGGGAAGGAATCTCTTTTGCAAAAGAAGCTGTTCAAATAAGGTGTGAACAACTTTCTTTTGTTGTATCGCTGCTTATCTACGCTTATATACAAAGTACTTTCACAGGCCGAAATGTTGGAAACCTGTTGATGGCTGTTCCTTGTGAAATACGTATGAGTTGTAGGAGTACTTTATTTTCTAGAAAAGAGAGCTATATTTTTCAAGTACTCTGGCCGGTCCAAAAATAAATAGAGGATTAATTTACCAGTGTAAGAATAAAGTTGTAGCCAAATAAATTTATATTATATTATGTCCTCTATATATTTACACCGACTCCAAACATTCCATTGTCAAAATAAATGGGCGCGGCAACGCGTGCTATTATGATCTAGTTTTATAGGAGTATAATATGGTGTTCTTGTGTTATTGTGCATACGATTGTGCAATGCGGTGATGTGCTTGATTATACAGAGTGATGGAAAGCGTGAGAGAACGGCTTGTTATCGGCGAGTGTGCTCGAACGATTCCTGACATCCCAGATTCACGATAGAAATCAGTCTGCAGAGCCATTTTATTTTATTTCACGACACACAACACACCGCGCGCACGCGGACACGCTCGCACGCACGCAAGCAGCTCCGGTCCAAGCATGGCTTGAATAGCTAGCAACAGTAGCAGTCTCGAGGCCTAAAGGTTGAACATGACCTTGATGGCGTCGCGGCCGCGCGCGCTGACCTCGAAGGCCTCCTCCACCTCCCCCTGCGAGAAGCCGAACCTGTGCGTGATGAGCGGCTTCACGTCGATCTTGCCGCTCCGCAGGAACTCGAGGCACAGCGGCCACGTGTCCTTGTAACGGAAGATCCCCACCACGTCCACCTCCCGGATCGCCGCCGACGTCAGCGGCACCGTCATCTCGTTGTGCCCCATCCCCACCAGGCACACCCTGCCGCCCGGCCGCGTCGCCTCCAGCGCGGTCGACATCGTCTTGCTGAACCCGGCGCAGTCCAGGCTCACGTCGATGTCGCCTCCCATCGCCGCCTGGATGCGCTCGATCTCCCCCGCGAGGTCCTCCGCGTTGCCGGAGACCTTCACGACGGCGTCCGCGCCGAGCGACTTGGCGACGGACAGGCGGTGGTCGTCGACGTCGGCGATGACGATCCTGGGCGCCCCGAAGGCGCGCGCCGAGAGCATGGTGACCAGGCCGATCGGGCCGGCGCCCATGATGAGCACGCTCTTCTCCGCGCCCACGTCGGCTCGGCGGCAGGCGTGCACCCCCACGCTCAGGGGCTCGCACATGGCGCCCTCCTCCAGGCTCACGTTGTCTGGAAGCTTGAAGCACAGGTCACCTGGATGCACAATCTACCCAAAACCCAACACATTGATCAGGATATTATTTATCTCAGGAACAAATGTTCAAAATCATCAAGCTCAGCTTGCAGATTGCAACTGCGTCTCAGAACAACTGTAACGTACCTGGTCGGCGAGTGATCCATGGTAAGGTGGGGTGGCGAAGAACTTCATGTCGTCGCAGAGGTTGTAGCGGCCGCCCTTGCAGTGCCTGCAGCGCCAGCAGCTGATGCCGGGCTCCAGCGCCACGCGGTCTCCCACGGCGAGGTGCTTCACGCCGTCGCCCACCTCCTCGATGATGCCAGCGCACTCGTGCCCGATCACCATCGGCTCT
Organism: Aegilops tauschii subsp. strangulata; assembly: GCF_002575655.3. Classification (NCBI taxonomy): domain Eukaryota; kingdom Viridiplantae; phylum Streptophyta; class Magnoliopsida; order Poales; family Poaceae; genus Aegilops; species Aegilops tauschii. The sequence continues at coordinate 262,463,323 of NC_053041.3, read as the reverse complement.
TTCACCACGAAATGCGCAATGCGCATCTCCTGCAATCCAACAGATATCACGTTTTTTAGCTTGAGAAAAGAAACAGAGTACTCTGAAAGATCAAGGTATTTGATAGGAGCTTCCAGATCATTGCACGTTTAATGTGAGAAATTACCTTGAGGTAATGCACGTCGCTGCCGCAGATGCCCACCGCCTTCATCCGGACTCGCACATCATAAGGACCTGGAGACGTGAATCAATTCAGCCTCTTTGATTAATAAGATTTTTCTTTTGAGGATGATTAACAAGATTTTCTACAAAATGTATGGATCAATCGAAATTGCTAAGGATTAAACAACCTAATCCCTCCGTTCCCTAATATAAGATCTTTTAGCTATACATACTAGCAAAAGAGCCCGTGCGTTGCAACGGGAGAGAAAACATAACACATGCTCTTGACTCAACAACCATCACTCAAGACCACAATAGGTCCATCTCCTTTATTTTTAAGGCATCATATTTGTGTTGCCGCTTATCCTCCTTCTCACCCTCGCCGGCGATGGCCTCGGTGTTCACACAAAACAACAAAAAACGTGTGTTGAATATGGTTAATCCTAAGGCGTCTCTCTCTCCCTCTCTCCTCCCTCTCCCTCTCTCTCTCTCTCGCAATGAGAAATCTGTTGTTTTCCCCTGCGACATTTTTCAGAGGTATGCATGTGTAGTTATCGATGTTTTCTTTTCCCTATATGGTTATAGTGGGGTGTTTATTTGCAATCTGGATCGCCGGCGGTATGAAAAAAACGGATCTTGCGCTATAAATTATAAGTTTGCTTCCATAACAATATTTTAAAAATATTTAACAGGTAAAATTAACATTATATTTAGATTCCACACATTTTTCTAATAAAATTTCATATATAATATGTTAAAATCGAAGTTACGGTTTAAAAGATACAGATAATTTAGAAAATCATTTGGTTTGACTCAAATATATTCCAAAATAATATTTAAAAATACTTAACAGGTAAAAATAATCTCATACTCATATTCTACATATTTTTCTAATCAAATTTCATATATAACATGTTCAAATCGGAGTTACGGTTTAAAAGATATGGATGACTTTAAAAAGCATTTGTTTGACTTAAATATGATTTGCGGATGAATTACCTAAAACATCGGGGGGGGGGGGGGTGTTTTTCAAAAAATGTAAAATAACGGTTCGGGTGTGACTTAAATCTGGACGGCGGGTTGATTTCAAGAAAAGACAGGGACTTTTGTGTAAAGTACGAAAATAACGATTCGTTTTAACTTAAAACAGGACTACGGGTTGAATTCTCTAAAATAGAGGGACTTTTCTGAAAAATGCCATGACGGACGAAAGAAACCTAATTTGCTTTATTATTAGGTAAAGACTAAAATGAATGAATATACGACTAAAATGTGTCTAAGATACATACGAATCAAGAAAAAGGTAAATGGTCTTATATTAGAGAACCTAGGGAGTATATAGGAAACATGTCTATGAACTAAAACCAGCCAAGATTGTGGTGTGTTGCTTCATCCAATATCTTGGTCATGAATAAACATTGTCATCACATAACAAAGCGGCCACGCCATTGACAGGGCTATGCGCGGGAGAAAGAGGCCGGGCTCCCATCCGTGCGATAGGTTGCGGAGCTAGCCTTCAAATATGAAGACTTGCAGGCTGGATAAGGAGCACGCTTCATAAATTATGCAGGTCGAGTGTCGGATGGCGGCTCTGCTATAATGGCCTTTTCTGACCAAATGATCATATTGACGGTTATTATACCGATCAGGTCGATACAAAGACTGCTAGAGTTGCTCCTAGGTAAGTATTTTTCTCTCTCTCAAACTGCTTTCTTTTAGGAGTTAGAATTTTTGAGGTTTGATCAGAGATGCTTGAAGGGCTCTGGTGCTTATAAACAAAAAATAAAAAAAAGGTCTATGGTTTTCTTTTACAACTAAGGGCTGTTATCCTGGGATATCCCAAGTTCACATACATTCCTGCTATGGAAGAGTAACATAAATGATAGAAAGATCGTCGAAACCCAGAAAGGAAGGTCACCCTCTTTTACGATGTACAAAAGTGACAGTTACAGTCTGTAAACTGACTTTGATAAAAAAATTAGAGGTAAATACACTAGAGGTCTTAGAACTTGTACGTGACGGTCATTTCGGTGCACAAAGTTGCAAAATACGTGTTCGTGGTCATTTAACTTGTGAGACCGTTCAAATACAGTCACTCTCCCCGTACGCGGGCGTATCCGTCAACGCCAGCATGGCACGGACCCGTTGTCAATGACACATGGACGCATTATTGCACAGAACCCCTTCTTCCTTTTCTTTTTTTTGCAAAAAAAGTCCACCATCGATGGGACTTACCTGTCAGGACGAGCGATAATTTTATCCAAAAATGAGAGACAACTGGGTCTCGAACACAAGTACCTGCCACTAAACCACACGTGTGTACACAACTATTAGGGATAACTAAGCTTAATGTACAAAAACGGAAGCGCTCATGGAGCAGAAGTGCGCTGCAGTCCGCGCTACCCATTTTGCACTTGTTTATTTTTTTCAGAAATTTGTAGATAGTATGTAAACTATAATGCCAATAATAATATAACTTTCAAAAGTTTTTCATGTATTACTCTAAAATAATACTTATAAATTATAAAAATGTTTGCATAATAATAACACAAATGGTTTTTTGAATATTAATAATTATAAAAATGTGCAGTTTTTAGAAATATTCATAATAAAAAAGTTCTTTATCGTTACACCTATTCGTTTTATTTTAGAAATTCGTGCATCATAAAAAATGGTTCATGTATTGTTTTCAAATAATATTTATGAATAATAAAAATGTTTGTATATTATAATACTAATACTTTTTAAAAGTAAATTCACAAAGTATTTTAATTATAGAAGCATTTCAATAATTATACGCACATTTTGTATAGTTCAATGTTTGTATAGTTTACAATATTCATAATTTAAAATCTAAACTGTTGGTATGAATATTTAATCATGTCTAATATTTAAATTATAATTTTGTTGAATATAAGTAATGAGTAAAAATTATACACAAGTTAATATTTATATTAACTAAATATTTTTATTTCGAAAGAATGTTTAAAGTTTATAAAAGATTATTTGTGCAATTCAAAATATATAAATGCGTTTCAAAACTACATGACATTTATAAAAATATTTAAACACTGTAAAAAATATTTGTGTAAATGAAAAAATGTACATTGCATTTAAAAATGTTGAAACATTTCAAAAAAATACAATGTGTAGTTTACACAATGTACAAATATGTTCACATAGTTCAAAAAACTGTTCCGTAGTTTTTTTAATGCATGAACATATTTTTAGTGGCACATACATTTTTTTAAATGTCCCATACTTACATAGAACAAGAGTGATAAAAACATTTGTCCCTCAACTACATCACATGTCGCAGTTGCCTGGTGGTTAGGTTATGCGCGAGTGAATCGCCATTTCACAGGTTCGAACCAGCCGGTTGCACTTTGTATGGTTATTAGATAAATTTCTTCATTAATTTTTTTTCAGCCCGCGCTCATAAGATATACAACGTAGTCGTGCTAATGAAACGTTAGGTACTCTTGGAGAACATTTACCGTGGCTGATAGCGGGCTGTGCCACACAGGCGTCGACAAATATGCATGCATACGGTGAGAGTGACTGTATTTGAACGGTCTCGCAAGTTTGGTGACCACAAACACGTATTTTACAACTTTGTGCACCAAAGTGACCGCTGTGTGCAAGTTCTAAGACCTCCGGTGTATTTACCTCAAAAAATTATGGGGAGACTTAAATCAATGGCCCTTTTAGCCGGCGAACGTTCGCTGTGGAGGATGGCAATTTTAGTTGTAGGGAGTGGCAATTTTTTGAGATTAGCATGTCAATTTCACGCTGGAGATAGCATTTTTTTTCTGTAAAAAAACCTGCCTTCCTTTCTTTGACCTCGATCAAACGGTCGCTGGGAGTTCCTTCCCAAGGAACATTCGTCAGTTAGCATTACCGTAAATCAATTATGTTAAATCTGAGCTCTCCTGCCGGTACTTACCTCCATGTCTGACATGCGCAAAGCCGATAAGATAAGGCCAAAAAAGAAAAAATCTACCTTGTCAGTGCTACCTGGATTTCAGGACCGGACTGTCTAAAAACAAATATTTCTGGACTAGATCAATCGGCAGAAAACCGATGGAGTTCACGAGCCAGCAACGGGTTACAAAATCCTAGAACGGCGAGTCGATTTGTATAGCGAAAATCAGCGACGGAAAGGTCGGGAAGAAAAAAAATACCGAGCGGCGGAAGCTTGAAGGGCATGATCTTGAGGGTGTTCTTGGCCACGAGCCACGCCGCCATGTTCTCCCCCTCGCCGGCCACGGCCGCCGCCGCCTCGCCTTTCCCTCCCTTCCCCATCTCCTGATCTCCCTCTTCTTTCCCTCCCACTCAGTCACAGGCTCACAGTAAGTATACTGAAGAGCAGGTGAGTGATGCGACGGCTATATAACGAGGGGTGACTCCTCCGATGCAGCCATGCTGCGGTGGTGCGTGTGCGATGCTTATCGCTTTATTATCGCTTGCAAGTTGTGGACGTCGGCGAAGGCAATTATTTTTCTTTTGGATCTGCTCGCCCCCGGCCTTGTCGGGGCTGCGCCGAGCCTTCCGTCGTGTCCGCCGACTGTGACTGTGCGGGTGAGCCTTGCCTCTTCGCGGTTCGACTCCATCAGCCTGTCGTGTTCCCGCAATCAGGCAAAGAGGACGGCAAGATTATTATAGTACGTATATGTGATCATCATTTTTCCTTTTTTCTTAACAAATTCTTCTTCTTTCCGAATCACAGGCGTGTGATCATTAGAGCGATGCGCGTCACAATGGATAGTGGACAGCAGCGTGCGTGTCATGTCGGCCTCGAGCCGGATATCATATCCGGGCACGGCTTCTGTTTGGGCCAGTTTCTTCTACTCCCTCCGTTTCAAAATAGATGATTAACAAAGTTGGGTCATCTATTTTGGAACGGAAAGAGTAGATGGGAGGAACCACACTTTTTGATAGGAGCCGGCCAGGTAGGAGCAGCCGGGTGACGAGAGGCAGGCCCGAGCTTTTCACTAAACACCATGTCATTGTCTGCAAAGTACTCCTCAGTTTTCTTTTACTCCCCATATATAAGATATGTTCAATGTCAAACCATCCAGAGTTTAATCAATTTAATATTAAAAATAAATCAACATCTACAATACTGAAGTTATACAGTACGAAAATTAATTTCATGAGCATATAATGACAATGAAATCATACAAGAGCTTTCGGCGTTTGATGATTACACCTCATTTATCCTCAAGGATATGATCCATGTTACCCTACTGAATCTTATTGTCACCGGTATTCGGTATAACACTTCACGGCCTCCTTGCTTCTAGTCTCACTAGTGCTCGATCTCCATGGTCCTTGGTACCTGCATCGATGAAGATCGCAGACAAGACAACAAGACAAGAGACATCTTCACGGAACAATTTTATTTCACACATACAAGACGTTATGTCAAACTCTTTCATTGATCCCCTCAACAAATACCTTGAATTGCAAGGCTCATGCCTCAACTCATACCTTACCGAACTACTCACACAAGGAGGTCAAATCGTGGGAAGAAACATTGAAGAACACATCTTGAGATTGATTGATTGCAATATGTCTTATAATGGATACCTTGTGCGATGCAAGATTACAAGTATGAACTAGATGAGAGAGCACTATGGTGGTGGTAGAGATGGCTATGGAGATGGAAATGGTGGCGGCTAGGGCTTGTGGATGAGGATGATGATGAAGAGGTTCTGTCCTCCGTGCTCGTCGCTCTGTTGACATTATGATGTGGTCCCTTTAATAAAAATTGTTCAGGTGGACGATCCGCCTCGAAATCCACGCCAAACGGGAGCGCCCGTATGGAGCGTCGTCTTTTGTGTTGTCTTCACGTAGACGCTTCCTTTTGATTCCTCCTTCCATCTTCCTTCCATTCCATTTCCACACATGATTTCTTTCCTTTTTAGCCTATTGCCTATGGAAACACATCAAAGAGATAATTTGTGGAATCATTTGCATTTATTAGTCATTAATAGCAATATTAGATCGAATATCTCGGTTTAAACAAAGGTGAAATGACTGTAAAAATATCACTCATCAACCCCCCCCCCCCCAAGCTTAAACTTGTCCTCGAGCAACATAAAGAGAAAATTCGAATCATACGGAACTCAGTTGTTTAAACCAAAATAACGAGAAGGCTTTGATTCACTTTTGATCGGTACGCCTAGATAGTCCTTCGCTTCTTAACCTGGAAATTTAGCATAGCTGTAGCGGTGGCATGGTTATAGTGCAAGTGTCAGTGAAGCAAAGATAATCAACACAAGGTTCTTGATCTACTAGATAAAAACAACTTTGCAACACTCTATTCTATTTATTCTAGACAATACTTATTTGTCGGGAATGCACGAAAGAGCTTTCTTTTGATAGAGCCATTAAAGCACAAGTTAGGGAGTGAAAAGCATGTAGTGAAATATGATGCTCTAGTGCTCATAAGCACACCCGGAAATTTTTCCTCCTCAAGGCTCTCAAGCACTTTATTTCAATAATTATTTTATGGAACTTTGAATGTCACGTGAAGGGATTATGCAAACTAAGTGATCATGCATAGATTTTTTTTGCTATGGCTTAATGTTTGGGGAACTATGGATCTCTGTAGTATGTCTCTTTTGAGCTCTTTTGGCCAAACCCCTTTATTTACCACATACACATGCATTCAAGAGAAAGCCGAATCATATGCGTTTGGAGTGTTGCCACTAAGTACGGTAACAAACTCATAGCCAAAATCCGAGCTATCGTTCTTGGTGGATCATTCATTGGCCAGTGGAGTCCTCAACATAACATCAAGAAAGGTGACGAAGCCACATTTACACACGTACACATGCATAGAGTAGCGGGGCCATGACACAAGCAAGAAGGCTGAAGCACCATGTAAGAGATGAAACACAGATTTTTGGCATAATCTCGTTCACCCTTCAACTAAGTTCCTCTAGAAAATTTATTCAACAAGTGCTATTAATTCTATTAAAATTAACAACATGGGGTTGAGCATTTCAAACATCACTTCCACTACAATTTTCTCAACTCCCAAGTCTTGAAATTTTTTCTCTTGTGTATAGTTATTCTTGATTAATATCATTTCATTTAAAAACAGTCCCACGACAAGTCTTGGTTGTCTAAACTAAACATAACAAAGGCTACAGAATTATTTCAGCTACTAGAACAAAGCCTTTGTCTTAATTATCAAGACTTACTCCCATCTGCACATATCACAATACTACTGCTACATCTACTCTAAGTATTTCAAGTGCAAAAGACGGGGGTCGTAGGACATATCTTCACAGTTGTGACTTTACACACTTCTCTTCCTTACTGTTGCATTCCTTGTTGTCCGACGTATATCAACTCCTCTGAAAACAAAACGTAAATGAACTCCGAGGGGCAAATGAAGAACAAGATCAAAGCAAAGCTTATTCTATTTTCTGTTTTTTGGGGTTTTGAAAACTAATTTGCAACCGAAAAAATCGCAAAGGCAAAATAAAAATCAAAAGCAAATAAAAGCGAAGTGTTGCAACAAACCAACACGAGTGTTTTGAAGCTCCTCGAGCTTAAGTACAACCTCATTACAATTTATTCAAGTACCGCCACAACTAGTTGTAGAAGTGGTGATAACCTCCCCCAAGCCTAGGCTTTTGCAAGCCCAAACCAGCGAAATCATTGCGGCGGTCGCTCAGGAGCCCATCTGTGGCTCCAGTTGGAGAAGTTCATGTTCATGTACGCGGACATGCCTCGAAGAGACTCGACGATGTTGCTCATATCTTGGATAGAGCCCTAGAGGCTGTTGAGGTCCACATAGGTGGTGTAGTATCCTTGTTGTGGCTGCTCTTGGGGCTGCTCCTCTTCTTCGTTGGTGGCGAGATCTTGTTCATCTACTTGTTCTGGTTCTGGGCCTTCTTGGTCAAAAGATGTATCTACTTCCTGTGCAACATAATGCAATTGCCCATGCTCAATGGAGAAATGTTTAGGCATAGGAGTAGGCAACAAGACTGCCACTCCAGGAATTCTAATGTAATGGTGGAATTACAAACTACTACCATTCCAGCCCTAGTGAGAACACGAATATTAACAAGGGTACCGACAATGGGGCAAAGGTGATTGTAGTTAAGACCAAGGGAGTTGGCCAACATGGTGATCACTCCTCCACATACGATATCTCCTTGTGCATGATTTTCTTGATGCGCGAGGTGTAGCAAAAGTATTGCCCCTAGGTTGGGCGAATAACCGACGTCAAGGTTTGCTGCTTTCCCGAGAACTAGCATGTTCTCATCATTCACCTTAGAAACTTCTCCTCATGCCTGCAATGAGTTAGTGATAACATAATAGAAATAGTGTATAACAAGACTTTCAATACAACTAGCTCTTGCCTTGAGCCATGACAACTCATACGGTAAAAGAATTGCCTTGGGTGCGGGCCAGTGAAATCATAAACATATCTAAGATAATCATCATTGTTGGTGAAGCCAAAATAGTTACACCACTCATCGAGGGTGATGTTGACGTCTTGGTCCAGGAGATGGAAATTGGCCCTCTCCTCCTTATATGCATTTAACACCAAACTAACATTGTGCGAGAGAGTACGAAGAAACTCAAACATCATGTGTTCATATGTCTCATATCCCTGATAAACAAAATGGTGAAACCCGGCATTATGACAAAGCAAATTGAAATCATTAGTAATACCTGGCTTGGCGGGTGTGGTCGCACAAGCCATATGGTTGCTTTGATCTTTGATGACCCACAAGTATAGGGGATCAATCGTAGTCCTTTGGATAAGTAAGAGTGTCAAACCCAATGAGGAGTAGAAGGAAATGACAAGAGGTTTTCAGCAAGGTATTTTCTGCAAGCACTGAAATTATCGGTAACAAGTAGTTTGATAGCAAAATAATTTGTAACGGGCAATAAGTAGTAACGGTAACAAAAGTGCAGCAAGAGCCCAATCCTTTTTGTAGCAAAGGACAGGTCAGAATGGTCTCCTATAATAAGCAAAACGTTCTTGAGGACACATGGTAATTTCATCTAGTCACTTTCATCATGTTTGTTTGGTTCACATTCGTTACTTTGATAATTTGATATGTGGGTAGACCGGTGCTTGGGTGTTGTTCTTACTTGAACAAGACTTCCACTTATGATTAACCCCTCTCGTAAGCATCCGCAAATACAAAATAAGAATCAGGATAAATCTAGCCATAGCATGAAACATATGGATCCAAATCAGCCCCTTACAGAATAGTGCATAAACTAGGGTTAAGCTTATGTCACTCTAGTAACCCATCATCTAATTACTGAAGAAATATGCCCTAGAGGCAATAATAAAGTTATTATTTATTTCCTTATTTCATGATAAATGTTTATTATTCATGCTAGAATTGTATTAACCGGAAACTTAGTACATGTGTGAATACATAGACAAAACATAAGTGTCCCTAGTATGCCTCTACTTGACTAGCTCGTTTGTCAAAGATGGTTATGTTTCCTAACCATAGACATGTGTTGTCATTTGATGAACAGGATCACATCATTAGGAGAATGATGTGATGGACATGACCCATTCGTTAGCATTATGATCGTTACAGTTTCATTGCTACTGCTTTCTTCATGACTTATACATGTTCCTCAGACTATGAGATTATGCAACTCCCGAATACCGGAGGAACACTTTGTGTGCTATCAAACGCCACAACGTAAATAGGTGATTGTAAAGATGCTCTACAGGTGTCTCCGAAGGTATTTGTTGTGTTGGCATAGATCGAGATTAGGATTTGTCACTCTCGGAGAGGTATCTCTGGGCCCTCTCGGTAATGCTCATCACTATAAGCCTTGCAAGCAATGTGACTAATGAGTTAGTTGCAGGGTGAAGTATTACGGAACGAGTAAAGAGACTTGCCAGTAACGAGATTGAACTAGGTATGATGATACCGACGGTCGAATCTCGGGCAAGTAACATACCGATGACAAAGGGAACAACGTATGCTGTTGTGCGGTTTGACCGATAAAGATCTTCATAGATGTAACGCCCGGATAATTAGGCTACAGTAAAACTCTCCTAATGATGCCAGGTCATCTCTGTTACTGTTGCTAATCAAGTGTTAGTTCAAAACATTTCAAATTCAAAAAAATGAATTAGTGACAAACACCCAAAGTTTTCAAAAGTCAAAAAAAAAATGTTCGGTGGGTGCCAAATATTGCACTGGTAATTATTGTGGAGAAAACATTTTTTTAGAAAGTGCCTAAGTATTTTAAAGTGAAATAAAACAGAAAAGAAAAATAAAGAAAAGAAAATACAAAAGCAGTAGACGAAAGAGAAAAGGAAAGAAAGAGAAAAGGACCCCCTGGACCATACGGCCCAGCTCGCAGGCCAGACCGGCCCACCTGGCCCAGCTGGCCAACCGCCGGCCCAGCCCCTCCCCGGGTCGCCTTCCCCCTGTTCCCCCGACCGGGGTCGCAACAGGCGCGTCCTCGCCGGACCCCCCTCGCCGGCGTCGAGGATAAGGACGCCAGCGCCCCCGCCTCCTCGGGCCCCTCTCCCACTCGCCCCCGCTCTCCCTCTCGACCTCTGCGCCCCCCTCAGATCCACCTCTCTTTCCCCCCTCGATCCCCACCGCAACCGAGCGTGCTCGCCGCCGTTCTCCGTCGTCTCCGCGGCCACCGTCATCGCCCTGCACCCCCGACATGCCGTAGGCGTCCGTCGTCGTCCTCCACGTCGACCGGTGCCCGCCGTTGGAGCCGGGAGGCACCACAGCGCCGGGTCCACCTCGTCCCCATCTTCTCTGTCGCCGGTGACCGCCGTCGTCTCCGGCCACCTCTGCACTCCTAAACCGTCACGGGCCTACGTGTGAGCCGCGGGTGAGCTTCTTCATCCCTTGCTCCTCTTCATTGACCTCTCGCGCCCCGTAGCTACCTTGTCGTCGTTGCCGTGAGCCCATCGTCGCGGATCGCCTTGCCGCCGTGGCCACAGCCGCCGTCACACTCGCGCAAGCCCACGGTCGAGTTCCTGGTGCTCCCAGGAGCCCAACGAGCACGAGCCCGTGCTTCCCCGTACCCCCTAGCTCTAGATCCGTCGACGCCCGAACTCCGGCGTCCGCTCCGCCGCTCGCCACCGCCATCTTCGGCCGTTTCCGGCCAAGCCACCCCCACAGCTCGACGCGCAAGCGTGCGCCCGTTCGAAAGCGGGTAGCCGCGCACGAAACGACCCCCTGTGGCGATTTTCCGAGCGACTCCGGCGACGCGCCACCGCGGTGTTGGTCGCCGGAGCTCTCTCCGGCGCCGACGCCGACGTGGCTCGATGGGCCCCGCCCCTGGGTCGCTGACCAGTGGGTCCTGGGGGCCCCGTTGACGGGGTTGACCCAGTCAATGTGCTGACTGGGCAGCCCAGTGCCACTGACTGGTGGGCCCCGCCCCTAACACTAATTAAATTAAATTTAAATTGATTACTCACTAACAGTGGGCCCATGTTATCTAATTAGTTAGATTAATTGAAATTAAACTCTGTTAAGGCCACTGTCTATGACAGGTGGGACCCATTAGTCAGTTTGACTAGTCAAACGGGTCAGCTGACTGCTGACGTCATGCTGATGCATTGCTGACGCATTAATAGATTTCTGTTAATAAAAATAATTCCAGAAAATGGTTTAATCTTTGAAAAATCATATAAAATAATATGTAACTCGGATGAAAATACTTTCTACATGAAAGTTGCTCAGAACGACGAGACGAATCCGGATACGCAGCCCGTTCGTTCACCACACGTCCCTAGCATCGTGAACCGGCAACATTTCACCTCTGGTCCATCTGTCCGAAAATGCGAAACATCGGGAATACTTTCCCGGATGTTCCCCCCTTCGCCGGTATCACCTACTACCGCGTTAGGGCGCACCTAGCATCACGCTTTGTCATGTCATGCATCGCCATGCATCTGTTTCCATTGTATTCTGTTGGGGATCGTAGCAGAAATTAAAAAATTTCTACGTATCACCAAGATCAATCTATGAAGTCATCTAGCAACGAGAGAGAGGGGAGTGCATCTACATACCCTTGTAGATCGCGCGCGGAAGCGTTCCAGAGAACGGGGTTGATGGAGTCGTACTCGTCGTGATCCAAATCACCGATGATCCTAGCGCCGAACGGACGACACCTCCGCGTTCAACACACATACGGAGCGGTGACGTCTCCTCCTTCTTGATCCAGCAAGGGGGGAGGAGAAGTTGATGGAGATCCAGCAGCACGACGGCGTGGTGGTGGAAGTAGCGGGATCCCGGCAGGGCTTCGCCAAGCGCAACCGGGGAGGAAGAGGTGTCACGGGAGGGAGGGGGGCGCGAGGGCTTGGGGTGCTGCTCCCATGCGCCTCCCCACTATATATAGGGGTGGAGGGGGCTGGTTTCTTGCCCTCCAAGTCCATTGGGGCGTTGGCAAAGGTGGGGGAAAGAAATCCCATCATTTCCCTTCCCCACCGATTGTTATCCCCCCTTTTAGGGATCTTGATCTTATCCCTTCGGGGTATGATCTTATTCCTTCTAAGGTGGGATCTTGGTGCGCCTTGACCAGGGGTGTGGGGCCTTTCCTCCACTACCCACGTTCATGTGGGTCCCCCATGCAGTTGGGCCCCACTTCGGAACATTCTAGAACCTTCCCGGTACAATACCGAAAAATCCCGAACATTTTCCGGTGGCCAAAATAGGACTTCCCATATATAAATCTTTACCTCCGGACCATTCCGGAACTCCTCGTGACGTCCGGGATCTCATCCGGGACTCCGAAAAACTTTCGGTTAACCGCATACTAATATCTCTACAACTCTAGCGTCACCGAACCTTAAGTGTGTAGACCCTACGGGTTCGGGAGACATGCAGACTGTTGGAAATATGCCCTAGAGGCAATAATAAATGGTTATTATTATATTTCTGTGTTCATGATAATAGTCTTTTATTCATGCTATAATTGTATTGTCCGGAAATCGTAATACATGTGTGAATACATAGACCACAACCTGTCCCTAGTAAGCCTCTAGTTGACTAGCTCGTTGATCAACAGATAGTCATGGTTTCTTGACTATGGACATAGGATGTCATTGATAACGGGATCACATCATTAGGAGAATGATGTGATGGACAAGACCCAACTTAAGCATAGCATAAAAGATCGTGTAGTTTCGTTTGCTAGAGCTTTTCCAATGTCAAGTATCTTTTCCTTAGACCATGAGATCGTGCAACTCCCGGATACCGTAGGAGTGCTTTGGGTGTGCCAAACGTCACAACGTAACTGGGTGACTATAAAGGTGCATTACGGGTATCTCCGAAAGTGTCTGTTGGGTTGGCACGGATCGAGACTGGGATTTGTCACTCCGTGTAAACGGAGAGGTATCTCTGGGCCCACTCGGTAATGCATCATCATAATGAGCTCAATGTGACTAAGGCGTTAGTCACGGGATCATGCATTGCGGTACGAGTAAAGAGACTTGCCGGTAACGAGATTGAACAAGGTATTGGGATACCGACGATCGAATCTCGGGCAAGTAACATACCGATTGACAAAGGGAATTGCATACGGATTGATTGAATCCTCGACACCGTGGTTCACCCGATGATATCATCGTGGAACATGTGGGAGCCAACATGGGTATCCAGATCCCGCTGTTGGTTATTGACCGGAGAGGCGTCTCGGTCATGTCTGCATGTCTCCCGAACCCGTAGGGTCTACACACTTAAGGTCCGGTGACGCTAGGGTTGTAGAGATATATGTATGCGGAAACCCGAAAGTTGTTCGGAGTCCCGGATGAGATCCCGGACGTCACGAGAGGTTCCGGAATGGTCCGGAGGTGAAGAATTATATATAGGAAGTCCAGTTTTGGCCACCGGGAAAGTTTCGGGGGTTATCGGTATTGTACCGGGACCACCGGAAGGGTCCCGGGGGTCCACCGGGTGGGGCCACCTGTCCCGGAGGGCCCCGTGGGCTGAAAGTGGAGGGGAACCAGCCCCTAATGGGCTGGGGCGCCACTTTGGGCCTCCCCCCATGCGCCTAGGGTTGGGAACCCTAGGGGGGGAGTTTCCCCTTGCCTTGGGGGGCAAGGCAACCCCTTCCCCCTTGGCCGCCGCCCCCCCCTTGGAGATCCCATCTCCAAGGGCTGTGCACCCCCCTTGGGGGCCTATATAAAGGGGGGGGGAGGGAGGGCAGCACACTACAGCCTTTGGCGCCTCCCTCCTCCCCTGCAACACCTCTCTCTCGCGCGCAGAAGCTCGGCGAAGCCTTGCCGGAGAGCCGCTACATCCACCACCACGCCGTCGTGCTGTTGGATCTCCATCAACCTCTCCTCCCCCCTTGCTGGATCAAGAAAGGAGGAGACGTCGCTGCACCGTACGTGTGTTGAACGCGGAGGTGCCGTCCGTTCGGCACTCGGTCATCGGTGATTTGGATCACGGCGAGTACGACTCCGTCATCCACGTTCATTGGAACGCTTCCGCTCGCGATCTACAAGGGTATGTAGATCCACTCCTTTCCCCTCGTTGCTAGTAGACTCCATAGATGCATCTTGGTGAGCGTAGGAAAATTTTAAATTATGCTACGATTCCCAACAGTGGCATCATGAGCCAGGCCTATGCGTAGTTACTATGCACGAGTAGAACACAAAGAAGTTGTGGGCGTTGATGTTGCCAATTCTTCTTGCCGCTACTAGTCGTTTCTTGTTTCGGCGGCATTGTAGGATGAAGCGGCCCGGACCGACCTTACACGTACGCTTACGTGAGACAGGTTCCACCGACTGACATGCACTAGTTGCATAAGGTGGCTAGCGGGTGTCTGTCTCTCCTACTTTAGTCGTAACGGATTCGATGAAAAGGGTCCTTATGAAGGGTAAATAGAAATTGGCAAATCACGTTGTGGTCATACGTAGGTAAGAAATCGTTCTTGCTAGAAACCTACAAACCACGTAAAAACTTGCAACAACAATTAGAGGACGTCTAACTTGTTTTTGCAGCAAGTGATATATGTGATATGATATGGCCAGAAGATGTGATGAATGATATATGTGATGTATGAGATTGATCATATTCTTGTAATAGGAATCACGACTTGCATGTCGATGAGTATGACAACCGGCAGGAGCCATAGGAGTTGTCTTTATTATTTTGCATGACCTGCGTGTCATTGAATAACGCCATGTAATTTACTTTACTTTGTTGCTAAACGGTTAGCCATAGAAGTAGAAGTAATCGTTGGCGTGACAACTTCATGAAGACACAATGATGGAGATCATGATGATGGAGATCATGGTGTCATGCCGGTGACGAAGATGATCATGGTGCCCCGAAGATGGAGATCAAAGGAGCATGATGATATTGGCCATATCATGTCACTATTTGATTGCATGTGATGTTTATCATGTTTTTGCATCTTATTTGCTTAGAACGACGGTAGCAAGTAGGATGATCCCTTATAATAATTTCAAGAAAGTGTTCACCCTAACTGTGCACCGTTGCGAAGGTTCGTCGTTTCGAAGCACCACGTGATGATCGGGTGTGATAGATTCTTACGTTCGCATACAACGGGTGTTGACGAGCCTAGCATGTACAGACATGGCCTCGGAACACACGCAATACACTTAGGTTGACTTGACGAGCCTAGCATGTACAGACATGGCCTCGGAACACGGAGGACCGAAAGGTCGAGCATGAGTCGTATAGAAGATACGATCAACATGGAGATGTTCACCGATCTTGACTAGTCCGTCTCACGTGATGATCGGACACGGCCTAGTTGAGTTCGGATCATGTTTCACTTAGATAACTAGAGGGATGTCTATCTGAGTGAGAGTTCATTAGATCATTTGATTATATGAACTTAATTATCATGAACTTAGTCTAAAAATCTTTACACTATGTATTGTAGATCAAATGGCCCACGTTGTCCTCAATTTCAACGCGTTCCTAGAGAAAACCAAGCTGAAAGATGATGGCAGCAACTATACGGACTGGGTCCGGAACCTGAGGCTCATCCTCATAGTTGCCAAGAAAGATTATGTCTTAGAAGCACCGCTAGGTGAAGCACCAATCCCTGAGAACCAAGACGTTATGAACGCTTGGCAGCAGCGTGCTGATGATTACTCCCTCGTTCAGTGCGGCATGCTTTACAGCTTAGAACCGGGTCTCCAAAAGCGTTTTGAGAAACATGGAGCATACGAGATGTTCGAGGAGCTGAAACTGGTTTTTCAAGCTCATGCCCGGGTCGAGAGATATGATGTCTCCGACAAGTTCTTCAGCTGTAAAATGGAGGAGAACAGTTCTGTTAGTGAGCACATACTCAGAATGTCTGGGTTGCACAACCGCTTGTCTCAGCTGGGAGTTAATCTCCCGGATGACGCGGTCATTGACAGAATCCTCCAGTCGCTTCCACCAAGCTACAAGAGCTTTGTGATGAACTACAATATGCAGGGGATGGAAAAGACCATTCCCGAGGTATATTCAATGCTAAAATCAGCGGAAGGGGAGATCAAAAAGGAACATCAAGTGTTGATGGTGAATAAAACCACTAAGTTCAAGAAGGGCAAGGGTAAGAAGAACTTCAAGAAGGACGGCAAGGGAATTGCCGCGCCCGGTAAGCCAGTTACCGGGAAGAAGTCAAAGAATGGACCCAAGCCCGAGACTGAGTGCTTTTATTGCAAGGGAAGTGGTCACTGGAAGCGGAACTGCCCCAAATATTTAGCGGACAAGAAGAAGGCCGGCAACACCCAAGGTATATGTGATATACAAGTAATTGATGTGTACCTTACCAGTACTCGTAGTAGCTCCTGGGTATTTGATACCGGTGCGGTTGCTCATATTTGTAACTCAAATCAGGAACTACGGAATAAACGGAGACTGGCAAAAGACGAGGTGACGATGCGCGTCGGGAATGGTTCCAAGGTCGATGTGATCGCCGTCGGCACGCTACCTCTGCATCTACCCACGGGATTAGTTATAAACCTCAATAATTGTTATTTAGTGCCAGCTTTGAGCATGAACATTGTATCTGGATCTCGTTTAATTCGAGATGGCTACTCATTTAAATCTGAGAATAATGGTTGTTCTATTTATTTGAGAGATATGTTTTATGGTCATGCCCCGCTGGTCAATGGTTTATTCTTGATGAATCTCGAACGTGATGCTACACATGTTCATAGTGTGAATACCAAAAGATGTAAAGTTGATAATGATAGTCCCACATACTTGTGGCACTGCCGCCTTGGTCACATTGGTGTCAAGCGCATGAAGAAGCTCCATGCAGATGGACTTTTGGAGTCTCTTGATTACGAATCATTTGACACGTGCGAACCATGCCTCATGGGTAAGATGACCAAGACTCCGTTCTCCGGAACAATGGAGCGAGCGACCAACTTATTGGAAATCATACATACCGATGTGTGCGGTCCAATGAGCGTTGAGGCTCGCGGAGGATATCGTTATGTTCTCACTCTCACTGATGATTTAAGTAGATATGGGTATGTCTACCTAATGAAACACAAGTCTGAAACCTTTGAAAAGTTCAAGGAATTTCAGAGTGAAGTCGAGAATCAACGTGACAGGAAAATAAAATTCTTACGATCAGATCGTGGTGGAGAATATTGAAGTCACGAATTTGGTACACACTTAAGGAAATGTGGAATAGTTTCACAACTCACGCCGCCTGGAACACCTCAGAGAAATGGTGTGTCCGAACGTCGTAATCGCACTCTATTGGATATGGTGCGATCTATGATGTCTCTTACCGATTTACCGCTCTCATTTTGGGGTTATGCTTTAGAGACTGCCGCATTCACTTTAAATAGGGCACCGTCTAAATCCGTTGAGACGACACCATATGAATTATGGTTTGGGAAGAAACCTAAGCTGTCGTTTCTAAAAGTTTGGGGATGCGATGCTTATGTCAAGAAACTTCAACCTGAAAAGCTCGAACCCAAATCGGAAAAATGCGTCTTCATAGGATACCCTAAGGAAACTATTGGGTATACCTTCTACCTCAGATCCGAAGGCAAGATCTTCGTTGCCAAGAACGGGTCCTTTCTAGAGAAGGAGTTTCTCTCGAAAGAATTGAGTGGGAGGAAAGTGGAACTTGATGAGGTGATAGTCACCCCTTCCGAACCGGAAAGTAGCGCAGCGCGGGAAAATGTTCCTGTGGTGCCTACACCGACTGGGGAGGAAGTTAATGATGATGATCATGAAGCTTCAGATCAAGTTACTGAACTTCGTAGGTCCACAAGGACACGTTCCGCACCAGAGTGGTACGGCAACCCTGTCCTGGAAATCATGTTGTTAGACAACGGTGAACCTTCGAACTATGAAGAAGCGATGGCGGGCCCGGATTCCGACAAATGGCTAGAAGCCATGAAATCCGAGATAGAATCCATGTATGAAAACAAAGTATGGACTTTGATTGACTTGCCCGATGAGCGGCGAGCCATAGAAAACAAATGGATCTTTAAGAAGAAGACGGACGCAGATGGTAATGTGACCATCTACAAAGCTCGACTTGTCGCTAAGGGTTATCGACAAGTTCAAGGGGTTGACTACGATGAGACTTTCTCACCCGTAGCGAAGCTGAAGTCCGTCCGAATCATGTTAGCAATTGCCGCATACTATGATTATGAGATATGGCAGATGGACGTCAAAACGGCATTCCTTAACGGCTTCCTTAAGGAAGAGTTGTATATGATGCAGCCGGAAGGTTTTGTCGATCCTAAGAATGCTAACAAAGTATGCAAGCTCCAGCGCTCAATCTATGGGCTGGTGCAAGCATCTCGGAGTTGGAACATTCGCTTTGATGAGATGATCAAAGCGTTTGGGTTTACACAGACTTATGGAGAAGCCTGTGTTTACAAGAAAGTGAGTGGGAGCTCTGTAGCATTTCTCATATTATATGTGGATGACATATTATTGATGGGAAATGATATAGAATTCTTGGAAAGTATAAAGGCCTATTTGAATAAATGTTTTTCAATGAAGGACCTTGGAGAAGCTGCTTATATATTAGGCATCAAGATCTATAGAGATAGATCAAGACGCCTCATTGGTCTTTCACAGAGTACATACCTTGACAAGATATTGAAGAAGTTCAGTATGGATCAGTCCAAGAAGGGGTTCTTGCCTGTATTGCAAGGTGTGCAATTGAGCACGGCTCAATGCCCGACCACGGCAGAAGATATAGAAGAGATGAGTGTCATCCCCTATGCCTCGGCCATAGGGTCTATTATGTATGCCATGCTGTGTACCAGACCTGATGTAAACCTTGCCGTAAGTTTGGTAGGAAGGTACCAAAGTAATCCCGGCAAGGAACACTGGACAGCGGTCAAGAATATCCTGAAGTACCTGAAGAGGACTAAGGATATGTTTCTCGTCTATGGAGGTGACGAAGAGCTCGTCGTAAAGGGTTACGTCGACGCTAGCTTCGACACAGATCCGGATGACTCAAAGTCACAGACCGGATACGTGTATATTTTGAATAGAGGAGCAGTAAGCTGGTGCAGTTGCAAGCAAAGCGTCGTGGCGGGATCTACATGTGAAGCGGAATACATGGCAGCCTCGGAGGCAGCACAGGAAGCAGTCTGGATGAAGGAGTTCATTACCGACCTAGGGGTGATTCCCAATGCGTCGGGCCCAATGACTCTCTTATGTGACAACACTGGAGCTATTGCCCTTGCGAAGGAGCCCAGGTTTCACAGGAAGACCAGGCATATCAAGCGTCGCTTCAACTCCATTCGTGAAAGTGTTCAAAATGGAGACATAGATATTTGTAAAGTACACACGGACCTGAATGTAGCAGATCCGTTGACTAAACCTCTCCCTAGGGCAAAACATGATCAACACCAGGACGCAATGGGTGTTCGATTCATCACAATGTAACTAGATTATTGACTCTAGTGCAAGTGGGAGACTGTTGGAAATATGCCCTAGAGGCAATAATAAATGGTTATTATTATATTTCTGTGTTCATGATAATAGTCTTTTATTCATGCTATAATTGTATTGTCCGGAAATCGTAATACATGTGTGAATACATAGACCACAACCTGTCCCTAGTAAGCCTCTAGTTGACTAGCTCGTTGATCAACAGATAGTCATGGTTTCCTGACTATGGACATAGGATGTCATTGATAACGGGATCACATCATTAGGAGAATGATGTGATGGACAAGACCCAACTTAAGCATAGCATAAAAGATCGTGTAGTTTCGTTTGCTAGAGCTTTTCCAATGTCAAGTATCTTTTCCTTAGACCATGAGATCGTGCAACTCCCGGATACCGTAGGAGTGCTTTGGGTGTGCCAAACGTCACAACGTAACTGGGTGACTATAAAGGTGCATTACAGGTATCTCCGAAAGTGTCTGTTGGGTTGGCACGGATCGAGACTGGGATTTGTCACTCCGTGTAAACGGAGAGGTATCTCTGGGCCCACTCGGTAATGCATCATCATAATGAGCTCAATGTGACTAAGGTGTTAGTCACGGGATCATGCATTGCGGTACGAGTAAAGTGACTTGCCGGTAACGAGATTGAACAAGGTATTGGGATACCGACGATCGAATCTCGGGCAAGTAACATACCGATTGACAAAGGGAATTGCATACGGATTGATTGAATCCTCGACACCGTGGTTCACCCGATGATATCATCGTGGAACATGTGGGAGCCAACATGGGTATCCAGATCCCGCTGTTGGTTATTGACCGGAGAGGCGTCTCGGTCATGTCTGCATGTCTCCCGAACCCGTAGGGTCTACACACTTAAGGTCCGGTGACGCTAGGGTTGTAGAGATATATGTATGCGGAAACCCGAAAGTTGTTCGGAGTCCCGGATGAGATCCCGGACGTCACGAGAGGTTCCGGAATGGTCCGGAGGTGAAGAATTATATATAGGAAGTCCAGTTTTGGCCACCGGGAAAGTTTTGGGGGTTATCGGTATTGTACCGGGACCACCGGAAGGGTCCCGGGGGTCCACCGGGTGGGGCCACCTGTCCCGGAGGGCCCCGTGGGCTGAAAGTGGAGGGGAACCAGCCCCTAATGGGCTGGGGCGCCACTTTGGGCCTCCCCCCCATGCGCCTAGGGTTGGGAACCCTAGGGGGGGGGGAGTTTCCCCTTGCCTTGGGGGGCAAGGCAACCCCTTCCCCCTTGGCCGCCGCCCCCCCCCCTTGGAGATCCCATCTCCAAGGGCTGCGCACCCCCCTTGGGGGCCTATATAAAGGGGGGGGAGGGAGGGCAGCACACTACAGCCTTTGGCGCCTCCCTCCTCCCCTGCAACACCTCTCTCTCGCGCGCAGAAGCTCGGCGAAGCCTTGCCGGAGAGCCGCTACATCCACCACCACGCCGTCGTGCTGTTGGATCTCCATCAACCTCTCCTCCCCCCTTGCTGGATCAAGAAAGGAGGAGACGTCGCTGCACCGTACGTGTGTTGAACGCGGAGGTGCCGTCCGTTCGGCACTCGGTCATCGGTGATTTGGATCACGGCGAGTACGACTCCGTCATCCACGTTCATTGGAACGCTTCCGCTCGCGATCTACAAGGGTATGTAGATCCACTCCTTTCCCCTCGTTGCTAGTAGACTCCATAGATGCATCTTGGTGAGCGTAGGAAAATTTTAAATTATGCTACGATTCCCAACACAGACATGACCGAGACGACTCTCCGGTCAATAACCAACAGCGGGATCTGGATACCCATGTTGGCTCCCACATGTTCCACGATGATCTCATCGGATGAACCACGATGTCGAGGATTCAATCAATCCCGTATACAATTCCCTTTGTCAATCGGTACGTTACTTGCCCGAGATTCGATCGTCGGTATCCCAATACCTTGTTCAATCTCGTTACCGGCAAGTCACTTTACTCGTACCGTAATGCATGATCCCGTGACCAAACACTTGGTCACATTGAGCTCATTATGATGATGCATTACCAAGTGGGCCCAGAGATACCTCTCCGTCATACGGAGTGACAAATCCCAGTCGATTCGTGCCAACCCAACAGACACTTTCGGAGATACCCGTAGTGCACCTTTATAGCCACCCAGTTACGTTGTGACGTTTGGCACACCCAAAGCACTCCTATGGTATCCGGGAGTTGCATAATCTCATGGTCTAAGGAAATGATACTTGACATTTGGAAAGGCTCTAGCAAACGAACTACACGATCTTGTGCTATGCTTAGGATTGGGTCTTGTCCATCACATCATTCTTCTAATGATGTGATCCCGTTATCAATGACATCCAATGTCCATAGTCAGGAAACCATGACTATCTGTTGATCAACGAGCTAGTCAACTAGAGGCTCACTAGGGACATGTTGTGGTCTATGTATTCACACATGTATTACGATTTCCGGATAACACAATTATAGCATGAACAATAGACAATTATCATGAACAAGGAAATATAATAATAACCATTTTATTATTGCCTCTAGGGCATATTTCCAACAGTCTCCCACTTGCACTAGAGTCAATAATCTAGTTACATTGTGATGAATCGAACACCCATAGAGTTCTGGTGTTGATCATGTTTTGCCCTAGGGAGAGGTTTAGTCAACGGATCTGCTACATTCAGGTCCGTATGTACTTTACAAATATCTATGTCTCCATTTTGAACATTTTCACGAATGGAGTTGAAGCGACGCTTGATATGCCTGGTCTTCCTGTGAAACCTGGGCTCCTTGGCAAGGGCAATAGCTCCAGTGTTGTCACAGAAGAGAGTCATCGGGCCCGACGCATTGGGAATAACTCCTAGGTCGGTAATGAACTCCTTCACCCAGATTGCTTCTTGTGCTGCCTCTGAGGCCGCCATGTATTCCGCTTCACATGTAGATCCCGCCACAACGCTTTGCTTGCAACTGCACCAGCTTACTGCCCCACCATTCAAAATATACACATATCCGGTTTGTGACTTAGAGTCATCCAGATTTGTGTCGAAACTAGCATCGACGTAACCCTTTACGACGAGCTCTTCGTCACCTCCATAAACGAGAAACATATCCTTAGTCCTCTTCAGGTACTTCAGGATATTCTTGACCGCTGTCCAGTGTTCCATGCCGGGATTACTTTGGTACCTTCCTACCAAACTTACGGCAAGGTTTACATCAGGTCTGGTACACAGCATGGCATACATAATAGACCCTATGGCCGAGGCATAGGGGGCGACACTCATCTTTTCTCTATCTTCTGCCATGGTCGGGCAT
The DNA here is from genome assembly GCF_002575655.3 of Aegilops tauschii subsp. strangulata. NCBI lineage: Eukaryota > Viridiplantae > Streptophyta > Magnoliopsida > Poales > Poaceae > Aegilops > Aegilops tauschii. The sequence continues at coordinate 262,439,974 of NC_053041.3, read as the reverse complement.
TGAGCCATGCTCAATTGCACACCTTGCAATACAGGCAAGAACCCCTTCTTGGACTGATCCATATTGAACTTCTTCAATATCTTGTCAAGGTACGTACTTTGTGAAAGACCAATGAGGCGTCTTGATCTATCTCTATAGATCTTGATGCCTAATATATAAGAAGCTTCTCCAAGGTCCTTCATTGAAAAACACTTGTTCAAGTAGGCCTTTATGCTTCCCAAGAATTCTATATCATTTCCCATCAACAGTATGTCATCCACATATAATATGAGAAATGCTACAGAGCTCCCACTCACTTTCTTGTAAACACAGGCTTCTCCATAAGTCTGTGTAAACCCAAACGCTTTGATCATCTCATCAAATCGAATGTTCCAACTCCGAGATGCTTGCACCAGCCCATAGATGGAGCGCTGGAGCTTGCATACCTTGTTAGTATTCTTAGGATTGACAAAACCTTCCGGCTGCATCATATACAATTCTTCCTTAAGAAAGCTGTTAAGGAATGCCGTTTTGACGTCCATTTGCCATATCTCATAATCATAGTATGCGGCAATTGCTAACATGATTCGGACGGACTTCAGCTTCGCTACGGGTGAGAAAGTCTCATCGTAGTCAACCCCTTGAACTTGTCGATAACCCTTAGCGACAAGTCAAGCTTTATAGATGGTAACATTACCATCCGCGTCTGTCTTCTTCTTAAAGATCCATTTGTTTTCTATCGCTCGCCGGTCATCGGGCAAGTCTGTCAAAGTCCACACTTTGTTTTCATACATGGTTCCTATCTCGGATTGCATGGATTCAAGCCATTTGTCGGAATCTGGGCCCGCCATTGCTTCTTCATAGTTCGAAGGTTCACCATTGTCTAACAACATGATTTCCAAGACAGGGTTGCCGTACCACTCTGGCGCGGAACGTGTCCTTGTGGACCTACAAAGTTCAGTAGGAGCTTGATCCGAAGTACCTTGATCATCATCATCATTAACTTCCTCTCTAGTCGGTGCAGGCACCACAGGAACATCTTCCTGAGCTGCGCTACTTTCCGGTTCAAGAGGTAGTACTTCATCAAGTTCCACTTTCCTCCCACTTACTTCTTTCGAGAGAAACTCTTTCTCCAGAAAGGACCCGTTCTTGGCAACAAAGATCTTGCCTTCGGATCTGAGGTAGAAGGTATACCCAATGGTTTCCTTAGGGTATCCTATGAAGACACATTTTTCTGACTTGGGTTCGAGCTTTTCAGGTTGAAGTTTCTTGACATAAGCATCGCATCCCCAAACTTTTAGAAACGACAGCTTAGGTTTCTTCCCAAACCATAATTCATACGGTGTCGTCTCAACGGATTTCGACGGAGCCCTATTTAAAGTGAATGCGGCAGTCTCTAAAGCATAGCCCCAAAATGAGAGCGGTAGATCGGTAAGAGACATCATAGATCGCACCATATCCAATAGAGTGCGATTACGACGTTCGGACACACCATTTCGCTGAGGTGTTCCAGGCGGCGTGAGTTGTGAAACTATTCCACATTTCCTTAAGTGTGTGCCAAATTCGTGACTCAAATATTCCCCTCCACGATCTGATCGTAAGAACTTTATTTTCCTGTCACGTTGATTCTCAACCTCACTCTAAAATTCCTTGAACTTTTCAAAGGTCTCAGACTTGTGTTTCATCAAGTAGACATACCCATATCTACTCAAGTCATCAGTGAGGGTGAGAACATAACGATAGCCACCGCGAGCCTCAACGCTCATTGGACCGCACACATCAGTATGTATGATTTCCAATAAGTTGGTTGCTCGCTCCATTGTTCCGGAGAACGGAGTCTTGGTCATCTTACCCATGAGGCATGGTTCGCACGTGTCAAATGATTCGTAATCAAGAGACTCCAAAAGTCCATCTGCATGGAGCGTCTTCATGTGTTTGACACCAATGTGACCAAGACGGCAGTGCCACAAGTATGTGGGACTATCATTATCAACCTTACATCTTTTGGTATTCACACTATGAATATGTGTAACACTACGTTCGAGATTCATTAAGAATAAACCATTAACCAGCGGGGCATGACCATGAAACATATCTCTCATATAAATAGAACAACCATTATTCTCGGATTTAAATGAGTAGCCATCTTGAATTAAACAAGATCCTGATACAATGTTCATGCTCAAAGCTAGCACTAAATAACAATTACTGAGGTTTAAAACTAATCCCGTAGGTAAATGTAGAGGTAGCGTGCCGACGGCGATCACATCGACCTTGGAACCATTCCCGACGCGCATCGTCACCTCGTCCTTTGCTAGTCTCCGTTTATTCCGCAGCTCCTGCTTTGAGTTACAAATATGAGCAACCGCACCGGTATCAAATACCCAGGAGCTACTACGAGTGCTGGTAAGGTACACATCAATAACATGTATATCACATATACCTTTGGTGTTGCCGGCCTTCTTGTCCGCTAAGTACTTGGGGCAGTTCCGCTTCCAGTGACCACTTCCCTTGCAATAAAAGCACTCAGTCTCAGGCTTGGGTCCATTCTTTGGCTTCTTCCCGGCAACTGGCTTACCGGGCGCGGCAACTCCCTTGCCGTCCTTCTTGAAGTTCTTCTTACCCTTGCCTTTCTTGAACTTAGTGGTTTTATTCACCATCAACACTTGATGTTCCTTTTTGATCTCCACCTCCGCTGATTTCAGCATTGAATATACCTCAGGAATGGTCTTTTCCATCCCCTGCATATTGAAGTTCATCACAAAGCTCTTGTAGCTCGGTGGAAGCGACTGAAGGATTCTATCAATGACCGCGTCATCCGGGAGATTAACTCCTAGCTGAGTCAAGCGGTTGTGTAACCCAGACATTTTGAGTATGTGCTCACTGACAGAACTATTTCCTCCATCTTACAACTGAAGAACTTGTCGGAGACTTCATATCTCTCGACCCGGGCATGAGCTTGGAAAACCATTTTCAGCTCTTCGAACATCTCATATGCTCCGTGTTGCTCAAAACACTTTTGGAGCCCCGGTTCTAAGCTGTAAAGCATGCCGCACTGAATGAGGGAGTAATCATCAGCACGCTGCTGCCAAGCGTTCATAACGTCTTGGTTCTCTGGGATGGGTGCGTCACCTAGCGGTGCTTCTAGGACATAATCTTTCTTGGCAGCTATGAGGATGATCCTCAGGTTCCGGACCCAGTCCGTATAGTTGCTGCCATCATCTTTCAGCTTGGTTTTCTCTAGGAACGCATTAAAGTTGAGGGCAACATTAGCGTGGGCCATTTGATCTACAAGACATATTGTAAAGATTTTAGACTAAGTTCATGATAATTAAGTTCATCTAATCAAATTATTCAATGAACTCCCACTCAGATAGACATCCCTCTAGTTATCTAAGTGAAACATGATCCGAGTCAACTAGGCCGTGTCCGATCATCACGTGAGACGGACTAGTCCACATCGGTGAACATCTTCATGTTGATCGTATCTTCTATACGACTCATGCTCGACCTTTCGGTCTTCCGTGTTCCGAGGCCATGTCTGTACATGCTAGGCTCGTCAAGTCAACCTAAGTGTATCGCGTGTGTAAATCTGGCTTACACCCGTTGTATTCGAACGTTAGAATCTATCACACCCGATCATCACGTGGTGCTTCGAAACAACGAACCTTCGCAACAGTGCACAGTTAGGGGGAACACTTTCTTGAAATTATTGCAAGGGATCATCTTATTTAAGCTACCGTCGTTCTAAGCAAATAAGATGTAAAACATGATAAACATCACATGCAATCAAATAGTGACATGATATGGCCAGTATCATATTGCTCCTTTGATCTCCATCTTCGGGGCGCCATGATCATCTTCATCACCGGCATGACACCATGATCTCCATCATCATGATCTCCATCATCGTGTCTTCATGAAGTTATCACGCCAACGATTACTTCTACTTCTATGGCTAACGTGTTTAGCAATAAAGTAAAGTAATTTACATGGCGTTATTCAATGACACGCAGGTCATACAAAAATAAAGACAACTCCTATGGCTCCTGTCGGTTGTCATACTCATCGACATGCAAGTCGTGATTCCTATTACAAGAACATGATCAATCTCATACATCACATATATTTCATTCATCACATCCTTTTGTCCATATCACATCACAAGGCATATGCTGCAAAAACAAGTTAGACGTCCTCTAATTGTTGTTGCATGTTTTTACGTGGCTTCTATAGGTTTCTAGCAAGAACGTTTCTTACCTACGTAAAACCACAACATGATATGCCAACTTCTATTTACCCTTCATAAGGACCCTTTTCATCGAATCCGATTCGACTAAAGTGGGAGAGACAGACACCCGCTAGCCACCTTATGCAACTAGTGCATGTCAGTCGGTGGAACCTGTCTCACGTAAGCGTACGTGTAAGGTCGGTCCGGGCCGCTTCATCCCACGATGCTGCCGATACAAGATAAGACTAGTAGTGGCAAGAAAATTGACAACATCTACGCCCACAACAAGTTTGTGTTCTACTCGTGCATAGAAACTACGCATAGACCTGGCTCTGTTACCACTGTTGGGGATCGTAGCAGAAATTAAAAAATTTCTACGTATCACCAAGATCAATCTATGGAGTCATCTAGCAACGAGAGAGAGGGGAGTGCATCTACATACCCTTGTAGATCGCGCGCGGAAGCGTTCAAGAGAATGGGGTTGATGGAGTCGTACTCGTCGTGATCCAAATCACCGATGATCCTAGCGCCGAACGGACGGCACCTCCGCGTTCAACACACGTACAGAGCGGGGACATCTCCTCCTTCTTGATCCAGCAAGGGGGGAGGAGAAGTTGATGGAGATCCAGCAGCACGACGGCGTGGTGGTGGAAGTAGCGGGATCCCGGCAGGGCTTCGCCAAGCGCAAGCGGGGAGGAAGAGGTGTCACGGGAGGGAGGGAGGCGCGAGGGCTTGGGGTGCTGCTCCCATGCGCCTCCCCACTATATATAGGGGTGGAGGGGGCTGGTTTCTTGCCCTCCAAGTCCATTGGGGTGTTGGCAAAGGTGGGGGAAAGAAATCCCATCATTTCCCTTCCCCACCGATTGTTATCCCCCTTTTTTAGGGATCTTGATCTTATCCCTTCGGGATATGATCTTATTCCTTCTAAGGTGGGATCTTGGTGCGCCTTGACCAGGGGTGTGGGGCCTTGCCCCCACTACCCACGTTCATGTGGGTCCCCCATGCAGGTGGGCCCCACTTCGGAACCTTCTAGAACCTTCCCGGTACAATACCGAAAAATCCCGAACATTTTCCGGTGGCCAAAATAGGACTTCCCATATATAAATCTTTACCTCCGGACCATTCCAGAACTCCTCGTGATGTCCGGGATCTCATCCGGGACTCCGAACAACTTTTGGTTAACCGCATACTAATATCTCTACAACTCTAGCGTCACCGAACCTTAAGTGTGTAGACCCTACGGGTTCGGGAGACATGCAGACATGACCGAGACGACTCTCCGGTCAATAACCAACAGCAGGATATGGATACCCATGTTGGCTCCCACATGTTCCACGATGATCTCATCGGATGAACCACGATGTCGAGGATTCAATCAATCCTGTATACAATTCCCTTTGTCAATCGGTACGTTACTTGCCCGAGATTCGATCGTCGGTATCCCAATACCTTGTTCAATCTCGTTACCGGCAAGTCACTTTACTCGTACCGTAATGCATGATCCCGTGACCAAACACTTGGTCACATTGAGCTCATTATGATGATGCATTACCGAGTGGGCCCAGAGATACCTCTCCGTCATACGGAGTGACAAATCCCAGTCTCGATTTGTGCCAACCCAACAGACACTTTCGGAGATACCCGTAGTGCACCTTTATAGCCACCCAGTTACGTTGTGACGTTTGGCACACCCAAAGCACTCCTATGGTATCCGGGAGTTTCACAATCTCATGGTCTAAGGAAATGATACTTGACATTTGGTAAAGCTCTAGCAAACGAACTACATGATCTTGTGCTATGCTTAGGATTGGGTCTTGTCCATCACATCATTCTCCTAATGATGTGATCCTGTTATCAATGACATCCAATGTCCATAGTCAGGAAACCATGACTATCTGTTGATCAACGAGCTAGTCAACTAGAGGCTCACTAGGGACATGTTGTGGTCTATGTATTCACACATGTATTACGATTTCCGTATAACACAATTATAGCATGAACAATAGACAATTATCATGAACAAGGAAATATAATAATAACCATTTTATTATTGCCTCTAGGGCATATTTCCAACATATTCATTGTTTCTTCCCCCTCTTCTCTCCGGTAGACTACGAGATCGACGCCGCTGCTGGTGCCCCGACCGACTACGCTGTTGACGACCCCTCCTTCTTGCCAGAGCAACCAGGCAAGCCCCCCCTTGATCTCCAGATATCGCCTATTCTTCTCTATAATGCTTGCATTAGAGTAGTGTAGCATGTTACTGCTTTCTGTTAATCCTATCCTGATGCATAGCCTATCCTTGCTACTACTGTTGTTACCTTTACCTGCAATCCTACATGCTTAGTATAGGATGCTAGTTTTCCATCAGTGGCCCTACATTCTTGTCCGTCTGCTGTGCTATACTATCGGGCCATGATCACTTGGGCGGTGATCACGTGTATATACTTATATACTCTATTCATGATACCTGTGGTGACTAAAGTCGGGTCGGCTCGTAGGAGTACCCACGAGTGGATCTTTTGGCGGAGCGACAGGGCAGGTTGAGACCGCCTAGGTGAGAGGTGGGCCTGGCCCTAGACGGCGTCTATGGTTACTTCAAAATAACACGCTTAACGAGTTCTTGGTATTTGATCTGAGTCTGGCCATTTGGTCTATACGCACTAACCAACTACGCGGGAACAGTTATGGGCACTCGACGTCGTGGTATCAGCCGAAGCCTTCGTGACATCAGCGACTGACCGGCGCGCGCCGGATTGGACTGGAACGCCTACTAGGCTAGGTCTGCTTTCGGCCGCCCTCGCAACGTGCAGGTGTGCAATGGGCGATGGGCACAGACCCCTGCGCCATAGGATTTAGACCGGCGTGCTGACCTCTCTGTTGTGCTTAGGTAGGGCTGCGACGTGTTGATCTTCCGAGGCCGGGCATGACCCAGAAAAGTGTGTCCGGCCAAATGGGATCGAGTGTGTTGGGTTATGTGGTGCACCCCTGCAGGGAAGTTTATCTATTCGAATAGCCGTGTCCCTCGGTAAAAGGACGACCCAGAGTTGTACCTTGACCTTATGACAACTAGAACCGGATACTTAATAAAACACACCCTTCCAAGTGCCAGATACAACCCGGTGATTGCTCTCTAACAGGGCGACGAGGAGGGGATCGCCGGGTAGGATTATGCTATGCGATGCTACTTGGAGGACTTCAATCTACTCTCTTCTATATGCTGCAGGATGGAGGCTGCCAGAAGCGTAGTGTTCGACAGGATTAGCTATCCCCCTCTTATTCTGGCATTCTGCAGTTCAGTCCATCGATATGGCCCTTTACACATATAACCATGCATATGTAGTGTAGCTCCTTGCTTGCGAGTACTTTGGATGAGTACTCACGGTTGCTTTCCTTCCTCTTTTCCCCTTTCCTTTCTACCTGGTTGTCGCAACCAGATGCTGGAGCCCAGGAGCCAGACGCCACCGTCGACGACGACTCCTACTACACTAGAGGTGCCTACTACTACGTGCAGCCCGCTGACGACGACCAGGAGTAGTTAGGAGGATCCCAGGCAGGAGGCCCGCGCCTCTTTCGATCTGTACCTAGTTTGTGCTAGCCTTCTTAAGGCAAACTTGTTTAACTTATGTCTGTACTCAGATATTGTTGCTTCCGCTGACTCATCTATGATTGAGCACTTGTATTCGAGCCCTCGAGGCCCCTGGCTTGTATTATGATGCTTGTATGACATATTTATGTTTTAGAGTTGTGTTGTGATATCTTCCCATGAGTCCCTGATCTTGATCGTACACATTTGCGTGCATGATTAGTGTACGATTGAATCGGGGGCGTCACAATAGAATATGTAGGAGCCAATATGAGCATCCAGGTTCCGCTATTGGTTATTGACCGGAGATGTGTCTCGGTCATGTCTACATAGTTCTCGAACTCGTAGGGTCCGCACGCTTAACGTTCGATGACGATTTGTATTATGAGTTATGTGATTTGATGAACCGAAGTTTGTTCGGAGTCCCGGATGAGATCACGGACATGTCGAGGAGTCTCAAAATGTTCGAGACATAAAGATTCATATATTGGAAGGCTGCATTCGGCCACCGGAATGGTTCGGGTCGTTTCGGATAAGTTTCGGAGTACCGGGGGTTACCGGACCCCCCCCCCCCGGAAGTTATTGGGCCTCATGGGCCTAGTGGTGGAAGAGAGGAGGCAGGACAAGGTGTCGTGCGCGCCTCCCCTAGCCTAAACCGAATTGGACTAGGGCTAAGGGGGTCTCCCCCCTTTCCTTCTCTTCTTCCTCTCCTTCCTTCTTCTCCTACTTGGACTAGGAAAGGGGAAACTTACTCCTACTAGGAGTAGGAATCCCCCCTTGAGCGCGCCCCTTGTGGCCGGCCCTCCTCCTCCTCCCCTCCTTTATATACGGGGGAGGGGGCACCCCATAGACACACAAGTTGATCTTTAGTCATGTGCGGTGCCCCCTCCACAATTTTCCACCTCGGTCATATTGTCGTAGTGCTTAGGCGAAGCCTTGCATCGGTAACTTCATCATCACCGTCACCACGCCATCATGCTGACAGAACTCTCCCTCGGCCTCAACTGGATCAAGAGTTCGAGGGACGTCATCGAGCTGAATGTGTGCTGATCGCAGAGGTGCCGTACGTTCGGTGCTTGGATCGGTTGGATCACGAAGACGTTCGACTACATCAACCACGTTACTAAACGCTTCCGCTTTCGGTCTACGAGGGTACGTGGACACACTCTCCCCGCTCGTTCTTATGCTTCTCCTAGATAGATCTTGCGTGATCGTAGGATTTTTTTGTAATACTACGTTCCCCAATAGTGGCATCCGAGCTAGGTATATGCGTAGATGTTATATGCACGAGTAGAACACAAAGAGTTTTGGGCGATAATAGTCATACTGCTTACCAGCATGTCATACTTTGATTTGGCGGTATTGTTGGATGAAGCGGCCCAGATCGACATTACATGACCGTGTTCATGAGACTGGTCCTACCGAGGTGCTTCGCACACAGGTGGCTAGTGGGTGTCTGTTTCTCCAACTTTAGTTGAATCGAGTGTGACTACGCCCGGTCCTTGTTGAAGGTTAAAACAACACACTTGACGAAAAATCGTTGTGGCTTTGATGCGTAGGTAAGAACGGTTCTTGCTAAGCTCGTAGCAGCCACATAAAACTTGCAACAACAAAGTAGAGGACGTCTAACTTGTTTTTGCACGGCTTGCTGTGATGTGATATGGCCAAGACATGATGATATATAAATTTTTGTATGAAATGATCATGTTTTGTAACAGTTATCGACAACTAGCAGGAGCCATATGGTTGTCGCTTTATTGTATGAAATGCAATCGCCATGTAATTGCTTTACTTTATCACTAAGCGGTAGCGATAGTCGTATAAGCAATAGTTGGTGAGACGACAACGATGCTTCGATGGAGATCAAGGTGTCAAGCCGGTGATGATGGTGATCATGACAGTGCTTTGGAGATAGAGATCAAAGGCACAAGATAATGATGGCCATATCATATCACTTATTTTGATTGCATGTGATGTTTATCTTTTATGCATCTTATTTTTCTTAGTACGGCGGTAGCATTATAAGATGATCTCTCACTAAAATTTCAAGGTATAAGTGTTCTCCCTGAGTATGCACTATTGCGACAGTTCTTCGTGCTGAGACACCACGTGATGATCGGGTGTGATAAGCTATACGTTCACATACAACGGGTGCAAGCCAGTTTTGCACACGCGGAATACTCGGGTTAAACTTGACGAGCCTAGCATATGCAGATATGGCCTCGGAACACTGAGACCGAAAGGTCGAACGTGAATCATATAGTAGATATGATCAACATAGAGATGTTCACCATTGAAAACTACTCCATCTTACGTGATGATCGGACATAGTTTAGTTGATATGGATCACGTGATCATTTAGATGACTAGAGAGATGTCTATCTAAGTGGGAGTTCTAAGTAATATGATTAATTGAACTTTAATTTATCATGAACTTAGTCCTGATAGTATTTGCAAATTATGGTGTAGATCAATAGCTCATGTTATAGCTCCTCGTTTATTTTTGATATGTTCCTAGAGAAAAATAAGTTGAAAGATGATAGTAGCAATGATGCGGACTAGATCTGTGATCTGAGGATTATCCTCATTGTTGCACAGAAGAATTATGTCCTTGATGCACCGCTAGGTGACGGACCTATTGCAGGAGCAAATGCAGACGTTATGATTGTTTGGCAAGCTCGGTGTGACGACTACTTGATGTCTACTACACAACCTTCTTCTTGTAGACGTTGTTGGGCCTCCAAGTGCAGAGGTTTGTAGGACAGTAGCAAATTTCCCTCAAGTGGATGACCTAAGGTTTATCAATCCGTGGGAGGCGTAGGATGAAGATGGTCTCTCTCAAACAACCCTGCAACCAAATAACAAAGAGTCTCTTGTGTCCCCAACACACCCAATACAATGCTAAATTGTATAGGTGCACTAGTTCGGCGAAGAGATGGTGATACAAGTGCAATATGGATGGTAGATATAGGTTTTTGTAATCTGAAAATATAAAAACAGCAAGGTAACAAGTGGTAAAAGTGAGCGTAAACGGTATTCCAATGCTAGGAAACAAGGCCTAGGGTTCATACTTTCACTACTGCAAGTTCTCTCAACAATAATAACATAACTGGATCATATAACTATCCCTCAACATGCAACAAAGAGTCACTCCAAAGTCACTAATAGCGGTGAACAAACAAAGAGATTATTGTAGGGTACGAAACCACCTCAAAGTTATTCTTTCTGATCGATCTATTCAAGAGTCCGTAGTACAATAGCACGAAGCTATTCTTTCCGTTCGATCCATCCTAGAGTTCCTACTAGAATAACACCTTAAGATACAAATCAACCAAAACCCTAATGTCACCTAGATACTCCAATGTCACCTCAAGTATCTGCAGGTATGATTATACGATATGCATCACACAATCTCAGATTCATCTATTCAACCAACACAAAGAACTTCAAAGAGTGCCCCAAAGTATCTACTGGAAAGTCAAGACGAAAACGTGTGCCAACCCCTATGCATAGATTCCCAAGGTCACGGAACCCGCAAGTTGATCACCAAAACATACATCAAGTGAATCAATAGAATACCCCATTGTCACCACGGGTATCCCACGCAAGACATACATCAAGTGTTCTCAAATCCTTAAAGACTCAATCCGATAAGATAACTTCGAAGGTAAAACTCAATCCATTACAAGAGAGTAGAGGGGGAGAAACATCATAAGATCCAACTATAATAGCAAAGCTCGCGATACATCTAGATCGTGCCAAATCAAGAACATGAGAGAGAGAGATCAAACACATAGCTACTAGTACATACCCTCAGCCCCGAGGGTGAACTACTCCCTCCTTGTCATGGAGAGCGCCAGGATGATGAAGATGGCCACCGGTGAGGGATCCCCCTCCGGCAGGGTGCCGGAACAGGGTCCCGATTGGTTTTTGGTGGCTACAGAGGCTTGCGGCGGCGGAACCCCCGATCTAGGTTATTTTCTGGAGGTTTCTGTATTTATAGGAATTTTTGGCGTAGGTCTCACGTGAGGGGGGTCTCCAAGTCGTCCATGAGATAGGGGCCCACGCCCAGGCGGTAGGGCGCGCCCCCACCCTCGTGGACGGCCCAGGACTCTTCTGGCCCAACTCTTTTACTCGGGGGGCTTCTTTTGGTCCATAAAAAATCATCGAAAATTGGCACGTTAATTGGACTCCGTTTGGTATTCCTTTTCTGTAAAACTCAAAGACAAGGAAAAAACAAAAAATGGCACTGGGCTCTAGGTTAATAGGTTAGTCCCAAAATTCATATAAAATAGCATATAAATGCATATAAAACGTCCTAGATTGATAATATAATAGCATGGAACAATAAAAAATTATAGATACGTTGGCGACGTATCAAGCATCCCCAAGCTTAATTCTTGCTCGTCCTCGAATAAGTAAATGATAAAAAAAACAGAATTTTGGATGTGGAATGCTACCTAACATATTTATCAACGTAATATTTTTTATTGTGGCAAGAATATTTAGATCCATAAGATTGAAGACAAAAGTTTAATATTGACATAAAAATGATAATACTTCAAGCATACTAACCAAGCAATTATGTCTTCTCAAAATAACATAGCCACCACTCATAAGGAAAGCAATCAAAGAACACTTCATGCTTCAAATTTGTTACACAACGGTTACCATACGTGCATGCTACGGGACTCGCAAACTCCAACACAAGAATTTCTCAAATTCACAATCACTCAACTAGCACAACTTTAATATTACCATCTTCATATCTCAAAACAATCATCAAGTATCAAAGTTCTCATAGTATTCAATGCACTCTATATGAAAGTTTTTATTATACCCATCTCGGATGCCTATCATATTAGGACTAATTTTATAAACAAAGCAAATTACCATGATGTTCTAAAAGACTCTCAAAATAATATAAATGAAGCATGGGAGTTTGTCTATTTCTTCAAAATAAAACTAACGCCATGCTCTAAGAAGATATAAGTGAAGCACTAGAGCAAAAGACAAACTACTCCAAAAGATATAAGTGAAGATCAATGAGTAGTTGAATAATTATGTAACTATGTGAAGACTCTCTAACATTTAAGAATTTCATATCTTGGTATTTTATTCAAACAGCAAGCAAAATAAAATAAAATAAAATGATGCTCCAAGCAAAACACATATCATGTGGTGAATAAAATATAGCTCCAAGTAAAGTTACCGATGAATGAAGACGAAAGAGGGGATGCCATCCGGGACATCCCCAAGATTAGGCTCTTGGTTGTCCTTGAACATTACCTTGGGGTGCCTTGGTCATCCTCAAGCTTAGCTCTTGCCACTCCTTATTCCATAGTCCATCGAATGTTTACCCAAAACTTGAAAACTTCACAACACAAAACTTAACAGAAAACTCGTAAGCTCCGTTAGTATAAGAAAACAAATCACCACTTAGGTACAGTTGTGAACTCATTCTAAATTCATATCGGTGTAATATCTACTGTATTCAAACTTCTCTATGGTTCATACCCTCTGATACTACTCATAGATTCATCAAAATAAGCAAACAACACAACGAAAATAGAATCTGTCAAAAACAGAATAGTCTGTAGTAATCTGTATCATTCGAATACTTCTGTAACTCCAAAAATTCTGAAATAAATTGGCGGACCTGAGGAATTTGTCTATTAATCGTCTGCAAAAAGAATCAAACTAAAAGCACTCCCCAGTAAAAAATGGCAGCTAATCTCGTGAGCACAAAAGTTTCTGTTTTTTACAACAAGATCGCATAGACTTCACCCAAGTCTTCCCGAAGGTTCTACTTGGCACAAACACTAATTAAAACATAAAAACACATCTAAACAGAGGCTAGATGAATTATTTATTACTAAACAGGAGCAAAAGCAAAGGAGAAAAATAAAATTGGGTTGCCTCCCAACAAGCGCTATTGTTTAACGCCCCTAGCTAGGCATGATGATTTCAGTGATGCTCACATAAAAGATAAAAATTGAAACATAAAGAGAGCATCATGAAGAATATGACTAGCACATTTAAGTCTAACCCACTTTCTATGCATAGAGATTTTGTGAGCAAACAATTTATGGGAACAATAATCAACTAGCATAGGAAGGCAAAACAAGCATAACTTCAAGATTTTCAACACATAGAGAGGAAACTTGATATTATTGTAATTCCTACAAGCATATATTCCTCCCTCATAATAATTTTCAGTAGCATAATGAATGAATTCAACAATATAACCATCACATAAAGTATTCTTTTCATGATCTACAAGCATAGAAAATTTACTACTCTCCACATAAGCAAAATTCTTCTCATTCGGAATAGTGGGAGTATCATAAGAAACTCGAATACTATAAATTGTTTCCACATTAAAAGAGTAATGTTTAGAAAAAGGTTAATCATAATCATGACAAGTTTTAATATAATCATCACTACTTTTTATAGCATAAGTGTCATCACAATAATCATCATAAGTAGCAACTTTGTTCTCATCATAATCGATTGAAACCTCTTCCAAGATAGTGGAATCATTACTAAATAAAGTGATGACCTCTCCAAATCCACTTTTATAATTATCACAATAAGATTCAACACCCTCAAAAATAGTGGGACCATTACTTCCTAAAGTTGACACTCTTCCAAACCCACTTTCATCAATATAACCATCATAAATAGGAGGCATGCTATCATCATAATAAATTTGCATATCAAAACTTGGCAGGTGATACGTCTCCAACGTATCTATATTTTATGAAGTATTCATGTTATTATATTATCCATCTTGGATGTTTAATGGGCTTTACTATGCACTTTTATATTACTTTTGGGACTAACCTATTAACCCAGAGTTGTAACATCCCAAAATTCTAAATTTTGGAATGTTATAATAAACAGATAGATTGGGTTGATTGTTTAATTGATTGACTGAAAGTGAGTGCAATTCGAAACTTTTTGAAAGTTAAATGAGAGGGAATAAAAGGACTTTCCCAAACTTTCTTTTTGCTTTTATGATCTCCATGAATTCAAATACTTTTCATCACAAAAACCCTGAGAGAAGATGACATGACTTCTTCCATTTATTTAAATGACAAGGGGTATTGAAAATATTTGAATTTCATTTGAAAATATTTCCAATTCTGAAACTTTATGCAACTCAATGATTTTCACGATAAAATGACTTCTTCAAAATATATGAAATATGGGTTGGGAGTTTCAAAGGATTAAATTCAAAGTCCCATTGAAATTATTTTTCAATATTGGAGTTATTTGAGTTTTATTCAAATTATTTTTCTCCAAAATAAAAATACACAGAAATAGGGTAACATGATTCCCTACATCAGAAAATTGGAGAGAAACAAATTTGAAATCATTTTGGTATTTTTAAAATAATTTTTATTGGATTCTATTAAGGCAGTAGCACTCTTTGCTTTATGTAAATTTGTGAGGATTTTATTTGACTTCACAAAAATGTCCATGTTGTTGGAAATCTTTTTCTGAAAATTTTGATATATTATATGCCTATATAATATTTTATTTTATTTTCATTTTCTTTTCTTTTCCCTCTGTAAAAAAAAACTTCGCCGACTGGGCCGGCCCAGCACCCAGCCAGGCCGCGGCCCAGCTCGCCCGTCGTCCCCGTGCGGGACTACTCCCGAGTCCGCCGCCGCGCCGCCTTGCTCGCCGTGCTCGCCCCGGCCTCCTCTGCCCCCTCCCGCACGCCACCGCGCCGCCCCTCCCCCCTCTTAAATAGCGCCGCCCCGGGCCCTCTCCTCTCTGCTCGACGCGCCGCCGCCCGCTCCCGCATCTCGCCGCCGCCGCCGCCACTGCACCGCGCGCCGCGCCGCCCGCCGCCACCCGGGCCGCTCGCTGCCCTCGCCCGCGCCGCCGCCCGCGCCTTGCCTCGCGCCCGAAGCCAAGCCGCCGCGCCGGAGCCACCTCGCCGCCCTCGCCGGAGCCCCGTGCCATCTCGCCGGAGAACGCCGCCGCCACCGCCGTTGGTTTTCTCGCCGCCGGTCGAATCAGCGAGAACCGGTACAAAACCGCTCGGTTCCCTACGGTTTTATTGTTTGTTTTCAAAAAAAACCGTAGTTTGTTTTTTTATATAAACCGGTTTTGTTAGGTTTATTTATTTAGAGAACGTTCACTGGTTAGGTTTAGAAAACGAACGTTCGTTCTTTAGGTTTTTCTTTTATTTTTATTTTTCTGGCAGGGACCTATCCGTAGTGTTACTTTTATAGATTAGTCCCTGTTTTTCAAACGACCACATCTTTTTACTCGTTTGTCCAAATTCAACGAAACCAATGCCCACGTCTTCGTTATGATCCCCTCTATCCAGTAATACAACTCAAACATGTTTTTGAAATTTTAATATTTGAATTAGATCATATTTGAATTCAAACTTCTTTTGTTCATAACTTAAGTTCCGTAACTCCGTTTGAGTTGATTCTTTTTGCAAAGCGAAGCTCTTGACCTAAACTTTCTGATAAGGCCAAATTCACGTAATTTTGGTGCTGTTAGAAATTGTTTTATGTCGCAAGAGTTATTTGCTTGGTTTTGAAGTTTTCCGAATTGTTTTCTTCGTTCTTCTCGATCTTTTGAGTGATTGCTTATGTGTGGTTACTATTGCTTGCTCTCGATAGATTGACCGGAGTGTGACGAGTAGATCTATCAAGAGTTATGAGTGTGAATCATCTTCATCAACATTGCAGGCAAGTTCACACTTTGATCATATCCCTTTCATACCCAGTTTTTATGCATTAGATTCAACCCTCAAACATTGCATGGTTAGGATCTAATTAAACTGTGGGTATTGGGAAGTAGTTGAGGTAGTACCTATTACCTGTTTTATTATCAAACCCTTGGGAGTTACTTCTACGTTTGCTATTATATTGCCATGCTATGCCCGTAGACGTGGATTGGGTTTGAGAGATATTCATGACAGATGTGAGATTGTTAATTAATGGTTTACTTAAGGTGGCAACTAAAACTCACATCTGGGTGGATTGAGGTACCTGGGTATTCCAGGATTGCCTTTTTTCTTTTGGACCGCCACCCAGGTTCAAAGGGATCATGAGATTATTCATGCTAGAAACTTCCGTGTGCAGTCGCAAGCTATTATGGGCTCTAGCATAGTTGATTAAGTTGTGTGAACTCTTACAGTGGTAGACTAGCAGATGTAGGGGATGTAGGTGGTACGGTCTATCACATCGTAAGGTGCAAACACTTCTGAAAGACTGTGTCTCGGTCATCCGTTTCTCAAACATCATGTAGTGCGAGAACCAAGCGGAGGCGATCGAGTCTTGTGGGAAAAGTGCACAAACCTCTGCAGAGTGTATAAACTAATCATGATTAGCCGTGTCCCCGGTTATGGACAACTTGAGTATCTAGTACTTGGATTATCATGTGAATCTCATCATGTTACTTTAATTAATCTTGTTGGGTTAATGATGATACTTAATTGGGATTGAGAATGCTGTCAACCATTCTCAATGTTTAACAACCACCATGATAGTCAAATAAAATTTATTCCTTTGCAGTAGGGAAAAATTGGCTTTTCGCAAAAACATTATAACCATAGAGCTTTTCCACCAGCCATATATGCATGTAGTGATAGCCTTTGTTCCTCATTTCTCTATGGTGTGAATTTGCCAGCATATTCCATGTGCTGACCCGTTTTCGGGCTGCAACGTTTCATGTTGCAGGATTCTTACGACGAGTAAGTGATACGTTAGGGTTACGATTTCTACACTCAACTTTGCCGTTGGTGTTGATGGGAATCCACAACCTTGTTACTTCCGCTATTTGGATTGAGGTAATAGTATTTACGTTACTTTATACATGTGATTTACCTCTGTTATAAATCCTCGAGTACTGTGTGTGTCAGCATACCGATCCAGGGATGACACTTAAGCACAGAGACTTGATCCATTCGGGTCGGGTCGCTACAAGATGGTATCAGAGCACATGTTGACTGTAGGACGTGACCCTAGAAACTGTCAAACCCATAGGAAGGTTTTTCTCTAAAACTTTCCTTTTCAAAAAGATCTTTTACCTCTCTTCTTTTCCGAGTCTTATTCAAATATTCCCTTTTAGTGAGACCATACCCTTTTTCCCTTTGGACCACTCGAAGATTCGACGGATGAGACCACTTCAAGAAGTACAAGATATCGGACAACTAAGACCATTCAGGATGAAGAGGATTTTACCGTGCATTATGATAATGGAAACTACAACGGTTGAAGACTCCGAAGACTGGGAGAATTTGAAGGCTCTGAAGAATTGCCAGATGTGTATGACCTAGGAAGGTTACCCTTATGGAACTTGGCAGACTATGGAAGCCGTCAATGCCCGAGATCAAGGTGTATCAGAGAAAAACCGAAACATGGAGAGTTAGAAACTTAAAGTTTTGTTAAGAAAACCCAAAGACATGAGATATCAGTTATGGAATGAAAGCTCATGGCAGTAGCATGGGCATAAACACGGCTATCCATGATGTTATCGTCCGCTTATGCTATTGTCACCGTGCCGAGTTAAGCATGCATATGCATGGAAGGATTGGATGGTAGAAGGCTGATGGAGCACCTATCAGCAAGATGAAGTTTCAACTTTAGACCGGTGTATCACCAGGATCTGGAGCATTACATCAGGAAGTTTAAAGATGAACCTTCAGGAAGCAGTATTCGACAAGTAAGCATTTCGTGAAGGACTCATGACCTAGAAGTTGAAAGTAGCCAAGCTGGGAAAGCGAAACCTCGAGATAACGGAGACTCGCCAGGAGCTGAAGGACAGTAGGATCATGGTTCATGTCAGGGATGTTGAGACCCAGAAGTTGGAGCGCAACTCTAGAAATATTAAAGGACGTCACGAGAGACTTCGTGTCAACAGAGATGATTTGGCAAAAGAACTTGAGAAGGACAAGCATGATTGGAAGAAGCCATCGGAGACATGAACAAGACTTCAAGAGTTTGGCGACTTTGAAGATATTTGACCTTTAGAAGACCAAACCCCTGTTATACCTACGTTAGATGCGACGTTGTGAGCTGTCATTTGTTTGTTGTTTTTCCGACAGCCACAATAAAATCTTTCTTTTCTAAACTATTGTTTGCATTGTGTGTATCCCTCTCGACCTCTCTTATCTCACCCCAAACCCATGGACCCAATAGAGGATGAATGGAGATGAGCTTGTATTTTCTGGACCGATGAGTCGGTTGGAGACGGACCGATGGATTCAGAACATGGAGGATCACATGAAGAATAACCCTATAGTCGGAAAGGATATGACCCGGCATGCTCTTCAATGTTTTGAAAGAGGTGCTGCTACTTGGTGGAGGATGTACCAAACCATCAATGGATGGCAAGGAGTAACCACTTGGAAAGAATTTAAGTGGACTCTACAAAGATCTCGTCTTGTGTCCCAGAAATTGAAGCCTTATGGAAGGGATGTGAAGAAACCTTGTGCATACAAGCCTTGTGGAGGAATAGGACACAACCATAAGGAACACAAGGATGAATGCCCTAATTGTGAAGGAAGTCACCCAGTTGAAGAATGCCCAACTAGGCAGATCACTTGTTTCTTGTGTGAAGGGACTACCCACTACCCTGCTCAGTGTCACATCTACCCCATGGTACAAAGGACCGTCCAGCAGAAGAAAGAAGCAATGAAAAGAGCCCTCATGGAAATTTTTAGAGGAATCTGTGATGAAGGAAGAGGTGGAGGACACACCCAAAGAAGAACCAATTAAACCCTGCACCAAGTCATGCTATTCATGTGGAGAAGAAGGACACATCTCCCAAAATTGTCTGAACGGGGATTTAGTGGAATTCCCGACAGAGGAAGTAGAGTATGACCCACAGGAAATAGAAGCCCTGATTGGAACGGAAAAGTCCAGGAAGATAAGTAGATTGGATCCCAGGAACAACCCAATTTCTACAAAGAGAGACCGAGTCATATCACATGTTTCAGGTGCAAAAATTCAGGACACTACCATAATGATTGCCCAAAAGGGAAGATGAGGACCCAAGGAGGCTATATAATCGCAAGGAAACCCCGAGATATGTCAGAAGTAATATGTTTCCGTTGTGATGAAGCAGGGCACTTAGCCAGAGAATGCCCCAAGGAGACGAAGACTTGTGACAAATAGTTGAGTGCAACGAGAAATATAGTAGTAGTAGTGTGGACATTTCTTTTACTAGTGAGGTGTCGGATTGATGCATGTAATGGAATGCAGGAGATTGTAATAATTTGAGAATCAATAAAGTTAGCATCATTGGTATTGATTTGGATTTTATGAGTTGTTACTCTATGAAGAAAGATTTTGACCATTTTCGAGGATATGAGAAATATGGTCTATGGAAGATTGTGCATGTTAAAGGTGGTAGTACCATGTGAGGAAACTTGACCCTTGGAAAAGGTAATGATATTCCACGAAGTGGATTTCGAACAAAATAAGTATTAGTTTTATCTTGATATGTTGGATACCCCAAGAATATGAGGGTATGGAGTATTATTGGATGTAAAGGAGGTAGTCTATGAAATTGGAGACGGAGCATGTCCTCGTGTGTTCCCTCTGCGAGGAGTTAAACTATTTGGAGTTAAGGGAAAGTTAACCCCGAGAATTGTAGGACCATACCGAGTTTTGGAGCGCATGGGAGAAGTGGCCAACAAGTTGGAGTCACCTGAAGAACTGTTAGGATTTCATGATGTGTTTCACGTTTCCCAGTTGAAGAAGTGCCATGCAGAGATGGCCAATATTCCCCTGTAAGGACGCTTGACCCTGGAAAGGATAATGATGTTCCACGAAGAGGAGTATGGAATTCATAAGTATAAGTTTTTTTATCTCGGTATGTGGGATATCTCACGAGGATGAAGAGATAAATTACTATTGGATATAAAGGAGGTATGATGTTGGAAATATGGATCAATGGAAGTCCATGATGAGTCTGAATAATCATGTCCTAGTTTGGTGCCAATAGAAGGAAGGAAGACAGTACAATTGGATGGATTTAAGAATACTAGGAAGTTGGAAGTTGGAGTAATAATCAGTTGCTCAATGATAAGTTCAAGGAACTACAAGTGATGAGATGGGCCATAACCCACAGGCCCCAGGACCTGCCAAGAAGCAAGCACATTCTTGCTGAAGGAAAAATCTTGGAAGAAGTTACGATTTTATCGACAAACGATCTTATAGGAGTTACGCAAAACCTGAGGGTTGGGAAGGAACGATAGAGGTTTGTTTGGCTTGCAGAATCAATGGATTTGTCCGAACCTAGTTCGTTGACAAGAGAAATTCTGCAATGCTTGTGAGGATGACCGAGTGTTAGAATGCGAGATTCGCTAAACCATGTACAAGGTAATGATTTGGGTGCGGGATGGATTGATCACCATACCGACTTACTCTTATTGTTCGCTTTGCTATATGGGATGGTAAATCTGAGTGACTTACCTATAGTAGAGAGACGATGGTATTAAACATTGTTTGAACCTTAGAATGGTGTAAGTATTTTTCCCCTTGTACAAGGCAGTTCTTGCCAATGGTAGGTTATACGGTGAGGATCAACCCAGACCCATTTCCTGCAGGAGAAACCATAATTGGAAGACCACCATGAGATATCGATAGTTGTTTAGTTTTGGCGCCAGACCCGTCAGCTAAGAAGACCCAGTCATGGAATAACCTTACCAAGATGAAAGGACAGAAGAATTGTGGTAAAGGTTATGCCACCACCGGAAGAGCCCAGAGAAGGAATTATACTGAAGATCTGAGAAGACCGACACTGTCAGGAATAAGGATGGAGTATACGAGTTTTAGTGGAACCATAACAATGCTTCTAAGGGTGGTAGCACCCCAGACCCCGGTGATGATCGATGGATTTTGAGAAGACCCCAAACCTAACCTATTTCTTGCTAGCCTCTCCGAATCTCGAGGACGAGATTCATTTTAAGGGTGGTAGTTTGTAACATCCCAAAATTCTAACAGATAGATTGGGTTGATTGTTTGATTGATTGACTGAAGGTGAGTGGAATTCGAAACTTTTTGAAAGTTAAATGAGAGGGAATAAAAGGACTTTCCCAAACTTTCTTTTTGCTTTTATGATCTCCATGAATTCAAATACTTTTCATCACAAAAACCCTGGAGAGAAGATGACATGACTTCTTCCATTTATTTAAATGACAAGGGGTATTGAAAATATTTGAATTTCATTTGAAAATATTTCCAATTCTGAAACTTTATGCAACTCAATGATTTTCACGAGAGAAGATAAAATGACTTCTTCAAAATATATGAAATATGGGTTGGGAGTTGCAAAGGATTAAATTCAAAGTCCCATTGAAATTATTTTTCAATATTGGAGTTATTTGAGTTTTATTCAAATTATTTTTCTCCAAAATAAAAATATACAGAAATAGGGTAACATGATTCCCTACATTAGAAAATTGGAGAGAAACAAATTTGAAATCATTTTGGTATTTTTAAAATAATTTTTATTGGATTCTATTAAGGCGGTAGCACTCTTTGCTTTATGTAAATTTGTGAGGATTTTATTTGACTTCACAAAAATGTCCATGTTGTTGGAAATCTTTTTCTGAAAATTTTGATATATTATATGCCTATATAATATTTTATTTTATTTTCATTTTCTTTTCTTTTCCCTCTGTAAAAAAAAACTTCGCCAACTGGGCCGGCCCAGCACCCAGCCAGGCCACGGCCCAGCTCGCCCGTCGTCCCCGTGCGGGACTCCTCCCGAGTCCGCCGCCGCGCCGCCTTGCTCGCCGTGCTCGCCCCGGCCTCCTCTGCCCCCTCCCGCACGCCACCGCGCCGCCCCTCCCCCCTCTTAAATAGCGCCGCCCCGGGCCCTCTCCTCTATGCTCGACACGCCGCCGCCCGCTCCCGCATCTCGCCGCCGCTGCACCGCGCGCCGCGCCGCCCGCCGCCACCCGCGCCGCTCGCTGCCCTCGCCCGCGCCGCCGCCCGCGCCTTGCCTCGCGCCCGAAGCCAAGCCGCCGCGCCGGAGCCACCTCGCCGCCCTCGCCGGAGCCCCGTGCCATCTCGCCGGAGAACGCCGCTGCCACCGCCGTTGGTTTTCTCGCCGCCGGTCGAATCCGCGAGAACCGGTACAAAACCGCTCGGTTCCCTACGGTTTTATTGTTTGTTTTCAAAAAAACCGTAGTTTGTTTTTTTATATAAACCGGTTTTATTAGGTTTATTTATTTAGAGAACGTTCACTGGTTAGGTTCGTTCGTTCTTTAGGTTTTTCTTTTATTTTTATTTTTCTGGCAGGGACCTATCCGTAGTGTTACTTTTATAGATTAGTCCCTGTTTTTCAAACGACCACATCTTTTTACTCGTTTGTCCAAATCCAACGAAACCAACGCCCACGTCTTCGTTATGATCCCCTCTATCCAGTAATACAACTCAAACATGTTTTTGAAAATTTAATATTTGAATTAGATCAGATTTGAATTCAAACTTCTTTTGTTCATAACTTAAGTTCCGTAACTCCGTTTGAGTTGATTCTTTTTGCAAAGCGAAGCTCTTGACCTAAACTTTCTGATAAGGCCAAATTCACGTAATTTTGGTGCTGTTAGAAATTGTTTTATGTCGCAAGAGTTATTTGCTTGGTTTTGAAGTTTTCCGAATTGTTTTCTTCGTTCTTCTCGATCTTTTGAGTGATTGCTTATGTGTGGTTACTATTGCTTGCTCTCGATAGATTGACTGGAGTGTGACGAGTAGATCTATCAAGAGTTATGAGTGCGAATCATCTTCATCAACATTGCAGGCAAGTTCACACTTTGATCATATCCCTTTCATACCCAGTTTTTATGCATTAGATTCAACCCTCAAACATTGCATGGTTAGGATCTAATTAAACTGTGGGTATTGGGAAGTAGTTGAGGTAGTACCTATTACCTGTTTTATTATCAAACCCTTGGGAGTTACTTCTACGTTTGCTATTATATTGCCATGCTATGCCCGTAGACGTGGATTGGGTTTGAGAGATATTCATGACAGATGTGAGATTGTTAATTAATGGTTTACTTAAGGTGGCAACTAAAACTCACATCTGGGTGGATTGAGGTACCTGGGTATTCCAGGATTGCCTGTTTTTCTTTTGGACCGCCACCCAGGTTCAAAGGGATCATGAGATTATTCATGCTAGAAACTTCCGTGTGCAGCCGCAAGCTATTATGGGCTCTAGCATAGTTGATTAAGTTGTGTGAACTCTTACAGTGGTAGACTAGCAGATGTAGGGGATGTAGGTGGTACGGTCTATCACATCATAAGGTGCAAACACTTCTGAAAGACTGTGTCTCGGTCATCCGTTTCTCAAACATCATGTAGTGCGAGAACCAAGCGGAGGCGATCGAGTCTTGTGGGAAAAGTGCACAAACCTCTGCAGAGTGTATAAACTAATCATGATTAGCCGTGTCCCCGGTTATGGACAACTTGAGTATCTAGTACTTGGATTATCATGTGAATCTCATCATGTTACTTTAATTAATCTTGCTGGGTTAATGATGATACTTAATTGGGATTGAGAATGCTGTCAACCATTCTCAATGTTTAACAACCACCATGACAGTTAAATAAAATTTATTCCTTTGCAGTAGGGAAAAATTGGCTTTCGCAAAAACATTATAACCATAGAGCTTTTCCACCAGCCATATATGCATGTAGTGATAGCCTTTGTCCCTCATTTCTCTATGGTGTGAATTTGCCAGCATATTCCATGTGCTGACCCGTTTTCGGGCTGCAACGTTTCATATTGCAGGATTCTTACGACGAGTAAGTGATACGTTAGGGTTACGATTTCTACACTCAACTTTGCCGTTGGTGTTGATGGGAATCCACAACCTTGTTACTTCCGCTATTTGGATTGAGGTAATAGTATTTACGTTACTTTATACATGTGATTTACCTCTGTTATAAATCCTCGAGTACTGTGTGTGTCAGCATACCGATCCAGGGATGACACTTAAGCACAGAGACTTGATCCATTCGGGTCGGGTCGCTACAAGAGCCCAGTGCCAGTTTCTGTTTTTTCCCTTGTTTCAGTGTTTCGCAGAAAAGGAATATCAAACGGAGTCCAAACGGAATGGAACCTTCGGGAGAGTTATTTTTGGAACGAAAGCAATCCAGGGGACTTGGAGTGCACGTCAGGGAATAAACGAGGAGAGCACGAGGCAGGGGGGCGCGCCCACCCCCTGGGCGCGCCCTCCACCCTCGTGGGCCCCTCGTGGCTCCCCTGACGTATTTCTTTCTCCTATATATATCCATATACCCTAAAAACTTCGGGGAACAGAAGAGATCGGGAGTTCCGCCGCCGCAAGCCTCTGTAGCCACCAAAAACCAATCGGGACCCTGTTCCGGCACCCTGCTGGAGGGGGGAACCCTCACCGGTGGCCATCTTCATCATCCCAGCGCTCTCCATGACGAGGAGGGAGTAGTTCACCCCCGGGGCTGAGGGTATGTACTAGTAGCTATGTGTTTGATCTCTCTCTCTCTCTCTCGTGTTCTTGAGGTGATACGATCTTGATGTATCGCGAGCTTTGCTATTATAGTTGGATCTTATGATGTTTCTCCCCCTCTACTCTCTTGTAATGGATTGAGTTTTCCCTTTGAAGTTATCTTATCGGATTGAGTCTTTAAGGATTTGAGAACACTTGATGTATGTCTTGCCGTGCGTATGTGTGGTGACAATGGGATATCACGTGATTCACTTGATGTTTTTTTTGGTGATCAACTTGCGGGTTCCGCCCATGAACCTATGCATAGGGGTTGGCACACGTTTTCGTCTTGACTCTCCGGTAGAAACTTTGGGGCACTCTTTGAAGTACTTTGCGTTGGTTGAATAGATGAATCTGAGATTGTGTGATGCATATCGTATAATCATACCCACGGATACTTGAGGTGACATTGGAGTATCTAGGTGACATTAGGGTTTTGGTTGATATGTGTCTTAAGGTGTTATTCTAGTACGAACTCTTGAATAGATCGATCCGAAAGAATAACTTTGAGGTGGTTTCGTACCCTACAATAATATCTTCGTTTGTTCTCCGCTATTAGTGACTTTGGAGTGACTCTTTGTTGCATGTTGAGGGATAGTTATATGATCCAGTTATGTTATTATTGTTGAGAGAACTTGCACTAGTGAAAGCATGAACCCTAGGCCTTGTTTCCTAGCATTGCAATGCCGTTTACGCTCACTTTTATTACTTGCTACCTTGCTGTTTTTATATTTTCAGCTTACAAAAACCTATGTCTATCATCCATATTGCACTTGTATCACCATCTCTTCGCCGAACTAGTGCACCTATACAATTTACCATTGTATTGGGTGTGTTGGGGACACAAGAGACTCTTTGTTATTTGGTTGCAGGGTTGTTTGAGAGAGACCATCTTCATCCTACGCCTCCCACGGATTGATAAACCTTAGGTTATCCACTTGAGGGAAATTTGCTACTGTCCTACAAACCTCTGCACTTGGAGGCCCAACAACGTCTACAAGAAGAAGGTTGTGTAGTAGACAACAAGCTCTTTTCTGGCGCCGTTGCCGGGGAGGTTAGTGCTTGAAGGTATATCTTTAGATCTTGCAATCGAATCTTTTAGTTTCTTGTTATATCACTAGTTTAGTTTATAAAAAGAAAACTACAAAAAATGGAATTGAGTTTGTCTCATACGCTTCATCTTTTTAATATCTTTCGTGAGAATGATGGAAAGGAAAATTGTGCTCAAGTGCTAGGAGAAGAAATCTATAAAATGTTTGGCACTAGATCTCTGAATGATGAGCATGATTGCAATGTTGTTAGTATGAACTCTTTGAATATCCATAGTACTAATGATGAATGCACTAGTTATGATGAAAATATCTCTTATAAGCATGTTGATTTTTGTGGAGTGCATAGAGCTTGCAAGTACATACCAAACAGGGAAGATAGATTTTGCAAGAGGCATAAGTATTTGGAAACTAAATGGTTACAAGAAAGGCTAAATGTTAGTGCTGAAAATTTAAAATATCTTAGCCATACTTGTGAACTTTGCAATGAACATGGTCATTTAAATATCAAATGCAAATTGTTTCATGATCGAATCGTGTCCAAAAATTGTGATGACTTGATTTCCCTTGCACATCATAATGAACTTAGTCTACTTTTGGGTTATGAAGAATTTAAACGTCAAATTAAGTTTATTCCAGAATATAACCTCGAGAAATTCCTCGATATTGATCTAGAAGAAATTTATATGTATTGTGCGGTGAATTGCATTGAAAATCCTTATATTGCCAATTACATAAAGAAAAGAAAGCAAATAGAAGATGAAGAGAACACTAATGAAAGGGAAGAGACTTCCCAATATCCTCCTATTATTTCTTATGATGAATCAGGTAACGAGGAGGAGCTTTCTATTCAACCAATCTCATTAATAAGGAGCTTCAAAAAGAGGATTGAACCCACACATGATGTGGTGAAGAAGAAGAAAAGGAAAAGGAAGAGAGGTAAACAGATATCTCTCCCAAATAATGTTGCTCCTATTATTGTTGTGCCTCATGAAAATGAATCAAAAATAATTGTGGAAGATGATGCACTTGATGATGATCTCGTTATGCATATTGCTTGTTGTGATGATTATGATTGGGAAGATAATGATACTTCTTATGATCTTGAAAATCTTTTTGGCACTTGCTTGGAAGAATATGATAACTGCTATACTATTGGTGCTATCCATACTATTAATGATGAGAGTGATTATGCTTATGATATGAAAAGGCCCATGCTTGGGGATGCTATGTTTGAAGATGATGTTTTTGAGAATATATTTGTTGCAATTAATGTTTGTCCCAAGCTTGGGGATGCTAAGTTTAATAAAGATGATATTTTTAGCCTCCCAAGTTTTGATATGCAAATTTATAATGATGATAGCATGCCTCCTACTTATGATGATTATATTGATGAAAGTGGGTTTGGAAGAGTGTCAACTTTAGGAAGTAATGATCCCACTATTTTGGAGGGTGTTGAATCTTATAATATTTATGAAAGTGGATTTCGAGAGGTCATGACTTTATTTAGTGATGAGTCCACTATCTTGGAAGAGGTTTCAATCAATTATGTTGAGAACAAAGTTGCTACTTATGATGATTATTGTGATGAAACTTATGCTATAAGAAGTAGTGATGATTATATTTATAAAACTTGTCATGATTATGATTACCCTTTTCTGAACATTACTCTTTTAATGTGGAAACAACTTATAATATTCAAGTCTCTTATGATACTCCCACTATTCCGAATGAGAATAATTTTGCTTATATGGAGAGTAGTAAAATTTCTATGCAAGTAGATCATGAAAAGAATGATTTAGGTGCTGGTTATATTGTTGAATTCATTCATGATGCTACTGAAAATTATTATGAGAGAGAGGATCATATGCTTCTACATATTGCAATAATATCAAGTTTCCTCTCTATGTGCTTAAAGTTTTGAAGTTATGCTTGTTTTGCCTTCTTATGCTAGTTGATTATTGTTCCCATAAATTGTTTGATCACAAAATCCCTATGCATAGGAAGTGGGTTAGACTTAAATGTGCTAGTCATATTCTTCATGATGCTCTGTTTATGTTTCAATTCCTATCTTTTATGTGAGCATCATTGAAATCATCATGCCTAGCTAGGGGCGTTAAACGTTAGCGCTTGTTGGGAGGCAACCCAATTTTATTTTTGTTCCTTGCTTTTTGTTCCTGTTTAGTAATAAATAAATCATCTAGCCTCTGGTTATATGTGGTTTTACGTTTTAATTAGTGTTTGTGCCAAGCAAGACCTATAGGATCTTCTTGGATGATAGTTATTTGATCTTGCTGAAAATTCCAGAAACTTTCTGTTCACGAAAACAATTGTTAAAAATCACCAGAACGTGATAAAATAATTATTCCAATTGCATCAGATCAATAATCAAATTATCCAGGTCTTCCTAATTTGGTAGAATTTTTGGAGTTCCAGAAGTTTTCGTTAGTTACAGATTACTACAGACTGTTCTGTTTTTGACAGATTCTGTTTTTCGTGTGTTGTTTGCTTATTTTAATGAATCTATGGCTAGTAAAATAGTTTATAAACCATAGAGAAGTTGGAATATATTAGATTTAACACCAATAAAAATAAAGAATGAGTTCATTACAGTACCTTGAAGTGGTGTTATGTTTTCTTTCGCTAACGGAGCTTACGAGTTTTCTGTTGAGTTTTGTGTTGTGAAGTTTTCAAGTTTTGGGTGAAGATTCGATGGACTATGGAATAAGGAGTGGCAAGAGCCTAAGCTTGGGGATGCCCAAGGCACCCCAAGTTAATATACAAGGACATCCAAGAGCCTAAGCTTGGGGATTCCCCGGAAGGCATCCCCTCTTTCGTCTTCGTTCATCGGTAACTTTACTTGGAGCTATATTTTTATTTACAACATGACATGTGTTTTGCTTGGAGCGTCATTTTATTTTATTTTGTTTTGCTTGATGTATGAATAAAATACCAAGATCTGAAATTCTTAAATGAGAGAGAGTCTTCACATAGCTACATAATTATTTAACTACTCATTGATCTTCATTTATATCTTTTTGGAGTAGTTTGTCATTTACTCGTGTGCTTCACTTATATCCTATGAGTAAATAGTTGAATGATTTGAATGTCATAAATCTGAAATTATATATGTTTCATATGCTTTTCCCATGGGAAGTAATGTCTTCACATATAAGAAGTAGAGGTGGTAAATATATTGAAGGTTAGCAAACTTTGTATTGGTCACTTGAACAATTCATGAAAGAATATTGAAGGAAGAGAGATTTCACATATAAATATACTATCTTGGACATCTTCTATGATTGTGAGCCCCATTAATTATTTTCAAACCTGAGCAAATTAGTTGAAGTTGTACAAGGAAGACAACATAATGAGTTATGCTTGGGTATATTTGTATAGAAGTTATATTGTTATGGATCCTCTAACATGTGGTGCTTGCTATTTAGAATCCTTTGCTAGCCAGAATATCTGTACTAAGCGGGAATACTGCTTGTGCATCCAAATTCCTTGAACCAAGTTTCTTCCATGAGTGTCCACCATATCTACCTATATGCGGTATTTACCTGCCGTTCCAAGCAAATTTGCATGTGCCAAACTCTAAACCTTCAAATAATAAATCTGTTTTGTATGCCCGAATCGCTCATGTGGCGACTAGTGGCTAGCAGCATCTTCCATGCTAGGTGGGTTATTCTCACGATGAGTGGACTCCGCTCATCATTCATGAGAAAATGGTTGGTAACTGGGATGCCCAGTCCTATGATCAAAAGATCAAAAACGAATTCGCAAATAATTTAAAGAAAACTCCCCCAGGATTGTTGAAAGTTGGACGGCACCCGTTGTTTCGGACAAGCCGTGGAGTGTGAATGTTGGTGGAGGGGGAGTAAAAACTTTACCTTTCTGCGTGGGAACCGCCTATAATGTATCTAGTATGGAAGATATTGGGAACTCTTGGTCGTTATGTTGACAATGATGCGCAAGGGAAATCCACAAGCAAACTAAGTTCATTATGATGCGCAAGGGAAATCAAGTCATCACAATTTTTGGACACGATACAATCATGAAACAATTTGCATTGGATATTTAAATGACCACATTCATTGCAAAGTTCACAAGGATGACTACGAAAATTTAAATTTTCAGCACAAACATCTAGCCTTTCTTGCAACCATTTGGTTTCTAAATACTTGTGCCTCTTGCAAAATCTATCTTCCCTATTTGGTGTGTACTTGCAAACTCTATGCACTCCACGAAAATTGACATGCTTATAAGAGACATTTTCATCATGACTAGTGCAATCATCATTAGTACTATGGATATTCAAAGAGTTCATACTAACAACATTGCAATCATGCTCATCATTCAAAGATTTAGTGGCAAACATTATACTGCATTCTTCCTCTAGCAATTGAGCACAATTATCGGAATCCTTATTTTCATGAAAGATATTAAAAAGATGAAGCATATGAGGCACCCTCAATTCCATTTTTTGTAATTTTCTTTTATAGAATAAACTAGTGATAAAACAAGAAACTAAAAGATTTGATTGCAAGATCTAAAGATATACCTTCAAGCACTAACCTCCCCGGCAACGGCGCCAGAAACTGCTTAGTTGACGGGGTGTTAGTGGCGCTTACCTCGCCTCCCCGGCAACGGCGCCAGAAACTGCTTGATGTCTACTACACAAGCTTCTTCTTGTAGACGTTGTTGGGCCTCCAAGTGCAGAGGTTTGTAGGACAGTAGCAAATTTCCCTCAAGTGGATGACCTAAGGTTTATCAATCGGTGGGAGGCTGTAACGTCCCGGACACACCCGCCGGTGATCGTTACTCCTGGCGGGATCTAGACTGGTCTCACAGATCAATACTAGTCTTTTCTGCGCACTTTGTCCTCACTCGTGCACACCCGGGAGCAACTTCCCGGTCGGTCACCCATCCTGAAACTACTCCAAGCTGAGCACGCTTAACTTTGGAGTTCTTTTCGAATGGACTCCCGGAAAAGAAGGAATTCCTTATTGATATGAGTAGTCTATCATCCCTAATAAGTCAGGATATCACATACACCCCCACTCAGAGGAACCGACGTCCTCGTCGGGCCACAGGAACGTTCCCTCTTGGCACATGCGTCTGTGCTTCCAGTCCGGCACGTGTGCCATGCCGTGTGCCACGACGGGTCACAAACGTCATGCATAACATGACCGCACACCTGTCCGCAAACATCCGTGTAACCGAGAGGGTCGGCTTTGATACCAACTTGTAACGCCCCGGACACACCCGCCGGTGGTCGTTACTCCTGGCGGGATCTAGACTGGCCTCACAGATCAATACTAGTCTTTTCTGCGCACTTTGTCCTCACTCATGCACACCCGGGAGCAACTTCCCGGTCAGTCACCCATCCTGAAACTACTCCAAGCTGAGCACGCTTAACTTTGGAGTTCTTTCCGAATGGGCTCCCGGAAAATAAGGAATTCCTTATTGATATGAGTAGTCTATCATCCCTAATAAGCCAGGATATCACAAAAGCATAGGATGAAGATGGTCTCTCTCAAACAACCCTGCAACCAAATAACAAAGAGTCTCTTGTGTCCCCAACACACCCAATACAATGGTAAATTGTATAGGTGCACTAGTTCGGCGAAGAGACGGTGATACAAGTGCAATATGGATGGTAGATATAGGTTTTTGTAATCTGAAAAAATAAAAATAGCAAGGTAACAAGTGGTAAAGGTGAGCGTAAACGGTATTGCAATGCTAGGAAACAAGGCCTAGGGTTCATACTTTCACTAGTGCAAGTTCTCTCAACAATAATAACATAACTGGATCATATAACTATCACTCAAAATGCAACAAAGAGTCACTCCAAAGTCACTAATAGCAGTGAACAAACAAAGAGATTATTGTAGGGTACGAAACCACCTCAAAGTTATTCTTTCTGATCGATCTATTCAAGAGTCCGTAGTAAAATAGCACGAAGCTATTCTTTCCGTTCGATCCATCCTAGAGTTCCTACTATAATAACACCTTAAGATACAAATCAACCAAAACCCTAATGTCACCTAGATACTCCAATGTCACCTCAAGTATCCGCGGGTATGATTATACGATATGCATCACAAAATCTCAGATTCATCTATTCAACCAACACAAAGAACTTCAAAGAGTGCCCCAAAGTTTCTATCGGAAAGTCAAGACGAAAACGTGTGCCAACCCCTATGCATAGATTCCCAAGGTCAGAACCCGCAAGTTGATCACCAAAACATACATCAAGTGAATCAATAGAATACCCCATTGTCACCACGGGTATCCCACGCAATACATACATCAAGTGTTCTCAAATCCTTAAAGACTCAATCCGATAAGATAACTTCGAAGGGAAAACTCAATCCATTACAAGAGAGTAGAGGGGGAGAAACATCATAAGATCCAACTATAATAGCAAAGCTCGCGATACATCAAGATCGTGCCGAATCAAGAACACGAGAGAGAGAGAGATCAAACACATAGCTACTAGTACATACCATCAGCCCCGAGGGTGAACTACTCCCTCCTTGTCATGGAGAGCGCCAGGATGATGAAGATGGCCACCGGTGAGGGATCCCCCCTCCGGCAGGGTGCCGGAACAGGGCCCCGATTGGTTTTTGGTGGCTACAGAGGCTTGCGGCGGCGGAACTCCCGATCTAGGTTATTTTCTGGAGGTTTCTGTATTTATAGGAATTTTTGGTGTAGGTCTCACGTCAGGGGGGCCTCCGAGTCGTCCACGAGATAGGGGGAAACGCCTAGGGGGTAGGGCGCGCCCCCCACCCTCATGGATGGCCCAGTACTCTTCTAGCCCAACTCTTTTACTCCGGGGCTTCTTTTGGTCCATAAAAAATCATCAAAAATTGGCACGTCAATTGGACTCCGTTTTGTATTCCTTTTCTGTAAAACTCAAAAACAAGGAAAAAACAGAAACTGGCACTGGGCTCTAGGTTAATAGGTTAGTCCCAAAAATCATATAAAATAGCATATAAATGCATATAAAACATCCTAGATTGATAATATACTAGCATGGAACAATAAAAAATTATAGATACGTTGGAGACGTATCACTACTTGATAGTTTAGTGCGCCATGCTTTACGGCTTAGAACTGGGACTTCAAAAATGTTTTGAATGCCACGGAGCATATAAGATGTTCCAAGAGCTGAAATTGGTATTTCAGACTCATGCCCGAGTCGAGAGGTATGAGACCTCTAACAAGTACTTTGCCTACAAGATGGAGGAGAATAGCTCAACCAGTGAGCATGTGCTCAGAATGTCTGAGTACTACAATCGCTTGAATCAAGTGGGAGTTAATCTTCCAAATAAGATAGTGATTGATAGAGTTCTATAGTCACTATCACCAAGTTACTGGAACTTCGTGATGAACTATAATATGCAAGGGATTACGAAAACGATTCCCGAGCTCTTTGCGATACTAAAATCGTCGAAGGTAGAAATCAAGAAAGAGCATCAAGTGTTGATGGTTAACAAGACCACTAGTTTCAAGAAAAGGGGCAAAGGAAAATAAAGGAAACTTCAAGAAAGAATGGCAAGCAAGTTGCCACTCCTGTGAAGAAACCCAAAGCTGGACCTAAGCCTGAAACTGAGTGCTTCTACTGCAAAGGGAATGGTCACTGTATGCGGAACTACCCCAAATACTTGGCGGATAAGAAGGATGGCAAAGTGAAAGGTATATTTGATATACATGTTATTGATGTGTACTTTACTAGTGTTCATAGTAACCCCAGGGTATTTGATACTGGTTCAGTTGCTATGATTAGTAACTCGAAACAGGAGTTGCAAAATGAACAAAGACAAGTTACGGGCGAAATGATGATGTGTGTTGGAAATGATTCCAAGGTTGATAAGATCACCATCTCACACTCCCTCTACCTTCGAGATTGGTGTTGGACCAAAATAAATGTTATTTGGTGTTTGCGTTGAGCATGAATATGATTGGATCATGTTTATTGCAATACGGTTATTCATTTAAGTCAAATAATAATTGTTGTTCTGTTTACATGAATAAAACCTTCTATGGTCATACACTTAATATAAATGGTTTATTGAATCTCGATCATAATGATACACATATTCATAATATTGATGCCAAAAGATACAAAGTTAATAATGATAGTGCAACTTATTTGTGGCACTGCCGTTTATGTCATATTGGTGAAAAATGCATGAAGAAACTCCATGCTGATGGGCATTTGGAATCACTTGATTATGAATCACTTGATACTTGCGAACCATGCCTCATGGGCAAGATGACTAAGACTCCGTTCTCCGGAACAATGGAGCGAGCAACTGACTTGTTGGAAATAATACATACTGATGTATGCGGTCCCATAAGTGTTGAGGCTCGCGGCAGGTATCGTTATTTTTTGACCTTCACAGATGATTTGAGCAGATATGGGTATATCCACTTAATGAAACACAAGTCTGAAACATTTGAAAAGTTCAAAGAATTTCAGAGTGAAGTGAAAAATCATCGTAACAAGAAAATAAAGTTTCTACGATCAGATCGCGGAGGTGAATATTTGAGTTACGAGTTTTGGCCTTCATTGAAAATAATGTGGAATAGTTTCACAACTCACGCCACCTGGAACACCATAGCGTAATGGTGTGTCCGAACGTCGTAACCGTACTATATTGGATATGGTGCGATCTATGATGTCTCTTACCGATTTACCACTATCGTTTTGGGGTTATGAATTAGAGACAGTTGCATTCACATTAAATAGGGCACCATCTAAATCCATTGAGATGACACCATAAGAACTGTGGTTTAGCAAGAAACCTAAGCCGTCGTTTCTTAAAGTTTGGGGCTGTGATGCTTATGTGAAAAAGCTTCAACCTGATAAGCTCGAAGCCAAATTGGATAAATGTGTCTTCATAGGATACCCAAAGGAGATTGTTGGGTACACCTTCTATCACAGATCCGAAGGCAAGATATTCGTTGCTAAGATATTCATTGGCCTTTTTCCCCGAGTGCGCTAGTGGTTCCATGTCCCTAGAAGGCAAAAGAAATCAAGGCAGAATGGCAGATAAGTAAAACCAAGACTTGGTGAAAGGGAAATGAAACTTGCTTACTCATCATCAGACTCGAGAAGAACATCCAAGTTGTACTTGGGAGGCGGGGGTGATTCCCTAGCCCTCTTGACGGCTGGTGGAGGCGAGCTAGTCGGTTGAGGAGATTCACTTCCCCTAGCAAGATCTTTCTAAAAAGACGAGGCTTTGGGACACTGAGCGGGATGCCGGCGCACTACCTCCTAGCAGCCAGTCTTGGTGGTTGACTTCTTTGCTGTGGGGGCGCTCCTCGACGGGGAAGTGGATGCCGGCTCTTGGCTGGCCCTCCGGCGAGAGTGGCGTCTTGGCTGAGGAGCACGAGGCCCCTCTTCCTCTTGCTCCTCTTCTTCGGGCTCCCCAGCAACCTCGGCCCCGACAACCTCAACCTCGGCAGCCTCGTCCCCAACAAGCTCCTCCTCTTGCTCTTTAGTAGTCTCTTAATCAGATTCTTCTTCTTCATCATCATTATCATCCTCAGCACGCTGCTTCCAGTCTCCGGGCCTCTTTGACCCTGTTGGCGATATACGTCTGCTCCTCTTCTGTGGTGGCCCGAATGAGATCCATCTCTTTCCGGGAGGCCACCTCCATCAGATTGGAAACCCATTCCATCTCATCTTCCAACTTGGGCAGTTTCCAGTCTTCCTTGACCCCTTGGGCGGTGCAATCGGGCATCCACGCCAAAATGGCGCCCCTCGCGGAGCTGATATGCAGAGGAACGACGCGGGACAACAAGTGGAATGCGCCGGCCCTCCGGAACAACCATTGACAGAGCCAGGCATGTTCCATGACCGCCAAATTGTTGCTAAGCCCAGGGTATAGCTGCATCTTGTCAGGGGCATTCTTGTACTCCCAAGCAAACCTGTCCTTCTTCTGCAGTGGAGAGATTTGCTACCTCTTGAGCACTGCGTTGGTTTTCCCTTGAAGAGGAAAGGGTGATGCAGCAAAGTAGCGTAAGTATTTCCCTCAGTTTTTGAGAACCAAGGTATCAATCCAGTAGGAGGCCACACACAAGTCCCTCGTACCTACACAAACAAATAAGAACCTTGCAACCAGCGCGATAAAGGGGTTGTCAATCCCTTCACGGCCACTTGCAAAAGTGATATCTGATAGAGATGATAAGATAATATTTTTAGTATTTTTATGGTAAAGACTAAAAGTAAAGAAAGCAAAATAAACGGCGATAGAAATATCTTGTTGATGGAAGATTAATATGATGGAGAATAGATCCGGGGGCCATAGGTTTCACTAGTGGCTTCTCTCAAGATAGCATAAGTATTACGGTGGGTGAACAAATTACTGTCGAGCAATTGATAGAAATGTGCATAATTATGAGAATATCTAGGCATGATCATGTATATAGGCATCACGTCCGTGACAAGTAGACCGACTCCTGCATGCATCTACTACTATTACTCCACACATCAACCGCTATCCAGCATGCATCTAGAGTATTAAGTTCATATGAATAGAGTAACGCACTAGGTAAGATGACATGATGTAGAGGGATAAACTCATGCAATATGATATAAACCCCATCTTTTTATCCTCGATGGCAACAATACAACACGTGTCATTTTCCTTTCTGTCACTGGGCTCAAGCACCGCATGATTGAACCCAAAGCTAAGCACTTCTCCCATGCAAGAAAGATCAATCTAGTAGGCCAAACCAAACTGATAATTCAAAGAGACTTGCAAAGATAACCAATCATACATAAAAGAATTAAGAGAAGATCCAAATATTGTTCATAGATAATCTTGATCATAAACCCACAATTCATCGGATCTTGACAAACACACCACAAAAAGAGTTACATCGAATAGATCTCCAAGAATATCGAGCAGAACTTTGTATTGAGATCCAAAGAGAGAGAAGAAGCCATCTAGCTAATAACTATGGACCCGAAGGTCTGTGGTAAACTACTCACACATCATCGGAGAGGCTATGGTGTTGATGTAGAAGCCCTCCGTGATGGATGCCCCCTCCGGCAGAGCACCGGAAAAGGCCCCAAGATGGGATCTCACGGTTACATAAGGTTGCGGCGGTGGAATTAGGTTTTCGTGGTGCTCCTCGATGGTTTGGGGGGTACGTAGGTATATATAGGAGGAAGAAGTAGGTCGGTGGAGCCACGAGGGGCCCACGAGGGTGGAGGGCGCGCCCAGGGGGGTAGGTGCGCCCCCTGCCTCGTGGCCTCCTCGTTGATTGCTTGACGTCCACTCCAAGTCCTCTGGATCACGTTTGTTCCAAAAATCACGTTCCTGAAGGTTTCATTCCGTTTGGACTGCGTTTGATATTCTTTTTCTGTGAAACACTGAAATAGGCAAAAAAACAGCAATTTGCACTGGGCCTTGGGTTAATAGGTTAGTCCCAAAAATAATATGAAAGTGTATAAATAAGCCCATTAAACATCCAAAACAGAATATATAATAGCATGGAACAATCAAAAATTATAGATACGTTGGAGACGTATCAAGCATCCCCAAGCTTAATTCCTGCTCGTCCTCGAGTAGGTAAATGATAAAAACAGAATTTTTGATGTGGAATGCTACTTAGCATGTTTCTCAATGTAATTTTCTTTATTGTGGCATGAATGTTCAGATCCGAAAGATTCAAGATAAAAGTTTAATATTGACATAAAAATAATAATACTTCAAGCATGCTAACCAAACAATTATGTCTTATCAAAATAACATAGCCAAAGAAAGCTTATCCCTACAAAATCATATAGTTTGGCTATGCTTCATTTTCGTCAAACAAAATGCTCTCATCATGCACAACCCCGATGACAAGCCAAGCAATTGTTTCGTACTTAGCCTTTTCAAACTCTTTCAACTTTTACACAATATATGAGCGCGAGCCATGTACATAGCACTATGGGTGGAATAGAATATAATGATGGGGTTGTGTGAGAAGACAAAAAGGAGAGAGTCTCACATTGACGCGGCTAATCAACGGGCTATGGAGATGCCCATCAATTGATGTCAATGCAAGGAGTAGGGATTGCCATGCAAGGATGCACTAGAGCTATAAATGTATGAAAGCTCAACAAAATAAACTAAGTGGGTGTGCATCCAACTTGCTTGCTCACGAAGACCTAGGGCATTTTGAGGAAGCCCATCATTGGAATATACAAGCCAAGTTCTATAATCTAAAATTCCCACTAGTATATGAAAGTGACAAAATGGGAGACTCTCTATCATGAAGATCATGGTGCTATTTTGAAGCACAAGTGTGGTAAAAGGATAGTAACATTGTCCCTTCTCTCTTTTTCTCTCATTTTTTTATTTGGGCCTTCTTCCCATTTTTTGGCCTCTTTTATTATTATTTCGTTCGGAGTCTCATCCCGACTTGTGGGGGAATCATAGTCTCCATCATCCTTTCCTCACTTGGGACAATGCTCTAATAATGATGATCATCACACTTTTATTTACCTACAACTCAAGAATTACAACTCAATACGTAGAACAAAATATGACTCTATGTGAATGCCTCCGGCGGTGTATCGGGATATGCAATGAATCAAGAGTGACATGTATGAAAGAATTATAAAGGTGGCTTTGCCACAAATACGATGTCAACTACATGATCATGCAAAGCAATATGACAATGATGATGCGTGTCATAATAAACGGAACAGTGGAAAGTTGCATGGCAATATATCTTGGAATGGCTATGGAAATGCCATAATAGGTAGGTATGGTGGCTGTTTTGATGAATATATAAGGAGGTTTATGTGTGATAGAGCGTATCATATCACGGGGTTTGGATGCACGGGCGAAGTTTGCACCAACTCTCAAGGTGAGAAAGGGCAATGCACGGTACCGAAGAGGCTAGAAATGATGGAAGGTTGAGAGTGCGTATAATCCATGGACTCAACATTAGTCATAAAGAACTCACACACTTATTGCAAAAATCTACAAGTCATCAAAACCAAGCACTACGCGCATGCTCCTAGGCGGGTAGATTGGTAGGAAAAGACCATCGCTCGTCCCCAACCGCCACTCATAAGGAAAGCAATCAAAGAACACCTCATGCTTCAAATTTGTCACATAATGTTTACCATACGTGCATTCTACGGGACTTACAAACTTCAACACAAGTATTTCTCAATTTCATAATTGCTCAACTAGCACACCTCTAATATTACCACCTTTATATCTCAAAACAACTATCAAGTATCAAACTTCTCTTACTATTCTATGCACTTTGTAAACTACCATGCTGTTCTAAAGGACTCTCAAAATGATATAAGTGAAGCATGAGAGATCAATAATTTCTATCAAATATAACCACCACCGTGCTCTAAAAGATATAAGTGAAGCACTAGAGCAAAATTGTTTAGCTCAAAAGATATAAGTGAAGCACATAGAGTATTCTAATAAATTCTGATTAATGTGTGTCTCTCTCCAAGGTGTGTACAGCAAGGATGATTGTGGTGAACTAAAAAGCAAAGACTCAAATCATACAAGACGCTCCAAGCAAAACACATATCATGTGGTGACTAAAAATATAGCTCCAAGTAAAGTTACCGATGGACGAAGACAAAAGAGGGGATGCCTTCCGGGGCATCCCCAAGCTTTGGATTTTTGGTGTCCTTGGATTTTACCTTGGGGTGCCTTGGGCATCCCCAAGCTTAGGCTCTTGCCACTCCTTGTTCCATAATCCATCAAATCTTTACCCAAAACTTGAAAACTTCACAACACAAAACTTAACAGAAAATCTCATGAGCTCCGTTAGCGAAAGAAAACAAAACACCAATTCAATGTACTGTAATGAACTCATTATTTATTTATATTGGTGTTAAACCTACTGTATTCCAGCTTCTCTATGGTTCATAAGCTCCGATACTAGCCATAGATGCATCAAAATAAGCAAACAACACACGAAAAACAGAATCTGTCAAAAACAGAACATTCTGTAGTAATCTGTAACTAACGCAAACTTATGGAACTCCAAAATTCTAAAATAAATTGATGGACGTGAGGAATTTATCTATTAATCATCTGCAAAAAGAATCAACTAGAAAGCACTCTCCAGTAAAAAGTGGTAGCTAATCTCGTGAGCGCTAAAGTTTCTGTTTTTTTACAGCAAGATCGCAAAGACTTTCCCCAAGTCTTCCCAAAGGTTTTACTTGGCACAAACACTAATTAAAACACAAAACCACATCTAAACAGAAGCTAGATGAATTATTTATTCCTAAACAGAACCAAAAAGCAAAAAACTAAAATAAAATTGGGTTGCCTCCCTGTGACGCCCGGATAATTAAGCTACAGTAACCCTCTCCTAATGATGCCATGTCACCGCTGTCACTCTAGTTAATCTCGCGATGGTTGAAAAAACGATTCAAATTCAAATTTAAAATAAATACAAACAACAAAAGTTTTCAAACTTTAAAACTAAAATGTTCGAGTTGTGCCAAATAATGCAAAGGTAATTGTGGTGAATAAACCCCACTTTTATAAAAGCTTTAAATACTCTAAAATGAATAAAACAGTAGCAAAACAATTAATGAAATGCCTTTTATAATTAATAAAATGTTAAACTATTCTATTTAGGGACTAAACATTTTATGGTAGTGGGTTTAGTGGTAGTACTAATTTAGGGGTCATTTTTGTACTTTACAAAAAAAATATAAGGAGGAACAAAGTAAAACAGAAAAGAAATAAAATACATAAAAGAAAAGAAAACTAAAATACAAAAAAAGGCCCCCTGGCCAACTGGGCCAACGGCCCAGCCGGCCAGCTCACTGGCCCAACCGGCCCCGCACACCTGCTTAACCCCCCTCCCCATCGTGGTAAACCCTAGATCGATCCCCATCACTCCCTCATCCCCCCCTGCGCGCCGTCACCCTCGACACACGCACGCCCTGACGAACGAACAGGGGAGGGGCGCCCTGTTCGATCCCCTCCTCCCGTACGCCTGCGCCCAACGCAAGCCGCGGCTCCGCTAAGGCCGCCGCCAACCGGCGTCGGTGCCGCCCTCTCGGACTCCTCGCCTCTCCTCTCCCTCGCGCACGCCTCGCCACGTCACCGACCCGACGCCATCGCCCGTCGTCGCCACCACCACCTCGCCGAACCTTCCTCGCCCGGATCGCCGCCTCGCCATCCTCTTCGTCGTGCACCGCGTCCCCGTCCTCCCCCTTGAGCTCGAGCCCACTGCCAATCCCCTGCAGCCGCTGGTGAGGCCCCCGGCCTCCACTCCCCTCCTCTCTGTCCTGTGTACCTCACCACACTGGTCGCCGTTGCCGCGGACGCCGCGCCCGCACGGCCACAGACGCGCCCGCTCGCCTATCCCGCATCACCACCGCGGATCTCGCCGCTCCGGCCGCTCGTCCTACGCGCGCGTCTGCGCCGTGCTTGTCTACACCGCGCCGCTCGACGCCCTTGCTCCCTGCGCGCGTCCGTCGCGAACTCCGGCGCCCACCGCGCCCTCTCCCCTCCCCGGCGACCACCACGTCCCCTGCATGCTCACCCTCGCTCGGGTTCTGCACTTGCTCTGCCAACCGCGCCACCCGCCGCCCCGCCCGGCTCCGGCCACGGTCGCCGGCGCCGGGCCACGCGCCGGCCCCGTTCACCTTGCCGACGCCTTTGCCTGGCCTCGCCACTGGCTAAGCCAGCCGGGATCGCCCGGGTCCAGGCGTCCCCGCCCGCTGCGCCCTGCGCCCCGTGCCTGATCCATCGCCCAGTGCCCGTTAAGCCCTTGGCCCTATGACAGCCAGGGCCCACACCCCCCTAGAATGTTTTAAAAAAGAATTAAAAAATATAAATAATATTATTATTATTAATTAATTAACTTAATTAATTTTGAGTAATTAAACTAAACAACTAATTAAACTAATTAAACATTAGTTACCTAATTAACCTAATTAGCTAATTAAGTAGTCAATGACAGTGGGACCCACCCCTAATTAATCCTGATTAGGTTAATTAATATGTTTAATTAAAATGTGTCACTGACCAGTGGGACCCACTGGTCAGGTTGACCAGTCAACCCCTGTTGACTGCTGATGTCAGCATGACATCATGCTGATGTCATAAATCCAGTTTTGAATTAAATTAAATAATTAATTAAATTCCAGAAATTAATAAATTCTTTTGAAAATCATATCTTTTAATCCGTATCTTGGATGAAAATACTTTCTACATGAAAGTTGCTCAGAACGACGAGACGAATCCGGATACGCAACCCGTTCGTTCACCACACATCCCTAGCATAGCAAACACGCAACTTTGTCCCTTCGGTTCATCTGTTCGAAAATGCGAAACGCCGGGGATACTTTCCCGGATGTTTCCCCCCTTCACCGGTATCACCTCATACCGCGTTAGAACACGTCTAGCTCTGCCTGTTGTCCTGTTATGCACTTGCTTGCTATGTATTTATTATTTCTTCACCCTCTTCTATTCGGTAGACCCCGTGACGATGCTGATGCCCCTGTGGTCGACTACGTCACCGACGACCCCTCCTTCTTGTCTGAGCAACGGCAAGCCCCCCCCCCCTTGATCACCAGATATCGCCTATTCTTCTCTATACTGCTTGCATTAGAAGAGTGTAGCATGTTACTGCTTTCGGTTAATCCTATTCTGCTGCATAGCCTATCATTGTTGCTACAGTTGTTACCCTTACTTGCTATCCTATTGCTTAATATAGGATGCTAGTGTTCCATCAGTGGCCCTACACTCTTGTCCATCTGCCATGCTATACTACTGGGTCGTGATCACTTCGGGAGGTGATCACGGGTATATACTATATACTTTATATACATGACACATGTGGTGACTAAAGTCGGGTCGGCTCGTTGAGTACCCGCAAGTGATTCTGATGAGGGGGCTGAAAGGACAGGTGGCTCCATCCCGGTAGAGGTGGGCATGGGTTCCTGACGGCCCCCAACTGTTACTTTATGGCGGAGCGACAGGGCAGGTTGAGACCACCTAGGAGAGAGGTGGGCCTGGCCCTGGTCGGCGTTCGCGGATACTTAACACGCTTAACGAGATCTTGGTATTTGATCTGAGTCTGGCCATTTGGTCTACACGCACTAACCAACTACGCGGGAACAGTTATGGGCACTCGGCGTCGTGGTATCAGCCGAAGCTCTTCTTGACGTCAGCGACGGAGCGGCGCGCGCCGGATTGGACTGGAACGCCTGCTAGGCTAGGTTTGCTTCCGGCCACGTACGCAACGTGCAGGTGTGCAATGGGCGATGGGCCCAGACCCCTGCGCGCATAGGATTTAGACCGGCGTGCTGACCTCTCTGTTGAGCCTAGGTGGGGCTGCGACATGTTGATCTTCCGCGGCCGGGCATGACCCAGAAAAGTGTGTCCGGCCAAATGGGATCGAGCGTGTTGGGTTATGTGGTGCACCCTTGCAGTGAAGTTTATCTATTCGAATAGCCGTGTCCCTCGGTGAAAGGACGACCTGGAGTTGTACCTTGACCTTATGACAACTAGAACTGGA
The DNA here is from genome assembly GCF_002575655.3 of Aegilops tauschii subsp. strangulata. Classification (NCBI taxonomy): domain Eukaryota; kingdom Viridiplantae; phylum Streptophyta; class Magnoliopsida; order Poales; family Poaceae; genus Aegilops; species Aegilops tauschii. The sequence continues at coordinate 262,396,079 of NC_053041.3, read as the reverse complement.
TACTTAATAAAACACACCCTTCCAAGTGCCGGATATAACCCGGTGATCGCTCTCTAACAGGGCGACGAGGAGGGGATCGCCGGGTAGGATTATGCTATGCGATGCTACTTGGTGAACTTACCATCTACTCTCTTCTACATGCTGCAAGATGGAGGTGGCCAGAAGCGTAGTCTTCGACAGGATTAGCTACCCCCCTCTTATTCTGGCATTCTGCAGTTCAGTCCACTGATATGGCCCTTTACACATATACCCATGCATATGTACTGTAGCTCCTTGCTTGCGAGTACTTTGGATGAGTACTCACGGTTGCTTTTCTCCCTCTTTTCCCCTTTCTATACCTGGTTGTCGCAACCAGATGCTGGAGTCCAGGAGCTAGAGATCCCGAGGATGATTCTACATGTAGTTCGGCTTCAAGGAGTAGTTAGGAGGTCCCAGGCAGGAGGCCTTGACTTTTCAATCGTTGCTACTTTTGTGCTAGCCTTATTAAGGCAAACTTGTTTAACTTATGTCTGTACTCAGATATTGTTGCTTCCGCTGACTCGTCTATGATCGAGCACTTGTATTCGAGCCCTCGAGGCCCCTGGCTTGTATTATGATGCTTGTATGACTTATTTATGTTTTAGAGTTGTGTTGTGATATCTTCCCGTGAGTCCCTGATCTTGATCGTACACGTTTGCGTGCATGATTAGTGTACAATTGAATCGGGGGCGTCACACTCCCAACAAGCGCTATCGTTTAACGCCCCTAGCTAGGCATAAAAGCAAGGATAGATCTAGGTATTGCCATCTTTGGTAGGCAATCCATAAGTGGCTCTCATGATAGATTCATAAGGTAATTTTATTTTATTTCTAGGAAAGTGTTCCATGCCTTTCCTTAACGGAAATTGGAATCTAATCTTTCCTTCTTTCATATCAATAATTGCACCAATCGTTCTAAGGAAAGGTCTACCAAGAATAATAGGACATGAAGGATTGCAATCTATATCAAGAACAATGAAATCTACGGGCACATAATTCCTATTTGCAACAATAAGAAAATCATTAATTCTTCCCATAGGTTTCTTAATGGTGGAATCCGCAAGATGCAAATTTAAAGAACAATCATCAAATTCACGGAAACCTAGCAAATCACACAAAGTTTTTGGAATCGTGGAAACACTAGCACCCAAATCACACAAAGCGTAGCATTCATGATCTTTAATTTTAATTTTAATAGTAGGTTCCCACTCATCATAAAGTTTTCTAGGGATAGAAACTTCCAATTCAAGCTTTTCTTCATAAGATTGCATTAAAGCATCAACGATATGTTTAGTAAAAGCTTTATTTTGACTATAAGCATGCGGAGAATTTAGCACGGATTGCAACAAGGAAATACAATCTATTAAATAACAATTATCATAATTAAATTCCTTGAAATCCAAGATAGTGGGTTCATTGCTATCTAAAGTTTTGACCTCTTCAATCCCACTTTTACCAAATTTTGCATCAAGATCTAAAAACTACGAATCATTGGGACGCCTCTTAACTAAAGTTGACTCATCTTCAGTCCCATCATTATCAAGATTCATATTGTGAAACAGAGATTTAATAGGGGACACATCAATTACTTTTAGATCTTCATCCTTATTATCATGAAAACTAGAAGAACACGCTTTTATAAAGCAATCTTTCTTAGCACGCATCCTAGAGGTTCTTTCTTTGCACTCATCAATGGAAATTCTCATGGCTTTGAGAGACTCATTTATATCATGCTTAGGTGGAATAGATCTAAGTTTCAAAGAATCAAGATCAAGAGAAATTCTATCCACGTTCCTAGCCAATTCATCAATCTTAGGCAATTTTTGTTCAAGCAAAGCATTGAAATTCTTTTGAGAAATCATAAATTCTCTAACACTAGTCTCAAAATCAGAAGGCATCTTATTAAAATTTCCATAAGAGTTGTTGTAGGAATTACCATAATTATTAGAGGAATTACTAGGATACAGCCTAGGATTAAAGTTTCCTCTGTAAGCATTGTTACCAAAATTGTTCCTACCAACAAAATTCACATCCATAGATTCATTATTATTCTCAATCAAAGTAGACAAAGGCATATCATTGGGATCAGAAGAAACACTCTTATTAGCAAACAATTTCATAAGTTCATCCATCTTTCCACTCAAAACATTAATCTCTTCAATTGCATGCACCTTTTGTTGGGGAACGTAGTAATTTCAAAAATTTCCTACGCACACACAGGATCATGGTGATGCATAGCAACAAGAGGGGAGAGTGTTGTCCACATACCCTCGTAGACCGAAGGCGGAAGCGTTATGACAACGTGGTTGATGTAGTCGTACGTCTTCACGATCCGACCGATCCAAGTACCGAACGCACGGCACCTCCGAGTTCAGCACACGTTCAGCTCGATGACGTCCCACGAACTCCGATCCAGCAGAGCTTCGAGGGAGATCAACCCTTTGCATGGGTGCCCTGGGGGGTTTATATAGGCCTACCCCCCCAGGGATACAATGGTAATCCGACTGGGTGCGGGTCCCAGCCGTCAGCGTCTATGCTTGCCGGCTTCTCCGCTGGCCGTTGGGGCCCGCCGACTGGTGGGTCCCGTCGGCTGCCGGTCTCTTGGTCGACAGGCCGGCCCCACCGCCTGGGGGCCTTGTCGGCGGCTGATTACTTTTGCCTCGCCCCTGATGACGAGGGCTTTGTCGAGGTAAGCATGGCTACAGTGCCGCCGCCTGGCGGGCTCTCACTGTAGCCTCACCTCGTCTTGTCTCCTTAATGATGCATATACTTCGAGGGAGGGAGGTAGCCGGCTACGCCCCAGGCCGACTAGGGGAGGCCGGGCCGCCTTCGAGCGTCTCTCTAGCTGAAGGGTCCCGCCACCCGCGGGCCGTACTGGCGCCTGTCGTGGGTGACATCACGGTCAACATGGCAATAGTGCCGCGCCGGACGGGGGATGGCTGACCCGTACGGCGCATTGTGGCCATGCATGCTCCGGGATTCGGGGGTGGCAGGCTGTACCGTGGCCACGCCCCGTCTCATCACCGTTATGTGGGTGCAACCCTGGTGGGTGCAGTCTTGGCTGGCTTCCGGGAGTCGGTCTTCTTGTGGCCGGCTTCTGGGAGTCGGTCTACTTATGGCCGGCTTCTGGGAGTCGGTCTACTTATGGCCGGCTTCTGGGAGTCGGCCTACTTATGGCCGGCTTCTGGGAGTCGGCCATCTTATGGTTATCTTCGGGAAGGTTTTGGAGGTCGGGTCGCCTTCCGGTAGTCGGCCTGTGAGATAGCCGACCAGGGGAAGGCGGCCCTGTGTTTTGGATGCTTGAAGGCCCAATCGGCCTGATAATTTTTTGAAGAGCCAGGGGGAGTCGGTTAGGCTACCCGTGGCCATTTACTCCGACAATCATTATTAACTTTGCATCTTTTGGCTTCAATATTATGAAAATGTGTATCACCACGATCGAGATCCAACAAACCATTTTCATTGGGTGTATGACCATAGAAGGTTTTTATTCATGTAAACAGAACAACAATTATTCTCTAGCTTACACGAATAACCGTATTGCAATAAAAATGATCCAATCATATTCATGCTCAACGCAAACACTAAATAACATTTATTTTAGGTTCAACACTAATCCCGAAAGTATAGGGAGTGTGCGATGATGATCATATCAATCTTGGAACCACTTCCAATACACATCGTCACTTCACCCTTAACTAGTCTCTGTTCATTCTGCAACTCCCGTTTCGAGTTACTACTCTTAGCAACTGAACCAGTATCAAATACTGAGGGGTTGCTATAAACACTAGTAAAGTACACATCAATAACATGTATATCAAATATAGCTTTGTTCACTTTGCCATCCTTCTTATCCACCAAATACTTGGGGCAGTTCCGCTTCCAGTGACCAGTCCCTTTGTAGTAGAAGCACTCAGTTTCAGGCTTAGGTCCAGACTCGGGCTTTTTCACTTGAGAAGCAACTTGCTTGTCATTCTTCTTGAAGTTCCCTTTTCTTCCCTTTGTCCCTTTACTTGAAACTAGTGGTCTTGTTAACCATCAACACTTGATGCTCTTTCTTGATTTCTACCTTCGTCGATTTCAGCATCACGAAGAGCTCGGGAATTACTTTCGTCATCCCTTGCGTATTATAGTTCATCACGAAGTTCTAATAACTTAGTGATAGTGACTAGACAATTCTGTCAATTACTATCTTATCTGGAAGATTAACTCCCACTTGATTCAAGCAATTGTAGTACCCAGACAATCTGAGCACATGCTCACTGGTTGAGCTATTCTCCTCCAACTTGTAGGCAAAGTACTGTCTGAGGTCTCATACCTCTCGACACGGGCATGAGTATGAAATACCAATTTCAACTCTTGGAACATCTTATATGCTTCGTGGTGTTCAAAACATTTTTGAAGTCCCGGTTCTAAGTCGTAAAGCATGGTGCACTTAACTATCAAGTAGTCATCATACCGAGCTTTTGTCAAAACGTTCATAACGTCTGCATCTGCTCCTGCAATAGGTCTGTCACCTAGCGGTGCATCAAGGACATAATTCTTCTGTGCAGCAATGAGGATAAACCTCAGATCACGGATCCAATCCGCATCATTGCTACTAACATCTTTCAACTTAGTTTTCTCTAGGAACATATAAAAATTAAACGGGGAGCAACATCGCGAGCTATTGATCTATAACATAGATATGCTAATACTAATAGGACTAAGTTCATGATAAATTAAAGTTCAATTAATCATATTACTAAAGAAATCCCACTTAGATAGACATCCCTCTAATCCTCTAAGTGATCACGTGATCCAAATCAACTAAACCATGTCCGATCATCACGTGAGATGGAGTATTTTTCAATGGTGAACATCACTATGTTGATCATATCTACTATACGATTCACGCTCGACCTTTCGGTCTCCAGTGTTCCGAGGTCATATCTGCATATGCTAGGCTCGTCAAGTTTAACCTGAGTATTCCGCGTGTGCAAAACTGGCTTGCACCCGTTGTAGATGAACGTAGAGCTTATCACACCGGATCATCACGTGGTGTCTCGGCACGACGAACTTTGGCAACGGTGCATACTCAGGGAGAACACTTTTATCTTGAAATTTAGTGAGAGATCATCTTATAATGCTACCGCCAATCAAAGCAGAATAAGATGCATAAAGGATAAACATCACATGCAATAAATATAAGTGATATGATATGGCCATCATCATCTTGTGGTTGTGATCTCCATCTCCGAAGCACCGTCATGATCACCATCGTCATCGGCGCGACACCTTGATATCCATCATAGCATCGTTGTCGTCTCGCCAACTATTGCTTCTACGACTATAGCTACCGCTTAGTGATAAAGTAAAGCAATTACAGGGCGATTGCATTGCATACAATAAAGCGACAACCATATGGCTCCTACCAGTTGCCGATAACTCGGTTACAAAACATGATCATCTCATACAATAAATATAGCATCATGCCTTGACCATATCACATCACAACATGCCTTGCAAAAACAAGTTAGACGTCCTCTACTTTGTTGTTGCAAGTTTTACGTGGCTGCTATGGGCTGAGCAAGAACCGTTCTTACCTACGCATCAAACCACAATGATAGTTCGTCAAGTTAGTGCTGTTTTAACCTTCTCAAGGACCGGGCGTAGACACACTCGGTTCAACTAAAGTTGGAGAAACTAACACCCGCCAGCCACCAGTGTGCAAAGCACGTCGGTAGAACCAGTCTCACGTAAGCGTACGCGTAATGTCGGTCCGGGCCGCTTCATCCAACAATACCGCCGAACCAAAGTATGACATGCTGGTAAGCAGTATGACTTGTATCGCCCACAACTCACTTGTGTTCTACTCGTGCATATAACATCTACGCATAAAACCTGGCTCGGATGCGACTGTTGTGGAGCGTAGTAATTTCAAAAATTTCCTACGCACACACAGGATCATGGTGATGCATAGCAACAAGAGGGGAGAGTGTTGTCCACATACCCTCGTAGACCGAAAGCGGAAGCGTTATGACAACGTGGTTGATGTAGTCGTATGTCTTCACGATCCAACTGATCCAAGTACCGAACGCACGGCACCTCCGAGTTTAGCACACGTTTAGCTCGATGATGTCCCACGAACTCTGATCCAGCAGGGCTTCGAGGGAGAGTTCCATCAGCACGACGGCGTGATGACGGTGATGATGATGCTACCGACGCAGGGCTTCGCCTAAGCACGGCTACGATATGACCGAGGTGGATTATGGTGGAGGGGGGCACCGCACACGGCTAAAAGATCAATGATCAATTGTTGTGTCTCCAAGGGGTGCCCCCTCCCCGTATATAAAGGAGTGGAGGAGGGGGAGGGCCGGCCCTCTCTATGGCGCGCCCTAGGGGAGTCCTACTCCCACCGGGAGTAGGATTCCCCTTTTCCTAGTAGAACTAGGAGCCCTTCCAAGTAGTAGGAGTAGGAGAGAAGGAAAGGGAAAAGAGAAGAGAAGGAAGGAGGGGGCGCCGCCCCTCCCCCTAGTCCAATTCGGACTAAGCCTTGGGGGCGCGCAGCCTCCCCTCTGTCTTTCCCCTAAAGCCCAATAAGGCCCATATACTCCCCGGCGAATTCTCGTAACTCCCCGGTACTCCGAAAAATACCCGAATCACTCGGAACCTTTCCGATGTCCGAATATAGTCGTCCAATATATTGATCTTTACGTCTCAACCATTTCGAGACTCCTCGTCATGTCCCCGATCTCATCCGGGACTCCGAACTACCTTCGGTACATCAAAACACATAAACTCATAATACAAATCGTCATCAAACGTTAAGCGTGCGGACCCTACGGATTCGAGAACTATGTAGACATGACCGAGACACGTCTCCGGTCAATAACCAATAGCGGAACCTGGATGCTCATATTGGCTCCCACATATTCTACGAAGATCTTTATCGGTCAAACCGCATAACAACATACGTTGTTCCCTTTGTCATCGGTATATTACTTGCCCGAGATTCGATCGTGGTATCTCAATACCTAGTTCAATCTCGTTACCGGCAAGTCTCTTTACTCGTTCCATAATACATCATCCCGCAACTAACTCATTAGTTGCAATGCTTGCAAGGCTTAAGTGATGTGCATTACCGAGTGGGCCCAGAGATACCTCTCCGACAATCGGAGTGACAAATCCTAATCTCGAAATACGCCAACCCAACAAGTAGAGCACCTTTATAATCACCCAGTTACGTTGTGACGTTTGGTAGCACACAAAGTGTTCCTCCGGTAAACGGGAGTTGCATAATCTCATAGTCACAGGAACATGTATAAGTCATGAAGAAAGCAATAGCCACATACTAAACGATGAAGTGCTAAGCTAACGGAATGGGTCAAGTCAATCACATCATTATCCTAATGATGTGATCCCGTTAATCAAATGACAACTCTTTGTCAATGGCTAGGAAACATAACCATCTTTGATCAACGAGCTAGTCAAGTAGAGGCATACTAGTGACAATCTGTTTGTCTATGTATTCACACATGTATCATGTTTCCGGTTAATACAATTCTAGCATGAATAATAAACATTTATCATGATATAAGGAAATAAATAATAACTTTATTATTGCCTCTAGGGCATATTTCCTTCACCTTTTTACTAGTAGATCTTTCAGTGTGCCATTGAGAATAATTAACCATAATATCGTCTAGGAGTTTAGTAGCTTCTTCTAAGGTGATTTCCATAAAAGTGCCTCCCGCGGCCGAATCTAAAATATTTCTAGGAGCAAAATTCAATCCGGCATAATTTTTTTGTATAATCATCCATAAATTCAAACCATGTGTAGGGCAATTACGTATCATTAATTTCATCCTCTCCCAAGCTTGTGCAACATGTTCATGATCAAGTTGCTTAGAGTTCATAGTATCGTTTCTAAGAGAGATGATCTTAGCGGGAGGAAAATACTTAGAGATAAAAGCATCTTTGCACTTGTTCCAAGAATCAATACTATTTTTAGGCAAAGACGAAAACCAAGTTTTAGCACGATCTCTAAGCGAAAAGGGAAATAGCTTCAATTTAACAATATCATTGTCCACATCTTTCTTCTTTTGCATATCACACAAATCAACAAAGCTATTAAGATGGGTAGCGGCATCTTCACTAGGAAGGCCGGCGAATTGATCTTTCATGACAAGATTGAACAAAGCAGCATTAATTTCACAAGATTCAGCATTGGTAAGAGGAGCAATCGGAGTGCTAAGAAAATCATTGTTGTTGGTATTGGCAAAGTCACACAATTTAGTATTATCTTGAGCAATCGTGACAAGCAAGCAATCCAACACACAAGCAAACAAGAAGCAAACAAAAAAGAGGCAAACGGAAAGAGAGGGCGAATAAAACGGCAAGAGTGAAGTGGGGGAGAGGAAAACGATAGGCAAATGGCAAATAATGTAATGCGAGGGATAAAAGTTTGTGATGGGTACTTGGTATACTTGACTTGTGCGTAGACTTCCCCAGCAACGGCGCCAGAAATGGCTCGTTGTCGGGCGTTGGTTTTCCCTTGAAGAGGAAAGGGTGATGCAGCAAAGTAGCGTAAGTATTTCCCTTAGTTTTTGAGAACCAAGGTATCAATCCAGTAGGAGGCCACACGCAAGTCCCTCGTACCTACACAAACAAATAAGAACCTTGCAACCAACGTGATAAAGGGTTGTCAATCCCTTCACGGCCACTTGCAAAAGTGAGATCTGATGGAGATGATAAGATAATATTTTTGGTATTTTTATGATAAAGACTAAAAGTAAAGAAAGCAAAATAAACGGCGATAGAAATAGCTTGTTGACGGAAGATTAATATGATGGAGAATAGACCCGGGGGCCATAGGTTTCACTAGTGGCTTCTCTCAAGATAGCATAAGTATTACAGTGGGTGAACAAATTACTGTCGAGAAATTGATAGAAAAGTACATAATTACGAGAATATCCAGGCATGATCATGTATATAGGCATCACGTCCGCGACAAGTAGACCGACTCCTGCCTGCATCTACTACTATTACTCCACACATCGACCGCTATCCAGCATGCATCTAGAGTATTAACTTCATAAGAACAGAGTAACGCATTAGGTAAGATGACATGATGTAGAGGGATAAACTCATGCAATATGATATAAACCCCATCTTTTTATTCTCGATGGCAACAATACAACACGTGTCGTTTCCCTTTCTGTCACTGGGATCGAGCACCGCATGATTGAACCCAAAGCTAAGCACTTCTCCCATTGCAAGAAAGATCAATGTAGTAGGCCAAACCAAACTGATAATTCGAAGAGACTTGCAAAGATAACCAATCATACATAAAAGAATTCAGAGAAGATTCAAATATTGTTCATAGATAATCTTGATCATAAACCCATAATTCATCGGATCTCGACAAACACACCGCAAAAAGAGTTACATCGAATAGATCTCCAAGAAGATCGAGGAGAACTTTGTATTGAGATCCAAAGAGAGAGAAGAAGCCATCTAGCTAATAACTATGGACCCGAAGGTTTGTGGTAAACTACTCACACATCATCGGAGAGGCTATGGTGTTGATGTAGAAGCCCTCCGTGATCGATGCCCCCTCCGGCAGAGCGCCGGAAAAGGCCCCAAGATGGGATCTCACGGGTACAGAAGGTTGCGGTGGTGGAATTAGGTTTTCGTGGTGCTCTTCGATGGTTTGGGGGTACGTAGGTATATATAGGAGGAAGAAGTAGGTCGGTGGAGCCACGAGGGGCCCACGAGGGTGGAGGGCGCGCCCCCTGCCTCGTGGCCTCCTCGTTGATTGCTTGAAGTCCACTCCAAGTCCTCTGGATCACATTTGTTCCAAAAATCACGCTCCCGAAGGTTTCATTCCGTTTGGACTCCATTTGATATTCTTTTTGTGCGAAACACTGAAATAGGAAAAAAAAACAGCAATTTGCACTGGGCCTTGGGTTAATAGGTTAGTCCCAAAAATAATATGGAAGTGTATAAATTATAGATACGTTGGAGACGTATCAAGATTCGGCGTCGAAGGAAATCCGCTCCCACCATTTCTATGGTCAGACTGGCATGCTTTAGACGGGCAATTCTGTTTATCACCAGGTGGAGTTTCTTTTCAGTAGCACCATAACAGCTCCATTCATCGCTGCGCTCGACCCTTTCCGTCCACGGCGCGCAGAATGAAGGGAATCCCTTCTCTTGAATCCAGCACCAATTTTCCCTCCACGCCTCCCATTTCCCGTGAAGTTTCCCAGGGAGGTAGTCCCTTTAGCCCTTCTTCCCTCTCGGGATCCATGTCACGCTGCCAGAAAGTGATTTGTCTTCTATCTGGGGGAACAAATCCACATCGGGGGCGACCCCGACAAAGTTTTCACACAAATGCGATTAAACTACCATGCATGTCATCGCGTTGGGGGCGAAGTCCATCAATCTGAACCCAAAGGTGTACATCACCACAGAGAGGAAATCTAAGTATGGGGGAGACAGGCCGCAGTAGAAATATGTGCAGAAGAACAAATATGAATCCGCAGGAACTTTGTGGCCTTGAGGGAGGACTACTGGGGCTCCATGATCATCGGTCTCCTTCCCCCACATATATGCGTACCTATTAATCAGGTCATTGCCCGACAAAGACGACGGTGAGAAGACAACTGAAAGGATCTAGATGACGACTAAAGGGGGGTGAATAGGCGTTTTAAAACTTTTACGGATTTGGCTTTATCCTAATGCGGAATTAAACTAGCGGATACTTTTCAATCACAAATCCTATATGCTAGGCTCAACTAAGTGCACCAACAACCTATGCTAAACAAGATAGGAGCTTAAGCAAACTAGCAAGCACAAACTATATGGCAAGATATGGAAATGTAGGAACAACTAAGCAATTCAACTAGCACAAGATATATCAATAAGAGCAAGTATGAATTGCGGAAAGTAAAGGGTGTGGGTATGAGATAACCACAAGTGAGACGGGGATGCGGATTTATCCCGAAGTTCACACTTGTGAGAGTGCTAATCTCCGTTAGAGCGGTGCCGAAGCTAAAGCTCCAGGGCGTCACCAAGTGACTCACCGTATTCTCCCTTTCGAGTCCCCCCCAACGGATGAGCCTCGATTCACTCGGGGTTGGTCTTGAAGGGGACCACCACACCTTTACAATCTTCTCTGAAGCACACCACAAACACGAAAGCTTCAGGCGGAACTTAACTGCCTAGTGTCGGGGGGATGAACCCCAGGCAGGCAACGGAACCCGGATCCTTTTAAAAAATAACGGTGCCAGCATCGCCCCTCAATCTGGCTCGCATTTGGCTGGGTCGCTCAACCCGGCCAAGCCCTGCGACCCGGCCAAGCTCTGCAACCCGGCCAGACTCCTCAACTCGGCCCCTGCAACCAAGCTCAAGACTTCCCCAACAAGCCAGCACCGCCCTTGGCGTGTTCTCCAAACCCGGCCAAGGGTCAGCGGCCGTCCCATCCCAGCCGTACGATGGGACGAGTCTCCACCAACTAATGACCGAAGCCATAGTGCCCCGCCCATGCCTCTGGTTAGCTGGACGAGGCAACAGTGCCCCCCACCTACCCGCTGACCAGGGCTGGCATGGCAACAGTGCACCCGACGTCGCCCATGACGCCAGCAAGCGGTGACCTAACGGAGCGCCACTGTAGCCGACTCGACTTGGCCATGCCCTGATGACCGACAAGACGACACACAGTGCCCCCTAGGCGCATGGGGCCCGTGCCCGGCGAACCCGGCGAGCCCTGGAACCCGGCGGGTCCCAGCACCGGGTTCCTGGACACTGACAACCCGGCCCTATGGCCTTGTAACATTACCCTTGTACCCCTGGGGGGTTGACCTATAAAACCCCCCAGGAGCCTTCATGCATACAGGCAAGCAAGCGTACCACACACCCATCCACCCACTCACACGTCTAGCAAGTAACACCCGAGGAGAGGGAGCAGCCTGAGCCTTGGCCTGACCTCCTTCTTCCTCCATACAGCTCTAGGAGCAACTCTGTACTGTTACATATAAACCACACTCGGCACGACTAGGGGTGTTATCTCTCTGGAGAGCCCCAAACCTGGGTATGTCTTGCGTCCCGCGCTCGCTCATGCCGACCTCGCCTCTGGAGCCCACCAGTGCCCTCGAGCCTCCTCCTATCTTTAGTCATCCCTTGGCATCTGCCGTGCGCCCACCACGACACCTAGGCCAGTTCACACCCTTCCCCGTAGCACACCACAAAAGGAAGCTTCCGGAGGAACCTTGGCCAGCTAGGCCTCTTCACAAACTTCTCAATATATCACCAAACCGTCTAGGAGGCAGAAGCCTCCAAGAGTAATAAACACACGGGCTCTCACTCGAACAAAGTCAATGTGGGGATCTCAAACCAATGAAACAAATGCAATGCAAGGTGAAGCAACAAATTCTCAACTCACTCTCTCAATCTCACAAGATGCACTCTCGAAAGTGGGAGATTGAAGAGAGGGGATGCAATGGAGGAAATCAACAAATGACTCCAAAACCCATCCACAAATCCCCCTTCACATAGAGGGGAGATAGGGATTTGGGAGAGGTGGTATGATGCTTAAAATGATGTTTAGAAAGTGTATGAACAACCCCCAAACCGGTGGGGAGGAAGGCCTCTTTTATAGCCAACTTCCAAAACTAGCCGTTGGGGCTCCAACGGACACTTCCTGGGCACCCCGTGCCCACGGGGGTTGAGACTCCATGCCCACGGGGTCCCATGCACATGGTACAAGCCCGTGAGCATGGGGGGCCGTGCCCACGGGGTCAAAACCCTGTGCTCACGGGGTACCCAGGACAGCCTGCAGTAGCCCACTAAAACATGCACAACTTTGGCATATGAACTCTGAATTCGATGATCTTAGCCTCATTTTAAAGCTATGGAAAAGCCCAATGTCCTCACATAGAGAACCACACAAGATCAACAAGAAAGAACGATGCAAATTATGCAAATGTTTGAGCTCTCTTTATGCGACGTGATCAAGCTACTCGCCCGAAAGTCCCTCTTGATATTACGGCTATCAAACCTATAATTCGGTCTCCCACCACGCACCATGAGACCATCAAAACTAGGAAAACCTAGCTAAGTTATACCTTCGCCTTGCGTTGTTGGTTCAACACAAAATTGATCTTCTTCTTTATTTATTCTAAAAAAAGGGATCGACACTTCTCGTATAAAATGGAATGGAATTTCTCGAATTTCACATTCCGCTTGAGCTTGATGATGACTTTGATGCTTGACTCAAGTTGGAATCCTTTTCTTGTCCACACTCACTTCGTGAAGATACTCGAAATGCTTCCTCGTATTGCAATGAGGGAAGCCTTAACTTAAGCTCATCTTCACATGCACATTATCATGATGTGGACCGCAAGATTCAAAGCATATAACCTCCGGCTTCTCATCTTGCACTTGGACTCCTCGAACCCGATGACCATCACCACTTGATGTCATCCACACATAGGCTACTTGAAATCTTCCCTTTTTATGCAAGCCCATGAGAAACACCTAACCCACATAGACATAGAAAGCACATAGCATGGGTTAGTGCACAAAACACAATTCACAATTACTTACCATACCACTAGATCACTTGATCCCTCGTGGTACATCGTTTGCACTTGTGAGTTGACCATCTAGATACAATCTTCGAGCTTCATCTTGGTCAACCAACATCTTTATTTAAATCTCTATATTGGTTTCTTGAAAGCCATAATGAACTCTCATTTCCCTTCATTGCTTCAAGAAAAGATCACCAAAGAATCTTTCATGACTATATCAAGTTTCACTATGAATATCATATAGGTCATCATTTGCTCTTCTAAAAACTCCATCATAATCTCTTGAGAGGCAAAATGAATTCTTCACTCTAGTCGCTTGCTTCAAGACTTGATCAACCGAGACCCAACACACGAGCTTACCATGATCTTGTCTTGAAGTCATATCTTGAATTCTTGTATTTGATTTTTCTCTCAAGCTCTTGATTCTTATAAGCCCACATATGTCAATGTTTGAGATCCTCTAACGAACTCCACCTTGAACATATTTGGTTAGACATTAAAATCAATCTTGATGGCCTCAATAGAAATCCCCAAAGACCAACTTGAAACCTCACTGGATATGGGACCACGAGACCAAAACATAGGCCCCATAAGCACGAGGGCCAGGGACCTCGTGCGCACGGGGTATCCAGAGAGTTGACACTCGACCCCGTGCGCACGGGGGCCAGGAGGCCCGTGCACACGGGATACCCAGAGAGGGATACCATGAGGACTTCTTCAGATGTTTTGATGGCATTCTTCCCACATAAAGCCGACATGCTTCATGCATCACTATGGAACATTTCTTCATATAGGATTCAATGCACTTGATGCTCCATAGGAATTGTCAAATAACACCAAAGCTCAGAACAAACATATCTTCATATATATGGACTTTATCCTTGATTCCATCTAGTATCCTTGATGCACCATCTATGGACAATCCCTTCAAATATACCTCAATTAAAACATTAGTCCATAGAGATTGTCATTAATTACAAAAACCGTACTTAGGGGCTACATGCCCCTTCAACAACGTTCTCCCTCCGCCGTTTCTCCATCTCCTCCAGCTATTTCTTCTTATTTTCCGCTCTAGGGTCGAGCGGCTTGGCCGCCTTTTTCCCCTTTGTGTCGGCCTTTTTGGGTGCCATTGAGGCTCAAGGAAGCAGAGGGGGTTGAGGTTGATGCGGATTTACGGCGGTGTCGGCGGAAGCGATTTTGGCGAAGGGAGGAAGATGATGCAGGGGAGGGCAAGGGTGAATGAGCAACGCCTCCTCGCAGATGTATTTTTATGGGGAAGGCGCGGGGGAAGCTTGCTCTTTACTGTTTGCCCCAGCAAACCCCCCTTTTTTAACCGCACCAGTTCACTTCCCACGACCCGCATTTAATGCGTGGATTGGACGTGCGTCAGAAAACCATCATGATTAAGATTACAATAAAATATTATGGCAGTTGTTCTCCGCCACGTGTGCATGTGCATGTTTTTGGGCCCAACCCAACGACGCCTCTCACGCGTGTATGCCCAGGACCGGGGGCTTTTGTCGGTGTACTAAGGCCTGGACCCCCAGTACCCCTGACTTATGCACAGGCAACAAATACTCTCCCACGATAGAGCTTGCCGGGGAAACCAAGACCAAAGTCGACAAGTTATAAAGAAGATTCTCAAGCCAAGCAAGCTACTCTTTGAGAGATCAAGGAGCGCATCAAGAAGACCAAGTCTCAAGGCCAAGATAACTTACTTGGCCAAGGAGAAGAACAAGACTGGACACTAGAAGCAGCCCCTACCGGCAAGTCCGAGCCGACAAGGTGAAGGCCCGACAAGTTTCGTGGCCGGCAAACTCTTGCCAGCCACCAGTGCTCCACCTCATCGCTGAGCTAGTCACTAATCAATGAGGTGTCGAGCCTGGATGTGGTTTGGTGGGATCTGTCGGGCATGTGGCAGCTTGTTGGAAGGAAATTACCTTTATCGACACCTGTCCAAATGGCGTGTCAAGATAATAGGAGTTAGCTAGGAAAGCGGTGTAGCGTCCTTGCGGAGCTTCTCCTCCTCACAACAGGCTTTAATGGGTTGGCCGAGGAGCGGTTTTGTGAAACTTCTAACCAGCAATTGGCGGAACCTTCGAACTAGGTTCGCTGGGTTTTAGAAAGATTTCATGCAATGTTTCTATTATTATTTTTCTTTTATGTGCTTTTCTCTATTGGTTTTTAGTGGTTTTCTTATTTATGTTTTTCATTCATTTTTATTTTATTCATTTTCAAATACATGTTCACTTTTTATTTAATACACGTTGAACATTTCCATATTCTCCCTCCGTCCCAAAATACATGTTCACTTTTCATTCATTTTTATCTTTGTACTAAGATTAGTACAAAGTTGAGACAGTTAATTTGAGATGGAGGGAGTACATGTTAAACATTTTGAGGCACATGTTAGTTTTTCAAATATACTCCCTCCGTCCCAAAATAAGTGACTCAACTTTGTACTAACTTTATACTAGAGCTAGTACAAAGTTGAGTCACTTATTTTGGGACGGAGGGAATATGTTGAACAACTTATTGGCATACGTGTTGAACATTTGAAAAATGCACATTCAAAGAATTTTAAATACACAGTGAGCATTTTTAACACATGTTGAACATTTTTTTAATGTCATCATTTCTTTATTACAATGTGAAAACAATTAATAAATGTTACACCATTTTTAAAATGGTATTAATATTTTTTGTATGTTATGAACTTTTCCCTAAACTGCATAACTTTTTAAATGTAGTGAAGTATATTTTTAAACGTGTTGAACATTTGAAAAATGCACATTCAAAGACTTTTAAATACACAGTGAGCATTTTTAACACATGTTGTACATTTTTTTAATGTCATCATTTCTTTATTACAATGTGAAAACAATTAATAAATGTTACACCATTTTTAAAATGGTATTAATATTTTTTGTATGTTATGAACTTTTCCCTAAACTGCATAACTTTTTAAATGTAGTGAAGTATATTTTTAAACGTGCAAACATTTTGAAGTGCAATGAACAGTTTTTGAGAGGTATAGATATTTTTTACAAACTACACAAAGAATTTATTATACTTTTTGGAAAAAAATATCATCGACAAAATTTAAAGTTGTGAATAGTATTTAAATAGCACAAACATTTATTAAATTTCTGACATTTTTTAAAATTAAACAAATTAATTTTTGGAATATATATGTTTATAATAACTTGAAATATAAACGAAATTAAAAAAAGAAATAATAGACACAAACTAACTAACTAATGAGCTATAAACGAAATTAAAAAAATGAATAATAGAAACAAACTAACTAACTAATGAGCCAACATGCGGGAAATGAAGAATGTCATTTCCTACTGGGCCAGCCCAAAACAGGCTCGCTACCAGAGGGATATAGTCAGCCATGCTCACCATGGTGTGATCAGCGATTCCTATTTAGCGCTGTATTGAAGGATTCGAACCTGTGACCTCCTCGTCGAAGGTTGGCTAGCGTTACCACCCCGCCAACCAGCGCGAATGTGCTAACCTTTTAACCTATTTGTCTTTTATTCGTTCTTTTTTCCTTTTCCTTTTCTTGTTTGCATTTTCTATTTTCCTTTTTTGTTTTTTGTTTTTTGTTTTGTTCCTGGCCCGATGAATTGTTTTGCAAATACGTGAACTTTTTTTTTTTAAATTGATGAACTTTTTTTTCAAAATCCTTAATTTTTTTGAATTTTGATTAACTTTTTTTCGAATTTAATGAACTTTATTCAAAATCTCTGAACATTTTTGAAAATCGATGAACTTCTGTCTAGAAGTGTTGAACTCTTTTCGAAATTGATGAAAAAAATCAATTTCCAGTGAACTTGGGTTTTCAAATTTGATGGTTTTTTCAAAATGGTTGAACTTTTTTTTCAAATTGTGAACTCTTTTTTTTAAGTTTATCTTATTTTTTCCAAAATCAATGAACAATTTTGAATCCATTTTTTTTTCTTTTTCAAGTTTTCCCATAGTTTCTTCAGTTTCTTTGTTTTTTTAATGGTCAAGCACACTCTACATGGCCGGCCCATGAGGAGGGGCGCTTCCGGCGCATGTTCCCCAAGTGGCACTGAAGGCGCCACATAGGAGCTCCCGGTGTGATTTGGGTATATGACATAAAAAATGAGAAACTTGACGAAACGAGTGATTTGAATTACAGGTGTTCTCTTTATAGCTTTGGGTTGTGGATAGGTGGAATTTAAACTATAACGCAATGCCGCACTTTGATGGTTGGGCCATGAGAGGGCTAAGCTATCGTATGAAGAAAATAAAGCCCTAAAGTTAAGCTCCAAATGCTCTAACAAGAAATAAAAAAGCATTGCAAAATCATTAGTTAAGGGTTATCCCTTATAAAGATTACCCCCAAACTTCTCTAGTGGTGAAAAGTGGCACAACGCATGTGCGCCACTTGTCGTAGTGAGAAAGTTTGGTAAGTTTACTCTCCCGCACACGAGGGATGAGAAGTTAGTTGTTTGCGCTTTTTCTATAAATGTTGAAAACCCGACGTCAGATTTTTTGCGTTTCTCAGCGAGCGCCCAGATTTGTCATGCTAAAACAGAAAAAATTGTCATGATGTTGCATAAGAATTTGCCATGTTCTAAAGTGAAAATTGTCATGAAGTAAAAATTATCACAAAAATTGTCATGCTACAGCGAGTAATTGCCATGCATTCGATCTGGATCTTGAGACTCTTTTTTTCATAGATTTGATTTTTCAAAATGAAATATCTCATGAATTGTGCGTTCAAATTACAAATTGTTTTCATCGTCGCATTCCTCATGCCGAGATATTCAAAGCTAGACCCCAAGTTCATACGTTTCAACAAAAAAAAGAAATTGGTGCTCCCAAAGTGATCCAACCGCTCCCAGGCTATACTAACATGTGCTCCCAAGTGAACTAACATATACTCCCACAATGGTGAAGCACACATGTGCTTTTACTCCACGCGGGAGCAAAGAAAGACGGAAACAATGAATAGAAAAGAAAACCGAGAAGTGCTGAAACATAAAAAATCAAAAATCAAAACAACAAAATGAAACAAAAAATATGGAAATCGAGAAGTAACCAAAAACCAAAACCGGAAAAAAATGAGGAAATCGTCCCGGTGGGGGAAGCTTCCAACTCGCGACACATGGCGCAACCGGGGCACACCATGTGAAGTGTCGGAGGGCCGCACACCCTGGAAACTGCCCGCTACATGTCCCAACCAAGGGATACCCAATTAGTTGCCCCCAAAGCATTGAACTGTAGATGGAGTTGATGTACCTAGAATAATAAAGTCGATTCACCGTCATCATTGGGTCAATGCCATCTCCGAAAGGGAATGGCGTTATCCATGTGCTAGTGCTTTTTGTTTTGAAGTGAAAGAAAATGATGGGACGATGTTCACATTGTTTGAAGATTTTGGTATATATATATATATATACCCTAGTACAAAGCTGTTTACAAGGAGTGGTTGTCAAACTATGATAACCGACATAGCAGAAATCGTTCTCTAATTAAGCAATTAATTCCTAACACTTCTCCTAGTCGGTGCTTGTCTCTGTGAATATCGATCACCTTGATAATGACTTCTTGTATATTTGTCCTTGAGAATGTTCATCATCTTCAACTTGAGAGTCTCCTAGCACAATGAGGTCTAGTATCGGCCACAACGACGATGGAGCTGATTAAGGAACTCATTGGGGCCCTTCATATCCCAGCACAACCAACGGCTAGGGCCCCTATGCAACGATATGTTTGCACACAGACTGATCAAAACTGGCTCAAAATGAACAACGATGGAGCTACATATCATAGGAATGGGTGTGCGGACTCGGGTATTGTGGTATGGGATCATGGTGTCTGCTTAGATGGGTCATTGTTGCAGATACCTGGCATTATATGACCCTTTCACTATTGTGATTGATGTGTGTGTGGAGATGCTATGGTGTTGGCAATGGGTAATGGTCACTGGCTCTCCTAGATTATTATTGAAACTGATTTCAGTCGGTCTTCTATACTTGACTACTGGGTATGACCGATTGGTTGGGACGACACCTTGTTAGGGAGATGCACTCTTGTCTTCCTAATTTCTATCTGAGTTTGATATTCGACGGACAGGGCGAGAGGTGAATCAAGCCGTTCATTGATGTTTTTATTATAATTCCTAATTTTTTGATTGACATTTTGCAATTTTTCAATCAAATAATAATTTCTAAATAAGATATGATCCACCAAAATGAATAAAATGTCCGGGCCTTGCGCTTGGCCTCCAGGTACAGGTACAATGGAGGCGAGATTCTAAAAAAAAAAGGTACAGTGGAGGCGCCGATTACCGGTCACGTTTTCACATCTTTCACACACACGGATCGATCGCCGTCTCCCGGTCAGTCGCCGTTGTCCAGAGCAATCAAGACGATTTTTTTTAGCAGGCAGGAGCACTGCAGGACGGCCTCTCTCTATCTGTGTAGTGCCGCCCCCGCGCGTCGAGGTCGTTGAACCGGTCGTGCCGTGGTGGGGCTTCTTTTCCCCGCGGTGGCGCGCTGTCCACTTCGGCCACGCCACGCCCTTTTTTTCTGCCCGGAATGATCGATCGCCTGCGTTACAATCGCAACTGTTCAACAGCTCCTATGTGCAGATAGCAGCCGGAGGTGGACGCCAATTTTGATTATACTTCGTATCTAGACAAATGTAAAATGTAAGACAAGAATTCTGAGACGGAGGGTACTTGTTTGGTGCCACGTCGGGAATATGTGTACATCTACATCCTCGTGTTCGTGGTGCAACCCTGCAGCCGTAGCATAGCATGGGTGGAATGGCAGGGAATACGGTCAGCGTCAATGAGCCGATCGAAGCAGGCTGGTCAAAACGCGCCATCTCTCCCCCGGTCGGTTCCAGGGCCGTTCCTCTCCACTCATTTTTGGCACGATCAGTCAGTCGCCAAACATGCGCAACACTTGATGGGCCAGTGATTGATTGACTAGCGCAAGACTCCCGTCTGGCCGTATGGCACCTTGCAATTGGAACCGAGTTGATTCGAAAAGGAAAAAAAAAACTTCCGCTGAGGTTGCCATCGGCCATGGAAAGAGGTCCCCTGCTTCTCTCATTTGGTTGTTGCTATCACCAATTTATCGAGAAAATCTCGTCTTCCTTTTCCCATGCCTTGGGTCCTCTACACTAATGAACCAGTTAGAATCGCCTAGGATGGAGATCTCAGTGAGACCACGGTAATTTTTAGGCACAACAGAGCAGACGCTAGTACCGTGTCAACGTCAAGAGCGACTTCCAGTCTCTTTATTTTTTTCTTGAGTAACAAACGCAGCCATAAATAAATCCATATAGGAGTAGTTTACACGACTTTGCAGATCGTCTACAAAAGCAAGGCGCTCCTGAACAAAGTAACGCAACCACACAGGTTGAACAAACTGACCGTGTCAACGTCGGAAGCGTAAATACCGGAAGAACAGAACAGTAAAAATCCATGAATCCGGGGTGTGGGAAAGCAACTCTGTCTGCTCTGGTTTACCATCCATCATCATACAAGAGAATGATGTATGTTCAGGTTGAAGACAAACATTCAGACCAGATTAAAAAGGGCTAATGTATACGTACTATTTTCCAGAAAATAAAACTGTGTGAGTAGTATATATATACATCCTATATAAGAGCATCTCCAGCCGCGCCCCGGAAAGGCCTTCCCAGACGATTTTTTCGCACCGGCGCCGAAAAAACGGCCCAGTCGCGTCCTAGGAGCCCGATTTTCGCCGGCCTGGACCGAAATCAGCGCCGGCGGACCCAGGCCGAACCCGACGCGCTGGGGCGCCCGGGGGCGCCGGGGCGAGCGGTTTTGGCACGAAAGAGACGCGGGCCAGCCGCGTCAGCGACACCGCGCCTCGTCTTCCCCCAACGCCTCGGTTTTCCGCGGGGAATCAATGGCAAAGCTGCCGCCAGTCAGCCATGCCATTGATTCCTCACGAGCGGCGCGTCACGGGACGGCGCGCCGACGCCTCCCCTCCCTCGCACGCGTACACACGAGCGCGGCGCGGCTATATAAGCCGGTGGCCTCGCTCGCCTCTAGCCACACCAGCCTCGCCCTAGCCGCCGAGTTCTACCTCTCCCGAACGCCGCCGCCGAGCCCTCCCTCTCCCGATGGCCGAGCATTTCCCCGGAGACGAGGCGGCGGCCAACGGCTTCGGCCGCCGCACGCTCCGCGAACAGGAGTCGTGGCTCCTGTTCCAGGCGAACATCCCGGCGTCGCCGGACATGCGCGCCGGGCCGACGGGGTGGAGGCTCAGCAACGGGGGAGGGCCCATTCCCCCGTTGCCCGACGCCGTGGCGCGCCCCTCCTACTTCGCCGACGAGGTGGAGGTCGTGCGCGCCTCCCTCACCGACGCCCAGCTCGCCCCCCCTCAGTACGCCGCTGACAACCACGCGGCTTGGGCGGCGTACTTCCAACGCCGTCAGCAGCAGCGGCTGGCGTCCACCAACGGCGCGGCGGTGGTCGGCGGCCTGAAGAACAGCGAGGGACGCCACCTGTGGTGGGGCGTCCCCGGCCGCACACTCGAGGGCGTGCTGACGCACCTCGAGGGCGGCAACAACCCGCCGTTGGCGTACCCCCGGCCAGGGCGGCCGCCTCGGCGCACCGCCGACGCGACGGGCAATGGGTGCCAAGGAGGTTCTCGGCTCCTCCTCTTCTTCTCCTCGCGCTCTTCCTCCCACTTCTCCGGCTCTCCGGCGCTGCTCGACGTCAAGGCCGAGCCAACGGCGGAGACGCCGCTCGGCCGGCGCACTCGCAGCTCCGGCATCGTCATCAACGAGGGCGGCCGGCGCGCCTCCTCGTCGGCTCCTCCTCCGCGCTTCGTCAAGCCAAAGACGGAGCCGGGGCTTGCGCCGGTGAAGACGGAGCCGGGTCTCCCCGCCGTGAAAACGGAGCACGGCGACGTGGAACTCGACGATGACGCGGCCCTGGAATGGGCACGCCAGGACTCCCTGAAGATGGCGAGGGAGCGCCAGTGCGCCGCCCTGCGGTGCTTCGCGCAGCGCCGCCGGGGCCGCGACGAAGGAGGAGTCGTCGTCATCGACGACAGCGACGACGACGACGCGCCGCCGCCGCCACCAGTCCGCCATGGCGACGCCGGGGAGGGGTCCAGCAGGGGCGCCCGTGTCAAGGAGGAGAAGGCCGACAATGACGACGGCGGTGAGGATGGCGGCGACGACGGCGACTACTCGGCGTTCAGCCAGTTTCTTTTTTAGATTAGTTATATATTTGCTATGTAATGAAAATCCGCGAACATGTCTAATATATGCCCAGGGTTGCCGAAATTTAGTCGTGTTTAGCCGAACTTCGCCAAACTTTACCGAAATTTGCTATATATTTTTTTTAAACGCGCCTGGGTGCGGCCCTGGGGCCGGCGCTCGTCCCCAGGCCGAATTTTTGCGCCGGCTCACCTCCAGGCGACGATTTTAGGCGTCCCTCCAACGGCTGGAGATGCTCTAATCATCTGTCATTCAGCGGTTTCTCATTGACTGGAACTGCGTACCAGCCTCCATGAACCAGACGGGTGCTGTGCTGCTTCACGCTTTCTTGCTACGTCGCTGTCTGCGCGAGCCTGTGGACTTGGCTAGCTCAAGGAGAAACTAAAAGCTTTTCTCCGGCAGCAGGAGAGCCACTGGCGCGCACATCGTCGTTCATCACCAGCTAGCGAAGCAAACAAGGAGCCCGGAAAGAGGCGGCCGCGGCCGGCCGGCCATCCGGTCGCTGTCCGACAGCTCCTAGACAGCGGCGTCGACCGCGCCCGGCCGGCGCCGAGCTAGCTAGCCCAACGACAACCCGCCCATGAGGCAACCATGCTCTTCCTCTTCACAAAGTACTTATCCAGGGGCAGCAAGAACGCGGCAGCCGGCGACGACGACGGCAAGAGGCAGAGGCAGAAGCAGCGCGAGATGCCGGCGGCATCGGCGTCGAATGGGGCTGCGGACCGCGAGCACGGGTGCATGCCCGGCTGCGTGCCGGTGCGCGCCAAGCGGACGGCCACGGTTACGACCGTCACGACCACGTCGGCGAGGACGTCGCGGCACAACTTCGTCAGGTCAGCGGCGTCGGGGCTCTTCCCCGGGGCGCCGGTGTTCACCAACCACGAGTCCCTCCCGGCGCTCCCCGAGGCCTACTCGGAGTTCGTCTCCGCTTTCCCGCAGTACGGCGGGCTAGCCGGCTCGGCGGACGCGATCAGGGACGGGGAGTACAGGCACCTCGACCGCCACGTCTGCCTGGACTACAACGGGATGAACCTCTTCTCCCACGCGCAGATGAACTCGTCGCTGCCGTCCACGTCAGCTCCGGCGGAGCCATCGGCGTGGCAGCCGCCCTTCTTCGACATCGCGTACAGGTCCGCGAGCCTGCGGTCGCAGGTGCAGCAATGCGGGGACGGCACTGCCGCGGCATCCGCGGCGGGGGGCATCAGCGGCGCCGTTACGAGGCGCATCACGGCGTCCCTTAAGATCCCCGAGGACGAGTATACCATGGTGTGCACGGCGAACCGGACCACAGCCTTCCGGCTCCTGGCGGAGTCCTACTCCTTCACTCCCGGCGGCGGCAGGAAGAAGCTGCTCTCCGTGTACGACTACGAGAGCGAGGCGGTGGGTGCCATGGCTCAGAGCGCGCGCAGCCGCGGCGCGGAGGTCATGAACGCGAGCTTCGCGTGGCCGAGCATGCGCGTCCACGCCGCAGACCTCCGCAAGAAGCTGCTCCGTGGGCGGCGGCGGCAGCGCGGCCGCGGCCTCTTCGTGTTTCCGCTGGTGTCCCGGATGACCGGCGCGAGGTACCCGTACCTCTGGATGAGCGCCGCCGCGGAGCAGGGGTGGCACGTGGCGCTGGACGCGTGCGCGCTCGGCGCCAAGGACCTCGACACCCTCGGCCTCTCCCTCCTCCGCCCGGACTTCATCGTCTGCAACTTCTTCAAGGTGTTCGGCGAGAACCCCTCGGGCTTCGCCGGGCTGTTCGTCAAGAAGGCCAGCGTCGGCGCGCTCGAGCGCTCCGCGGTCGCGCGCAGCATCGGCATCGTCAGCATCGTTCCGGCGCGGCGGTGGTCGCTCCGCGACGACTATTCCACCGACCTGGAGCACTCGCTCACCTTCCCCAAAGCGGCCGACCCGCCAACGGCGGACGATGTTGATACCACCTGCTCCTTTTCCGGTCCGCTCAGCGCCACCGCCACCGGTCGCAGGACCGACGAGGCCGAGAACGGCGACACGCCCGAAATTTGCGAGGTGGACCGTAGGCCATCCGAAGCCGAAGAAGACACTCGGCCATGGCCGGCGCCGGCAGCAGTCGAAGCAGAGGAGGAGCGCATGCTGGAGGTGGAGTGCAGGGGGCTGGACCACGCGGACGCGCTGGGCCTCATCGCCATCGGCAACCGGCTGCGGTGCATCAGCAACTGGCTGGTGGTGGCGATGCAGAAGCTGCGGCACCCGCACCCGGAGCACGGCGGCGGGAAGCAGCTGGTGCGGGTGTACGGACCGCGCGTCAAGTTCGAGCGGGGGCCCTCGCTGGCGTTCAACGTGTACGACTGGAAGGGGGAGAAGGTGGCGCCGGCGCTGGTGCAGAAGCTTGCCGACCGGCAGGGCATCTCCCTCACCTGCGGCTTCCTGCGCAACATCTGGTTCACCGACAAGTACGAGGCCGACAGGAGCGCCGTCCTTGAGCAGGCAAGCGACGGCGGCGGCGAGGCGGGGATCCACGTGGTGAATGCGTCGCTGGGGTTCTTGAGCAACTTCGAGGACGCGTACAAGCTGTGGGCGTTCGTGGCCAAGTTCTTGGACGCCGACTTCGTGGAGAAGGAGAGGTGGAGGTACACGGCGCTCAACCAGAAGACCGTCGAAGTGTAGGTCGCCACCGCCATGTTCGCCGCTGGGTATAGTTCGGTTCACTGCGTCATTTGTTGACGACGCCATTTTTGTGGGATCAGCTCGACCGGACTGGCAGTGAAAGAGCTACTCTCTTTGTCAGAGAGAGTTGTAGCACTTCTGCTTCTGTGTGAACTGTTAAAATGTAGACTCTGTTTCGTGGGTGGGTGGGGGTTCGTTCTTCTGTACTGCATTTGGAAATACAGGC
The DNA here is from genome assembly GCF_002575655.3 of Aegilops tauschii subsp. strangulata. Lineage (NCBI taxonomy): Eukaryota > Viridiplantae > Streptophyta > Magnoliopsida > Poales > Poaceae > Aegilops > Aegilops tauschii. The sequence continues at coordinate 262,370,382 of NC_053041.3, read as the reverse complement.
AACCATTGGTAAGGGAAATGACAGCTCTGGCGCTTAGAGCCTATGAAGCACCGATACGGCGACACCGATACGCCGATACGAGTACGGCGGGATACGGTAATTTCTAGAAACGTCAATACGGCGATACGCAAGTATATATACATAATTAATAAAATGGCGTGTAATAAAGATAAAACATATTAATAGAATGCGTGAGATGAGATCAAAATACTACCCCATTGGTTGCCTCATGCATCTTTTCATGTCGTGAATGGTCATCGATGTCCTCAATCCTCGTCCATTAGCTTGCTGTTATGCCACTTCAGGCAGATTACATGGTGATTTGAGTATTTTCCTCCGTGCCAGTAGGCAGTAGCAGGAACATCAGCAAGCACCAATCACATACTGACATACGGGCATACGGCAAGCGCACACACACATGCCAGCAAGGCAGCCAAGCACACACACCGCAAGAATCAATTACCTCACTCTTGCCAGTGCGGCGGCGATGAGCCAATCCAGGCGGCGGCGGTGGCGTGTCGCCCTCGATCCAATCGAGAAGTTGAACAGAGAGCGAGAGAGCACTTAGGCGTATACGTGGGCCTCTAATGGGCTCGAGGCTGCATGGTCGAGTCCTGCCCATATCCCGAGCGTGTCCCCAGCGTATCGTCATTTTTTTCTTTTTCTTTTTAATGGGAAATCATGATACACCTGGGATACGAGTATCGCGGCCGTATCGTGCATATCGCCGTATCGGCAACGTGCAGTACGCGGACACGCCAACTTTTGACGTATCGGTGCTTCGTAGCTTAGAGCCACTCTGTCTGCCCGATCACCATAACAACCGTCCATATAACGATTGTAGCCGAAAAGGTTGTTCTAACAGTGTCGCCATACACCTCTTGATCGACAGAATTTATGGACGGAGCTTCAAATTGAGGGCGTGTTCGGGAACCCTCCGTGACCAAAAAATCCTCAACTCCAGCGCCACGAATCCTTCGCCAGCTTCTCACTCGCGACCCGGGAGCGAACGAACCGTTCGGCTACCCGGCTTCTCGCTCGCACAAGGGAAGCCCATAAAATCGCCCATATCTGGCCCACCTGGAGGAGGCTGCCATTCCAAACGGTGTGGGAAAGTGGGGTTGGGCCATTGGCCTGGTCGTTGTCTAGCGAGGGGTGGTTCGAGTCGAGCGGAGGAGAGGAATAGACGCTCGAACCGGTACGAGTTATTTCACTTGGCGGTGGCACAACAATGTAAATTCTGTCAACTCCAGCTTCTCAGAGAAACAGGAGCGCTGAAAACCCAGCTCCACAAATCCTCCTTTTTTGCACTACGCTGCGCGCCAGCTTCTCGCCTTAAACTCCTGGAGTTGGAGCGTTCGGCCCAACTCCGTAAGGGGAGCAGCAGCAGCGAGGAGCTGGAGGGCTCCCGGACACACCCTGAGCCTGCAAGCCTTCATATTTAGAGCATCTTCAGCCGCGCTCCCAACAGGCCCCTCAGGCGAATTTTTCCGCGCCGGCGCCCAAAAAACGTCTCAGTCGCGCCCCCAGGACGCCGAAATCCGCTGGCCCGGCGATCGCAGGCCGAACCCGGTGCACTGGGGGGCGCTCGGGGGCCCCGGCTCAAGGGAAAAGCACGTCTGGCCCACACCGTCACGCGAAAAGTCAAGGCTATCGTCCAGATTCACCTCCCACCCCCCGCGCGCTCGGCCGCCAACCGGCTGATCCCGGCGCCGCCCACCACCGCTAGATAGCCCATTCCCTGCCGGAAAAAGAGTAGAGGTTTCGCCGAGGCAGCCTCTCCACCACCGGCTGGGCGATTTTTTCGGCGTTCCGGCCGCGGACGGGCAGTGTAAAGGCGGGTGCGCGCCCACCGCGCCCGCAAGGTGTTCGGCGATTTGCCTGCCTCGGCAATGGACTCGGACGACGAGGAGGCGCTCGCCGCGCTGCTGGAGGAGGAAGCCGAGGCCGACATCCAGGAAGAGGAACATCTCATGGTTCTCGCTGCCCTCGCCGGCCTGTTGGCGAGCAATGAAAAGCCGCGGCGAGGTGGCTCGGCGCCGGGGCGGATGAAAGCAAAGAACCGCATCATCTCGAAGGCTACTGCATGCTCTACTCCGACTACTTCGCCGACGCTCCACTGCACGGCGACAAAGTATTTCGGCGCCGTTATCGGATGAGCCGAAAGCTTTTCCTCAGGATTGTGAATTACATCCGGGAGTTCGACAGCTACTTCAAGTGCAAGAAGGATTGCACAAGCAAACTTGGATCCACCTCAATCCAGAAGTGCACGACAGCGATGAGGATGCTTGCATACGGAGCTCCCGGTGATTCACTCGACGACTATGGGCGCATGGCCGGGTCCACCACCATTGAGTGTTTCTACAAGTTCTGTTGGGCAGTGGTGGCAGTGTTTGGACTGCAATACTTGCGAACACCCAATACGGAAGACACTGCTCAGATCCTAGCACATAATGCGGCAAGAGGATTTCCTGGGATGCTTGGAAGCATCGACTGCATGCATTGGAAATGGAAGAACTGCCCATTTGCTTGGCAGGGGATGTACAAAGGCACCAAAGACGGTTGCAGTGTGGTACTTGAGGCGGTGGCCACATAGGACCTCTGGATTTGGCACTCCTTCTTTGGTATGCCAGGAACTCACAATGACATCAACGTGCTGCAGTGCTCCCCTGTCTTTGCCGAGCTTGTTGAAGGTCATTCTCCTCCGGTGAACTTCGAGGTCAATGGGCGACACTACAACAAGGGGTACTACCTGGCTGATGGCATTTATCCGAGATGGTCTACATTTGTGAAGACTATCTCAAACGCTGTGCCAGGAGGCAAGAAGTCCCACTTTGCCAAGGTGTAGGAGGCTTGCAGGAAGGATGTCGAGCGAGCATTTGGTGTGCTCCAATCTCGATTTGCTGTTGTCCAGTACCCTGCTCAGACCTGGTCGAAAGATCAAATGTGGGAGATCATGACTTGCTGTGTCATCTTGCACAACATGATCATCGAGAGCGAGCAGGAAGAGCCAGTGTTTGACACTTAACCATACTACAGGCAGGGTCCTCTAGCCGAAGTTGATCACCAGCTACCGGCAACCTGGATTGCCTACCTCAGTATGCGTCAGGAGATCCGAGACCCACAGATGCATCATCAACTGCAGCAGGATCTGGTGGAGCACCTATGGAGGATCAAGGGCGACACCTAGCTCGACGTGTGATGAAATATGAGTTTTTTATTTGTTGAACTACATAATTTGTATTGAACTATTTGTTGTTGTACTATTTTGTTGAACTATTTGATTTTCTGTGATGAACTATGTGATAAAAAAATTATTTATGCTGAGAATTCAACGCCGAACCACGCCAAATATGGGCCGATTCTCACCGATATCGGGCCATTTTTTGCCGAAAGTGGGCCGAAAAGCGGCAAAGAATGGGCCGATATCGGCGCCCGGGGGCGACGCCTGGATGCCCAACCGCCCCCAGAGCCGATTCTACCGCCGGCTCGCCCCCAGGCGACGATTTTTATGCCTCCTGGGGGGGGGGGGGCAACGGCTGGAGATGCTCTTAGAGGCTATGAGGCATTGGGTTGGAGGGCGTGCCATTTGCAAGTCGCTTGCATGAGAGGGAAGTTTCACCTCCCTCCTCAGCCTCCCCCGCAAATGGCGCCGACGGCTAGGCGCCCATGGCACCTATCAATGGTGGTCGTCGCCTGCCAACTTCCCGTGGTCATTCCTGCCATGTTTCCCGCGGCTATAAAAACGGCGTTGCTAGGGCTAAATAGCTCATATCCTCACCGCCTACAACCTCCACTTTCCTCCCCGTCGCCATGTCGCTTCCCCCGCAGCTAGGGTGCCACTCTTGAAGGAGGATCGGATCTTGGACAGGAGGAAGAGGAGGAGGTTACCCTTATCATCGAGGAGGAATGGGATCGACATGACGCGCAAGAGGCCGCCATGGAGGAACCCACCCTCCTCAATGAGTGGCCGAATTGAAATCTCTAAAACACACGACATTGTTTGGCATATCGAGCACGGCTACATGTAGATCCCATATGGGCTGGACAAGCCTCACCCACGCAACTCATATCGTCCCCAGTTCATATCACCCTTGTCTCACTCGTAAGGAGGCATGGGATAAGCGATCGTTGTCGGGCAAATCTTCGAGGAGACCGCTCAGTGTTGGCAAAGGAGAGCGACTGCGTCATCTGGATCCATTACAATGAAGCTGATTTGGCGACGAAGAGGGAGGACATCAGATTGAGCAAAATCAACATGGATATGACTGACATTCACCGAGGCAAATCACGTCATATTGGGTCTCCCCGACCTCAGTGACAAGAATGGGACAAAGACAAGGTCGTTGAATCATCACACCACCACATGTAGAGGACAAGTGGACTCGTCACATATGCATGTGCCGCGTGCACATCATTCACCATCGTCGTGGTGAGGAGCATCCATTGCTTCTCCCAAAACATAAAAGTCATCAATTTATTAGTACGAAAGATGTCCCTAATCAACTTTTCTACCCTATGTAACTTTGTAATGCAATGTTATCTCATATTAGTGTTTTATAAACACTCAAATTGAGTGTGATTATTGAGTTGATAAAGCCAAAAAAAGGGAAAGGACAACAAAAGATATGGAGCCCACATTACGACAACTTTTGCGCACAGCCGCCACAGCCTTCAAATCCACATGAAGCTCGCTCCATATGCATTATGGCGACCCTCATATGGCAACTCTGCTAGAATTGCTCGTAGACATAGAATACAAGTGCTCAGTTACACAAGAAACAATATTGCTCAATGCCTACTGCCACAATTCATTGATGATTGTTAGAATTGTTCGTTGTATTGCTTGAGCCTCGTGAGCATATATATAGGAGTACATGATCTACTTGGAGTACAAGGCAAGCCAGAATATTTCCTAGTCTAACCTATGTTTCCTAATACAATCACGTTACTCAACATCCCCCTGCAGTCACAACGGTAGCGACGCAGACGGTGAGACTGGAGAAGAATCCGAAGGCAATTCGACGGACACCCCCCACAGTCGTAACGGTCGACGCATCGCGGAGTCGTGGCTGGAGTGGAAACCGACGAGGTTGCTCAAGCAGGCGGTAGCCCTTTTTGTTGTTTGTCGATGTAGCCGAGAGTGTGGGTGGTGGATCCGTGGTGGAGGTAGCTGTGCGAAGAATGTCGTGGTCGATGTCGAGGTGGGGTAGCCGGTGTCGACGAAGTCGCCGTGGAGCCGCGGGCGCAAGGGGGCGCCGAGTTAGCATGGGCGCAGTGGTGTCGAAGTAGGGGTGCGCTGGGAAGAAAAATGTTGTTGACGACGCGTCGCGGAGGGTTTGCCAAGCCCGGGGACACATCGTGGACGAAGGCACGCACCGGTGTTGCCAGCACCAGGCATGCAAAGACGGACGAAGGCGAAGTTGACGAAGCGCCGACCAGGCTTGCCAGGCCCGGGGACACGTCGTGGATGAAGGCACACATCGGTGTTGCCAGCACCGGCATGCGTAGACGAGGGACCTGCACGAGCTGTACGCCATGTCGGAGAAGTCGTAGGGGCCAGCAGAGAAGAACTCAACGACGATTGAGGCGTCCATCAGCGCGGGGCCAATGTCACCAACAGTGGTTGGAGTAGACGAAGTGGTCGGGGTAGATGATGGCGACGCTGGCGACGGGCTGGTGCTTGGACGAAGACGAAGGGGGTGGATGGGCGGCGGCGGTGACTACGAAGGTAGAGGCGGCGACGGCGGTGCTCGAAGTAGGCGAAGAACCCTGACAGCGTGACAAAGACCGGCGCGGACGGTGGCGTTCCCGCGCCAAGGGAGACGGTGCGGCGCATACGACGGGAGGTCGACGCGCGGTGACGGCGGAGTGGACCATGGGCCGCGGGGCTACGGCCCGAAGGGGCGACGCAGCGGCGGCAGGCGGGTCGGGGCGACGACGGGGACCCCGTGCCGCGACGCTGCAGCCCGAAGGGGCGACGCAACGGCGGTTCGCGAGTCGGTGCAGCCACGGGGACGGCCTCGGGGCGGCGGCGGGGACCGCGTATCGCAGCACTACGGCCCGAAGGGGCGACGAAGCGGCGACGCACGAGTCGAAGCAGCCGCGAGGAGAACCACGGGGCGGCGGCGCTGCGGCCCGACGGGGCGACGCAGCAGTGGCGACGCGCGGTAGCCCGATGCTCGATCGGCGGAGAGCCGCGCGGTACTCAGGACGATCTTCACGGGACTTGCGGAGGCGCGTCACCAACGGGCTAGGTCGGTCTGCGGCGTAGAGGAGGCAGATCGCGGCGGCGAGCGGGTGATCAAGCCGATCGCGCGCGAGGTCGGGGACGCCGCTCGATGGAGGAGTGTGCTACCTCTTGAGCACTGCGTTGGTTTTCCCTTGAAGAGGAAAGGGTGATGCAGCAAAGTAGCGTAAGTATTTCCCTTGGTTTTTGAGAACCAAGGTATCAATCCAGTAGAAGGCCACGCACGAGTCCCTCGCACACAAACAAATAAATCCTCGCAACCAACACAATAAAGGGGTTGTCAATCCCTTCACGGTCAGTTACGAGAGTGAGATCTGATAGATATGATAAGATAATATTTTTGGTATTTTTATGATAAAGATACAAAGTAAAATAAAAGGCAATGAAAATAGCTAAGTGTTGGAAGATTAATATGATGGAAAATAGACCCGGGGGCCATAGGTTTCACTAGTGGCTTCTCTCAAGAGCATAAATATTAGAGTGGGTGAACAAATTACTGTTGAGCAATTGACAGAATTGAGCATAGCTATGAGAATATCTAGGTATGATCATGTATATAGGCATCACGTCCGAGACAAGTAGACCGACTCCTGCGTGCATCTACTACTATTACTCCACACATCGACCGCTATCCAGCATGCATCTAGAGTATTAAGTTCATGAAAACAGAGTAACGCCTTAAGCAAGATGACATGATGTAGAGGGATAAATTCATGCAATACGATAAAAACCCCATCTTGTTATCCTCGATGGCAACAATACAATACGTGCCTTGTTGCCCCTACTGTCACTAGGAAAGGACACCGCAAGATTGAACCCAAAGCTAAGCACTTCTCCCATTGCAAGAAAGATCAATCTAGTAGGCCAAACCAAACTGATAATTCGAAGAGACTTGAAAAGATAACCAATCATACATAAAAGAATTCAGAGAAGATTCAAATATCGTTCATAGATAAACTTGATCGGAAACCCACAATTCATCCGGATAGGTGTTAAAGCTTGCATCGACATAACCCTTTACGCCGAACTCTTCATCACCTCCATAATCGAGAAAACATTTCCTTATTCCCAAGGACAATTTTGACCGCTATCCAATGATCCACTCCTGGATCACTCTTATACCCCCTTGCCAGACACGTGGCAAGGCACATCGTGGTACACAGCATGGCATACTGTATAGAGCCTATGGCTAAGGCATAGGGGACGACTTTCGTCCTTTCTCTTTCTTCTGCCGTGGCCGAGCTTCAAGTCTTAACTTCACACCTTACAACTCAGGCAAGAACTCCTTCTTTAACTGATCCATCTTGAACTCCTTCTTTGACTGATCCATCTTGAACTCCTTCAAGATCATGTCAAGGTATGTGCTCTGTGAAAGTCTTATCAGGCGTCTTGATCTATCTCTATAGATCTTCATACCCAACATGTAAGAAGTTTTACACAGGTCTTCCTTTGAAAAACTCCATTCAAACAACCCTTTATGCTTTCTGGAAATTCTACAACATTTCTGATCAACAATATGTCATCCACATATATTTATCAAAATGTTGTAGTGCTCCCACTCACTTTCTTGCAAATACAAGTTTCTTGCAAACTTTGTATAAACCCAAATGCTTTGATCACCTCATCAAAGCGTATGTTCCAACTCCGAGATGCTTGCTCCAGTCCATAGAAGGACCGCTGGAGTTTGCATACCTTTTAGCATCCTTAGGATCGACAAAACCTTCTGGTTGTATCACATACAACCTTTCCTCACGGAAACCGTCAAGGAAACTTTGTTTTGACATCCATCTGCCAGATTTCGTAAATGAAAATGCAGCAACTGCTAACATAATTCTAACAGACTTTAGCATCGCTATGATTGAGAAAGTCTCATCATAGTCAACTCCTTGAACTTGTCGAAAAATTCTTTGAGACAAGTCGAGCTTCATAAATGGTGACATTACCATCAGTGTCTGTCTTCTTCTTAAAGATCCATTTATTCTCAATGGCTTGCCGATCATCGGGCAAGTCCACCAAAGTTCATACTTTGTTCTCATACATGGATCCTATCTCGGATTTCATGGCTTCCAGCCATTTGTTGGAATCCGGGCCCACCATCGCTTCTCCATAGCTCATAGGTTCATCGTTGTCCAAGAACATGACCTTTAAGACAGGGTTACCACTCAGAAGTGGTACACACCCTTGTCGACCTATGAGGTTCGATAGTAACTTGATCTGAAGCTCCATGATCATAATCATTAGCTTTCTCTTCAACTGAGGTAGGTGCCGCAGAAACATTTTTTTGTGCTGCGCTACTCTCTGGTTGAAGTAAAGTTTCAATAACCTCATCAAGTTCTATCTTCCTCCCACTCAATTCTTTCGAGAGAAACTCTTTCTCGAGAAAGGACCTGTTCTTAGCGACAAACACTTTGCCCTTAGATCTGAGATAGAAGGCATACCCAATCATCTTGCTTGGGTATTCTATGAAGACACAATTTTCCGCTTTGGGTTCGAGCTTTTATGGCTGAAGTCTTTCGACATAAGCATCATAGCCCCAAACCTTATGAAACGACAACTTAGGTTTCTTGCCAAACCATATTCATATGGTGTCGTCTCCACGGACTTAGACGGTGTCCTATTTAAAGTGAATGTAATTGTCTCTAATACATAACCCCAAAACGATAGTGGTAGATCGGCAAGAGCCTTCATAGAACGCACCATATCCAATAAGGTTCGATTACGACGGTCGGACACACCATTACGCTATGGTGTTCCAGGTGGTGTCAACTCCGAAACTATTTCACCTTGTCTTAAGTGATTGCCAGAATCATCACTCAAATACTCTCCCCTTGATCAGATCGCAGGAACTTGATCTTCTTGTTACGATGATTCGGAACTTCACTCTGAAATTGCTTGAACTTTTCAAACGTTTCAGACTTATGCTTCATTAAGTAAATATACCCATATCTACTCAATTCATCGGTGAAGGTGAGAAAATAACGATATCCACCGCACGCGTCAACACTCATCGGATTGCACGCATCAGCATGTATGATTTCCAACAAGTCACTTGCCCGTTCCATTGTTCCAGAAAACGGGGTTTTAGTCATCTTGCCAATGAGGCATGGTTCGCATGTGTCAAGTGATTCAAAATCAAGTGACTCCAAAAGTCCATCGGCATGGAGGTTCTTCATGCGCTTTACACCAATATGACCTAAGCGGTAGTGCCACAAGAAAGTGGTACTATCATTATCAACTCTACATCTTTTGGCATCAATGTTATGAACATGTGTATCACTACGACCAAGATTCAATAAACCATTCACATTGGGTGCATGACCATAGAAGGTATTATTCATGTAAATAGAATAACCATTATTCTCTGACTTAAATGAATAACCGTATTGCAATAAACATGATCTAATCATGTTCACGCTCAACGCAGACACCAATGCAAACAACATTTAACTGGGTTCAACACTAATCCCGAAGGTAGAGGGAGCGTGCGATGGTGATCATATCATCCTTGGAAACACTTCCAACACATATCGTCACCTCGCCCTTAGCTAGTCTCCGTTTATTCCGTAGCTTTTGTTTTGAGTTACCATTCTTAGTAACTGAACCGATATCTAATACCCAGGTGCTACTAGGAGTACTAGTAAGGTACACATCAATAACACATGTATCAAATATACTTCTGTTGAAGTTGCCAACCTTCTTATCTACCAAGTATTTGAGGCAGTTCCGCTACCAGTGACCGTTCCCCTAATAGAAGCACTTCGTCTCGGGTTTGGGTTCATGGGTTTCTTCACTGGAGCGGCAACTGGCTTGCCATTCATGAAGCTTCCCTTCTTGCCCTTGCCCTTCTTGAAACCAGTGGTCTTGTTAACCATCAACACTTGATGCTCCTTCTTGATTTCTACCTTCATGGCCTTAAGCACGATGAACAGTTCCGGGATCATCTTCCCTTGCATGTTATAGTTCATCACGAAACTCTAGTAGCTTGGTGACAGTGACTGGAGAACTTTGTCAATCACTCTCTTATCTGGAAAATTAACTCCCACTTGATTCAAGCGATTGAAGTACCCAGACATTCTAAGCACATGCTCACTGGCTGAGCTATTCTCCCCATCTTGTAGGCAAAGATCTTCTTAGAGGTCTCAAACCTCTCAACACGGGCATGAGCCTAAAATACCAATTTCAGCTCTTGGAACATCTCATATGTTCCATGGCGTTCAAAACACTTTTGGAGCCCTGACTCTGAGCCGTAAAGCATGGCACACTAAACTATCAGGTAGTCATCAGAACGTGTCTGCCCGATGTTCACAACATCCACAGACGACGCCGAGGGGTTGGCACACCGAGCGGTGCATCAAGGACAGAAGCCTTCTGTGTACCAGTGAGGACAATCCTCAGACTACGGCCCTAGTCCGCACAATTGCTTACAATATCTTTCAACTTAGTATTTCTCTAGGAACACATTAAAACAAGGAGCTAAAGCGCGAGCTATTAATCCACAACATAATTTGCAAAGACAATTTAGACTATGTTCATGATAATGAGTTCAATTAATCAAATTATTTAATGAACTCCCACTCAGATAGACATCCCTCTAGTCATTTAAGTGATACATGATCCGAATCGACTAGGCCGTGTCCGATCATCACGTGAGACGGACTAGTCATCAACGGTGAACATCTCCATGTTGATCGCATCTACTATACGACTCATGTTCGACCTTTCGGTCTCTCGTGTTCCGAGGCCATGTCTGTACATGCTAGGCTCGTCAAGTCAACCTAAGTGTTTCGCATGTGTAAATCTGGCTTACACCCGTTGTATGCGAACGTTAGAATCTATCACACCCGATCATCACGTGGTGCTTCGAAAGAACGAACCTTCGCAACGGTGCACAGTTAGGGGGAACACATTTCTTGAAATTTTAGCGAGGGGTCATCTTATTTATGCTACCGTCATTCTAAGCAAATAAGATGTAAACATGACAAACATCACATGCAAATCATAAAGTGACATGATATGGCCAATATCATCTTGCGCCTTTTGATCTCCATCTTCGAGGCGCGGCATGATCACCTTCGTCACCGGCATGACACCATGATCTCCATCATCATGATCCCCATCATCGTGTCTTCATGAAGTTGTCTCGCCAACTATTACTTCTACTACTATGGCTAACAGTTAGCAATAATGTAAAGTAATTACATGGCGTTTTCATTGACATGCAGGTCATACAATAATTAAGACAACTCCTATGGCTCCTGCCGGTTGTCATCCTCATCGGCATGCAATTCGTGATTCCTATTACAAGAACATGATCAATCTCATACATCACATATATCATTCATCAATCCTTTTGGCCATATCACATCACATAGCATACCCTGCAAAAACAAGTTAGACGTCCTCTAATTGTTGTTGCATGTTTTTACGTGGCTGCTATGGGTTTCTAGCAAGAACGTTTCTTACCAATGCAAAAGCCACAACGGTGATATGACAATTGCTATTTACCCTTCATAAGGACCCTCTTCATCGAATCCGATCCGACTAAAGTGGGAGAGACAGACACCCGCTAGTCACCTTATGCATCAAGTGCATGTCAGTTGGTGGAACTAGTCTCACGTAAGAGTATGTGTAAGGTCGGTCCGGGTCGCTTCATCCCATAATGCCGCCGAATCAAGATAAGACTAGTAACGGTAAGCAAATTGAACAAATCATCGCCCACAACTACTTTGTGTTCTACTCGTGCATAGAATCTACCCATAGACCTAGCTCATGATGCCACTGTTGGGGAACGTAGTAATAATTCAAAATTTTCCTACGTGTCACCAAGACCAATGTAGGAGATGCTAGCAATGAGAGAGAGGGAGTGCATCTTCATACCCTTGAAGATCGCTAAGCGGAAGCGTTACAAGAACGCGGTTGATGGAGTCGTACTCGCGGCGATTCAAAACGCGGAAGATCCGATCCAAGCGCCGAACGGACGGCGCCTCCGCGTTCAACACATGTACAGCCCCGGGGAGTCTCCTCCTTCTTGATCCAGCACGGGGAGAGGATAAGTTGAGGGAGAGCTCCGGCAGCACGACAGCGTGGTGGCGGAGCTTGCGGTTCTCCGGCAGGGCTTCGCCAAGCACTACGGAGGAGGAGGAGGTGTTGGAGGAGGGAGGGGCTGCGCTAGGGGAAGGGAGTGCGGCTGCCCTCTCTCTCCCTCACTATATATAGGGGAAGGGGTGGAGGAGGCGCCCTAGGGTTCCCTAGGGGAGGGGTGGCGGCCACAGGGGAAACCCTAGATGGGTTTGGGCGCCCCCACCCCTAGGAAACTTGCCCCCCAAGCCGGGAGGGGTGGCTGCCCTAGGGGAGGCGCCCCCAACTCTCCACGTCACGTGAGAGGGGTTGGGAGGGGCGCACAGCCCCTTAGTGGGCTGGTGTGCCCCCTACCCTTGGCCCATAAGGCCCCCCAACGCTTGCCGGGGCCTCCGAAACACCTTTCGGTCACGCTGGTCGTCACCCGGTACTCCCAGAACAATTCCGGACTCCAACACCCTTCGTCCAATATATCGAACTTCACCTCCGGATCATTCCGGAGTTCCTCGTCACGTCCGGGATCTCATCCGGGACTCCGAACAACCTTCGGTAACCACATACTATTTCCCATAACAACTCTAGCGTCACCGAACCTTAAGTGTGTAGACCCTACGGGTTCGGGAACCATGCAGACATGACCGAGACAACCTCCGGCCAATAACCAATAGCGGGACCTGGATACCCATATTGGCTCCCACATGTTCCATGATGATCTCATCGGATGAACCACGATGTCGGGGATTCAATCAATCCCGTATTCAATTCCCTTTGTCTATCGGTATGTTACTTGCCCGAGATTCGATCGTCAGTATCCCCATACCTCGTTCAATCTCGTTACCGGCAAGTCTCTTTACCCGTTCCGTAACGCATGATCTCGTGGCTAACTCCTTAGTCACATTGAGCTCATTATGATGATGCATTACCGAGTGGGCCCAGAGATACCTCTCCATCATACGGAGTGACAAATCCCAGTCTCGATTCGTGCCAGCCCAACAAACACTTTTGGAGATACCTGTAGTGCACCTTTATAGCCACCCAGTTACGTCGTGACGTTTGATACACCCAAAGCACTCCTACGGTATCCGGGAGTTGCACAATCTCATGGTCTAAGGAAATGATACTTGACATTAGAAAAGCTCTAGCAAATGAACTACACGATCTTGTGCTATGCTTAGGATTGGGTCTTGTCCATCACATCATTCTCCCAATGATGTGATCCCGTTATCAACGACATCCAATGTCCATGGCCAGGAAACCATGACCATCTATTGATCAACGAGCTAGTCAACTAGAGGCTTACTACGGACATGTTGTGGTCTATGTATTCACACATGTATTACGGTTTCCGGTCAATACAATTATAGCATGAACAATAGACAATTATCATGAACCAGGAGATATAATAATAACCATTTTATTATTGCCTCTAGGGCATATTTCCAACAATAACCCCCATCATTATATTCTATTTCACCCATAGTGCTATATCCATGGCTCACGCTCATGTATTGCGTGAAGGTTGAAAAAGTTTGAGATTACTAAAGTATGAAACAATTGCTTGGCTTGAAATCGGGGTTGTGCATGATGAGAGCATTCTTGTGTGACGAAAATGGAGCATGATTAAACTATATGATTTTGTAGGGATAAACTTTCTTTGGCCATGTTATTTTGAGAGGACATAATTGCTTAGTTAATATGCTTGAAGTATTAGTACTTTTATGTCAATATTAAACCTTTATCTTGAATCTTTCGGATCTGAATATTCATACCACAATTAGGAGAATTACATTGAAATTATGCCAAGTAGCATTCCACATCAAAAATTCTGTTTTTATCATTTACCTACTCGAGGACGAGCATGAATTAAGCTTGGGGATGCTTGATACGTCTCCAACGTATCTATAATTTTTTATTGTTCCATGCTATATTATATTCTATTTTGGACATTAATGGGCTTTATTATACACTTTTATATTATTTTTGGGACTAACCTATTAACCGGAGGCCCAGCCCAGAATTGTTGTTTTTTGCCTATTTCAGAATTTCGCAGAAAAAGAATATCAAACGGAGTCCAAACGGAATGAAACCTTCGGGAACGTGATTTTCGGAACGAACATGATCCAGAGGACTTGGACCCTACGTCAAGACATCAACCAGGTGGGCACGAGGTAGGGGGTGCGCCTACCCCCTGGGCGCGCCCTCCACCCTCGTGGGGCCCACGTTGCTCCACCGACGTACTTCTTCCTCCTATATATACCTACGTACCCCCAAACTACCAGATACGGAGCCAAAAACCTAATTCCATCGCCGCAACCTTCTGTACCCGTGAGATCCCATCTTGGGGCCTTTTCCGGCGCTCCGCCGGAGGGGGCATCGATCACGGAGGGCTTCTACATCAACACCATAGCCTCTCCGATGATGTGTGAGTAGTTTACCTCAGACCTTCGGGTCCATAGTTATTAGCTAGATGGCTTCTTCTCTCTTTTTGGATCTCAATACAATGTTCTCCCCCTCTCTCGTGGAGATCTATTTGATGTAATCTTCTTTTGCAGTGTGTTTGTTGAGACTGATGACTCTGAGTAGCAAACCGGATACGTATAGTGGAGCAACCATTTGGAATATCTCCAAGTGGAGCATAGTAGCAACATCTACAATATGAAATAGAGATTTGCCAAGAACACACTGATCTGAATGTTGCAGACCCGTTGACTAAAACCTCTCTCGTGAGCATGACATGATCAAACCCTAGAACTCATTGAGTGTTAATCACACGGTGATGTGAACTAGATTGTTGACTCTAGTAAATTCCTGGGTGTTAATCACATGGCAATGTGAACTAGATTATTGACTCTAGTAAACTCTTGGGTGTTAGTCACATGGCGATGTGAACTATGAGTGTTGATCACATGCCGATGTGAACTAGATTATTGACTCTAGTGCAAGTGGGAAACTGTTGGAAATATGCCCTAGAGGCAATAATAAAATGGTTATTATTATATTTCTTGGTTCATGATAATTGTCTATTGTTCATGCTATAATTGTATTGACCGGAAACCGTAATACATGTGTGAATACATAGACCACAACATGTCCCTAGTAAGCCTCTAGTTGACTAGCTCGTTGATCAATAGATGGTCATGGTTTCCTGGCCATGGACATTGGATGTCGTTGATAATGGGATCACATCATTGGGAGAATGATGTGATGGACAAGACCCAATCCTAAGCATAGCACAAGATCGTGTAGTTCGTTTGCTAGAGATTTTCTAATGTCAAGTATCATTTCCTTAGACCATGAGATTGTGCAAATCCCGGATACCGTAGGAGTGCTTTGGGTGTATCAAATGTCACAACGTAACTGGGTGGCTATAAAGGTGCACTACAGGTATCTCCAAAAGTGTCTGTTGGGCTGGCACGAATTGAGACTGGGATTTGTCACTCCGTATGACGGAGAGGTATCTCTGGGCCCACTCGGTAATGCATCATCATAATGAGCTCAATGTGACTAAGGAGTTAGCCACGAGATCATGTGTTACGGAACGAGTAAAGAGACTTGCCGGTAACGAGATTGAACGAGGTATGGGGATACCGACGATCGAATCTCGGGCAAGTAACATACCGATAGACAAAGGGAATTGAATACGGGATTGATTGAATCCCCGACATCGTGGTTCATCCGATGAGATCATCATGGAACATGTGGGAGCCAATATGGGTATCCAGGTCCCGCTATTGGTTATTGGCCGGAGGTTGTCTCGGTCATGTCTGCATGGTTCCCGAACCCGTAGGGTCTACACACTTAAGGTTCGGTGACGCTAGAGTTGTTATGGGAAATAGTATGTGGTTACCGAAGGTTGTTCGGAGTCCCGGATGAGATCCCGGACGTGACGAGGAACTCCGGAATGGTCCGGAGGTGAAGTTCGATATATTGGACGAAGGGTATTGGAGTCCGGAATTGTTCTGGGAGTACCGGGTGACGACCAGCGTGACCGAAAGGTGTTTCGGAGGCCCCGACAAGCGTTGAGGGGGCTTATGGGCCAAGGGCAGGGGGCACACCAGCCCACTAAGGGGCTGTGCGCCCCTCCCAACCCCTCTCACATAACGTGGAGAGTTGGGGGCGCCTCCCCTAGGGCAGCCACCCCTCCCGGCTTGGGGGCAAGTTTCCTAGGGGTGGGGGCGCCCAAACCCATCTAGGGTTTCCCCTGTGGCCGCCACCCCTCCCCTAGGAAACCCTAGGGCGCCTCCTCCACCCCCTTCCCCCTATATATAGTGAGGGAGAGAGAGGGCAGCCGCACTCCCTTCCCCCAGCGCAGCCCCTCTGAAAGGGCATGTAGCCCCTAAGTGTGGTTTTGGTAATTGAATGACAATCTCTATGGACTAATGTTTTCAGTGAGATATATTTGAAGGTTTTGTCCATAGATGGTGCCTCAAGGTTATTGGATGGAATCAAGGATGAAGTCCATATATATGAAGATAATGCCTCAAGGATATTGGATGGAATCAAGGATGAAGTCCATATAGATGAAGTTATATTTGCTCTAAGCTTTGGTATTAAATGACAATTCCTATGGAGCATCAAGTGCATTGGATCTTATATGAAGATATGTTCCATAGTGATGCTTGAAGTTCTTTGGGTTGTTTTGTGAAGATTGCCATCAAAGCATCCGAAGAAGTCCTCATGGTATCCCTCTCTGGATACCCCATGCACACGGGCTTATACCGTGCGCACGGGGTCGAGTGTCAACTCTCTGGATACCCCGTGCTCACGGGGCCTAGGTGTTGGCTCTC
Organism: Aegilops tauschii subsp. strangulata; assembly: GCF_002575655.3. Taxonomy (NCBI): domain Eukaryota; kingdom Viridiplantae; phylum Streptophyta; class Magnoliopsida; order Poales; family Poaceae; genus Aegilops; species Aegilops tauschii. The sequence goes on along the minus strand of NC_053041.3, from coordinate 262,353,267 downwards.
GAGATTCCATATCCAGCGAGGTTTCAAGTTGGTCTTTTGAGGATCAAGGCTTGAGAGAAGAATTCGAGTTATGGTTTCAAGACAAGATCATGGTGAGCTCATGTGTTGGGTTTCGGTTGATCAAGCCTTGAAGCAAGCAACTAGAGTGAAGAATTCATTATGCCTCTCAAGACAAGATCATGTTGATCAAGTCTTGAAGCAATCAACTAGAGTGACGAATTCATTATGCCTCTCAAGAGTTTGGGATGGAGTTTTTAGAAGGGCAAGTGGTGACCAAGATGATATTCATAGTGGAACTTGATATGGTCATGAAAGAGTCTTTGGTGATATTGTCTTGAAGCAATGAAGTGAAATGAAGAGTTCATTGTGGCTTTCAAGAAACCAAGATGGAGCTTGAAGTAAAGATGTTGGTTGACCAAGATGAAGCTCGAAGAGTATATCTAAGTGGTCAACTCACAAAGCACAAACAATGTACCACGTGAGATCAAGTGATCTAGTGGTATGGTAAGTAATTATGAATTGTGCTTTGTTACCTAACCCATGCTATATGTTTGTTATGTCTATGTGGGTTAGGTGTTTCTCATAGGCTTGCATCAAAAGGAAAGATCTCGTGTAGCCTATGTGTGGATGACATCAAGTGGTGATGGTCATCGGATTCGAGGAGTCCAAGTGCAAGATGAGATGACATCAAGTGGTGATGGTCATCGAGTTCGGGGAGTCCAGGTGCAAGATGAGAAGCCGGAGGTTATATGCTTTGAAGCTTGCGGTCCACATCATGATAATGTGCATGTGAAGATGGGCTTGAGATAAGGCTTCCCTCATTGCATCATGAGGAAGCAATTCGAGTATCTTCACCAAGTGGTCGTGGACAAGAAAGGGATTCCAACTTGAGGCAAGCATTAAAGTCATCATCAAGCTCAAGTTGAATGTGCAAGGCAAAGGTATACCTTAGCTAGGTTTTCCTATTTTTGCCGGTCTCATAGTGCTTGGTGGGAGACCGGATTATAGGTTTGATAGCCGTACTATCAAGAGGGACTCTCGGGCAAGTAGCTTGATCACGTCGCATGTAGAGAGCTCAAACCTTTGCATTACTTGCATCATTCTTTCTTGTTGATCTTGGGTGGTTCTCTATGTGAGGACCTTGGGCTTTTCCATAGCTTCAAAACGAGCCCAAGATCATCGAATTCGGAGTCCGTATGCCCAAGTTATCGATGTTTTAGTGGGCTGCTGCTGGCTGTCCTGGGGACCCCGTGTGCACGGGGTCTTTGACCCCCGTGCGCACGGGGTGTCCAGAATTCTGGGTACTCCGTGCACACGGGATCGTACCGTGCACACGGGACCCCGTGCACACGGGGTCTCAACCCCCGTGCGCACGGGGTGCCCAGGAAATGCCCGTTGGAGCCCCAACGGCTAGTTTCGGAGTTTGGCTATTTAAGGGCCCTTTCCTCCCACCGGTTGGGGGTTGGTTCACACACATTCTAAACACCATTTTGAGCCTCTCTCCACCTCTCCCAAACCCCTATCTCCCCTCTATGTGAAGGGGGATTTGTGGATGGATTAGTGAGCCATTTGTTGCTCATATCCAAAGCATCCCCTCTCTTCAATCTCCTACTTTCAAGAGTGCATCTTATGAGATTGAGAGAGTGAGTTGAGCATTTGTTGCTTGACCTTACATTGCATTTGTTGCATTGGTTTGAGCTCCCTGCATCGATTTGTTCGAGTGTAAGCCCGTGAGTTTATTACTCTTGGAGGCCTCCGCCTCCTAGACGGTTTGGTGATACATTGAGAAGATTGTGAAAGAGGCCTATGTGGCCAAGGTTCCCCTGGAAGCTTCCCCTTGTGGTGTGCTCCGGGGAAGGGTGTTGAAGTGGCCTAGGTGGTCAAGTTCCTCCGGAAGTTTCCTTGTTTGTGGTGTGCTCAGGAGAAGTTTGTAAAGGTGTGGTGGTCGCCTTCAAGACCAACCCCGAGTGAATCGAGGCTCATCCGTTGGGGGTGACTCGAAAAGGAGAATACGTGAGTCACTTGGTGACGCCCCGGAGCTTTGGCTTCGGCACCGCTCTAACGGAGATTAGCACTCTCACGAGTGTGAACTTCGGGATAAATCCGCGTCTCCGACTCACTTGTGGTTATCTCTTACCCACACCCTTTACTTACCGCAATTCATACTTGCTCATATTGATATATCTTGTGCTAGTTGAATTGCTTAGTTGTTCCTACATTTCCATATCTTGTGATATAGTTTGTGCTTGCTAGTTTCCTTAAGTGCCTATCTTGTTTAGCATAGGTTGTTGGTGCACTTAGTTGAGCCTAGCATATTTAGGATTTGTGCTTGAAAGGTATCCGTTTAGTTTAATTCCGCATTAGGATAAAGCCAAATCCGTAACAGTTTTAAAACCCCTATTCACCCCCCCTCTAGTCGTCATCTAGATCCTTTCACCCTCCCTCCTCCAACACCTCCTCCTCCTCCTCCGTAGTGCTTGGCGAAGCCCTGCCGGAGAACCGCAAGCTCCACCACCATGCCATCGTGTTGCCAGAGCTCTCCCTCAACTTCTCCTCTCCCCTTGCTGGATCAAGAAGGAGGAGACGTCCCCGGACTGTACGTGTGTTGAACGCGGATGCGCTGTCCGTTCGGCGCTTGGATCGGATCTTCCGCGATTTGAATCGCCGCGAGTACGACTCCATCAACCGCGTTCTTGTAAAGCTTCCGCTTAGCGATCTTCAAGGGTATGAAGATGCACTCCCTCTCTCTCGTTGCTAGCATCTCCTAGATTGGTCTTGGTGACACGTAGGAAAATTTTGAATTATTACTACGTTCCCCAACAGTTATGTGGAGAAGACAAAAAAGGAGAAAGTCTCACATCAATGCGGCTAATCAATGAGATATGGAGATGCCCATCGATTGATGTTAATGCAAGGAGTAGGGATTGCCATGCAACGGATGCACTAGAGCTATAAATGCATGAAAGCTCAACAAAAGAAACTAAGTGGGTGTGCATCCAACTTGCTTGCTCACGAAGACCTAGGGCATTTGAGGAAGCCCATTGTTGGAATATACAAGCCAAGTTCTATAATGAAAAATTCCCACTAGTATATGAAAGTGACAAAACAAGAGACTCTCTATCATGAAGAACATGGTGCTACTTTGAAGTACAAGTGTGGAAAAAAGGATAGTAGCATTGTCCCTTTTTTTGGGCCTTCTCTTTTTTTTGCCTTTCTCTTTTTTTATTGGGACAATGCTCTATGAATGATGATCATCACACTTCTATTTATTTACAACTCAATGATTACAACTCGATACTAGAACAAAGTATGACTCTATATGAATGCCTCCGGCGGTATACCGGGATAGCAATGAATCAAGAGTGACATGTATGAAAATTATGAACGGTGGCTTTGCCACAAATACGATGTCAACTACATGATCATGCAAAGCAATATGACAATGATGAGCGTGTCATAATAAAAGGAACGGTGGAAAGTTGCATGGCATTATATCTCGAAATGGCTATGGAAATGCCATAATAGGTAGGTATGGTGGCTGTTTTGAGGAAGATATAAGGAGGTTTATGTGTGAAAGAGCGTATCATATCATGGGGTATGGATGCACCGGCGAAGTTTGCACCAGCTCTCAATGTGAGAAAGGGCAATGCACGTACCGAAGAGGCTAGCAATGATGGAAGGGTAAGAGTGCGTATAATCATGGACTCAATGTTAGTCATAAAGAACTCACATACTTATTGCAAAAATCTACAAGTCATCAAAAACCAAGCACTACGCGCATGCTCCTAGGGGGATAGATTGGTAGGAAAGGACCATCGCTCGTCCCCGACCACCACTCATAAGGAGGACAATCAAAGAACACCTCATGTTTCAAATTTGTTACATAACGTTTACAATACGTGCATGCTACGAGACTTGCAAACTTCAACACAAGTATTTCTCAAATTCACAACTACTCAACTAGCACAACTTTAATATCACTACCTCCATATCTCAAAACAATCATCAAGCATCAAACTTCTCTTAGCATTCAACACACTCATAAGAGAGTTTTTTTACTAGTCTTGAATACCTAACATATTAGAATTAATTTCCCAATTTAAGCAAATTACCATGATGTTTAAGACTCTCAAAATAATATAAGTGAAGCATGAGAGAATAATAGTTTCTATAAAACAAAACACCGCCGTGCTCTAAAAGATATAAGTGAAGCACTAGAGCAAAAACTATATAGCTCAAAAGATATAAGTGAAGCGCATAGAGTATTCTAATAAATTCCGAATCATGTGTGTTTCTCTCAATAGGTGTGTACAGCAAAGATGATTGTGGTAAACTAAAAAGCAAAGACTCAAATCATACAAGACGCTCCAAGCGAAACACATATCATGTGGTGAATAAAAATATAGCTCCAAGTAAAGTTACCGATGGAAGTAGACGAAAGAGGGGATGCCTTCCGGGGCATCCCCAAGCTTTGGCTTTTTGGTGTCCTTAGATTATCTTGGGGTGCCATGGGAATCCCCAAGCTTAAGCTCTTGCCGCTCCTTGTTCCATAATCCATCAAATCTTTCACCCAAAACTTGAAAACTTCACAACACAAAACTCAGCAGAAATCCCGTGAGCTCCGTTAGCGAAAGAAAACAAAACACCACTTCAAGGTACTGTAATAAACTCATTATTTATTTATATTGATGTTAAACCTACTGTATTCCAACTTCTCTATGGTTTATATACTATTTTACTAGCCATAGATTCATCAAAATAAGCAAACAACACATGAAAAACAGAATTTGTCAAAAACAGAACAGTCTGAAGTAATATGTAACTAACGCAAACTTCTGGAACTCCAAAAATTCAGATAAAATAGGAAGACATAGAAAATTTGTTTATTGATCAGCAGCAATTGGAATCAATATTTTATCTCGTTCTGGTGATTTTTAACAATTATTTTTGTGAACAGAAAGTTTCTGGAATTTTCAGCAAGATCAAATAACTATAATCCAAGAAGATCCTATAGGTTAAACTTGGCACAAACACTAATTAAAACATAAAAACACATCTAACCAGAGGCTAGATCAAATATTTATTCCTAAACAGAAGCAAAAAGCAAAAAAACTAAAAATAAAATCGGGTTGCCTCCCAACAAGCGCTATCGTTTAACGCCCCTAGCTAGGCATAATAGCAAGGATAGATCTAGGTATTGCCATCTTTAGTGGGCAATTCTTCAATGAGACATCTCTCATCCTTAGGAGTTTCTTTCTTTTTATTAATTATCAAGCTTCTAGGCACATAACCAAAAAATTCATTTGTAGCAAATGGTTCCTTAATGATAGCAAAAAGATTGGGATGAATACTTATAGATTTGAGATCCGCAGTTTCCCTACTAGAGGATTCACCCTTATTTTTAGGAACATACATAAGCTTGGCAATTTCAGTTGGAGGACTTGGAGTATTCTTTACGGAAGAAAAAGCGGTTCCCAAGTTGGTAATGATACCCTCAAGTTTATCGATTCTAGTGGAATCCTGATTTATTCTTTCATTAACTATGGGTTCCTTCTCCTTAATATTTTTCAAAGTGACTCCTACTTTAGATCCATATTGGGTAATTTGGTTGTGGATCTTTTTATCCAAATTTTCAATTAACTCTACGGTAGCAACTTTATTTTCAATAATTTCAAGTCTTTGCATTACATGCTCCAAAGTTAACATAGTTCCATTAACCAAAAGAGGTGGGGAGCCAAACAAATCTATCATAGCATTATAAGAATAAAAAGTATGGCTACCCAAGAAATTTCCTCCGGTAATGGTATCAAGAATATATCTGTACCAAGGAGTAGTGCCTACATAAAAATTGCGGAGAAGTACGGAAGTAGATTGCTTCCTCGTAGATCTATTTTGAGCATTGCAAATTCTATACCAAGCGTCTTTTAGATTTTCTCCTTCCCTTTGCTTAAAATTAAGAACTTCATTCTCGGGACACAACGGAGAAGATAGGGGACTAGCCATAACAACAAGCAAACGAAAAAGAGGCAAACGAAAAAGAGAGGGCGAATGAAACGGCAAGGATGAAGTGGGGGAGAGGAAAACGATAGGCAAATGGCAAATAATGTAATGCGGGAGATAAGGATTTGTGATGGGTACTTGGTATGTCTTGACTTGTGCGTAGACTCCCCGGCAACGGCGCCAGAAATCCTTCTTGCTACCTCTTGAGCACTGCGTTGGTTTTCCCTTGAAGAGGAAAGGGTGATGCAGCAAAGTAGCGTAAGTATTTCCCTCAGTTTTTGAGAACCAAGGTATCAATCCAGTAGGAGGCCACGCACGAGTCCCTCGCACCTACACAAACAAATAAATCCTCGCAACCAACGCAATAAAGGGGTTGTCAATCCCTTCATGGTCACTTACGAGAGTGAGATCTGATAGATATGATAAGATAATATTTTTGGTATTTTTATGATAAAGATACAAAGTAAAATAAAAGACAATGAAAATAGCTAAGTGTTGGAAGATTAATATGATGGAAAATAGACCCGGGGGCCATAGGTTTCACTAGTGGCTTCTCTTAAGAGCATAAATATTACGGTCGGTGAACAAATTACTGTTGAGCAATTGACAGAATTGAGCAAGATATGAGAATATCTAGGTATGATCATGTATATAGGCATCACGTCCGAGACAAGTAGACCGACTCCTGCCTGCATCTACTACTATTACTCCACACATCGACCGCTATCCAGCATGCATCTAGAGTATTAAGTTCATAAGAATAGAGTAACGCTTTAAGTAAGATGACATGATGTAGAGGGATAAACTCATGCAATATGATATAAACCCCATCTTGTTATCCTCGATGGCAACAATACAATATGTGCCTTGCTGCCCCTACTGTCACTGGGAAAGGACACCGCGAGATTGAACCCAAAGCTAAGCACTTCTCCCATTGCAAGAAAGATCAATCTAGTAGGCCAAACCAAACTAATAATTCGAACAGACTTGCAAAGATAACCAATCATACATAAAAGAATTCAGAGAAGATTCAAATATTGTTCATAGATAAACTTGATCATAAACCCACAATTCATCGGTCTCAACAAACACACCGCAAAAGAAGATTACATCAAATAGATCTCCACGAGAGAGGGGGTGAACATTGTATTGAGATCCAAAAAGAGAGAAGAAGCCATCTAGCTAATAACTATGAACCCGAAGGTCTGAGGTAAACTACTCACACATCATCGGAGACGCTATGGTGTTGATGTAGAAGCCCTCCGTGATCGATGCCCCCTCCGGCGGAGCGCCGGAAAAGGCCCCAAGATGAGATCTCACGGGTACAGAAGGTTGCGGCGATGGAATTAGGTTTTTGGCTCCGTATCTGGTAGTTTGGGGGTACGTAGGTATATATAGGAGGAAGAAGTACGTCGGTGGAGCAACGTGGGGCCCACGAGGGTGGAGGGCGCGCCCAGGGGGGTAGGCGCGCCCCCTACCTCGTGCCCTCCTGGTTGATGTCTTGACGTAGGGTCCAAGTCCTCTGGATCACGTTCGTTCCGAAAATCACGTTCCCGAAGGTTTCATTCCGTTTGGACTCCATTTGATATTCTTTTTCTGCGAAACTCTGAAATAGGCAAAAACAACAATTCTGGGTTGGGCCTCCGGTTAATAGGTTAGTCCCAAAAATAATATAAAAGTGTATAATAAAGCCCATTAATGTCCAAAACAGAATATAATATAGCATGGAATAATAAAAAATTATAGATACGTTGGAGACGTATCAGAGTGGTGGCGGCGGAGTCCGGGATGAGGCCGGTGAGGTAGACCGTCGGGCCGCCGTGCAGACACGACGGAGGCGGGTGACGTGGATCGATGGGCGGGCCGGCGCGCGAGCGACGGCTATGATTGGTCATCGCATGGTGCGAGGCCGCCGGGTTGAGGCGATGCAGGTGTCCCGGTCGAAGCAGGGCGGTGACGGCCGGCGCAGGGCGACGGGCGGACCGGACGCACGGACGGCGGCTGGCCCGAACGAGCCGCCTCGGCGCGCGTGGCCGCCGGGTCAGAGCAGAGGCCGGCTGGTCGCGCCGGGGTCGGAGTAGAGGCGCATGGGGTTCGACGGTGGCGGCGGGCGACGCAAACCGATCAAGATTAGATCGGAAAACCAAAAAGAAAAACGCCGATCAAAACGACCGGCGAGAGAGCGAAAAAATCCGAAGCAAGGGCTCAAGAAAAAGACTCTAGGTCAGCCGGCCAACACGGCCGGCGAACGAACCCTAGGTACGGGCGACGCGGCCCCTGGCGGCGGTCATGGAAGCCGACCGCCCCGGGGGCGGCGCGTGGGTGCGGAAGCGGCGGCGGCTAGGGTTTGGATCGTGATTAGGCTGATACCATGTTGGAATTGTTTGTTGTATTGCTTGTGCCTCGTGGGCATATATATAGGAGTACATGATCTACTTGGAGTACAAGGCAAGCCAGAATATTTCCTAGTCTAACCTATGTTTCCTAATACAATCACGTTACTCAACAATAATATCACAGAACAGTAAGTGATCACTAGCAACAAAACAATTAAATCAAAGGTAGCAAGCTAGAGGAAAACAAGAATGCTTGTACTACACGAAGGTTTCAGTTCAGCTCAACACAAAAAATAAGCTGAAGAGTGTGGGGGAAACAACTTTAGAGAATAATGGCTTATTTGAAACTTAGCTAGACTGGAAATTCTAGAGATAAATACAACAAATTGTACGGATGATGGTTAATAAAATGCACGGTGAACTAACAGTATCTGATGATATGCCACTAGTGACCATTTGCAATGCCATTGCTGCACTTGATTTTGCCGTCAACAATGCCATCGGTTTTCTTTTCATAGAACCTCCTGTACATTGAGTCAACTTTTGTAAGGTAGAACGTTCCTGGTGGCAACAAGCTTATGTCTTTGCTTGTTTCAAAATCTTTTGCTCCATATCGGTGCTCCATCAGCTTCAGTGTGTCAATGAACTTCTCAGGTGAAGTCTGAAAACATGTAAAGGAACATGTCAGCTTGCTCTGGCGAAATTACGCGGGATTCAGATCCTAGCAACGCAGATCTAATAGAGACATCAGTTGAATCTACTATGGACAGTGGTAAATCAATTAATGGTATGTAGCTATCTTGAAGAAAGGCTATTCTCTAGTACAATTATAGAACTAAATAAATTCCAAAATTGTTTAGAATGAGTTTAGCAAAGACCCTGATTTCCTTGATGAATAAAGCTCATATCGCCATAGTGACCGGGGCAAGTTTTCTGAGTAATCACATACAGAATTCAGTTTTGTGTGCTTTTCAGGTTCAGAGCTTGTCCATGGTATGGATTACAATACACTATGATTCCTTCTCTTTAATAAGCTATAATTTGGTATGAAACCTCAAAAAGTTAATCTCCAAAATACCTGTAACAAATTCGAAAGCCATGTATGGTAAACCATACCACATTGGTATTTTTTTTGCACAACATACCACATTGGTATGTATGAAAAATTTGTGCTTCTAATCTAGTTTGATGCATGGCTGTAAAATATATGTCAAGATCCGCTCTCTATCTACAACAGACTGGCTGAGGGTTGTCAGAATGAAAGACCATACCACATGTCTTGATTCAAGCTTTGCCGTCACATCAAGCACAGAAGCAATGTTTGCTAAATTAAAGGGATGTTGACCCTCATTTAGTTTGAATGAAAACATAGTGGATGTCAAGCCACTGCCATAAGAGAACATGACAATTCGTTGGCCGGTCTGCATAAGAAATGGAAGTTAACTACAAGGAATGAACATGAGATACAAAGGCATACAAATATAAGATAGAGGCGTAAAACCAAAACCTCACCAGACTAGCATGCTTGTTGTAGATTACAGATGCCAATGCAGCATACAGAGATGCAGTATACATGTTACCAATTTGTTTTGGAAGCAACGTTGACGGTTGAACTTTGATGTCATACAAATGCTTTGCAAGTTGTTGAGAGCCCTGAAAGTTCAGTAGAAGACTTAATGGTTACATCGGCAAAGAAACTAAGCATCGTAAGAACTATTATCCACCTAACGAGGAATAACCTTTTCCAAGTCACGACTTTGGTAGCTTTCTTCACTAGTCAGGTTTGCAAAAGGCTGAAGCTTTTCTTTGGCATCATTATCAACCGAACTGACATCAAAGAGAACAAAAACAAATAAGTGCCTTCGTCTAGGGGTCAAGACTAAGAGTGTCGAATGGGTATCGTATAACCCGACAAGGGGGGGGGGGGGGGGGGAGGTCTTTCAAGAGTTTAGAATATTATTTGGCCCACAGATTAAAAGCTTAGTTTTTAAGAAGCAAAAGGAGCATGTATTTAAAGAGAGGAATCGCATACCTGCAATTACGCATGAAATCGTTGAAGTAAAGTCGAGCAAAACTCTTCTGCACAAGCTGTGATAGTAAAAAAGTGACGAGTTTATGTCTGTATCCCCAGAGGTTAGAGAACAGAATTGGCAGAATTAACATACTGCAAAATCTTATCCATCTCCATGGCAGTGTGCAGTCGTCATACCTTATTATATGGAGAATGGAACACACAATAATCGGCGTCAGAAATCGAGAACTGTTCTCCCACTAGCTTCTCATACCTGATTTAGTGATCATAGTGTGATGTTATTGCTTGAGAAGAACAAGATGCTAGTACTGCAGTTGAGTGGGTAAATTATGGCAGTGAACTCACTTGGCGCAATACTGTCTATAGCACGAATCCAGAGCCATCAGGTAGCACGTTTGAGATAGTTTCCCATCAACAACCTATAATAATCGGGGAACAGAAGTGTGCAGAGGATATAATACTATGAAAGAGACAAAAAATGATATCCAGTTGAGAAATTTGTTTGTTTACATGCCTAGAACAAACAAACAAAAGCAAGTCATAGAATCCTTACCGGATATTCACTTGCAAGATCAGGCTTGTAGAAATCGTAAACATGAGCCATGTGAGAAGCTCTATATTTACTTTCAAAAGAAATAGGTGCATTTGGACCAATAAGCATAGCAATTGCAGCAGCTCCTCCCGTAGGCCGAGCTGGTCCCTCTGCGTAAACCTGAACATGATATGGGACAGCAAATTAGTGCTGCACAGAGAAAGGGGAGAGAAACTGAATCGACTTAGTGTAAAAATTAGATGGTGATATTGGGTGACTAACCGCGCTATCTGTGCAGACCACAAGGCCGTAGCGTCCATCCCAGCATCGACTTTCGACCCAATTCACACAATTCAACAGGGCAGCTGTCCCACCATAACATGCGTTACTTGAGTCAACTCCCTCAATGTCAGTATTACCACTTTCCTATATTTGAGATAAATATCAACAATAGCAACATTGAGTGAGATTGAAACTGAAACTAACAAACAAATAAATGAAGTGGAAACTGTGAATTCATCTAGATTCAGGTTTAGAGGGAATATATGTGGGATCCTAATTCCGCGATTTACCTCAAAAATTTGCATCAGCCACGTTTTGATGGATTTACTTTTGTCTATCACTGTTTCGCTACCAACCTCCAGGCGGCCAATTAGCTTCGGATCTATGTGGTACTTTTCCAGCAGGGATTTGACAACTGTCAAGCTGAAATAACTTTCCAACTTGAGCATTCACATACTGAATGGAGTATTGCAAAAAATATATATGTATTTCATACAATTGATTAGTAAATTCTACTCATCAAGAAGTTCAATCCCAGTAAAAGAAGGTAACGGACAAGGCAGCAATTTTTCCAATGTGACAAAATATACCTCATCGAGATGACATCTTCTACCTCGCTGCAGAAGGCCATACAATCTTGCCCAAGACCAATTGTGTACTTCCCCTTGCTGGCTCCGTCATGAACCTCCAGCGCTTCCTGCAACCAGTAGTTCAACGCATCAGCATTCAACTCTGAGTCCAACAGCACTGAACGGACACAGCAAATTATCCATGTATTAATTGCGCACAGCCGCTCCAGTCCTCTCCAAATCCACATCAGATAACCATTTGCTCGCTCTGTGAGAGACGAAATACAGTACAAGGCAGATGCAGCATCTGACAGCAGGTATAACAGAGTGAAACTAATGATTCAAATATTCCTCGAGTAAACAAATCAATTCGCCACCCGTGATCCACAAATCCGCACCGAGATGGCACCTCCGAATCATGGTTTCAGTTCCCGGAAACAATTCCATCGTGGCGATCTCAACTACTACTTGGTAAACCCGAAATCCCACACGTCTGGCTAAAACCCCAGCGGCAATTCCCCGGAAACTAACCCAAAAATACCAAATCATCCGTGATCTCGACGCGGAGATGCTCGGAGCGTCAGATCAGCCACGTTGGCAGCACCCAGCGTGACACGACGGCGACAAATCGAGCGGCGGAGGCGGGAACAGCAGCTCTGGTGGAGAACCTCACCTGCTGGACGCAGGTGGGAGGGAAATACATGTCCATGGCGAGGATCCCGACATCCTTGCACTCCATCTCGCGATCCCTCCTCCCGCTCTGTGCTTCCGCGGGCTCTCCCAGTGGCTGGCTCGCAGGAGGAGGCGTGTGTGACGTGAGAGAGTTCGTGTGACTTTGGCAGCGCCGTGGACGCGGAGCACGTCGGGGATAATATACGAGATTCCCAGATTCGTTTGTCTGCATCCCTGAACCCGGTCTTATGCGATTTGTGGGCTGCGACGGCCTGGTGGGCCAGCTGGCCTGGGCCAGAGGCACGGAAGTATTTTAAAACCTTTTCTGCAGCTTTTTTATATAAGGAAATATACCAAAGTTGAGATCCATGAGGAAATATACCAAAGTCCATATGCAACGCATCAGTTTAGTTTATTGGCAGGTTCATTGATGAATTGGATACGTTAAAACCAAGAGCCAGGACAAACCAAACGGGAGGAGGACAAACTACGATGAGACCTAAAGCTCCACCGCCTGGGGTCGCAAAGATACACACTGATGCAGCAATGGCAAGATCGCATGCGGCGGGTGCTGCTGCTGCTGTATGCAGGGACGCCCATGGCAACTTCCTGGAAAGTTCGGCACTGGTCGTGCATGGCGTTACAAACGTGGTGGCGCTCGAGGCGATAGCTATCCGAGAAGGGTTGGCGCTGGCTGAGGATCTTCATTTGCATGACTTCATTATAGCATCCGATGCAAAGCAGGTAGTCCTTGACATAAAGAATGGAGCCGATGGATAGTATGGTCCCATCCTTAGAGAGATCTCCTCTCATTGTTCCTTTGTTAATTGTAACATCACTTTCGAAGGGAGAGCAGCAAATATAGATGCCGATATAGACTAGCAAATTTTTCATACTCTCTGAATCAGGGGAGACACGTGTGGTTGCTCCACCCTCATGATCCTTTTTGTATCCCACAACACGTAGGTTTTGAGTAATAAAGCTAGTTTTCCCCCTAAAAAAAGCTTTCTATATAAGGAGGAAAGTATCGTTTTCCCCCTCAAATCCTGTCTGATGGACCGACTCCCCCCCCCCAAGTCTAAAACCGGACCAATCAGCCCCCGAACTCTCTAAAACCAGATCAATTCCCCCTAGGGTGGTTTTCGGCCTGATTTCGACGGTTTTGACTTTTCTTTTGTTGACTGTACTAGCTAACTAGGCAGACTTCATGTGGTTTCATCAATTGGGGACGCCACTCGACCAATCAGCCCCCAATTCAGGTGATTTCGCTCCTCATTCCCCTCGTGCCTCGACCACGCTGCCCGACCTTGCCGCCACGACCTGAACCACATTAGCGGCGCCCGCCCTTGCCGCCACGGTGTCAACCACGCCGCCGGCCTCCAGCAGCTCTACTGATCTGCCCGCTGGTGAGTCCCCATGTGCACCTCTACCTCTGTCTCTACTTCCTGCCGGCGTCCAGTGCATGATCGAGGGGATTTAGGGCTTAGTAGAAAACGCAGCTGCGATTTGAGGGGGTTTGTGGTAGCCAATTTTGCTGCCATGGCAGGCAAATCGAGCATGTGTGGGGTTGATCGTGGGCACTTGTTGTTTTTATGTGTAGTGATTTAAAGTTTTTTTGGGGAGGTAGGTGGTGTCGATGCGGCAGTAGATGAAGATGAATTATTTCATGTGTCACTGCATTATTTTGGCAAATTTCAGACAGTGGATGGATTGGTTGAATACAAGGGAGGACTGATGATAACATTTCCCATGGAAAGGAAAAACTTACAGTTTGAGATTTTGTTGTCGTATGCGCAGGACATGTATCATGTTGAAAGAGGACATTGCAGGGGGGATTATAGTTACAAGATGCACTGGCTTATTCCAGGGAAAAGTTCGAGTGATGCTTTGCTTTTTATTCATGATGATTCAACTATGGAGAAGATAGAGCATGCAACACCTATTGGGTCATGTGCAGAGATCTATGTGGAGGAAGTGTCATTTTTTGAACAAGCAGTAATGCAGTTACATAACAGAGTAGATGATGTGCCAGTGGTAGTTTTTGAAACATATTCCAAGCATAAAGGTAGCAAATTTGCATTGCTAAATGTGGATGTTGTGGAGACAGACATGGTTGATGAGATGTTTTTATCAGATGTTGCAGCTCAGACAGGAAAAGAAGTAGAGGCACAAGTTGTTGTAGGTGTGAAAAGGTCAGCTGCCGAGGAAGAAAATCTGAGGATAATAAATCTGGCTCATGACTCTGTTACTACATATCAGAGTCCACTGAAGATTAAGAAAAGTAGACCAACTAGACTTACAGCTAAAAGAAGAAGAAAAACTCTTGCGGCTCCAGTTGCAGCCACAACAGCTTCAGGTGCAGCTCCAGGAGCTCCAGGTGCATCCGAGCAGGTCCATGTGCACCTCCAACAACTCTAGGTGCAGCTCCAGGCACATCCTCATCAGCTCCAGGTCCAACTACAACAAGCCCAGCTATAACTTGTGCAGAAAGAGCAACAATTGCAAATAAAGCAAATTCTACAAAGACAAAAGCAGTAGCGGGTCCAGCACAGAGAGGAACAATGCCACAGTTTACTAAAAGACAAAAACCAGCAACAACTTCTAAACTTGAGTATGTATCTGCAGATCATGTTTAAATCGGAACAAGTACAACTCCATTATTACATGCAGATGAAAAATAAGGAGAAGAAGGTGATGGTGAGAGTGACATTGACTACCAGCCTCTTTTAGAGCACAGTTCTGTTGAAGAATCAAGGGTAGAGGAAGTTAGAAAATTAGCAAGGGAAACTAGGAGGCAGAAGAGATCAAATAAATTAGGGGATGCTGTTGGGCGTGTCATCAAAGATAATAATGTGATTGAATGATTATCTGGTGATGAGAAGTTGGATGGGATAGAAGATGATGTTATCTCATCAAATGATGAATTTCTTTTGATGAGGAAAGTGATGGTGAGGGGGGCACCCAGCTAGTGAGAAGGAAAAGTCAATGGAAGATATATGACAGTGATGACCCACATCGATAAGTAAGAGTGTCGAACCAAACGAGGAGCAGAAGGAAATGACAAGCGGTTTTCAACAAGGTATTTTCTGCAGGCACTGAAATTATCCGTAACAGATAGTTTGGTAGCAAGATAATTCGTAATGGGTAACAAGTAACAAGTGTAGCAAAAGTGCAGCAAGATGGCACAATCCTTTTCGTAGCAAAGGATAAGCCTGGACGAACTCTTATATAAAGCAAAGCGCTCCTGAGGACACATGGGAATTATTGTCAAGCTAGTTTTCATCATGCTCATATGATTCGCGTTCGTTACTTTGATAATTTGATATGTGAGTGGACAGTGCTTGGGTGATGTCCTTACTTGGACAAGCCTCCAACTTATGATTAACCCCTCTCGCAAGCATCCGCAACTACGAAAGAAGAACTAAGATAAATCTAACCATAGCATGAAACATGTGGATCCAAATCAGCCCCTTACGAAGCAATGCATAAACTAGGGTTTAAGCTTCTAGCAACCCATCATCTACTTATTAATTCCCAATGCCGTCCCCTAGGCTCAAATCCTGGTGAAGTGTCATGTAGTCGACGTTCACATAACACCACTAGAGGAAAGAGAACATACATCTCATCAAAATATCGAACGAATACCAAATTCACATGATTACTTCTAACAAGACTTCTCCCATGTCCTCAGGGACAAACGCAACTGTTGGGGAACGTAGTATTTCAAAAAAATCCTACGATCACGCAAGATCTATCTAGGAGAAGCATAGCAACGAGCGGGGAGAGTGTGTCCACGTACCCTCGTAGACAGAAAGCGGAAGCGTTTAGTAACGCGGTTGATGTATTCGAACGTCTTCGCGATCCAACGGATCAAGTACCGAACGCACGACACCTCCGCTATCTGCACACGTTCAGCTCGGTGACGTCCCTCGAACTCTTGATCCAGTTGAGGCCGAGGGAGAGTTTCGTCAGCTCGACGGAGTGGTGACGGTGATGATGAAGTTACCGACGCAGGGCTTCGCCTAAGCACTATGACAATATGACTGAGGTGGAAAACTGTGGAGGGGGGCACCGCACACGGCTAAAGATCAACTTGTGTGTCTATGGGGTGCCCCCCTCCCCCGTATATAAAGGAGGGGAGGGGGAGGAGGGCCGGCCACAAGGGGCGCGCCCAAGGGGGGGATTCCTACTCCTAGTAGGAGTAGATTTCCCCCTTTCCTAGTCCAAGTAGGAGAAGAAGGAAGAGAGGGAGAGGAGAAGGAAAGGGGGGTGGCGCCCCCTTCCCAAGTCCAATTCGGCATCCTCCCTTGTGGGGGTGCACCAGCCCCTTGTGGGCTGGTGTCCTTCCCTCTTATGGCCCATAAGGCCCATAACTTCTCCCGGGGGGTTCCGGTAAACTCCCAGTACTCTGGAAAAATGCCCGAACCAATCGGAACCATTCCGATGTCCAAATGCAACCTTCCAATGTATGAATCTTTACCTCTCAACCATTTCGAAACTCTTCGTCATGTCCGTGAACTCATCCGGGACTCCGAACAAACTTCGGTTCATCAAATCACATAACTCATAATACAAATCATCATCGAACATTAAGCGTGCGGACCCTACGGGTTCGAGAACTATGTAGACATGACCGAGACACATCTCCGGTCAATAACCAATAGCAGAACCTGGATGCTCATATTGGCTCCTACATATTCTACGAAGATCTTTATCGGTCAAACCGCATAATAACATACGGTGTTCCCTTTGTCATCGGTATGTTACTTGCCCGAGGTTCGATCGTCGGTATCATCATACCTAGTTCAATCTCGTTACCGACAAGTCTCTTTACTCGTTCCGTAATGCATCATCCCGTAACTAACTCATTTGTCACATTGCTTGCAAGGCTTATAGTGATGTGCATTACTGAGAGAGCCCAGAGATACCTCTCTGATACACGGAGTGACAAATCCTAATCTCGATCTATGCCAACCTGATACGTCTCCAACGTATCTATAATTTTTGATTGCTCCATGCTATATTATCTTCTGTTTTGGACATTATTGGGCTTTATTATTCACTTTTATATTATTTTTGGGACTAACCTATTAACCGGAGGCCCAACCCAGAATTGTTGTTTTTTTGCCTATTTCAGAGTTTTGCAGAAAAAGAATATCAAACGGAGTCCAAACGGAATGAAACCTTTGGGAACGTGATTTTCAGAACAAACATGATCCAGGAGACTTGGACCCTAAGTCAAGGAAGCTTCCAGGAAGCCACGAGGTAGGGGGCGCGCCCTCCACCCTCGTGGTCCCCACATTGTTCCACCGACGTACTCCTTCCTCCTATATATACCTACGTACCCCCAAACGATCAGATACAGAGCCAAAAACCTAATTCCACCGCCGCAACCTTCTGTACCCACGAGATCCCATCTTGGGGCCTGTTCCGGAGCTCCGCCGGAGGGGGCATCGATCACGGAGGGCTTCTACATCAACACCATAGCCTCTCCGATGATGTGTGAGTAGTTTACCTCAGACCTTCGGGTCCATAGTTATTAGCTAGATGGCTTCTTCTCTCTTTTTGGATCTCAATACAATGTTCTCCCCCTCTCTCATGAAGATCTTGAAGGAAATATGCCCTAGAGGCAATAATAAAGTATTATATATTTCCTTATATCATGATAAATGTTTATTATTCATGCTAGAATTGTATTAACCGGAAACATAATACATGTGTGAATACATAGACAAACAGAGTGTCACTAGTATGCCTCTACTTGACTAGCTCGTTAATCAAAGATGGTTATGTTT
The DNA here is from genome assembly GCF_002575655.3 of Aegilops tauschii subsp. strangulata. Lineage (NCBI taxonomy): Eukaryota > Viridiplantae > Streptophyta > Magnoliopsida > Poales > Poaceae > Aegilops > Aegilops tauschii. The sequence continues at coordinate 262,335,049 of NC_053041.3, read as the reverse complement.
CCTAGCCATAGACATGAGTTGTCATTTGATTAACGGGATCACCTCATTAGGAGAATGACGTGATTGACATGACCCATTACGTTAGCTTAGCACCCGATCGTTTAGTATGTTGCTATTGCTTTCTTCATGACTTATACATGTTCCTATGACTATGAGATTATGCAACTCCCGTTTACCGGAGGAACACTTTGTGTGCTACCAAACGTCACAACGTAACTGGGTGATTATAAAGGTGCTCTACAGGTGTCTCCAAAGGTACTTGTTGGGTTGGCGTATTTCGAGATTAGGATTTGTCACTCCGATTGTCGGAGAGGTATCTCTGGGCCCACTCGGTAATGCACATCACTGTAAGCCTTGCAAGCATTGTGACTAATAAGTTAGTTGCGGGATGATGTATTACGGAACGAGTAAAGAGACTTGCCGGTAACGAGATTGAACTAGGTATCGAGATACCGACGATCGAATCTCGAGCAAGTAACATACCGATGACAAAGGGAACAACGTATGTTGTTATGCGGTCTGACCGATAAAGATCTTCGTAGAATATGTGGGAGCCAATATGGGCATCCAGGTCCCGCTATTGGTTATTGACCGGAGAGGTGTCTCGGTCATGTCTACATAGTTCTCGAACCCAATGGGTCCGCACGCTTAAAGTTACGATGACAGTTTTATTATGAGTTTATGTATGTTGATGTACCGAAGGCGTTCGGAGTCCCGGATGAGATCCGGGACATGACGAGGAGTCTCGAAATGGTTGAGACGTAAAGATCGATATATTGGATGACTATATTCGGACTTCGGAAATGTTCAGAGTGATTCGGGTATTTTTCGGAGTACCGGAGAGTTACGGGAATATGTATTGGGCCTTATTGGGCCATACGGGAAAGAAGGAAAAGGGCCTCAAGGGTGGCCGCACCCCTCCCCTTGGTCTGGTCCAAATTGGACTAGGGAAGGGGGGCGCCCCCTTCCTTCCTTCTCTTTTTCCCTTCCTCTTTTCCTATTCCATATGGGAGGTGGAATCCTACTAGGACTAGGGAGTCCTAGTAGGACTCCACACTTGGTGCGCCCCCTCCTAGGGCCGGCCTCCTCCTCCCTTGCTCCTTTATATACGGGGGCAGAGGGGACCCCATGGACACACTTATATACGATATTTTAGCCGTGTGCGGTGCCCCCCCACCAGATTACACCTCGATAATACCGTCGCGGAGCTTAGGCGAAGCCCTGCGTCGGTGGAACATCATCATCGTCACCACGCCGTCGTGCTGACGAAACTCTCCCTCAACACTCGGCTGGATCGGAGTTCGAGGGACGTCATCGAGCTGAACGTGTGTAGAACTTCGGAGGTGCCGTGCGTTCGGTACTTGATCGGTCGGATCGTGAAGACGTACGACTACATCAACCGCGTTGTGATAACGCTTCCGCTGTCGGTCTACGAGGGTACGTGGACAACACTCTCCCCTCTTGTTTCTATGCATCACCATGATCTTGCGTGTGCGTAAGAATTTTTTTGAAATTACTACGTTACCCAATCCTTTGCGGGCATCCTGTAAATCCTTGATCTGCTTCTTAATTTCCTCCAAATCCTTTGCGGGCATCCTGTATGGTCTCTTAGATATTGGCCCTGTGCCTGGCAAAAGTTCAATCAAGAACTCAATGTCTCTATCTGGTGGCATGCCTGGCAACTCTTCTGGAAATACATCCGGATAATCCTTCACCACTGGTACTTCCTCCTGTACAACTCCTGATAAGGAATTTACTTGAGTCCTCTTCGGCATATGTCGGGATACATACTTGATCCTTTTCCCTTCCGGGGTGGTAAGCAAAATTGTCTTGCTGGCACAATCGATGTTTCCTCCATACAACGATAGCCAATCCATTCCCAAAATCACATCCAAACCTTGCGATTCCAAAACAATGAGGTCTGAGGGGAAAACATGCCTACCAATGGCCAATGGTATCTGAAAACATCCTTGGGTGGCCATATACTCTGCTCCTGGCGAGGTTACTAACATAGGGGTTCTGAGAACTTTGGTGGACATCTTAAACTTATTCACGAATCCCCTTGATATATATGAATGCGATGCACCAGTATCGAAAAGAACGGTTGCAGTAAATGACTTAACCAAAAACTTACCTATTACTGCATCAGGCTGAGCTTCAACCTCCTCCACGCTCACGTGGTTCACATGTCCTTTGTTGAACGGGTTCGGCTTCTTCCCAGAGCTTCCATTGCCATTTCCATTTTGGGCTTCAGGACATTCATTGGCATAATGTCCATTCTTCTGACACTTAAAACAAGTGACTTGGCTCAGGTCCCTCTTGGCTGGGGTAGATGGGTTGGTGCGGTTCTGTCAGTTGCTTCCTCCATTCCCATTACCATTCTTAGAGCCATTATGGTTGTGCGAACTACCTCCTCCATGGGTATGCTGAAACTGTCCTCCCGGCTTCGGGGTAAATCGAGGCTTCTGCTGAGCTCCTGAGTTATACTTCCCTTGTCCATACTTCCTCTTACGGTTTTCAATCTGCTGTTGCTTCCCTTCAATCATGAGAGCTCTATCTACCAGCTCCTGGTAGTTGTTGAAGGTTGCTACCATCAACTGCATACTTAGCTCATCATTCAGTCCTTCCAAAAACTTCTCCTGCTTGGCTGCATCTGTAGCAACGTCATCTGGTGCATAACGTGCTAACTTACTGAATTCCTCCACATACTGGCCTACGGTGCGTCCTCCTTGGCGTAGGTTGCGAAACTCACGCTTCTTCATAGCCATAGCTCCTGCTGAAACATGTGATGTACGGAAAGCTTGCTGAAACTGGTCCCATGTGACAGTGTCAATAGGGTGTGTGGCTGTATAATTCTCCCACCATGATGCTGCGGGTCCATCAAGCTGATGTGCGGCAAAACACACTCTTTTCGCATCTGTGCATCCTGCAGTGGTCAATTCCCTTCCAACTTTGCGGAGCCAATCATCTGCAACAATCGGCTCGGTGCTACTGGAAAACACCGGCGGGTTTAGCCTTAAGAAACGGGCTAAGTGATCAACAGGTGGTGGTAGCGGTGGGTTGTTGTTGTTGTTGCCTTGGTTCTGCACTAACACTTGCATCAGGGCATTCTGTTGCTGAATCAACTGGGTGATCTCTGGCGGGAAAACAAATCCGGTGTCGCGTCTCAGAGGCATCTGATAGGTTTAGAAAAGATGAGAGTTAAGAATAGAATGAGGTCTAGAGAGAAAACACTACCCATATTCTCATGAGACAAATTCAATCAATATCACTCAATCAATTCAAACAAGGCAAAACAATCGATCTAACTAGCGTTTACAAAGTGCTTGAACTATTCTATTAAATGGGGGAAAACTACTACTGATATGGTGGTCTACTAGAAATTCTGATCCGTTGAAGACTCCATGATGTCTGCTCCAGCTTCGTCAACCCAGTCATCTTCACTTGGTTCCGAGTCAGTGTCGTCGATGATGATGTAGTTATCCGGACAAGTGCATTCGTCGACTTCTGCTTTTGGCACTGGATTTCCCATGAATACTCCAATCTTCTTCTCCAGGTCGTCATTCTTCCCTACTAGTGCGTTGATTTCCTCCAAATAATCTTCGCGTGTAGCCTTGAGTTCTTCTTGGAGTTCCTTGATCTTCGTTAATGCCTTCTTCAGTTCTTCCTTGTCCGTGCACATCTGGTTCTCCTGGCGACGAATATGTTGGTTCTGCTCCTGGATGAAAACTGCAATTGATCCATCCTTCTTGGTCTTGATCATCTCCCATTGCGCGTCTCGGCGTCCACAAATTTGGTAAATTGTATCCTTAAGCTCCTGGTGGTAGACTTCTCCAATGCGTCCCATGGCGATGTGTGCGGCCATGCTCTTTCCTAAACTCCAAGTTGGTGCTTCGAAAACCAATCTTATGGCACTAAACATCCTTCCTGGAATGATAACTTGAATCTTCCAGCTCTCCTCTTCGGGTAATGTGGCGTTGTAGGTTCCGGTGATGCTTGGTATTCCTATGTTTAGGTACTTGGTGACTTCCTTCAAGTGTCGACCAAACGGCGTGTCTTCATCTGGTTGCATGAACTTGCTCCTTGCATTCGCCATTCCTAAAAGAGTAGAAAGTGGAGAGGGGTCAGAAATGAGAAGAGAGAAACTTTCTAGGGCTTAAGCTTAGTGGTCGTGTCGTACAGTCAGCGTGTGCTCTGATACCAACTTTGTAGCGACCAGACCTCAAATGGTCTGTGCTGCTGTGCACCAGTGTCATCCCTGGATCAGTAATGCTGACACACATAGTACAAATGGAGGATTTATAACATAGTAGCAATCACACACTTATTACATCGAATATCTCCAAAGAGATTAAGTATGATAAACATGGCTTAAGGCCATCTAATAACGATAACAGCGGAAGACTTGGAAGATAAGTGAGTCCATCAACTCCAGCGGCATCACTGAGTATAAGACCACGACCTAAGGCACCTTACTCGTCGTCTGAAAAGTCTGCAACATGAAACGTTGCAGCCCGAAAACGGGTCAGCACATAGGATATGCTGGCAATGTAACACATAGAGAGTAATGAACAATGACAATGCTATACTACATGCATATATGGCTGGTGGAAAGCTCTATGGTTACAGTTTTGCGAAAAGCCAATTTTATCCTACTTCAAAGGAATAAATTTTATTTAACTATCATGGTGGTTGTGAAACATTGAGATGGTTGACAGCATCTCAATCCCAATTAAATGTCATCAAAGCCCAACAAAATTAATTAGAAGTAACATAATGATGAGATTCACATGATAATCCAAGTACTAGATACTCAAGTTGTCCATAACCGGGGACACGGCTAACCATGATTAGTTTGTACTCTCTGCAGAGGTTTGTGCACTTTTCCCCACAAGACTCGATCGCCTCCGCTTGATTCTCGCACTACATGATGTTTGAGAAACGGATGACCGAGACACAGTCTTTCAGAAGTGTTTGCACCTTACGTATGGGTAGACAGTTACACCTACTTTCCCCTACATCTGCTAGTCTACCACTGTAAGAGTTCACACAACTTAGTCAACTATGCTAGAGCCCATAATAGCTTGCGGCTGCACACGGAAGTTTCTAGCATGAATAATCTTATGATCCCTTTGAACCTGGGTGGCGGTCCAAAAGAAAAACAGGCAATCCTGGAATACCCAGGTACCTCAATCCACCTAGATGTGAGTTTTAGTTGCCACCTTAAGTAAACCATTAATTAACAATCTCACATCTGTCATGAAAATCTCTCAAACCCAATCCACGTCTACGAGCATAGCATGGCAATAATAATAGCAAACGTAGAAGTAACTCCCAAGGGTTTGATAATAAACAGGGCAATAGGTACTACCACATCTACTTCCCAAAACCCACAATTTAATTAGATCCTAATCATGCAAGTGTTTGAGGAAAACAGATCTAATGCAATAAAAACTGGGTATGGAAGGAATATGATCAAAGTGTTACTTGCCTTGCTGATGATCCGCAAAACCTAGCGATTCAAAGTAACAAGCGGCACACTCCGGGTACTCTATCGCAAACAAACAAGCATACAATCAGTACTCATCTAATGCACAGGTAAAACTCGAATGAAAGATCCAACCAGAAAGTTCAACTTAAGAACTCCGGTTTGCAAAAAGAATCAACTCGAAAGAAGCAACGAAAGTCAAACGGCGAAAGAAAATAGCTTCATTTACTAATCTGGATCTAGGTCAAATTTTACTAGAGCAAAAACTTGTTTGAGTAGGTTAAACGGAAAGAGAATTTCGAGACGAAACTCTAGGCGCTTGAATCGCCTGATTCCGATAAACGAGCGAGAAGTTAAACAGAAACGAAGATTCGATCAGAAATCGAATCTGAGAAAAATAGCGAAAAATCTGACGAAAAAGAAAAACGGATGAACGGTTAAAGAACGGACGTTCGTTAACAGAGAAAAACCGACGAACGCTCGCAAAATAATAAAACCGAAAAAAAACCGATCTAGGCTTTTTTTTAAACGAAGGTTTTTTTTAACAAAAACCGGCAACGACGAACGGGTAGCGAGGCAGTACCTCGTCGGGGCGGCTCCGGCGAGGGCTCCTGGCGGGGCTCCGGGCGAGGGGCGGCGAGGGCGGCGAGGTGCGGGCTCGGGGGGGCGCGAGGGGCGGCGGCTCCGGCGACGAACTCGGCGGCGCCGGCTCGGGCTTCCGGCGGCGGCGGCGAGGCGAGTGCGGGCGGCGGCGGCGACTTGATGAGAGGAGAGAGAGGGGGGGTATAAATAGGAAGGGGGGTAGCAGCTTGGGGGAGGGGGCAAGGTGCGGCGGCGGGGCTTCCCGTGTCCGCCTTGGACACGGCGACGGCGGCGTCGTGCGGGGAGAGGAGAGGGGCGCGGGTGGGCCGGCGGCCTGGGCTCGGCCCAGCGGGCGCGCGCGTCCTTTTTTTTTAAATAAGTACCGCGGAAAATAATTCACAGAAAAATAAATAAAAATCAGAAAAATATAAAATAAATTTTCCCCGTCTAGTTAGAAAATCTAGAATAGGGTGAACATTTGTTTAACACAAAATAAATATTTTGAAAAACATGCAATATTTTTAATGCAATAAAAATTGCAAATAAAATCCAAATAAATTCCAATAAATTATTTTAACATTTTACCTCCAGTATTTCAATTGTTTTGGAGAAGTCATATTTTCTCCTCTCATTTATTTTGTTTAATGAAATATTTTTCCGGAGAGAAAATAATTAAAACCAAAATCCTCGTCTTATTATTTGATGAAAATCAAATATGAAAATTCGAGAAAATCCCCAACTCTCTCCGAGGGTCCTTGAGTTGCTTAGGATTTATCGAGGATTTTATCAAAATGCAAATAAAATATGATATGCAATGATGATCTATGTATAACATACCAAATTGAAAATTTGGGATGTTACAAATGCTCTGCATGGAGCTACTCTAGCTAATTGCGCCCACTTTCAATATGTATCCACATTGAGACTCAGAGTCATCCGGATCGGTGTAAAAGCTTGCATCGGTGTAACTCTTTACGACGAACTCTTTATCACCTCCATAACCGAGAAATATCCCCTTAGTGTTCTAAGGATAATTTTGACCGCTGTCAAGTGATCCACTCCTGGATCAATATCGTACCCCCTGGTACACAAAAGGTTTGGTACACGGCATAACATACTTTATAGAACCTATGGCTGAGGCATAGGGAATGACTTTCATTCTCTTTCTATTTTTTGTCGTGGTCGTGTTTTGAGTCTTACTCAACTTTACACCTTGCAACACAGGCAAGAACTCCTTCTTTGGCTGTTCCATTTTGAACTACTTCAAAATCTTGTCAAGGTATGTACTCATTGAAAAAACTTATCAAGCGTCTTGATCTATCTCTATAGATCTTGATGCTCAATATGTAAGTAGCTTCACCAAGGTCTTTCTTTGAAAAACTCCTTTCAAACACTCCTTTATGCTTTCCAGAAGAATTCTACATTATTTCTGATCAACAATATGTCATTCACATATACTTATCGGAAATGCTATAGTGCTCCCACTCACTTTCTTATAAATACAGGCTTCATCGCAAGTCTGTATAAAATCATATTCTTTGATCACCTTATCAAAGCGTATATTCCAACTCCGAGATGCTTGCACCAGTCCATAGATGGATCGCTGGAGCTTGCACACTTTGTTAGCACCTTTAGGATTGACAAAACCTTCTGGTTGTATCATATACAACTCTTCTTTCAAAAACCCATTTAAGGAATGCAGTTTTGACATCCATTTGCCAGATTTCATAAAATGTGGTAATTGCTAACATGATTCGGACAGACTTAAGCATCACTATGAGTGAGAAAATCTCATCGTAGTCAACACCTTGAACTTGTCGAAAACCTTTTGCGGCAATTCGAGCTTGTAGATAGTAACACTACTATCAGCATTTGTCTTCCTCTTTGAAGATGCATTTAATCTCAATGGCTCGCTGATCATCGGGCAAGTCAATCAAAGTCCATACTTTGTTCTCATACATGGATCCCATCTCAAATTTCATGGCCTCAAGGCATTTCGCGGAATCTGGGCTCATCATCGCTTCCTCATAGTTCGTAGGTTCGTCATGATCTAGTAACATGACTTCCAGAAAGGATTACCGTACCACTCTGGTGCGGATTATATTCTCGTTGACCTACGAGGTTCGATAGTAACTTGATCTGAAGTTTTCATGATCATCATCATTAGCTTCCTCACTAATTGGTGTAGGATTCACTAGAACTGATTTCTGTGATGAACTACTTTCCAATTTGGGAGCAGGTACAATTACCTCATCATGTTCTACTTTCCTCCCACTCACTTCTTTCGAGAGAAACTCCTTCTCTAGAAAGGATCCACTTTTAGCAACAAAGATCTTGCCTTCGGATCTGTGATAGAAGGTGTACCCAACAGTTTCTTTTGGGTATCCTATGAAGACGCACTTCTCCGATTTGGGTTTGAGCTTATCAGGTTGAAACTTTTTCACATAAGCATCGCAACCCCAAACTTTAAGAAAGGACAGCTTAGGTTTCTTGCTAAACCACAGTACATACATGTGTCGTCTCAACGGATTTTTAGACGGTGCCCTATTTAACGTGAATGCAGCTGTCTCTAATGCATAACCCCAAAACGATAGTGGTAATTCGGTAAGAGACATCATAGATTGCACCATATCTAATAAAGTATGGTTATGACGTTTGGACACACCATTACGCTGTGGTGTTCCAGGTGGTGTGAGTTGCAAAATTATTCCACATTGTTTCAAATGAAGACCAAACTCATAACTCAAATATTTGTCTCCGCGATTAGATCATAGAAACTTTATTTTCTTGTTACGATGATTTTCCACTTCACTATGAAATTCATTGAAATTTTCAAATGTTTCAGACTTATGTTTCATTAAGTAGATATACCCATATCTGCTCAAATCATCTGTGAAGGTTAGAAAATAACGATACCCGCCGCGAGCCTCAACACTCATTGGACCGCATACATCGGTATGTATTATTTCCAATAAGTCAGTGGCTCGCTCCATTGTTCCGGAGAACGGAGTCTTAGTCATCTTGCCCATGAGGCATGGTTCGCAAGCATCAAGTGATTCATAATCAAGTGATTCCAAAAGTCCATCTGCATGGAGTTTCTTCATGCGCTTTACACCAATATGATCTAAACGGCAGTGCCACAAATAAGTTGCACTATCATTATTAACCTAGCATCTTTTGGCTTCAATATTATAAATATGTGTATCACTACAATCGAGATTCAATAAACCATTCACCTTGGGTGTATGACCACAGAAGGTTTTATTCATGTAAACAGAATAACAATTATTCTTTGACTTAAATGAATAACCGTATTGCAATAAACATGATCCAATCATATTATGCTCAACGCAAACACCAAACATCATTTATTTTAGGTTCAACACTAACCCCGAAGGTAAAGGGAGTGTGCGATGGTGATCTTATCAACCTTGGAATCACTTCCAACACACATCGTCACCTTGCCCTCAACTAGTCTTTGTTCATTTTGTAACTCCTGTTTCGAGTTACTAATCATAGCAACTGAACCGGTATCAAATACCCAGGGGCTACTATGAACACTAGTAAAGTACACATCAATAACATGTATATCAAATATACCTTTGTTCACTTTGCCATCCTTCTTATCCGCCAAGTATCTAGGGCAGTTCCACTTCTAGTGACCATTTCCTTTGAAGTAGAAGCACTTAGTTTCAGGCTTGGGTCTAGCTTTGGGCTTCTTCATTGGAGTGGCAACTTGCTTGCCATTCTTCTTGAAGTTCCCTTTCTTTCCCTTGCCCTTTTACTTGAAACTAGTGGTCTTGTCAACCATCAACACTTGATGCTTTTCTTGATTTCTACCTTCGCTGATTTCAGCATCGCGAAGTGCTTGGGGAATCATTTTTGTCATCCCTTGCATATTATAGTTCATCACAAAGTTCCAGTAACTTGGTGACAGTGACTAGAGAACTCTGTCAATCACTATCTTATCTGGAAGATTAACTCCCACTTGATTCAAGCGATTGTAGTACTCAGACATTCTGAGCACATGCTCATTGGTTGACCATATCACATCACAGCAAGCCCTGCAAAAACAGATTAGACGTCCTCTACTTTGTTGTTGCAAGTTTTACGTGGCTGCTACGTGCTTAGCAAGAACCGTTCTTACCTACGCATAAAAAACCACAACAGTTTTTCGTTAAGTGTGATGTTTTAACCTTCAACAAGGACCGGGCGTAGTCACACTCGATTCAACTAAAGCTAGAGAAACAGACACCCACTAGCCACCTGTGTGTGAAGCACGGCGGTAGAACCAGTCTCATGAACGCGGTCATGTAATGTCGGTCTGGGCCGCTTCATCCAACAATACTGCCGAGTCAAAGTATGACATGCTGGTAAACAGTATGACTATTATCGCCCACAACTCTTTGTGTTCTACTCGTGCATATAACATCTACGCATAGACCTGGCTCGGATGCCACTGTTGGGGAACATAGTATTTCAAAAAACTTCCTACGATCACACAAGATCTATCTAGGAGAAGCATAGCAACGAGCGGGGAGAGTGTGTCCACGTACCCTCGTAGACCGAAAGCGAAAGCGTTTAGTAATGCGGTTGATGTAGTCGAACATCTTCGCGATCCAACCGATCAAGTACCGAACGCACGACACCTCCGCTATCTGCACACTTTCAGCTCGGTGACGTCCCTCGAACTCTTGATCCAGTTGAGGCCGAGGGAGAGTTTCGTCAGCTCGACGGCGTGGTGATGGTGATGATGAAGTTACCGACACAGGGCTTTGCCTAAGCACTACGACAATATGACCGAGGTGGAAAACTGTGGAGGGGGGCACCGCACACGGCTAAAGATCAACTTGTGTGTCTATGGGGTGCCCCCTCCCCCGTATATAAAGGAGGGGAGGAGAATGAGGTCCGGCCACAAGGGGCGCGCCCAAGGGGGGGATTCCTACTCCTAGTAGGAGTAGGTTTCCCCCTTTCCTAGTCCAAATAGGAGAAGAAGGAAGGAGAGGGAGAGGAGAAGGAAAGGGGGTGGCGCCCCCTTCCCAAGTCCAATTCGGCATCCTCCCTTGTGGGGGGTGCACCAGCCACTCGTGAGCTGGTTCGCTTCCCTCTTATGGCCCATAAGGCCCATAACTTCTCTCGGGGGTTCCGATAACCTCCTGGTACTATGGAAAAATGCCCGAACCACTCGGAACCATTCCGATGTCCAAATGCAACCTTCCAATATATGAATCTTTACCTCTCGATCATTTCGAGACTCCTCGTCATGTCCATGATCTCATCCGAGACTCCAAACAAACTTCTGTTCATCAAATCACATAACTCATAAGACAAATTGTCATCGAACGTTAAGCGTGCGGACCCTACGGGTTCGAGAACTATGTAGACATGACCGAGACACATCTCCGGTCAATAACCAATAGCGGAACCTTGATGCTCATATTGGCTCCTACATAGATCTTTATCGGTCAAACCGCATAACAACATACGTTGTTCCCTTTGTCATCGGTATGTTACTTGCCCGAGATTCGATCGTCGGTATCATCATACCTAGATCAATCTCTTTACCGGCAAGTCTCTTTACTCGTTCCGTAATGCATCATCCCGTAACTAACTCATTAGTCACATTGCTTGCAAGGCTTATAGTGATGTGCATTACCGAGAGGGCCTAGAGATACCTCTCCGATACACGGAGTGACAAATCCTAATCTCGATCTATGCCAACCCAACAAACACCTTCGGAGACACCTGTAGAGCATCTTTATAATCACCCAGTTACGTTGTGACATTTGATAGCACACAAGGGGTTCCTCCGGTATTCGGGAGTTGCATAATCTCATAGTCAGAGGAACATGTATAAGTCATGAAGAAAGCAATAGCAATAAAACTCAACGACCATAATGCTAAGCTAATGGATGGGTCTTGTCCATCACATCATTCTCTAATGATGTGATCCCGTTCATGAAATGACACTACATGTTATGGCTAGGAAACTTAACCATCTTTGATTAACGAGCTAGTCAAGTAGAGGCATACCAGGGACACTCTGTTTGTCTATGTATTCACACATGTACTAAGTTTCCGGTTAATACAATTCTTGCATGAATAGTAAAGATTTATCATGATATAAGGAAATATAAATAACAACTTTATTATTGCCTCTAGGGCATATTTCCTTCAGCAACTACTCACAAAGCATGTTCATGTTCAATATCAGAGGGGTAATAAATATCATTAAGGATCTGAACATATGATCTTCCACCAAATAAACCAACTAGCATCAACTACAAGGAGTAATCAAGACTACCAGCAACCCACAGGTACCAATATGATGTTTTGCACTACAAAAAAAGACACATCCGTGACATTTTGGGCCGAACGAATTTTTTTCCTGTCATGCTTATGACACTTTTATGATGATAATTGTGAGAAAAGCACGTATCATCATAGATGTGGTGGGCTCCTACTTCTATGACAAAAATCATGACAGGAAATGGGCTTTTCGTCTTGGGCGGGCCAGGGACGCACCTGCATGACATTCTTTGGGCCGTCCATGACGGAAAAAATCATGGTAGAGGCGAGGGCGAGGAAAATATCAGGGAGTTCCTGGTTACGGTGGGTGGTCGGGGCCGAGTGATCCATGGAGGTTTGCGCGTTTCTCTCGTACACGTACGCGCATGTGTGCGAGGCATTGGGCTCTAACTGAACCCGAGCGAGGCGTTCGTTTACTGAACCCGAGCGATTGCACTAGCTACGTGCGTTACTGAACCTGAGCGATCGATCCCTTGTCTGTTAACTGAACCCCAGCAGTTCCTTCGCTACTGCTGCTAACTGAAGCCGATCGCACCTGCTTCCTCTTGATGAACAGTGACCATTGTTGGGGGTCGGATGAACAGTTCCCGGTGGGGGTTGGATGAATAGGACCCCGTGGTAGTAGAGGTTGTTGCCGCTGGATGAATAGGACCCCAATCGAGGAGGTGGGGTGGATGAACAGGACCCCATGGAGGGCTGGTTGAACAGTAGCCGGTGGAGGCTGGATGACAGGACCCCGTGGATGACCATTATCTGGTGGAGGCAGGACGAAGTTGACGATGGATGAACAGTAGCAGATGGAGGCTGGAGGAAGTCGACGGTGGATGAACAATAGTCCGTGGAGGCTGGAGCGAGGCAGTATACGGTGGATGAACATTAGCCCGCGGAGTCCCGTTTTGCGGTATGCCACACCCATCCCGATGAACAGGACACCGTTTCGACCGTAGGAGCTCCAACACAAGTCCGTTTCCTCTATTTTGCGATACGCCATACCCCTCCCATCAACAGGACCCTGTTTCAACCATAGGCACTCGAACAGAAGTCCATTTCCTCCGTTTTGCGGTACGCCAGACCCTTCCCGATGAATAGGACCCTGTTTCGACCGTACGGGGTCGAACAAAAGGCCGTTTCCTCTGTTATGCGGTACGCCAGAGCTCATTTCGGCTGTTCCGACCAAGACGGTTGGCTCCAGTTGAATACGTGACACTGTTTACTCCAAAAATTAGTAGCCATACTAAAATAAAGTAATACTATGTTATGTTAAAATCCAATGAAATATAAAAATATCAGTGAAGAACAAAAACAAAAACCCGAAACTAATTGCCCATTTGCTATTTTTTTTGGAATTTGCAACCCCTTTCATATTACTTTTAAGATTTACCGCCCATACTCTCTTGCCAGGCCGGAATGCATCCCTCCTCGTCTTAAAAGATTTGCAGCCCAATAAGTCGGAGAAAACAAATAGGCCTAGCTTGGGTAATCTTCAAAAAGAAATAGCGGGCTACCCATTTTCCCAAAGAAAAAACTGATGGGCTGGTCATGCTGTTAGACGGGCCGCAGAGGCCGAACAACCCAGTTTATAGCCTGCTCCTCTAAACAAATCCTCAAAAAAATCTTTGTGCAATTCTGTTGTTAATTGACTATACGTTGACAATGATGTGGGTCCCGAATATCAGTAGGGTGGATTAGAGTAAAAAATTGAGGGGTGCAACTGAGTAGTAAAGATGCGCTTGCCTGTGTTCGGGGTTCGACCTGGCGGGTCAGTACTGTCATACTCACAACTACACTCCTCTCCTAATTCACTATGTTGACAGGGCCGGACGGCGGCGGCACTGCGAGTGCACCAAGGCGCAGGACGACTGCGAGGCCTCAGACGGGAATGAAGAGGAGCCAGGGAACATGCGGCAGTATGGCCATAGGCGGAGGGGAGTACGAGGGTTCACCGGTTCTGGTGCGGGGTAGGCTGTCGTCGCCGGAGAAGAATAGGATGTCAGGGGGAGTAAAGGGATGGCCTGGCCAACATTTCAGGGTACGACAGGGCAGCGATGCGTGCACGACAGCGCAACCAGTCGTAGAAGGCGGGAATAGGCACTCCCACCGGCGCAGGTTTGGTTTTGGCGGCTGGACCGGTGAGACACAAAAACTCATTATGCTGGATTATAAGAATTAATTTTATATGGCTAAAACTTATTGTAAAATGCTGCGGAGCACCTTTTTCTTCTTGAGGTTTTTTAGACAATTTTCTTCTTGAGGTGTGAGGCCGAGCACATTCAGAAGCCCTGGGATAAAGTGGTGTCGCCAATGTGTTGGGCATTCTTATCGAAAAATAATAATCGACCGGAACTATTTACGACATTGACTACGATATGCATGGGTCCGCTGGTTGTAGGAAGAAAATGGTGGGAAAAAAACTGGTCGCTATCTTTGCCTAAGAATAATATCGACTGAATGTAATGACACTCTCATAGGAAATAATATCCTCCTGTTAAAATTTGACTTTTCAAATCGTAAATTTAGAAAACTGGTGCATGAGCATTTAGCATGTACCTGGGCCAGATTCATGTGACAGTCTCCCTTCCAGTTAATTATGGGCTCCTCTATTGGGCCTTCATCACTGGGCTGCATGTGATCGACAAGTGGGAAATGTGTTCTATACCAAAAATAATATGCGCAACATACGGGGCACTAAAGGATCAGACCGTGCAACGACTTACAAAACATTGTGTTTGTTGTTCTAACAACACATTTATTCAACTAATAGACAAAATATACTACTGATTGTACATTGAAAACAACAGCAGCAGCAACCAGGGCTGGGGGGGTGCAACAGAAGCAGTAAGCAGGCCAGAAGAGTAAAGACGCAGCTCTCTCTTCCAAACCAAACATCAGCTAACATTACAAAAGGGCTACCAAAAAAGAACAAGTGTATGCATCAAACTAAATAAAGATCCTACTACACCAAGTGTACGCATCTAACTAACAGGCTCAGTTAGACGTTACTATTTATTGGCTGACGGCTTGAACCAGATGGTTGCCTGACGGGGGAAACTCCAGCCAGCAGGTCGAAGTTTGATACTTGCGACCCTCTCTCCTACTTTGGGCTGTTGAGCGTGGCGACACATGTTAGGGTATGGTGCATGGAGAGATGCATGGTACGTTGTGTACACAGTTTTTCCTGATGAACGAAACCGCGCTGCCATCATGATCCTTGCTGTCGGTTATCTCCTGGTTAATCAGATAATTCAGTCCGAGAAACTGAGAGCGTGTACCAAGGCTACTTACCGGCCTCCAATAAAAAATTCCTGAAGGCCCAGAGAAGCCGGGATCCTGCTCAAAGACCTTGCAGTGACTGTGATTGTATTCCATGAAACAACACATAAGGTACGTGCGAATGATCATCAATCGTTCGCCGTCGTCTGATCGAGCCAGGAACCACCTGCAACTGCCATGCCGCTTTTCTTTGAAAGGTTCTGGGATTAGGAAGGGTAGGGACACCAGGAGGCCTACAACATCATATCAAGTTGGAGTCAAATAAAAAAGTGCTCGTACTGTAGTCAATCTTAAGAACGGCATGTTATGAGCATGAATATTTTTTCAGTAAATGTTTACAGTAATATAAGCAAGCCATCATGATATCATAGGAAAGTAACATACTGCTGTAACAACCCATTGTAGTGATGACTGGAGTAGGCCAGCAATACGTACAACCATAGAAGGAGTCCACAGCATAAATGAAGCCCTTGTGTTCAATGGCATTAGAGAGCCATGGAGGATGTATGTGAAGGAAATATGCCCTAGAGGAAATAATAAAGTTGTTATTTTATATTTCCTTATATCATGATAAATGTTTATTATTCATGCTAGAATTGTATTAACCGGAAACTTGATACATGTGTGGATACATAGACAAAACAACGTGTCCCTAGTAAGCCTCTACTAGACTAGCTCGTTAATCAAAGATGGTTAAGTTTCCTAACCATAGATATGAGTTATCATTTGATGAATGGGATCACATCATTAGGAGAATGATGTGATGGACAAGACCCATCCATTAGCTTAGCATATTGATCATTCAGTTTTATTGCTATTGCTTTCTTCATGTCAAATACATATTCCTTCGACTATGAGATTATGCAACTCCCGGATACCGGACGAATACCTTGTGTGCTATCAAACGTCACACGTAACTGGGTGATTATAAAGATGCTCTACATGTATCTCCGAAGGTGTTTGTTGGGTTGGCATAGATCGAGATTAGGATTTGTCACTCCGAGTATCGGAGAGGTATCTCTGGGCCCTCTTGGTAATGCACATCATAAGAAGCCTTGCAAGCAATGTGACTAATGAGTTAGTTGCGAGATGATGCATTACGGAACAAGTAAAGAGACTTGCCTGTAACGAGATTGAACTAGGTATGAAGATACCGACGATCAAATCTCGGGCAAGTAACATTCCGATGACAAAGGGAATAACGTATGTTGTCATAACGGTTCGACCGATAAAGATCTTCGTAGAATATGTAGGAACTAATATGAGCATCTAGGTTCCGCTATTGGTTATTGACCGGAGAGGTGTCTCGGTCATGTCTACATAGTTCTCAAACCCGTAGGGTCCGCACGCTTAACGTTCGATGACGATTTTGTATTATATGAGTTATGTGATTTGGTGAACGAATGTTGTTCTGAGTCCCGGATGAGATCACGGACATGACGGGGAGTCTCGAAATGGTTGAGAGGTAAAGATTGATATATAGGACGATAGTATTCGGACACCGGAAGTGTTTCGGGATGCACCGGGTACTTATCGGGTCACCGGAAGGGGTTCCGGGCACCCCCGGCAAAATATATGGGCATTATGGGCCAAGAGGGGAAACACACCAGCCACAAAGGGGCTGGTGCGCCCCCTTATGAGCTGGCCAAATTGGATAAGGAAAGGGGAAGAAGGAAAGGAAGAAGGGAATAGGATTCCCCCTTCCCCCTCTTCCCTTCCTACTCTGAATAGGAATAGGAAAGGGGGGAGGCCAAATTGGGAGGACCCCAAGTAGGATTCCTCCTACTTGGGGCGCCCCCTTGGCTGCCTCTCCTCCCCTCCAACCTATATATATATGTGGGGGGGGGGGCACCATTAGAACACACGTCAAACATTGTTAGCCGTGTGCGGCGCCCCCTCCACAGTTTTCGCCTCCGGTCATATTCACGTAGTGCTTAGGCGAAGCCCTGCGCGGATCACTTCACCATCACCGTCACCACGCCATCGTGCTGACGGAACTCTCCCTCGACACTTTGCTGGATCAAGAGTTCGAAGGACGTCATCGAGCTAAACGTGTGTAGAACTCGGAGGTGCCGTACGTTCGGTACTTGATCGGTCGGAACGAGAAGAAGTTCGACTACATCAACCACGTTATCAAACGCTTCCACTTTCGGTCTACGAGGGTATGTGGACACACTCTCCCCCTCTTGTTGCTATGCATCTCCTAGATAGATCTTGCGTGAGTGTAGGAAATATTTTGAAATTGCATGCTACGTTCCCCAACAGTGGCGTCCGAGCCAGGTCTATGTGTAGACGATATGCACGAGTAGAACACAAAGAGTTGTGGGCGGTGATAGTCATACCGCTTACCACCAATGTCTTATTTTGATTCGGCGGTATTGTTGGATGAAGCGGCCCGGACCAACCTTACATGACCACGTTCATGAGACCGGTTCCACCGACAGACAAGCAACTAGTTTTACATAAAGGTGGCTGGCGGGTGTCTGTTTCTCTAACTTTAGTTGAATCGAATTTGACTGTGGCCGGTCCTTGTTGAAGGTTAAAACAACAAACTTGACGAAACACCATTGTGGTTTTGATGCGTAGGTAAGAACGGTTCTTCTAGCCGGTAGCAACCACGTAAAACTTGCAACAACAAAGTAGAGGACGTCTAACTTGTTTTTGCAGGGCATGTTGTGATGTGATATGGTCAAGACGTGATGTGATATAAGTTGTTGTATGAGATGATCATGTTTTGTAAAAGTTATTGGCAACTGTTGGGGAACGTAGTAATTTCAAAAAAAATCCTACGCACACGCAAGATCATGGTGATGGATAGCAACGAGACGGGAGAGTGTTGTCCACGTACCCTCGTAGACTGAAAGCGGAAGCGTTAGCACAACGCGGTTGATGTAGTCGTACGTCTTCAGGATCCGACCGATCAAGTACCGAACGTACGGCACCTCCGAGTTCAGCACACGTTCAGCCTGATGATGTCCCTCGAACTTCGATCTAGCCGAGTGTTGAGGGAGAGTTTCATCAGCATGATGGCGTGGTGACGATGATGATGTTCTACCGACGCAGGGCTTCGCCTAAGCACCGCTACAGTATTATCAAGGTGGACTATGGTGGAGGGGGGCACCGCACACGGCTAAAAGATCAAATCAATTGTTGTGTCTTTGGGGTGCCCCCTGCCCCTGTACATAAAGGAGCAAAGGGGGGAGGTGCGGCCGGCCAGGGAGGAGGCGCAGCAGGAGGAGTTCTACTCCCACCGGGAGTAGGACTCCCTCCCTTCCTTGTTGGATTAGGAGAAGGGGGGAAAGAGGAGGGAGAGAGGAAGGAAAGGGGGGCGCCGCCCCCCTTTCCTTGTCCTATTCGGACTAGGGGGAGGGGCGCACGGCCCTGCCCTGCCCGCCTCTCCTCTTCTCCACAAAGGCCCACTATGGCCCATTAAGTCCCCGGGGGGTTCCGGTAACCCCTCGGTACTCCGGTAAAATCCCGATTTCACCCGGAACACTTCCGATATCCAAATATAGGATTCCAATATATCAATCTTCATGTCTCGACCATTTCGAGACTCCTCGTCATGTCCATGATCACATCCGGGACTCCGAACAACCTTCGGTACATCAAAACTCATAAACTCATAATATAACCATCATCGAAACTTTAAGCGTGCGGACCCTACGGGTTCGAGAACTATGTAGACATGACCGAGACACGTCTCCGGGAAATAACCAATAGCGGAACCTGGATGCTCATATTGGCTCCCACATATTCTACGAAGATCTTTATCGGTCAGACCGCATAACAATAGACGTTGTTCCCTTTGTCATCGGTATGTTACTTGCCCGAGATTTGATCGTCGGTATCTCAATACCTAGTTTAATCTCGTTACCGGCAAGTCTCTTTACTCGTTCCGTAATACATCATCCCGCAACTAACTCATTAGTTGCAATGCTTGCAAGGCTTAAGTGATGTGCATTACTGAGTGGGCCCAGAGATACCTCTCCGACAATCGGAGTGACAAATCCTAATCTCGAAATACGCCAACCCAACAAGTACCTTCGGAGACACCTGTAGAGCACCTTTATAATCACCCAGTTACGTTGTGACGTTTGGTAGCACACAAAGTGTTCCTCCGGTAAACGGGAGTTGCATAATCTCATAGTCATAGGAACATGTATAAGTCATGAAGAAAGCAATAGCAACATACTAAACGATCAAGTGCTAAGCTAACGGAATGGGTCAAGTCAATCACATCATTCTCTAATGATGTGATCCTGTTAATCAAATGACAACTCATGTCTATGGCTAGGAAACTTAACCATCTTTGATTCCATGAGCTAGTCAAATAGAGGCATACTAGTGACACTCTGTTTGTCTATGTATTCACACATGTACTAAGTTTCCGGTTAATACAATTCTAGCATGAATAATAAACATTTATCATGATATAAGGAAATAAATAATAACTTTATTATTGCCTCTAGGGCATATTTCCTTCAGTCTCCCACTTGCACTAGAGTCAATAATCTAGTTCACATCGCCATGTGATTTAACACCAATAGTTCACATCACCATGTGATTAACACCCATAGTTCACATCGTCATGTGACCAACACCCAAAGGGTTTACTAGAGTCAATAATCTAGTTCACATCGCTATGTGATTAACACCCAAAGAGTACTAAGGTGTGATCATGTTTTGCTTGTGAGAGAAGTTTAGTCAACGGGTCTGCCACTTTCAGATCCGTATGTATTTTGCAAATTTCTATGTCAACAATGCTCTGCACGGAGCTACTCTAGCTAGTTGCTCCCACTTTCAATATGTATCCAGATTGAGACTTAGAGTCATCTGGATCAGTGTCAAAACTTGCATCGACGTAACCCTTTACGACGAACCTTTTGTCACCTCCATAATCGAGAAACATATCCTTATTCCACTAAGGATAATTTTGACCGCTGTCCAGTGATCTACTCCTAGATCACTATTGTACTCCCTTGCTAAACTAAGTGTAGGGTATACAATAGATCTGGTACACAGCATGGCATACTTTATAGAACCTATGGCTGAGGCGTAGGGAATGACTTTCATTCTCTTTCTATCTTCTGCCGTGGTCGGGCTATGAGTCTTACTCAATTTCACATTGAAAAAAAAACTTATCAAGCGTCTTGATCTATCTCTATAGATCTTGGTGCTCAATATATAAGCAGCTTCACCGAGGTCTTTCTTTGAAAAACTCCTTTGAAACACTCCTTTATGCTTTGCAGAATAATTCTACATTATTTTCGATCAACAATATGTCATTCACATATACTTATCAGAAATGTTGTGGTGCTCCCACTCACTTTCTTGTAAATACAGGCTTCACCGCAAGTCTGTATAAAACTATATGCTTTGATCAACTTATCAAAGCATATATTCCAACTCCGAGATGCTTGCACCAGTCCATAGATGGATCGCTGGAGCTTGCATATTTTGTTAGCTCCCTTTGGATCGACAAAACCTTCCGGCTGCATCATATACAACTCTTCTTCCAGAAATCCATTCAGGAATGCAGTTTTGACATCCATTTGCCAAATTTCATAATCATAAAATGCGGCAATTGCTAACTGGATTCAAACAGACTTAAGCATCGCTACGGGTGAGAAAGTCTCATCGTAGTCAATCCCTTGAACTTGTCGAAAACCTTTCGCAAAAATTCGAGCTTTATAGACAGTAACATTACCGTCAGCGTCAGTCTTCTTCTTGAAGACCCATTTATTATCAATGCTTGCTGATCATCGGGCAAGTCAACCAAAGTCCACACTTTGTTCTCATACATGGATCCCATCTCAGATTTCATGGCCTCAAGCCATTTTGCGGAATCTGGGCTCACCATCGCTTCTTCATAGTTCGTAGGTTCGTCATGGTCAAGTAACATAACCTCCAGAACAGGATTACCGTACCACTCTGGTGCGGATCTTACTCTGGTTGACCTACGAGGTTCAGTAACAACTTGATCTAAAGTTTCATGATCATCATCATTAACTTCCTCACTAATTGGTGTAGGCGTCACAGGAACCGGTTTCTGTGATGAACTACTTTCCAATAAGGGAGCAGGTACAGTTACCTCATCAAGTTCTACTTTCCTCCCACTCACTTCTTTCGAGAGAAACTCCTTCTCTAGAAAGGATCCATTCTTAGCAACGAATGTCTTGCCTTCGGATCTGTGATAGAAGGTGTACCCAACAGTCTCCTTTGGGTATCCTATGAAGATACATTCCTCCGATTTGGGTTCGAGCTTATCAGGTTGAAGTTTTTTCACATAAGCATCGCAGCCCCAAACTTTAAGAAACGACAACTTTGGTTTCTTGCCAAACCACAGTTCATAAGGCGTCATCTCAACGGATTTTGACGGTGTCCTATTTAACGTGAATGCGGCCGTCTGTAAAGCATAACCCCAAAATGATAGCGGTAAATCAGTAAGAGACATAATAGATCGCACCATATCTAGTAAAGTACGATTACGATGTTCGGACACACCATTACGTTGTGGTGTTCCGGGTGGCGTGACTTGCGAAACTATTCCGCATTGATTCAAATGAAGGCCAAACTCGTAACTCAAATATTCTCCTCCACGATCAGATCGTAGAAACTTTATTTTCTTGTTACGATGATTTTCAACTTCACTCTGAAATTCTTTGAACTTTTCAAATGTTTCAGACTTATGTTTCATTAAGTAGATATGCCCATATCTGCTTAAATCATCTGTGAAGATGAGAAAATAACGATACCTGCCGCGAGCCTCAACATTCATCGGACCACATACATCTATATGTATGATTTCCAACAAATCTGTTGCTCGCTCCATAGTTTCGGAGAACGGAGTCTTAGTCATCTTGCCCATGAGGCATGGTTCGCAAGCATCAAGTGATTCATAATCAAGTGATTCCAAAAACCCATCAGCATGGAGTTTCTTCATGCGCTTTACACCAATATGACCTAAACGGCAGTGCCACAATAAGTTGCACTATCATTATTAACTTTGCATCTTTTGGCTTCAATATTATGAATATGTGTATCACTACGATCGAGATCCAACAAACCATTTTCATTGGGTGTATGACCATAAAAGGTTTTATTCATGTAAACAGAACAACAATTATTCTCTAACTTAAATGAATAACCGAATTGCAATAAACATGATCAAATCATATTCATGCTCAACACAAACACCAAATAACACTTATTTAGGTTCAACACTAATCCCGAAAGTATAGGGAGTGTGCGATGATGATCATATCAATCTTGGAACCACTTCCAATACACATCGTCACTTCATCCTTTACTAGTTTCTGTTCATCATGCAACTCCCGTTTTGAGTTACTACTCTTTAGCAACTGAACCAGTATCAAGTACCGAGGGGTTGCTATAAACACTAGTAAAGTATACATCAATAACATGTATATCAAATATACTTTTGTTCACTTTGCCATCCTTCTTATCCGCCAATTATTTGGGGTAGTTCCGCTTCCAGTGACCAGTCCCTTTGCAGTAGATGCACTTAGTCTCAGGCTTAGGTCCAGACTTGGGCTTCTTCACTCGAGCAGCAATTTGCTTGTCGTTCTTCTTGAAGTTCCCCTTCTTCCCTTTGCCCCTTTTCTTGAAACTAGTGGTCTTGTTAATCATCAACACTTGATGCTCTTTCTTGATTTCTACCTTCATCGATTTCATCATCATGAAAAGCTCGGGAATCGTTTTCGTCATCCCTTGCATACTATAGTTCATCACGAAGTTCTACTAACTTGGTGATGGTGACTAGAGAATTCTGTCAATCACTATTTTATCTAGAAGATTAACTCCCACTTGATTCAAGCGATTGTAGTACACAGACAATCTGAGCACATGCTCACTGCTTGAGCTATTCTTCTCCATCTTTTAGCTATAGAACTTGTTGGAGACTTCATATCTCTCAACTCGGGTGTTTGCTTGAAATATTAACTTCAACTCCTGGAACATCTCATATGGTCCATGACGTTCAAAACGTCTTCGAAGTCCCGATTCTAAGCCGTTAAGCATGGTGCACTAAACTATCAAGTAGTCATCATATTGAGCTAGCCAAACGTTCATAACATCTGCGTCTGCTCCTGCAATAGGTCTGTCACCTAGCGGTGCATCAAGAACATAATTCTTCTATGCAGCAATGAGGATAATCCTCAGATCACGGATCCAATCCGCATCATTGCTACTAACATTTTTCAACTTAGTTTTCTCTAGGACATATCAGAAAAAAAACAGGGGAGCTAAACACGAGCTATTGATCTACAACATAGATATGCTAATACTAACAGGACTAAGTTCATGATAAATTTAAGTTCAATTAATCATATTACTTAAGAACTTCCACTTAGATAGACATCCCTCTAATCATCTAAGTGATCACGTGATCCAAATCAACTAAACCATAACCGATCATCACGTGAAATGGAGTAGTTTTCAATGGTGAACATCACTATGTTGATCATATCTACTATATCATTCATGCTCAACCTTTCGGTCTCTAGTGTTCCGAGGCCATATCTGCATATGCTAGGCTCGTCAAGTTTAACCCGAGTATTCTGCGTGTGCAAAACCGGCTTGCACCCGTTGTAGATGAACATAGAGCTTATCACACCCGATCATCACGTGGTGTCTCGGCACGACGAACTTTGGCAATGGTGCATACTCAGGGAGAACACTTTTATCTTGAAATTTAGTGAGAGATCATCTTATAAAGCTACCGCCGAACTAAGCAAAATAAGATGTATAAAAGAAAAACATCACATGCAATCAAAATATGTGACATGATATGGCCATCATCATCTTGTGCCTTTGATCTCCATCTCCAAAGCATCGTCATGATCTCCATTGTCACTGGCATGACACCATGATCTCCATGATCTTGATCTATATCAATGTGTCGTCACATGGTCGTCTCGCCAACTATTGCTCTTGCAACTATTGCTATCGCATAGCGATAAAGTAAAGCAATTATTTGGCACTTGCATCTTATGCAATAAAGAGACAACCATAAGGCTTCTGCCAGTTGCCGATAACTTCAACAAAACATGATCATCTCATACAACAACTTATATCTCATCACGTCTTGACCATATCACATCACAACATGCCCTGCAAAAACAAGTTAGACGTCCTCTACTTTGTTGTTGCAAGTTTTACATGGCTGCTATGGGCTGAGCAAGAACCGTTCTTAGCTACGCATCAAAACCACAACGATAGTTCGTCAAGTTAGTGCTGTTTTAACCTTCTCAAGGACCGGGCGTAGACACACTCGGTTCAACTAAAGTTGGAGAAACTGACACCCGCCAGCCACCTGTGTGCAAAGCACGTCGGTAGAACCAGTCTCGCGTAAGCGTACGCGTAATGTCGGTCCGGGCCGCTTCATCCAACAATACCGCCGAACCAAAGTATGACATACTGGTAAGCAGTATGACTTATATCGCCCACAACTCACTTGTGTTCTACTCGTGCATATAACATCAACGCATAAAACCAGGCTCAGATGCCACTGTTGGGGAACGTAGTAATTTCAAAAAAATTCCTACACACACGCAAGATCATGGTGATGCATAGCAACGAGAGGGGAGAGTGTTGTCCACATACCCTCGTAGACCGAAAGCGGAAGCATTAGCACAACACGGTTGATGTAGTCGTACGTCTTCACGATCCGACCGATCAAGTACCGAACGTACGACACCTCCGAGTTCCGCACACGTTCAGCCCGATGGCGTCCCTCGAACTCCGATCCAGCCGAGTGTTGAGGGAGAGTTTCGTCAGCACGACGGCGTGGTGACGATGATGATGTTCTACCGACGCAGGCTTCACCTAAGCACCGCTACAGTATTATCAAGGTGGACTATGGTGGAGGGGGGAACCGCACACGGCTAAAAGATCAAATCAATTGTTGTGTCTTTGGGGTGCCCCTGCCCCCGTATATAAAGGAGCAAAGGGGGAGGTGCGGCCGGCCAGGGAGGAGGCGCGCCAGGAGGAGTCCTACTCCCACTGGGAGTAGGACTCCCTCCCTTCCTTGTTGGATTAGGAGAAGGGGGGAAAGAGGAGGGAGAGAGGAAGGAAGGGGGGGCGCCGCCCCCTCTCCTTGTCCTATTCGGACTAGGGGGGGAGGGGCGCGCGGCCCTGCCATGGCCGCCTCTCCTCTTCTCCACAAAGGCCCACTATGGCCCATTAAGTCCCCGGGGGGTTCCGGTAACCCCTCGGTACTCCGGTAAAATCCCGATTTCACCCGGAACACTTCCGATATCCAAATATAGGGTTCCAATATATCAATCTTCATGTCTCGACCATTTCGAGACTCCTCGTCATGTCCATGATCACATCCGGGACTCCGGACAACCTTCGGTACATCAAAACACATAAACTCATAATATAACCGTCATCGAAACTTTAAGCGCGCGGACCCTACAGGTTCGAGAACTATGTAGACATGACCGAGACACGTCTCTGGTCAATTACCAATAGCGGAACTTGGATGCACATATTGGCTCCCACATATTCTTCGAAGATCTTTATCGGTCAGACCGCATAACAACATACGTTGTTCCCTTTGTCATCGGTATGTTACTTACCCGAGATTCGATCGTCGGTATCTGAATTCCTAGTTTAATCTCGTTGCCGGCAAGTCTCTTTACTCGTTCCGTAATACACCATCCCGCAACTAACTCATTAGTTGCAATGCTTGCAAGGCTTAAGTGATGTGCATTACTGAGTGGGACCAGAGATACCTCTCCGACAATCGGAGTGACAAATCCTAATATCGATATACGCCAACCCAACAAGTACCTTCGGAGACACCTGTAGAGCACCTTTATAATCACCCAGTTACGTTGTGACATTTGGTAGCACACAAAGTGTTCCTCCGGTAAACGGGAGTTGCATAATCTCATAGTCATAGGAACATGTATAAGTCATGAAGAAAGCAATAGCAACATACTAAACGATCAAGTGCTAAGCTAACGGAATGGGTCAAGTCAATCACATCATTCTCTAATGATGTGATCCCATTAATCAAATGACAACTCATGTCTATGGCTAGGAAACTTAACCATCTTTGATTCAACGAGCTAGTCAAATAGAGGCATACTAGTGACACTCTGTTTGTCTATGTATTCACACATGTACTAAGTTTCCGGTTAATACAATTCTAGCATGAATAATAAACACTTATCATGATATAAGGAAATAAATAATAACTTTATTGTTGCCTCTAGGGCATATTTCCTTCTGCAACTGGCAGGGGCCTTATGGTTGTTGCTTTATTGTATGAAATGCAAACACCATGTAATTGCTTTACTCTATCACTATGCGTTAGCGATAGTTGTAGAAGCAATAGTTGGCGAGACGACCACGACGCTAAGATGGAGATCAAGGTGTCAAGCCGGTGACGATGGAGATCATGACGGTGCTTTGCAGATGGAGATCAAAGGCACAAGGTGATGATGTTCATATCATGTCACATATTTTGATTGCATGTGATGTTTATCTTTTATGCATCTTATTTTGCTTAGTACGAGTAGTATTATAAGATGATCCCTTAACTAAAATTTCAAGGTATAAGTGTTCTCCCTGAGTATGCACCGTTGCGATAGTTCTTCGTGGTGAGACACCACATGATGATTGGGTGCGATAGGCTCTACGTTCACATACAACAGGTGCAAGACAGTTTTGCAGACGCGGAATACTCAGGTTAACCTTGACGAGCCTAGAATGTATAGACATGGCCTCGGAACACTGGAGACCGAAAGGTCGAATGTGAATCATATAGTAGATATGATCAACATAGAGATGTTCACCATTGATGATACTCCATCTCACGTGATGATCGGACATGGTTTAGTTGATTTGGATCACGTTACACTTAGATGACTTGAGGGATGTCAGTTTAAGTGGGAGTTCTTAACTAATTTGATTAATTGAACTTTAATTTATGATGAACTTAGTCCTGATAGTATTTGAAAATTATGTTGTAGATCAATAGGTCGCGTTATAGCTCCCTGTCTCTTTTGATATGTTCCTAGAGAAAACTAAGTTGAAAGATGATAGTAGCAATGATGCGGACTGGGTCCGTGATCTGAGGATTATCCTCATTCTGCACAGAAGAATTATTTCCTTGATGCACCACTAGGTGACAAACCTATTGCAGGAGCAGATGCAGACGTTATGAACGTTTGGCAAGCTCGATATGATGACTACTTGATAGTTTAGTGCACCATGCTTTACGGCTTAGAACTGGGACTTCAAAAACATTTTGAATGCCACGGAGCATATAAGATGTTCCAATAGCTGAAATTGGTATTTCAGACTCATGCCCGTGTCGAGAGGTATGAGACCTCTGACAAGTACTTTGCCTACAAGATGGAGGACAATAGCTCAGCAAGTGAGCATGTGCTCAGAATGTCTGGTACAATTGCTTGAATCAAGTGGGAGTTAATCTTCCAGATAAGATAGTGATTGACAGAGTTCTCTAGTCACTAACACCAAGTTACTAGAACTTCATGATGAACTATAATATGCAAGGGATGACGAAAACGATTCCTGAGCTCATCGCGATGCCGAAACCGGCGAAGGTAGAAATCAAGAAAGAGCATCAAGTGTTGATGGTTGGCAAGACCACTAGTTTCAAGTAAAAGGGCAAGGAAAAGAAAAGGGAACTTCAAGAAGAATGCAAGCAAGTTTCCACTCCCATGAAGAAGCCCAAAGCTGGACCCAAGCCTGAAACTGAGTGCTTATACTGCAAAGGAAATGGTCACTGAAAGTGGAACTGCCCCAAATGTTTGGCGGATAAGAAGGATGGCAAAGTGAACAAAGGTATATTTGATATACAGATTATTCTGTACCTTAGTAATGTTCGTAGTAACCCCTGGGTATTTGATACTAGTTCAGTTGCTAAGAATAGTAACTCGAAACAAGAGTTACAGAATGAACAGAGACTAGTTAAGGGCGAGGTGACGATGTGTGTTGGAAGTGATTCCGAGGTTGATAAGATCACCATCGCACACTCCCTCTACCTTCGGGATTAGTGTAGAACCTAAATAAATGTTATTTGGTGTTTGTGTTGAGCATGAATATGATTGGATCATGTTTATTGCAATATGGTTATTCATTTAAGTCAGAGAATAATTGTTGTTCTGTTTACATGAATTAAACCTTCTATGGTCATACACCCAATATAAATGGTTTATTGAATTTCGATCGTAGTGATACACATATTCATAATATTTATGCCAAAAGATGCAAAGTTGATAATGATAGTGCAACATATTTGTGGCACTGCCGTTTAGGTCATATTGGTGTAAAGCGCATGAAGAAACTCCATGCGGATGGAATTTTGGAATCACTTCATTATCAATCATTTGATGCTTGCAAACCATGCCCCATGGGCAAGATGACTAAGACTCCGTTCTCCGGAACAATGGAGCGAGCCACTGACTTATTGGAAATAACACATACCGATGTATGCGGTCCGATGAGTGTTGAGGCTCACGGCGGGTATCATTATTTTTTGACCTTGACAGATGATTTGAGCAGATATGGGTATATCTACTTGATGAAACACAAGTCTGAAACATTTGAAAAGTTCAAAGAATTTCAGAGTGAAGTGGAGAATCATCGTAACATGAAAATAAAGTTTCTACGATCTGATCGCGGAGGCGAATATTTGAGTTACGAGTTTGGCCTTCATTTAAAACAATGTGGAATAGTTTCACAACTCATGCCACCTGGAACAGCACGGCGCAATGGTGTGTCCGAACGTCGTAACCGCACTTTATTAGATATGGTGCGATATATGATGTCCCTTACTGATTTACCACTATCGTTTTGGGGTTATGCATTAGAGACAGCCGCCTTCATGTTAAATAGGGCACCATTTAAATCCGTTGAGACGACACTGTATGAACTATGGTTTAGCAAGAAACCTAAGCTATCGTTTCTTAAAATTTGGGTTGCGACACTTATGTCAAAAGGCTTCAGCCTGATAAGCTCGAACCCAAATCGGAGAAGTGCGTCTTCATAGGATACCCAAAAAAAACTGTTGGGTACACCTTCTATCACAGATCCGAAGGGAAGATCTTTGTTGCTAAGAATGGATCCTTTCTAGAGAAGGAGTTTCTCTTGAAAGAAGTGAGTGGGAGGAAAGTAGAACTTGATGAGGTAATTGTACCTTCTCTCGAATTGGAAAGTAGCACAACAGTGAAATCCGTTCCCGTGATGCCTACACCAACTAGAGAGGAAGCTAATGATGATGATCATGAAACTTTGGATCAAGTTACTACTGGACCTCGTAGGTAGAACAGAGCACGTTCCGCACCAGAGTGGTACGGTAATCCTGTCTTGGAAGTCATGTTATTAGACCATGGCAAACCTATGAACTATGAGGAAGCGATGATGAGCCTAGATTCCGTAAAATAGCTTGAGGCCATGAAATCTGAGATAGGATCCATGTATGAGAACAAAGTATGGACTTTGGTTTACTTGCCCGATGATCGGCAAGCCATAGAGAATAAATGGATCTTCAAGAAGAAGACTAACGTTGATGGTAATGTTACTGTCTACAAAGCTCGACTTGTTGCGAAAGGTTTTCGACAAGTTCAAGGAGTTGACTACGATGAGACTTTCTCGCCTGTAGCTTAAGTCCGTCCGAATCATGTTAGCAATTGCCACATTATGAAATCTGGCAAATGGATGTCAAAACTGCATTCCTTAATGGATATCTCAATGAAGAGTTGTATATGATGCAACCAGAAGGTTTTGTCAATCCTAAAGGTGCTAACAAAGTGTGCAAGCTCCAGCAATCCTTCTATGGACTGGTACAAGCATCTCAGAGTTGGAATATACGCTTTGATGAGGTGATTAAAGCATATGGTTTTATGCAGACTTATGGTGAAGATTGTATTTACAAGAAAGTGACTGCAAGCTCTATAGTGTAAGACGTAGGTTTTGGGGGAACTGGCTCAACCCTCAAAGGGGTGGCCTATCACATATATATAATGATGACATACAAGTCCAATACCAATAAGGTATGGTTTACACAGTAGGGCTACAATACGAAGTCTAACACCCTCCCTCAATCTCAACTCACTCCTGAAGTATCTAGGAGGTTGAGATTGCGCCTACAGACCTCAAACATGGGAGAAGGTAGAGGCTTGGTGAAGATGTCTGCAAGTTGATCTTTTGAAGAGATAAACCTGACTTGTAGTAGCTTCTGTGCAACACGTCCCCTCACAAAATGATAGTCAATCTCAATGTGTTTAGTCCGTGCATGGAACACCGGGTTTGATGACAGAAACGTAGCACCGATGTTGTCACACCAAAGGAGCGAAGGATGTGGCTGAGCAATTCCTAGCTCTCGAAGTAGGGACTCAATCCATATAAGTTCGGCAGTCGCATTGGCAACCGACTTGTACTCGGCTTCTGTGCTGCTGCGGGAAACAGTGGCTTGCTTGCGTGCACTCCAGGCGATCAGATTAGGACCCAAGAACACAACATGTCCCCCCGTGGATCGCCTGTCATCTGGACACCCAGCCCAATCAGCATCAGAGAATGCAGAAAGAACTCCGGAGGAACTGGGGCGCAGGTGAAGACCAAAGGAGACAGTGAGACACACATAACGCAGTATGCGCTTCACAGTAGACCAGTGTACATCAGTAGGAGCATGAAGATACTGGCACACCTTGTTAACCGCAAAGGAGAGATCAGGACGCGTGATCGTCAGATACTGCAGGCCACCAACAATACTCCTGTACTCAGTAGCATCCTCAGGAGAGAGAAGAGCACCATCAGCAGTAGAAAGACTGTCAGTGGAGGACATGGGCGTAGGCGATGGCTTGCACTTGAGCATACCAGCACGGCGCAAGAGATCAAGAGAGTACTTCTTCTGGGTGAGAGCCAAACTGCCACGAGACTGATGAGCGACCTCAATACCCAGGAAGAAAAGAAGCTGTCCCAAATCCTTAACTACAAAATCACGACCAAGTGCAGTCACAAGAGCATCAGCAGCCGTCGGAGATGAGCTCGCCAGGACAATATCATCCACATACACAAGGAGGTACATGGTCACACTCGGTCGCTGAAACAAGAACAGTGAAGTATCAGCCGTCAAAGGAATGAACCCATGAGTGCGTAGAGCTGAAGCCAGGCGAGCATGCCAGGCACGGGGAGCCTGCTTCAGTCCATATATGGCCTTCGTCAGATGACAGAGGTGATGAGGCTGAGTGTGATCAACAAATCCAGGTGGCTGCTGCATGTAAACCTCTTCTTCAAGCAATCCATGAAGAAAAGCGTTCTGCACATCAAGCTGGCGGAGAGACCATCCACGAGAAACTACCAGAGACAGAAGAAGTCGAATAGTCGTAGGCTTGACAACCGGGCTGAATGTATCCTCATAGTCCAGGCCCTGACGCTGTTTAAAACCCTTAGCCACGAGGCGCGCTTTGTAGTGCTCAATGGAACCATCTGCATGTTTCTTCACCTTGAACACCCACTTCGAATCAATGATGTTGACGCGAGACGGAGGGGGAACAAGTGTCCAGGTCTTATTCTTCATAAGAGCATGATATTCTTGTTCCATGGCTGTCCGCCAGTGTGGAATACTGCGTGGTTCGGCGGTTGGATCATCCACAGCATGAGCCAGTCAAGCAGCAAGATAGGTGACCGTGCCATCGGTGCGCTCCTTGGGACGAACAATGCCACTGCGGCTGCAAGTGTGTGGACGCCGCGGAGGAGCGAACACCGGGGCCGGCGGGATGTCCGGAGCAGGTGAAGCCGATCCAGGGGACTCCGGCGAAGAAGGACCGGGTGACGGCGGGCCGGGCGACGGCGGGCCAGGCGATGTAGGCCCCAGTGGCGTGTGAGCCGCTGTAGACCCGGGTGAAGTAGGCAGCAGGGACGCCCGCGTGGATGGCGGTGGCGATGATGGAGGGGAGTCCGAGCAAGGAGGCGGCAACGGAGACTGCTCAGAGGAGGCCGTCGCGGGCTCTGGCCCGGTCGTAGTAGCCAGCATGGGCTCCAGCCCAGGCGCGGTTGGAGACGGGGCACCCGGTGCGGGATCGAGGTCGGGAGGCGGTGCATGCACCGGCCTATCGACATGCACCACAGGCGACGGAGCGGGTCCGTCAGGGAGGAGTTCAGGCGAGCTCCACGTCCAATTCCTGCATCACGATTAGGTAACAACACAGAAGAATATGCAACATCTTCAAATTGGCCAGGCATAAGAGGAGATGGATGCATAGATGGTGCTGTGGTGGATGACTGAGGCATGGCAGAAAAGGGGAAGACGGTCTCATCAAAAACAGCATCCCGAGATATGTAGACTCGATTGGTTGGGACATGGAGACACTTGTAGCCTTTATGGAGAGAACCATACCCTAAGAACACACACTTTTTGGAGCGAAACTCAAGTTTGCGACCATTATAAGGACGAAGATGAGGCCGGCAGGCACACCCGAACACCTTAAAAAAGGTATAGTCAGGAGTTTCACCTAAGAGAAGCTCAATAGGAGTTTTCATATTAAGAACACGCGTAGGTAATCTGTTAATGAGAAAACACGCGGTGGCAAAAGCATCACTCCAAAAACGAAAGGGTACAGAAGCATGAGCAAGAAGTGTGAGGCCGGTCTCAACTATATAGCGATGTTTGCGCTCAACAGTGCCATTCTGCTGATGTGTATGCGGGCATGATAAACGATGAGAGATCCCAAGCTTATTAAAGAAAGTGTTGAGGTTGCGATATTCGCCCCCCCCCATTTTGACTGAACATGGCTAATTTTATGCTTGAGTAGACGTTCAACATGCAATTGAAACTGTATGAATATATCAAACACATCAGATTTGCGCTTAAGAAGATAAAGCCACGTGAAGTGACTATAGGCATCAACAAAACTGACATAATAGTTGTGACCACTAACAGATGTTTGTGCTGGACCCCACACATCAGAAAACACAATTTCAAGAGGGTTCTTTACTTCTCTACTAGATGAAACAAAAGGTAGCTGATGACTCTTGCCTTGTTGACAGGCATCACACATGGACATCTCTTTATTGCTAGACACTAATGGCAGGTCATGACGGTGGATTATGTGGCGAACGATGGGTGTGGCGGGGTGACCAAAGCGAGAGTGCCACTGGGAAGGCGACACACGAACACCGCTGAAGACGCACAAAGCGGATGGATCCTCCAAACGGTACAAGCCTTGGCTCAACCGGCCACTAAGCAGAACGTCCCGAGTTGCTCGATCCTTAACAAAAAGATTAAAAGGGTGAAATTCACATAGGACATGATTATCAAGGGTGAGCTTAGGGACAGATAAAAGATTACAAGTCACCGAGGGTACCCGTAAAACATTACAAAGATGAAGCTGCCTAGAGGGATGACTAGTTAAAAGAGATGCTTGGCCAATGTAAGAGATGGGATACCTACACCATTGGCGGTGTGAACCTGATCGTGCCCGTAGTAGGACTGGTAGGTGGAGAGTTTGTTGAGCTCGTTCGTCATGTGATCCGTGGCGCCAGTGTCCATATACCAAGTTGGATCAATGGGGTAAGATGGTGTGTATCCTTGCTCGACGCGCGGGTCCTTTCCCTTGGCAGCGATGTGGGCAGCTGGCGTGGCCGCGATGTGGGCAGGCGGGGCGGCGACAGGGGGGCCAAAGTCTGCCATGGCAAACTGGCGCTCGTTGCCCTTGCCGTCATTACCGATGCCAATAAAGCTCCTCTGAAAGCGGCGGTGACACTTGGAGGCAACGTGGCGTTCACGACCACACAGCTGGCACACCACCCGAGTGTTAGGCCCCCCACCCATGGTCGATGCAGGGGGCGGGGCGGGCTTGCCGGATGACGGGGCAGGGGGGCGCTGGCTGCGAGAAGCCCAGAAGGCCGCCGGCTGGGCGGTGATGTTGGTGGAGGCGCGACAAGCCTCGACGCGTTGCTCGGTGAAGAGGAGACGTGAGTAGAGCTCGTGAGGAGGCATCGCTGGCTTGGCGTTGTGAACGGCCTCAACGAGATTGTCGTACTTGGCGTCGAGGCCTTTGATGATGAAGCCGGCGAACTCCTCATCACTAAGCGGCCGACCAATAGAGGTGAGCGTGTCCGCCAGCACCTTCATCTTGTTGAAGTAGGTCGTGGCGGAGGAGTCCAGCTTCTTGATGTCGGCGAGCTCACTACGAAGGGCCATCGAGCGGGAGGTAGAAACGTGAGCAAAGGCGTGCTCAAGGGTCATCCAGGCGTCCATGGAGGTGGCAGCGAAGAGACAGAGGCCAGCAACCCCATCGCCTAGGGATCCCTGGATGGCAGAGAGTATCGCCTGGTCCTGCTGTACCCACATACGGTGTTCCGGGTTGATGGCCGGGCCGTGGACGGTAGGGATGACCTGCGGAGGACACGGTAGCAGCGGTAGAACCTTGGCGTGCCAGAACAAGTAGTTTTGCGGCATGAGTCTGATGGCGATCAAGTTGTCAAAGTGGAACGGCCCGGCGGGCGTGATGACGCCAGCAGCAGGGGCGGCGGTCGGCGGAGCCGCGGCAGGAACCACAGCTGCGACCGATGCCGCGGGTGGCGGTGTGGGGACGATCGGGATCACGGCCGCGGGTGGTGCCATGAGCGAGGCCGCAGGTGGCTCCACGGGCAGCGTCTCCCCCGAGGTCGCCGGGATGACGGCGAGTGTCGAGGAGGATCCAGAGGAGGCCATCGCGGGCGGCGACGGTGGGATCGGCGCTGAAAACAGGGAGCCGACGGCGGTGGTGCCGAAGAACTGAGGCACTGATGGAGCCAGGGGCGAGGTGGGAGGTTGAGGAGGGCGGCAAGCCACGCGGGGATAGACCCGGAGATGGCGGCGCCCGAAGCGGAAGCGGTCATGGCGTCGACGGCGGTAGCCCTAGGGTTTAGGGTTTTGGTGCAGCGGCGACGGCGACGGGTGGGGTGGAGGTGGAGGACCTAGGTTAGACTTGATACCATGCAAGACGTAGGTTTTGGGGGAACTGGCTCAACCCTCAAAGGGGTGGCCTATCACATATATATAATGATGACATATAAGTCCAATACCAATAAGGTATGGTTTACACAGTAGGGCTACAATACGAAGTCTAACATATAGCATTTCTGATATTATATGTGGATGACATATTGCTGATTGGAAATGATATAGAATTTCTGGATAGCATAAAAGGATGATTGAATAAGAAGTTTTCAATGAAAAAACCTCGGTGAAGCTGCTTACATATTGGGCATCAAGATCTATAGTGATAGATCAAGACGCTTGGTAAGATTTTTTCAATGAGTACATACCTTGACAAGATTTTGAAGTAGTTCAAAATGGAATAGTCCAAAAGGGGGTTCTTGCCTATGTTGCAAGGTGTGAAGTTGAGTAAGACTCAAAAACCCGACCACGACAGAAAATAGGAAGAGAATGAAAGTCATTCCCTATGCCTCAGCCATAGGTTCATTAAAGTATGCTATGTTGTATACCAGACCTATTTTGTACCTTGCCATGAGTTTGGCAAGGGGGTACAATAGTGATCCAGGAGTGGATCACTAGACAGCGGTCAAAGTTATCCTTAGAGGACTAAGGAAATATTTCTCGGTTATGGAGGTGATAAAGAGTCGTCGTAAAGAGTTACATCGATACAAGCTTTGACACTAATCCAGATGACTCTGAGTCTCGATCTAGATTCGTATTGAAAGTGGGAGCAATTAGCTAGTGTAGCTCCATGCAACATTGTAGACATAGAAATTTGCAAAATACATACAGATCTAAATGTGTCAGACCCGTTGACTAAACTTCTCTCACAAGCAAAACATGATCACACCTTAGTACTCTTTTGGTGTTAATCACATAGCGATGTGAACTAGATTATTGACTCTAGTAAACCCTTTGGGTGTTGGTCACATGGCTATGTGAACTATGGGTGTTAATCACATAAAGATGTGAACTATTGGTGTTAAATCACATGGCGATGTGAACTAGATTATTGACTCTAGTGCAAGTGGGAGACTGAAGGAAATATGCCCTAGAGGAAATAATAAAGTTGTTATTTTATATTTCCTTATATCATGATAAATGTTTATTATTCGTGTTAGAATTGTATTAACCGGAAACTTGATACATGTGTGGATACATAGACAAAACAACGTGTCCCGAGTAAGCCTCTACTAGACTAGCTCGTTGATCAAAGATGGTTAAGTTTCCTAACCATAGACACAAGTTGTCACATCATTAGGAGAATGATGTGATGGACAAGACCCATCCGTAGCTTAGCATATTGATGATAACCCACAAGTATAGGGGATCACAACAGTTTTCGAGGGTAGAGTATTCAACCCAAATTTATTGATTCTACACAAGGGGAGCCAAAGAATATTCTCAAGTATTAGCAGTTGAGTTGTCAATTCAACCACACCTAAAAGACTTAATATCTGCAGCAAAATATTTAGTAGAAAAGTAGTATGGAAGTAACGGTAACGGTGGCAAAAGTAACCGTAGTAGTTTTTGTAGCAATCGTAACAGTGGCAACGGAAAAGTAACTAAGCAAAGATCAATATGTGAAAAGTGTTGGGGAACGTAGTAATTTCAAAAAAATTCCTACGCACACGCAAGATCATGGTGATGCATAGCAACGAGAGGGGAGAGTGTTGTCTACGTACCCTCCTAGACCGTAAGCGGAAGCGTTATGACAACGGGTTGATGTAGTCGTACGTCTTCACGATCGACCGATCCTAGTATCGAACGTACAACACCTCCGCGATCTGCACACGTTCAGCTCGGTGACGTCCCATGAACTCACGATCCAATAGAGCTTCGAGGGAGAGCTTCGTCAGCACGATGGCGTGATGACGGTGATGATGAAGCTACCGGCGCAGGGCTTCGCCTAAGCACTACGACGATATGACCGAGGTGGATTATGATGGAGGGGGGCACCGCACACGGCTAAGAGATCAATGATCAACTTGTGTGTCTATGGGGTGCCCCCTTCCCCCGTATATAAAGGAGTGGAGGAGGGGGAGGGCCGGCCCTCTACTATGGCGCGCCCTGGGGAGTCCTACTCCCGCCCCCTTTCCAAGTAGTAGGAGTAGGAGAGAAGGAAGGGGAAGAGAGAAGAGAAGGAAGGAGGGGGCGCCGCCCTTTCCCCTAGTCCAATTCGGACTAGGCCTTGGGGGGTGCGTGGCCTGCCCTAGGCTGCCCCTCTTTCTCTCCCCTAAAGCCCAATAAGGCCCATATACTCCCCGGCGAATTCCCGTAACTCTCCGGTACTCCGATAAATACCCGAACCACTCAGAACCTTTCCGATGTCCGAATATAACCTTCCAATATATCGATCTTTACGTATCGAACATTTTGAGACTCCTTGTCATGTCCCTGATCTCATCCGGGACTCCGAATAACCTTCAGTACATCAAAACACATAAACTCATAATACCGATCGTCACCGAACGTTAAGCGTGCGGACCCTACGGGTTCGAGAACTATGTAGACATGACCGAGACTCATCTCCGGTCAATAACCAACAGCGGAACTTGGATGCTCATATTGGCTCCTACATATTCTATGAAGATCTTTATCGGTCAAACCGCATAACAACATACGTTGTTCCCTTTGTCATCGGTATGTTACTTGCCCGAGATTCGATCGTCGGTATTTTAATACCTAGTTCAATCTCGTTACCGGCAAGTCTCTTTACTCGTTCCGTAATGCATCATCCCGCAACTAATTCATTAGTTACATTGCTTGCAAGGCTTATAGTGATGTGCATTACCGAGAGGGCCCAGAGATACCTCTTCGATACTCGGAGTGACAAATCCTAATCTCGATCTATGCCAACCCAACAAACACCTTCGGAGACACCTGTAGAGCATCTTTATAATCACCCAATTATGTTATGACGTTTGATAGCACACAAGGTGTTCCTCCGGTATTCGGGAGTTGCATAATCTCATAGTCATAGGAACATGTATAAGTCATGAAGAAAGCAATAGCAACATACTAAACGATCAAGTGCTAAGCTAACGGAATGGGTCAAGTCAATCACATCATTCTCTAATGATGTGATCCCGTTAATCAAATGACAACTCATGTCTATGGCTAGGAAACTTAACCATCTATGATTCAACGAGCTAGTCAAGTAGAGGCATACTAGTGACACTCTGTTTGTCTATGTATTCACACATGTACTAAGTTTCCGGTTAATACAATTGTAGCATGAATAATAAACATTTAACATGATATAAGGAAATATAAATAACAACTTTATTATTGCCTATAGGGCATATTTTCTTCAGTCTCCCACTTGCACTAGAGTCAATAATCTAGTTCACATCGCCATGTGATTTAACACCAATAGTTCCCATCACCATGTAATTAACACCCATAGTTCACATCGCCATGTGACCAACACTCAAAGGGTTTACTAGAGTCAGTAATCTTAGTTCACATCGCCATGTGAGTAACACCCAAAGAGTACTAAGGTGTGATCATGTTTTGCTTGTGAGAGAAGTTTACTCAACGGGTCTGCCATATTCAGATCTGTATGTATTTTGCAAATTTCTATGTCAACAATGCTCTGCACGGAGCTACTCTAGCTAATTGCTCCCACTTTCAATATGTATCCAGATTAAGACTTAGAGTCATCTGGATCAGTGTCAAAACTTGCATCGACGTAACCCTTTACGACGAACCTTTTATCACCTCCATAATCGAGAAACATATCCTTATTCCACTAAGGATAATTTTGACCGCTGTCCAGTGATCTACTCCTAGATCACTATTGTACTCCCTTGCCAAACTCAGTGTAGGGTATACAATAGATCTGGTACACAGCATGGCATACTTTATAGAACCTCTGGCTGAGGCATAGGGAATGACTTTCATTCTCTTTCTATCTTCTGCCGTGGTCGGGCTTTGAGTATTACTCAATTTCACACCTTGTAACACAGGCAAGAACTCTTTCTTTGACTGTTCCATTTTGAACTACTTCAAAATCTTGTCAAGGTATGTACTCATTGAAAAAACTTATCAAGCATCTTGATCTATCTCTATAGATCTTGATGCTCAATATGTAAGCAGCTTCACCGAGGTCTTTCTTTGAAAAACTCCTTTCAAAAACTCCTTTATGCTTTCCAGAAAATTCTACATTATTTCCGATCAATAATATGTCATTCACATATAGTTATAAGAAATGCTATAGTGCTCCCACTCACTTTCTTGTAAATATAGGCTTCACCGGAAGTCTCTATAAAAACTATATGCTTTGATCAACTCATCAAAGCATATATTCCAACTCCGAGATGCTTGCACCAGTCCATAGATGGATCGCTGGAGCTTGCACATTTTGTTAGCACCTTTAGGATCGACAAAACCTTCTGGTTGCATCATATACAACTCTTCTTTAAGAAATCCATTAAGGAATGTAGTTTTGACATCCATTTGCCAGATTTCATAAAATGTGGCAATTTGCTAACATGATTCAGACAGACTTAAGCATCGCTACGAGTGAGAAAATCTCATCGTAGTCAACAGCTTGAACTTGTCGAAAACCTTTTGCGACAATTCGAGCTTTGTAGATAGTAACACTACTATCAGCGTTTGTCTTCCTCTTTGAAGATCCATTTAATCTCAATGGCTCGCTGATCATCGGGCAAGTCAATCAAAGTCCATACTTTGTTCTCATATGTGGATCCCATCTCATATTTCATGGCCTCAAGCCATTTCGCGGAATCTGGGCTCATCATCGCTTCCTCATGGTTCGTAGGTTCGTCATGGTCAAGTAACATGACTTCCAGAAAGGATTACCGTACCTCTCTGGTGCGGACTATACTCTCGTTGACCTACAAGGTTCGGTAGTAACTTGATCTGAAGTTTTCATGATCATCATCATTAGCTTCCTCACTAATTGGTGTAGGAGTCACAGGAACAGATTTCTGTGATGAACTACTTTCCAATAAGGGAGCAGGTACACTTACCTCATCAAAGTTCTACTTTCCTCCCACTCACTTCTTTCGAGAGAAACTCCTTCTCTAGAAAGGATCCATTCTTAGCAACGAATGTCTTGCCTTCGGATCTGTGATAGAAGGTGTACCCAACTGTCTCCTTTGGGTATCCTATGAAGACACATTTCTCCGATTTGGGTTTGAGCTTATCAGGATGAAAACTTTTTCACATAAGCATCGCAACCCCAAACTTTATGAAATGACAACTTTGGTTTCTTGCCAAACCATAGTTCATATGCTGTCGTCTCAACGGATTTAGATGGTGCCCTATTTAATGTGAATGCAACTGTCTCTAATGCATAACCCCAAAACGATAGTGGTAAATCGGTAAGAGACATCATAGATTGCACCATATCTAATAAAGTACGGTTACGATGTTCGGACACACCATTACGCTGTGGTGTTCCAGGTGGCGTGAGTTGCGAAACTATTCCGCGTTGTTCCAAATGAAGACCAAACTCGTAACTCAAATATTCTCCTCCACAATCAGATCGTAGAAATTTTATTTTCTTGTTACAATGATTTTCCACTTCACTATGAAATTATATGAACTTTTCAAATGTTTCAGACTTATGTTTCATCAAGTAGATACACCCATATCTGCTCAAATCATCTGTGAAGGTCAGAAAATAACGATACCCGCCGCGAGCCTCAACACTCATTGGATCGCATACATCAGTATGTATTATTTCTAATAAGTTAGTTGCTCGCTCCATTGCTCCGGAGAACGGAGTATTAGTCATCTTGCCCATAAGGCATGGTTCGCAAGCATCAAGTGATTCATAATCAAGTGATTCCAAAATCCCATCTGCATGGACTTTCTTCATGCGCTTTATACCAATATGACCTAAACGGCAGCGCCACAAATAAGTTGCACTATCATTACTAACTTTGCATCTTTTGGCTTCAATATTATGAATATGTGTATCACTACGTTCGAGATCCAACAAACCATTTTCATTGGGTGTATGACCATAGAAGGTTTTATTCATGTAAACAGAACAACAATTATTCTCTAACTTAAATGAATAACCGTATTGCAATAAACATGATCAAATCATATTCATGCTCAACACAAACACCAAATAACACTTATTTGGGTTCAGCACTAATCCCGAAAGTATAGGGAGTGTGCGATGATGATCATATCAATCTTGGAACTACTTCCAACACACATCGTCACCTCGCCCTTAACTAGTTTCTGTTCATTCTGCAACTCCCGTTTCGAGTTACTACTCTTAGCAACTGAACCAGTATCAAATGCCGAGGGGTTGCTATAAACACTAGTAAAGTACACATCAATAACATGTATATCCAATATACCTTTGTTCACTTTGCCATCCTTCTTATCCGCCAAGTATCTAGGGCAGTTCCACTTCCAGTGACCATTTCCTTTGTAGTAGAAGCACTCAGTTTCAGGCTTGGGTCTAGCTTTGGGCTTCTTAACGGGAGCAACAACTTGCTTGCCGTTCTTTTTGAAGTTCCCCTTCTTCCCTTTGCCCTTTTCTTGAAACTAGTGGTCTTGTCAACCATCAACACTTGATGCTTTTCTTGATTTCTACCTTCGTCGATTTCAGCATCACGAAGAGCTTGGGAATCGTTTCCGTTATCCCTTGCATATTATAGTTCATCATGAAGTTCTAGTAACTTGGTGATAGTGACTAGAGAACTCTGTCAATCACTATCTTATCTGGAAGATTAACTCCCACTTCAAGTGATTGTAGTACTCAGACATTCTTAGCACATGCTCACTAGCTGAGCTATTCTCCTCCATCTTGTAGGCAAAATACTTGTCAAAGGTCTCATACCTTTCGACATGGGCATGAGTTTGAAATACTAATTTCAAATCTTGGAACATCTCATATGCTCTGTGGCGTTTCAAAAACGTCTTTGAAGCCCCGATTCTAAGCCGTAAAGCATGGTGCACTAAACTATCAAGTAGTCATCATATCGAGCTTGCCAAACGTTCGTAATGTCTGCATTTGCTCCAGCAATCGGTTTGTCACCTAGCGGTGCATCAAGGACATAATTTATTCTGAATGCTGT
Organism: Aegilops tauschii subsp. strangulata; assembly: GCF_002575655.3. NCBI lineage: Eukaryota > Viridiplantae > Streptophyta > Magnoliopsida > Poales > Poaceae > Aegilops > Aegilops tauschii. The sequence continues at coordinate 262,292,343 of NC_053041.3, read as the reverse complement.
CTTGGGAATATCTTCTTCACGAATGCGAATCTGATGATAACCCATACGAAGGTCAAGCTTGGAGAAGACTTTAGCACCTTTAAGTTGCTCGAATAACTCGTTGATGTTGGGAAGTGGATACTTGTCCTTGATTGTCTTCTTGTTCAATGGACGGTAGTCGACACAAAGTCGGTTCGTGCCATCCTTCTTCTGGACAAAAATAACACCACAACCCCACGGAGATGAACTCGGTCTGATCAAACCCAGACGCTCTTGTTCATCGAGCTGTTTCTTCATATCCTTCAGCTCCTTGGGTCCAAGCTTGTATGGACGCTTGCAAACGGGTTCTATGCCGGGCTCAAGATCGATAACGAACTCAACTGGCCGGTGAGGAGGCATACCCGGAAGCTCTTCTGGAAAGATATCTTGGTACTCACAAACGACTGGAATTTGAGAAATAGCATCCAATTCGCCCTTCTCATTGAGAGAAAATAACCGAATGGTCTCGTCACGAGCGGCATAGATAATCACATCCTCAGAAGAGTGTGTCAATTGAATTTCCCTGGCAGCACAATCAAGTTGAGCCTTGTGCTTAGAAAGCCAGTCCATCCCAAGAATTAAATCAATATCCGAGTCACCAAGAACAATTGGTTTGGCCAGAAATTTATAGTTTCCCATCTTGATAGAAACATCGGGAGCAACCAAACTAGAAGTCATAAGCTTTCTCGGAGAAACAACTTGCATAACTTTGGATAAAATCTCTGTGTCAACATTGTGCTTCGATGCAAATGGGTATGACATGAAAGAATGCGATGCACCAGTATCAAATAAAACTTTTGCAAGAATATCATTAACTGAGAGATTACCAATTATCACATCAGTAGATTCCTCCGCTTGAGCTGCATTCATCATGTTCACCTTTGCAGACTTGGGATTATGCTTGACCACTGCATTGCTGGAAGATCTCACAGGGGGAGGAGGCGGAAGGCGCCTTTGGTTGAAGCATTTGTTAGCATAGTGACCTTTCTGCTGACACTTGTTGCAAGTCACCTCTGAGAGTGGACGATGATAAGGAGCATTCGACTTTGGAGCTTGATTCCGAGACTTGTTCTGATAGCCAGGGTTGGATGAGTGGGAAGATCCATGGCCACCTTTGTTCTTCTACTGGAAAGGCTGACGAAACGGAGGAGGAGGAGGCAACCAGAACTTCTGTTGCTTAGCAGCCACTAGTGAGGAAGAAGAAGACTGAACTGCATCCCTGACTCTCTTCTTAGAAGCCTCACACTTGAGCTGAGCAGCCTCTTGCCTCAGTGCCATATTGTAGAAATCATCATACTTGGTCGGCTCAAAAAGCACGACAGGTAATTGCAGATCTTCTCTGAGGCCACCGCTGAATTGATAGATCATGCTCTTTTCATCAGGAACGTCTTGCTTAGCGAAGCGAGCAAGTTTCTGAAACTGAGTATTGTATTGATACACGGACATGCTGCCTTGCTTGAGATTGCGGAACTCCTCACGCTTGCTCTCAGCAACACTTTGTGGAATGTGGTGAGCTTTGAAGTCTCGGCGGAAATCATCCCAGGTAATCACAGGACCTCCTCTGGACTCTTTATATTGTTGATACCACTCGGCAGCTTGATCCTTGAGTTGAAAAGAAGCGAACTTGACAAAGTCCTCAGGCCTGGCATTGCTACATTCAAAATGCTTGTTGATGTCCACGAGCCAATCATCGGTGTCTGTGGCCTCGGCACAGTAGCTGAAAGACTTCGGCTAATTAGCGAGGAACTGGTTGAGGGTAGCGAAGTGCGGCTGATTGTTGCCTTGGCCTTGATTTCCTTGATTGCCTTGCCCTTGGGTGCGTTCTTGCAAGAGTTGCAAAATCATCTGAGCATTGGCGTTGGTGGCTGCCATGATAGCGTGCAATGCCTCCGGAGGCGGAGGTTGTGGCGGAGGGTTTGCCTGACTCCCCTCATTGCGTTCCGGATTCTGACGCGTTGGCGGAGCCATCCTGAAGAGGGTGACATCCGTTAGCATCTTGATAGACAAATAGACAAGTTGAATCAACGGATAGAAATTGCAACGTATAGTCTTCACAAAAAACATTCGAACGAGGATGAACGAATGAATTCCATAGTAAATCATCACACTTCCATTAAGGTGAGAAGCCACTTGATAAAAGGATTGATGAATAAAATAAAAAGGTACGACTGGAAAAAATAAGTGGTAAGGATTACCCAATCACAAACCAAATATCTGCGGGAAGAAATGGTAAGAGCTACTTGAATCCCACCTATAAACTCCCGAAACTTTCTTGTTATGCAATCTGGTGTAGGGGATACAGGGGACACAAAATATATCACCCAAACTAGCAATCCCTAGATCCAGCTGTATCCATCCGTCAACACATAACCAAGAAACCTTCGGAAATCGTGTACCTCAACCTTCGAAAAGCATCCGTTATACGAGTTATGGCAATACTCCCGAACTCCCGCCCCAGTACTAGGTGGCGTCGAGGTGATCTCACCAACAACTGCATAAAAGAGATTTTCGATGTCGGCGAAACTCAGGTATTCCAGAACTGCAATGATAAAATTGTGACGACAACACCTCGGAGCTCAACTCCCCGGGACACTGCCACAACCCCTAAATGTCAGGAGGCACCAAGAACAATGTTCTCGTCACAAAACCATCGGAACGATTCTAAGATACCCGCGTGATCCTAAATTTTTTTAGTGAAATTTGAGGAGAGAAGAGTCAAAACTTCTACGTCAGGAGACCTCACCAGAGCGACGAAGGGACTGAGGAGTAAAAAGAATCCTACTCTCCGATATATATAATCCTAAGACTCAAACAATTTTTGTTCTAGACTCAACAACGCCAGTGATTCGATCAAGCAGGGGGCTCCTAAGTCGGGGATGGCTCTGATACCAACTTGTAACGCCCACGATGCGGCTATATCTCCCACGTGTCGAGGCACGACTTAGAGGCATAACCGCATTGTGGTATTGTCGCAAGAAGGGTCATCTTCACACAATCCCATGTAATGAACAAGAATGGGATAACGAGAGTTGGCTTACAATCGCCACTTCACACAATACATAAATTAATTCATACATCATCCAAAATCCACACATAGACCGACTACGGTCAAAACCAAATGAAAAATAAGATAACCCCAAATGCTAGATCCCGGATCGTCCCAACTGGGCTCCACTACTGATCATCAGGAAATGAAACATAATAACGACCATGTTCCTCATCGAACTCCCACTTGAGCTCGGTTGCATCATCTGCGCTGGTATCGTCGGCACCTGCAACTGTTTTGGTAGAATCTGTGAGTCACGAGGACTCAGCAATCTCACACCCGCGAGATCGAGACTATTTAAGCTTGTAGGAAAGGATGGTGAAATGAGGTCGAGCTGCAGCAAGCACTAAGCATATATGGTGGCTAACATACGCAAATGGGAGCGAGAAGAGAAGCAACGCAATGGTCGCGAAGCTAGAAATGATCAAGAAGTGATCCTGAAACTACTTACGTTCATGCATAACTCAAACCGTGTTCACTTCCCGGACTCCGCCGAGAAGAGACCATCACGGCTACACACACGGGTGATGTATTTTAATTAAAGTCAAGTGACAAGTTCTCTACAACCGGACATTAACAAATTCCCATCTGCCTCATAACCGCTGGCACGGCTTTCGAAAGATAATACCCTGCAGGGGTGTCCCAACTTAGCCCATTATGAGCTCTCATGGTCAACGAAGGATAAACCTTCTCCCGGGAAGACCCGACCAGTCTCGGAATCCCGGTTTAGAAGACAATTCGACAATGGTAAAACAAGACCAGCAAAGCCGGGCGATGGGCCAACAAATCCCGATAGGAGCTGCACATATCTCGTTCTCAGGGCACAACGGATGAGACATCCTACGAGTAAAACCAGGCCTCAAGTTTCCCCGAGGTGGCCCCGCAGTCTACTCGGTTCGGACCAACACAAAAAGGAGCACTGGCCCGGGGGGGTTAAAATAAAGATGACCCTCGGGCTCGCGAAAACCCAAGGGAAAAGGCTTAGGTGGCAAATGGTAAAACCGAGGTTGGGCCTTGCTGGAGGAGTTTTATTTAAGGCGAACTATCAAGGGGGTCCCATAAATCACCCAACCGCGTAAGGAACGCAAACTCAAGGAACATAATACCGGTATGACGGAAACTAGGGCGGCAAGAGTGGAACAAAACACCAGGCATAAGGTCGAGCCTTCCACCCTTTACCAAATATATAGATGCATTAATTAAATAAGAGATATTGTGATATTCCAAAATATCCATGTTCCAACATGGAACCAACTTCAACTTCACCTGCAACTAGCAACGCTATAGGAAGGGCTGAGCAAAAGCGGTAATTTAGCCAAACAACGGTTTGCTAGGAAAGGATGGTTAGAGGCTTGACATGGCAATATGGGAGGCATGATATAGCAAGTGGTAGGTAGCGCAGCATGGCAATTGAACGAACAACTAGCAAAGCAAAGATAGAAGTGATTTCGAGGGTATGGTCATCTTGCCTGCAAGGTTCTCAGAGTTGTTGAAAGCTTGATCCTCCTAAGCGTACTCAACAGGTTCCTTGTTCATGAACTTGTCTCCCGGCTCTACCCACAGCAGAAACACAAGCAATGGAACCACAATCAATCACGGGAAATGCACAAGCAACATGATGCACTACATGCATGATATGCGAGATATGATATGCGATAAATATGCGTGCTCCGGAAGAAAAAGAATGAACAAGGCAGTAACTTGGCAAACCAAGTATGCCACTGGAAAGATGAGATGATTTCGGTCGAAATCGATATAAAGATCACCGGAAACGGATGCACGGTTTGCAAATGGCAAGCAAAACAAGAATGACACGATTCTGTGATTAACAGCATGATAGCACTTAGAATACATCAAGTAACTATGCTACAGCACACCAACATAGCAAGAAAGCATATGGAAGTAATCTACAGGAGATGCTTGACAAAAGATGAACACTGAGCTATGGCTAGATCACAAACTAACAGGTTCAAACAAGCATGGAAAAAGTGCAAAAGATATCAGGTTCACAGACTTGGTGAAATTACTGGACATGGCTGAAACAGCATCAGGTAGCAATGTTCAGAGCAAGCGAAACACATGCTACAGGAACTTATCATAGCAACACAAGGCATGACATGAATCTACTAAATTCATATAACAAAAGTCCCTTACTGACCATGAGCCAAAAAGGACCAGAAGTTATGATGGCACCCATGTAAACATAGCAAGTTTCGCTAACAGGTTTCAGACTTAGCAGAAAACAGAGCATGGCAGTAACAGAAATTATGAGGGCATCTTGGTGAGCTTGATTCACTCATCACAAAGCAATGCATGACAAAACAAGCATACCTACAGCAAGACGGAATGTTTATGAAGCTAACCATGACAAGTGCAAATACATAGCATGTATGGATCAACTACAACAACCTTGGAAAAATTGAATATCATGTTAAGAATCTGCCAGGAATATTTTATAGCAAAAGTAGAGCAAGATTAAGACATGCTATGGCACTCCATAATTGCAAACAGGGGCATGGATGGATCTTACACAACTATATCTACAAATCATCCTTACTGAACATGCCCAAAAGAAGCATGGATCTCTCTGTAGACACATGGATACATGGCAACAAAATAACAGCAGTAACAGACAGCAAAAATCCTGAGTCCCTAAAAACAGAAACATCACGAAGCCTAGTTTGCATGCTTGTGCTAGTCACCACATAGATCACAAAAATACATGGCATATACCTCTGTACAGATGGCATGGCATATATCAGAACACATGTAGAGCTCATACTCATAAGATACAAACATCAATTGCAACAAAAATAACAAATCACCAAGTTCTGATAAGTAACAGCAGAAAACGTCATATAGCATTCTTGCATCAGAGATTTGGGCATCAAGATGAACTCAAACTAGCATGGCACAATGGAACAAAATGAAGAGAATCTCGTAATGAACATTTCGATATATTGCACGCACGAAACAGAGCAGTATGCACGGAGTTATGACATGATGAAGTGAGCAATATTATGCAAGAATTTCCGGGACGGAGAATTCGAGGGGGGGGGGAAGTCAACCGGTTTGGATCTGGATCTGGAGCTCGTCGGCACGCGAACCGAGGTTCGCCGGGCTTCCTTGCCGGAGAAGAGGCGGACACCGGCCGGAGGGACGAGTGAGATGGCCGGCCGGAGCTCGGGGAGGCGCGGAGGAGAGGAGGCGCGCTCGGGGGAGGCGGCGACGGGGCGTCGGGCGCGGGACGGCGGCCGGATCCGGGGCGGTCGGCGGCGCCCGGCGACGAGGCGGCGATGGCGGCAGAGGGCGGCGGCGCGGGGCGCGGGGCTCGGGCACCCGCGGGGTGTCGGCGGCGGCGTTGCGGGCCGCGGGGGCCGGGAGCGGGCTGAGCGGGCTTCGGCGGGGAACGGCGCCGCGGGGCCATGTGGCGGCGTCCCGTTGGTCGGGCGCGGCGGCGGCGAAGCGTCCGTCCGGACCGGACGTGTCCGGCGGCGCGAGGGGAGCGGTGGCTAGGGTTTCATCCAGGATTTGGAGGAGGTATGCACATATTTATAGGTAGAGGGAGCTAGGAGGCTCCAAATGGAGTGCGGTTTTCGCCCACACGATCATGATCGAACGACCGAGAGCATGGAAGGGGCTAAGAGGGGTTATTGGACTGTTTGGAGGGGGGTTTTGCTGCAACACACAAAAGACCTTTGCGGTTACCCGGTTAACCGTTGGAGCACCAAACGACCCTCAAATGGAACGAAACTAGACAGGTGGTCTACCGGTGGTATACCAAGGCCACTTGACAAACCTCGGTCCATTCCGAGAACGTTTAACACCCGCTCACGAAAAGAGTCAAGAGGGGTGCGCCGGTGCATGTGGGAGTGTCGGATTGCAAAACGGACAACGGGGAAAATGCTCGGATGCATGAGACGAACACGTATGCAAATGAGATGCGCATGATGACATGATATGAGATGCATGACATGAACAAAATGCAAAACGAAAGTCAAAACCCAACCACGGAGGGAATATCATAATACATAGCCGAAAATGGCAAGAGTTGGAGTTACAAATATGGAAAGTTACATCCGGGGTGTTACAACACTCCACCACTACGAGAGGATCTCGTCCTGAGATCTAGGACTGAAAGAACTCCGGATATTCGGAACGGAGGTGGTCCTCGCGTTCCCAGGTGGCTTCTCGGTCGGAATGGTGCGACCACTTCACTTCAGGAATTTGATAGACTTGTTGCGAGTCTTGCGCTCAGTTTCTTCAAGAATAGCAATGGGGTGCTCATGATAAGACAGATCTTCTTGGAGGTCAATCTCTTCGAAGTTGATGGTGCGCTCAGGAGTCTTGAAGCACTTGCGAAGCTGTGACACGTGGAACACATCGTGCACGTTCACGAAGTTGGAGGGAAGCTCAAGTTGATAGGAGAGGTCGCCTCTTTTACCAATGATCTTGAAAGGACCCACGTATCTAGGGGCAAGCTTCCCTTTGATACCGAAGCGACGAGTGCCTTTCATTGGAGAGACGCGGAGGTAGACATGGTCTCCGATCTCGAAAGCCACATCACGGTGCTTGCTATCATAGTAACTCTTCTGGCGCGATTGCGCGGCTTTGAGATTTTCACGGATGACTTTACACATTTCTTCAGCCTCTGGATTAAGTCATTGCCAACAAGTTGGCGTTCACCAGTCTCTGACCAATTGATAGGAGTACGACACTTTCTGCCATAGAGAATTTCGAATGGGGCCTTGCCCGAACTCGCTTGGAAGCTGTTGTTGTAGGAGAATTCGGCATATGGAAGACAATCTTCCCACTTCATGCCAAAGGAAATGACACAAGCCCTGAGCATATCTTCAAGGATTTGATTGACTCGCTCGACTTGGCCACTAGTTTGAGGATGGAAAGCTGTGCTGAAGCGAATGTTGGTGCCCATGGCCTTCTGGAAGGAGTCCCAGAACTTACAAATGAAGATGCTTCCACGATCTGAAGAAATCGATTGTGGAATACCATGCAAGGAGACAATCCTGGAGGTGTATAGCTCTGCCAACTGCGCTGCTGTGATAGATTCTTTGATTGGAAGGAAATGAGCCACTTTTGTGAGCTTGTCAATGACAACGAAGATAGCATCATTTCCGCGCTTGGACTTAGGAAATCCAGTCACGAAGTCCATTTTGATATGATCAAACTTCCACTCTGGAATAGCAAGAGGTTGGAGGAGACCAGCTGGTCGTTGGTGTTCTGCTTTCACCCTTCGATATACATCACATTCATTCACGAATTGAGCGATTTCTCGCTTCACTCGAGTCCACCAATACGACTGCTTGAGGTCATGGTACATCTTCGTACTTCCAGGATGAATGGAAAGAAGAGAATTGTGCACCTCGTTCATAATGACTTTCCTTAGATCAAGGAACCACAATCCGGTCCTCGAAGAATAAAGTGTCTCTGTCATCAATGCGATAGCACTTGTATTTGGAAAGACCCTTGTCGATACCACGTTTCACCTTCTTCACCATGGTATCCAGGAGTTGTGCCTCACGTATTTGATCTTCCAAAGTAGGAGAGACTATGAGGTTGGCAAGAAAGCCTTGAGGAACAACTTGGAGATTCAGCTTGCGGAAAGCTTCACAAAGGTCCGGTTGGAATGGCTTGAGAATTAAGCTGTTGCAATAAGCCTTCCTGCTCAAAGCATCTACAATGACATTGGCCTTGCCTGGAGTATACTCAATACTCGGATTGTACTCTTGAATCATCTCGACCCATCGAGTTTGCCTGAGGTTGAGGTTGGGCTGAGTGAAGATGTACTTGAGACTCTTGTGATCGGTGAATATGTCCACTTTTCTTCCCAACAAGAGATGTCTCCATGTTATTAATGCATGGACAACTGCCGCCAACTCAAGATCGTGAGTGGGGTAGTTCTTTTCGTTGGGCTTCAACTGACGAGAGGTATAGGCCACAACTTCCTTCTCTTGCATTAACACAACACCGAGACCTTGAAGAGAAGCATCACAGAAAACTTCGAATGGCTTGGATTCGTCAGGAGGAGTTAAGACAGGAGCTATGACGAGTTTCTCTTTGAGAGTGTTGAAAGCAACGTCACACTCAGGAGTCCAGACATACTTCACATGCTTCTGGAGGAGGTTGGAAAGAGGCTTTGCAATCTTAGAGAAATTCTCAACGAATCTTCGGCAATAGCTTGCAAGACCAAGAAAACTGCGGAGCTGCTTGACATTCTGAGGAGGTTCCCAATTCACAATTGCAGACACCTTCTCGGGATTAATAGCAATGCCCTTGGCAGAGATGATATGACCAAGGTAAAGAACTTCATCAAGCCAAAACTCACATTTGGAAAACTTCGCTTAGAATTGATACTCTCTGAGCTTGTCGAGCACCAATCGCAAATGTTTGGCATGATCCTTCTTATTCTTGGAGAAAACCAAGATATCATCGAGATACACCAGGACGAATTCATTAGTATAGGGGTTGAAGACGAAATTCATCATCCGAGAGAATGTTGGAGGAGCATTGACAAGGCCGAAAGACATGACAGTATATTCATAAGAACCAAAGCTTGTTCTGAATGCTATCTTGGGAATATCTTCTTCACAAATGCGAATCTGATGATAACCCATACGAAGGTCAAGCTTGGAGAAGACTTTAGCACCTTTAAGTTGCTCGAATAACTCGTTGATGTTGGGAAGTGGATACTTGTTCTTGATTGTCTTCTTGTTCAATGGACGGTAGTCGACACAAAGTCGATCCGTGCCATCCTTCTTCTGGACAAAAAGAACACCACGACCCCACGGAGATGAACTCGGTCTGATCAAACCCAGACGCTCTTGTTCATCGAGCTGTTTCTTCAATTCCTTCAGCTCCTAGGGTCCAAGCTTGTATGGATGCTTGCAAACGGGTTCCGTGCCGGGCTCAAAATCGATAACGAACTCAACTGGCCGGTGAGGAGGCATACCCGGAAGCTCTTCTGGAAAGACATCTTGGTACTCACAAACGACTGGAATTTGAGAAATAGCATCCAATTCGCCCTTCTCATTGAGAGAAAATAACCGAATGGTCTCGTCACGAGCGGCATAGATAATCACATCCTCAGAAGAGTGTGTCAATTGAATTTCCCTGGCAGCACAATCAAGTTGAGCCTTGTGCTTAGAAAGCCAGTCCATCCCGAGAATTAGATCAATATCCGAGTCACCAAGAACAATTGGTTTGGCCAGAAATTTATAGTTTCCCATCTTGATAGAAACATCGGGAGCAACCAAACTAGAAGTCATAAGCTTTCTCGGAGAAACAACTTGCATAACTTTGGATTAAATCTCTGTGTCAACATTGTGCTTCGATGCAAATGGGTATGACATGAAAGAATGCGATGCACCAGTATCAAATAAAACTTTTGCAAGAATATCATTAACTAAGAGATTACCGATTATCACATCAGTAGATTCCTCCGCTTGAGCTGCATTCATCATGTTCACCTTTGCAGACTTGGGATTATGCTTGACCACTGCATTGCTGGAAGATCTCACAGGGGGAGGAGGCGGAAGGCGCCTTTGGTTGAAGCATTTGTTAGCATAGTGACCTTTCTGCTGACACTTGTTGCAAGTCACCTCTAAGAGTGGACGATGATAAGGAGCATTCGACTTTGGAGCTTGATTCTGAGACTTGTTCTGATAGCCAGGGTTGGATGAGTGGGAAGATCCATGGCCACCTTTGTTCTTCTGCTGGAAAGGCTGACGAAACGGAGGAGGAGGAGGCAACCAGAACTTCTGTTGCTTAGCAGCCACTAGTGAGGAAGAAGAAGACTGAACTGCGTCCCTGACTCTCTTCTTAGAAGCCTCACACTTGAGCTGAGCAGCCTCTTGCTTCAGTGCCATATTGTAGAAATCATCATACTTGGTCGGCTCAAAAAGCACGAGAGGTAATTGCAGATCTTCTCTGAGGCCACCTCTGAATTGATAGATCATGCTCTTTCATCAGGAACGTCTTGCTTAGCGAAGCGAGCGAGTTTCTGAAACTGAGTATTGTATTGATACACGGACATGCTGCCTTGCTTGAGATTGCGGAACTCCTCACGCTTGCTCTCAACAACACTTTGTGGAATGTGGTGAGCTTTGAAGTCTCGGCGGAAATCATCCCAGGTAATCACACGACCTCCTCTGGACTCTTTGTATTGTTGATACCACTCGACAGCTTGATCCTTGAGTTGAAAAGAAGTGAACTTGACAAAGTCCTCAGGCCTGACATTGCTACATTCAAAATGCTTGTTGATGTCCACGAGCCAATCATCGGCGTCTGTGGCCTCGGCACAGTAGCTGAAAGACTTCGGCTGATTAGCGAGGAACTGGTTGAGGGTAGCGAAGTGAGGCTGATTGTTGCCTTGGCCTTGATTTCCTTGATTGCCTTGCCCTTGGGTGCGTTCTTGCAAGAGTTGCAAAATCATCTGAGCATTGGCGTTGGTGGCTGCCATGATAGCTTGCCATGCCTCTGGAGGCGGAGGTGGTGGCGGAGGGTTCGCCTGACTCCCCTCATCGCGTTCCGGATTCTGACGCATTGGCGGAGCCATCCTGAAGAGGGTGACATCCGTTAGCATCTTGATAGACAAATAGACAAGTTGAATCAACGGATAGAAATTGCAACATATAGTCTTCACAAAAAACATTCGAACGAGGATGAACGAATGAATTCCATAGTAAATCATCACACTTCCATTAAGGTGAGAAGCCACTTGATAAAAGGATTGATGAATAAAATAAAAAGGTACGACTGGAAAAAATAAGTGGTAAGGATTACCCAATCACAAACCAAATATCTGCGGGAAGAAATGGTAAGAGCTACTTGAATCCCACCTATAAACTCCCGAAACTTTCTTGTTATGCAATCTGGTGTAGGGGATACAGGGGACACAAAATATATCACCCAAACTAGCAATCCCTAGATCCAGCTATATCCATCCGTCAACACATAACCAAGAAACCTTCGGAAATCGTGTACCTCAACCTTCGAAAAGCATCCGTTATACGAGTTATGGCAATACTCCCGAACTCCCGCCCCAGTACTAGGTGGCGTCGAGGTGATCTCACCAACAACTGCATAAAAGAGATTTTCGATGTCGGCGAAACTCAGGTATTCCAGAACTGCAACGATAAAATTGTGACGACAACACCTCGGAGCTCAACTCCCCGGGACACTGCCACAACCCCTAAATGTCAGGAGGCACCAAGAACAATGTTCTCGTCACAAAACATCGGAACGATTCTAAGATACCCGCGTGATCCTAATTTTTTTTAGTGAAATTTGAGGAGAGAAGAGTCAAAACTTCTACGTCAGGAGACCTCACCAGAGCGACGAAGGGACTGAGGAGTAAAAAGAATCCTACTCTCCAATATATATAATCCTAAGACTCAAAACATTTTTGTTCTAGACTCAACAACGCCAGCGATTCGATCAAGCAGGGGGCTCCTAAGTCGGGGATGGCTCTGATACCAACTTGTAACACCCATGATGCGGCTATATCGCCCACGTGTCGAGGCACGACTTAGAGGCATAACCGCATTGTGGTATTGTCGCAAGAAGGGTCATCTTCACACAATCCCATGTAATGAACAAGAATGGGATAACGAGAGTTGGCTTACAATCGCCACTTCACACAATACATAAATTAATTCATACATCATCCAAAATCGACACATAGACCGACTACGGTCAAAACCAAATGAAAAATAAGATAACCCCAAATGCTAGATCCCCGATCGTCTCAACTGGGATCCACTACTGATCATCAGGAAAAGAAACATAATAACGACCACATTCCTCGTCGAACTCCCACTTGAGCTCGGTTGCATCATCTGCACTGGTATCGTCGGTACCTGCAACTGTTTTGGTAGAATCTGTGAGTCACGAGGACTCAGCAATCTCACACCCGCGAGATCAAGACTATTTAAGCTTGTAGGAAAGGATGGTGAAATGAGGTGGAGCTGCAGCAAGCACTAAGCATATATGGTGGCTAACATACAGAAATGAGAGCGAGAAGAGAAGCAACGCAACGGTCGCGAAGCTAGAAATGATCAAGAAGTGATCCTGAAACTACTTATGTTCATGCATAACTCAAACCGTGTTCACTTCCCGGACTCCGCCGAGAAGAGACCATCACGGCTACACACATGGGTGATGTATTTTAATTAAAGTCAAGTGACAAGTTCTCTACAACCGGACATTAACAAATTCCCATCTGCCTCATAACCGCGAGCACGGCTTTCGAAAGATAATACCCTGCAGGGGTGTCCCAGCTTAGCCCATTATGAGCTCTCATGGTCAACGAAGGATAAACCTTCTCCCGGGAAGACCCGATCAGTCTCGGAATCCCGGTTTACAAGACAATTCGACAATGGTAAAACAAGACCAGCAAAGCCGCCCGATGTGCCAACAAATCCCGATAGGAGCTGCACATATCTCGTTCTCAGGGCACAACGGATGAGACATCCTACGAGTAAAACCAGGCCTCAAGTTTCTCCGAGGTGGCCCCGCAGTCTACTCGGTTCGGACCAACACTCGAAGCAGCACTGGCCCGGGGGGGTTAAAATAAAGATGACCCTCGGGCTCGCGAAAACCCAAGGGAAAAGGCTTAGGTGGCAAATGGTAAAACCAAGGTTGGGCCTTGCTGGAGGAGTTTTATTCAAGGCGAACTGTCAAGGGGGTCCCATAAATCACCCAACCACATAAGGAACGCAAACTCAAGGAACATAATACCGGTATGACGGAAACTAGGGCGGCAAGAGTGGAACAAAACACCAGGCATAAGGCCGAGCCTTCCACCCTTTACCAAATATATACATGCATTAATTAAATAAGAGATATTGTGATATTCCAAAATATCCATGTTCCAACATGGAACCAACTTCAACTTCACCTGCAACTAGCAACGCTATAGGAAGGGCTGAGCAAAAGCGGTAACTTAGCCAAACAACGGTTTGCTAGGAAAGGATGGTTAGAGGATTGACATGGCAATATGGGAGGCATGATATAGCAAGTGGTAGGTAGCGCAGCATGGCAATTGAACGAACAACTAGCAAAGCAAAGATAGAAGTGATTTCGAGGGTATGGTCATCTTGCCTGCAAGGTTCTCAGAGTTGTCGAAAGCTTGATCCTCGTAAGCATACTCAACAGGTTCCTCGTTCACGAACTCGTCTCCCGGCTCTACCCACAACAAGAACACAAGCAATGGAACCACAATCAATCACGGGAAATGCACAAGCAACATGATGCACTACATGCATGATATGCGAGATATGATATGCGATGCATATGCGTGCTCCGGAAGAAAAAAGAAATGAACATGGCAGTAACTTGGCAAACCAAGTATGCCACTGGAAAGATGAGATGATTTCGGTCGAAATCGATATAAAGATCACCGGAAACGGATGCACGGTTTGCAAATGGCAAGCAAAACAAGAATGACACGATTCTGCGATTAACAGCATGATAGCACTTAGAATACATCAAGTAACTATGCTACAGCACTCCAACATAGCAAGAAAGCATATGAAAGTAATATACAGGAGATGCTTGACAAAAGATGAACACTGAGCTATGGCTAGATCACAAACTAACAGGTTCAAACAAGCATGGAAAAAGTGCAAAAGATATCAGGTTCACAGACTTGGTGAAATTACTGGACATGGCTGAAACAGCATCAGGTAGCAATGTTCAGAGCAAGCGAAACACATGCTACAGGAACTTATCATAGCAACACAAGGCATGACATGAATCTACTAAATTCATATAACAAAAGTCCCTTACTGACCATGAGCCAAAAAGGACCAGAAGTTATGATGGCACCCATGTAAACATAGCAAGTTTCGCTAACAGGTTTCAGACTTAGCAGAAAACAGAGCATGGCAGTAACAGAAATTATGAGGGCATCTTGGTGAGCTTGATTCACTCATCACAAAGCAATGCATGACAAAACAAGCATACCTACAGCAAGACGGAATGTTTATGAAGCTAACCATGGCAAGAGCAAATACATAGCATGTATGGATCAACTACAACAACCTTGGCAAAATTGAATATCATGTTAAGAATCTGCCAGGAATATTTTATAGCAAAAGTAGAGCAAGATTAAGATATGCTATGGCACTCCATAATTGCAAACAGGGGCATGGATGGATATTACACAACTATATCTACAAAACATCCTTACTGAACATGCCCAAAAGAAGTATGGATCTCTCTGTAGACACATGGATACATGGCAACAAAATAACAGCAGTAACACAACAAAAATCCTGAGTCCCTGAAAACAGAAACATCACGAAGCCTAGTTTGCATGCTTGTGCTAGTCACCATATAGATCACAAAAATACATGTCATATACCTCTGTACAGATGGCATGGCATATATCAAAACACATGTAGAGCTCATACTCATAAGATGCAAACATCAATTGCAACAAAAACAACAAATCACCAAGTTCTGATAAGTAACAGCAGAAAACATCATATAGCATTCTTGCATCAGAGATTTGGGCACCAAGAAGAACTCAAAATAGCATGGCACAATGTAACAAAATGAAGAGCATCTCGTAATGAACATTTTGATATATTGCACGCACGAAACGGAGCAGTATGCACGGAGTTATGACATGATGAAGTGAGCAATATTATGCAAGAATTTCCGGGACTTGAGAGAATTCGAGGGGGGAAAGTCAACCGGTTTGGATCTGGATTTGGAGCTCGTCGGCGCGCGAACCGAGGTTCGCCGGGATTCCTTGCCGTAGAAGAGGCGGACGCCGGCCGAAGGGACGAGGGAGATGGCCGGCCGGATCTCGGGGAGGCGCGGAGGAGAGGAGGCGCGCTCGGGGGAGGCGGCGACGGGGCGTCGGGCGCGGGACGACGGCCGGATCCGGGGCGGTCGGCGGCGCGGCCGGGAGGTGGCGCCCGGCGACGAGGCGGCGATGGCGGCGGAGGGCGGCGGTGCGGGGTGCGGGGCTCGGGCGCCCGCGGGGCGTCGGCGGCGGTGTTCTGGGCCGCGGGGGGCGGGAGCGGGCTGAGCGGGCTTCGGCGGGGAACGGCGGCGCGGGGCCACGTGGCGGCGTCCCGTTGGTCGGGCGCGGCGGCGGCGAAGCGTCCGTCCGGACCGGACGTGTTCGGCGGCGCGAGGGGAGCGGTGGCTAGGGTTTCATCCGGGATTTGGAGGAGGTATGCACATATTTATAGGTAGAGGGAGCTAGGAGGCTCCAAATGGAGTGCGGTTTTCGCCCACACGATCATGATCGAACGACCGAGAGCATGGAAGGGGCTAAGAGGGGTTATTGGACTGTTTGGAGGGGGGTTTTGCTGCAACACACAAAAGACCTTTGCGGTTACCCGGTTAACCGTTGGAGCACCAAACGACCCTCAAATGGAACGAAACTAGACAGGTGGTCTACCGGTGGTATACCAAGGCCACTTGACAAACCTCGGTCCATTCCGAGAACGTTTAACACCCGCTCACGAAAAGAGTCAAGAGGGGTGCGCCGGTGCATGTGGGAGTGTCGGATTGCAAAACGGACAACGGGGAAAATGCTCGGATGCATGAGACGAACACGTATGCAAATGAGATGCGCATGATGACATGATATGAGATGCATGACATGAACAAAATGCAAAACGAAAGACAAAAACCCAACCACGGAGGGAATATCATAACACATAGCCGAAAATGGCAAGAGTAGGAGTTACAAATATGGAAAGTTACATCCGAGGTGTTACATCTTGTGCCTTTGATCTCCATCCATCTCCAAAGCACCGTCATGATCACCATCGTCACCGGCACGACACCTTGATCTCCATCATAGCATCGTTGTCGTCTCACCAACTATTACTTCTACGACTATCGCTACCGCTTAGTGATAAAGTAAAGCAATTACATGGCGATTGCATTGCATACAATAAAGCGACAACCATATGGCTCCTGCCAGTTGCCGATAACTCCGTTACAAAACATGATCATCTCATACAATAAAATTTAGAATCATGTCTTGACCATATCACATCACAACATGCCCTGCAAAAACAAGTTAGACGTCCTGTACTTTGTTGTTGCAAGTTTTACGTGGCTGTTACGGGCTGAGCAAGAACCGTTCTTACCTACGCATCAAAACCACAACGATATTTCGTCAAGTATGTGTTGTTTTAACCTTCAACAAGGACCGGGCGTAGCCACACTCGATTCAGCTAAAGATGGAGAAACTGACACCCGCCAGCCACCTGTGTGCGAAGCACGTCGGTAGAACCAGTCTCGCGTAAGCGTACGCGTAATGTTGGTCCGGGCCGCTTCATCCAACAATACCGTAGAATCAAAGTATGACATGCTGGTAAGCAGTACGACTAGTATCGCCCACAACTCACTTGTGTTCTACTCGTGCATATAACATCTATGCATAAACCTAGCTCTGATGCCACTGTTGGGGAACGTAGTAATTTCAAAAAGTTTCCTACGCACACGCAAGATCATGGTGATGCATAGCAACGAGAGGGGAGAGTGTTGTCTACGTACTCTCGTAGACCATAAGCGGAAGCGTTATGACAATGTGGTTAATGTAGTCGTACGTCTTCATGATCGACCGATCCTAGTACCGAACGTACGGCACCTCCGCGATCTGCACACGTTCAGCTCGGTGACGTCCCACGAACTCACGATTCACTAGAGCTTCGAGGGAGAGCTTCGTCAGCATGACGGCGTGATGACGGTGATGATGAAGCTACCGGCGCAGGGCTTCGCCTAAGCACTACGACGATATGACCGAGGTGGATTATGATGGAGGGGGGCACCGCACACGGCTAAGAGATCAACGATCAACTTGTGTGTCTATGGGGTGCCCCCTTCACCCGTATATAAAGGAGTGGAGGAGGGGGAGGGCCGACCCCCTACTATGGCGCGCCCTGGGGAGTCCTACTCCCACCGGGAGTAGGATTCCCCCCTTTCCAAGTAGTAGGAGTAGGAGAGAAGGAAGGGGAAGAGAGAAGAGAAGGAAGGAGGGGGCGCCGCCCTTCCCCCTAGTCCAATTCGTACTAGGCCTTGGGAGGGCGCGCGGCCTGCCCTAGGCAGCCCCTCTCTCTGTTCCCTAAAGCCCAATAAGGCCCATATACTCCCTGGCGAATTCCCGTAACTCTCGGTACTCCGATAAATACCCGAACCACTCAGAACCTTTCCGATGTCCGAATATAGCCTTCCAATATATCGATCTTTACGTCTCAAACATTTCGACACTCCTCGTCATGTCCCTGATCTCATCCAGGACTCCCAACAACCTTCGGTACATCAAAACACATAAACTCATAATACCGATCGTCCCCGAACGTTAAGCGTGCGGACCCTACGGGTTCGAGAACTATGTAGACATGACCGAGACTCATCTCCGGTCAATAACCAACAGCAGAACCCGGATGCTCATATTGGCTCCGACATATTCTACGAAGAGCTTTATCGGTCAAACCGCATAACAACATACGTTGTTCCCTTTGTCATCGGTATGTTACTTGCCCGAGATTCGATCGTCGGTATCTCAATACCTAGTTCAATCTCGTTACCGGTAAGTCTCTTTACTCGTTCTGTAATGCATCATCCCGCAACTAATTCATTAGTTACATTGCTTGCAAGGCTTATAGTGATGTGCATTACCGAGAGGGCCCAGAGATACCTCTCCGATACTCGGAGTGACAAATCCAAATCTCGATCTATGCTAACCCAACAAACACGTTCGGAGACACCTGTAGAGCATCTTTATAATCACCCAGTTACGTTGTGATGTTTGATAGCACACAAGGTGTTCCTCCAGTATTCGGGAGTTGCATAATCTCATAGTCATAGGAACATGTATAAGTCATGAAGAAAGCAATAGCAACATACTAAACGATCAAGTGCTAAGCTAACGGAATGGGTCAAGTCAATCACATCATTCTCTAATGATGTGATCCCGTTAATCAAATGAAAACTCATGTCTATGGCTAGGAAACTTAACCATCTTTGATTCAACGAGCTAGTCAAGTAGAGGCATACTAGTGACACTCTGTTTGTCTATGTATTCACACATGTACTAAGTTTCCGGTTAATACAATTCCAGCATGAATAATAAACATTTATCATGATATAAGGAAATATAAATAACCACTTTATTATTGCCTCTAGGGCATATTTCCTTCAAAAAGCTTGTAGGCAATAGATCAATGATGGATAATTATGTCGGATGCGATTCCTCATGCAACAGTTATAACATAGGGTGACACAGAACTAGCTCCAGTTCATCAATTGTAATGTAGGCATGTATCCCGAATATAGTCATACATGCTTATGGAAAAGAACTTGCATGACATTTTTTGTCCTACCCTCCTGTGGCAGCGGGGTCCTATTGGAAACTAAGGGATATTAAGGCCTCCTTTTAATAGAGTACCGGACCAAAGCATTAACACTTAGTGAATACATGAACTCCTCAAACTACGGTCATCACCGGGAGTGGTCCCGATTATTGTCACTTTGGGGTTGCCGGATCATAACACATAGTAGGTGACTATTGACTTGCAAGATAGGATCAAGAACTCACATATATTCATGAAAACATAATAGGTTCAGATCTGAAATCATGGCACTCGGTCCCTAGTGACAAGCATTAAGCATAGCAAAGTCATAGCAACATCAATCTTAGAACATAATGGATACTAGGGATCAAACCCTAACAAAACTAACTCGATTACATGGTAAATCTCATCCAACCCATCACCGTGCAGCAAGCCTACGATGGGATTACTCATGCACGGCGGTGAGCATCATCAAATTGGTGATGGGGGATGGTTGTTGATGATGATGGCGACGGATTCCCCTCTCTGGAGCCCCGAACGGACTCCAGATCAGCCCTCCCGAGGAAGATTAGGGCTTGGCGGTGGCTCCGTATTGTAAAACGCGATGAATCCTTCTCTCTGATTTTTTCTCCCCGAAAGTGAATATATGGAGTTGGGGTTGAGGTCGGTGGAGTCCCAGGGGGCCCACGAGGCAGGGGGCGCGCCCCAGGGGGCGCCCTGCACCCTCGTGGACAGGGTGTGGGCCCTTGATGCTGATTCTTTCGCCAGGATTTTTCATTAATACCAAAACGTGTCTCCGTGGATTTTCAGGTCATTCCGAGAACTTTTATTTCTGCACAAAAATAACACCATGGCAGTTCTGCTGAAAACAGCGCCAGTCCGGGTTAGTTCCATTCAAATAATGCAAGTTAGTGTCCAAAACAAGGGCAAAAGTGATTGGAAAAGTAGATACATTGGAGACATATCAACTCCCCCAAGCTTAAACCTTTGCTTGTCCTCAAGCAATTCAGTTGACAAACTGAAAGTGATAAAGAAAAACTTTTACAAACTCTGTTTGATCTTGTTGTTGCAAATATGTAAAGCCAACATTCAAGTTTTCAGCAAAGATTATGAACTAACCATATTCGCAATAACATTTAGGTCTCATGTTTACTCATACCAATGGTATAATCAACTAGCAAGCAATAATAATATATCTCGGATGACAACACTTTCTCAAAACAATCATAACATGATATAACAAGATGGTATCTCGCTAGCCCTTTCTGAGACCGCAAAACATAAATGCAGAGCACCCCTGAAGATCAAGGACTGACTAGACATTGTAGTACATGGTAAAGAGATCCAGTCACAGTCATACTCAATGTAAATTAATTGCAATGCATGCGAATGACAACGGTGCTCTCCAACTGGTGCTTTTTAATAAGAGGATGATGACTCAACATAAAAGTAAATAGATAGGCCCTTCACAGAGGGAAGCAGGGATTTGCAGAGGTGCCAGAGCTCAAGTTTTAAAACAGAGATAAATAATATTTTGAGTGGCATACTTTCATTGTCAACATAACAACCAAGAGATCTCGATATCTTCCATGCTACACACATTATAGGCGGTTCCCAAACAGAATGGTAAAGTTTATACTCCCCCACCACCAACAAACATCAATCCATGGCTTGTCCGAAACAACGGGTGCCGTCCAACTAACAACAATCCTGGGGGAGTTCTGTTTGCAATTATTTTGAATTGATTTGAGCATGGGACTGGGCATCCCGGTTACCAGCCATTTTCTCGTGAAGGATGAGCAGAGTCCACTCATCGTGAGAATAACCCACCTAGCATGGAAGATATAGACAACCCTAGTTGATACATGAGCTATTCGAGCATACAAAACAGAATTTCATTTGAAGGTTTCACTACAAAAAAAATACACTTCCGTGATGATACGTGTTTGTCACAGTAGGTCGCGTTTTTTGTCATGCATGTACATCCATGACGATTTTATGACAGAATCAAGATAGTCATACATGTGCTGTCGTAGAAGTGTTCCATGACATTACCAAAATTATCATCACGGAAGTGTGCACTTCCATGACGATAAATCGCGCGTCACAGAAGTGCTTTCGTCAAGGTGACCGACATGTGGCATCCACCATAACGGAACGCCGTTAAGCTATCGGGTCGGGTTTTGGATCCGATAACCCGTTAACAGCCCCGACCAATGGGGATTTTCCACGTGTAAAATCATCATTGGCTGGAGGAAGCACGTGTCGGCTCATCGTTGGGACAGATGTCATCCACTCATTGGACAGAAGGCGCCTATGATACGTCGACACGTGGCATGGCCCAACAGAGGCCCATTCCTGTGAAAAGGCCGGCCCGTTGGACTTGGTCAAAAGGTGGCGGGCCAGCCCATGGAAAGCCTGTTAACGGCCTGTTCGCATATAGCCCATTTACAGCCCGCTAACCCAAGGCCCGTTACGCCCTATCCGAATTAGGCCCAGTAGCGTCATCTGGGCCATCCAATATGATTCCAGCCCGTTTTCACTTCTGGCCCATGTATGGCCCATGACGTCTTTCGGCCCATATGAGGCCCTATGTAACTCTTGGCCTATTAACGGCCCGTGGTGAAACTGGCCCGTAATGAACAGTGTATCACTTTACACCCATTAACGGCCCGTGGTGAAACTAGCCCGTAATGAACAGGTATCACTTTATACCCATTAACGGCCCGTTATTCCGTTGGGCCGTTTCCAGCCCATGTTATCTTTCGGCCTTCTCAGAGCCCATTTATTCTTGGGCTCATTTCTAGCATTCGTTTACTTACGGCCCGTTACTGTCATTTTCTGCTCGTGGGCCAAATTTAGCCCGTGGTTACAGTCGGCCCGTTTGTGGTCCGTTAATACGTTGGGCCATTTTCATAGCGTCATCAAATACGGCCTATTAACGATGGCCCGTTATGGTCGGCCCATGAACGGACGATTCCAACTCTAGCCCGTTTACGACCATAATGCGGCCTGTTATTGCCCCATGTTTGGCCAATCGATCATATGGCCCGTATAAGGCCCATTGATGATACGGCCCGTAGAAGGCCCATTGTTTCTACGGCCCGTAGAAGGCCTACTGTTTCTACGGCCCGTAGAAGGCCCACTGTTTCTACGGCCCGTAGGAGGCCCAGTGTCACTATAGTAAATATTAGCCCATGGTTACTGTGGCCTAGTTTTAAAAAATAGGTTATTGCAGCCACCAGCAAACCGCGGAAAAAGAACTGCACTGACTACAAGCAAACAAATAAACAAGACAACAAGGAAATAAATAAGCAAGAAACTTATGCTAGGCTATCACGGCTATTACACATATTACATCCACTGGGCATCAAAGTTCGCCACCAGTGCAAATATAGGGAACAAAGTAGCATATAAACGCCGCAGCAAAACAAGTCCAGAACTGAAACCACTTCAGAAGAGTTCAAGAAACAATATCCTGGGTACCCATAATGCTGGCAAGATGCTTAGCAAGCTTATTAACTTTCTCTTGTTTAGCGCTTAAATCCTCTAGCGCTTGCTGTTGCACAAGAAAGTACGCATCTGAATTATGCAGGGACTTCCTCAGTCCTTCAGCTTCTTGCCGCAGCACAGCTGACTGATGCCTTTCAGCTTGTAGCTGAGACTGAAGAAGCCGAAGTGATTCAGGCAGCAAGTTCGAAGAGCTTGTGCCAGCGGTACTGGCCAGTAACTCGAACACTACATCAACGCAGGACTGTGGGGTTTTCTCACTGTCTACAAGATCGTTTTTATCACCTTTCTTGGAGACCAACAGGGTTGTCTCACTATCTTGCACCTTATCTGCATTACTTTCTCTACCATTGCATAGTGGGGTGCTCTTCTCCAATATTCTGTTTGCATACTACAAGAGAAACAAGCAGACACATCACGGGTTTAGCTTTTTTATACGAAACTCATTTTGGTAAACCGATTCAGTAGTAAGGTGGACAGGATAACAGCATGAAGCAAACATATATCTATGTACTATGGTCACTGTATTGTCCATATCATTCTATTTTATGTTCCCTAATCAAGATAGAGACACAGTTCAACTCATATAATTTTAAGACACAACAGCATAGACAAAATATAAGTGTGAGAAACTACACAGCATTGGCAGCACTTGTAATGTGCATCACATGAGAACATAGCTGTTTATACAACTTAAACTGAAATCAACATAGAGCAAGAAGTTAGAACAGCAATCCAGTTAAAGAAATAGGTTTAAAACATACCTGTTGCGCCATTGGAGTTTCAATTGGATCCTTCAAATTCGAAAGTAGTTGGTATGAGTAAATACAGTGATGCAACAACAAAGGAGTATGGACCATAGCTACGGAATCTGACCTGAGAACAGTTGCTCTTCTGCTTTAAACGTGGAGTTTGGGTTAGCTGTGGTGGTCTTCATGCTTTGGGCACTGCAGTAGCTTTACAAACTACTCGTGTGGGGGTACTCTGTGGTGGACATGGTGCTTTGTCAACTATAAGTGGGTTACTATCCACTAGGGTTGCGGTTAGATGGGTTGTAGCTGGTTCTCTGCCCAACGGTGTAAGTGTGCAATCTGGAAGAGTCTCGATTATGTGTGGTGGGGCTAGTTTGTGGGCCAGTACAACCATGGTTCTATCTGCATCGACGGGTAGCACTGTCTTTTGTGAAGAACGGGTTTTTGCTCCCTTAGATACTGCCATCACCCCCTCCAATTCAAATGACTGATAAACAAGAAAAGAAATTGAACGTACAGACATTGTATGATAGACAGATGTGGTAATTCACATATATGTTGTCTAACCAAACAGGACAGCATGACACAATTTCACATATATGATGCCTAACTAAACATGATAGCATGACACAGTTTCAGGTATATGATGGATAACTTAACATGATATAATGGCATAATTCAACATATGATGAGTACCTAAACAGGATGACATGACAAACTATATGATGTCTTTCTAAAATAGGTTGGGATGAAATAATTCACATACATGTTGTCTAAGTATACAGGATGGCATGATATAATTGACATAATTGATTCATATACTAAGCAGCTGGCACTCGCATGTATGATCTCTAAACTAAGCAAATAGAATTCAATATTGTGCATATGATGTCTAAACTAAGTAATGCAAGACACCATATGCATCATATGAGAAATATAAACATTGCAACTTAGAGCATACACCTCAGGTGGGATATAGGACTGGTCATCTGTCTCTGAATCCCCCTTTGAGGAGCTCCCTGTAACCATCGAGATATATGCTTCAACAGGTACCATTGCCTGCTCTGAAGACCTTGTTTTCACTCCAGATTTTTCCATAACCGGCTCAAATGGCTGATACACATGAAGAGTAGTTGAATATACACAGATTGTCGACAAATGGAATACGTAATGAAAAAAAAGATGGCATGAGATAATTCACATATATGATGCCTGGCTCCATGGCGGTGCATAATTCACATATATGATAACTGGCTGAAAAACATGGCATTGCATAATTCACATATCTGATATAGAAAGCAAATAGGAGGCATTCACACAAAGCATGTCTAATCTAAGCAGATGGCATGGCAATGCAAGACACCATATGCATGATATGAGCAATATAACCCAGCCAAGTTAGAGCATGCACCTTGGGGGGGGATATGACTGGTCATCTCTCTCTGAATCCTCCTCTGAGGAGCTATCTGTAACCAGCAAGAAATCTGCATCGACAGGTAGCACTGACTGCTTAGAAGACCTTGTTTTCACTCCAGATTTTCCCATGACCGACTCAAATGGCTGATGCACAGGAAGAGTAGATGAATGTATAAACATTGTTGACAAATGGAATACATTATGGAAAAAAATATGGCACAATACAATTCACATATACGATGACTGGCTAAACAGGATGGCATTGCATGATTCACGTATATGATGCCTGGCTAAAGAAGATGGCATTGCATAATTCCCATATACTCCCTCCGTTCCTAAATATTTGTCTTTTTAGAGATTTCAAATGGACTACCACATACGGATGTATATAGACATATTTTAGAGTGTAGATTCACTCATTTTGTTCCGTATGTAGTCACTTGTTGAAATCTCTAAAAAGACAAATATTTAGGAATGGTGGGAGTATGATATAGAAACCAAACAGGTGGCATTCACACAAAGCAAATCTAAACTAAGCTGATGACATATAAGATGTATAATGTAAGCAATGCAAGGCACCATATGCATGATATGACCAACATCAGCATGCCAGGTTAGAGCAAACACCTCAGGTGGTAAACAGGCGTGGTCGGCTCCTTCTGAATCTCCATCTGAACAGTTATCTTCCTCTGGAATACAATCTGGAAATGCAGGAGGGGGGGGGCACTTCGCCCACCATGGAGCGGCGTCTGCATGACATTATATTCGCACGCAACGGTCTTCTCTTTTTCTCTACATGTTCAGTACGATTGTGTACAATATCTGACATGCATAATAAAAAAAATAGTTAGATTTTGTAAGGCCTAAGGGGTGCATGCAAAAATCAAGACTGATGGTAGCAAATGAGTGGATGGATCCAAAACTAATGATAGCAGGTAGATTATAGCTTCAGTTTAAAAAGATAGACAATGGATCATCTATTGTTTGTTGCCCACCCAACATGAACCACATAGAAGACCCCAGATGAACCACATAGTAGACAGATACTATTCATTGCTGGCTCGATATGAGACCCATGGGCAATTCAAAACTCAAGATTGAACGATAAAGTAGCAGGTAATAATAACCGATGTATAACGTAAGCAAACACGAAAGACTGCGACCTCTCTTCCGGAACTGTGTAGTCCTCAGGTTCATCTGCTCAGTCGATGATGGTAATGCAGTTTGCGTGGCTGCCGGCAACGGGGAAGATGATCTGAGGCGGGGAAAGGAAGTCTGCAGGGGGGGATCTCTGCTGCAGTGAACGCTTCTGTCGATGGTGCACCTCAGGTGGGGTGGATGACGGCACGGCAGGAGCAGGACATAACACACAAAGTTTTCTTTGACGCCTATCTGAAAATGAAGTAAATCTGTAAGGGCTCCTTAGAATTGGAGGATTCTATAAACGCAGGGACAGGAAAAACACAGGAATAGGATAGGAATGCATGTGCAAAACAGAGCATTTGGAAACATAGGATTTCTGTCAACCTGGGTGTTTGGCTCACATGAATTGGAAGAACAGAGGAATGGAGAAACAAAGTGATGCGACGAGTGTACAACCTCTTTGGCATAGCCTTGTGGACCTCATCATCATTGGGTTGGACGTGGAGGATGGTGATGATGCTGGTGTGACCGTCGGAGGCGAGGAAGAAGATCCGAGGCCTCTGGAAACGGCGCCGAGGGTACTGCTCCGCTGTGATGGACGGTTCTGTCGTTGGAGCAGCTCCGCTAAGGTGTACGGCGACGAGGCTGAAGGATGACAAGACAGACAACATTAATCTGAAGTGGGACCCTAATATCATCTGCAATAGATGATGTCAAATACATCACCAAAAACTGCTACTCCCTCCGTTCCTAAATATTTGTCTTTCTAGATATTTCAACAAGTGACTACATACGAAGCAAAGTGAGTGAATCTACACTCTAAAACGTGTCTACATGCATCCGTATGTTGTAGTCCATTTGAAATGTTAGAAAGACAAATATTTCGGAACGGAGGGAGTAGATGTAAAACGCATCAGCCGCGCCACGCCCGCTTCGACAGATGCTGTAAGTACTGTTCACTCTGAACTTAACTGAAGAAAATGAACTTCACAGTCGAAACTGAATTTTACTGTCGAAACTGATTGAACTAGTAACAGAGCATTGCAATAGATGTTTAGGGCATTCGAGCACTAGTAGCAGAGAAGCAGTGATCTAAATCAGCAGACGCTCGAGCAGGGAACACACTAGCAGAGAGCAAGTCGCGCAGTAGCACCGCGAGCTAGTGCTAAAGCAGCAACTCCTGTAGCTACCGGAGGTCGTGCAGCAGCAGCAGCGCAAGCAAGAGCAAGAGCAGAGCAGCAGCACGAACGAAAGCAGGAGCAGTGCAGCAGCGTGACTGACAGCAAGAACAGAGCCGCAGCGCGAGCGAGAGCCGGAGCAGCGGCAGCTAGTGCCGTTGTGGAAGTCGCCGCCGAGGAAGCAACGACATGGGGGAGAGACGCCGTGGATGATGTGGCCGGCGACGGCGCCGTCGATGGAGACACGCCATGTCTGCTCGGTATCGAGCACCGGCAGCCCCGTGAGATCGAATAAAAGATAAAATGCAGCGGTGAGTGCAGAACCTCCTTGGTGGCGCCGAGTTGGCCTCGGCTTCATCGGAGGATTTGGTGAGGGTGCTGCGGTTCTGGTGGGGCAGGTCAAGACGGCGCTGCGGGGATTGAGGTGGCGCGATAGACGAGGCGGACATCGGGGCAGCTCCTTAGAGGTGGAGGACGGGGCGGCTGATCCGGCGGGACGACGAGATTGACAACGGATCCTCATCCGGTGCGGTGGATGAGGGACGGCGAGCTGTTGCGGTGGACGACGTAGTCCGGGAAGAGTCTCCGGTTGGGCGGCGGTCGGGAGGCGGACGGAGGAGCGTGGGGTTTCGCGAGTTTTGGCGGCCTCGGTGTACGAATGGGGGGGGGCGAAGTGGGAGGGGGGAGCCAAGCTTAGGGACGCGCTTGTCCGAAATGTAGGGTAAGTTACAGCGTACCCCCACCGGTTTTGACACCGCGATGTGGAGCTTCATTTCCAGCTGAGGGGTAGAAGGGGGATTTCGCGTGTCTGGGCTGCGGGAGCGATTTCGGATGAGGAGGGAGTTCTCGCGCGCGTCCAAATTTCGGGATAACAAGGTGCGGCGCGGGTTGAAGAAGCGGGAGTTTCAAAGCAGGTGAGACAAAAGATACTCGAGCTTGAAAATTTCGGGATAATAAGGTGCGGATTCCTTGTTCGGCAGAACAAACTTAACGTGTAAAAAAACAATTCATACAAGACACAAGAGAGTCATGTCCCCTTTTACTATATTGCTATAGATGCCACTGAAAAAACTACAAGAAAAATGTAAAAAAAATTGGGAGAACAAGATTACCCTGCACAGTACCAAATCGATTCGCACTTCCCTCAACAACAACAAAAAACAAATCAATTCCCACCAAAGAAAGAGTAATGTCCCTTTTTATATGATTACAGATGCCATGATCTCGAATTTCAATTTTTGAATCCACGTTATGTTGAATTCGAATATATCGTTAGGTGCTTGCGGTTTATAATTGATGTAGTCGTACATTTTGATCTTCCATCATATATGAACATTTTACTCCACCATGTGAACATATATATTGTCGTCTACCATATGGACTAAATTTGAATCAATTTTCCTTATTTGAATACGATTGTTGTCAAGTTATACAATAATTTAAATATTATCTTGATAACAAAAAACATACATATAGCAGTAATCATATTTCACTATGAACTACATGTACCATACGCTCTCCAATTCAAATATTTGTATCCATTTTATGTTGAATTCAAATCATAGTACATTATTGGTCTAGGTAGCGAGATGTTTGGGATAATCTAAACCTTGTTTTCATACGTATAATTTTTGGCTGAATTGGGACAAGTTTTGGTATAAGCCTGTTGCAAAACCGGAGATTCTCTCAACAAGCCTCGTGGTTCCGAGAGGGAACGTGTCACCTTTGTGTGCGAAACGATATACGCTGCCTCCCCCCTGATTTTATTTACAGAGGCAACATAGAACTATATGAGTGCCCTGTTAAATTTTGGAATTATTTCGGGTTCATTTGGCCTTTTTATACATTAATTGAGTTTCTGGACTTTTAATGTGCATAATCTAAATATAGTTTCTGGACTTTTAATGTGCATAATCTAAATATGAATTGCATGCACATGCTCCGGTGCACCAAAGTGGGTTAAGAAATCACATGTGTGTCCTTGGTTGAATTTCTAGGTCCCATGGAAGAAATGAGAATGAAATTCAAACATCTGGGCGTCATGACTTGGCCGAGAACATTGAGTAACTTTGATATTAAATTCATGTAAATCCAAAACTCACCTGGAAATCATGAAACTTGGCATGGTGTCATGTCATGGCACTAACATGTTGTGGTAAAAAATTGGGCCGATTTGGAAGCTCGTGGTTCTAAGAGGGAACGTGCCACCTTTGAGTGTGAAACGATATACGCTGCCCCCCCCCTTGAGTTTCTTAACAAAGGTAACATAGAACTACATTAGTGCCCTGCTAAATTTTGGAATTATTCCGGGTTCGTTTGTCATTTTTTATACATTAATTGAGTTTCTGGTCATTTAATGTGCAGAAGTCAAATTTGAACTACAAGCACATGCTCTCGTGCACCAAAGTTGGTTGAAAAATCACATTTGTGTCCTCAGGTGAATTTCTAGGTCCCATGCAAGAAATGAGAATAAAATTAAAACATCTGGGCATCGTGGCTCGGCCGAGAACATTGAGAAACTTGGTTTTAAATTTCTTGTAAATCCAAAACACGTCTGGAAATCATGAAACTTGGCATGGATGTCATGTCATGGTACTACCATGTTGTGGTAAAAAAATTGGCCGAATAGGAACAGATTTTGGTATAAGCTTCTTGCAAACCGAAGCTTCTCTCAAGAAGGCTCGTGGTTCTGAGAGGGAACGTGCCACCTTTGAGTGCGAAACGATATACGTTGTCCTCCTTGAGTTTATTTACAAAGGCAACATAGAACTACATGAGTGCCCTGTTAAATTTTGGAATTATTTCGGCTTCGTTTGGCCTTATTTACACATTAATTGAGTTTTTGGTCATTTAATGTGCATAATACAAATTTGAACTACAAGCACATGCTCCCGTGCACCAAAGTTGGTTGAAAAATCACATTTGTGTCCTCGGGTGAATTTCTACTCCCTCCTTCCATCTATATAGGTCCTAATGTGTTTTTCGAGGCTAACGTTGACCAAACATTAGAGCAATAATATATGACATGCAACTTACACAAAGCATACCTTCAAATTTGTATGTCAAAGGAGCTTCCAATAATATAATTTTCATAGTATACATCTCATGTGCTATTAATCTTGTCAATAGGCAAAGGCTGTCTTGAAAAACACATTAGGCCCTATATAGATGGAAGGAGGGAGTAGGTCCCATGCAAAAAATGAGAATAAAATTTAAACATCTGGGCATCGTGGCTCGGTCGAGAACATTGAGAAACTTGGTTTTAAAATCATGAAACTTGGCATGGTGTCATGTCATGGTAGTACCATGCCGTGGTAAAAAAATTGGCGGAATAGGAACAAATTTTGGTATAAGCTTCTTGCAAATCGGAGCTTCTCTCAAGAAGGCTCGTGGTTCTGGGAGGGAACGTGTCACTTTTGTGTGCATAATTCAAATTTGAAATACAAGCACATGTTCCAGTGCACCAAAGTTGGTTGAAAAATCACATGTGTGTCCTCGGGTAAATTTCTAGGTTCCATGCAAGAAATGGGAATGAATTCAAAATTCTGGGCGTCGTGGCTGGGTTGGAAACATTGAGAAACTTAGTTTCTTAATTCCTGTAAATCCAAAACACGCATGAAAATAATGAAACTTGGCTTGGTGCCATGACATGGCACCAACATGCTGTGGTCAATTTGCAGTCCGATTTGCGAAGGCGCACACATTAACAATCAACAAAGTCATTTTGGAACAAGTGCTGTCACGTTACAATCGGAAACACAAGTATTATTGAAACCGTGGGCGTTCTACTTACTAGTACCATTTACGTGCCGCCACGCGTCCCCATTTTTTATTAGCTAGGAGGCGCCGTGCAGGGTAGCTATTTGAGTACGAGAGGCGTGCGATCAGACCCCTGCGCGTGCTTATCGGCAGGAGAGCCCTTTGACCTCCATCTGTCATCCACCTCTCTCCCAAGGTCTCCATTAATGGTGCCCGAGCTCCTGTTTAATGGCGTGGCTATGTCTCACTCGACTGAGATTTAAGAGAGAATAAAGTAAATCTGAAAGCACGGATCTTGATGTAAGATCCGACGGACCTATATAGCATCTACTGTGACTTATAACAAGACTGATGAATATATAAGGACGATTAATTTTTTTTTGATCAAAGAAGGGCTTGCCCCTTACGATTTTCATTAGTGAAAACCACCACAATTCACAAGAAGTTCAACACAACTCCAGCCTAACACGAAGGACTAAAAGCTACCAGATTGAAATCGCAACATCCCAAGAGGCCAACAAAGGCCAAACATCCGCGCTAGAACCCAACATTTCACAACCGACGACACAATCCACATCCTAAACCGATTATTACACCAAAAGAAACCAGGAAACTGAAGGAAGCCCAACAGCAACTAGAAGAACAGCAACGCCAGGGTCACCACAGCAAGAGTTTTCTTCATTCCAGCCTCGCAACATTGATCTTCCACAGAAAGATAAGGACGATTAATTGTCTTACATAATTAGAAAGATAATTAAAAAGCCACATGCAGCTACGCCCAAAATACACAAGGGCAAAAGAAGAAGGAAGACAAGGATCTGGCTCGCTGATCTCTACTTTCTTGATGCGTTGCTGCAGGCCACGAGAACTAGTCTCCGCGGCGAGCGGCGGTGAGCTCTTTCGTGTCCTCAAGACGCTGCTTGAGAACATCCACGGATTCCTCCACCAGCCTTTGGCGCTCGTTGCGGAGCATGTCATTCTCGTCCATAAGTTTCTTCACGATGACGCCGGTCCTCTTCAACAAGGCACTGGTCTCCTCCTGCTGGTCTGCACTTCGGGCGATCTTCTCCCTCAGCAGGTCGCGCTCGGCCCGGAGCCTCTCATTGCCCTCCCTTAGTTGCCAGATGACGCCGGTAGCCTGTTCAAACGAGGCTTTCATGTCGTCCTGCAACCTCGCCCAGCCGGAGATCTGATCCATCTGGCTATGAACGATCGCATGCATGCGCCTGTAACAGTCGTCGCCTGCCCGCGAGAAATTTTCCCAGGCCGCCGCGGCGCGGCGGGACATCTTTGCTGCATTCGTGGCGCGGCGGGACATCTCTGCTGCTTCCGCGGCGCGGCCGGACCAGTCTGCTGCATCGACGGTGCGGCGGGACCTCCGTGCTGCTTCAGCGGCGCGGCGGGACCTCTGTGCCGCTACTTCCGCGCGGCGGGACATGTCGGCTGCTCTCGCAGCGAGGCGGGACATCTCTCGTGCTTCCGCTTCCATGCTTGCCTCTCCCTGGTGGCAATCTCTCGACCCAGAACTCACACTGGCCATGGCAGACGCAAGGGAAGGGTGCTGAATGACTTGTTTGTTTTTGTGGATGAGGAGTTGAGGAGGAATGTGCAGTCATCTTGGCATACTAGTATTTATAACCGAGTACTAATACGCTCCTAAGTGGGAAACCGTTTAGGTTGTGATCGGTGTGAACAGGTTTGCAATTCAATATAGCGTGGTACTAATACGATCCTAAGTGGGAAACCGTTTAGGTTGTGATCGGTGTGAACAGGTTTGCAATTCAATATAGCGTGGAGTAATTTGGAATGTGACAAGACGCAAGCTCAAAATTTATTGACGGTTCTAGTTTCGAAGTGCGGCACTATTCCTGGATGGAGTACTTCTTTTTCTACTCCCTCCTTTCTGGTTTTATAGGGCTTATCTCCAAATTTTAGTTTTTCCATTTTATAAGGCTCAGTTTGGTTGTTCCCCAACACATGTTCAGATTCAAAGGTGCATTAAATCATTGCATGCAAGTATTAAGAGAAAATTGACCAATGCATGTACTTTATGCATGCATGCATTGCAATTAATGCATTGATAAACATAATATTTTGAGAAAAACAAGAGCATTAATTAGGTGCTTTTGCAAACTACAAAAAATATTCCACCACTCACCATCTTGGTTGGTGAGATTTTTGAATTAAGCCCTATAAACCGGAAAGGAGGGAGTACTGCTGTGTACGTGCAATAACTGGCACCGTCGTATACATATCTTACGGTTAATGGGGCGTTCGACAGGAATAGCTGCGTGGCGAGCTCTAGGCTAGTCTTTTTTTCAGATGCATTAAACCTATCTCTCGGGACTTCTCGCACGCACCATCGTGCCACCCACAAAAACTTGTACTCTGAGTTTAGTAGTACATTATACAGGAAGAGAAGAGGTGCACGCACGCACTCGTCCTCTCACACACGCGTCTGTTTTTTCTCAAAAAGGAGGATGATGACCCCCGGCCTCTGCATCTGGGTGTCACACACGCATCTGTAGCTACGAATTGTAGTGTTCTCAACCATCCGATTGGCTCTATCATGGATGTACCTATATACTAAGACATGTCTAGATACATCTATATTTTGACAATGGAAGGCATGTATTGTGGAACGGAGGGAGTGCTTGTCATCAAAATGGATAAAAAGGGACGTATCTAGAACTAAAATACGTCTACATACATATCCTTATCCATTTTGATGACAAGTAGTACTTCTTACCCAAAGGAACTTTATATCCAACAGACACAAAATATCCGTTCGACTGTTGGAAATTACTGATCTGATGTCGAAGTAATTGCTGCATCGCCAGCAAAACCCACCATTTCTTAAGCTAAAGTAGACCAAGGTAATCCCTATATTAGCATATTACTAAGATAAACAGAAGGCACTATAGAAACATTTAGGACGTGAGCTTGTCAATCTGAATGTGGAGGGACACAAGCTTAGCCCCGGCCAGCAGCTTGGGCGGAACTGTCAAGAAGGTCAGCTCCTGCACGTCAACGTTGCCGGGATCCTTGCTGCTTGTCGCCTCCATTTCCACCTTGACGGCGTCGGTCGTTCCTTTGGGCTCCCCCGGCGGGCCGTTCGCCCACAGCTTGGCCACGTAGTGCGGCAGTGGGGACGCCCCCGCTCTGATGCAGACGACCGACATGGCGATAGGCGCGCCGATGTCGAGCACGCCGCCGACCAAGAAAAACGCGCGGCGGTCCTCCTCCGCGAACAGCAAGAGCCGTGGCTCCAACAGTGGCACTTGCAGCTGGAGCACCTTGCCGTACTGGATCTTGTGCACGGGCATGGGATGCGCGGTGTTGATGTGGTGGTAGAGCGCCGCCGGCGGGCCTTCGTAGCCGCAGACGGGCACGGGGCATTTGCAGGGCGTGAGCGGACACACGCTCTGGTAATCGGTGAGCTTGTGGTAAGTGACGTAGAGCCCACAGCCTTCGTGCGGGCACTCCACCCTCACCGACGAAAGGACGGAGTCCACCTCCGTGTTCCGCACGTCGAAGCCACCGCCGCGCTCGCACTTCTGGCACTACCGCTGGTTCCCGGGGCACTCGACGCGGTAGTCCGCGCAGGCCAGGTGCCCTCCCTTGCACTGCAGAAATCAATCGACATCACATCAATCAAGAAACCTGCACCTTGCTCAATCAGCCAAACGGACGAGGTGTATTCGAACCTCATACACTGGAGGCGTCAAGGGTCGGAGGCACAAGGGGCAGTGGAGCACGGTGAGGTCCATCGAGACCTTAGTGAGCTCCATCGTCGGGTCCTGTTCGGTCTGCATGATCTCGCCCTCCTCGTGCACAACCATCTCTCGACTTGGGCCGGGGTATTACAAAGCTTTACCGTCACATATTTTATACTACTTCAAGGTGCAATAAATCAACACATGAAAGTATCAAAAGGAGAGTCACGGCATGCATGCATGCGTTGTAATTAATGCATCGGTAAACGCAAATTATTGAAATATATCGAGTGCAGTGCTTTGATGTGTCGCGTCAACTGGTACATCAACGAGAAGTTTGATTATCCTCTCCCTCGCGGACTTAACTGCACCTGCCTTTGGCTGTATGACAGGTTGGCCACACACCTGTCGGGCCCACCAGTCTTACACGCAAAGGCAGGAGCGTCCCTCCCTCGCCCATGAGCGTGGTGGCTGGCAAGACTAGGAGAAGCTTTCGCTACACACTCTCCCTCCCGCACGCGGTGGACATGCAACAGTTCAATCAGTGTCAGATGGCCAGAAGCGTACTTTAGTACTCCTCCAGTGCAGTAGTACTCCATCATTGTTCGACTTCCCGAAGAGGCGAAGAGCCCAGCGCAGCCCGGACGCTCGTGTGGCAGTTTCATGTGTATAGTAGTCTAGGATAGCGTGTACCGTGCCTGTAAACTTAAAATTGTTGGGGTCGGCTCCATGCTATGTGGCCGTCTCGAAGTTTAAAAAAAAAATTAAAATAGTCTTCTGGCCCTACCTGACACCCTGGTGATTGTAGTTCTCACACTCATCTGGTCAAGACAGGAATATATATTTTAGTTTGTTTTTTTTCGAAAAGGGGGGACTCCCCGGCCTCTGCATCAGAACGATGCATACGGCCACATATATTTTAATTTGTGGTGGGTAAATGTTAGAGGTTGCAGCAAATATATTGTACACTGCGGGTCTTTCAGCCAAGTTTAGAGGCAAGCATGTCGGGCCAGTGTTATGATGTGTCGCGTCAACTCGTACAACGAGGAGAAGCTTGATTTTACTACACGCCTTGTCCCTCACCCATGCGCGTGGTTGCTCGCAAACGAGGACAGGCTTTTGCTTAGTAGTACTTCTACAAC
Organism: Aegilops tauschii subsp. strangulata; assembly: GCF_002575655.3. Lineage (NCBI taxonomy): Eukaryota > Viridiplantae > Streptophyta > Magnoliopsida > Poales > Poaceae > Aegilops > Aegilops tauschii. The sequence goes on along the minus strand of NC_053041.3, from coordinate 262,256,320 downwards.
AAGCTATCCGCCCCGCTCGCAGTGGACGGACATGCAGCAGTGGATTCGACACTGTAGAAGCAGTGGTAGTAACATCATTGTTCGTCTTCTCGAAGAGGCGAAGAGCCACGCGCAAACCGAACGTTGCAGTTGCGAACATTGGAGCACGCATATAGCCAGGCTCTTGCATGAGACAAAATTGCTATGTGAGCCCACTATTGTACTAGTACGTACAACTACTTGCTAGTATAGCCCTGTAAACCAGAAAGGAGTATTTGCCCTTCTAGAGATTTCAACAAGTGACTAGACTACACCGAGACGGAGTACATATGGAGCAAAATGAGTGAATCTGCACCGTAAATAAATACGTACTAGTTCTATTGTTTTCCTCTCCGAGGTGCACAATATTGAGTATACTGACTAGTCTCTTTTTGACACGCATTTACGTTTTTTACACAGTACAGACGCAAGCGCTCATATACACGCGCATACACTCACCCCTATGAACGCACACACGCACGGCACAATCATCTTGAAATTTACGAAGTCACCATAGGCACCTCGTCGTCGACGGGTCCATAGGTGCTTGAATGCCAAGGAGGGAGAGGTTAGCGGTTCCCGAGACGTTGAACGGTCAATGATGCATCCTCAATTACATGCAGAGGGAATTAATTGGCGAAGCAAAATAGAGCCAGCACGATGTGAATGCAACAGAGTTTGGACTCTCATATAATAAAGGCGCCCCACCACTCCAATCCATCTACTACCAAGTCTCTGCGCAACACTGCTCACTCCAATGCAAGACCAAGTGACCAGAAGCCACAAGCACCTATGAGGCGATGGACGCGAGCAGCAGTCGGCTGTGCCAAATCATCCAAGGCATCGCGCAGCATTTCCAGACGGTGCTGGCGACCGCAAGCATCGTAGCCCTCGCCGACGCCGGCTTCGCCTCTCGCATGGACGACATGATGGTCAACTCCATCCGAAAGTTCACCGCCGTCAAGAAGCGGGCGGACGACCTTGCCGTACTGCTCCAGCCCGCGCGCCCAGGCTCCTCATTGCCTGCCACCCTCATCGGCCTCCATGGTGACGAACTCTTTCAAGCCCTGGTGGCCCTGCAGGTGCCGGAGGTCGTGACGAAGAATGTGCGCCTCGAGGCCGCGCTCGCCGCGCAGCGCCTCGCCATGCAAGAAACCGTCGACCTGCACATCCACATCTAGGAGGAAATCGTCTACATAGGCCACTACAAGGCAAGCGAGGACAGAAAAACGTTGGCCTTCTTCCAGCGGCTGGAATCTTTGGACGCCATTGTTCAGAAGCACATCGACCTGGCCACGAAAGCCGCTGCTACTTAGGCGTCGTTCGGTGGGCCGGCGCCCTGAGTCGAGGAGGTGGACGTCGTCGATGGATGCATCTCTTCTTGCCTCCTGTAACCAGCACTGCATCGCCTCGTGGCCTTAATGTTTTATTAGTATAGTACTCCCTCCGTTCCCAAATATAAGTCTTTCTAAAGATTCCAGCAAGTGACTACTACATACGGAGCAAAATGAGTGAATCTACACTCTAAACTATGTCTACATACATCTGTATGCTGTATTACATTTGAAATAGTATCTAAAAAGGCTTATATTTATGAACGGAGGGAGTATATGGCATTTTTATTCCAGTCGTAACGTTTTCACTGTGAGGTGGGGCCGCAGTTGAGCAAACCCACCCCGCCCACCGGGCGTCGGCCAAGTTTAGAATTACTAGAAGAGAGAAACGAGGGAGGAGAGCTAGCTGTAGCACGGACGCTGTTGTCAGATGGGACTCGTGTTTATAGAATAGGAGTACTGAGCACTCATGCCTCTTTTTTTTGAGGTAAAAATTAGTCGTATGTCTAGAACCACTAGTTGGGTGCGTGCGACCTATAGCTGTCATCACTTTAGGTCTCCTTTTCGAACCGCGGCTACGCTTCATAGTACATATTATTTCACGCATTTATCCTCCTATATGTACTCCTAGGCTATTTCCACGTGCTCCCATTCGCCGACATGTGGGACATAGAGCATCTGGGTCGTAGTGCATGCACGACTCGGAGCATATGTCGGGGTACTTGACATTTCAGACCTCACGAATTACATGCAAACCCCCCGCAGAAGAATAAATAAATGAATGAATTACTACATGAAACCGGATTATTTTCGTGGAAACCGGAGCACGTTCATTAAATTTTGGACATAACACATTTATGACAAATGACCGGACCGAAACCAGTCTAAGGGCCTCTTTGATTTTTCCCGCAAAAAAAGGGCCTCTTTGATTCGCAGGATACTGAAAACACAGGAATGGGGAAAGTATGATGGCGATGAACCGAGACGAGGAGAACTCTAACTCAGTTAGTGGTTAGAGTTAGATTCTAACCCTGAACTAACTCTAAACCAAAGAGGTGTATGGATGGCAGGGTTAGATTGACAATAAATGCTCTATCTCAATCATTTGACTACTTTGGACCCTATTTCCTGCCGGATTTGGAGGGTGCTTGGATACGTTTTAGTTCCATGACTAAAAGTAGTGGGACTAAAACTTGCTAGCCTCACCCATGCTTGGATCCAAATACTAAAGAGACTAAAATCAAGTTAATGAGCATTTATTATCCTCCAAACCCTCCAATCCAGAACTCGCCTGTGTTAAAGGAGAGGAGTTAAATGAGGAGAGAGAGGACTAATCCACATTTTAGTAGGGGTACCCCTGACTAAATTTTTTTAGTCTCAAGACTAGTTTTAGCCCCTCTTTAGTCAGGGGTGCTTTGAACTTTAGCCTCTTAAAGGGACTATTTTTAGTCAGACTAAAATAAGTCCCTTGGATCCAAGCACCCTCTTGGTGTGGCCGGCTCTTCTGTGGCCTCCTCCCGACCATCTATACAAATCAAGCATGCAAAACATGATAATTTTTACTTTGTCCATACAAATGAGATATCCCACTTAAACATACAAGTCGTCAATCAAGCTTCACAAAATAAAAAAACACTTCATGAAACAAAGAATGAGCTAACTCATCACGGAAGTCATTCACGATAGGGAGGGAGCCCGGAGCCCCTCACGCACCGAGGGAGGAGCTCGTCATCGTCGCTCTCGAGGAAGGCTCTGTAGAGCCCATGCCCCGGGAACCCCTCCGACGCCGGCCCTTGCGAGTTGAGGTCGATACCGGCATGGGTAGCAGGGCCGCTTGCCGCCGACTGGGAACTTAATCTTTGGGCCTCTAGAAATAATGCAAGCCTGTAACTAAAATACCTAGAAAGGTGAACTGAATCTTTGAGCCTCTAGAAATAATGCAAGCCTGAAACTGAAATACCTAGAAAGGTGAACTGAATGTTTGGGCCTCTAGAAATAATGCAAGCCTGAAAGTGAAATACCTAGAAAGGTGAACTGAATCTTTGGGCCTCTAGAAATAATGCAAGCCTGAAACTGAAATACCTAGAAAGGTGAACTGAATCTTTGGGCCTCTAGAAATAATGCAAGCCTGAAATTGAAATACCTAGAAAGGTGAACTGAATCTTTGGGCCTCTAGAAATAATGCAAGCCTGAAATTGAAATACCTAGAAAGGTGACCTGAATCTTTGGGCCTCTAGAAAGATTTATTACCTCCTCAAGTAGCATCGAACAATTCCATGCGTGCACCACAAATCTATACCAAGTTTGATCAGGATCTACTTTTCCAAATCAGAATTAGCGCTAGAGCAAGCAAGATCAATGATATGGCCGTGAGACAGAGAAGGAACGAACAAACTCACCCCTCTCGCGACCTCCCTGGTAGATGCGCCGCCGCCGCGCACGACAGAGGGAGAAAAACGACTGGTGAAGGGGGAGCGCGGCGACCTTCGAAGGCCGGAGGGAGAGGGCGGCCGGAGTAGGGCGGTGGAGGCTGGAAGGAGAGGGCGGCCGGAGGAGAGAGAGGGCGAGCGGCCCTATGGGGAACAGAGAGGAGTCGTGCGAGAGGGGGGAGATCGATCTGGTGCGGGCAGGGGAGATTTTTTTAGTTCTCTTTTAGGGGGCCCGAGGATAACTAACCCAATTAGAACCTCTCCACCGGGCTAGTTTTTTTAGCTGGGTTAGAGCAAACTAGCACAAACTAACCCCTCTTGTTTCGATAATTTGAGGCTATTTCAACCCAAACTAGCTCTAACTCAGGGATCCAAACAAAGAGGAGTGTTACTGTACATGCTACAGTGTGGACCATAGCACATTGTTTTTTATGGCCATATCACCACATTGTTTTCTACTGCTGGTTCACTGGGCTACCGTGGTTCGCACTGCTGGTTCACTGGGCTACCGTGGTTCGCACTCCTCCGACCTGAGTAGTACTGTAGTATAGTACTAGTATATACCGCATCATTCTTTGCTCCTTCTTACTACTCCGACATGTGGGAGAGCCAGCATCCGGGTCGACATGTCATGCACCAGATTAGAGCGCGAAACGGAAGGGGGGCATCACCCCGGTCGGAGCGCCAGTAATTCATGACTATAGTGAGTGGTCATATCACAAGTCTTTCCAGCAGTAATGCGCTGTCAAATCGCACAACCCCACTCGCTCACCCTCCTCACCTCTCTGTCAAACCGCCTACCCGAAAACTGCTGCGCGTACTGCCCGGGAAAAGCCCCGCCCTCAACTTTTAACTACGCGAAAATAGTTCGAGCTTGTTCGTTCTATATAAATACAGTACTTACTGTATGTTTATTCACCCGTGGGGTTGTTCAATGAATGGAGGGGCGGGGAGCACAAGTGAACAATACTGTAGTACTACTAGTAGTAAGTAGGAGTCGTACAGTAGTCACCTTAAATAGAGAGTTTCTTTTCTTTAATGCCACGTACACAAATTGAAATGCTTGTTGTGGAGAGAAAAAAGATAATCACTCCACTATATATGGACGCAGGGGCCTGAGCGCTTGCTTTACTAGGGTTGCTCTCTTCATTCTCTCATCCTCTCCAGATATAAACAAGATAGCGGTAGCGACATTTTCTCTCTGCTCACCGCTGGTCACAGATCCGGCCGGATCCTTTCGGCCGGTGTGTGCAGAGGACTAAAAGGTGCATCGTTCACGCGGTCTTCACCGCCGAGGGAGGAAACCCACAGCTGCTGGAGGGGTCTGATCCTCTGCCCGTGCCGTTCTCTCCGACACAGCGCCGGCTCGGGAGGTCCTCCGACCCTTCTTCCTCCCTGCCGTATTGTCCGCAGATCCGACCTGCCGCCGCCGACATCCCGGCGACCCTCAGGTATAAGTTCTTCGAAAGCGGCCTTGCTCTACTGCCCCAGCTCCCCACGTGTCTGCATGTGCATCTTTTTCTACTCCCATCAGCTCTTCCAAAGCCACCTAAATTTTTAGTATTATTAGAGGTAAAGCACTTCATCCATTCGAATCCATGGCTTTGTTCAAACAATGAAGAAAGGGGGGAAAGTTGTAGCATGAATCTAGGACTTGATTCAAAGAGGAAATAATATGGTGAAAGTAGTAGAGACCGGATACCCAACCGGTCTCTTGGTTGAAAAGGGAAATAATGGGAAAACGCAGTACAAACTGGATAAGGAACAGATCTATTATTGGTTGAAAAAAGGATAGAAAGTGGCGGCTGGTGGACAAGTCAACAGAGTATGTCCAGGATTAGATTTGCTGCCATCACATAGTAAAAGGTCTCGAGGATTAGATTTGCTGCCCTCACATAGTAAAAGGTCTCGGGATTAGATTTGCTGCCCTCACATAGTAAAAGGTCTCAGGATTAGATTTGCTGCCCTCACATAGTAAAAGGTCTTAGGATTAGATTTGCTGCCCTCACATAGTAAAAGGTCTCCAGGATTAGATTTGGTGCCCTCACATAGTAAAAGGTCTCCAGGATTATATTTGGTGCCCTCACATAGTAAAAGGTCTCCAGGATTAGATTTGGTGCCCTCACATAGTACAAGGTCTCCAGGATTAGGTTTGCTGCCCTCACATAGCATGAACAAACTCGGCATCACCACTTTATGCCTCCTTGTAGGTACATTGTGCTGATGCGTCCACTGTCGCATGTCCTTATACCAACCATTTGCTGTTGTTAATGTAAGGGCGCATGTAAAATGAAGCGATCACACTGTTACCTTAGGGACATGTCTAGCCAGTGTTATTGTTAATCTAATGCCTCCAGTGATAAGATGTGATTAAACTGTGTTACAAATGGCACTCCTGCTGTTTTCCCCAGTATGATAAGTAAGTTGCTCCTTTACGCTGCTGAGTGTCCTGGTGTCCCCACGGTCCCATGCCCTTAAAGCAACTCTTTAGCTGTTGTTGATTTACTGTGTCTGGTAAACAAGCAATGCCACCATTAAAGTAATCCCATATTTGAGGAATCTCATTGTTGATCGTAATGCTTCTGGTAACATGAAGCATTGCTGACGTTTTAAAATTTCTACTGTCCTTGCGTGATTGCCATGAACATAATTAAGATGCTTCTTTTCATTTTGTATATGTTTCGTATATTCTTATTGACCAGCAACTATTTACTTTCTATCTTTTTATGCAGATAGGGATATCCATTTCACCTTGTTGCTATTGTGACCTTTTGGTGAACTGCACAAAACACTTTTTTTTGGAATGAGTGTCTTGTGCAGTTCAACTAAAATGTCACATGGGCAACATCTCTCAATTTTGGTGGAACTGCACAAAATGGTGATTGGAGTTTCCAAAATCTCCGTCAAGTTCTGCTGGTAATCTTGTGCAACATTTTATTAGCCTTTGCAAGATGGAGCCGTCACGGTCACCACAATGGCACTTTATTTTAGTGGAACTGCACAAAAGGATAAGAAAATTATAGTTGCACCTTACATGAGCCGGACAGCCAACCTTAATGTTGCTCAATTTTGTGCAACTACTAAAGAAGAACCTTCCAGCTCACAAGAGCAAGTACTTCTTGCTAGCTATATGATACAATTTTTACTTCATTTCAGGTGAACTGCAGAAAAAGTGGCATGAATTGAATCATCGAGTGGAGCTGCAATAGTGCCAGTATTATAGTAATCATGCTCTTTATTATCTATGTTGTGCAAACAGGAATACTCAACTACAGATGTTGTGACGGTCAAGAGCATTCGCCAAGTTCTTCGATTGTATGACATGGCTAGCCAAGATGGATTTAATCCCGATATTCACTTTATCAAAAGGCTCTAATGGGTTGGTTCTGAATCTTGCAAGCTGGGAATCAGTGAAATGTGTAGGCATCTTTGTTGTACTTATTATTTGAATCTTATTTGTTGGCTCTGAATCTTGCAAGCTGGGAATCAATGAGATGTGTAGGCATCTTTGTTGTACTTATTATTTGGATCTTATTTGTTGGTTCTGAATCTTGCAAGCTGGGAATCAATGAGATGTGTAGGCATCTTTGTTGTACTTATTATTTGGATCTTATTTGTTGGTTCTAAATCTTGCAAGCTGGGAAACACGGCATGATGATGCAGAGGACAACAACCATAACAAACAGTTCAAACTTGGTAGTATTATCTTTGTGAAAGTGCGACAAATGTGTTGATCGTGTGCGTCCTGAGAATAATAATTCTAATTGTTGTGCATGTTGATCCTGTGGCACTGACAGAACGAGCGAATGCATTGCTTGTTTTAAGTATAAATTTCTATTAAAGCTAATTAAATTTAAGTAAAGTGACCACTAACTCCTGTTATTACAGTACCAATACAGACCCGCTCGTGAACCGACGTGTGGCCGAGGGTGCATCTTCTGCCGGGCGTGCAGCGGACGAGGGAGGGGTAGTAACTGTTGTCGCCTGTACACACTCAGCTTACTTTTGAATCCAGATCCCCAAGAGCTGAAAAATGAACTTCTGCCGCCGCCTACACACTCGTTCACTCGAAGAGACTCCAATGGCGATCCGAGGGGTGAGCCTGCTGGATATGGACTTCAGCAAGGAGTTCCCCTTTGAGTTCGCCGTTCAGTCCTATGGCTGCACCAAGTTGAATATGATGTACACCAACGATGCAGACTCGGTGAAGCTCTGCCTCGCCTCAGTCCTATGGCTGCACCAGGTTCTGGAGCATTCGCCCGTTTCATCGGCAGCGCCGACTGCACCTTCGCTACAATGGAGAGAAGGAAGAACGCGACGATTCGGCCATCTAGTGCAACAAGCTTGTCGACATCCAGAAGCAATATAAGATCATCAGCAACGGGCAGGAGAAGGACTCCGTGGTTGACCTCGCTGAGATCATCATCGACCCCTGATACGCCAACATGAAAGAAGATGACCTGAACACGTGGGAGGTACCTCTGAATCTAGCCTACATAACCTACGCGGCCAAGGACGCATACGCATGCTACGACATGTACATGCAGATCTTGGACATGAGGGTGTGTCTGCTTCCCATAACCGACGAGTACACGGACAGCCGCAGCGTCATGATCAAGCATGCCAGGAAGGTCTAGATGTTGTACTTTATCTATTTATAAGCACCTTTATTATCTGAGTGTTTCATGCATTAGCCTATGTGTCGTAATTATCTGTTTTGTCCGAAATATTTCTTTTAAGAACCCATTAACCTGATTGCTTTTTTAGTGGCTATTTGCTTATGTATGTAAACTAGTTCACTTGTCCGTAAAAAAACTAGTTCACTCGGCTGCCGTGCTTTGAATCTCCTTCCTCCCAACATATTCCCCTCCTCAGGTGGACCCAGCAGGTCTCTGAATTTTCTCCTACTTTCTTTTTCGATGTAAACTGAGTTTTCTCCCAGTACTTTCCCCTAGAACCAACTCAACTGTCCCACGTCCAGCCTAAAAAATAATAATACCCCACGTACTATTAACTCATCAAATTAAAATGATATTTTATTTCGTAAGTTGAAAGTTCTTACAAAATAATAATAATAATTGTTTATATATAACTTGGCAAGTTAACTCCTAGTGATTGCGTACATAGGCTTGCAAAGATTTTACTGACGTGCAATCATGTGTTTATGTTTTTATAACATTTCTCCGTCTACCCCAACATGATATTTTCACCCAGCCCAGCAAGTCTGCGGATTTCGAGAAAAATGCAAATGGGATTTAAACGGACTGCATAGATGCTACATCATTATTTCACCCAGCCCACCAAATGGACTAAAAAAACAAATGGACTGGCTCACATGTGGGCCAGTAGGTCGAAGCCTAAGAAGGCGTTGGATTTACATCCAACGGCCGGCATTCTTCTTCAATCTCTTGTCTTCTTCCCCCAGCGTTGCCGGAACCGCCTGCTCCAGCCTTCGGCGTCCAGCGGCGTTGTTTTGCGCTCCTCAGCGAAACGCTACCCCGCCGACGGCCAAGCCATCCCTCCACTCTGCACCTCCTGTTATTCTCTGCCGAGTGTAGGCCCGCCCCGCACCCGAACCAGTCAAGTTTCCCACTCCTCTCCGTCTGCGACTCCACTGCCGTGTCTTCCCCATCTCCGGGTCGTTCCAGTCTGGGGCCTCGCCGTCGTCCACCGCCTCGGTGCGCTCGGCGCGGCGTGGTCAACATACGGGAGTCATCGAAAGAGGACTGTACGTGGAGAGCCTGACGGCTGGGACCCACGAGGTCCATGGTCGCACGCAAGGAAAGTTCCTCCTTACTACGCACTGTACGTGCACTGTACGTGGGAAGGGCTTCTGTATTTCACGAAAAAACGTCCCCCCCCCCCCCCCGCTGACAGGTCGGACCCACCAGCTATATATTCGCACGCAAGGAAGTGCCTCCTTATTACGCACCAAAAAGTGAATACCCCCTGCTAGCTGGGACCCACCATAGTGGGTGGCTGACTTGTGGGCCTACTAAGTTGACGAGGACGGAGGGCTTTGTCAACTTAGTCAATATGAACGATTCTAGCTCCAGTGACCGTACGATGTCCATCCAACGGCCATAGTGCTTCTTCAACCTCTGGTCTTCTTGCTCCAGCCGCCCAAAGCAGCGCCGGTTGTGCCGCGTGCTCCTGCCTCTCGTGGCCGGCTGTGATGCCGCGGAGGTCTCACCGCCCCCTACTACTCCCACCGTTGGCCCAGGGTATCCCTCTACTCACCCACACCCCCTGTTATTCTGCGGCGACGGCAGCCTCACGCCGCAGCCGAACCAGTGAACCCTCGTACTCCTCTCTGCGTGGGCATCCACTTCCGCGTCTTCCCCGGCTTCGTGTCGTCCCCTTCCTAGGCCTCGCCGTCGTCCACCGCCTTGGTGCTCTCGGCGCGGCGTGGTCAATGTGGTCAACGACTGACTTCCATCGGAAGAGTACTGTACGTGGAGAGGCTGACAGCTGGGTCCACGGCCACAGCCCAGTTTTTTTGTGATTTCCCAAGTAAGTCGCTTTGTCAGGCCTGTTGGCCTGCAAATCTTTCAAGACGAGAAGAGCTTCATTCGGCTGGCCGAGAAAATGGCCTATCAGTAATGAGAAATGGGCTGTACATTTTTAAAACACATCAAATCGGCAATTAGTTTCAAATATCTTTTTTTCATTTCGAGATTTTAAATTACATTAATTTTTATGCGTGGAGAATTTTTTGGATTTTATATTGATATAAATTTATTTTTTAAATCAGTTTGAATGTGAGTCGAAATTTCGGGATTAAAAACAGTTCGGACCGCACCGAAATATGCAAAATTTCGTATAATTTTTTAACCGTGGCCACAATATGGGCTGTAATGCTAACAAAAAGAATATGGGCTCCAAAAAAAACCTTAAGAATTAGCAAATGGGCTGTAAATTATTAGAAATAATGGCAGATGGGTTGTATGCTGTTTTCCACAGATTTGAGGCTTTCCTAAAAAAAGGTTGACGCACAAGCAGTGACTGTTGGATGTCCATCAAACGACCGTCGTGCTTCTTCAATCTCTGCTCTTCCTGCTCCAGCCGCTCAAACAAGCACCGGCGGGACTGCCTGCTCCCTCCTCTCTGCGGCCGGCTGTGCTGCCGCACAGGCCTCACCGCCCCACCATACTCCCATCGCTGGCCTAGCCATCCCTCTACTCACCCACACCTGCTGTTATTCTCCGGCGACGGCAGATGAACCAGTAAACCCTCATACAGTCGTACTCCCCTCCGCGTAGGAAACAACTGCCGAGTCTTCCCTGCCTCCGTGTCGTTCCCTTCCTAGGCCTCGCCGTCGTCCACCGCCCTGGTGCTCTTGGCGCAGCCTGGTCAACGTGGTCAACGACCGACATGCATCTGAAGTGGACTGTACGTGGAGAGGCCGACAGCTGGGTCCACGGCCGCACGCAAGGAAATGCCTCCTTATTGCGCGCAAAATAATGATTCCTCCACCTGACATCAGGGACCCACCGAAAGGGCCTCTGTATTTCGCGAAAAAACGTTACCGCCGCTGACAGCTCGGACCCACCAGCTATATCTTCGCATGCAAGGAAGTGCCTCCTTATTACGCACAAAAAAACGAATACTCCCCCTGTTAGCTGGGACCCAGTATAGTGGCAGGCTGACTTGTGGGCCTACTAAGTTGACGGGGACGGAGGGCTTTGTCAACTTAGTCAATATGCACGATTCTAGCTCCAGTGACCGTACGATGTCCATCCAACGGCCGTAGTGCTTCTTCAACCTCTGGTCTTCTTGCTCTAGCTGCCCAAACCAGCGCCGGTCGTGCCTCGTGCTCCTGCCTCCCGTGGCCGGCTGCGATGTGACGGAGGCCTCACCGCCCCCTACTACTCCCACTGCTGGCTAGGCCATCCCTCTACTCACCCACACCCCCTGTTATTCTGCGGCGACGGCAGCCTCACACCGCAGCGAACCAGTGAATCCTCGTACTCCTCTACGCATGGGCATCCACTGCCGCGTCTTCCCCGGCTCAGCGTCGTCCCCTTCCTAGGCCTCGCCGTCGTCCACCGCCCTGGTGCTCTCGGCGTGGCGTGGTCAACGTGGTCAAGGAACGGCTTCCATCGGACGTGGACTGTACGTGGAGAGGCTGACAGCTGGGTCCACGGCCACAGCAAGGAAGTGCCTCCTTATTACGTGCAAAATAATTATTCCTCCACCTGACAGCGGGGACCCACCGGACGGGCCACCGTATTTCGCGAAAAAAACGTTTGCCCCTGACAGCTGGGACCCACCAGCTACATCTTTGCACGCAAGGGAGTGCGTCCGGGCAAAAAAAATGATTCGCCCCCTGACTGCTGGGACCCACCAGCTACATCTTCGCAGGCAAGGAAGTGCCTGACAGTCGGGACCCACCTGGTTGAAGCGTACGTAGTGTTGTCATTCTGGTCGCGAACATGTACGTACATATATACTGGTGGATGTAGAGGCGCGCACGTGTCGTAGTAGAGGCGCGTACGTGTCGTAGTAGAGGCGCGCACGTAGCATGTACACGTACGTACAGCGGCCAGGGTGCAAGAAAGAAAATACGGCCACATATGTGTACATACGGGCGGGGTCTCGAACGCCTACTCGCGCATACGTACGGCCAGGGCTCGTGTACATGGCTAGGTTGGAACGGAGAAACAACGTCGTCGTCGTGTTCATGGGGAGGGGTGTGGCGTACCGCAAAACGGAGGAAACAGACCTCCTACGGTCGAAACAGGGGTCCTGTTGATCGGGAGGAGTGCGGCGTACCGCAAAACGGAGGAAACGGACCTCCTACAGTCGAAACGGGGGTCCTGTTGATCGGGAGGGGTGTGGCGTACCGCAAAACGGAGGAAATGGACCTCCTACGGTCGAAACGGGGGTCCTGTTGATCGGGAGGGGTGTGGCGTACCGCAAAACAGACAAAACGGACCTCCAACGGTCGAAACGGGGGTCCTGTTGATCGGGAGGGGTGTGGCGTACCGCAAAACGGACGAAACGGACCTCCTACGGTCGACACGGGGGTCCTGTTCATCGGGAGGGGTGTGGCGTACCGCAAAACGGGACTCCACGGGATACTGTTCATCTCCACCGTCGACCTCCTCCAGCCTCCACGGGCTACCGTCGACCTCCTCCAGCCTCCACGGGCTCCTATTCATCCAGCCTCCACCGCGCGCTACTCCATCGGCTACTGTTCAACCACCCCTCCACGGGCACCCCTCCACCATCTACTGTTCATCCAGCCCTCCACACCACGGGGTCCTGTTCAACCACCCCTCCACGGGCACCCCTCCATCGTCTACTGTTCATCCAGCCCTCCACACCACGGGTCCTGTTCATCCAGAGGCAATGCCACCGCTCACTGTTCATCCACCCCCCCCGCAACACTCACTGTTCATCCCAGTGGCAGCATCGATCGGCTTCAGTTAGCAGCAGTAGCGAAGGAATCGCTCGATCGGGTTCAGTTAACAGCCATCGATCGATCGCTCGGGTTCAGTAACGCGTAGCCTGCAGTGCAATCACTCGGGTTCAGTTAGAGCCCAACGCCTCGCTCGGGTTCAGTTAGAGCCAACGCCTCGCACACACGCGCGTACGTGTACGAGAGAAACGCGCATCGCTCGGCCCCCAACCTCCCACCGTAACCGGGAACTCGCCGAAATTTTCCTCGCCCTCGCTTCTACCACGGTTTTTTCCGTCATGGACGGCCCAAAGAATGTCATGCAGCTGCGTCTCTGGCCTGCCCAGGACGAAAAGCCCATTTTCTGTCATGATTTTTTGTCATAGAAGTAGGAGCCCACCACATCTATGATGATACCGGGTTTTGTCACAATTATCGTCATAGAAGTGTCATATGTGTGACAGAAAAAAAATCGTTCGGCCCAAAATGTCACGGATGTGTCTTTTTTTTTGTAGTGTTTAGAGTTTGGCACATACAAATTTACTTGGAACGGCAGGTAAATACCACATATAGGAAGGTATAATGGACTCATATGGAATAACTTTGGGGTTTATGGAAGTGGATGCACAAGCAGTATTCCCTCTTAGTACAAGTGAAGGCTAGAAAGAGTCTGGGAAGCGACCAACTAGAGAGCGACAACGGTCATGAACATGCATTAAGATTAATCAACAATGAGTGCAAGCATGAGTAGGATATAAATCACCGTGAACATAAATATCATGGGGGCTATGTTGATTTTGTTTCAACTACATGCGTGAACATGTGCCAAGTCAAGCCACTCGGATCGTTCAAAGGAGGATACCACCCTATCATACCACATCACAACCATTTTAATAGCATGTTGGCACGCAAGGTAAACCATTATAAACTCCTAGCTAATTAAGCATGGCATGAGCAACTATAATATCTAATTGTCATTGCAAACATGTTTCATTCAAACATGTTTCATTCATAATAGGCTGAATCAGGAACGATGAACTAGTCATATTTACAAAAACAAGATAGGTCGAGTTCATACCAGCTTCTCTCATCTTACTCAGTCCATCGTATATCGTCATTATTACCTTTCACTCGCACGACCGAACGGTGTGGATAATAATAATAGTGCACGTGCATTGGACTAAGCTGGAATCTGCAAGCATTTAATACAAGGGAGAAGACAAGGTAATATGGGCTCTTGGTTAAATCAATAATAATGCATATGAGAGCGACCCAACATTTTCATCATGGTCTTCTCCTCTCGACCCCCAAAGAATAAGAAAAGAAGTAAAACTATTTACACGGGAAAGCTCCCAACAAGCAAAAGAAGAACGAGAAATCTTTTTGGGTTTTCTTTTAATTACTACTACTACAAGCATGGAAAGTAAACTAGCTAAAAGCTACAACTATTTTTTTGGTTTTTCTCAAGGTTTTTCAAACACACAAGAAGAAGGCTTAGAAAAGAAAATAAACTATCATGGATAGTACAATGAAAAAGTATGAGCACCGACAACTAGAATGAGTGTGTGAACATGAGTGTAATGTCAGTGAGAAATACGTACTCCCCCAAGCTTAGGCTTTTGGCCTAAGTTGGTCTATGGCCACTGCTGGCCTGGCGGATATACAAAGTCGTAGCTGGGGTCGTACTGAGATGCAGCAGCTACTGCCTGAAGAGCTGCAGCTTGGAGGCGAGCTGCCTCCGTCCTCCTTTCATACTCGTTCGCCTCCTCCCTGGTTATAACATATCTCCTTTTGCCTGAAAGTTAAAGAAAGTAGGAGCAGGGAGGGCAACATGTACAGTGCGCTGTCTGTCAAAGATTAGTCGGTACTGGAGGAACTGTTCATTCCTCTCAAGAAACTAATGGCGAACCATAGCACTATAATCTAGATAAGCAGGAGGCAACTCCATATCATTTCCATGTATGGGTACACCAAGATAATTAGCTACACGAGTTGCATAAATTCCACCAAACAAATCTCCACTTGTACCGTTAAGATGCAACCTTCATGCAACAATGGCCCCCAAGTTATTATGTTTATCACCTAATACCGCACTCTTGAGGACACTAAGATCTGGAACACATATGTGACAAGCCTCATCCTTACCATCAATGCATCTAACTATAAAGAGAGCAAAATAATGTATGGAAGGGAAATTAATGCTCCCTATGGTAGCTTGTGTGATTTCCCTAGATTCCCCCACAGTGATACTAGCAAGAAAGTCTTTATATTTAGATTTGTGAGGTTCACTAACATTGACCCACTACGGGAGTTTACAAGTAGTATTAAAATCTTCTAGGTCCATGGTATATGATTTATCATAAAGATCAAATAAAACAGTGTGAGAATTGCGCGAGGATGTAAATTTAAACATCCTCAAAAAGGAATCAGTTAGGTAGTGGTACTATAGGCACTTATCTGACACGAAGTCCTCAAGATCAGCATTATGCACATACGCGTCAAATTCATGCTTGATGCCTGCCTGGACCATAAACTCCTCTGACGGCCATTCACAAGGCCGCACTTGAGCTTCCCTCGGTGGTTCATCGTCCGACTCACGTATCGCGAGCCTTGGTTCTTGCTTCCTTGAGGAACCACCTTGGTACATTTTCCTATGCATTTTTCTTTCTCTGAAAAATTTCTGAAATTTTAGTGACTCAAAATAAAAGTGAACCAACTCAACAAGATTGATAGCAACTACTCCCATAAGTGCCTAGAGGCTATATCATGCATTAAAACTACTTTTGACCATATAAATTTGACATGCAAGCTCAAGAACAGGGTCACCTTGGCAGCAAAAATTTGCAATAAATAAAGCACTAGAGCAAAAACTAATTGGACCATTGGAGGAGTCACATACCGAAGAACAATCCCCCAAAACAGTTTTGTGAATGGAGCTTTGAGCAAAGAGATCGAAAATGGCAGCAATATGAGCTAGAACACGGGTTTGAGCTATTGGAGGATTTTTTCTGGAGGAAGAAGAAGTGAGTGGGTGCTGGAATAAGTGGAGGGGGTCTACGTGGGGCCCACGAGGCAGGGGCGCACCCCAGGGTGTGGGCGCGCCGTGTGCCCTCGTGGCCAAATGGTGGCCCCCTTGGTGTGTTCTCAGTGCCAGAAATTCTTAAATATTCTACAAAATTTCATATTTCATTTTCAGGACAATTGGAGAACTTTTATTTTCGGGGTATTTTTATTGCAAGGATAATTCAGAAAACAAACAGAAAATACTATTTTTGCTTTATTTAATCTAAATAACAGAAAGTAAAAGCAGGGTACAGAGAGTTGTGCTTTCTAACTTCATCCATCTCGTGCTCATCAAAAGGAATCCACTAACAAGGTTGATCAAGTCTTGTTAACCAACTCTTTCCGAATAACATAAAACTGGAGAATTTTCGAATAACACTAGGTTACCACAACGGGGATACGCATGTCCCCAACAATAAGAATATCATATTTCTTCTTGACAGTAGGAAGAGGGAATTCAAAACCTCCAATAGTAATCGTTGAAAATTTTCCAATAGAATTGATATTGTGGACTTGAGGTTGTTTCCTCGGAAAGTGTACCGTATGCTCATTACCATTAACATGAAAAGTGACATTTCCTTTGTTGCAACCAATAACAGCCCCTGTAGTATTCAAAAAGGGTCTACCAAGGATAATCGACATACTATCGTCCTCAGGAATATCAAGAATAACAAAGTCCGTTAAAATAGTAACGTTCGCAACCACAAGAGGCACATCCTCACAAATACCGGCAGGTATAGCAGTTGATTTATCTGCCATTTGCGAAGATATTTCAGTAGGTGTCGACTTATTCAAATCAAGTCTATGATATAAAGAGAGAGGCATAACACTAACACCGGCTCCAAGATCACATAAAGCAGTTTTAACAGAGTTTCTTTTAATGGAGCATGGTATAGTTGGTACTCCGGGATCTCCTAGTTTCTTTGCTATTCCACCTTTAAAAGTATAATTGGCCAGCATGGTGGAAATTTCAGCTTTCGGTATCTTTCTTTTATTTGTAACAATATCTTTCATATGCTTAGCATAAGGATTCATTTTAAGCATATCAGTCAAACGCATATGCAAAAAGATAGGTCTAATCATTTCAGCAAAGCGCTCAAAATCGTCATCATCCTTTTTCTTGGATGGTTTAGGAGGAAAAGGCATGGGTTTCTGAACCCATGGTTCTCTTTCTTTACCGGGCTTCCTAGCAACGAAGTCCCTCTTATCATAACGTTGGTTCTTTGATTGTGGGTTATCAAGATCAACAACAGGTTCAATCTCTACATCATTGTTATTGCTAGGTTGAGCATCAACATGAACATCATCATTATCACTAGGTTCATGTTCATTACTAGATTGTGTTTCAGCATCAGAAATAGAAATATCATTTGGATTCTCAGGTGTGTCAACAACAGGTTCACTAGAAGCATGCAAAGTCCTATCATTTTTCTTTTTCTTCTTCTTAAAAGGACTAGGTGCATCAACATTAGTTCTCTGAGAATATTGCTCAACTCTCTTAGGGTGGCCCTCATGATACAAAAATTCCTGAGTCATTCTACCCCCTCTAGTCATAACTCTAATAGCATTATCATTTTTCATATTATTTAATTCATTGAGCAAATCATCTTGTGCTTTAAGCACTTGTTCTACCTGAGTGGTAACCATAGAAGCATGTTTACTAATAAGTTTAGGGTCACCTTTAACTCTAGACATATAATCACTCAAGTGCTCAACCAATAAGCATTACGTTTCAATTGTCTACCAACATAAGCATTGAAGTTTTCTTGTTTAACAATAAAATTATCAAACTCATCCCAGCATTAGCTAGCAGACTTATTACGAGGAATATCACCTTCATCAAATCTATAGAGAGAATTTACCTTTACTACCTATGTCGTGTTATTAAGACCATGTATTTCTTCAATAGGTGGTAAATTCTTAACATCTTCAGCTTTAATACCCTTTTCTTTCATAGATTTCTTTGCCTCTTGCATATCTTCAGGACTGAGAAATAGAATACCCCTTTTCTTCAGAGTTGGCTTAGGAGTTGGTTCAGGAAGTGTCCAATCATTATCATTACTCAATATATTATTCAATAGCAATTCAGCTTGCTCAACAGTTCTTTCCCTGAAAACACAACCAGCACAACTATCCAGGTGGTCTCTGGAAGCATCGGTTAGTCCATTATAAAAGATATCAAGTATTTCATTTTGCTTGAGAGGATGATCAGGCAAAGCATTAAGTAATCGGAGAAGCCTCCCCCATGCTTGTGGGAGACTCTCTTCTTCAATTTGCACAAAATTATATATATCCCTTAAGGCAGCTTGTTTCTTATGAGCGGGGAAATATTTAACAGAGAAGTAATAAATCATATCCTGGGGACTACGCACACAACCAGGAGCAAGAGAATTAAACCATGTTTTAGCATCACCCTTTAATGAGAACGGAAATAACTGAAGGATATAGTAGTAACAAATTTTTCCTCATGAGTGAATAGGGTGGCTATATCATTCAATTTAGTAAGATGTGCCACAACAGTTTCAGATTCATAGCCATAAAAAGGATTAGATTCAACCAAAGTAATCAAATCAGGATCGATAGAGAAATCATAATCCTTATCAGAAATACAGATAGGTCAAGTAGCAAAAGCAGGGTCATATTTCATTCTAGCATTCAAAGACTTTTCTTTCAGCTTAGCTAACAGTTTCTTAAGATCATATCTATCTTTGCAAGCAAAAAGGTCTCTAGGAGTTTCTTCATTCATAACATAACCCTCAGGCACATCAGGCAATTCATATCTAAGGGGAGAATCTTCATCATCACTTTCATCAATATTATCTGTTTCAATAATTTCATTCTCTCTAACCCTAGCAAGTTGTTCATCAAGAAATTCACCTAATGGCATGGTATTATCAAGCATAGAAGTAGTTTCATCATAAGTATCATGCATAGCAGAAGTGGCATCATCAATAACATGCGACATATCAGAATAAATAACAGGTGTAGGTGTCACAAATTTACTCATAAAAGAAGGTGAATCAAGTGCAGAGCTAGATGGCAGTTCCTTACCTCCCCTCGTAGTTGAGGGAAAAATCTTGGTTCTTTCATCTTTCAAGTTCCTCATAGTGACCAATAGATATAAATCCCGAGTGACTCAAAGAATAGAGCTATGCTCCCCGGCAACGGCGCCAGAAAATAGTCTTGATAACCCACAAGTATAGGGGATCGCAATAGTTTTCGAGGGTAGAGTATTCAACCCAAATTTATTGATTCGACACAAGGGGAGCCAAAGAGTATTCTCAAGTATTAGCACTTGAGTTGTCAATTCAACCACACCTGAAAGACTTAATATCTGTAGCAAAATATTTAGTAGCAAAGTAGTATGGAAGTAACCGTAACGGTGGCAAAAGTAACAGTAGTAGTTTTTGTAGCAATCGTAACAGTGGCAACTGAAAAGTAACTAAGCAAAGATCAATATGTGAATAGCTCGTAGGCAATGGATCAATGATGGATAACTATGTCGGATGCAATTCCTCATGCAACAGTTATAACATAGCGTGACATAGAACTAGCTCCAGTTCATCAATTGTAATGTAGGCATGTATTCCGAATATAGTCATACGTGCTTATGGAAAAGAACTTGCATGACATCTTTTGTCCTACCCTCCCGTGGCAGCGGGGTCCTATTGGAAACTAAGGGATATTAAGGCTTCCTTTTAATAGAGTACCGGACCAAAGCATTAACACCTAGTGAATACATGAACTCCTCAAACTACGGTCATCACCGAGAGTGGTCTCGATTATTGTCACTTCGGGGTTGCCGGATCATAACACATAGTAGGTGACTATTGACTTGCAATATAGGATCAAGAACTCACATATATTCATGAAAACATAATAGGTTCAGATCTGAAATCATGGCACTCGGGCCCTAGTGACAAGCATTAAGCATAGCAAAGTCATAGCAACATCAATCTTAGAACATAATGGATATTAGGGATCAAACCCTAACAAAACTAACTCGATTACATGGTAAATCTCATCCAACCCATCACTATCCAGCAAGCCTACGATGGGATTACTCACGCACGGCAATGAGCATCATGAAATTGGTGATGGAGGATGGTTGATGATGACGATGGCGACGGATTCCCCTCTCCGGAGCACCGAACGGACTCTAGATCAGCCCTCTCGAGGAAGATTAGGGCTTGGCGGCGGCTCCGTATAGTAAAACGTGATGAATCCTTCTCTCTGATTTTTTCTCCCCGAAAGTGAATATATGGAGTTGGGGTTGAGGTCGGTGGAGTCCCAAGGGGCCCACGAGGCAGGGGGCGCGCCCTACACCCTCGTGGACAGGGTGTGGGCCCCCTGATGCTAATTCTTTCGCCAGGATTTCTCATTAATTCCAAAACGTGTCTCCGTGGATTTTCACGTCATTCCGAGAACTTTTATTTCTGCACAAAAATAGCACCATGGCAGTTCTGTTGAAAACAGCGTCAGTTCAGGTTAGTTCCGTTCAAATAATGCAAGTTAGAGTCCGAAACAAGGGCAAAAGTGTTTGGAAAAGTAGATACGTTGGAGACATATCAATTGATCGTTCAGTTTTATTGCTATTGCTTTCTTCATGTCAAATACATATTCCTTCGACTATGAGATTATGCAA
The DNA here is from genome assembly GCF_002575655.3 of Aegilops tauschii subsp. strangulata. Classification (NCBI taxonomy): domain Eukaryota; kingdom Viridiplantae; phylum Streptophyta; class Magnoliopsida; order Poales; family Poaceae; genus Aegilops; species Aegilops tauschii. The sequence continues at coordinate 262,235,428 of NC_053041.3, read as the reverse complement.
CTCCCAGATACCGGAGGAATACCTTGTGTGCTATCAAACATCACAACGTAACTGGGTGATTATAAAGATGCTCTATTGGTATCTCCGAAGGTGGTTGTTGGGTTGGCATAGATCGAGATTAGGATTTGTCACTCCGAGTATCGGAGAGGTATCTCTGGGCCCTCTCGGTAATGCACATCATAAGAAGCCTTGCAAGCAATGTGACTAATGAGTTAGTTGCGGGATGATGCATTACGGAACGAGTAAAGAGACTTGCCGGTAACGAGATTAAACTAGGTATGAACATACCGACGATTGAATCTCGGGCAAGTAACATACCGATGACAAAGGGAATAATGTATGTTGTCATAACGGTTCGACCGATAAAGATCTTCATAGAATATGTAGGAACCAATATGAGCATCCAGGTTCCGCTATTGGTTATTGACCGGAGAGGTGTCTCGATCATGTCTACATAGTTCTCGAACCCGTAGGGTCCGCACGCTTAACATTCGATGACGATTTTGTATTATATGAGTTATGTGATTTGGTGACAGAATGTTGTTCGGAGTCCCGAATGAGATCACAGACATGACAAGGAGTCTCAAAATGGTAGAGAGGTAAAGATTGATATATAGGACGATAGTATTCGGACACCAGAAGTCTTTCGGGATGCACCGGGTACTTATCGGGTCACTAGAAGGGGTTCCGGGCACCCCCCGACAAAAGATATGGGCCTTATGGGCCAAGAGGGGAAACACACCAGCCACAAAGGGGCTGATGCGCCCCCATATGATCTGGCCAAATTGGAGAAGGAAAGGGGAAGAAGGAAAGGAAAAAGGGAATAGGATTCCCCCTTCCCCCTCTTCCCTTCCTACTCTGAATAGGAATAGGAAAGGGGGGAGGCCGAATTGGGAGGACCCCAAGTAGGACTCCTCGTACTTGGGGCGCCCCCTTGGCTGCCTCTCCTCCTATATATATATATATATATATATATATATATATATATATATATATATATATATATATATATATATATATATATATATATATATATATATATATAACACATCAAACATTGTTAGCCGTGTGCGGCGCCCCCTCCACAGTTTACGCCTCCGGTCATATTCACGTAGTGCTTAGGCGAAGCCCTGCGCGGATCACTTCACCATAACCATCACCATGCCGTCGTGCTTACAGAACTCTCCCTCGACACTTTGCTGGATCAAGAGTTCGAGGGACGTCATCGAGCTGAACATGTGTAGAACTCGGAGGTGCCGTACGTTCGGTACTTGATCGGTCGGATCGAGAAGAAGTTCGACTACATCAACCGCGTTATCAAACGCTTCCGCTTTCGGGCTACGAGGGTACGTGGACACACTCTTCCCCTCTCGTTGCTATGCATCTCCTAGATAGATCTTCCGTGAGCTTAGGAATTTTTTTGAAATTGCATGCTACTGCCCCAAGAGTATGATCCTGCGATGGATGTGGAGATTTATCCACTAACCCCAGTGGCCTGTCAGATAGGGGAGACCGCGGTTGAAGAACGCAATTAGGCTGAAGTCTTTATAATTCGCAGATCTTGTGGGCACTTGGCAGATTACAACCTTAAGCAAATCAAACTTGGTATCATGTTGGCTACTGTAAGATTCTGAGTATTCTGGGCCGCGGTGCCAAAGCAGTGCAGTGTTCATCGAAGGAAGGGGGATCAATCGCCGGGTGCAGACCTCCATGAGCATCCAGCTGCCATGACCGTCGACGAGCACCATCCAAGATGTGTTCATGTAGACCCAGTACATACCGTTAATGTAGTTAAGGGTGACGGGGATCGGATCGCAGTCGAGGGGGTTGATGCTCGCCACCCTACAATTGTTATGCTGCGTGACACGCCGTTTCTGAAGATCAGGCGGCATCAGCAAGCAGGGAGCTGGCTTAAAAAGCTTCGTCCTGAGGGCTTTGAGTAAACAGTACAGCGCCGACGAGCACGTGGCAAGCGGCATGGTACTGAGATTGTTCACACGCGAGACAATGAGCTTGATTACCTCTGTGGGGAGCAAATTCCAGCCACTCTTTCGGCGGACACTGCTCAGTTCTGCCATTGTTAGTGTCTGGGTTTCGAAAGGCGGGAGGCGCCTAGAGGGGATGGAAGATTAGACGATTATGTGTGGACGAGGATGGAGAAGCGAATATGTGCTGCTGGAAGTGGACAGGTGATGATGACAATGTAGCAGCAGCACACCGCTTGACTTACGAGACACACCCCAGCAGTGTAGGGTGATATGTCTTGATGTCTACTACACAATCTTCTTCTTGTAGACGTTGTTGGGCCTCCAAGTGCAGAGGTTTGTAGGACAGTAGCAAATTTCCCTCAAGTGGATGACTTAAGGTTTATCAATCCGTGGGAGGCGTAGGATGAAGATGTTCTCTCTCAAGCAACCCTGCAACCAAATAACAAAGAGTCACTTGTGTCCCCAACACACCCAATACAATGGTAAATTGTATAGGTGCAATAGTTCGGCGAAGAGATGGTGATACAAGTGCAATATGGATGATAGATATGAGTATTTGTAATCTGAAAATATAAAAACAGCAAGGTAACTAATGATAAAAGTGAGCGTAAACGGTATTGCAATGCTAGGAAACAAGGCCTAGGGTTCATACTTTCACTAGTGAAAGTTCTCTCAACAATAATAACATAATTGGATCATATAACTATCCCTCAACATGCAACAAGGAGTCACTCCAAAGTCACTAATAGAGGAGAACAAACGAAGAGATTATGGTAGGGTACGAAACCACCTCAAAGTTATTCTTTCTGATCGATCTATTCAAGAGATCATACTAGAATAACACCTTAAGACACAAATAAACCAAAACCCTAATGTCACCTAGATACTCCAATGTCACCTCAAGTATCCGTGGGTATGATTATACAATATGCATCACACAATCTCAGATTCATCTATTCAAACCAACACAAAGTACTTCAAAGAGTGCCCCAAAGTTTCTACCGGAGAGTCAAGACGAAAACGTGTGCCAACCCCTGTGCATAAGTTCAACTGAACCCGCAAGTTGATCACCAAAACATACATCAAGTGAATCACGTGATATCCCATTGTCACCACAGATAAGCACATGCAAGACATACATCAAGTGTTCTCAAATCCTTAAAGACTCAATCCGATAAGATAACTTCAAAGGGAAAACTCAATCCATTACAAGAGAGTAGAGGGGGAGAAACATCATAAGATCCAACTATAATAGCAAAGCTCGCGATACATGAAGATCGTACCACCTCAAGAACACGAGAGAGAGAGATATCAAACACATAGCTACTGGTACATACCCTCAGCCCCAAGGGTGAACTACTCCCTCCTCGTCATGGAGAGCACCAGGATGATGAAGATGGCCACTGGTGAGGGATCCCCCCTCCAGCAGGGTGCCGGAACAGGGTCCCGATTGGTTTTCGGTGGTTACATAGGCTTGCGGCAGAACTCCCGATCTAGGTTATGTTCTGGGGGTTTCTGTATATATAAGAGGTTTTGGCGTCGTGAACAAGTCAGGGGGGTCTCCGGGCTGTCCACGAGGTAGGGAGGCGCGCCCCGGGGGGGGGGGGGGCGCCCCCCACCCTCGTGGGCAGCCCGGGACTCTTCTAGCCCAACTCTTTTACTCCATGACCTTCTTGTGGTCCAAAAATAAGTTCCGTGAAGTTTCAGGTCAATTGGACTCCGTTTGATTTTCCTTTTCTGCGATACTCAAAAACAAGGAAAAACATAAACTGGCACTGGGCTCTAGGTTAATAGGTTAGTCCCAAAAATCATATAAAATAGCACATAAATGCATAAAAAACATCCTAGATGGATAATATAATAGCATGGAACAATAAAAATTATAGATACGTTGGAGACGTATCAACCATCCCCAAGCTTAATTCCTGCTCGTCCTCGAGTAGGTAAATGATAAAAACAGAATTTTTGATGTGGAATGCTACCTAATATATTTATCAATATAATCTTCCTTATTGTGGCAAGAATATTCAGATCCATAAGATTCAATACAAAAGTTTAATATTGACATAAAAATAATAATACTTCAAGCATACTAACCAAGCAATTATGTCTTATCAAAATAACATAGCCAAAGAAATCTTATCCCTACAAAATCATATAGTTGGCCATGCTTCATTTTCTTCACACAAAATGCTCCCATCATGCACAACCCTGATGACAAGCCGAGCAATTGGTTCATACTTTTTAATGCGCTTCAGCCTTTTCAACCCTCACGCAATACATGAGCGCAAGCCATGGAAGACAAAAAGAAGAAAGTCTCACATTGACGCGGCTAATCAATGGGCTATGGAGATACCCATCAATTGATGTCAATACGAGGAGTAGGGATTGCCATGCAACGGATGCACTAGAGCTATAAATATATGAAAGCTCATCAAAAGAAACTAAGTGGGTGTGCATCCAACTTGCTTGCTCACCAAGACCTAGAGCATTTTGAGGAAGCCCATCAATGGAATATACAAGCCAAGTTCTATAATGAAAATTCCCACTAGTATATAAAAGTGACAAAATAAGAGACTCTCTATCATGAAGATCATGGTGCTACTTTGAAGCACAAGTGTGGAAAAAGGATAGTAACATTGTCCCTTCTCTCTTTTTCTCTCATTTTTTCGTTTCTTTTTTTTTAATTTTTTTAATTTGGGCCTTCTCTCCTTTTTTCTTTTTCTTTTGGCCTCTTTTTTTTGTTTCGTCCGGAGTCTCATCCCGACTTGTGGGGGAATCATAGTCTCCATCATCCTTTCCTCACATGGGACAATGCTCTAATAATGATGATCATCACACTTTTATTTACTTAGAACTCAAGAATTACCACTCGATACTTAGAACAAAATATGACTCTATGTGAATGCCTCCGGCGGTGTACCGGGATATGCAATGAATCAAGAGTGACATGTATGAAAAATTAGCATGGTGGCTTTGCCACAAATATGATGTCAACTACATGATCATGCAAGGCAATATGACAGTGATGATGCATGTCATAATAAACTAAACGGTGGAAAGTTGCATGGCAATATATCTCGGAATGGCTATGGAAATGCCATAATAGGTAGGTATGGTGGCTGTTTTGAGGAAGATATAAGGAGGTTTATGTGTGATAGAGCATATCGTATCACGGGGTTTGGATGCACCAGCGAAGTTTGCACCAACTCTCAAGGTGAGAAAGGGCAATGCACGGTACCGAAGAGGCTAGCAATGATGGAAGGGTGAGAGTTGGTAATATCCATGGACACACATTAGTCATAAAGAACTCATATACTTACTGCAAAAGTTTATTAGCCCTCGAAGCAAAGTACTACTACGCATGCCCCTAGGGGGATAGATTGGTAGGAAAAGACCATCGCTCGTCCCCGACCGCCACTCATAAGGAAATTAATCAAAGAACACTCCATGCTTCAAGTTTGTCACACAACGTTTACCATACGTGCATGCTACAGGACTTGCCAACCTCAACACAAGTATTTCTCAATTTCATAATTACCCAACTAGCACGACTCTAATATCACCACCTTTATATCTCAAAACAACTATCAAGTATCAAACTTCTCTTAGTATTCAATGCACTTTATATGAAAGTTTTTATTATATCCCTCTTGGATGCCTATCATATTAGGACTAGTTTCATAACCAAAGCAAATTACCATGCTGTTTAGGACTCTCAAAATAATATAAGTGAAGCATGAGAGTTCATCTATTTCTTCAAAATAAAACCACAGTCGTGCTCTAAAAGGATATAAGTGAAGCACTAGAGCAAATGACAAACTACTCCGAAAGATATAAGTGAAGATCAATGAGTAGTTGAATAATTATGTAACAATGTGAAGACTCTCTAACATTTAAGAGATTCAGATCTTGGTATTTTATTCAAACAGCAAGCAAAACAAAAGAAAATAAAATGACGCTCCAAGCAAAACACATATCATGTGGTGAATAAAAATATAGCTCCAAGTAAAGTTACCGATGAACGCAGATGGAAGAGGGGATGCCTTCCGGGGCATCCCCAAGCTTAGGCTCTTGGTTGTCCTTGAATATTACCTTGGGGTGCCTTGGGAATCCCCAAGCTTAGGCTCTCGCCACTCCTTATTCCATAGTCCATCGAATCTTTACCCAAAACTTGAAAACTTCACTACACAAAACTTAACAGAAAACTCGTAAGCTCCGTTAGTATAAGAAAATAAATCACCACTTAGGTACTATTGTGAACTCATTCTAAATTCATATTGGTGTAATATCTACTGTATTCAAACTTCTCTATGGTTCATACCCTCCGATACTACTCATAGATTTATCAAAATAAGTAAACAACACATAGAAAACAGAATCTGTCAAAAACAGAACAGTCTGTAGTAATCTGTATCAAACGTATACTTCTGGAACTCCAAAAATTATGAAATAAACTGGTGGACCTGAGAAATTTGTCTATTAATCATCTGCAAAAATAATCAACCTAAAAGCACTCCCCAGTAAAAAATGGCAGCTAATATCGTGAGCGCTAAAGTTTCTGTTTTTTACAGCAAGATCATAAAGACTTCACCCAAGTCTTCCCAAAGGTTCTACTTGGCACAAAAACTAATTAAAACATGAAACCACATCTAACCAGAGGCTATATATATTATTTATTACTAAACAGGAACAAAAATCAAGGAAAAAAATAAAAATTGGGTTGCCTCCCAACAAGCGCTAACGTTTAACGCCCCTAGCTAGGCATGATGATTTCAATGATGCTCACATAAAAGATAAGAATTGAAACATAAAGAGAGCATCATGAAGAATATGAATAGCACATTTAAGTCTAACCCACTTCCTATGCATAGGGATTTTGTGAGCAAACAACTTATGGGAACAATAATCAACTAGCATAGGAAGGCAAAACAAGCATAACTTTAAGATCTTCAACACATAGAGAGGAAAATTGATATTATTGCAATTCCTACAAGCATATGTTCCTCCCTCATAATAATTTTCAGTAGCATCATGAATTAATTCAACAATATAACCATCACATAAAGCATTCTTTTCATGATCTACAAGCATAGAAAATTTACTACTCTCCACATAAGCAAAATTCTTCTCATTCGGAATAGTGGGAGTATAATAAGAAACTCGAATACTATAAATTGTTTCCATATTAAAAGAGTAATGTTCAGAAAAAGGGTAATCATAATCATGAAAAGTTTTATAAATATAAGCATCACTACTTTTTATAGCATAAGTTTCATCACAATAATCATCATAAGTAGCAACTTTGTTCTCATCATAATCAATTGAAACCTCTTCCGAAATAGTGGATTCATCACTAAATAAATTCATGACCTCTCCAAATCCACTTTCATAAATATTATAAGATTCAACACCCTCCAAAATAGTGGCATCATTACTTCCTAAAGTTGACACTCTTCCAAACCCACTTTCATCAATATAACCATCATAAATAGGAGGCATGCTATCATCATAATAAATTTGCTCATCAAAACTTGGGAGGCTAAAAATATCATCTTCATTAAACATAGCATCTCCAAGCTTGGGACAAACATTAATTGCAGCAAATATATTCTCAAACATGTCATTCTCATCAAACATAGCATCCCCAAGCTTGGGCCTTTTCATATCATAAGCATAATCATTCTCATCATTAATAATATGGATAGCACCAATAGTATAGGAATTATCATCATCACAATGAGTAATAGGAGCAACATCATTTGGGAGGGATACCTTTCTACCTTTGCTTCTCCATCTTTTCTTTTTCTTCTTCACATCATGTGTGGGTTTAACCCTCTTTTTTGAGCTCCTTATTAATGAGATTGGTTGAATAGAAAGCTCCTCCTCGTTACCTGATTCATCATAAGAAATAATAGGAGGATATTGGGAAGTCTCTTCCCTTTCATTAGTATTCTCTTCATCTTCTATTTTCTTTCTTGTCTTTATGTAATTGGCAATATAAGGATTTTCAATGCAATTCACCGCACAATACATAAAAATTTCTTCTAGATCAAAATCAAGAAATCTATCAAGATTAAATTTTGGAATACCCTCAGTTATACGTTTCATTTCTTCATACCCCAAAAGAAGACTAAGCTCTTTATGATGCTCAAGGGTAATCAAGTTATCACAATTTTTGGACACGATTTGATCATGAAACAAATAGCATTCGAGCTTTAAATGACCATCACCACAAAAAAAAGACACATCCGTGACATTTTGGGCCGAACGAAATTTTTTTCTGTCATACATATGACACTTCTATGACGATAATTGTGACAAAACCCGGTATCATCATAGATGTGGTGGGTTCCTACTTCTATGACAAAAAATCATGACAGAAAATGGGCTTTTCGTCCTGGGCGGGCCGGAGACGCAACTGCATGACATTCTTTGGGCAGTCCATGACGGAAAAAACCGTGGTAGAAGCGAGGGCGAGGAAAATTTTGGGGAGTTCCCGGTTACGGTGGGAGGTCGGGGGCCGAGCGATGCGCATTTCTCTCGTACACGTACGCGCGTGTGTGCGAGGCGTTGGCTCTAACAGAACCCGAGCGAGGCGTTGGGCTCTAACTGAACCCGAGTGATTGCACTGCAGGCTACGCGTTACTGAACCCGAGCGATCGATCGATGGCTGTTAACTGAACCCGATCGAGCGATTCCTTCGCTACTGCTGCTAACTGAAGCCGATCGATGCTGCCTCTGGGATGAACAGTGAGCGTTGCGGGGGGGGGGGGGGGGGGTTGGATGAACAGTGAGCGGTGGTGTTGCCTCTGGATGAACAGGACCCCGTGGTGTGGTGGAGGGCTGGATGAACAGTAGACGGTGGAGGGGTGCCCGTGGAGGGGTGCTTGAACAGGACCCCGTGGTGTGGAGGGCTGGATGAACAGTAGACGGTGGAGGGGTGCCCGTGGAGGGGTGGTTGAACAGTAGCCGGTGGAGTAACGAGCGGCGGAGGCTGGATGAACAGGAGCCCGTGGAGGCTGGAGGAGGTCGACGGTAGCCCGTGGAGGCTGGAGGAGGTCGACGGTAGCCCGTGGAGGCTAGAGGAGGTCGACGGTGGAGATGAACAGTATCCCGTGGAGTCCCGTTTTGCGGTATGCCACACCCCTCCCAATGAACAGGACCCCCGTTTCGACCGTAGGAGGTCCGTTTCGTCCGTTTGGCGGTACGCCACACCCCTCCCGATCAACAGGACCCCCGTTTCGACTGTAGGAGGTCTGTTTCCTCCATTTTGCGGTACGCCAGACCCCTCCCGATCAACAGGACCCCGTTCCGAACGTAGGAGGTCCGTTTCCTCCATTGTGCGGTATGCCAGGCCTCGTTTCCATCGCCTGTTCCGTCCAAGCCCTCCCGATGAACACGACCACGCATTCCGTTCTGACCCAGCCGGTTGGCTCCCACGCGTTCCGTTGCCTCCCGATGAACACGACACATTCCGTTGCCTCCCCATGAACACGACGCATTCCATTGCCTCCCCATGAACACGACGACGACGTTGTTTCTCAGTTCCGACCCAGCCATGTACACGAGCCCTGGCCGTACGTATGCGCAAGTAGGCGTTCGAGACCCCGCCCGTATGTACACATACGTGGCCGTATTTTCTTTCTTGCACCCTGGCCGCTGTACGTACATGTACATGCCACGTGCGCGCCTCTACATCCACCAGTATATATGTACGTACACGTTCGCGACCAGAATGACAACGCTACATACGCTTCGACCAGGTGGGTCCCGACTGTCAGGCACTTCCTTGCCTGCGAAGATTTAGCTGGTGGGTCCCAGCAGTCAGGGGGCGAATCATTTTTTCCCCGTAATATGGACGCACTTCCTTGCATTCGAAGATGTAGCTGGTGGGTCCCAGCAGTCAGGGGGGAACGTTTTTTTGGGAAATACGGTGGCCTGTCCGGTGGGTCCCTACTGTCAGGTGGAGGAATCATTATTTTCTGCGTAATAAGGAGGCACTTCCTTGCTGCGGCTGTGGACCCAGCTGTCAGCCTCTCCACATACAGTACTCTTCCGATGGAAAGTCGGTCGTTGACCACATTGACCACGCCGCGCCAAGAGCACCAAGGCGGTGGACGACGGCGAGACCTAGGAAGGGGATGGCGCAGAGCCGTGGAAGACACGGCAGTGGATGCCCACGCGGAGAGGAGTACGAGGGTTCACTGGTTCGGCTGCGGTGTGAGGCTGCCGTCACCACATAATAATAGGGGGTGTGGGTGAGTGGAGGGATGGCCTGGCCCACGGTCAAAGTAGTAGGGGGCGGTGAGGCCTCCGCGGCAGCACAGCCGGCCACGGGAGGCAGGAGCAGGCGGCATGACCGGCGCTGCTTTGGGCGGCTGGAGGAAGAAGACCAGAGGTTGAAGAAGCACTACGGCCGTTGGATGGACATCGTACGGTCACTGGAGCTAGAATCGTTCATATTGACTAAGTTGACAAAGCCCTTCATCCCCGTCAACTTAGTAGGCCCACAAGTCATCCTGCCACCAAGGTGGGTCCCAGCTAGCCGGGGGAGTATTCATTTTTTTGTGCGTAATAAGGAGGCACTTTCGGTGGGTCCGAGCTGACAGCGGGGGGAACGTTTTTTTCGCGAAATACGGTGGCCCGTCAGGGGGGTCCCAGCAGTCAGGGGGCAAACGTTTTTTCGCAAAATACGGTGGCCCGTCCAGTGGGTCCCTGCTGTCAGTTGGAGGAATCATTATTTTCCGCGTAATAAGGAGGCCCTTACTTGCTGCGGCCGTGGACCCAGCTGAGACTCTCCACGTACAGTATACTTCCGATGGAAGTCGTTCCTTGACCACGTTGACCTTGCCGCGTTCCGTTGCATGCATGCGTCCATGGGCGTGGTGCGTCCCCACTGTCAACCTCTCACGTACAGTCATCTTCCGATGACTCTCGGTTGTTGACCACGTTGACCACACCGTGCCGAGCGCACCCAGACTGGAACGTCCCGGAGATGGGGAAGACGGGGCAGTGGAGTCACAGATGGAGAGGAGTGGGAAACTTCACTGGTTCGGGTGCGCGGCAGCACAGCCGCGGTGCCGCCCACGGGAGACAGGAGCAAGAACAGAGGTTGAAGAAGGAGCACGGGTATTGGATTAACATCCAACTGTCCAGCTACTAGAATCATTTGTTGATTAAGTTGACAAAGCCGTGCGTACACGTCCGCTTAGTAGGCCCACAAGTCAGTCACCAAATCTGACGGGTCCCAGCTGTCAACGGGATGAATTTTTTTTTCGCAAAACAAGGAGGCACTTCCTTCCGTGCGAAGATACAGCCGGTGGGTCCCACCTGTCAGGTGGAGGAAACATTTTTTTTCAGCTTAATGAGGAACTTTCCTTGCGTGCGACCATGGACCTCGTGGGTCCCAGCCGTCAGGCTCTCCACGTACAGTCCTCTTCCGATGACTCTTGTTTGTTGACCACGCCGCACCGAATGCAGCGAGGCGGTGGACGACGGCGAGGCCCCGGACGCAAACGACTCGGAGATGGGAAAACGCGGCAGTGGAGTCGCAGATTGAGAGGAGAAGGGTTAAAACTGGTTCTGTTGCGGCGTGGGGCTGTAGTCTGTGGAGAATAACAGGAGGTGTCGAGGGGTGGAGGGATAGCCTGGCCGGCGGTGGGGTAGCGCTTCGCAGCGATGCGTGCTAAGCAGAGCCGCTAGCCGCCGGAGGCCGGACCAGGCGGTCCCGGCGACGCTGGAGGAAGAAGACGAGAGATTGAAGGTGCATGCAGGCCGTTGGATATAAATCCAATGGCTGTGGATGACACAATCATTTGTTGACCAAGTTGACAACGCCCTGCGTAGGCTTCGACCTATTGGCCCACATGTCAGCCTGCAAAAATGTGGCATATATTTAACCCATGTTTTCTAGAATGTATAGTCCATTTGTTGGGCTGGGTGAACAAATAATTTCGCGTCAATCAGGCCCATTTATATTTTCTAAGAAATCCCAGCCCATTTGCACTTCCTTGAAATACACGTATTAGGTGGGCTCGTTATATATATAATGTTATGTTAGAAGGAGCAATTAATATCAAAGAATAAACCGGAAAGGCACATATATATATATAATTAAGAAATTAGCGAGTTATTGCTCAAAATAAAAATGAGCGCGTTATTATTAAATTGGTCCTTAAAATCTTCGCAAGCTTTTGTACGCAATCGCCAGGATTTTCCTTGCCTGTGAGTCAAAAACAACCAGGATTTTCCTTGCCAACTTCCGTTAAACATTTACTTTTATAAGTTAATAACACGTGGGATGTTTTTATAATGTATATATAAGTCTCTATAAAATATACGATAATAGTAATAATATAAATATATATAATGTGGTTAGAAGGGAAAACGTAAATTGGACACAGCATTACTTTTATAAGAGACCTGCGTTACCCCATAGTAGGCATACTAACAAGTTCACACACAAATACAACAGAAAAGGTAAACATTCATATCAAACTCAGGTTCACAGGACACGTTCATATTCATAGCCAACATTCACTATCAACAACTCAAAAGATTCATATATACACAAGCTCAGCATATCTATGCATCCAAATGATTGATAGATCACACGACAATATTCATACATAATTCACAAAAAGATTCAGATATACACATGTTCAGTATGTTTATGCATCCAAATGATTGAGATCACAGCCAATATGATCCATGGACGAACTTTAATTACCTAGGGTACAGACTGGTAAATGTTGTTCAATCGGAGGTACTTCTTGCTAAAATTAGTTCTTGTACGAGTAAACTTTCGAGTACATAAGAGGCAGCACAGACAATCTGAACTTTGCTTGTAGGTTTATCCTCAAATAGTGGCCTCGTGCCGAGGGAGGTTTGAGCAACTTGGCCACTACTTTCATCCAACTATTTTACTGGCTCATCTTGGTCCTGTATCTCGCCAAAATTCTACATTGCAGACGAGAAAGGAGGCGGTTGAGAAAATGAACCACCCAAATTTTTTGTGCAGTTCAACTGAAATGGAGCATCCTTGGCGTGCAGACTGATTAAGTGCCAGATGAATATACGCGTCAACCAACTTGTCTGGAATCTTTAGACTCCATGCCATATAGTTCGCTACCATATGTGCCGATAACCAAAAGGCACAAGTTGGGACCAAAGGCTGGACTGCGTTTTTCTGGGCTATGCACCAAGCAATATTTTTGGCGTTCACTCTCCTAATACTTGGAGTTTGACAATTGGTTGACGCCGGTTGATAATCGAATGAATATAGGCACTTCTTGTCAACATCGATGCTTGTCTGAGTGAACTTTGGAGTACATAGCAGCAGCATAAGTACCTGTCCATCTGATCATTTTGTGCAGTTCTACTGAAATCACCCGATGTAATGATTTGCCTGCGAGTTTAGGCTCCAAATTAGTCCTTTATGAAATCGGCAAACAGTAGCACAATACCAAATTACCAATACATATGACAGGCACAATAATCAGGATAAAGACCAGTACCAACCTGTGTGAGGTAGCATATCAATTACTATTTCCTTTGACTGGAAGCCGAGATAAGCCAAGCGACTGACAGCAAAGGAGGAAAGCAAGCGGAGATTAGCGACTGACAGGAAAGGACGGAAGCTGTCGAGGCAATGAAGCACCCAAAGTTTTTGTGCAGTTCCACCAAAATCGAGCATCCCTGTTGGCACATATATTGAGAGAGTGAGATTAATGTAATAGTGGGACTAGTTGATGAAACATACACTAACAAATAGAAGCACCCTCATTATCTTAATGGGTAAAGTTAGCAACATAGTAGTCTTGCTTAAAGAGAGATATTAGTTTATTTAATCGGTGCCAATTAGCTCAACTCAACACTCAAAGCATTGCCATTTATCATAGGTTGCAAAACTTTAACGTGCAAAGATAAAGGAGTTTCTCATGACAGTAGCACGATACAAATAGAGATGACAACAAACTAATATGGATGAAGGCCTTAGGCCCGTACCAACCTGAGAAAAAAAGCTTATTCATGTAGTCCCATAAGAGATGATAAAGCACTCACTGGATCACACAATAGTATATATTTTTGTGCACTTCAAATGTATGGTTAAAATCACTCTTGTTTACCAGTGCTGAGATTATATCGAAAGATTATCAAGAACTTCCAGCAGAGTTAAAGCACTGGCTGGGATACAGTTCATTGTATTGTCTTGTGTAGTTCCGCTAAGATGTATGATTGGCACAACATGATCCCTGTTTGCACAAGTAGGAACAAGGTGAAACCTTCATTAGCTTAGTGAGAAAGGATAGGAAGACATTAGCATATTACTCAAACAGTAGCATCAAATTCATGATGGACAATACGCAAAACATTGCCTCATTGAACCAATGGCAATAAATTGACATGCAAAACAATAGCACTATTATGTCATGACACTAATAATATTCCCTCCCTGCTCCACCACATGATTCACCTCCATAGACAAACATACACACGTACATGATTCAACATAGGGTCCTACTAAAGATTTGTTTAACTCCAACAGGAAAATTAGGCAGTAATAAATTAGTGGTACTTAAGTACTCCTAATTAATTAAGTGAGACAGCAGAAGTGGAAGGGCTCCCTGGAGGATCGTCTCACATGTAAGGTAGTCATTGCCGGAGCCCTTGAATGACCTCGATTAAGGTCTCTGGCTTCAGCAAGATCGCCTTGGCACTGTTTATTCTTCTTCTTCTTCCTCTTCATGCTCTGTTTCTCTTTCTCCTCACCAGTTGGTGAAACCAAGTACATGATTGGCCTTCTAATTCAGAATTGGTTTTGTCAGTGAGGGAGTACAAGTGTACTAGTAAAAAACAGCATTATTTTCTCATGGCAGTCGGAAAATAGAGATGAACACATGCATTAAATATCATTCTTACCTAAAGGAAGGTTATGGCGCTAATATGGATGATGAGGATTGGAACACGGATCTCCCTTTGTGCAGTTCCACCAAAATGAACCAACTGTTCCATTCTGACATTCCAGTTAAACAGCACAAAAGTCACTTCTTTTAAGAAGAGTTTTGTGCAGTGCACCAAAAGGTCACAACAGCAACCAGGTGAATTGGATATCCCTGTTTGCACAAAAAGGCACAGAGGAAACAGTCAGAGTCTCAAACAATTACAGGCAAAAACATTTGGCTAAACTTGTCATGGCTTATAACAGTGGTATGGCTTCATTTTTACCAGGGACATTAGATTAAGAACAGCTAAGGCTGCGTTCGGTTCACAGGTTTGGTGCAGGATTTTCGTAGGAACACAATTCCTACGATATTCTTTCCCTTCCAACTGTTCGGAACACGGGAAAGGTGAATAGTGTTTCATAGGAAAGCTGGTCTGGTAGTACTTATTCCATAGGATTAGAAACATCCACGCGCTGCTCATTTTTTGGGCGGAAGCCCGAGGCAGGCGCTCGCTGTCATGTGTTAGACAGGTTGCTATGTTGTGTTGCCGGAATAAAAAAATCAACCTATGTGTGGTACGTGAGGTGAGGACAAGAGTAGTCACTATGCAGCTGAATAAACAAATAGCATCTCATATTGCCAAGCATGCTACTCTAAAAAAACAAATCTGTACATTTCGTAGTCCATCCGAACACATTCTCTTGAGAGTTTCCTCCGGTTCGCTGTTCCATTGTTTTATACCTACATTCCTTTCCTATTCCTCTATTTTCATCAAGACCTATGTTTTCTGCCCCTTTATTCCGAACGGAGCCTAAATATTTGGTATAAGGGCATGGGACAGTGGGTGCACCAGCAGTCCAGCACCATGTACGTAAACAGCGGCATAAAGTGGTGATTCATAGTTTGTTGCCCCGAGAAACAAACATCCAAGAAACATATCTGGGTTGGTCCCATTTTTGTTCACTCTAGCCACCTACTCCTATGTGTGGATAGCAAATCTAGTCCTGGTCATACCATTGTGTACAACGTTACCCCTATATTTCCCTTTTTGACCAAGAGACCGGTTGGATGACCAGTCTGTACTACTTTCACCCCCTTTCCTTCCTGTTTGTACCAAGTCCGATGTACATACTAAATTCCCCCACCCCCACTTTATTTCTTGTTTGAACCAAGTACTCCCTCCGTCCGGAATTACTTGTCATCAAAATGGATGTGTCTAGAACTAAAATACATCTAGATACATCCATTTCAATGACAAGTATTTTCGGACGGAGGGAGTACAAGATTCGACTCCATGAAGTAGCTTTACCTCTAACAATAGAAGAAAAAAATATGTGACATTGGACCATCCGATCGAGAGGGGCTGAGAGGTAGAAAATGATGCACATGCAGCGATGTAGCGAGCTGGGGAAGTAGAGCTAAGGCGGTTTCGAACGAAGATATACCTGAAGGTCGTCGGGATGTGGATAGGTGGGCGGCGGGAGGCCGGATCCGCCCACAGGCAACGACGAAGGGATCGGAGGACCTCCCGCGCCGGCGCTCGGCCAGAGATAGCGGTGCGGCCGGCAGTGGATCTCCTCCCTCGCTGTCGACGACGGCCTAAACGCTGCCCCTCCTCCCCTTCACCGGTGGAGGGGGATACGTCCGGATCTGTAACCAGCGGTGAGGATAGAAAGCCAGTGTTTTTTGAAGGGAGAAAGACAGTGTTACTACCCCAATCTTGTTTAGATCTGGAGAGGATGAGAGTGTGTGAATAGAGCAACCCTAGCAAGCAAGCGCGGAGGCTCCGGCCTATATATACGTAGTGGGGTAGTTTTCCTTTTTCACACCATCAAAACAATCATTTAAAATTGTGTACTACTACATGCCAGGTCGCGGTTTTTTTTAGTTGTTGATTGTTTTTTGAGATAGCTACCTGCTTGTTCCAAGTGGTGTTACGGTGTGCCAAGTCGCACTTTGTATCGTTCAAGTCTGGTACTACAAGTCCCTCCATTAAATGAACAACCACCCCCTCGTAAAAATTGTGAACAAGCCCACGGCTAAAATTAGCGGAAACGTGGGTTGCCCCAACATGCATTATTATTTATATTTTCTACTCCCTCCGTTCCTAAATATAAGTCTTTTATATAAGCCACACCTAAGACAAGAATTTTTTTATTAGCAGTGAACCCCACATATCATAGACACAAAAATTGTGGCAAGATTCCCTTAGGCAAGCCAAAGTGTGTCTAACAATTTGAGCAACTCAGGTTAGGCAAGTGTGGGAAAAATAATGTGGCAACATAAGACAAACATAGTCACAATCCAAACAGCCCCGTAATTTTTTGTGACATGCATGAAAA
The DNA here is from genome assembly GCF_002575655.3 of Aegilops tauschii subsp. strangulata. Taxonomy (NCBI): domain Eukaryota; kingdom Viridiplantae; phylum Streptophyta; class Magnoliopsida; order Poales; family Poaceae; genus Aegilops; species Aegilops tauschii. Next base: position 262,218,151 of record NC_053041.3, on the reverse strand, counting down.
TTTGGTTAGTTAAATTTATAGCCAAAATTTGGCAAGGTGCATCAAATCAACACATGCAAGTATCAAAAGGAAAGTGACGGCATGCATGCATGCGTTGTACTCCCTCCGTTTCCAAATATAAGTCTTTTTAGAGATTGCAACAAGTGACTACATACGAAGCAGAATATGTCTACTCCTACATACGAAGTAGCCCATTTGAAATGTGTAAAAAGACTTATATCGAGTGCAGTGCTTTGATGTGTCGCGTCAACTCGTACAAGACCGAGAAATTTGATTACTACAACGCCCTCTCCCTCGCGGACTGAGCTCCGGTGCCTTAACTGCACCTGCCTTTGGCTGCATGACAGGAGGGCCAACCACCTGTTGGGCCCACCTGTCATAGACGCAAAGGCAGGAGAAGTAAGTAGAAGCTTTCGCTACACGCTATCCCTCCCGCACGAGGTGGACGGACATGCAGCAGTGGATTCGATACTGTAGAAGTAGGAGTAACATCATTGTTCGTCTTCTCGAAGAGGCGAAGAGCCAAGCGCAACCCGAACGTGGCAGTTGCGAATGCTCGCGTAGTGCGGTTCCTTGGAGTACTAGCCAGGCTCTTGCATGAGACAAAATTGCTATTGTTTAACAATTAAACTCCATTATCCATTGGTTGATACTCATTCTGCATAAGTCCACGCGCTTAGCACCGTTTCCTCCTGGGGTCACCAATGTTTATTTGCTAATTAATAGCATTGCATGCAATGAACTAGCCATTCCAAGTCATTAAAAGCATGCACACCTCTCATCTCTTATTGGTTGATATGTCAAGAAACAAGAAACAAGGTAGAAGTTAATGCACCGCGCCTAAGTGTTTTGGGACTATTTGGTTTTCGTAAGATGACTTACACACCTAGACGGAGGGAGTAGTATAGCCCTGTAAACCGGAAAGGAGTATTTGCCTTTCTACAGATTTCAACAAGTGACTAGACTACACCGTGTGCAGTACTCCCTCCCTTCCGGTTTATAGGGCTCAAATCTCATGAACCAAGGCATTTTGCGATTGGAGGAATGTATCTCGTACTTTACAAAACTACCCTAATTAAACTCATGCATTAGTTACGTAGTTCTCTTGTTTTCCACTCCGCCTTGGTCGCGGTGCACAATATTGAGCACTCCTATATGACTAGCCTCTCTATCTACATGCGGGACATTTCAAAGCATCCGGGCTCGCGTGCCATCCACCAAATCACAGCGAGGTGCTACAGTCGAGACTCACCTGTCACCCCGGTGTGGCCGTCATGACCCGTCATATCACAAAACCCACACCTTTACCAGCAGTGGTAAGGTGGCCTCCAAGTTGGACTGGACGAAGCAACCATCATTTCACGGGAACGCTTGTTCCAGCCCTTTCATCCCTTTCTTGAAGAAAACCTCATGCCAGGCTACTCACTTCTTCCATTTTTCTTCTGTACTAACGAAGGAAAGGTGGGCGAATCAGTTATGCTGCTATATTTTCATTCCAAGAATCTTCTTTTTGCGAAGCACCGACCGATTCTTACATCATATTCTTTTGCCGTTTTCATTGCGATTGTGGTTTCCTTTCGATTGCTTTTTGTTTGTCAGTTCATTGATGGATCCTGGAGCACTAGGCAAAGAGTTGCCGGCGGACAACCCACTGGAGACAGCGATCTCCAGGAAGCGAGCACCGACCAACGAGTTGACCATGTTGGCGGGCCAACCCATGGAGACGAAGAACTCCAAGAAACAAGCACTGGCCAAAGAGTTGAGGACGTTGGTGGACAAACTCCTCAAAGAAAGTTGGAAGAACAGCAAGGGCCCCACCGTGCCTACCCCAGGAACTCTGATTGCCACCTATGTGAGGCTCAAGACCGAGTTTGAGGAGATAGTCACCGTTGAGAAGCAGTATTCCCCTGGCAAGGTGATGGCCCCCATCGAGGACGAGGAGATGGCCCCCGGAGGGATGAGATCCCCCGGTGAGCTGCACAAGGTAAAAAATAATGGCTTATTACCATAGTTGTGGTTTTTGATTATTTGCAATGTGCTTGCCAATATGTTAGGGTTGTGCAGGTGCCGGTGGACGTCCTTGATGATTCCGATGTCCTGGCCCGTCCTGTTGGCATCGCCCCGGAGATCGGTTTCGATGTCGCTGTCCATCCTGTGGACATCGCCCCAGAGATCGATTCCGATGTCGCGGTCAGTCCTGTGGACATCGCCCCAGAAATCGATTCCCATGCCGCTGTCCGTGCTGTGGTCATTGCCCGAGAGATCGATGACAAGAAATAGTTGGTCGCGCTAATCCTTCAGGGTAGTTTGCATTGCCCTGTGTATAATTACCAGAACGATGCATGTTATCAAACCATCTTAGGGCTAGTGCACTGTCTTGTGTGGGCGGATCTTGCTACTTTTGTTTGATAGTGAATCATGCGATGAATCATGCGAACCCTCTCCGAGTTATGGAAACAGATGTATCCTCACCAGCTTTTGATGTAATATATGGCATGCTTAGATGTAAGTTTGAACTGTTTATCATATCAGCGGGGCTTGTTTGATGATTCTTGGTGTTAGTAGGCTAGCTACTGTGCGAGCTATAGTACTTGCAAAACACTCACCAAAGAGAAACGTTGGGGCTGATGAGCTCGTGGTACACTTATACTTATCCCTCGTCGATCGACCAATAGCCCTAGCTCCTAAAATTGTAGGCTTAGCGATCGATCAGACAATAGTCGACATACATTGAGGCCTCATTTGGTTCATAGGGTAGGAAAATCGTAGCAAAAGTACAAAGAACGTGCAACACAAAATCATAGCAGTGCAGAGACGTACTCCCTCCGTTCCAAAATAGATGACCTAGGCGGGCTAGTTTGGCCTAGTGGGTTTCAGTGATATGACATGGTACAGTGCCGTCCAGTCTTCGCGTGTGGTAGCAGTATTGCGGGTACAGTAAGTTTTCTTGAAGAAGCAGAATTCAACGAAGTCATGATGGTTCCTTCGTCCGAACAACTTACAGTGGGAAAGGTTGGGCCTGCGATATGACCGGGGTAGACCAGGATAATTTTGTGCATGGCAGGTGGACCAGGATGGTCGACGTCCCACATGTCGGCGAATGAAAGTATTCTTTCCAATATAGAGGACGAGCAATGAGTATTCATTGTTTATTTTTGATGAAAGCTATTGTCTCCACTGTTACGACGGAGGAGTGTGAAACACAGCAGCCCAGTGAACTTGGCATGTGCACCACTCCCTCCTTCCTCATGTAATGCCCAGGTTACAACTTTTTCTCACTTTCTCTCTATCTATTTCCTCTCAAATGTCTTTTACCTTTCTTTTTTAAGACACAATTGTTTTTATGCCTTTTTTTAGAATTATTTTTTTATACCTAGGAGCACGTGTAGAGACGGGCTCTTGCAGAGCCCACTCCTTGACTTTGTCAATGCCTCTCTCTCCTCCACATAAGGAGTACTACTTGCTATGCATGCATGCGGCGGGCAGCTGGCGTCTTGAGGGGCCAGGGCGGTGAGAGCGGGCTCCGGAAGCGGTCCGGACTCCAGCATGGCCCACCTCACATTATCACCATATATTTCTTGGAGTCCGTGCGCGGTGGGCGGGCGATCTCTTCTCCCTCCCCCGTTTCTCTCTTCTCAGCCAGCGCCCGCCGAGCGATTAGATTTCGGCTATCGACGGTTTATTCAATTATGGTCCCACATGTTAGTGAAATTGCAAGACAACGCGTGTCCCCTCTGGTGAGCGGCGTGCGAGCCGGACTGTCGGGGTTGCGACGCGTACGAGTCGTAAGTGTGCCACCTTTTCCTTTAGAACTTGCGAAGCGTAACATTTTTGCGTGATCGATCGATAGAAATCCAGAACAAAATGACGAGGGCGGTGCTTTCCCGCTCGTTAGGCGGGCTAGTTCGAGTGATATGACGTGCTACAGTGCCGTCCACTTGCTCCATTTTTATGTAAGCAAGGGTTTACACTCTTACGCGGGAGGAGTGTGAAACACCGCGGGCCTGATTTTGATCGAGGGATAATTGTTCCCTGCCAAATAATGGAGGATTGTTAGCGATTATAGCATGATAGTTAGGGCATCTCCAGCGCTGGCCCACAAATTTACACCGGCATCTGTCCGAGGACACTGATGGATGCCATCCGATGCTGCCTGCATACCTTTCGAAAACTATATGAACTAACCGGACGAAATTCGTGCAAACAAAGCAAATTTAAAATTAACCGGATGAAATTCATTACATTTCGAAAACTTTTCCCATAAAGTGGACGAAATTCATTACATATTTCGCACAAACCATACTAAAACCTACTGTAAACCTAATCTAAACGATCGCCGGCGCCCGACCACCATGTCCGGCCATGAACCCGAGAAAGCCGGCCATTGCCTTTGCCTCCTCCTCATCCTCCTCGATAACCTCCTCCTCCGGAGCACAAGGTTCTGAAGATTTCCGCCTCCATGTCGCCGTCAAGCGACTAATCAGCCATCGATGTTTACCCCACCAAGCTTGGCGTCGACTGAGTGGAGTAGCGGTGGCCTTCCCGGGACCAGAGCGGCGGTGACCTACCGTGTACTACTCTTCCCCGCTGCCGGCTGCGCCCACGCACGCGCGCCGGCTTCATGGTCGTGGCGGCGGAGGGCGGCCTGGGGGGTGCCGGCGATCTCCTTTGTTTGCTCCTGCGACAGTACGTCGAAGAGAGCTTTGGAGCGCGCCCGGAGCGGAGCCGCCGATGTCCCTCGTCTGCTCCTGCGACAGTACGTCCAAGAGAGCTTCGGAGCGCGAGGAGGCCATGGTTGAAGTGGTGCCGACAGAAGGAAGGGACCGGAGGATAATAAGTGTGGGTCTTTGGCTATGGCTGGGAGCTGGGGCTCAAGTTAATATAGCGGGTGAATGGCAATGAGCCGCGGCAGACGGATGGACAACTGGCGCCGGAGAAGGTTCGTCGGGCGTGAATGCGGACGCTGCTTCAGTGACTTAACTGCAGATGCATTTGGGTTACTGACATGTGGGCCCAACGGGCATCTGGCCCGCATGTCAGTGACACACCAATTGCACCTGCAGTTAAGTCCGGCGAATGCGGCATTGACATTCTGGAGAGACGGTGACTGTTTCAGGCGGGAAGCGCGCGCTAGCGATGGAAGGGGTTTCGGTGTGCAGTGGCACTAACATCGGTCGCTCACGATCGTACATACTCCGTACCATACTACTATAGTACCCTCTCTAGCTTAGGCTGTTTTACAGATTGGCGTTGTGATGGACGATATACATGAGCAAGGCGGTCCGAGTATGACCGTTGGTGTTGAGCCAGGTGAATACATGCTTGGCATTCGCGTAGGCCTCCATCAAACATCTAAACAGTAATGTCAGGCACCGCCGGGGCGCGCAGGTGATGGGCTCGCCGTTTGCGTTGCGCCATGAGCAGGACTTTGATTTAGAGGGCGACGTGCATGCATTAGCATGCTTTGACAGCGTGAGCGTGAGTGTCTGACGCGAAGTATTTCATTTTCATTTGGCTGACGAGGGTGCGTTGCAGCGACGAGTTCGTGGTTTGATTCCCCACATACGCATAATTTTGGTTCTTACAGTATTTCTTTCTCCATTAACAGGTAGGCCCGCGTAGATAGATAAAGAACACGAGCTGATGAGGCGCATGCGGACTGTTTGACTGGTCAACCAGACAAATACGGAGCTATATGCTGAGCCAGTGACCGTATAATCACCATATCTCGTATACAATGATCAAAGTGAGCTATCAAGACAAGTTCGATGACCGCCAATGCATTTTACTCAGTAATAAATGACCAGGATTGAAGGGGAATCCAAATTTGCTTCGTCTTCTATCCTTGAGCTCTTGACAAACCAATGCACTATACGGTTGTCCGGCCACTCCACCCCAGAGCTCACACCAAGCGTCGTTCATGCCACAGCACTGCACACTAACCGGTAAGGCAGCGATGGCATCCCGACGCGCCGAGTTCCTCTCCGCCCACGACCGCACACAAAATGGTAGGGAAGCGATGGCATCCCGCCGTGCCGAGTTCATCGCCACTCGCGACCTCACAACTATGTGGGAGGAATTTGAAGATGCCAAGGCCGAATGGGCGGTAGAGCAAGAGGCGGCCAAAGCCGCACAGAAGGAGCGGAAAAGTCAGAAAGCACTCAAGAAAAGAGAGGCCCGCCGATGCAAGAAAGAAAAGGATGCACGCGCTGCTGCGGAGAGGTCGGCGGAGATCCAAGCACGGTGGGGTGTCGCCGACAAAGCTGGGAAGGACAACGACGGCGTCTGGCCAGCATGTGAGAAGTAGTAGTACTGGTAGTTAGTGTGTGTGTCTGTGTCTGAGTACGAGCATGTACCAATACTACTAGTAACTACTGTAGTTTTTAGAGCAAATTACCAGTACATTAGCCTAGACTAAATGGAAAAATTCCTATCCTAAGCATCAAATGGCATCTCTTTCTCTATAGGAATTGAGATGCATGTCATCTCACTTCCTATGATTTTCATATTCCTATCCTATGAACGAAAGGAGGCCTCTGTTGGAGTAACTACTGTAGCTAGTTGTACTGCTGGTACAGTAGTTTTCTTCAAGAAGCGGAATTCAACGAAGTCATGATGGTTCCTTCGTCCGAGCAACTTCAAAGTGGGAAGTGGGCCTGTGATTTGACGGCTCATTAGTCATTGTTACTGCGGCGCGATGACCTGGGTGACTCTCCCTTGGAGTTCTACGTGCATGGCAAGTGGACCAGGATAGTCGACGTCCCACATGTTGGCGAACCGAAGTATTCTTTCCGATATCGAGGAGCAAGGAAACCGCGTGGTATAGTATCACTGTTGATTGGTTCGCAAAGAAAATAGTATCACTGCTGATTTATAGTTATTTTTTATTTCTGATAAATGCTAGCGTTTCAACTCTTACGACAAAGGGTGCCAAACACGGCACGTGCTGGATGTCCCACACGTCAGCGAAAGGAGTGGGACATGAACAACGTGGTAGAGCCCAGCGTAAAAAAACAGCGTGGTAGAGCGTCTCCACTTCTTCCACTTCTGGGTCGGAGACCACACGTAGTAGTACTTAGTGGTATGAACGATACAAAGTGCGACCTGGAGAGAAAGACACGTCTAGTTGGAAGGTCTCGAGGCATACACGTAAACAAATATAAAAGTTAATATGTGCCACCAACTAATATAGTAGTAGTAGAGTAATTAGGCACGTACTCCATAACATCACCGTGCATTGCACGTACAACATTTAGTGGTAGTACGTAGTAAGAGACAAATGCCGCCCAAGAGTTCCCTTCTCGACCTACTTTTGGGTGTTTTGTAGAGTGTATGGAAGGTGCATGAGTCCACACTAGTTTAGCACAAATACACTAGAAGCATGCATGAAGAGAGCATGCATGAAGAGTGGTGTTGAGTTGAGCATGCATGAAGAGGGAACAACTATGCTGAGAGGAGAACGCAACCAAACACACCCTATATGCCATGCATGTTCATACCATTTGTGCCTTTCTACTTCACTTACTGCGCTACATTACTCAGGTCCGTACGTCCACTCCTGGGTACATGTCCGTCTCGTAGTTCCAGTCCCACGTGTTCTTCATATAGATGGAACGATCCTTGCATAACACGTGCACCTTGATGCTAGATGTCTCGCGTGTTGGCAAAAGGATGAACAAAGCTCATGTAAAAAAATAGAGTGGAAGAACATAGATTGTGGACGATCGAGAAGGAGCAAGGAACCTCGTGGTGGAGCGTCTGCACTCATAATATTTAATATTATTCAGCGATATAAAATTAACCAATCATCTCCACAGTGGACTGGAAGAGTACGAAACACGGCAGCCCAGTGTAGTTACATCATACTAGTACATGGCTAACCCACGCTATCACCATATTTCTTGGCTTCCGTGCGACACCTATCTCTAGTAATCCAGCAGCCTGTATCGCTTCTCCTTCCTCGTCTCTATCAAAGTGCGGCGGGCTGGCGTTTCTGCCGTCTATTGAGGTCGGTTAGCTATCACATGTTAGCGACATGCGAAGAGCATTCTAAAAAAAATTCCTTTCACGTTCCGTTTTCAAAAAAAAATCCTTTCACGTACGAATTTGCCTGTATGCTTTGAGCAACTTGCATGTCCTATACTGCTCCTGTTTGATACTCTAACTTAGCTAGAGGTTAGACTAACTCATGACTAACCCTGAACTAACTGTAGCCAAAGAGATGTTTGGGTGACGGGGTTAGATTGACAATAAATGCACTTCATGGAGAGAGAAAAGTGATTTTTCAGTGGTCCCAATGAGAACTATCTCCAGTTAGCACCTCTTGGGTGGGATAGTTTTTTTTTGGTGGGTTCGGTGCAACTTGCTCCAATTTAAACCCTCATGCTTGGATACTTTAGGGCTATTTGAGCCCCAACTAGCTCAAACTAACTCTAACCCATGGATCCAAACAGGGCCTATGGCCAGTCTCGATGCGGAGCAGTCGCGTGCACCGGGAAGCGGCGCTCTCTCGGCCGTCGCGCCACTTCAAAGCCGGCGCCAGTGAGAGGTCGCCTCCGCTCTGGCCGGGCATTAATGCGGCACTGACGCTCCAGGGCGCGCGCTGGCAAGGGAGTATAGGTTTTGAACCGTTTCAGGTGTAGTACTGGTAGTTTGCAAAACTACTCAATTATTGCACTCAGTTTCCTAAGAAATTGTGGTAAAAAACGTTACTCCACAGCCCGCTTCCCTTCTCCTTCCTCTTCCACCGCCCGCGCACGTCCGCGGGAAGCGACCAGTCAACCCTTATATACGAGTGCTAGCACAAAAAGATGCATGCATGACCACTAAAATTTCCATATTAAAGCGTTGCTCCGGCGGGAGTATGGCGTACGTTGTTACCTTCGGCCGGCCCATGGCTACCGGGCGACGGCGACCAGAGAAGAGGCGGCGGGAGGGGAATGAATGCAGCTACTGTTTGGGTTCACCTTCCGGCTTAAATAAATGCACAGCATCACGTGTACCCGCGGGTGCACAAATTGTAACATACGTGTCTGCTTAAGTGGGCGTCACGTAACTGGTGTGTGTGTGAGAGATTCTGAGAGACAGAGTGCGTGTGTGCGACTCTACTCTTCGGACATGTACTCAACCTTTTGCCTCGGGATATAAGTATAATGGTATTTACTTTAGCTAGTGATTTATGTGGCCATGTTAACGTGGTTGTGTAAAAAAAATGTCACTTCCTGCTCGTGATTTGTGTTATATAATTACAAGCAAGATTCTCGTGCATTGCACGGAACATCAATATGCATTTTTTTACAGAACACCTGTTGTGATTGACCCATGCAGGAGTAATCCCATGTGTAAAAATAATGATATCTCGAGAATTTTATCGGAAAACTGGCATCTTGAGAATGTCATCGAAAAAATGAAAGATGAGAGATAAGGCGAGGACGAGTGGAGCGCGGTGGTGACTGGTGGTCGGAATGGGCGGAGGCATGGGGATGGACGGCGCCGGCAGGCGGCAGCGGCCACCATGCGTGCTAGATTGTTCCAGAGACTTGTTCCTTTTTTAATTGCTAAGCAATGAGGTTGCGGGAGATAATGATGTGGAGAGAGGTGCGGGTATCTTTTGTAAAATTATCATAGTTTGCTTTCTATCCTCAGATATAGGTCATACGGTCTCTATTACAAGATGGCAGGCACACCATCACCGCCAACTCGTTTTTTTATAAGGGTACAAATGATAAGTTTGCTGACTACTAAAGTAAAGTGGAATTTGTCCATGTTATGCAAGTAAATAAAGGTGATTGTTTATCATACGGGTAAGGTTGGATGAAGGGTGGTAGGAACAAATGCTCCGCCTAGAGCATGTGTGTGTGAGATGGAGTCTTAGTGTGTGTGGGGTGTGTGTGTGTGTGAGAGAGAGAGAGAGAAAGAGAGAGAGAGGAGAGAGAGAGATGGAGTCTTAGTTTGTGTGTGTGTGTGAGAGAGAGAGAGATGGAGTCTTAGTGTGTGTGGGGGGTGTGCGTGCGTGCGTGCGTGCGTGTGTGTGTGTGAGAGAGAGAGATGGAGTCTTAGTGTGCGTGTGTGTGGGGGGTGCGTGTGTGTGTGTGTGTGTGCGCACATGTGTGTGTGTGTGTCGTGGGGTCCTCTGTGGAGGATGTAATTTAAGTGTGCATGGCTTCATCATAGAGAGGTGATGTGTATGGCAGAGGCCACCAACGATGGGGTGCAAGAGAGAAAATGCTCGTAGAGAGGGAAGAGAAGGTGTGTGTGCGTGAGAGGAGTCGACATCGAGAGAACGTGTTTGTTCGAGAGACACCGAGGAAGACTACTATATATCGATGGTGCATGTAGGCGGGAATTAAACAAAGGGATGGTCTTATTGGTTTCGGGGATATAGGGGAAGAGTGAGAGGCGGGGGGGGGGGGTAGCTAGAAGGAGATTGTTAAGTGTGAGTGTGTGTTTTACCCATCCAGGCGGAAGTTATGTGCACAAAAGAGGAGAACGATTCGATGTGGCGTTAGGATTGAGGGTAATTAAACGTATGGAGACATAGAGACCTTGAACGAGCATGTGTGAGAGGTATACATGTATACGTGGGACGTGTGTGTGTGCGCGCGCGCATGGTTGAGATAAAAGAAAGAAGACATAAGTCATAAGATCAACGACATGGGAGAGACGGGTCGGTATGACAATATGCATGCATGTGAGAATGCAGGTAAGAAAGCCCGACAATTGAGCATGTGTTTTTGTCTTTAAGAGAGAGTGGCGTGGGCTGGAGCATGCATGTATGGCGAGCAGAGGGAGTGAGGCGCAACGATTGCGCAAAAGAGACCAACCTATAAATGCATATGTATGGAGAGACATATATAGTGTGGGTGATAGGAAGCAAGACTCCGTGCGAGAAAGAAATGTTGACGGAGAAACTACAGATAGATACAGAGATGGAGATGCTAGCTAGAGGGACATCCGCTAGTTTGGGTGTTGGAGATGACCGTCGGGTGGTTCAAAGGGTGAAGTTATATATGTGTGTGAGAGGGCACTTGACTGCATGTAGAGAGAAACATATGTAGTGTGCGTGATAGGAATCAAGAGTGAGGGCGAGAAAGAAGGTTGATGGAGAAACAGATAAATAGAAAGATAAAGATGCTAGCTAGTGTGCGTTAGAGATAGGAGTCGAGTGGATCAGAAGGCTGGGTTATGTCTGTGGGTGTGAGAGAGATAGAGAGAGGGTGCATGTGAGTCACATACAAACAGATATCAGAGAGAAATGAGATCCCGAGAGACGGAGTTTTGTGTCTGCGAGAGAGAAAGATAATTCACAACGAGAGTGATAGCTAGAGAGACATACGAGGGAACGCAAGATATCTCTAGGGACAGAGGGTGTGTGTGAGCGACATACAAGAGAACAATGGAGAAATATGAGACCCTGGGAGACAGAGTTTGTGTTTGTGTGTGAGAAAGAGATATTGAAGAGGAAGAGTCGTAGGTTCTCATATCTAAGGAGCGAAAGACATCTCTGTATGAGGGGTGTGCGAGTGGCACACATGGGAATAGTAGAGAGAAATGAGACCCCAGGAGACAAAGTTTTGTGTTTGTGTGAGAGAAAGAGATTCCACATGGAGAATCATAGTTAGAGACACATAGCAGGGAGCGAGATATACTCAGAGAGAGATAGAGTGATGAAGGTCGAGGGAGAGAGTACTGTCAGTGTGTTACGAAGATAAAAGATCATTGTCGACATACAGGTAGCACGAGAGATACCTGAGAGACGATGAACGCGTATAGGTCTAGAGAGATAGTCCTATATAAGCATGAGTGATAGCTATATGAGATGAATATCTGGATTAAAGGGGATTCAAATATTTAAACTGGAGATCACGACATCGATAATATCATAACGCAAATTGGTGTATAAAACATGCATATTCATTTGAATTTGGGCACACGTGTAATGTTATATAGTTTATCAATATTGGTGATCCATAGATTCTTCAATTACAAACAATGCATGGTTTATATGCAATTAATGTCTAAACGGGATTACACTATATGTTGCGTGTGTGAAACACATTATACATGTTTGAGAAGTAAAAAAAACTGCATGAAACACACATTAATTGGAGACAGTTAGCGAGGAATGCATACATTGGATTTCAACATAAAGTGGTTTCAAATATTTGAAAATCCAAATTGATGGATACAACCTTATGAATCTGAGATCATGTCATTTGTAAACCATATTTATGTATAAATGGTGTTGTGCTTTTGAAAGTATATATAAAAAATGATGTACATAGAATGTAATTCCAATTGAAAATGGATCCTGCCCGGAAAAAAATAGAATACAAACGGGATTCGAATTGAGTTGGCACGGTAAACGTGCACTCTGCAAAATTTGAACGAAGCGGGGAAAGTCGCAGTAACCGCCCGAAACCAAAATCTGCGAGATGGAATTCACTACTGCCTATCCCTGCCACGCAAAGCCTATCTGCAGGATTTCTATAGGTTTCGATAGGGGTAGGTTTGTAATTTCACCCAAACGTGACGTAACCGCCTCTCACCCAGATTCATACACGGTGGGCGCCAAAACACAGTGTGTCCTCGGCCGAAATCGACTCCCTCCCCGATTCATATTCATACACGGTGGGCGCCAAAAACAAACTCTCGTCGGCAAATATTCGGTGTATGCGAGATTACCGTCCTATCCCCAACCGACTAATGTTGCTGTGATGTAGTAGAAATTTGAAACGGGGGCTAAGTTTGTAAATTTGCTCGCATTTGTGACAAGCGCGCCCTGAATACATGGTCCCCCCTTCCTCTCTACCTCCCTTTTCCCCATTCGTACTTCGTGGGCGCCAAAACACCCTCTCCACCCCACCCTCCTCCGTCCGCCGCCGTCCGCCACCCCATCCACCGCCGTCCTCCTCCACCATGCCGGAGCTGATACTCCGACGCCGCCGTCCATTACAAGAGATCGACCTCTCTCATCCACGGCTTCGGACCGGGATCCTTGCATCCCGTCCTCTCGCTTCATCCCCGCCGTCGTCCACCTTGCCAGCGCCGCTCCTACGACCGTCTCGTCCACCACGCCCCGCTACCACCGTCTACCCTCCTAGATCTGCTTCCACGCCGCCGACAGCCATCGCTACCGCAGCACCGTCAAATTCTCAGCAGATGCGCACACGGCGCCGCACCAGAGGCGGTACTCTTTCGTATCTGCTCAACTTACTTATCGCAACAAGAAAATAGATCGCCACTGCTTTACTCTGATTTCTTTTCTTGGTTGCGAAGTTGCCTTTGTCCGGTTTGCACCTTCAGATCCGCCATGGCACGGTCAACACTATACTCCCAATGCTTATGGTTTTCCCCTTTTATATTCCACACTAGTTAAATCACAGTAGACTACATTTCAAAATTGGGTCAGTCGATTTTTCAGAGCTCGCCGGAGTTCGCCGGTGCGATCGAAGGGGCTCGGGTGGTTGTGGGGCCTCGCCGAACGAAGAAAACTCGACGCGGGTGGGGGTTGGGGCGGGGGTGGGGGTGGCGGAGGAACATAGGCGGTGGGGGCCGGTGGTCCGGCCGGTGGCCCGTGCGGTGTTCTGTATGGGAAGAATCAGAGACGAAGAAGAAGAAGGGTTAGGAGACGTAGGATCTTCATCCAACCACCTGAAATGGTCGAGAGACAGCTGGGAGTTGCATTCTTAATGTGCTCTGGTTCATCATGTGTGGGCACTGCGCAACCAACATTTTATTATCCAAAATCTGCTTGCTCTTCTTTACCATGTTCCTCTTCCGTTCTTCTTTAATATGTACTCTCTTCGTTCCTAAATACAAGTCTTTGTATAGATTCCACCATGGACTACATATGGAGCAAAATGAGTGAATCTACGCTCTAAAATGTATCTGGATACATCTGTATGTGATCCATAGTGGAAATCTCTACCAAGACTTATATTTTGGAACGGAGGGAGTATGATAGTAGTACAGTATGTTCCTTGTACTGAAGATGAGCAGGGACATTTGCAGTGTAGAGGTCTATACGGTCGGTTGTGATGGACACTTTGAGCCTCTTTGATTCGTAGGATCTTGTAAACATAGGAATAGGATTTGTAGTGGCCTACCCACTTGAATCCTATAAGAATAGCAAGGAAATGCGGGGAGCTGTGTCGCCTTTGAGAGTTACACTGATATTAACAGTACCGCACCTTCACTTGGAGAGAGCTAGTATCCGAAGCCTTTCTAGCCGTATCGGCAATACTAGCACATATATTCCAGCAAGTTCCACTTTGCTGATTTTACTCTGATGCTTAAGGTTTTCCCTTTATATCTACACTATGATCTGTGTAGCTGCTTTGTGTCGCACTAGCAGCAGTCCACTCTTGAAGCTAAACACTGCAATGACTTACAAAATTGGCACCAAGGCATTGAGTGCCATTCTAGATGCAATGAAACTCATACGCTCCCCACCTGTTGATTCTTATTCAGAATATGATCCTAATGACTATTCTAACCTCGAGGAGTCAAAGGCAGATGGCCTGTCCTGTTCACCCATCAAGGTGCCTGTTCTAATTTGGCAATGTTTTATTGATTGCGGGTATCTTGCATATGTTGTCGTGCATTTCTTCTACTTTGTTGCACCGCCATCTGCTTAGTTTACTCATCATATATGTCGAGATGCCATGCCCATCCATTATCAATACATATTCCATCTGTCATCATACCATGTTTTTCATTCAAATGTTGTTCTTGTGCATCAGACATCAAAAAGGAAGAGGGTGATTGCCAAACCTGAAGGCGCACCAGCAATGTCCTTGAAAAACGTGGTTATGCCGGAGAAATCAGACAGCACCCCACTTATATTGGCTGTACAACCAGTGACACAAAATGTAGGACCGACTCCGGCAGACTGTACCCATACTTCACTGGCCACAGCACTAGCCCCACCACACAGTACCTGCACTCCAGCAAAAGGTATACCGATTTCATTTGCCATAGCACCAGGTGTACCACAGAAAAATCCCACTCCAGCAAAAAGTACAGCAAGTCCACCGGCCGAAGACCTATCCCAACTGCAGAGACGGCCAATTCCTGCAGATTGGAACCCCATTCCATTTATTCCCAGTTTAAAAGGCAATGCTTTCAATGTTGTTAGGGACTACATGCATATATTCCCATCATGGGAAGATTATTGTGAAGACAAACACCATTTTCACATCTTCCTGTCCAACTTACGTGTAAGTGCTATTATTCATGGTTATTATTTTCCTGTTTTCTGCTGATTGAACACATCAATGATTTACATTACATTGTTGTAACTAGGCGAGGGTCAATCTGGATAGTCATGACGAGAAAAGCTTGCTTGTGCTTTTCAAGGAAGCATTGCAGCAGTATCGGTGTTACCTGAGGAAATCACACTTTGATGGCAAGTCTATAAAGGAATTTCCGGTGAAGTCTCCTGTGCTAAATTTATAAGACATTGAATGGAAAAACCTTGTTATGCACTGGTCTCGTTCCCAGGATGAGGTACTGTCTATGAAATCACATGACAATTTGAACCTCTACTTTTCCGCATGTGCCTTACAGATCTTTTTTGCAGGAAATCTGCTCGAAGAAGAATTCCGGTTTGACAAGAACGACAGGATATCGCAAATATGCTGCCCGTTTCTTTGCTCTTGTTAGTACCTGTTGTCCTGTATCACTGTACTTGCATACATACCTGGTTCATTATGTGACAGCAGTATGCATGATAGCTTGCTTATCAATTGTTCGCTCCAAATTATCTGATCTGTGTGAATGGTTACATTAGTGTAGAATATATCCAATGCCAATGTTTTTTTAGCTCTGCATTGTTCTTGTAAGTACATGCTGTCCTTTATCAGTGTACTTATAATGACAGGTAGTTGTACATGTACCATCACTCCGCAGCTTATTTTCCTTTGCCCTCCATTTTCTACACATCAGATCTATATTTACTCTTACCATAAGGTTGGTACTGAAGAAGTTTAGCTGTGCATTGCTCTTGGCTGTACCTTTTGCATGTATCGCTGCACTTACATTTATAGCTACTTGGTTATGTAGCATCACTCTTCATCTTATCTTAAATATTCTCCATTTTTCGTATATTATCACATCTATATTTACTCTTAACAAAATGTAGAATAAAGGCAATGCTTTTGAAGAAGATTCTGTGGTAAACTTCTTGAATTGCCCCCCCCCCCATCAGCATGGACAAGGCCTTTATAGAGCATGTCTTCACCAATAATGTAAGTTTGTCCATCTCAAGCCTTCAAACTTTGTTGTATATATTTGGTTAGGCATGACTGCAACAGCCGTTTATTTTTGGTGTTTGCATCAAATTGCTTGTTTAAAGTTTATTATGTAGTTCATAAGCAAAAGTTTGTCCTTTCTCAATTTAAGTTTTCAGTTGTACAACCAAGTTCCTTCTTCATACCATGTAAATTAAACTATACAGAGCAAGTGATCTTCTTTTGCACTGCATGTATGCTTCTGTTCTTCATCCGTAATCCAGTGGTGTGGTGAACCTACCCACTATAGCACAATGTCATATTCTGCAATATCTTAACTATGAACAATGTCATATCATTCTACTATTATTTAAACCGTCTCTTTATTTGCCAATCTGAAATGGTATAAATTGACAGCACACTAACCATTGATACTTATGAGTTCTTGATCTGTAATCCAGTAGTGTCGTGAAGCTGCCAACTCCTTCATAATGTCATTTCCTGCCATGTCTTGACCTGAACAATACCATATTGTGTTAATGCAATTTTAAACTGTGTCACTTTATTCGTCAGTAAGAAATGTGATGAATTGTCAGCACTGATACTTTTATGTGCAAAACATGTCATCTGTCTGCTTGTTTATCTTTCAGAGTGAGGAAGATATAAGTGTTGAACAAGCGCAGTCTCATCATGTTGCTCAGCTGCTTGCGCTGCAGCTCCCCAGCAGGGCTAACCTTTCTTGAACTCTATTGAAGTGATGTTGGTTTTGTATATTATTTTGTCGGCGTGTTTATTTGCACTGGTGGCAATCTTTGATGCCCAGTGTATGTAATCTGCTGTCTGCTTGTGCTTTATTATCATAGTGGCGAACTTTGATGCCCAGTGGATGTAATATGCCGTAATTTCTTTATTGTATAGTCTAGGTTTTTTCTTATTCACGATGCTGCAGTTATTTTACTGTATATATATCCTGTCTTCGCAGTAAACCGGCCAAACCGTAAAATTACGGTACATAATCGGGCCGTCATGCAATCACGATGTAGGTTGGGCCTGAAACGTGCCGAACAGCTCATGGGCCGGCAGCAGCACGAAATGAAACCCGGCCCATGATTGTGCGAATCAAATCACGGGCTTTTAACAGGCCAAAATTGTCTCGGTCCTTGTTTGGCCCAATCAGATATCGGCTGCGAGCAGGCCGGATGCAAACCAGGCCGTAGTTAAGCCCAACTATATGACGGGCTTTTAACAGGCCGAAATTAATATAGGGCCGAAATGTTAAACGGGCCTTTAACAGGCCAAAACTAATATCAGGCCGAATTACTAAGTGGGCCTTTAGCAAGTGGGCCCAAAAGCATAGTGTCCAGTTGACGGGCCGAATCTGATATGGGCCATAATTGAGCCCAAAGCCTCTTAAAGGGTCGGACCTGATCTGGGCCGTAATTTGGCCCAGAACGTGGTAGGCTTTTAACGGGCCGGATCTCATATGGGCCAGTATTAGGCCCAGAGCGTGGCAGGCCATTAATGGACCGGATCAAATATGGGCCGCCATTTGGCCCAAAACATGGCAGCCAGTTAATGGGCCGGCCTACTAGGGTCCTCAAAATCTTGTGGGCCTACAGCTGGGCCAGCCCATCAATGTCAGCGAAATCTCGTGGGCCTTTAGCTGGGCCGGCCCATTATGATCTGCAAGAATCTTGTGGGCCTTTACCTGGGCCGGCCCATTATGGCACACAAAAACCTTGTGGGCCTTTACCTGGGCCGGCCCATTATGGCCCGCAAAATCTTGTGGGCCTTTAGCTGGGCCAGCCCATTATGGTCCGCAAAATCTCGTGGGCCTTTAGCTGGGCCGGCCCATTATGGTCCGCAAAATCTTGTGGGCCTTCAGTTGGGCCGGCCCATTTAAACTTGATGGGCCGGTCCACGTGTCAACATATCATAGGCGCGTCTCGCCCATTGGATGAGTGACACCTGTGCCAACGCGGACCTGACACGTGTCTCCTCCAGCCAATGATGATTTTACACGTGGAAAATCCCCATTGGTCGGGGCTGTTAACGGGTTATCGGATCCAAAACCCGGCCCGATAGCTTAACGGCGTTCTGTTACGGTGGATGCCACATGTCGGTCACCCTTGACGAAAGCACTTCTATGACGCGTGATTTATCGTCATGGAAGTGGACACTTCCGTGATGATAATTTTGGTAATGTCATGGAACACTTCTACGACAGCACAGGTATGACTATCTTGATTCTGTAATAAATTTGTCATGGATGTACATGCATGACAAAAAACGCGACCTACTGTGACAAACACGTATCATCACAGAAGTGTATTTTTTTTAAGTGCATGTTCATTGCAAAGTTCACAAGGATGGCGATAAATATTGAATCTTTCAGCACAATCATCTAGCCTTTCTTGTAACCATTTAGTTTCCAAATACTTATGACTCCTGCAAAATCTATCTTCTCTATTTGGTGCGTACTTGCAAATTCTATGCACTCCACAAAAGTTGACATGCTTATATGACATATTTTCATCATGACTAGTGCAATCATCATTAGTACTATGGATATTCAAAGAGTTTGTACTAACAACATTGCAATCAAGCTCATCATTCAAAGATTTAGTGCCAAACATTTCAATGCATTCTTCTTCTAGCATTTTGGCACAATTATCGAAATCCTTATTTTCACGAAAGACATTAAAAGACGAAGCATATGAGGTACCCTTAATTCCATTTTTTGTAGTTTTCTTTTATAAACTAAACTAGTGATAAAACAAGAAACTAAAAGAATCAATTGCAAGATCTAAAGATATACCTTCAAGCACTCACCTCCCCGGCAACGGCGCCAGAAACTGCTTGATGTCTACTACACAACCTTCTTCTTGTAGACGTTGTTGGGCCTCCAAGTGCAGAGGTTTGTAGGACAGTAGCAAATTTCCACCAGGATGAAGATGGTCTCTCTCAAGCAACCCTGCAACCAAATAACAAAGAGTCTCTTGTGTCCCCAACACACCCAATACAATGGTAAATTGTATAGGTGCACTAGTTCGGCGAAGAGATAGTGATACAAGTGCAATCTGGATGATAGATATGAGTATTTGTAATCTGAAAATATAAAAACAGCAAGGTAACTAATGATAAAAGTGAGTGTAAACGGTATTGCAATGCTAGGAAACAAGGCCTAGGGTTCATACTTTCACTAGTGCAAGTTCTCTCAACAATAATAACATAATTGGATTATATAACTATCCCTCAACATGCAACAAAGAGTCACTCCAAAGTCACTAATAGAGGAGAACAAACGAATAGATTATGGTAGGGTATGAAACCACCTCAAAGTTATTCTTTCTGATCGATCTATTCAAGAGTTCGTACTAGAATAACACCTTAAGACACAAATCAACCAAAACCCTAATGTCACCTAGATACTCCAATGCCACCTCAAGTATCCGTGGGTATGATTATACGATATGCATCACACAATCTCAGATTCATCTATTCAAACCAACACAAAGTACTTCAAAGAGTGCCCCAAAGTTTCTACCGGAGAGTCAAGACGAAAACGTGTGCCAACCCCTATGCATAAGTTCAACTGAACCGGCAAGTTGATCACCAAAACATACGTCAATTGAATCACGTGATATCCCATTGTCACCACAGATAAGCACATGCAAGACATACATCAAGTGTTCTCAAATCCTTAAAGACTCAATCCGATAAGATAACTTCAAAGGGAAAACTCAATCCATTACAAGAGAGTAGAGGGGGAGAAGCATCATAAGATCCAACTATAATAGCAAAGCTCGCGATACATGAAGATCGTACCACCTCAAGAACACGAGAGAGAGAGAGAGATCAAACACATAGCTACTGGTACATACCCTCAGCCCCGAGGGTGAACTACTCCCTCCTTGTCATGGAGAGCGCCGGGATGATGAAGATGGCCACCGGTGAGGGATCCCCCCCCCCTCCGGCAGGGTGCCGGAACAGGGTCCCGATTGGTTTTTGGTGGCTACAGAGGCTTGCGGCGGTGGAACTCCCGATCTAGGTTTCTTTCTGGAATTTTGGGTATATATAAGAGGTGTTGGAGTCGGGAACTAGTCAGGGTGGTCCCCGAGGCAGCCACGAGGTAGGGGGGCGCGCCCAGGGGGTAGGACGCGCCCCCACCCTCATGGTGGCCTCGGGACTCCTCTGATCCATCTCCAGTACTCCGTGGGCTTCTTCTGGTCCAAAAATAAGCTCCGTGAAATTTCAGGTCAATTAGGCCAAAAGAGTCTCGGGCTGCCCACGAGGGTGGGGGGCGCGCCCACCCCCCTGGGCGCGACTCCCTACCTCGTGGACAGCCCGGAGACCCCCCCTGACTTGTTCTCTACGCCAAAACCTCCTATATATACAGAAACCCCCAGAACATAACCTAGATCGGGAGTTCCGCCGCCGCAAGCCTCTGTAGCCATCAAAAACCAATCGGGACCCTGTTCCGGCACCCTGCTGGAGGGGGGGACCCTCACCGATGGCCATCTTCATCATCCCGACGCTCTCCATGACGAGGAGGGAGTAGTTCACCCTCGGGGCTGAGGGTATGTACCAGTAGCTATGTGTTTGATCTCTCTCTCTCTCTCGTGTTCTTGAGGTGGTACAATCTTGATGTATCGCGAGCTTTGCTATTATAGTTGGATCTTATGATGTTTCTCCCCCTCTACTCTCTTGTAATGGATTGCGTTTTCCCTTTGAAGTTATCTTATCGGATTGAGTCTTTAAGGATTTGAGAACACTTGATGTATGTCTTCCATGTGCTTATCTGTGGTGACAATGGGATATTCACGTGATCTACTTGATGTATGTTTTGGTGATCAACTTGCGGGTTCTGTAACATTGTGAACTTATGCATAGGGGTTGGCACACGTTTTCGTCTTGACTCTCCGGTAGAAACTTTGGGGCACTCTTTGAAGTTCTTTGTGTTGGTTGAATAGGTGAATCTGAGATTGTGTGATGCATATCATATAATCATACCCGCGGATACTTGTGGTGACATTGGAGTATCTAGGTGACATTAGGGTTTTGGTTGATTTGTGTCTTAAGGTGTTATTCTAGTATGAACTCTATGATAGATCGAACGGAAAGAATAGCTTCATGTTATTTTACTACGGACTCTGGAATAGATCGATCAGAAAGGATAACTTTGAGGTGGTTTCGTACCCTACCATAATATCTTCATTTGTTCTCCGCTATTAGTGACTTTGGAGTGACTCTTTGTTACATGTTGAGGGATAGTTATATGATCCAATTATGTTATTATTGTTGAGAGAACTTGCACTAGTGAAAGTATGAACCCTAGGCCTTGTTTCCTAGCATTGCAATACTATTTACGCTCACTTTTACCACTTGTTACCTTGCTGTTTTTATATTTTCAGATTACAAAAACCTATATCTATCATCCATATTGCACTTGTATCACCATCTCTTCGCCGAACTAGTGCACCTATACAATTTACCATTGTATTGGGTGTGTTGGGGACACAAGAGACTCTTTGTTATTTGGTTGCAGGGTTGCTTGAGAGAGACCATGTTCATCCTACGCCTCCCATGGATTGCTAAACCTTAGGTCATCCACTTGAGGGAAATTTGCTACTGTCCTACAAACCTCTGCACTTGGAGGCCCAACAACGTCTACAAGAAGAAGGTTGTGTAGTAGACATCAAGCAGTTTCTGGCGCCGTTGCCGGGGAGGTGAGTGCTTGAAGGTATATCTTTAGATCTTGCAATCGAATCTTTTAGTTTCTTGTTTTATCACTAGTTTAGTTTATAAAATAAAACTACAAAAAAATGGAATTAAGGGTGCCTCATATGCTTCATCTTTTTAATGTCTTTCATGAAAATGATGGGAAGAAAAATTGTGCTCAAGTACTAGAAGAAGAATTACATAGAATGCTTGGCATAAAATATGTGAATGATGAGCATGATTTCAATGTTGTTAGTGTGAATTATTTGAATACCCATGATGCTAATGATATGCAAAGCCACAAGCTTGGGGATGCTATGTTTGATGAAGATGATATGTTTAGTCCCCCAAGTTTTGATGAGCAAATTTATTATGATGAAAGCATGCCTCCTATTTATGATGGTTATTGTGATGACACGTATGCTATAAAGAATAAAGATAACCATGAAATCTGTCATCATGATTTTAATTTTCAATTGGATTATGCTTCACATGATAGTTATTTTGTTGAGTTTGCTCCCACTACTATTGATGAGAATAAATTTGCTTATGTGGAGAGTAGTAAATTTTGTATGCTTGTAGATCATGAAAAGAATGCTTTGTGTGATGGTTATATTGTTGAATTCATTCATGATGCTACTGAAAATTATTATGAGGGAGGAATATATGCTTGTAGGAATTGCAATAATATCAAGTTTCCTCTCTATGTGCTTAAAGTTTTGAAGTTATGCTTGTTTTGCCTTCCTATGCTAGTTGATTATTGTTCCCATAAGTTGTTTGCTCACAAAAACCCTATGCATAGGAAGTGGGTTAGAATTAAATGTGCTAGTCATATTCTTCATGATGCTCTCTTTATGTTTCAATTCTTATCTTTTATGTGAGCATCATTGAATTCATCATACCTAGCTAGGGGCGTTAAACGTTAGCGCTTGTTGGGAGGCAACCCAATTTTATTTTTGTTCTTTGATTTTTGTTCCTGTTTATTAATAAATAATTCATCTAGCCTATGTTTAGATGTGTTTTTACATTTTAATTAGTGTTTGTGCCAAGTAGAACCTTTGGGAAGACTTGGGTGAAGTCTTTATGATCTTGCTGTAAAAAACAGAAACTTTAGCGCTGACAAGATTAGCTACAACTTTTTACCGGATAGTGCTATTTAGTTGATTATTTTTGTAGATGAATAATAGACAAATTCCTCGCGTCGAACAATTTATTTTAGAATTTTTGGAGTTACATAAGTATACGTTTATACAGATTACTACAAACTGTTCTGTTTTTGACAGATTCTGTTTTTCGTGTGTTGTTTGCTTATTTTGATGAATCTATGGCTAGTATTGGAGGGTATGAACCATAGAGAAATTGGAATACAGTAGGTTTAACACCAATAAAAATAAAGAATGAGTTCATTACAGTACATTATGATGGTGATTTGCTTTCTTATACTAACGGAGCTTACGAGTTTTCTGTTGAGTTTTGTGTTGTGAAGTTTTCAAGTTTTGGGTAAAGATTCGATTGACTATGGAATAAGGAGTGGCAAGAGCCTAAGCTTGGGGATGCCCCGGATGGCATCCCCTCTTTCGTCTTTGTTCATTGGTAACTTTACTTGGAGCTATATTTTTATTCACCACATGATATGTGTTTTGCTTGGAGCGTCATTTTATTTTCTTTTATTTGCTTGCTGTTTGAATAAAATACCAAGATCTGAAATTCTTAAATGTTAGAGAGTCTTCACATAGTTACATAATTTTTCAACTATACATTGATCTTCACTTATATCTTTTGGAGTAGTTTGTCATTTGCTCTAGTGCTTCACTTATATCAGAGGATGATGTTAGTTTTATTTTTGAAGAAATTGATGAACTCTTAGTGCTTCACTTATATTATTTTTAGAGCCTTAAACATCATGGTAATTTGCTTGGGTTATAAAACTAGTCCTAATATGATGGGCATCCAAGAGGGATATAATAAAAACTATCATATAAAGTGCATTGAATACTATGAGAAGTTTGATTCTTTATGATTGTTTTGAGATATGAAGATGGTGATATTAGAGTCATGCTAGTTGAGTAGTTGTGAACTTGAGAAATACTTGTGTTAAAAGTTTGTGATTCCCGTAGCATGCACGTATGGTGAACCGTTATGTGATGAAGTCGGAGCATGATTTTTTTATTGATTGTCTTCCTTATGAGTGGCGGTCGGGGACGAGCGATGGTCTTTTCCTACCAATCTATCCCCCTAGGAGCATGCGCGTAGTACTTCGTTTCGATAACTAATAGATTTTTGCAATAAGTATGTGAATTCTTTATGACTAATGTTGAGTCCATGGATCATACGCACTCTCACCCTTCCACCATTGCTAGCCTCTCTAATACCGTGCACATTTCGCTGGTATCATACACCCACCATATACCTTCCTCAAAACAGCCACCATACCTACCTATCATGGCATTTCCATAGCCATTCCGAGAGATATTGTCATGTAACTTTCCACCGTTCCGTTTATTGTGACACGCTCAATCATTGTCATATTGCTTTGCATGATCATGTAGTTGACATCGTATTTGTGGAAAAACCACCGTTCATGATTTTCAACATGTCACTCTTGATCATGCAAAGCCATTCTGAGATATATTGTCATGTAACTTTCCACCGTTCCGTTTATTATGACACGCTCAATCATTGTCATATTGCTTTGCATGATCATGTAGTTGACAGCGTATTTGTGGCAAAACCACCGTTCATGATTTTCAACATGTCACTCTTGATTCATTGCACATCCTGGTACACCACCGGAGTCATTCACATAGAGTCATATTTTGTTCTAAGTATTGAGTTGTAAGTAAATAAATGTGTGATGATCATCATTATTAGAGCATTGTCTGAGTGAGGAAAGGATGATGGAGACTATGATTCCCGCATAAGTCGGGATGAGACTCCGGACGAAAAAATAAATAAAAGCGGCCAAAGAAGCCCAAATAAAAAAAAAGAAAAAAGAGGCCATAAAAAAGGAGAAGGCCCAAAAAAATGAGAGAAAAAGAGAGAAGGGGCAATGCTACTATCCTTTTACCACACTTGTGCTTCAAAGTAGCACCATGATCTTCATGATAGAGAGTCTCCTATGTAGTCACTTTCATATACTAGTGGGAATCTTACGTTATAGAACTTGGCTTGTATGTTCCAATGATGGGCTTCCTCAAAATTGCCCTAGGTCTTCGTGAGCAAGCAAGTTGGATGCACACCCACTTAGTTTCTTTGGTTGAGCTTTCATACACTTATAGCTCTAGTGCATCCGTTGCATGGCAATCCCTACTCACTCACATTGATATTTATTGATGGGCATCTCCATAGCCCGTTGATACGCCTAGTTGATGTGAGACTATCTTCTCCTTTTTGTCTTCTCCTCAACCACCATTCTATTCCACCTATAGTGCTATGTCCATGGCTCACGCTCATGTATTAAGTGAAGATTGAAAACGTTTGAGAACATCAAAAGTATGAAACAATTGCTTGGCTTGTCATCGGGGTTGTGCATGATTTAAATATTTTGTGTGATGAAGATAGAGCATAAACAGACTATATGATTTTGTAGGGATAGCTTGCTTTGGCCACGTTATTTTGAGAAGACATGATTGCTTTGGTAGTATGCTTGAAGTATTATTGTTTTCATGTCAATATTAAACTTTTGTTTTGAATCTTATGGATCTGAATATTCTTGCCACAATAAAGAAAATTACATTGAGAATTATGCTAGGTAGCATTCCACATCAAAAATTTTGTTTTTATCATTTACCTACTCGAGGACGAGCAGGAATTAAGCTTGGGGATGCTGATACGTCTCCAACGTATCTATAATTTTTTATTGTTCCATGCTATTATATTATCCATCTAGGATATTTTATATGCATTTATATGCTATTTTATATGATTTTTGGGACTAACCTATTAACCCAGAGCCCAGTGCCAGTTTCTGTTTTTTTCTTGTTTTTGAGTATCGTGGAAAAGGAAAACCAAACGGAGTCCAATTGACCTGAAATTTCACGGAGCTTATTTTTGGACCAGAAGAAGCCCACGGAGTACCGGAGATGGACCAGAGGAGTCCCGAGGCAACCACGAGGGTGGGGCCGCCCTACCCCCTGGGCGCGCCCCCTACCTCGTGGCCGCCTCGGGGACCCCCGTGACTTGTTCCCAACTCCAACACCTCTTATATATACCCAAACTTCCAGAAAGAAACCTAGATCGGGAGTTTCGCCGCCGCAAGCCTTTGTAGCCACCAAAAACCAATCTGGACCCTGTTCTGGCACCCTGCCGGAGGGGGGAACCCTCACCGATGGCCATCTTCATCATCCCGGCGCTCTCCATGACGAGGAGGGAGTAGTTCACCCTCGGGGCTGAGGGTATGTACCAGTAGCTATGTGTTTGATCTCTCTCTCTCTTGTGTTCTTGAGGTGGTACGATCTTGATGTATCGCGAGCTTTGCTATTATAGTTGGATCTTATGATGGTTCTCCCCCTCTACTCTCTTGTAATGGATTGAGTTTTCCCTTTGAAGTTATCTTATCGGATTGAGTATTTAAGGATTTGAGAACACCTAATGTATGTCTTGCATGTGCTTATCTGTGGTGACAATGGGATATTCACGTGATCTACTTGTTGTATGTTTTGGTGATCAACTTGCGGGTTCCGTAACATTGTGAACTTATGCATAGGGGTTGGCACACGTTTTCGTCTTGACTCTCCTGTAGAAACTTTGGGGCACTCTTTGAAGTTCTTTGTGTTGGTTGAATAGGTGAATCTGAGATTGTGTGATGCATATCGTATAATCATACCCGCGGATACTTGTGGTGACATTAGAGTATGTCTTAAGGTGTTATTCTTGTATGAACTCTATGATAGATCGAACGGAAGGAATAGCTTCATGTTATTTTACTATGGACTCTTGAATAGATCGATCAGAAAGGATAACTTTGAGGTGGTTCCATACCCTACCATAATCTCTTCATTTGTTCTCCGCTATTAGTGACTTTGGAGTGACTCTTTGTTGCATGTTGAGGGATAGTTATATGATCCAGTTATGTTATTATTGTCTAGAGAACTTGCACTAGTGAAAGTATGAACCCTAGGCCTTGTTTCCTAGCATTGCAATACCGTTTACGCTCACTTTTACCACTTGTTACCTTGCTGTTTTTATATTTTTCAGATTACAAAAACCTATATCTATCATCCATATTGCACTTGTATCACCATCTCTTCGCCGAACTAGTGCACCTATACAAGTAACCATTGTTTTGGGTGTGTTGGGGACACAAGAGACTCTTTGTTATTTGGTTGCAGGGTTGCTTGAGAGAGACCATCTTCATCCTACGCCTCCCACGGATTGATAAACCTTAGGTCATCCACTTGAGGGAAATTTGCTACTGTCCTACAAACCTCTGCACTTGGAGGCCCAACAACGTCTACAAGAAGAAGGTTGTGTAGTAGACATCATAGGGTCATATTGATGCCAGACAACTTGCTTGAGTGATCACAGTACTAGTATAATAGACTCCAGTACCTACTACTATGCCCTATGTTACTAGCATCGGATGAGTAGTATATTGTAAAATAGTTACAAACTTCAATGCCCAAGCGTGGAACGACTAAGAAACGCCATCGGTGCTAACTCCAATCCCCAGCAAACGTTCACTGGGAGATATGACAGTTGCAGACGCCAGCGACGCAGTTATAGTGCGTGTTTAAGGGTGGCGATTTTGTCAAATACTATGGCTTAAAAACAGGCCACCGTCGGATGGAAATCTGACGGTTATGTGGGATTCGCCAGGATTAGGCTCGTGGCGAACAATCGCCAGATATCATTACTAAAAAAAGGTTAAAACACCCGGGGCTAGAACTTGCATCGGCTGACCACTATCAATGATACTGACATAGTTGTAAAATGGTCAGAGAACGTGTCTACGTGGTGTTTGGAATTATATGCAAACTAGCAAGATGCCCGTGAACATCAAGATGCATTTTTTTACAAAACACCTGTTGTGACTGACCCATGCATGAGTAATCCCATGTGTAAAAACTAACGATATCTCGAGAATTTCATCGACAAAAATGGTATCTCGAGAATTTCATTGAAAAAATGTTATCTCAAGAAAGATGAGAGATAAGGTGAGGAGGAGTGGGGCGCGGTGATGATTGGTGGTCGGACTTAGCGGAGGCATGGGGATGGACTATGCCGGCAGCGGCCACCATGCTAGATTGTTCCAGAGGCTTCCTTTTTTAATTACTCAACAATGAAGTTGTGGGAGATAAGGATGAACGGGAGAGGTGTTGGTATCCTTTTGCAAAATTGCCATAGTTTGCTTTCTATCCGTCAGATATAGATCGGACGGTCTGTACTGCAAGATGGCAGGCACACCATCATCACCAACTCGGTTTTTATAAGAGTAGAGAGTAGAGATAGAGAGTAGTATTAGAGAGTAGAGACTAGTAAAATAAACAGAGAGAGTACTAGTAAGTACACCATCTACAACTTCGTGTGCTACTCCTGCGCTCCATGCGGCGGGCGCAACGTCCCCTACAGCCACTCCCGTTTCATGGACGGCCTGGTTGATGCCTACAAGGTGCCCTGCGTCTACAAGAGTTTCGGCTGCGAGAGATACGTCGACCAGCACTAGCTGATGGAGCATAGTTCCAGATGCACACACGCGCCTTGATACTGCTATGAGTGCATGCCGCTCTTTGAGGGCTTGCCGGCGAGCCTCGTGCATCACCTCACGGCACCGTCCGGCAATCACTACTGGCCCGCGGTGAACATCAAGTACAAGACGTGCTACCCGTTCGCCATGCCTGAGTCGCTAGAGGAGCACCACCGCCTGCTAGTCGCGGAGGAGGATGACAGTGTCTTCCTCTTGGCCATGGGCACCGGCAAGGCCCACGCAGGCCGCCGCCCCGTCTTTGTAGTGTGCGTCAGGGGCAATGCCGCTGACGCTGACACGAGGCTGATGTACTAGTGCGTGCTCACTGTTACTGTCGCACTGGCACACGAGGGCAACCATGGCACCTCCGTCATGCTGAATGGGACTGTAGCGAGTTGCTCCGTTCCCGGCAATGTGGACATGAAAGAGGCCTGGTATCATTTTCACCCCAAGATGATGCATGGGGACTCCAAGGAGGTTCACCTAGGCATATGCATTACCAAGTTAACTATTCATCATTAGTCTTCACTCAATGTAAGCCGATGTCTAAGCATGTGGACACTTCTTATTTATATAGTATAGAACCTTCCATGCATGATCTTGCTCTATTATAGTATCGCACTTGAATAAAAGTTTATCCATTTATGGTTTAGTCTAGAATCTTCCATGTATGATTTTGCTCCATTAGAGTTCTCGCTTGCCATTTATGAGATTAAGTGTGAATTTTACTACAGTAATGGTGAAAGACTTATGATGAACCATTTCTTACATCTCCTCTGCCCCCTTCCAAGTCATCCTGATTTACATTCATGGTGGTCTAGAAAAAATAAACAAAATTGATACTCGAAAAATAATTCTTAAAGACCATTTCTTGCAAAGCACAATAAGTGTTATTTCTTCAAAAGTTTTGGATGCGGGTTGAACAGTTGAACACTTTTGTTTGCAAAAGATACTCCCTCCAAACCATTGTACAAGGCCACAAACTCAAATTACAGGTACTAAGGTAAAATTTAATGACTTCTTTGTAAGCCCACTTTTTGTTAACCGGGATCATTAATATGCCCGTATGCGTGCAAGGCAGGAATTAGAAGAAGTAGTAGAGTGTCATTATGACTACATGCATGTAAGTATTAAACAAGTTGGTAGTACGAGGAAACATCATTAATTTTGGCCTGAATTACTGTTAGTGGCCTTGTATAAATGCAAAATGTATTTTTCATAGTGGCCTTGTATAAGGAAATGGAGGGAGTACTTTTTATCTATTTAGCCTACATTTACTATTCACCCGGATGCTTGTGAGCTCTAGAGAAGAAATAATATCCGAAGAAACCTATCGATATTTGTTACACATGAGATGACCCCCACATACTCTGTCAAAATAAACAACTCCCCGATCAATGCATTTCACTGTTCCGTGCAACGCACGAGCACCTTACTATATATAGTACGACCATAAATTTAACTAACAAAATGCTCATGCATGTCACGAAAAATTATATCATTGAAATCTATATTCAAATACGAATCAAACGATATAGCTTTTGTTGACATGCACTAACATTTTGTCAGTTAAATCTTTAGTCTATTACATGGGGGACTAATAAACCACGATGGAGGTATTAGTACTAGTGTAGAGGGCGGCGCTGCACGGGAGTCTCCATACGCATTTGTATTTGTGCTATATGCACGTATACATACAAATGCGTATGGATACAAAAGGTTTCCGGACATTTCCTTTTACATACTTAATTAAGGACGCTAATAATTCCGAACATTCGGGATTTACCATTTCCGTCGCAAAACTAATGAGATCTCCATAAGGCACTAAATTATTCCTAATAAAAGCCACGACGCTCACAGGAGCGCTTGCGGTGCGCCACGAGTGCCCTGGTGTGCGGCCATTTCCCAGTGCGGCGACACAATGCCTCTTCCTCAGCCTCGCAACTCACGAGGTGCTGATTGGCGGCTTGCCGGCGGGCGAGCGCGATCTCACCGGTCTGGTGATCCGGCGCCAACAGGTACTCCTCTCTGGAAGCATGCACCCAGTCCACGTACCTCCAAGCGTAGATGAGGTGCTTGGGCCCGACTACACTCAAGGCTTTGACACAGGCGTCCTCCGCCACCCTCACGGCCCTCGCACGAGCCTTCTGCCAAAGAGCCAATTGCCTAACTCTCTCGGAGGCGACCTAGGTCTGCTAGGCAGCATGCCTCGTGGCGTGCTTCTCTTCCTCAACCTTCTTCTCCGCCTCTATTTTGGCACGCTTTGCCGAAGGCAAAGCGTCCCACAAGGCGACCTTCGTTTCTTTCCAAAGCTCCTCAAGGCTGGGGGGATCGACGGGTGGCGCGACGTTCTCCTTGTAGCGGGGAGCCGACGCATCCTCCGATGTGCGTGTTGGCGAGACAGGGAACGCTGATGCGTCCACCTCGACGCATCACAACGAGGAGCGGAATGCCGACGCATCCATCTCGACGCCTCGCGGCGAGAAGCGGAACGACGACGCGTCATCCTCCACTGGTGGCAGCGAGGAACGGAATGCCGACGTGTCCTCCTAGACAAGTGGCGGCGAGGAACGAAACCACGACGCGTGATCCTCCGCGCGGGGCAGCGAGGGGCACCTAGGGCTTGGGAGGGGCCATGCCATGGTGGTCGATGTGAGAGGGAGGGGGAGGAGATAGCGATGAACGTGAGCGTTCTTCCGAATGTCGTGGGAGGCACAGTATTTATAGCGAGTAATGGCACACCTACGTAAGATATGTTGCGTGATTAACGTAATAGCTAGGTGGGCATATTTTTGTTGGAGTAAATTACGGGGGAGGGAAGGGGTGGAAATATTGCCGGTCACAACGGATTGGACGAGCGCGGGGGGAGGAGCGTCATGCATGTAGTTTTTTTCACACGGGATGGAGTGGTGGGACTGCCGAAGGGAGAAGGAGAGTCAAGCAGGCAGATTGTTTTCACACATGGAGAGGAAAAGATTTGGAGACGAACGGGCTTCCTGCTGGTATGGGGAATGGTGCATAATAAGTCATCTTACATGCAATGAACTGACCATTGCATGCCGAGCTAGGTATAGTCTCAAGTCATTAAAAACATACACGCCCCACACATGTTCAGATTTCAAGGTGCACTAAATTATTGCATGCGATGATTAAGGTTGGCCATAGTGGTGGTATCTTAGCTAGTATCATGCACTCGGGAATAGCAAACATGCTGATGTGGCAAAGAATTAAAGAAGAGAGGGGGGGTTAGAGTAACATAGGTAGATACCGTATCATGTTAAATGCTATGCTACTTTGTGTCATGCATGGCACTATAAAGGTAGTATCATACACTAGTATCATGCACATGATACTAGTATATGATACTTTCCACTATGAGTAGCCTAAAGAGAATATTGACTAATGCATGTAAAAGTTCTTTGTCATTTAATGTTCATGGATGCATGCAATGCTATAATGCATTGGTTAACACATTTTTTGTGAAGAACGACAACATTAATTGAGTATTTTGCGGACTACAAAAACTATTCCACCACCTCTATCTTGGTAAGAGTAGGTGAAAGTTTTGAATCGAGTCCTTTAAACTAGAAGGGAGGTAGTAGTACTCTTATGGCTAACTTTGTTGTGATGACTAT
Source organism: Aegilops tauschii subsp. strangulata (assembly GCF_002575655.3). Taxonomy (NCBI): domain Eukaryota; kingdom Viridiplantae; phylum Streptophyta; class Magnoliopsida; order Poales; family Poaceae; genus Aegilops; species Aegilops tauschii. The sequence goes on along the minus strand of NC_053041.3, from coordinate 262,185,878 downwards.
ATAGGACATGGCACGCACCTGGACGGAGGAACTAGTCTGCATTGTGCATATAAGTTTTGTCTAAAGTCAATGTACCTCTACTTTGACAAACTTATAGAAAAATGTATCGACATTCACAATGTCAAATCAATATTTTTATACTCATTATGAAATGTAATTTCATAAAATATAAATTTGTTATTGTAGATATTGATATTTTTAATATAAATTTGGTCGAACTTTGCAAACTTTGACTTGACACAAATCTTACGCGGAGTAAAAAGGACCAGAGGGAGTATCATGCATCCGGAGTAGGCAAAAAAATTGCTCATTTATAGCCGTACGAAGTCTCAAAGAGCGCGACCACGCGAGGGAGGCAAAGGTCGCAAGAGGCGCGACGGTTGACAGAATTAAGTGAAAGTTACATGCACGCGTCGGCATGGCGTGCGAACACGCAGAAGCTATACCGCCAGGCCTACGATGTGGGTCTAGTAGACATGACATCTAGTGGGTCCCGCATAGTACTCGAGAACTCTTTGGGGGCATGCAGCCGTTTATCCACCGGCAAGCCACCACCCTACGCCATTCCCACACCCTACTTGTCCCCGTCTTCTACCTTACAACAACTCGCTCCCGGTCGTCCAGTCCTTCCACATTACACCAGTTCCACTTCTCCTAACATGCCTCCAAAATCCATGGCCTCCCAAATCTCCATGATCGACGGTGCGTACTGATACGTCTCCGACGTATCTATATTTCATGAAGTATTCATACCATGTTTACAACAATTTTATATGGTTTTGGTATGATTTTATTAGAACTAACCCGGACTAATGTTGTTTTCAGCAGAACTACCATGGTGTCGCTTTTTGTGCAAAAATAAAAGTTCTCACAATGGGCTGAAAACTTACGGTGATTCTTATGGACCGGAAGAAGCCCCCGAAGCACAAGAGTTGGACCAGAAGCTTCACGAGAAAGCGGCAAGGGTGGAGGGCACGCCCCTGGCTTGCCGCTGCCTCGTGGACCCCCCTGACTTGTTTCCGACGCCAAAAATTCCTATAAATATAGAAACCCCTGAAAAGAAACCTAGATCGGGAGTTCCGCCGCCGCAAGCCTCTAGGTTCATGAAAAACGAATCTAAGCCCGTTCCAGCACCCTGCCGGAGCGAGGAATCATCACCAGAGGCCATCTTCATCATCCTGGCGGGCACCATGATGAGGAGGGAGTAGTCCACCCTCGGGGCTGAGGGTATGTACCAGTAGTTATGTGTTTGATCTCTCTCTCTCGTGTTCTTGATTTGGCACGATCTTGGTGTACCATGAGCTTTGTTACTATAGTTGGATCTTATGGTGTTCTTCCCTCTCTACCTTGTGATGAACAGAATCTTTTCCTTTGAGGTTTTGTTATGTCGGATTGAATCTTTGGATGTGAGAGCACTTGATGTATGTCTTGCGATGGGATATCCGTGGTGACAATGGGATGTTCTATTGATCCACTTGATGAATGTTTTGGTTATCAACTTGTGGATTCCTGTGGTGACATTGGGGTAATCTATGCATATGGGTTGGTACACGTTTTCATATTCCTTTCTCCGATAGAAATCTTGGGATACTCTTGAAGTTCTTTGTGTTGGATTGAATATTATGAATCTGAGATTGGGTGATGCATATCATACAATTGACCCACAGATACTTGTGGTGACATTGGAGTATCTAGGTGACATTAGGGTTTGATTGATGTGTGTCATGTGGTGTTATTTTACTACGAACTCTAGGGCTGTTTGTGACACTTATAGGAATAGCCCAATAGATCGATCAGAAAGAATAACTTTGAGGTGGTTTCGTACCCTACAAGCAATTTCATCTTATGTTCTCCGCGATAGGAACTTCGGAGTGATTCTTTGTTGCACGTTGAGGGATTGTTATATGATTCAATTATGTTATCATTGTTGAGATAATTGCACTAGTGAAAGTATGAACCCTAGGCCTTGTTTCCAAGCATTGCAATACCGTTTTCGCTCACTTTTATTACTAGTTACCTCGCTGTTTTTTGTTTAGTCAGATTATAAAAATATATTTCTACCATCCATATTACACTTGTATCGCCATCTCTTCGCCGAACTAGTCCACCTATACAATTTACCATTGTACCGGGTGTGTTGGGGACACAAGAGACTCTTTGTTATTTGGTTGCAGGGTTGCTTGAGAGAGACCATATTCATCCTACGCCTCCCGCGGATTGATAAACCTTAGGTCATCCACTTGAGGGAAAATTGCTACTGTCCTACAAAACTCTGCGCTTGGAGGCCCAACACGAGTCTACAAGAAGAAAGGTTGCGTAGTAGACATCAAGTACAAGGTTAGAACCATCACCGGCGATGAGTTCATCATCAGCTACACCCGTACATCCACGACGGTGGAAGCATGACTTGGTCGCTTCCTACACATGTTCGAAAGTTCAAAGGATGAGTGGGTCGTTGGGCTAGATGTTGAGTGCACCTTAGTCCTTGGAAAGGAGAACCTTCTAAAGGAGGCAGAGATGAAGAAGCCCGTCGTGATCCAGGTTTGCGTACATAACGTGTTCTTGGTCTACCACATATGCCATGCCGACTTTAGATGCCAGGATTCTAAGGTCTTCCTCAAGGACAAAAGAGTGAAATTCGTTACTGTAGACTTTACGAACGATGGGAGAGTCCTGGGTCGGACAGGCCTCGTTGTAGGCCAGCCCTTCAATCTCTAGAAGGAAAGCCTGGTATCCTCCTCTCAGCCTTCAATGCTGACCCTGGCAGTAGCCATGATTGATCCTTCGTACGATGAACTGAAGAAACCTCACCCCAAGTTTCATCATGCATGGGAGTCGAAGACACTAGATGAAGATCACATCGTGTACGCAGCAACGGATGCCTACCTTTGTTTAAATGTCTACAAGGGTTGGATGAAGAAGCAGAGCCCAGTGTCTGGTTCAAGCAAAGAAGTGTCGGCGAAGAGGAAAAGGAAGAGGGATGAGGACGAATTCAAGGATGCGGATGAGGACTCTGAGTAAGGTGGTAGTGTCGTTGCTCATGTTGGTTCTACTGCGGTGTCAAGCAGACTAGTTGCTTAGTTTTATGTCAGGGGTGTGTTGTGCTGAACCCCCAGCAGAACTATGCTTGTATGTTCTTTCTTGTTGTTTGAACTCTTTAGTACGTACTAGTATGTCTTACTACTGTTCTTCTTCTCGTTGGTACTACTACTCGTTTCTTCACGTTCCTACTGTACTTAATACGTACTAGTAGTATAATTTGGGTCAGTTGATTTGTGAAAGAATAAGTTCACCGGAGCGAAGGAAGAAGACGACAGAGAAGCTGCCCCGGTATATATATTAGGGTGGCAGGGTGCCCATGATATCTTATGAGTGTTGGGTGTGGAATGCAGTTCGCCAGAAAAAATGGATCGTGCCCGGGGTTAAACGAATGGTGGGGGTGGGGCGGAGCATGTCGGTGGAAGGCGGTTCAGGGGAGGGCCGGGCGGCGGTGGCAGGCGATTAGGCCTGTGGCGGGCTGGAGGCTCGAAGGTTGAGAGAGAAGATGAACAGTGCATCAATTTCGGAGGATGAAGAAGCCCTTCTAGCTGTCTATGTTGCATCCAACGTATCACAAGAGCCATCTGGCCCAAATTGTTCCTTCAGATTGCATGATCCACGTGGCATTGAAGGTCTCGAAGGTAGATTCCACGTCAGCACCCGGTTTTGCGGGCTCGGCGCGGGCGCGACCGACTTCCGCCGCGCAGCCACCATGCAAGCCTCCTCCGCGCGGGCGAAGACGACAATCACATGCTAGCTCCTCCTCACCGGCGTGCTGGAGCACGTGCTCCTCCTCCTCCTCTTCATACGCTGCAGGCATAGACGCGACCCGACCTGCTCGCGTGCTTGGCAGCGCAGCGTGATCGCGAGGAGGGACTGCAGATGACGTGAGCATGCGAGGGGTTGAGATCCTCTGTAGTACCGTACGGTGCCGTAGTGCGGATGACATGTGGGGCTAGGTCCCACATAGCAGCGATGGTACTACACCATCCAGTACTACAACGACTATACGCATGCGCAACAGCGGCGGCAGCATATTGATGAGTGCGCTTATGGGAGCTTGGTTACAGGGTTAGTCAAACTTAAAATAACACCGTACTAGTACACATAATCATGTGCAAGCACGTGCATCGTGGACGTGCTTATACACCACATTAGTTAGCACAACATTGATATGGAATCCTGTGTAAGCGCATGCACCGTGGCCGCACGGTCGATCGAAAGGTGCATCACGTGTCGTGCTGGAAGGAAATCGACCGAACCTTTTTGTGTGTGTGAAAACAATCCTCGAATATTACTTTGCTTTTTTTGCTGGAAAAGTTCTTCACGCTTTTCCATATATTTGTATTTAGCTTCAGTTCGTGATTATTTTGGATTTGGACGTTTTAGGTGCCCCTACAAAAAATTAATAGAGATTATGTGTGTGTAACGGAGAGAGAACACGTGTATGTGCCTATATCTGTGTTGTGCCGGAAGGGCAATGTGGAGATGGTGTGCATGTGATAGTCATAGAAAGGTGTGAATGTGCAAATGATCATGTATGAGTGAGACATAGAGATATGCTGAGATGTTGTGTATACATGAGAGAACGGTCTTCTACTTTCTATTGTGTGTGTGTGTGTGACAGAGAAGAGCATCCATAACCCAACAACCATCTCTCTAGATTCGACCGTCCCTCGCACAATCGCATATAACATATGCATCAACGCACACATTTTGACACCCTCACCTAGCCCCTGCCCGCCTCAAGGCCCCTACATCACTCTCTATCTTGCACACACAATCTCTTCATGAAAACCATATTTGGCATGCATGTACCTCTCCGTCACATCCACACCATGTACCAAGCACACACATTTATCTCTTGCTATATCTCTTTGCCTCGCAAACACACTCCCCATAGTCCTCTCTTTGTATCTGGCACACGTACTCTCTATATTGCTTAAACATTGATGCACACGATGTATTTGTCTTGCACCATTAGCCTCTCTCGCATGCTCAATATGCACACACATTCTCTCCACACGTTTGATTTCTCTCAATATTTGGCACACACACAGCCCCCCCGAGCACACTATCCATCCCCATCGAAGGTTATATAGCCACCACTTTCGCTTGTGCTTATCTGCACCCCCACATGCACACCACCTTGATCTTCAAGGAGGTCATCAGGAAGAACGAAGATGACGACCAGACCGCACTAGAGACTACAGGGCGTTTTGGAAGCAGGATGATGTGACGACAGCTGAGTACATCCTCCCCCCCCCCCTCTCTCCCTCTCCCTCCCTCCCGCACAAAATTATCAATCCCTCGGCCCACAAGATTCCCCTCTAGTCCACGTTCTTTTGAGCTCTGTCATCAAACTATTTGTCTCTTCTCCTTCCACATGTAGAAAATCTCGATGGACACGCATCTCACTTCTTATATTACATGTCTTCATCTTTCTCACAGACCTAACTATATATATATATAGATTATATATATCCCTCTCTCGCACACTTCCTCTCTCTCTCTCGGTTTCTCTCCTACTCTCTCACCCACATATATACAATCTTTCCCGTCCTCTGTCTCTTTCTTCCACTAGGTGTATATCTTGTGTGTTGAGCGCACGCATCTCTCTCCCGCCGTTGCTCAATCTTCACAGACTCTCTATGTTTAATTAACACACTGGGATGTGTACTGAAAATTGCTTTAGATTGGATCATGTAGAGTTACGGTTGGTTTTGTTGCATCCAACAAATTAATAACTATGAAATGCATTTAGATTTTCATTTGAGTTGGATTATGTGAGTTTGAGCATATTGTGAAGTACTATAGACCTGGTATTCATCTTGGAATTCAACAATGATTCTAAATATTGAATTGTATAAACCATTACATTCGAAGTCAGTAGCTTACTATATTTATTTCACAATTACAACAAATAATTAATGCCATTACAAACTAAGAAAACAGATGTGTACTCCCTCCGTTTTTATTTAAGTCCGCGTATTAGCATCGAAAGTCAAGTTTTGTAAACTCTGACAAAGTTTATAAAAAAATATTAACATATACAATAGCAAATCAATACCATTAGATTCATTATTGAATGTACTTTCACATCATACAGATTTGTTATGGTAAATGTTTATATTTTTTCTATAAACTTGGTCGAACTGTAGGAAGTCTGGCTTTAGTCAAACCTAATATGCAGAGTAAATAAAAACGGAGGGAGCACAGTACTCCTAGCTGCTCAGCCCAATCACCCAACACGCCAGACGGGGAGTAGGAGTAGTACAATGTTACAAATTTTCTGGTTGGCGGCAAAATCTCCCGCTTCCATCGATATCTCCCGCGACTTAGATTCGACCAATGCAAAGTTACCATCATACCCTTAGTCGAACAGGCCGACAGATCCTGGTTGGTCGGGGGCTGTCTTGGTAACTTCACGTTCACCCCACCCATCCAACCCCACCCCAGCACCCAAAGTACTCCTCATTACTCCCCATTTTCTATCCCCACCGAAAAATAGACTTCTCCACGGCACCACAACACCTTCGTGCCCCTCCCCTTCTTCATCGATGCACTCGTCCACCGCAGTGCATCTGCCTCATCGGTGACATCGTACACCACACTGGAGCCGGTCCGCCGTCGCCATCGTACACGGAGCCGCTTCCCCGGTGCCGTCTTCCACGGTCTCGGATCTGCTTCCCGAAAGCCAACGCCAAGCACAGCAGCACCACCATCGTCCATAATGAACTGACTCCCGTTGCCGACCATGATGCACCGACGCCGACGCGGCCTTCGTACTCCTCCTCAATTGGTAATGTGTATATTGATTCTCTTAGCAGTACATGTGCAGTTCCGATTATGTTCATACCTACCCTTCAAATTTCCTGGCTGCTATTGTTCCGGTAAAAGTAAATGGTTATAGCTTGCATTGTCAAACAGAATATCATTTTGTAATTGTGTGCTGCTCCTGTATTGCGTTGTGCTTGTGTAGGTTCTTCATATGTAACCAGTAGTGTCGCAAATGATGGAAAGTTTTTTAGAATAGCAGGGAGGTGACCCCCTGTTCTATTCACTCAAAATGAAACCAGAACATAGTTCTAGCAAAGTTGAAGAGCCACATAGTAGGATATTAAAAATCACTCGTGCTAACATGGCACATGAGTGCTTTAATGTTGCCCACAAGATGTGTGAGTATTACTATATTTTTCTTGCCATGTTGAGATTTTAAAACTACGAATGTGAACATGTAGAGGAGCAATGAAGACCAAATACGGGATGTTGGGGACATCTTCAGGGAACGTCGCAGGTTAAAGAGGAGATGCACCGAACCTGTTAAACGAGCTTTGGTAAGTAGTAACAACCTTTCAATTACTTTGACATTGAGAACCTGACTAGCAGTGGTGGATGTTTTGTGTGTCCTTGATGGTTTCGTTAATGAAATTGGAGGGAGCCCCCTCTTTTGATCGTTTTTTAAACTTTGACATGGTGTGTGGCTGGGCTGGGGCATCCGGCTTTAGATGTTAGGGTTTGGTGCGATGTCTGTTTGGTATTAGGCTCGGACATTCGGCACACCTTCATCAATGGGATAGGAGTGCCAACATGTGTTTCCTAGATGGTGGCTTCAGGATGACTAATGTATTACTTTGTATGGCCTTTGTGAATAATTAATAAGATGGCTGCATGCATCGTCCAGATGCAGAGGCCGGGGGTCTACCCTCATTTTAAAAAAAGCAGCAGTGAACACAGGACCAGGCCAGGGCCCCAAGCCCAAAACAGCGTCAAACCATGTTGTCTGCTTGGCTAGGGTTCTTGCCATGCAATCCAGTAGTGTGGTAGATTATTAAACAATAATAGTCGAGACAAAAAAATTCCTGTACACTTGATCAGGCTCTCAATCATTTGTAGGATCTCAATTTACTCACTGGACCCACCATGTCTGAGGATGAATCTTTTGTAATTTGGTGTTGAAGCTAGTCAGTCAAACGCGCCTACAGACGCCCTGGAGATCATCTGGTTGCCGGTTGTTTTGCTGCAGCAACCCTTGGCTTAGTGCACCCCTCTGCTGGTTTTTCTATTTCTCTTAGCCATGTGTTCTTCGATGTATATGTCGTAGTTTCTATAAGCTGGCTCTGCTTGATATGTAATAAGCATAGTCTTAATCGTCCTAATGATTTCCTTTTTAGCTTGATGTAGAAAGTGGGTGTTCTCACCTTGCAGTCTATTTTTATATTTCTCCTTTTGAATTCACTTATCCTGGTCCTGTTTATCGGGCTTCTACTTAATGGATCTAAGGACACTACAAAAAAAGACACATCCGTGACATTTTGGGCCGAACGGATTTTATTCCTGTCATGCTTATGACACTTCTATGACGATAATTGTGACAAAACCCGGTATCATCATAGATGTGGTGGGCTCCTACTTCTATGACAAAAAATCATGACAGAAAATGGGTTTTTCGTCCTGGGTGGGCTGGAGACGCAGATGCATGACACTCTTTGGGCCGTCCATGACGGAAAAAACCGTGGTAGAAGCGAGGGCGAGGAAAATATCGGGGAGTTCCCGGTTACGGTGGGTGGTCGAGGCCGAGCAATGCACGGAGGTTTGTGCGTTTCTCTCGTACACGTACGCACATGTGTGCGAGGCGTTGGGCTCTCACTGAACCCGAGTGAGGTGTTCGCTTACTGAACCCGAGCGATTGCACTAGCTACGTTACTAAACCCGACCGATCGATCCCTTGGCTGCTAACTAAACCCGACCAATGGATTCCTTCACTACTGCTGCTAACTGAAGCCGATCGAACCTGCTGCCTCTTGATGAACAGTGAACGTTGTTGGGGGTTGGATGAACAGTTCCCAGTGGGGGTTGGATGAATAGGACCCCGTGGTAGGAGAGGTCGTTGCTACTAGATGAACATGACCCCATTCGAGCCGGTTTGGGTGGATGAACAGGATGTCGTGGAGGGCTGGTTGAATAGTAGCCAGTGGAGGCTGGATGAACAGGACCCTGTGGAGGGCTGGTTGAACAGTAGCCGGTAGAGGCTGGATGAACAGGAGCCCGTGGATGAACAATAGCTGGTGGAGGCAGGAGGGAGACGCCGTGGATGAACAGTCACAGGTGGAGGCTGGAGGAGGTCGACGGAGAATGAACAGTAGCCCGTGGAGGCTGGAGCGAGGCTATAGACGGTGGATGAACAGTAGCCCGTGGAGTCCCGTTTTGCGGTACGCCACACCCCTCCCGATGAACAGGACCCCCGTTGCGACCGTAGGAGGTCGAAGAGAAGTCTGTTTCCTCCGTTTTGCGGTACGCCACACCCCTCGTGATGAACAGGACCCTGTTTCGACCGTAGGAGGTCGAAGAGAAGTCTGTTTCCTCTGTTTTGCGGTACGCCAGACCCCTCCCGATGAACAGGATCCTGTTTCGACCGTAGGCGATCGAACAGAAGTCCGTTTCCTTTGTTCTGCGGTATGCCAGGCTTGTTCCGGCTGTTCCGTCCAAGCCAGTTGGCTCTCGATGAACAGGACGCATTCCGTTGCCTCCCGATGAACACGACGTAGTTTCTACGTTCCGACCCAGCCGGTTTGCTGCCGATGAACAGGACGCCCTTGCTGGCCTCCCCTGCCTCTCCATGTACACGAGCCCTGGCCGTACGTATGCGCGAGTAGGCGTTCGAGACCCCGCTCGTATGTACGTATGTACGTGTACACGATATAGACGGGACTGCCTGAACAACTCCACTCCTTACTGGGCCACGGTTCATCGTGGCAGAAAGACCGATGGACCAGTATGTATGTACACATTTGCGACCAGAATGACAACGCTACTTACGCTTCGACCGGGTGGGTTCCGGCTGTTAGGGAGGATAAGGTGGCACTTCCTTACGTGCGAAGATGTAGCTGGTGGGTCCAAGCTGACGGGGGGGATTCTTTTTTTGCGCGTAATAAGGAGGCACTTCCTCACGTGTGAAGATGTAGCTGGTAGGTCCATCTGTCAGCCTCACCGCAGACAGTCCTCTTCTGATGGTTGTCGTTCGTTTACCAAGTTGACCACGTAGCACGGATAGCACCAGGCGATGGACGACGGTGAGGCAGGGAATGCCGCGGATCCTGGGAACACACAGAGGGTAGTACGAGGGTTGACTGGTTCGGCTGCAGTGTGAGGCTGTCGTCGCCGCAGAATAACAGGGGGTGTGGGTGAGTAGAGGGATGGCTTGGCCAACGGTGGGAGTAGTAGGGGGCGGTGAGGCCTCCGCGGCAGCACAGCCGGCCACGGGAGGCAGGAGCACGCGGTGGTTTGGACGGCTGGAGCAAGAAAATCAGAGGTTGAAGAAGCAGGACGACCGTTGGATGTTAACAATCCAACGGTCACTGGTGATAGAATCGTTTGTTGACTAAGTTGACAAAGCCTTGCGTACACATCAACTTAGTAGGGCCACAAGTCAGCCTCCAAATCTGGTGGGCCCCAACTGTCATGGGGAGCACTCATTATTTTTCGCTTAATGAGGAGGCACTTCCTTCCGTGCCAAGATATAGCTGGTGGGTCCCAGCTATCATTGGGAGGATTCATTCTTTATGGCGTAATAAGGAGGTACTTGCTTGCGTGCGGCCATGGACCATGTGGGTCCCAACTGTCAGCCTCTCCATGTACATCCCTCTTCCGATGTTGTCGTTTGTTGACAATGTTGACCACGCCGTGCCGAGAACACCAGCGCGATGGACAATGGTGAGACCCAGGAAGGGAATGACCCGGAGGCGGCGAAGCCACATCAGTGGAGGGATGTGGGTGAGTGGAGGGATGGCCTGGCCAGCGGTGGGAGTAATAGGGGCGGTGAGGCCTACGCGGCAGCACAGCCGGCCACGGGAGGCGGGAGCAGGCGGCCCCGCAGACGCTCGATTTGGCGGCTGGAGCAAGAAGATCAGAGATTGAAGAAGCACGACGGCCGTTGAATCGGTTACGTCTGCTAGAATCATTTGTTGACGTATATAATAAGTAAAAAATCTTGCATGCGCGTCAACTTAATAGGCCCACAAGTCAGACCATTCCATATTTTTTAATAATTTACAGCTCATTGCAACTTCCTATGCAATTTATTGCAGTCCGTTTTTTTGTTGGCCAGGGCCAGGGTTAAAAATTTAAACGAAATTTCGCATATTTTGGTGGGGTCCAAACTATTTTTAATACCGAAATGTCGAGCCAGATTTAAAGTACTTTGAAGATATATTTAAATTAGGTTAAAGCCCAGTGAACTTGGAATATGAAAATGTGAAAAAATTCAGAAATTATAAAGTAATTGCCAATTTGTCATCTGTCCTTTATATTTACAACCCATTTCATATTACTTTCAAGATTTGCAGCCATCCCATCAGGGCGTAGAAAAATAAGTAGGCCTGGATTGGGTATTCTTCAGGAAAAAAATTGGGCTCATTTTCACAAAGAAAAAATAGCTGGGCTGGTCATGTGGTGAACATATAATATAAGCATGGGCTAGACGGGCCACAAGCCAGTTGAAACCCTGCTCCATCTCAACAATAACAACAAAAAAACTGCTTGAGCAGCTACGTCCCAGGTATCAGCCGATCTTGTGTTGTTGTCTTGTCTATTGACTATATACGCTGACAATGTCGTGGGTCCCAGATGTCAGGAAACCACTAGGAGGAAGCATTTTGTTTTTCTATACGCTGACAATGGAGTATATATAGCAAAAAAAATGAGGAACTTCCTTGTGTATGGCCATGGACATGGTGGGCCCCTACTGTCATCCTCTCAATGTACAGTCCTCTCCCGATTCCTCTTGTTTGTTGACCATGTTGACAACGCGAGAGGGCTGCGCCGCGGCGAGCGCACCAAAGCGCGCGGAGGATGACGACGAGGCCTCGGACGTCGGTGTTAAAGATTTAGGAGACGCTGGGCCGGAGATACGTGCGCTGAGGCGCAGCCAACCGTGGGAGGCAAAAGCAGGCGGCCCCTCCGGTGTTGGTTTGGTTTTGGCGGTTGGAGGAAGACAGGACTGAAGAAACACGAAAGACTGTAAAAGCAGCAGGAGTACTTAACAACCTTAACTGAAACCAGCAGGGGCACTTAACAACCATAGCTGAAAGCAGTATGAGTGCTTATACAGGTTCAACCATACAAAGCATGCCTCAAATAGTGCTACTTTGCCTACAGTTAACCAAGGGTGAGGCCACCAAGCCCCAGGACAAGGCCCAGGCGCCTCCCCGCGCATCCACAACCTTCTGAAAGCGGCTTCATCTCACAATGTGTTCAATAAATAGGATATTCGCTTTAGAGCCATGGAAAAGCATGAGCATAACCTTCTGTCCTATTCTCCAAGATGGACGGGCCTTCATTATTTGAGACCACCCATGAATAAGTATCTTTTCACCTCGAAGGGGAATGGAGTAGGTCGTCATAAAAATCATGTTGTGACCAAGCACAAGTCTGACCCGACCAGGTCATGCATCTGTATAGGAACAATAGAACTGACAGTTTCTATTTCAAGAAGATCACAATTGTAAAACTGTGTATAAGCAAGAGTTTATGAAAAACATATATAACAGAAAACAACTCGTACCATAAGTTTCTCGACACAGTTGGACCTGTTCAACGTGTGCAGCAGTGGCACACATATCCCACATGGCCTTCCACTATTGAAACGCCCCATAAGGACCTCAAGACGATCAATAAAGTGTAGGAACTGGTGGATGTCATCCCAGTCAACTTCGGTGCCATCAGTAACAGTCGAGTTCTTATAGAATAACAAACGAGTAGCGTGCTTAACTTTGAAATAAACCTACACATGCCACCAATTATAAGAAATATTAGTTAGAAGTAGCATCTTCGTGAGAGAAGGGAATCACAAATCGTTGCTACTTCTAAAGTTAAATTGTGATTAGTTAGACAGAATAGGTGAATTAAGAAGTAATCGAGGCAACAAGCAAGAACCAGATACAAAACTAACATGGATGAACTACTGGAACGACGTCGGGGTGGAAGATCACAGTGAAGATGAGACCAGGTTATCCTATTTCCATCAACATTCTTGCGCCAACTTACAGTCCGTAACACTTGAGAAAGTTTATCCAAGTTCGGCCATAAAAAAAGCAATGATCTTCTTGGTTCATGAACCCAACTCGGAACTTATATCCATGGCTTGTCCTCAATGTGACCATTAAACTGGTGTATTCAGCTATGGCAAGGCCGACCATCTTGAGTACATGTGTTCTGGCAGAGCAAGGAATGCACTGCAGGAAAAATAATATGAGAACACAATGTATTCGCTATCCAATCTAGAAATAATTTCCTCCTTCACGTCAGTGTTGACCATGGTACTAGTACCTTTTATCCTAATATAGCAATCCAAATTTCCAAATTAGTCAACAGCATGTTCAAAAACCCCCACCCTCCCGGATAGAAAGAGGATTCTAGGAACATATATACTGTGCGCGTTTTAAAATCCTGTGTTAGGATGAGAAGGAACAAGTGTGGAGTCTCGCCGAGGGCGCAGAAACCTGTAGGGTCCTCGCACTTTGGGCACTGCAAATGAAACACACTAGATTCAGTAGGAAGAAAAATGCATCAACGGCGGTGGCTGCCATCCTAGGATTACCCGTGACCAAGGGACTTGGATTTATCGGGGATGGATGAAGAATTCATACCTGGTTCTCCATGAGAAAACCCTATGCAATCGCCGAGAGGGGGTTTTCTCTGAACAAGCAGACGAGGGAGAAGGGGATTCAGTCCCAGTGAAATATTGCTGCTTCATCCGTCCAGCTTACTGCTAAAGCTGGAAAGGTGGGGGTTTTTGTGATTTGATGGCTCATTGGGCATTACTGCGGCGCTATGACCGGGCTGAGTCTACCGTGCAGTTGTGCACTCTAATTTTGTGCATGGCACATGGACCCCATTGCTGGATGCCCCACATATCAGCAAAAGGAAGTAGAAAGGTAGAAGTAACTAGTTACACATAAATATATTTTCGACAGAGAGATACTCCCTCTGTAAAGAAATATAAAAATATTTTATATCACAACTTTATACATAAGAAAATCAAGGGGAATATATATAACATAATATGGGGGTTCAGCTGAGAATATAATACTCACACAGGCTCACGGTTCTGGACTTTGGGCCACAGGCCGATGGGCCTGCATGTTTGGGGGCCCATGTGTTCTTACTCAGCGCATTTCGTATTGCAAGCGATCGGTACGACGCTGGTTTTAGATGCTGTCGCAAGGCGAAGACAGAAAATTGAATAAAGCACGGCAGCTGTTAGAATGAAATCGAACGACAGTTCCTAACCAGCAATCAGAGTTGCAATTCCATCAATGATATCCTACATGATAAATAATACCGTCGTACTACTTATACACACAGGACACTTGTTTCACCATGCCATATTATTACATCAAAATCTCTTAGAGGATAGATCAGTTCGACAGTTGCGTGCTGCTACTGAAGAATTTCAAAGTTCATTTGGACCAACTCTCCTTACCGAGAAAGTTCGATTTTGACATCATCCCCTACCACAAGATTTGATTTAGATTTGAACCTTGACCATCCTTTAGCATCAATCATCATGCGACCATCCTTTGTACTTACGGTATATTGAGCAGGTTCATTCACACCAAGGCTGCGCATGGTAAGAGAAACTTGGCCACAGTCGCCTGGATTGTTGAACGACTCCCTCGTTTCTCTAGGAATTCTCTGTTTGCAAACAAGAAGACATACACAAACAGTTAGATCAACACAGTGAATCATGTGAAACAACATGGAAAGAAAAAAGAATGAAGCACTTGGGCGGCCAATGCTTACCAAGAAGGTGGAGATGTTAGTTTTTGTAAGGACTTTGGTATATGCAGTGCGAACTACAGCCCAGTCTGTTGCCAGTGCAACTGCTGGTTCCGTTGCAGCTGCATGAGCCGGAGCAGATGCAAGTGCAACTTCAAGTGTTGGTGCAGGTGCCGAAGCCGTTGCTGGTGCCCATGCCGGTACGACTGGTAGTGCCGTTGTTGCTGCCGGAGATGGTGCTCCTTGTGGAGCTGGTGCCAGTGTTGGAGCAGTTGCCCGTGACGATGCCCGATCCTTCGGTAGATCAGCCTGATCCGCTGACGCGGTCGGTGCCCAATCCTTAGGTGGATCAGACTGAGCTGCTGCCGCTGTCAGTTCTAGAGCAAGTGCCGTCGGAGAAGGTGTCGGTGCTCGATCCATTGCTGAAGGTGCTACCGATGTGCGAGACAGCAGCGATCGTCGCTGGTCTGCTATGATCAGCTTTCTAACTTGACTAGGCTCCGTGACCTTGATCCAGTCTTTTTTTCATTTCCTTTAAACATGAGAAGGACTAATTGTGGCGTGTTTGTTAAACCAAACATCAGTTCATCATAGGGCTTCAAATTGTACTCAGACAACAGACTGATCCAATTGTGTCTAGTAATATAAGTGATGGACAGTGCCTTCATTACTGACACGACATAAGAAGTGAAACCTGCAAAAATAACCATCATAGAGCAAACCAAATAGTTTATTCTGTGATGAATGTCACATGGCAAAACCTGCATCGTAAAATTGCAGCAAAAGTAATAAAACAAGACATTAAATCAATAAGATTTAGGCAGTAAATCGATAAGATTTACTTGATGTGAGACGAGTGAATCCTTACCAGGAAATCACTATGTTCAAGTTCTAAATAGAAGATTGATCGTCCAATTACGCGTGGCATGCAAGGCCCCCGCTTACTCCCACAAGCAGGACAGTCCAAAGGTCGGGACAAATCGTATGGACCAAACATCCATGGTACTGGAAATCCTGTTGGGTGCGATAAACCCTGCAATGCATATAGATATTGGAGTGTAACCATAATTGATAAACCGTCCTCACAAAAAGATGATCTGGATACTTCAAAATATACAGACTGAATTGAGTGGACAGACATTAACATAGACTGTTCTCAGGTCTCACCACACAACAAAAGCGGCAGTACTAAACAATACAGGGTTCACACACACAAATCAAGTACTGAACAATAGTACTTACTACAGGCAAGCAAAGTTGCACTAATTAAACTCTGCAGACTATTTCTTGCCGCCGACCTACGGGATGTACCCCGCATAACTGACTAGGCCATGGACTTCGTGAGAGATGTCTACTAGCACCATCACCATCTCGTCAACCTTGGAGAACCTAACAGAGTGGTCTTTCCACTCATAAACATGACGATGAAGACAGTCCGCATCAAATTTGTCGGGAAGCTTTACAAGAACCACACCCTTCGTAATCAAAGGCACATCCAGGATTTTTTTTTGGTGAAGTACATGAAGGAAATATGCCCTAGAGGCAATTATAAAGTTGTTATTTATATTTCCTTATATCATGGTAAATGTTTATTATTCATGCTAGAATTGTATTAACCGGAAACTTAGTACATGTGTGAATACATAGACAAAACAGTGTCCCTAGTATGCCTCTACTTGACTAGCTCGTTAATCAAAGATGGTTAAGTTTCTTGACCATAGACAGGATCACATCAATAGAGAATGATGTGATGGACAAGACCCATCCGTTAGCTTAGCATAATGATCGTTTAGTTTTATTGCTATTGCTTTCTTCATGACTTATACATATTCCTCTGACTATGAGATTATGCAACTCCCGAATATCGGAGGAACACCTTGTGTGCTATCAAACATCACAACGTAACTGGGTGATTATAAAGATGCTCTACAGGTGTCTCCGAAGGTGTTTGTTGGGTTGGCATAGATCTAGATTAGGATTTGTCACTCCGAGTATCGGAGAGGTATCTCTGGGCCCTCTCGGTAATGCACATCACTAGAAGCCTTGCAAGCAATGTGACTAATGAGTTAGTTGCAGGATGATGTATTACGGAATGAGTAAAGATACTTGCCGGTAACGAGATTGAACTTGGTATGATGACACCGACGATCGAATCTCGGGCAAGTAACATACCAATGACAAAGGGCATGACATATGTTGTTATGCGGTTTGACCGATAAAGATCCTCGTAGAATATATAGGAACCAATATGAGCATCCAAGTTCCACTATTGGTTATTGATCGGAGATGTGTCACGGTCATGTCTACATAGTTCTCGAACTCGTAGGGTCCGCACGCTTAACGTTCGATGACGATTTGTATTATGAGTTGTGTGTTTTGGTGACCGAAGTTTGTTCGGAGTCCCGGATGAGATCACAGACATGACGAGGAGTTTCGAAATGGTCGAGAGGTAAAGATTGATATATTGGAAGGTTATATACGGACACCGGAATGGTTCCGAAGAGATTCGGGGTTTTTCGGAGTACCGGGAGGTTACCGGAACCCCCCGGGAAAGTTAATGGGCCTCATGGGCCATAGTGGAGAGAGGGAGGAAGGCCACAAGAGGTGGCGCGCGCCTCCCCCTGCCCAATCCAAATTGGACAAGGGGTGGGGGCGCCCCCTCCCCTTTCCTTCTCCCTCTCCCCACTTTCCCCTTTCCCCCTCTTCGTTGGAAGGAAGGGGGGCGAATCCTACTAGGAGTGGAGTCCTAGTAGGACTCCCCCCACCTTGGCACGCCTCCTCCTGGCCGGACACCTCCTCCCCCTCTCTTTTATATACGGGGGCGGGGGGCACCCCAAAGGCACATCAATTGTTCTCTTAGCCGTGTGCGGTGCCCCCCTCCAAAGTTTACACCTCCGGTCATAGCGACGTAGTGCTTAGGCCAAGCCCTGCGCCGATCACATCACCATCACCGTCACCACGCCGTCATGCTGACGGAACTCTCCCTCGACACTTTGCTAGATCAAGAGTTGACGGATCGAGCTGAACGTGTGCTGAACACGGAGGTGTCGTACATTCGGTACTTGGATCGGTTGGATCGTGAAGACGTTCGACTACATCAACTGTGTTAACCTAACGCTTCCGCTTTCGGTCTACGAGGGTACGTGGACACACTCTTCCCCTCTCGTTGCTATGCATCTCCTAGATAGATCTTACGTGATCGTAGGAAATTTTTTGAAATTGCATGCTACGTTCCCCAACAGTACACCCTCGAGAACACGCCTGGCAACAATGCTACAGGAAAACACTAGTTCACGACACGTGGCGACAAGGACACAGCAGCTGGATAGTTTAGCAGTAGAACTCATCCTCAGGTCTTCCAGTTCACACGGCATGACTTTGAGAACTTCATCTCCACCGCGGACCTGGTTCTAATTCAAACAGAAGCCAAATAGTTTATTATTACCTCCGTTCAGAAATATAAGATGATTTTCGATATTTTACTCCATATAAGACTACATATACGCAAAGAAATGAGTGAACAAAGACACTAGAACATATCTTCAAAGGCATGAGAGCAGAGGGATTACTTGCAATATCCATAACACAAGTTACTAAAGCTAATATACTCTCTTCAAAGGTAGCATTGATGTTCATAAAGTAGTTGAAAGTAATCTATAAGAAATCAGTGTCAACCTCTCGCATGTTTTGCTCAAAAGAAGAATTTAGAACCGTCATTTGGCACACAAAAATCACATGCAAGATCACCCAGAAAGTTGCACTACTAGTACTAGTACTGCGTGTTAGATGAAAAAACACGATCAAGATCGAGAAAAAGTTCGTCAAGAAGAGATATTACCTGGACTTGCTTAATGAGGGATCCCGGAGAGGGGGTCTTGGACAAGGCATGGCCTTTGAGCTTGTCTGCAGTAGTCTCGGTGGGGTGCTTGCACTTCTTCATACCCCGAGCCTCGACGGTTTAGGCCAGAGCCATAGACATCACTTCGGTCGGTGCTCCAGGGTCCATCAAGAAACTGTCAAATAGAAATAAAAGAAAAGAAACCATAATCACAAACCCAAAAGAAGAATAGAGAGGGAGTTATAGGATCAGTCTCGGGGTTGCAAGATCGGGCCTTGGCCAGAATCAACACCATTGATGCGCTCACCTTTCCTTCTTTGGGAGAGAAGAACAATGGCAGAAGCAGGTTGGGGTTTTCTTGAAGAAATGAGGAACAAGATGAGGGAGAAGCGAGTTGGGGTTTTCTTCAAGAGAGGAAGCCGAGGGAGAAGAGTGAAATGATGGTTGCTTCGTCCGTCCAACTTATTGCTGGAAAGGTGGCGGTTTTGTGATTTGACGGCTCATTGGGCATTACTGTGGCGCTTCAATCGGGTTAGTCTACCATGCAGTTGGGCACTCTAGTACGGAGTAATTTAGTGCATGGCTAGTGGACCCAAATGCTGGCTGTCACACACGTCGGCGAAAGTGAGTAGCAAGGTTCCCGACGACCATCGAGGAGGATCCGCACGGTAGAGCGTGTCCACTGTTTTTGAAGAAAAAATGATTACAGCAAGCGTTTCCACTCTTATGATGGAGGAGTGCGAAACACGGCAACCACTTGAACTTACATAGTGCTCCTACTACTAGGTTTGTGCAGTGGTTCATATGTCAGTACTACAAAATCTTGTTGCTAGTGTAGTAAGATATGAAGATAACAAATGATGTTGTGCGCATGCCAACTATATGAATAGTAATTTAACATGAACGGTGAGATCAATGTTAACAGAACTAGGTCTACAGTGCATGGAGAGTACGGTGCTACGGTACTCCACGGAACATGAACCATATGAAGCACGAATCAATGTTAGGCAGGGTGTATGAAGGGTGCATGGGATGGGAGAAAAAGTTCCCTTCTCGACCCACTTTTGGGTGTTTGGCAGAGTGCATGATGGGTGCATGAGTCCACACTAGTAGGTTAACACAAATACACTAGGAGCATGCATGAAGAGGGGTGCTGAGATGAGTATGCACGAAGAGGGAACAACTATATTGAGATGAGAATGCAACCAAACACACCCACACGCTTTGTGCTACAGTGACTGATCTGTACCGTCTGAGTTTGATCCAACGGTCATGTTGCGCCGAGACATACCCATGCCCATGCAGAGGACGCCTAAACACCACTGAAGTCCCTCTACTTCTCGAGGCGCACGACATTGTGGATGCAGGGTGCCACCGCCCGCAGAGCCCACTCCCGGTCGACGGGAGCCAGCTCGTCAAAGACGGCGTCCAATGGCACGAATGGATTCCAGTGATGGAGCCCTGAGAGGATTCGCCCGGCAACGGCGACGGCAGCCTGCAACCCCTCCTTGTCCAGCTCCGCCCCCACCATCGCGCGGAGACGGCTTAGCTCCTCGGAGATATAGGTGAAGAAGGAGACCAAGTCAGGAAGCCGCAGCTCGTTAGATTTGACGGGGTGGTCGAACGGGTTTAGCCCGACGCCCGGCATGATCGCACTGGCACGATGGTAGCATCGCGCAGCCGCAACATGTGCGTGGAAACATGGTCCACCAAGTGGTTGAGGCGATCCTGGACCTCGTCATGATCGGCCCGCTCGCACTCCAGCCGGCTCGCTTGACCGCCTATCGTATCTCCCGCTTTCTGCAGCAACGCCGACGACGACTCGAGCATCTTTGTGGTGGACTCCTGCCGCTTTTGAAGCTCCGTGAACTCCCGCACATAAAGGAGGAGCATGGCACTCCTGTCCTCCTTGACCTCATGGAGCTCCACGTCCTTGGCCCTGAGCTCCGCATCCTTGGCCTGGAGCTCCTGTGTCAGGCGCCTCACCTCAGACTCCGTGATCTGGTGCGCCACCATGGAACCAGGTAGAAGCAATGGGGAGGGGAAGCAAAGGGGTCAGAACGGCTCAAAGGCAATGCAATCTACGGGAAGGCGGAGGGAGCCAGCTGAGGAGCGGGGTGAATCTTTTGGTTTTCACCATCGAAAAACACCAGTCGACGATTTTCACATCAGGGAGCAGTGGGTTTTACAAGCAGAGTCATCATGACTAATTGCTACCGCGCCTGCTCCCGTCAATCAAAAAAAAATAAAAATCATCCCGCGCCTGCCGCCCCCAAAGACCAGAGCAACGCCACGGTGGAAATTTAAATTTACCTGCCGACAAGGAGATAAAAAAGGGGTGAAAAAACAAATGTGGCAGCGGCCTAGCTAATCGATCGCACTAGCCCAACTAGCTAGCTACTGTGCTTCACTGATGTACTCGGCCGGAAAGGTGGTCTTTCATGATTCGACGACTCATTTACTTGCTTCGGCGCTACGACCGAGGAGGACCCATAAAACGCGCGGTAGGGCATCCCACGTCTCGGCAAGGAAGAAAATATGCGTGCACCACCCGGGAGGACCTAGAAACCGTGCGGTAGGGTGTGCCACGTCATGGCACAGAGGAAAAATGTGCGTGTAAAAATATACTGTATCAGACGTACTACCTATGGTTCGACCTCGGGACCCAGCCAGTCGATCGAAAACACCCCACTAGCCACACGGATTCATCATGCTAACGTGGCACGGAGGATAGGTGTGGTTAGCTCCGTCTCGACTAGCCACAACGTCTCTTGTTCTAGGCGATTCTTCTATTTTCCAAGCTTTTATTAGTTATAATAACACCACAACAAGCTCGCGCCGCTCTTCGTGTGTGCCCGTGCGTCTAAAGGTTAGACGATGGAGAGGAGAGAGAGATCGCAGACATGGGACCCACCAGTAAGTGAGTCAAGGGTCATGCACGTGTTGACGAGCCACTCCCTCTACTCTACTCAACGTAATACTGTATAAAATCAAGTTATGGGACAAAGCCAACAACCGTTGTTGTTTCAGGGTATCGACTTATGCTTTGTAGTCTAGGTTGCCAGTTCGAATCTCGTCTTTCAGATTTATTAGTTTTAGGTCCAAATTTGATCAATGACAAGTGGGACCCCCGTGTGTTGTTCGGATATTTCAGTGTAGGATGGTTTTTTTTTTTTGCACAAACACTTTGCGCAGTTAGACAAGTAACAGCACGAGTTACACGTATTTTGCAAGTTTAGGAACAAAAATGACAGCGGCATAGAATATCACATCCACCCCGCAGCTTTGATGCTATGGTGATACGAGTTTTTACGACGTTGGAACTGAGATCCAATGGCTTGGGAGTAGTCTTTGTAATTATGCGCAATTTCCAAACTCTCCAAGGTTTTTTTTGCAAATAAAACATTCGGGCCTCATGTGTGCCGCTGCATCTTGGATCCAACGGCTCCCGATAGCTCATATTAGGTGCTCCCCATAGCTTAATTAGCCGCTACGGTGATACGAGCATCTAGGTCGTATGATCTGTGATCAGATGCCACATGCACAGTACTTGTACTTTCTGCGCAATTCCCAAACTCTCTCAGACGTATATTGCGAAAACATTCAAACCTCCTACTGTGAGCCGTTAGATCTCCGGGAACTCGTATCACCATAGAATCTACGGTGCGGGGGCACCTCATATTCTCTCATGAGAGAAAACATCAGGTGCTCTCGCAGCTTGGATGCTATGGTGATACGAGCTTCGACGTCGTTCGATCTGAGATCCAATGGCATCTGAGTAGTCTTTGTGCTTGTAAGCAGTGGCCAAACTCTTTGGGGGCTTTTCTGCAAAAAAAACTTTCGAACCACCAAGGAGTTGTTGGATCACAGATCCAACGGCTCCGAAGAGCTTGTATCACCAAAGCATCTAAGGTGTGGTAGCACATGATATTCTTACATACAGGAGAATATGAGGTCCTCCTTCATCTTAGATGCTACGGTGATACGAGCTTCGAGGTCGTTGGATATGGGATCCAAGGGCATATAAGTAGTTTCTGTGCAAATTGTGTGCAATTCTCAAACACAATAAGGTTTCCTGTAAAATTATTAAGACATCCTATGAGCTGCTATATCTCAGATCTACAAGCTTCAAGCAACTCGTATCACCATATAGCATCTAAGGTGTGGGGGCACATGATATTCTACCAGGGAGGGGGGTGCACAACCAATCGGTGTTTGGGAGGGTAGGGACAAATATAATGTTCAAAAAATATAATCTAAACAATCCTAAATAGAGCTTCACAATTTTATCTAAGGTCGAGGGTTAACCCCCGACAATCTACATAGCTCCGCCTAAACACAACATTTGCATGTATGTAGTACTAGAATTAATATTCATGTTTCAGTTTCCTGTTCATTTTAAATATTGAATTGAGGACCATGCATGTCTTACATTTTACTCCCTTCGTTCCTAAATATTAGTCTTAATGGAGATTTCAAATGGACTGCCACATACGGATGTATATAGACATATTTTAGAGTGTAGATTCACTCATTTTGCTCTGTATGTAGTCACTTGTTGAAATCTCTAAAAGACAAATATTTAGGAACAGAGGGAGTATTTTTGAATTCGTGTCATACATGCATGGTTTGGAAAAAATAGATGCACTATACTTACTGGATTGTTGTTGTATTCATGTGTCTGTGTGTGTGGGGTCATATGCTTGATACATACAAAGTTTTCTCACCACCATACCGTTCATCTTTTAAATTTGAATTTGCAATAAAAACTTACTAGGGATACCATGAAATGTGAAATCCACGTTGAGATCACTATATCACAAACTCACTCTTATTCAAGAACTCATCATAAATCAATTACCACGTTGAGATTACTATTTGCAAGGAAAATACGGGCATTGTAATACATATAGATTTGTTCGGCAATTTAAAAGATTCCTTTCATATTCTCGAATGGTAGCACCCAACAGCGTACCAGTCAGACCCTGGCTCGCGTTGATCCTCAAAAAATACCTGGGCTCGTGTCCTTCTGGTGGCGTGCGTGGTACGCACATTAGCCAACCCCAACCAGCCGAGCCTCTACATTTCAAGTCGAAATATCTGGCGGCCAGAATTCCAGCCCTAGGAAATTCCCCTCATGTCCCCGGTCCATAATGACTACCGATGAACAATGGAGGGATGCTTTAGTAACTAGACAGCGTTACCTGCCGTGCCGAGCACGGTTCAATTCCCTCGGTCGCCGCTACCCAAGGTCGCCCATCAACTCCATTGCCTGGTACTAATAGGAGTACTACACCAGGATGAGCGCAGAATTGAGCCCCGTTTGTTCGTGCCTAGTACTTGAGTTAATATATCAGGCAATGCACTGGTACGGAGGGATTATCCTTTTACTCTGCATATATAACTTGTCGGAAGTCTAACTGAGCAAAATGTTTGACCAAATCCTTTCTTAACATTTACAACAGTGAAGATGTATCGCTTGAAAATTTATTGCATGACGCAGGTTATGGTATTGTTTCGAATCCTGGATTTTGAATTTTAGAAAATCCGAAAGTGACAGGAAATTCATGAAACTGAGCATGGTTTCGCCATATGGCACAAATATGCTGTCGTATTTTTTTTGTTCAATTTGAGACAAGCTGCTTATGAGAAGTTGCACAAATGAAGAGCAAAGGTATTTTGGAACAAAGACCTGTCATGTTAAGGCGAACGCTTTCACTACTCAAACCGTGGGCGTTTACGTGCCGCCATGAGTCCCGCTTCTCATCGGCAGGTGCCGTCCGAGCAAGCGTGTGAGTCGACGGGAGGCGTGTGAGCAGACCGTTGCGTTGGCTGACCGGGAGGCGTGCGAGCAGGCCGCTGCGCAGGCTCACCGAGAGGCGAGCCCTTTGACCAGGCTCCGCTACCCACCTTCGTCCCAACTGCCCCCACTTTTAATGGCGCCAGCACTGCAGTTTAAAATCACCCCCGCACTACCCTGTATCGCTACAATCTTCTCTCTTCCTCTCCGATTCTTCTGTCGTCTACCTCCAACCAGCCTGACCTAACCGTACGCAATGCTGCATCACGATGGACTACCCTTAGTCTTCCAGTTTCCCGAGGAAGACACCCAGCCGGAGTCTCAAGAACATAAGGCGCTTTGGGACGAGCTTGAAATGGCCTTGCGGGAAGACGCCACGCCTGTCCCCGCTCCCATTCTGGCTCCCGTCGCCCCGACTGCGCCAGCGCCCATCCCCGTGGCACTGATGGGCTGGGAGCCACACATTGTCGCCGAGCTTGATGCCACGGGGTTCCACGAGGTCCCCGCCGACTTTCACACACCCGCGCACCTGCCAGCGCATGCTCCTGCGCGTGCACTGACACGCGCACCCGTGCCGGTGCTCGTGCACATGAATGTCTCTGCCGCGCTGTTGCCAGCGCCTGTCCCCGCGCGGGTGCAAGTGCCCCCTCAGCGGCATGGATGGCCGCCGTCGACCGCTTCCTTGCATCAACGTCAGTCGCCTCCTCCTGCCAGTTGACTCGCTCCTGGAGACTGAAGTCCAGAACATTCTGGCCTTCCTTGAAGCTAGGGCCAACGTCGAGGAGTACGCCAACAACGGCAAGACGCCGCTGTTGCCATCGCCATTGGTCAGTGGCCCGACGACACATAGAGTACGGCAGAGGAGCCGCTTCCCACGGCAAGACGCCCCCGCCGCCGCCGCGTAATCTAAATTTGCCATGAAAAACCTTTGGATTGCCATGCTTAAAATCCGAACATTTATCATTTCCGTTTATTTTAGATCGATCGTCGTATGAATGTAAGTCGGAGTCAGACTGAATGAAATCTATGGTTTGGTCGATTGAATGTTCTGCTAGACCCGTATCAAATTAAATATAAAACATCATCAATCCACATGTATTCCTTCTCATCGCAAACATTTCTTATTAAATACCACATCAATTCCAGATATTTTCTTGGGGAAGTCAATTCCAAATACTTGTAGGGCGCGACTAGTCCCCTTGTTCGAGCACTAGGCGATACATTTATTTATCAACGCATTTAATTATTACGCAGTAGTAGATAGTACTAGATAACTTGTCCGTCACAGTCACTTTTGTTCCTAAACTTGTTAGATGTATAATCTATATCTATACCATCTATACCAAAGGGGTAGATCCAATTAATCTCGGCCATTAAATCATGTCAATTCAATGACCTAGACAGCTTCAATGTCGAGCGCTCAACACGTTTAGCGTGCAATTAATTTCATGCCAAAAATAGTGTTAATCACATAATAACATGCAAATAATATCCTACTTAATATCCGCATGCACTTAATATACTTCCAAATTAACGTGCATTGCACGTACACATTGACTAGTACTACTAGTACGTGAAACTGGTGTCGTAACTTGTGAACGCATCCAGATATGGTCAACGGCAACATCGCCCGCGAGTTCTTCGTGTTTGCACGTGCGTCTAAACGTAGAACGGGAGGAGAAAGAGAGAGAGAGAGCAGACATGGAACCCACCAGTAAATGAAGGCGAATAGTACGTGCTAACGAGCCGGTCCCACTAATGTACTAAAATAATATTAAAACATGTTATACATTAAATAGGCTGTGGTAATATAAAAACATTATATCAATAAAGGGGGGTACAACAAATGTTGTTGCACTATGTTGCCTATTTACGTGCGGCTTGAAGGCCCTGGTCGCATGTTCGATCCTCGTCCTTTTTAATTTATATATGGGTCCAAATTTGTTCCATGACAGGTGGGCCCCTCGGTGTGTAGTTTGTAGCACTTTAATTTATGGGTCGAAATTTGTTCCATTACAGGTGGACTATCGTGTGTAGTTTTGTAGCTTATTTGTAATAATTAAAGAGAACAACAGAGTTTTTTGCAAAAATACCATGGTGTGATGTTGAACGTGAGAAAGGACGTGCGAGAGAGTGATGACCGAGCCAGAGGGAAATCAATTGGGGGAGGTGTGGGGGTTGCAACGGTGTTTGGAGTAGTTGTGGGCCGAATGCTATGAAAATATAATCTAAACCCACCAGAATAAATGCCTTCACAAATTAATCCAAGGTTTGAGTCCCCCTTGCAATGTAAATAGCTCCAGCTCTACGAGGGATGGAGAGGTAGCTTCAATGTGTGGAAGATACGACATGAGAAAGCGAGGTCAATTGAGGCACGGATAGATAGAGAGACAAAGTGAGTGTGGTCCGGCATTCTTTGAAAAGATATATATGCTCTGGAGAGATATTGTCCGATTGGGCTTTTGGGAAGGGTGAGGGCTGTAAGATAGAGCTTGAGAGATGATCCAGTCACATACATGTAGATATATTTTGTGTGTGGGAGGAAGCACGGTCAATCGATTACTTATATAAAGGGAGAGAGATTGAGCGAGTGTGGGTCGTCCGAAAGAGTGAGACGGGTTGGAGAGAGCGACCTAGATAGATAATGTGCATGAGAGAGTATACAATATGAATATGTCGAATTGGGCTCAAACATGGAGATATATCATTTGTGTCTGAGAAAGAGCGAGGTCAATCGAGACATACAAAGAGAGAGAGACAGAGAGACAGAGAGAGAGAGAGAGAGAGAGCGTGGCCCGCCATGAGGTCGAAAGAGTGGGGCGGCTTGGATGGACTGACCTAGATAGACAATCTAGGTGAGAGAGTATAGAGTGTGTCAATCGAGGCCCGAACAGGGAGATATATCATTTGTGTGTGAATGAAAGCGAGGTCAATTGAGACTTAGATAAAGAGAGCGAGATTGAGCAAGTGTGTCCCGCCGTGCGGAAGAAAGAGTGAGACAGTCTCGAGAGAGTGACCTAGATAGACAACGTGCGTGCGTGGGCACGAGAGGGGGGGTCTAGATAGGCAATGCATGTATCTAGCGAGGAGGGTGGGACGAAGAGAGAGAGAGAGAGAGAGAGAGAGAGGGAGAGAGAGAGAGAGAGATCGGCATGGAGTGCAATGGCGGGTGTGTGAGGTAGATACAGTTGGTAACAGAGTGGGAAAAGGGGGTTGTGTAGTTGAGAGAGTTAGAGATCGAAACATGGAGAGAAACAATGAAGGTGTGTCGGAAACTGATAGCTTCCTAAGGTGGTTAGGAGAGGAAGATTGATCGATACAAGAAGTATGTAGCGTGTGTGCCGAGGGGTGGGTGGGGCTAAAAACAACATTTGAATGTAGATAGTACGAGACTTAATATCGACGTTTCAATTTAGTGTACATTGTAAGATTTGAATTGAAGACCATGCATATGGCTTCCGTAATTATTTCAAATTCGTGCCATACTAGGTTTGGAAAAGTTGACATTGACTCGATTGTTGTGCTATTTTGTAGGTCATATGTTTGAATCCATCCAAAGTTTTCACACTACCATGGTGTTCATCATATACATATGAATTTGTATTAAAAAAGTAGCATGGACCCCGTGAAATGCGAAATCCATGTTAGAATTGGAGATCGCTATGTGACACACACTCTAATTCAAATAACTCTTCATTAATTAATTTATAGTATCTCGTTTCAAATGACTAATTATTTGCAAGGAAAACACGGGCATGGTAATACATACAGATTTGTTTGCAAATGAAAGAAGATTCGTTTGCATTCTCAAATGTAGGCGCACCAGGCAGACTAGGGTCGTGTCATGGTGGTCGCGTGTGTCGTACGGACGCTAGCACCTAGCCACCCACCCCCTCCCTCCCCCCCCCCCAAAAAAGAATGACGACAAAATAAGTTCGCGCTTCCATGTTTCATATTGAAATATCTGGCGGCCCCAATTCCAGTCCTGCAAAATCTCCCTTCTCTAGCGTCCCCTTCCGCGCCCACAGCGCTCAAATCCCTAATTCGCCGCCAACCCAAGCAAAGTTCGAATCACCCCTCGTCTCGTCTCTTTCCCCACCTCTATGCTGGACGATGACGACGAAGACGACAGTTGCGCTTCACCACCGCACCGGAGCTACCTCATCTACGCCCTCGTCCACCGCACCAGGTGGTCCACCGACAACGTCGGCCGCCACAACCGACGTGCCTCATAGACACCGACTTCCACCGCATCAGGTGCATGCGCTTCACCGACACTGTCTCCCACCTCACTGGGGCTACTTCACCGAGCACATCATCGCACCTCCGCCCCCCGAGGCCGTTGGGGCTTCACCAACGGTCTCGTCCACCGCATCGTAGCGCTCCACTGCCACTCAAGATCTCCATCCATGCGCGGCCAGCCAACGCTATCGCATCACCCTCAACGGCCCTGAAGTGACCCGCACTCTAGCTAGGCGAGCATGCCCAAACGCCGGCCCAAACTAGGTATCCACATATCACTCCCTCATGCACTGTTCCGACAATGTTTGGATATCCTTTCACTGCTCTCTTAGCTTACACGCCTATGCAAATCTAACTTTAACTCTTATTTCTTGTGGATATATCATCTGAAACAAGCAAAACCATTTTTTTAGCGAAGCATGACGGTGCTACGAGATCTGGTACACATCCTGCACACCGGTATAACCTTGTAAGTACCTGTCCTCTGGTACAACAGCAAGGTCAATTCCTCTTATTTGATGAACCATTCGCCGTGTCAAAAATGGAGAGGGGTATGCAAGGAGCACAAGGCCTGCACATCCAAACAAGTGGTAACATGGACTTGTACATGGAACATCCCAAGCGCAAGCAGAGCTACAGTGAGCCTGTATAACGAGCTAGCATAAGTCCCTGCATTTCATTTAATTCGTACTGGCCTGCGTGTATGATTTGTGTGCAGTGGTGGATCCACGAATTCAAGTTACCAGGGGCAAAAATTTAACGTAAAAAATACAAAGGCACTTGCACTCCGGAAATCAACATAACTTGAGAAATGTGAAGCTACATGCACTTTGAAAACCAGCTAATGATCCAAAGTAGTTATAGATTATAAAACACTAAATGATGTAAGCACCAAAAAACAAAATGCATATGGTGTACAAGGACTACTAACATGGTCTGTACCTGCTTGAATTATTTGTTCTCTGGCTGAAAATATCGAAGTGTAATTGCACCTATAACTAGTGCGCAAACTGCATATCAATATATCTATCCTGCACAAGTATGCCAGTAGTTTCAAACAACAAATTAGAAAAGTATTTATGTTATGTTGTCATGATACGGGGACTTTCTGGTAGATGGCCTCGATGTTTCCTCAAGACATGAAGGCCGAAGACTATACCCGTGTCCAGACTGGACTCTACTTGGCGTGGAAGGCAAGCTTGGCGACCGATTATGAAGATTCCCTTTGATGTAACCGACTCCATGTAACCCTAGATCTCTCCGGTATCTATATAAACCGGAGAGCATAGTCCGGATAGGCGGATACTCATTACCATATTCACATAGGCTAGACTCCTAGGGTTTAGCCATTACGATCTCGTGGTAGATCAACTCTTGTAACACTCATATTCATCAAGATCAATCAAGCAGGAAGTAGGGTATTACCTCCATAGAGAGGGCCCGAACCTGGGTAAACATCGTGTCCCCCGTCTCCTGTTACCATCGATCCTAGACGCACAGTTCGGGACCCCCTACCCGAGATCCACCGGTTTTGACACCGACAACCCCCATGGCGGTTCACTCATGGGCCACTTCGGGCAGCCCATGCCGCATACAAGGAGTATTCCACAAGACTTGGTGATCAAGACAAGGACTCCTCTCCACCAACATATTCGGCTAGGACTCTTGTTATCCTAGGCCTCTGGTGCATTATATAAGCCAAGGCCAGGCTAGTCGATAGATCATCATGACATTAATCATCATACCCCTAGGGTTTAGACCACAACATATGATCTCGGGGTAGATCAACTCTTGTAATCTCTATATTCATCAAGATCAATCAAGCAGGAAGTAGGGTATTACCTCCATTAAGAGGGCCCGAACCTGGGTAAACATCGTGTCCCCTGTCTCCTGTTACCCATTGATCCATGACACACAGCTCGGGACCCCCTACCCGAGATCTGCCGGTTTTGACACCGACATTGGTGCTTTCATTGAGAGTTCCGTTGTGTGATCGGCAAGGGATCAATGGCAGGTCTGCAGATCAACTGCGACGTCGGCGTCTTCATCGCCGGCTTGACTGGTCACCTCGGCTGGTCCGAGGACCAGGCTCCTCTTCGGATCGTCAAGATCGGACATATGTCCTCGTCATCATCAACTCCGATCTCTATCAAGATCATTGAGGAATCATCCATGGAGCTCGGGGGCTCAACGTCAACATTGCCCTCGAGCGACCGTGCTGTTTTTCTGGACAGCGAACTCATATCCTCTACCATCGCCTCCTCGAGCATCACTTTCATGATTGCTTCAGTGGAATTGTGCGGGATTGAGTGTACAACAACCCTGTATTTCGTCGCGTTCCGATGGAGCAATCTCCGCCGATCTCCGATATACCGGAGCCCTGGCGAAGCTGGACGGGAATTCGGATGAGTTTGGAGCGTGGTGTCCAACATCTAGCTCGGATGTCCTTTGGAAGATCCAACCGTTGACCGACTGCGGAATTTCTATATCTACCACCCCTCAAAATTTTAGCTCGAGCCGACCGTCCAAACTCCGGGAACCTTCCGATTAGTGCATCGCTTTTCAGATCTATTTTTTGCGCGAATACGAATCCGATCTGAATTCATCTTTCTTCATGAACGGGATATTGGACAACCTTTTTGGAAGAATCTCTTTCTACGGTATTGTGTTTCGTTTCTGAACACATGCTCACAAATTTTGCTCCTTTTCGGAGGTAACCTTCACCGTCGCGCTGGTGTCAAACCAGTCCGGCA
Organism: Aegilops tauschii subsp. strangulata; assembly: GCF_002575655.3. NCBI lineage: Eukaryota > Viridiplantae > Streptophyta > Magnoliopsida > Poales > Poaceae > Aegilops > Aegilops tauschii. The sequence goes on along the minus strand of NC_053041.3, from coordinate 262,154,428 downwards.
ACATTACTCCATGGCTGCCGACCTGCGCCAGACGGATCGTCGCTTCATTGAGCCGAGCCCAACCTCATCGGATCATCAGCTCGGCAAGCCGAACAAGAGTTCGGCATCGTGAAGACTAAATTATCACCAACACCCTCACCCCACGGATTGCACGGGTCAGGCGCGCCGACCTCGCCGCTCGGTCTCTTCATCAATCCGGCTTTGACCGCGCCACAAGTTATGACCAGCGTCGGCATGGCCGCACAGTTGCTTCTTCAAGCTGATGTCCATCATGCCGAATTGATTCAACACCTCGGCTGACATGGCAGCCGCAACGTCTCCTTACTGATCTGCTCTGTCACCTCGGCTAGACCGGGGGCTTCACCATCTCTTCATCAACCTACTCCGGAGACTTCAGCGTCACCCGCCGACTAGCTTCGTCACATTAGCTGGACCGGGGGCTTTGCCAGCATCGTCATGCCGCCGCTTCATCGCTCATCAGGCAATGGGTGTGCGGATCGAGTTTTGGGAGTAACCTTTTTCTGATTGCCACAACAGATAAACCAGGTGCTATTAATCCTCGTAATTTTTCTTGCTTGGGTATATTTTTCCGAAAAATTATTACTCTGGTTTGTTCCATCATATGTACACACGTCTGTCAAATGATGGCCGCATTAACAATGGTTGCGATGGTTTGGTCATTTCCCGTCCGCAACTCGGCGAACGCCGCGTCTAGAGCCCGGACCGCCCTGCAAATTCAGGCTTTGTCACGCCTTCACTGCATCATGCCGATGCCCTGCATCGACATTGGCTTCGGCGCCAGGCCACATCTCTTTAAATAAATTATTTTTGCGTAAAGCAATTATGCAAGGATTTTACATATATTTATATTATTATTTTTTGGACCGCACTATTTTATGTCTGTAGGTAGTCGACTTCGACTGTGTCATGCGGTCACTTCGGCAAGCCGACGTCGTCATCCCGATTGGCTCGCATGATCACCTTGTTGGTCGAATTGCTATACCGACATGTTCGGTTGCCTCGGGGACTTCGGCATCATCGAGAGGGTTCTACTCGTCGGGTGTTCGGCGCATGGGCCATATTCCTTTAATTATTCACTTTGCATAAACTATTTATTATGCTACATTTTTAATTTATTATTATTACTATTATCTCCTTCTTGCACTATTTTCTGTGCACAGGTAAATGATCCGGGTCGGGCAGTGTTGTCACCTCGGCGTACTGACCCACGCCGGGGACTTCGGCGTCACTCTGCCGGCCTGCATTGGTTGTGCTATGTCACCACTTCGGAGTGCCAAGCTCTTCGCTCTGCCACCTCGGGACCGGCTTGGGGGATGGAACCTTGTCCCGCGTCAAGCTCGGACCGCGTCATCAATGTCGAACACATTAACCAGCTAAGTCGCTTTCATGCTCAAAGTCTTAAATTTTTAACTTGTGTTCGGTTCGACCTTGCTCACATACGTTGTTCGTTAAAAGAAACTCCCTTTACCCATGTTAACTGGGGGCTCTTAAAATTTATATGAGTCGTTTTATAGTAAATGTGTTTTCTTCTTGGTCGTTGCAAAGTCTTTTTCTACCGCTCCTTTTTCGACTCGAGTGCATGGTCAATAGCCGGATAGCCTAGCTTCTCTCTAAAGTCGCTCGAGCTTAGTTCGCTAAACTGGCCTCGGAGAAGCACTCCACCTTCGGGATAAGGAGCTTGAAGCCGTAGGCTGACCCGCTTGAAGTCTTGAGATCGGATGTGCCATGTTAAAGCACGACAGAAGCACAATTTTTTTTCTAGGACCAATTTTCGGATTGGCACTGAACACTTGATCTAGTTCGGACGTCAAGTTTTTACTGAAGGTTTTTGGTTTTCCAAGCCTATGGCACTTTTAAACATTTGTGTGTTTCCAACATAAGTCTCGCAGTGCAACGCCGGACACCTTTAGAGATTCGGCAAAAACATTCTCGGATATTGCTATATATGCATCGGTTTCGAATTGTGTCTTTGGTCAATAGTTGGGTTGCCCGGCTCCTGTGATTGCCTCGTACGTTCCGCTTTGTTCGGCTAGGTGTGCAAAGGGAGAACCACTGCGATTGTGCTTCCAGCTCGCATGGTTAAGCACCTCAGTGGAGAAAGCCGAAAACTGACTGTCACAATAAGCGTAAACTGGTTAGCGATCCGATGACTATGTTAAATGACGGGCCGTTCATAACATTGGCCGAAGTGTTTACGGCTTGACCTCGGCTGTCGCCGAACACTAACCGGGGGCTTGTAGCTAGCTTCCCCAGTCTAAAGCTCCTATGACTAAGTGAAGGTTATAAAGCCCGCATATCTGATTGCCTCGTTTCCGCTAACACAACCGCCTTCGGGCACCGAGACGTCGGCTAAGGGTTGTCTTGTTATTGCGGAAACACCCCGCGTAGTATCTACAAAGGGGTAGAAGCCGACGATGGGCCACTTTCAACTGATAAACGGTCGCAATGGAGTCAAAATAAGTATATATCATCAGCGTTTGTATTGATTATACAAGCGTTGCCTTCCGTAATTATCGTTATATAAAGCCATAAATATGCATCAATTTGACTTAAGATTTTGGCCAAGCTAGGTTGCCTGGCTCCTGTGCTTACCCCTACGTTCCCGATTGTTCGGCTAGGCGGTAAAGGGAGCACCTATGTGATTGTTACTACCGGGTCATCCGAGTTAGTACCTCAGACTGGGTTAGCAATCTTAAAGGATCACATTGGTCGGCAATGACGGAAGTGAAAAAATTTCTTCATTAATACCATAGTGTTTGGGAACTTTCCCCGAACTAAATTCTCAATATTTTCCTCCCACATTGATCGGATCGGAGGTGAGGTTTCATGATCATGATAAGCATGACGACCCAAAGAAAGGAACCGATAGCGGGACTATTTTCTTTGGAAGATGTTTCTTACGTTAAAACGTAATATAACATATCTCTCCATGTACCTTTGTTTACAAAACCGTATGGCCGGATTGCCTTGTTTTCCATAAATCTTTGCCCTTATAACGGTTTTATACAGTAGGAAAACACTCCTCGGCTACTAGCCGAAGAGGTTGAAGCTGATGGTCGGTCAACAAAGTTTTGTACAATACGGATTCGAGCATTAATGATGTAGAGTACTTGGATACATAGAATCATTACACATAATTTGTGATTTTACTATGGATATCGACCCTTAATTCGGCCACCCGTGCCCGCATTCAGGATCGGGGGCTACTGGGCTTCGGGCTTATTATTTACAAATATTAAAGGGGCACATCGATCCCCTGATCTGGTATTGCCACCCGACCGGTGTCTCGGGGGCTACTGCATTGCCTATTCAATGCAGAAAATTCAAAGTGCTAAGTGTTCGGCATAACCGAACTATGGACAAGTGCATCTTCGGACGACAATAAGTACCATATGGGACTTATCCGGCATCAAGCTGATATATCTCATGACCCTCTCTTAGGGGCCCATCCGCCGATCACTATTACCTCTAATATATTACACTGTGTTTCTATTCCTATGTATGCTACCGAGCTACGAGTTGATCCTCGGGCCGATTTCACGACCTGAGTCTCAGAAGCTACTAGGATCAAGGGTTTCATATTTTCCTTCAGGTGCATCTCGGATTTTAGGCCGACAGACACCTTGAGGGCTACTGGCAATACATCTTGTCAGCAAATAAATTTATACACATCGGAAATAATATCTGCAAACAATCAGCCCATGACCGAGGTGCTGAGCCACCTCGGAAGCAGTTCGGCATATAGCTCGGATGCAAGTGGCTGGCTCCTTAGAGGGCATTTCCGGTATTAAGCTCGGCTAAAGCTTTTTGAACCAAGGTGAACTATGACACCTCGGATATAGTCCGGCGTTGGAGCTCGGATACAGTCCGGCGTTGGAGCTCGGATACAGTCTAGCGTTGGTGCTCGGCTGCAAAAGATACCTCGAATGCAGTCCGGCGTTGGGGCTCGGATGCAAGAGGAAACCGCTGCACGGGAACAACTTCAAACCTGAGGTGGGCGTAAAAATAACAAGGCATTGATAAAGGCCGATAACTTATAGGGGCTCCTCGGATACCCGACGTGTAAACTCTTCGGATTTACTTCGGCGATCCTCAAGATCGAAGATGAGAAGATTTGTTGAACCAGTTTTCAAGACCGACGACCGTAGATGAAGAATAGTTCGGAAGGATCGAGGAGCGTCCCCAACTTGAAGACCGGTTCAGGGGGCTACTGACGGTGTCCTGGACTAGGGGGTACTCATCCCGACCAGGTGGATCAGGCCAAGGACCCCTGAGGGGGTCCTGGACTAAGGGGTCCTCGGGCGTCCGGCCTGTTATCCGTGGGCCGGACTGATGGGCTATGAAGACATGAAGGCCGAAGACTATACCCGTGTCCGGACTAGACTCTAGTTGGTGTGGAAGGCAAGCTTGGCGACCGATTATGAAGATTCCCTTTGATGTAACCGACTCCATGTAACCCTAGATCTCTCCGGTATCTATATAAACCGGAGAGCATAGTCCGGATAGGCGGATACTCATTACCATATTCACATAGGCTAGACTCCTAGGGTTTAGCCATTACGATCTCATGGTAGATCAACTCTTGTAACACTCATATTCATCAAGATCAATCAAGCAGGAAGTAGGGTATTACCTCCATAGAGAGGGCCCAAACCTGGGTAAACATCGTGTCCCCCGTCTCCTGTTACCATCGATCCTAGACGCACAGTTCGGGACCCCCTACCCGAGATCCGCCGGTTTTGACACCGACATTGGTGCTTTCATTGAGAGTTACACTGTGCCATCGGCAAAAGACTCGATGGGCCCTTCGAGCATCAGTAATGACATCGTCTAGGGAGAAACCTTCCTCCCCAGACAAATCTTTGTGTCCGGCGGCTTCGTACTGCGGGCCAACTCGCTTGGCCGTCTGGAGCAGATCGATAGCTACGCCCCTGGCCACCAGGTCAGATTTGGAAGCTTGAACTACGCTGCGGATACCCGTGGAGACTCGATCTTCAATGGGTTTGAAACCACAGCGATCGCTCCCCCTCGTGCCGATGAACACGACTTACATCTGTTGCCGGATTACATCTAGGAGATGGATCATGTTGCTGCAACGGCCCCAGAATCGAAGCAGATCGTGCCCTCCGAGGCCACAAAGTCCGCGGCATTGGAGCCGCACACGGACTCGACATCCTGCAATGTTTGCGTCAATGGAACTCCGGACTCGTCTCCGGCTATACGTTCCGGACCAAGTACGCCTGCGGACACCAAGCTGGATCGGTTATCAATTTTCGAATTTAGCGCCGCAGACATCTTCCAGCATTCACCTTTGGGTGACGTGCTAAACTCTTTAAAGAACTTGTCCTTGGAGAAGGACTCACAGCCAAACTATATTTGGTTCGAGCTAGAGGCGGACGACGAGAAATTTTGCTTCCCACCCGCCACCCACTTCATAGCCACTGTCGATGACTTAACCGACGTGCTTGACTATGGCTCTGAAGACATCGACGGTACGGACGACGATGCCGACAAGGAGCAAGGCCAAGACCCGCCATTCACTGGATGCTGGACGGCCACCTCTTCGTACGACGTGTACATGGTTGATACACCCAAAGGATCTGGCGACGACAAAGAAGAGCCAGATGCGAATAAACCCTCTGAGATGCAGTCCAAGCACCGGCGCCCCAAACACCGCTCTAAGCCTCGTCACTCAAAAGATAGCAACACTGGCACCGGAGAAAATAGTACTCCGGGCGACACCGAAAACAACGAAGACCCTGTTGGAGCTACATCTGAATAGGAGGAACATGACAACAGGCAAGACAAACCTGATGAACAGGCCATAGAAGATGACTTGGAGGACGATAGTTACCGTCCACCCTTCGAGGAGGAGACAATCCTCGGCAACGAAGACTTCATCGTGCCTGAGGATCCTCTCGAGCAGGAGCGCTTTAAGCTTCAGCTCATAGGCACTGCAAGGAGCCTGAAAAAGAAACAGCAGCAGCTTCAAGCTGAATAAGATCTGCTCGTCGACCGATGGACTGACGTCCTGAGAGCCGAAGAATATGGCCTCAAGCGCCCAGCCAAGAGCTACCCGAAACGCGGATTGCTACCTCAATTCGACAAGGAGGCACCAGAGCACACATCTCCCTCGCATAATGCGGAACGACCACCACGTGGTCGAGACAGGGCGGCCGACCGGCCACCCCGCGGTCGGGATAAAGCGACAACTCAGGCCAAACAGCAGCCTGCCCCACCGCCCCGCAAAAACAGAGACGAAAGAGTTCGGGGTCACACGTACGACCTCCGGCAGACCCTGGACAGTAGAGCAGGACATACAAGATCGATCTACGGTTCACGAGGACGTGCCTCGAGGCACGACGACGGCTACCTATTCGGACGTGACAAACCTAACCACGCCCGGGCCGAATGCCGCAGACGGACTCCATCAGAGCTCCGCCGCGACGCGGCCCGCTATAGAGGCGCCGCACACCCTCTCTGCTTCACAGATGAGGTACTGGATCACGAATTCCCCGAGGGGTTCAAGCCTATCAACATTGAATCATACGACGGCACAACCGATCCGGCAGTATGGATCGAGGATTTTATTCTCCATATCCATATGGCTCGAGGAGATGACCTCCACGCCATCAAATACCTCCCATTAAAGCTCAAAGGACCAGCTCGACACTGGTTAAATAGCCTGCCTGAGAATTCCATCGGCAGCTGGGAGGACTCGGAAGAGGCTTTCCTTGATAACTTCCAAGGAACTTATGTCCGGCCACCAGATGCCGATGACTTAAGCCACATAGTTCAACAACCCGGAGAATCAGCCAGAAAATTCTGGACTAGGTTCCTAACCAAAAAGAACCAGATCGTCGACTGTCCAGATGCCGAAGCCCTAGCGGCCTTTAAGCATAGCATCCGGGACGAATGGCTCGCCCGCCACCTCGGCCAGGAAAAGCCGAGGTCCATGGCAGCCCTCACGGCACTTATGACCCGCTTCTGTGCGGGAGAGGATAGTTGGCTGGCTCGCAGTACAAATACAGCCAACAAAACAGGCCCCTCCGAGGCCAAAAACAGCACCGGCAAGCTCCAGCGCAATAGAAACAAACGCCAAAGCAATGGCAATAACACCGATGACACCACAGTTCACGCCGGATTCAGTGGCTCCAAGTCCGGCCAGCGAAAGAAGCCCTATAAAAGGAGCAGCGGAGGACCATCCAGCTTGGACCGCATACTCGATCGTCCTTGCCAGATACATGGCACCCCAGACAAACCGGCCAACCATACTAACAGAGATTGTCGGGCCTTCAAACAAGCCAGCAAGGTACACAGTAGAAACAAGGAAGGGGAATCACAGAGCGAGGACAATGACGAAGAGCCCGGGCAGCCAAACACTGGGGGGCAAAAGAAATTTCCCCCTCAAGTCAAAACGGTGAACATGATATATGCTACACACATCCCCAAAAGGGAGCGCAAGCGCGCACTTAGGGACGTCTATGCGCTAGAGCCAGTCGCCCCGAAATACAATCTGTGGTCGTCGTTCCCGATCACCTTTGACTGCCGAGATCCTCCAACCAGCATCCGCCATGGCGGTTCAGCCGCACTGGTCCTCGACCCAATCATCGACGGATTTCACCTGACACGAGTCCTAATGGACGGTGGTAGCAGCCTCAACCTGCTCTATCAGGACACAGTGCGGAAGATGGGCATTAACCCCTCACGAATCAAACCAACAAAGACTACCTTTAAAGGAGTCATACCAGGCGTAGAGGCCCGTTGTACGGGCTCAATAACGCTGGAGGTAGTATTCGGTTCCCCGGATAACTTCCGAAGCGAAGAACTAATCTTCGATATCGTCCCATTACGCAGTGGCTATCACGCCCTACTCGGACGAACCGCATTCGCTAGATTCAACGTGGTACCACATTATGCTTATCTCAAGCTCAAGATGCCCGGTCCACGTGGTGTCATTACAGTAAATGGAAACACGGAACGCTCCCTCCAAACAGAGGAGCACACCGCCGCCCTAGCAGCAGAAGTACAGATTGACCTTCTCAAGCAGCATTATAATCCGGCTGCCGAGCCCCTAGACATCATCAAGAGGGTCCGGACAACACTGTAGCAAGACAGCTCGGCTCGTCACGAGCCGAATTAGCATTTCGGCCTCCGTCCCAGCCCCGATGAGGCAATGGCATTACTACCGTGCGTACATAAACTACGCACTCAAAACCCACGGGTATCGACGGAGGCATAACTCATTCGCGATCCACAGTACGGCTTGACCAACCCTGGGATTCGCCCAATTTTACTTTTTCTTTTTTATGGGTTTTCTTCTCTTTTCGAGGTCTATACGGACAACCCGCTTGCAGAACACACCAAGGAGGCAAGGAGCTTTGGCGTACAAGGGAACCCCCAGGTGATCTCTAATAAACGATTACCATACTTGTTTTACATACCCATACGCAGCTGGCCCTTGGTTACGGCATGTTAAATAGCCTTACTCGCTTATCGCATTACTTGTACAAAGTACGCCTCGACGTACTAGTTACATCAGAATGGTGAGTAAATGGTGGCGTGAGCTCATTACTTCATTTTTTCCGTTTCCTCACCTTAGTATCTATTACTCATTGCACACGTACACCATGGTACGTACTGCTACGCCAGGGACTTCATTACACCCCGCATCATGGCAATAAAAGTCCGAACACTTTTATAGTATAGTTCGGCACCCCAAACTTATAGCATTATATGCATCGGCTCCGAATCATGTCTTTGGTCAATAGTTGGGTTGCCCGGCTCCTGTGCTTACTACCTTACGTTCCGCTATATCGGCTAGGGTAGTAAAGGGAGAACTACTGCGATTGTGTCCCGGTTCTTCCGGACGAGCACCTCAGTAGAGAAAGCCGAAAACTGACTGTCATGATGTGGCGAGAGCCGGTCAGCTGTTTAAGAGGTTCCAAATCATTGGAGATTTTTTCCACTTCTTGCGAAGAATCGGTTCTTCCGATTAGGCGTGTATAACGCCCCTAATTCGGCCTTCCGAACACAAGGGGCTTCGCCAACTTTCTTAATTGTGAAACTCCTATGGCTAAGTGAGGGCGGTAAAGGCCACATAGTCTGATTGCCTTGTTCGTTGCGCTAAACACCTCCTTTAAGGACCAAAATGTGGAGTAAAGAGTGTTTACATTTATCCCGAACACCCCCGTACTATCTACGTGGGGGCAGAAGCCGACGACTGGTCAACCCTCAGATTTAATAAACGGTCGCATAGGAGGTAAAATTTAAATCATAAGCATAATACTACACAACATCATTGTTTCACATTACAGGACAGGATAATACAAATGTTTTCATGGGAATATCACATCCTTCGAACATTGCTCCGCCACAAGGCGGGACCCCTCTAGGACACCATCAAAATAGTGCTTGGGTTGATGATGCTCCTTGCCCTCCGGCGGTCCCTCGGTCATCAGCTTCTTGGCATCCAACTTTGCCCAACGCGTCTTGACGCGGGCAAAGGCCATACGCGCACCTTCAATACAAACCGACCGCTTCACGGCTTCAAGCCGCGGACAGGCACTCACAAGCCACTGCACAAGTCCAAAATAGCTGCTAGGTATAGGATCAGCAGGCCATAGCCGGACTATCAGATCCTTCATGGCTAGCTCTGCCAACCTGTGCAGCTCAACCAACTGCTTTAGCTGGTCGCTGAAGGGCGCCAGATGTTCAGATCCCAGATATTGGGACCAGAATAGCTTCTCCGTCGACATCCCTTCTTCGGCTCTATAATGCTCGGCAGCATCTGATACACTGTGCGGCAGATTCGTAAACGCCCCTGGAAAATCCAAATTCAAGACAAGTACAAGGAACGTTTCTTCTATATACTTGCTATGCATGGTGAAAGACTTACCCGCCGTAATCTTATTGGCAGCCTGAATTTCCTGGAGGGCGCTCTGGGCTTCGGCTCGTGCATCCTGCGTGCTCTGGTGGGCCTTCGCCAATTCGGACTCCTGCGCCTTACAATCGCGCTCCAAGGACTCAAATCTCTCTATCGCGCCCTGGAGTTGTTGTTGCGCCTCGCCAACCCGGGCCTCGTGCTTCTCGCGCGAGGCGTGTTCCTTGGCCGCTTTGTCCTTGGCCTCGGCTAGCGCCTTCTTAAGGTCTGCCACCTCGATCGTGGCCCCTAATAAAGCTTATGACACTCGAGCTACTGCATACCTTGGCTATCCTCCAGCTGCTTCTTCACGAAGCCGAGCTCCTCCTCAGCCCGCTCCAGTTTCTGCTTCAGTCCAGAGACCTCCACAGCATGAGCAGTGGCAGCCTGCAGCGATACCTGCTTGTTCACATAGACAACTCATGTTAGACTCCATCAATATTTATTCTTGATCCTCTATTCGGCTTTTCTTCCCGAACACCAAACAGAGCATCAGGGGCTACTGTCTATACCGTGATATTTTTCCTACAACCACATTACTTACCTCAAAGCCCGTTAGAAGGCTAGTGCAGGGTTCGGTCAATCCGCTTTTGACGAACTGAACCTTTTCTATTACGTGTCCATAAGGACACGATGTTCATCTACGATAGAGGCGCCTCGTAGCGCCTCCAGCAGATTATCCGGTGCCTCTGGTTGGACAGAGGTCACCGGTGGAACAGGCACGTTCCTTCCTTGTGGAGAATGCCGTTCGCTGGACCCCGGAGCCGTGTGGATCTCCAGAATGGTATCCGGCTGAGGTCCGAAGGGAACTCGGGCCCCGTCACCAGTCCCCGTGGGGACTTTTTCCCCCATGTGTCCGACGACTGAAGAATCATCCTGGGGCGCCACCCCGATGATCTCTGGAAGCTCCCCCAGTTGGGGAAGGTCTTTTGCGACACCGCCTCGTCGTCACCCTTGGGAGAGACGGAATGAGCAGGTGGCGGAGACATGCTAGCCATCTCCTTTGAGTCTAGCGATTCCTCTATCGAGGATCGCGGGGATCCGTCGCGTGCCGGACTGTAATACCATGGTTTAAGGTATATCAATATCACAAACCAGAAAGGCCAGCCGTTTTCGGATCCTGGTACTTACGAGGCGGCCTGAGGCCTGGTCCGACGAGGTCGCTTCGGACAGCTATCAACATCCCACACGGAGTTATCCGCGAGGGAGCCTTGATACGTCTCCAACGTATCTATAGTTTTTTATTGCTCCATGCTATATTATCTACTGTTTTGGACATTATTGGGCTTTATTATTCACTTTTATATTATTTTTGGGACTAACCTATTAACCGGAGGCCCATCCCAGAATTGCTGTTTTTTGCCTATTTCAGAGTTTCGCAGAAAAAGAATATCAAACGGAGTCCAAACGGAATGAAACCTTCGGGAACGTGATTTTTAGGAAGAATATGATCCAGGAGACTTGGACCCTATGTCAAGAAACAAAGAGGAGGCCACGAGGTAGGGGGCGCGCCTACCCCACAGGGCGCGCCCTCCACCCTCGTGGGCCCCCTGTTGCTCCACCGACGTACTCCTTCCTCCTATATATACCTACGTACCCCCAAACGATCAGATACGGAGCCAAGAACCTAATTCCACCGCCGCAACCTTCTGTACCCACGAGATCCCATCTTGGGGCCTATTTCGGAGCTCCGCCGGAGGGGGCATCGATCACGGAGGGATTCTACATCAACACCATAGCCCCTCCGATGAAGTGTGAGTAGTTTACCTCAGACCTTCGGGTCCATAGTTAGTAGCTAGATGGCTTCTTCTCTCTTTTTGGATCTCAATACAATGTTCTCCCCCTCTCTCGTGGAGATCTATTCGATGTAATCTTCTTTTTGCGGTGTGTTTGTTGAGACCGATGAATTGTGGGTTTATGATCAAGTTTATCTATGAACAATATTTGAATCTTCTCTGAATTCTTTTATGTATGATTGGTTATCTTTGCAAGTCTCTTCGAATTATCAGTTTGGTTTGGCCTACTAGATTGATCTTTCTTGCAATGGGAGAAGTGCTTAGCTTTGGGTTCAATCTTGTGGTGTCCTTTCCCAGTGACAGTAGGGGCAACAAGGCACGTATTGTATTGTTGCCATCGAGGATAACAAGATGGGTTTTTTATCATATTGCATGAATTTATCCCTCTACATCATGTCATCTTGCTTAAGGCGTTACTCTGTTTTTATGAACTTAATACTCTAGATGCATGCTGGATAGCGGTCGATGAGTGGAGTAATAGTAGTAGATGCAGGCAGGAGTCGGTCTACTTGTCTCGGACGTGATGCCTATATACATGATCATACCTAGATATTCTCATAACTATGCTCAATTCTGTCAATTTCTCAATAGTAATTTGTTCACCCACCGTAAAATACTTATGCTCTTGGGAGAAGCCACTAGTGAAACCTATGGCCCCGGGGTCTATCTTCATCATATTAATCTTCCAACACTTAGTTATTTCCTTTGCTTTTTACTTTGATTTTATTTTACTTTGCATCTTTATCACAAAAATACCAAAAATATTATCCTATCATATCTATCAGATCTCACTCTCGTAAGTGACCGTGAAGGGATTGACAACCCCTCATCGTGTTGGTTGCGAGGATTTATTTGTTTTGTATAGGTGCGAGGGACTCGCGCATAGCCTCCTACTAGATTGATACCTTGGTTCTCAAAAACTAAGGGAAATACTTACGCTACTTTGCTGCATCACCCTTTCCTCTTCAAGGGAAAACCAACGCAGTGCTCAAGAGGTAGCAAGAAGGATTTCTGGCGCCGTTGCCGGGGAGGTCTACGCAAAAGTCAACATACCAAGTACCCATCACAATCCCTTATCTCCCGCATTACATTATTTGCCATTTGCCTCTCGTTTTCCTCTCCCCCACTTCACCCTTGCCGTTTTATTCGCCCTCTCTTTTCCATTCACCTTCTTCTTTTTGCCCCTCGCTCTCTCTGTCATTATGTCTGAAATTGGGGAAATTATTGCCGGTATGGACAATAATAATATCATAGAAAATTCTGATGCTCCTGCTGAAGAACCCCCTACCTTGCTTACAAAAAGATTTCGAATTGGTAGTGGTAATATTATTGGAAAAGGAGTTATTCAAGATTCCTTTACTTGTGCCGGTGCTTTGCCTTCTATGGGCGGTTCTATTCTTCATAGAACTAGTAGTCTTGCGGACGCTATTGCCATGCTTATAGTTGAACTTGAAAGGCAATTTATGCACATGCATCCTTGCATACAAAGAATTTTCCTAGAATTCTCTAATACTGAGCATTCTTCTGTTAAGCGTGCCGCCACTATCTTTTTGGCTCATGAGTTTAGATTCATAATAAAAGAGGCCAAATAAATCTTTGTGCATTATAGGGTAGATGCTATCCATCCTCCCATTGAAGCTATCCTTTTTAATCAAGAAGACATGATGCGTTTACAATCTTTGGATCATATTGCTTATAATGAAAATCTTAGGAAAAAGGTTCCAGCTGATATTCTAGTTGATAGAATTTCCGAGCTTAATGATGATTTTGCTATTCAGAATAATGGATTAGGTTTTCTTCTTGAACAAAGGCTTGTGACTTTTTGCCAAAAGAATGCTTGTAATGATGAATTGGTTGTGCAATACAAAGGGCCAAGGGAGGAACCCATACCTCCCGAGATTGATCTTGGTGACTTTTGTCCCATTAAATTTAGCCCTTTTGATTATTTTTGCTTGCCTCAAAGAAAACTTGCAGCTGAACATAGGGAATATGAGAAAAGTTTTCATGACTTGCCGTACCATTATTGTGGCAATACCTACATCTATCCTTGCTTTTATGCCTAGCTAGGGGCGTTAAACGATAGCGCTTGTTGGGACGCAACCCAATTTTATTTTTAGTTTTTTGCTTTTTGCTTCTGTTTAGGAATAAATATTTGTTCTAGCCTATGGTTAGATGTTTTTTTATGTTTTAATTAGTGTTTGTGCCAAGTTAAACTTATAGGATCTTCTTGGATGATAGTTATTTGATCTTGCAGAAATTTCCAGAAACTTTCTGTTCACAAAAATAATTGTTAAAAATCACCAGAACGTGATAAAATAGTGATTCCAATTGCTGCTAATCAATAAACAAATTTTCTAGGTCCTCCTATTTTGTCTGATTTTTTGGAGTTCCAGAAGTTTGCGTTAGTTACAGATTACTACAGACTGTTCTGTTTTTGACAGATTCTGTTTTTCGTGTGTTGTTTGCTTATTTTGATGAATCTATGGCTAGTAAAATAGTTTATAAACCATAGAGAAGTTGGAATACAGTAGGTTTAACACCAATATAAATAAATAATGAGTTCATTACAGTACCTTGAAGTGGTCTTTTGTTTTCTTTCGCTAACGGAGCTCACGAGATTTTCTGTTGAGTTTTGTGTTGTGAAGTTTTCAAGTTTTGGGTGAAAGATTTGATGGATTATGGAACAAGGAGTGGCAAGAGCCTAATCTTGGGGATTCCCATGGCACCCCCAAGATAATCTAAGGACACCATAAAGCCAAAGCTTGGGGATGCCCCGGAAGGCATCCCCTCTTTCGTCTACTTCCATCGGTAACTTTACTTGGAGCTATATTTTTATTCACCACATGATATGTGTTTTGCTTGGAGCGTGTTGTATGATTTGATTCTTTGCTTTTTAGTTTACCACAATCATCCTTGCTGTACACACCTTTTGAGAGAGCCACACATGATTTGGAATTTGTTAGAATACTCTATGTGCTTCGCTTATATCTTTTGAGTTATATAGTTTTGCTCTAGTACTTCACTTATATCTTTTAGAGCACGGTGGTGGATTTGTTTTATAGAAACTATTGATCTCTCATGCTTCACTTATATTATTTTGAGAGTCTTAAATAGCATGGTAAATTTCTTAAATAATCCTAATATGCTTGGTATTCAAGATTAGTAAAAACTTTCTTATGAGTGTGTTGAATACTAAGAAAAGTTTGATGCTTGATAATTGTTTTGAGATATAAAGATGGTGATATTAGAGTCATGCTAGTTGAGTAGTTGTGAATTTGAGAAATACTTGTGTTAAAGTTTGTGATTCCCGTAGCATGCACGTATGGTGAACCATTATGTGATGAAGTCGGAGCATAATTTATTTATTGATTGTCTTCCTTATGAGTGGTGGTCGGGGACGAGCGATGGTCTTTTCCTACCAATCTATCCCCCCTAGGAGCATGCGCGTAATACTTTGCTTTGATAACTTGTAGATTTTTGCAATAAGTATATGAGTTCTTTATGACTAATGTTGAGTCCATGGATTATACGGACCCTTCTTCCTTCCACCATTGCTAGCCTCTCTAATACCGCACACTTTTCGCCGGTATCATACACCCACCATAAACCTTCCTCAAAACAGCCACCATACCTACCTATCATGGCATTTCCATAGCCATTCCGAGATACATTGCCATGCAACTTTCCACCGTTTCGTTTATTATGACACGCTCCATCATTGTCATATTGCTTAGCATGATCATGTAGTTGACATCGTATTTGTGGCAAAGCCACCGTTCATAATTCTTTCATACATGTCACTCTTGATTCATTGCATATCCCGGTACACCGCCGGAGGCATTCATATAGAGTCATATTTTGTTCTAAGTATCGAGTTGTAATTGTTGAGTTGTAAGAAAATAAAAGTGTGATGATCTTCATTTTTAGAGCATTGTCCCAAGTGAGGAAAAGGATGATGGAGACTATGATTCCCCCACAAGTCGGGATGAGACTCCGGACGAAAAAAAAGAGGCCATAAAAAAAGGAGAAAAGGCCCAAATAAAAAAAATGAGAGAAAAAGAGAGAAGGGACAATGTTACTATCCTTTTACCACACTTGTGCTTCAAAGTACCATCATGATCTTCATGATAGAGAGTCTCTCATTTTGTCATTTTCATATACTAGTGGGAATTTTTCATTATAGAACTTGGCTTGTATATTCCAATGATGGGCTTCCTCAAAATGCCCTAGGTCTTCGTGAGCAAGCGAGTTGGATGCACACCCACTTAGTTTCCTTTTGTTGAGCTTTCATATACTTATAGCTCTAGTGCATCCGTTGCATGGCAATCTCTACTCACTCACATTGATATCTATTAATGGGCATCTCCATAGCCCGTTGATACGCCTAGTTGATGTGAGACTATCTTCTCCCTTTTTGTCTTCTCCACAACCACCATTCTATTCCACATATAGTGCTATGTCCATGCGTCACGCTCATGTATTGCGTGAAGATTGAAAAAGTTTAAGAACGTCAAAAGTATGAAACAATTGCTTGGCTTGTCATCGAGGTTGTGCATGATTTAAATACTTTGTGTGGTGAAGATAGAGCATAGCCAGACTATATGATTTTGTAGGGATAACTTTCTTTGGCCATGTTATTTTGAGAAAACATAATTGCTTCGTTAGTATGCTTGAAGTATTATTATTTTTATGTCAATATTAAAATTTTGTCTTGAATCTTTCAGATCTGAATATTCATACCACAATTAAGAAGAATTACATTGAAATTATGCCAAGTAGCACTCCGCATCAAAAATTCTATTTTTATCATTTACCTACTTGAGGACGAGCAGGAATTAAGCTTGGGGATGCTTGATACGTCTCCAACGTATCTATAATTTTTGATTGCTCCATGCTATATTATCTACTGTTTTGGACATTATTGGGCTTTATTATTCATATTTATATTATTTTTGGGACTAACCTATTAACCGGAGGCCCAGCCCAGAATTGCTGTTTTTTGCCTATTTCAGAGTTTCGCAAAAAAAGAATATCAAACGGAGTCCAAACGGAATGAAACCTTCGGGAACGTGATTTTTAGGAAGAATGTGATCCAGGAGACTTGGACCCTATGTCAAGAAACAAAAGAGGAGGCCATGAGGTAGGGGGCGCGCCAACCCCCCCCCCCCCCAGGGCGCGCCCTCCACCCTCGTGGGCCCCCTGTTGCTCCACCGACGTACTCCTTCCTCCAATATATACCTACGTACCCCCAAATGATCAGATACGGAGCCAAAAACCTAATTCCACCGCCACAACCTTCTGTACCCACGAGATCCCATCTTGGGGCCTGTTTCGGAGCTCCGCCGGAGGGGGCATCGATCACGGAGGGATTCTACATCAACACCATAGCCCCTCCGATGAAGTGTGAGTAGTTTACCTCAGACCTTCGGGTCCATAGTTAGTAGCTAGATGGCTTCTTCTCTCTTTTTGGATCTCAATACAATGTTCTCCCCCTCTCTCGTGGAGATCTATTCAATGTAATCTTCTTTTTGCGGTGTGTTTGTTGAGACCGATGAATTGTGGGTTTATGATCAAGTTTATCTATGAACAATATTTGAATCTTCTCTGAATTCTTTTATGTATGATTGGTTATCTTTGCAAGTCTCTTCGAATTATCAGTTTGGTTTGGCCTACTAGATTGATCTTTCTTGCAATGGGAGAAGTGCTTAGCTTTGGGTTCAATCTTGCGGTGTCCTTTCCCAGTGACAGTAGGGGCAGCAAGGCACGTACTGTATTGTTGCCATCGAGGATAACAAGATGGGGTTTTTATCATATTGCATGAATTTATCCCTCTACATCATGTCATCTTGCTTAAGGCGTTACTCTGTTTTTATGAACTTAATACTCTAGATGCATGCTGGATAGCGGTCGATGAGTGGAGTAATAGTAGTAGATGCAGGCAGGAGTCGGTCTACTTGTCTCGGACGTGATGCCTATATACATGATCATACCTAGATATTCTCATAACTATGCTCAATTCCGTCAATTGCTCAACAGTAATTCGTTCACCCACCGTAAAATACTTATGCTCTTGGGAGAAGCCACTAGTGAAACCTATGGCCCCCGAGTCTATCTTCATCATATTAATCTTCCAACACTTAGTTATTTCCTTTGCTTTTTACTTTGCTTTTATTTTACTTTGCATCTTTATCACAAAAATACCAAAAATATTATCCTATCATATCTATCAGATCTCACTCTCGTAAGTGACCGTGAAGGGATTGACAACCCCTTATCGCGTTGGTTGCAAGGATTTATTTGTTTTGTGTAGGTGCGAGGGACGCGCGCGTAGCCTCCTACTGGATTGATACCTTGGTTCTCAAAAACTGAGGGAAATACTTACGCTACTTTGCTGCATCACCCTTTCGTCTTCAAGGGAAAACCAACGCGGTGCTCAAGAGGTAGCAAGCCTCTAACCCTCTTGGCCGTTTTCGCCCCCGGACTTGTGGGGGCCGCTCTCCTCCTCCTCCCCACTTCGGGTGGGGAGTCGTTTTCTTCTTCTTCTTCCTCTTCATCGTCGTCGTCAGTGGATGAAGAGGAAGTCTCGCTTCCAGACGTCACGTTCGGAGTGCTTTTACGGCGAGGGCCCTTCTTGGCCCCTTTGGCCGCCTTCTTAGCCGTCTTCTCCGGCACCTCATAAGGTGCAGGGAGCATCATTTTCTCCAGTAATGGAAATTCTTGGTCTTTGGGCAGCGGAGCCGGACAGTTAATCTCCTCTGCTACCTTGATCTAGGTCTGAAAATAGGGGAAGGAAAGCTTAGGCTTCCCCTCAAAATATGCTAGTAGAGGGTACTCCTTGAAAACATTAAAAAGAACTTACCGGGTTAGCCTGGCATTTTAAGCTGAGCCCGCGATCTTCGGTCGTTGGCGGTGGTTCTCACCGGCCTTGAAGAGCACTTTCCAGATTTCTTCGTGCGTCGTGCCAAAGAGCTCTAGTAGCGTCTGGTGCTTGGCCGGATCGAACTCCCACAGATAGCAAGTCCGGCGTTGGCACGGAAGGACCCGACAAATGAGCATGACCTGGACCACATTGACGAGCTTGATTTTCCTGCCTATCATGTTCTGGACACACGTCTGGAGCCCAGTTAGCTCGTCCAAAGGACCCCAGGTTAGGCCCCTCTCTTGCCAGGAGGTGAGCCGCATCGGGATTACGGATTAGAATTCGGGGGCCGCCGCCCAGTTGGTGTCGCACGGCTCGGTGATGTAGAACCACCCCGATTGCCACCCCTTCACCGTCTCTGCGAATGAGCCTTCGGGCCAGGTGACGTTGGGCATCTTGCCCACCATAACGCCTCCGCACTCTACTTGTTGACCGCTCACTACTTTCGGCCTCACATTGAAGGTCTTCAGCCACAGGCCGAAGTGGGGTGGGATGCAGAGAAAAGCCTCACAAACGATGATAAATGCCGAAATGTTGAGGATGAAGTTGGGGGCTGGGTCATGAAAATCCAGCCCATAGTAAAACATCAACCCATGGACGAATGGGTGAGGAGGGAACCCCAACCCGCGGACGAAATGTGTAAGAAACACAACCCTCTTGTGGGGTTCGGGAGTAGGGACGATCTGTCCCTTGGCCGGGAGTCGATGAGCGATCTCCTTGGCCAGATACCCGGCCTCCCGGAGCTCCTTGATATCCTTCTTCTTGATGGAAGAGGCCATCCACTTACCTCCGGCTCCGGATCCGGACATCTTTGGAGTGCTTTCTCGGGCAAGGGAAAAGCTAAAGCTTGGGCGCTAGAGCTCAGGGACGGAAGGGCTGAGGAGGAACCGAGGTGTGGGTAAAGAAAGGGAATCCTTATCCCCTTATAAAGGCCATGAATATCAAGCGCCTCCCCACTCGCCTTAAACTCGCCTATTCCCAAGGGTCGTGCAAGCGGCACGGTTGGGTCGCCCACGCCCGCATTGATGAGAATCCCGCAATAAGGGGACACGATCTCTGCTTCGGCAAGACGTGCCAATAGCAACCGCGCTCGGAACGTGGGATAGCAGATGAAAAACAATTCGAAATTACGACCGGACAGACGTGGTGTCATGTTGTAAAAAGCTGTCAGCAGATTAGATTCATGCAAATATTATGTTCTCTCTGCGGTTGTGTGTGGTATGCGTTACAGGTCCAGATACAATCATCACATCTGAAGACTATCGTGGAGTTCAGAAAAGGGGAACCCGCCTTGCAATGCCGAAGACAATCTGCACGCCGGACTCCTCGTCATTGAAGCCAGGTTCAGGGGCTACTGAGGGAGTCCTGGACTAAGGGGTCCTCGGGCGTCCGGCCTGTTATCCGTGGGCCAGACTGATGGGCTGTGAAGACATGAAGGCCGAAGACTATACCCGTGTCCGGACTGGACTCTACTTGGCGTGGAAGGCAAGCTTGGCGACCGATTATGAAGATTCTCTTTGATGTAACCGACTCCATGTAACCCTAGATCTCTCCGGTATCTATATAAACCGGAGAGCATAGTCCGGATAGGCGGATACTCATTACCATATTCACATAGGCTAGACTCCTAGGGTTTAGCCATTGCGATCTCGTGGTAGATCAACTCTTGTAACACTTATATTCATCAAGATCAATCAAGCAGGAAGTAGGGTATTACCTCCATAGAGAGGGCCCGAACCTGGGTAAACATCGTGTCCCCCGTCTCTTGTTACCATCGATCCTAGACGCACAGTTCGGGACCCCCTACCCGAGATCCGCCGGTTTTGACACCGACAACCCCCATGGCGGTTCACTCATGGGCCACTTCGGGCAGCCCATGCCGCATACAAGGAGTATTCCACAAGACTTGGTGATCAACACAAGGACTCCTCTCCACCAACGTATTCGGCTAGGACTCTTGTTATCCTAGGCCTCTGGTGCATTATATAAGCCAAGTCCAGGCTAGTAGATAGATCATTATGACATTAATCATCATACCCCTAGGGTTTAGACCACAACATATGATCTCGGGGTAGATCAACTCTTGTAATCTCTATATTCATCAAGATCAATCAAGCAGGAAGTAGGGTATTACCTCCATTAAGAGGGCCCGAACCTGGGTAAACATCATGTCCCCTGTCTCCTGTTACCCATTGATCCATGACACACAGCTCGGGACCCCCTACCCGAGATCTGCCGGTTTTGACACCAACACCGGCCACTTGCCGTCCCTGGACGGCATGACTCTAGGAGGAGACGCTGGACTAACAGGAGGTCAGGAGCCGCTCGCCCAACAGCGTCACCGCTGCTCGGGCGCGCCAACCTGCCTACCTTCCCAGTCCGTTCAGGGCTCAAGCATGCAACAACCACTAAGCCAACCCGATTTATCCTAAGATATGTCCTCAACACTCAGCAGCCACTCCTCGTCACCCATTTTCTATTTGATTCATTACTCATTAGGCAGGACTGTCGTTAGGGTTTGTTGTGTACCGAGTGCTACCTACACTTAGTGGTTCAGATGTATTTTAGTAATCTTTAGTACATGTAAAGTTCACAGGGTTTCAAAATTCCGGCCCTAGGAACAGACACTAGTCATTTTGGATTGTTGGTCATAGTGACATTGACCCAGATTACTACTGTAGGCCAGGTTTGTTGACAATTTTACTTGTCTTTCTTACTCATTCGATATGATATCCAATTATTCACGTCGATTAGTTGCAAACAATAAGTGCTAGACCAACTTCTTGATTCAGATTTTGGACGGTCTCTTACTGTAGTTACAATTTTGCATACTTGTCCTAGTAAGCTCACAAGTAATGATTGATTCACTACATCTATGATTGCCTTGTCATATTTGTTGTCAATATTCTTTTAGGGTGGACCACCCTGTTTCAAAATACTGGAACCGCAGACACGAGTGAATAGTATTTCTCTGTGTGATCTCTTCCATCATGTGTGGGCAACGAACACTGCATTGTATAGAAAGAAAGTGTCATTTCCACCTTTTACATATGATCTTTTACATGGAATACAATCTGCCTACTTGCTTTGTGTCGCACTACCAGCACTCCACCCTTGAAGCTAAACATTATGCCACTCATAATTCCTAGTTTATTTGTTCAAATACGAATTTGATATGATTCCAATGTTCCTACTTCAGTTTTGAAATGTGTGTCTGCCTGTTATAGAGACATAAGAGTTTTGTATTTCTATGTGTGGTCTGGTCAGTGCGGTTGGGGGTGAACTTTGCATATGCAGGGGTTATGGGGAGACACTCTTCGAGTTGAATCCGCAATGCATTCCATAGACAATCTGACTACTTTTTATGTTTTCATGAATCTCAGATAGTGAACATCATCAAAATGATTATGAGATTGCGCGCATGAAAAGAATAAAGCAGAACAGTGCCACCTACAGATTCATGCTCGGAATATGATCCTAATAGTGATTCTGAGCTAGAGGGAGACCTAAGTCAATGTAGCTCCATAGTGGAGGAGTCAGAGGCAGATGCCCTATCTTATTCACCCAGCAAGGTGCTTGCTCTGACTTTCCAAGGTTATATTTGTCGCACATATCTTGCAACTGATGCTTTGCATTGCTTCTACTTTGTTGCACTGCCATTAGCTTAGTTTACACATTGTGTATGTGAATACGCCCTGCCTATCCATTTTCAGTACATATTCCATCTGTCATCATACCATATTTATCCATTCAAATGTTGTTCTTGTGTATCAGACGAGGAAGAGGGTGATTGCTGACCGCGGAGGAGCACGAACAAAATATTTGGAAAAGGTAGTGACACCTAATAAATCAAATAGCCCATTAGGTGTAGTTGCAATATCACCAGACCCGGAAAACACGGCCACAACTCTAGCAGACTCTAGCCCTACTACACTGGCCATCTCTGATGCCCCAACTGTCGCAAACAGTACGATGATGCCAGTTG
Organism: Aegilops tauschii subsp. strangulata; assembly: GCF_002575655.3. Classification (NCBI taxonomy): domain Eukaryota; kingdom Viridiplantae; phylum Streptophyta; class Magnoliopsida; order Poales; family Poaceae; genus Aegilops; species Aegilops tauschii. Next base: position 262,131,785 of record NC_053041.3, on the reverse strand, counting down.
ACATAGCACCAGCTCTATGATGCAAAACCCCCATTCCAGCAAAGAGCACACCAAATCCAGTTGCCAAATCCCTTTTCGAACGAGAGAGAGAGCCCCAATTGCAGCAAATAGGACTCCTGTTCCACTTCTTCCCAGTTTACAAGACGAAGCTTATATTGTTGTCAGGAACTTTGTGCGCATCTTTCCTTCATGGAAAGATTATACCATAGATAAAGAACAATTTCCAATCTTCCTCCACAACTTACGCGTAAGTAATGTACTAATGTTATTCATGTTAATTACTGCATATGTTTCTGCTGACAGAAGACACAAGATTTCATTCTTTTAAATAGGCGAGGACCAAACTGGATTGTCAAGACGAGCAAGGGTTGGTTGCGCTTTTCAAGCACTCGTTGATGAAGTATCATTCCTACCTGAGGCAAGCGCACTTCGATGGCAAGCCTCTAAACGAAATTTCTGTAAAGTCTCCGGTGCAACATTTATCAGACAGTGACTGGAATAATCTTGTTACACATTGGTCTCGTCTGCAGCGTAAGGTACTGTCTATGATATCACATCACAATTTGAACTACATTTTTGCATGTGCCTTAATGTCTCACTTGTACAAAAACTATTTGCAGAAGAACATTCATTCTCAAGGACCACAGAATCTCGCAACTATACTGCACACTGTATTGCTCTTGTGAGTACCTCTTGCCCTGTTTGACCATACTTACTTTCATAGTTGGTTGATTATGTAGCATCACTGCACATGTTAGCCTCGTTATCGTCCATTTTGTGACATTATAAGATCCGCATGGACTCTTACATAAATTTAGAATCAACCCAATGCTTTTGAAGAGGTTTAGCTCTGCAGTCCTCTTGTAAGGACTGAACGTCATCTATCACTGTACTTACATTAACAGCTACTCCCTCCGTCCCATAATATAAGAACGTTTTGTATAGTACACCAGTGTTCATAACACTTATATTATGGGAACAGGGATTGGTTCATTGTGTATCATTCTGCATCTTATCTCCTTCGCCCACCATTTACTAAAAAATATCAGATCTATATTTAATCTTACCAAAAAGTTGAATACATAGACAATGCCAGTGCAAAAGTGTAGCCCATTGCTCTTGTCAGTACATTTTGTCCTGTAACGCTTGTACTTCCAGGGATTGGTGGTTGATTATGTAGCATCAATCTGCATCTTATCTTCATTATCCTCTGTCCCTTCCAGTATTATCATATCTATAATTACACCCTACAAAATGTAGAGTATAGGCAATGCTTATGAAGAAGATTCTGTGCTGAAATTCTTGAGTTATCCTTCCCTTGACATGGAGAAGGGCATTATAAAGCTGGTGTTAACTGTTAATGTAAGTCAGTCCTTCTAAGGCCTTTATCCTCAGCTGTTGTTTAATTTGCGCATACTACCTATCGTTAACTGCTGTTTAGTTTGTTGTTTCTACCAAAATGCATGTTCGCAACAACCGTAAGTTCTAAGTTTTACTTGTAAAACCAAATTCCTTATTCATACCATGCACATTACTCAATACTCCCTATATCTATGCTTGTTTTTGTGGATCTATAATCCAATGTGTGGTGAAGCAGCCCACGTTTGCACCTTGTCATCTCATGTTTTATCTTACTGATGTGGCTGATGATATGAAAAACATGCGATGCACATCAACCAAAATAGATACAATGATTGTCTTTGCCCTTCATCTCTGCTTGTTATGTTGACATGGTAATCCAGTAGTGTGGTGAAGCTCCCCGCATTATGAACAATGCCAAATTATGCTATTGATTTTTGAACTTACTCTTTATTTTCTAATTTGAAATTGGATGGAATTGACAGCACGGTTATCATCTTTGTTTATACACGTGCAAAACATGTCATCTCTCTACTTGTTTCAGGGTGATATGCCTGATGGCATGCACAAGTCTGTTGAAGGTTGTGAGACAAACCCAACATATATTGCAGCAAAGAAGGCAAAACATCTTGAAGATAGCGAGACAAACCCAAAGTCTTGTCTTGATGCAGTGTTCAAGTTACTTGAGACTAGCAGTCACACAAGCTCACATAATTCACTGCCTGAATCAGTTCGACTTCTTCAGTCCCAAGTTCTAGCAAAAAGGCATTCTGCAACTCAACTTCGACTTGAAGTCCTATCTCTAAGGAAGATTGCGAAGAACACCAATGATAACCTCATTTCTAAACAGCTACACCTGGAAGCTATGACCGACATGCTAGGCTGGTCTCACAGCCTTGCTCAGCAGCTTGTGCAGCAGTTTCCGCGCAAGGCTAACCTTTCTTGAACTGTCTTGGAAGTGGTCTTGGTTCAGTATTATTTTGTTACGCTGCAATGGCGCCCAGTTTTTGTAATCTGCTTCTTCGTTGCGCTGTATGATCACTGGTGGCGAACTTCGATGCCTAGTGGATGTAATATACCATAAATCCTTTATTGTATAGTGTAGGTTTATTCTAAGTTACTATGCCGTAATTTCTTTATTGTATAGAGTAGTTTTGTTCTTAATTCCTACTAGTTACTGTCATAATTCGCTATCTGAAAAAATGGAGAAAATCTGATGTAGTCGACCGGGCCGAAACATTTGCCTCTAACGGGCCTGCTTTTTAGCGGGCCACAATTGGGCCGGCTGCAACTTTCTTGGGCCCAAAAGGCCATTGGGGCCTTCACACTTTGCGCCAGGCCCACAACTTAGATGGGCCTATATTTGGCCCAAAGTTTAGTTGGGCCTTTAGTGGACCTAGCGCTTAGTTGGGCCCATGTAGCTTTGGGCCATTAACATGCTGAATATTCTACTGGCATGTTACGGCCCAGAAGAAACAATGGGCCTTTAGCAGGCCAAAATGCATGTTGGGCCTCAATTTTCACTAGTTGTCGATGGGCCTTCAGCAGGCTGAAATGTAGACCGGGCCTTTTTGGCCCGGTTATATGGGGCCATTACCAGGCCGAAACATATCTCGCGCCTTAGTTGGCCCACTGATATCATGGGCCTTTAAGAGGCCGAAAGCTTAGTAGAGGCATCAACGGGCCGAATTATACGACAGGCCTTTAACAGGCCCCAAGTCACGTTGGGCTGAACTGTTGCCACCTTTAGCACGGGCCTTTAGAGGGCCGGATGTCACGTCGGACCATATATGGCCCATGGGCAGCACGACCTTTCCCAGGCCGAAAGACACACCAGGCTAAAATGGGCCCATGTCTACATCGGGCCTTTAATAGGCCGAAATGTCACTGGGCCGTAATTGGGCCCAAATATTTGGCAAACAATTGACGGTCCAGATCTGGCTTTGGGCCGTAAATGGGCCATGTTTAAACAGGGCATTATTGGGCTGGCCCACTAGTACCTGAGTAAATACTACGGGCCTTTGACTGGGCCGGCCTTTTTAACCTATTTAGGCCTCTGTTGGGCCCTACCACGTGTCGACGTATCATAGGCATGTCTCCTCCATTGGACGGATGACATCTGGCCTGCCGAGGAGCCGACACGTGTTTCCTCCAGCCAATGATGATTTTACACGTGGAAAATCCCCATTGGTCCGGGCTGTTAATGGGTTATCGATCCAAACCGGAACCGATAGCTTAACGATGACCCGTTACGGTTGAAGCCACGTGTCGGTTACCCTTAACGAAAGCACTTCCATGACGCGCCATTTATCGTCATGGAAGTGGTCACTGCCGTGATGATGATTTTGGTATTGTCATGGAACACTTCTATGACAGCATAGGTATGACTATCTTGATTCTGTCATAAAATCGTCATGGATGTACATGCATGACAAAAAAATGTGACCTACTGTGACAAGCACGTATCATCACGGAAGTGTATTTTTTTGTAGTGAACTGTGTCGAGAAACTTATGGTACGAGTTGTTTTATGTTATATATGTTGTTCATAAACTCTAGCTTATACACAGTTTTACAGTTGTGACTTCTTGAAACAGAAAATGCCCAGTTCTATTGTTCCTATACAGATGCCTGACCATGGTCGGGTCAGACTTGCGCTTGGTCACAACATAATGTTTATGTCGACCTACTCGATTTCCCCTGGAGGTGAAAAGATACTTATTCATGGGTGGTCACAAATAATGAAGGCCCGTCCATCTTGGAGAGTAGGACAGAAGGTTATGCTCATCCTTTTCCATGGCTCAAAAGCGAATATCCTGTTTATTGACCACATTGCGAGATGAAGGTGCTTTCAGAAGGTTGTGGATGCGCGGGGTGGCGCCTGGGCCTTGTCCTGGGGCTTTGTGGCCTCACCCTTGGTTAACTGTAGGCAAAGTAGCACTGTTAGAGGCGTGCTTTGTACGGTTGAACTTGTATAAGTACTCATACTGCTTTCAGCTATGGTTGTTAAGTGCCCCTGCTGGTTTCAGTTAAGGTTGTTAAGTACTCTTGCTGCTTTTACAGTCTGTCATGTTTCTTCAGTCCTGTATTCCTCCAGCCACCAAAACCAAACCAGCGCCGGCGGGGCCGCCTGCTTCTGCCTCCCACGGCTGATTGCGCCTCAGCGCACGCATCGCCGCCCCACCATCTCCTAAATCATTAATGCCGACGTCCGAGGCCTCGCCGTCATCCTCCGTGCACTTTGGTGCGCTCGCCACGGCGCTGCCCTCTTGCATTGTCAACATGGTCAACAAACAAGAGGAATCGGGAGAGGACTGTACGTGGAGAGGATGATAGTAGGGGCCCACCATGTCCATGGCCGTACGCAAGGAAGTTCCTCATTTTTTGGTATATACTCCATTGTCATCGTATAGAAAAAGAAAATGCTTCCTCCTAGTGGTTTGCTGACATCTGGGACCCACGACATTGTCAGCGTATATAGTCAATAGACAAGAGAACAACACAAGATCGACTGACACCTCGGACGTAGCTACTCGAGCAGTATTTTTTGTTATTGTTGAGACGGATCAGGGTTTCAACTGAGCTGTGGCCCGTCTAGCCCAGGCTTATATTTTACGTTCACCACTTGACCAGCCCAGTGATAACCCAGAAGTATAGGGCATCCTTTGTAGCCTTCTTCGATAAATAAGAGTGTCAAACCCAACAAGGAGCTAAAGGTAGAACAAATATTCCCCCAAGTTCTATCGACCACCGATACAACTCTATGCACACTTGACGTTTGCTTTACCTAAAACAAGTATGAAACTATTTTGCAAGAATAAAGCTATGAGTACTTTGCGAGAATAAAACTATGAATAAATTGCAAGGTAATAAAAGTGGATAGCTTTTGTCAACAAGAAAGTCATTTGTCCCTAGGCATTCGATAAGAAGTACCAGTAATCATTCTTGCAATATTATATGAGGGAGAGGCATGAACTAACATACTTTCTCTACTTCGATCATATGCACTTATGATTGGACGCCTAGCAAGCATCCGCAACTACTAAAGATCATTAAGGTCGTGAGACCCAACCATAGCATTAAGTATCAAGTCCTCTTTACTCCCATATGTCATACCCCACTTACTCGGGTTTAAGCTTCTGTCACTCTCGCAACCCACCATAAGCGAACCATCAACATATTGCAACACCCTACAATGAGGATCCCTCACGTTTGCGTGACACGGAGGGCACCGTAGGACAGCACCATAATAAAATATGGGACAATTGCATTTTTGCCCCTAGTTGGAACCTACCCACGGGTTTTGCCCTTACTTTTCGACTCTGCTCAGTTTTGCCCTTAGATTTGCCCCCGAGGTCACCCGAATGCCCTTTGACCGTTTGACCAATACTTTGAAAATTCATAACAAATTCATATGAACTCAGAAAAATGCAAATAAGATATCAAAATGTTCAGACAAACATTACCTTTATGTGCATATCATTTGCATTAAGGACAAAAGTATCGTTTAAACTACCGGAGGTTATTAATGTTATTAGCATTATTAAAAATAAAAAGGGTATAAAATATACTTTTTTCAAGAATAAAAATTACATGCAAATGTAGGTGATGTTTTCTGAACATCCTAATATCTTGTTTGCAATTTTCTGAGTTCATATGAACTTTTTATGAATGTTCAAACGACTTTGACCATTATTTTGAAACTTCATAACAAGTTGATATGAACTCAGAAAAATGCAAATAAGATATTAGGATGTTTACAAAACGTCACCTACATTTGCATGTAATTTTCATTCCTAAAAAAGTATTATTTATACCTTTTTATTTTTAATAATGTTAAAAACATTAACAAACTTAGGTAGTTTAAACGGTACTTTTTTCCTGAATGCAAATGACATACACATAAAGGGAATGTTTATCTGAACATTTTCATATCTTATTTGCAATTTTCTGAGTTCATATCAATTTGTTATGAATTTTCAAAGTATTGGTCAAACGGTCAAAGGGCATTCAGGCGACTTAGGAGGAAAATCTAAGGGCAAAACTGAGCAGAGTCAAAAAGTAAGGGCAAAACCCGTGGGTAGGTTCCAACTAGGAGCAAAAATGCATTTGTCCCATAAAATATACAATCATACCAACCAAGATCACGATTAACCCACAGGAAAAAACGGGTCTACTCAAACATCATAGGATAGCCACATATCATTGGGAAATAATATACGGAGTCGAGCACCATGTTTAAGTAGAGATTACAGCAGAGAGAAGTGGTGTTACACCGCTGCATAGAGGGGGAGAGAGTTGGTGATGACGGTAGCAAGGTTGTTGATGTAGACCGTCGTCACAAACCTAGCCCCGGCGGCACTCCGGTGCCACCGGTAGAGAGGGGAGAGAGCCCCCCTCCTTCTTCTTCTTCCTTGGCCTCCCCCCTAGATGGGAGGAGGGTTCCCCCTCTGGTCCATGGCCTCCATGGCGGCGGAGGCGCAGGAGCCCCTCCGAGATTGGATCTCCCTCTCTGTTCTCTTCTGTTTCGCGTTCCCCAGATCTGGCCCTTCACGGTTTCTTAAATTCCCCGAGATCCGTAACTCCGATTGCGCTGAAATTTTTACATGATTTTTTCCATAAATTATCTTTCTTGTGCCAGAGAAGGACCCCAACCGACCTTCGAGGAGGGCACAAGATACCTGGGCGCGCCAGGGGGTGCCCGACGCGCCCTGGTGGGTTGTGGTCACTGTGGGCCCCCATTTTCATTGATTCCACCTCCCAAAAATCATAAATATTCCAAAATAATTCTCTGTAAATTTTTATCATGTTTGGACTTTGTTTGATATGGATTTTCTGTGAAACAAAAAACATGCAACAAACAAGAACTGGCACTGGGCACTGGATCAATAGGTTAGTCCAATAAATCATATAAAAAGTTGCCAAAAATATGTGAAAGTTGTATAATATTGGCATGAAACAATCAAAAATTATAGATATGATGGAGACGTATCAGCGTCCCCAAGCTTAATTCCTGCTCGTCCTCGAGTAGCTAAATGATAAAAAAGACAATTTTTGATGTGGAATGCTACCTAGCATAAACTTGATCATATATCTAATCATGGCATGAATATTAAGACATGAGTGATTCAAAGCAATAGTCTATAATTTGACATAAAGACATCAATACTCGGGCATCCCAACAAACAATCATGTCTTTCAAAATATCAACGCTAAAGAACGTTATCCCTACAAAATCATATAGTCTTTTCATGCTCTGTCTTCCTAACACAAAGTATAAACCATGTACTACCCCGGTGTCAGCCAAGCAATTGGTTCATACTTTTTTACGCGCTTCAGCATTTTCAACCCTCGCACAATACATGAGTGCAAGCCATGGATATAACACTACAGGTGGAATAGAATATGATGATAGGGGTAAATATAGAGAAGACAAAAAAGTAAGAAAGTCTTACATCGACGCGGCTAACCAACAGGCTATGGAGATGCCCATCAATTGATATCAATGCGAGGAGTAGGGATTGCCATGCAACGAATGCACTAAGAGCTATAAGTGTATGAAAGCTCAATATGAAACTAAGTGGGTGTGCATCAAACTCTACAATGAAAAGATCCCACTAGTATATGAAAGTGACAACATAGGAGACTCTCTATATGAAAAACATGGTGCTACTTCGAAGCGCAAGTGTGGAACTAGCATGCCCCTTCTCTCTTTTTCTTTTCTTTTCTTTTCTTTTTCTTTTTTCTTTTCTTTTCTTTTTTCTTTTCTTTTTTTCTTTCATTGTCCGGAGTATCATCCCGACTTGTGGGGGAATCATAGTCTCCATCATCCTTTCCTCACTGGGGAAATGCTCTAATAATAACAAATTGATGATCATCACACTTCTATTTACTTATAACTCAAAAGAAAAAAATTACAACTCGATACCTAGAATAAAGTATGACTCTATATGAATGCCTCTGGCAGTGTACCAGGATGTGCAATGATCTAGCGTAGCAGAGATATCAAAAAATGGACAAGCCATGGAAATATCATGCTAGCTATCTTATGATCATGCAAAGCAATATGACAATGAATGCTCAAGTCATCAAACGGAAGCGGTGGAAGTTGCATGGCAATATATCTCGGAATGGTAGGTATGATGGTCGTTTTGAGGAAGATATAATAAGGCTTATGTGTGATAGAGCGTATCATATCATGGGGTTTGGATGCACCGGTGAAGTTTGCACCACGTCTCGAGGTGAGAAAGGGCAATGCACGGTACCGTAGAGGCTAGCAAATTGCGGAAAGGTAAGAGTGCGTATAATCCATTGATACGTCCATTTTGCATCATGTTTTCCTACTGTTATTTATAATGTTTTTATCCATAATAATGCTATTTGGAGTAATTCTAATGCCTTTTCTCTCATAATTTGCAAGATACACATCAAGAGGGAGAATTCCGGCAGCTTGAAATCTGGACCTGAAAAAGCTACGTCAGGCTACCTATTCTGCACAACTCCCAATGAGCTGAAACTTCATGGGGATTTCTTATGGAATATATAAGAATTACTGGAGCAAATAACTACCAGAGGGGGCCACCGGGTGGGCACAACCCACCTAGGCGCGCCAGGGCCCCCAGGCGCGCCCTGGTGGGTTGTGGCCTCCTCGGCCCGCCTCTGGTGCCCATCTTCTGGTATATAGGTCATTTTTGACCTAGAAAAAAGAAGAGGAGGACTTTCGAGACAAAGCGCCGCCTCGAGGCGGTACTTGAGCAGGAGCACTTTTGCCCTCCGGCGGAGCGATTCCACCGGGGAACTTCCCTCCCTGTAGCGACCAGACCTCAAACAGTCTGTGCTGCTGTGCATCAGTGTCATCCCTGGATCAGTAATGCTGACACGCACAGTACAAATGGAGGATTTATAACAGAGTAGCAATCACACACTTATTACATCGAGTATCTCCAAAGAGAAATAAGTATGATAAATATGGCTTAAGGCCATCTAATACGATAACAGCGGAAGACTTGGAAGATAAGTGAGTCCATCAACTCCAGCGGCATCACTGAGTATAAGACCACGACCTAAGGCACCTTACTCGTCGTCTGAAAAGTCTGCAACATAAAACGTTGCAGCCCGAAAACGGGTCAGCACATGGAATATGCTGGCAATGTAACACATAGAGAGTAATGAACATAACAATGCTATACTACATGCATATATGGCTGGTAGAAGGCTCTATGGTTACAGTTTTGCGAAAAGCCAATTTTTCCCTACTGCAAAGGAATAAATTTTATTTAACTATCATGGTGGTTGTGAAACATTGAGATGGTTGATAGCATCTCAATCCCAATTAAGTATCATCATTAACCCCACAATATTAATTAAAGTAACATGGTGATGAGATTCACATGATAATCCAAGTACTAGATACTCAAGATATCCATAACCGGGGACACGGCTAATCTTGATTAGTTTGTACACTCTGCAGAGGTTTGTGCACTTTTCCCCACAAGACTCAATCGCCTCCGCTTGATTCTCGCACTACATGATGTTTGAGAAACGGATGACCGAGACACAGTCTTTCAGAAACAATAACTCTTTACTCCGGGTGGACAGTTACACCTACTTTCCCCTACATCTGCTAGCCCACCTCTTCAAGAGATCATGTAACCTACTCAACTATGCTAGAGCCCATAATAGCTTGTGGCTGCACACGGAAGTTTCTAGCATGAATAATCTTATGATCCCTTTGAGCCTGGGTGGCGGTCCTTAGAAATACAGGCAACACTAGGTTCTCCAGGTGCCTCAATCCACCCAGATGTGAGTTTTAGTTGCCACCTTAAGTAAACCATTAACTAAAAATCTCACATCTGTCGTGAATATCTCTCAAACCCAATCCACGTCTACTGGCATAGCATGGCGATATAAGCAAACGTAGAAGTAACTCCCAAGGGTTTGATAATAAACAGGGCAATATGTACTACCTCAACTACATCCCAATACCCACAATTTAATTAGATCCTAACCATGAAATGTTTGAGGGTTGGTCTAATGCAATAAAATTGGGTAGTAAAAGAGGTATGATCAACGTGTTACTTGCCTTGCTGATGATCCGTGAAACTTAGCGATTCGAAGTAGCAAGCGGCGCACTCCGGGTACTCTATCGCAAACAAACAAGCATACAATAAGCACTCATCAAATGCACATGTAAAACTCAAATAATGATCTAACCAGAAAGTTCAACTTAAGAACTCCGGTTTTGCAAAAAGAATCAAATCAAACGAAACAACGAAAGTCAAATGGCGAAAGAAACAAGCTTCGATAACTAATCTGGATCTAGGTCAAATTTTACAGTAGCAAAAACTTGTTTGCGTGGGTTAAACGGAAAGAGAATTTCGAGACGAAACTCTAGGCGCTTGAATCGCCTGATTCCGATAAACGAGCGAAAAGATAAACGAAAATGAAAATCTGATCGGAAATCGCGATCTGGAATAATCGCGGAAAATCCGACGAAAAAGAAAACTGACAAACAGTTAAACGAACGGACGTTCGTTAACAGCGTCTAACCAACGAACATGTTCGTTAAAACGAACGGGTCGGTGAACGTTCACTAATTAAATAAACCGAAAAAAAATAAACCGATCTATATAAAAAACTAGGGTTTCGAAAAAAAATAAACCGGGGTGGTTTTAAAAAAAACCGAACGGCGAACGGCGGCGGCTCCGGCTAACCTCCGGCGAGGCTCGGGACGGGGCTCCGGCGGGTCGGGCGAGGGCGGCGAGGGGCGGCGGGGCTGCGGGCGTCGAAGGGTGACGGGGCGGCAGCGTACGGCGTCGGGGCGGCGAGCTCCTCGGGCGGCGGCGTCGGGCTCCGGCGGCGGCGGCTCCTCGGGTGGCGGCGGCTGCGGGTCGGGGCGGGGACGGGGTGAGGGAGAGGGGGCGGGGTCGGGGTATAAAAGGAGGGGGCAAGGCGGCGGGCGGCGGCGTGCTCGAGCTGGACTCGGCGGCGGCGGCGCTACGTGCCCGAGAGGGAGACGGGGCGCGGGGCAGGCTGGGCCGTCGGCTGGGCTTCGGCCCAGTCGGCGCGATCGGCGTTTTTTTTTTAAATCCGCCGGATATAAAAAAATCATAGGAAAAATAAATAAAAATCCAAAAATGCTAAAACAAATTTTTGCCGTCTAATTAAAATAATTTGAACAAGATGAACATTTTTCTTGGCCCAAAATGCAGTTTTGAAAACGTGCAATTTTTTAACGCATTTAAAATTGCAAATAAAATCCGAATAAAACCAAATATTTGATTTTAATATTTTTCCTCCGATATTTCAATTATTTTGGAGAAGTCATATTTCCTCCTCTCATTTATTCTAATATGAAATATTTTTTGAAGAGAAAAATAATTAAAACCAAAAATCCTCGTTTTATTATTTGATAAAAATCAAATATGAAAACCGGGAAAAATCCCCAACTCTCTCCGAGGGTCCTTGAGTTGCTTAGGATTTTCGTGGATTTGCCAAAATGCAATGAAATATGCTATGCAATGATGATCTAATGTATAACATTCCAAATTGAAAATTTGGGATGTTACACTCCCGGAGGGGGAAATCTTCGTCATCATCATCACCAACAACTCTCCCATCTTGGGGAGGGCAATCTCCATCAACATCTTCAACAGCACCATCTCATCTCAAACCCTAGTTCATCTCTTGTGTTCAATCTTGTTACCAGAACTATAGATTGGTGCTTGTGGGTGACTAGTAGTGTTGATTACATCTTGTAGTTGATTACTATATGGTTTATTTGGTGGAAGATTATATGTTCAGATCCCTTATTCTATTTAATACTCCTCTGATCATGAGCATGTTTATCATTTTTGAGTAGTTACTTTTGTTCTTGAGGTCACGGGAGAAATCATGTTGCAAGTAATCATGTGAACTTGATATGTGTTCGATATTTTGATAGTATGTATGTTGTGATTCCCTTAGTGGTGTCATGTGAACGTCGACTACATGACACTTCACCATATTTGGGCCTAAGGGAATGCACTGTGGAGTAGAAATTTGATGGTGGGTTGCGAGAGTGATAGAGACTTAAACCCCAGTTTATGCGTTATTCCGTACGGGACCGATTGGATCCAAAAGTTTAATGATATGGTTAGAATTTATTCTTAATAATTTTCTCGTAGTTGCGGATGCTTGCGGGAGGGTTAATCGTAAGTAGGAGGTTTGTTCAAGTAAGAACAGCACCTAAGCACCGGTCCACCCACATATCAAATTATCAAAGTAGTGAACACAAATTGAACCAACATGATGAAAGTGACTAGATGAAATTCCCGTGTACCCTCAAGAACGCCTTGCTTATCATAAGAGACCATTTTGGCCTGTCCTTTGCCTCAAAAGGATTGGGCTACCTTGCTGCACTTTCGTTACTACTATTGTTACTTGCTCGTTACAAATTATCTTACTATCAAACTACTCCGCTACTTATAATTTCAGCACTTGCAGACATTACCTTACAGAAAACTACTTGTCATTTCCTTATGCTCCTCGTTGGGTTTGACACTCTTACTTATCAAAAAGAGCTACAATTGATCGCCTATACTTGTGGGTCATCAAGGCTATTTTCTGGCGCCATTGCCGGGGAGTGAAGCGCCTTTGGTAAGTGGAATTTGGTAAGGAAACATTTATATAGTGTGCTAAAATTTATTGTCACTTGTTACTATGGAAAACAATCCTTTGAGGGGTTTGTTCGGGGTATCTTCACCTCGTCCAGAACCACAATTAGCTACCCCTCAACCTACTACACCTACTGAAAATATTGAATATGAAATTCCTTCGGGTATGATAGAACAACTGCTAGTTGATCCTTATGCAGGAGATGGAACCGAACATCCTGATATGCACTTGATATATGTGGAACAAATTTGTGGATTGTTTAAGCTTGCAGGTTTACCCAGGGATCAAGTTATGAAAAAGTTTTTCCCTTTATCTTTGAAGGAAAAAAGCATTAGCATGGTATAGGCTATGCGATGATATTGGATCATGGAATTGGAATCGATTGAAATTGGAATTCCACCAAAAAAATTATCCTATGCATCTAGTTCATCGTGATTGGAATTATATATATAATTTTTGGCCTCGTGAAGGAGAAAGTATCGCTCTAGCTTGGGGGAGGCTTAAGTCAATGTTATATTCATGCCCCAATCATGAGTTCTCAAGAGAAATTATTATCTAGAATTTTATGCTCGGCTTTCTCTTAATGATCAAACCATGCTTGGTACTTCTTGTGCTGGTTCTTTTATGAAGAAGACTATTGAATTCCGGTGGGATCTTTTGGAAAGAATTAAACGTAACTTTCAAGATTGGGAACTCGACGAAGGTAAAGAGTCAGGTATTAAAATTAAATATGATTGTGTTAAATCTTTTATGGATACCGATGCTTTCCAAAAGTTTAGCACTAAATATGTACTTGACTCTGAGATAGTAGCCTCCTTTTGTGAATAATTTGCTACTCATGTTGAACTCTCTAAAGAGAAGTGGTTTAAATATCACCCACCTATTAAAGAAGAAATTAAAGAACTGGTACCAGTTAAAGAGGAAACTATACTTTATAATGTTGATCCAGTTGTTCCTTCTGCTTATATTGAGAAACCACCTTTCCCTATTAGGATAAAGGAACATGATAAAGTTTCAACTGTGGTTAACAAAAGCTATATTAGAACACCTAAACCTGATGAACAAATTAAAGTAGAACCTAGCATTGATATGGTTAAAGATCTCTTATAAGAATATATAGATGGGCATGTTATTTACTTCTGTGATGAAGCTGCTAGAATTGCCAAACCTAATAAAAAGGATAAACATAGACCTGTTGTTGGCATGCATGTCATCTCAGTTAAAATAGGAGATCACTGTTATCATGGTTTATGTGACATGGGTGCTAGTGTGAGTGCTATTCCTTACACCCTTTATCAAGAAATTATGAAAGACATAGCACCTGCAGAGTTAGAAGACATAGATGTTACTATTAAACTGGCTAATAGAGACACCATATCACCATTTGGGATTGTTAGAGATGTTGAAGTCTTGTGTGGGAAAAATATACCCTACTGATTTTCTTGTTCTTGGTTCCCCTCAAGATGACTTTTGTCCCATTATCTTTGGAAGACCTTTCTTGAATAGAGTTAATGCTAAGATAGACTGTAAGAAACAAACTGTTGGTGTTAGCTTTGGTGATGAGTCTCATGAGTTTAATTTTTCCAAGTTTAGTAGAAATCTTCATGAAAAAGAATTGCCTAGTAAGGATGAATTATTTGGTCTTGCTTCTATTGTTGTTCCACCTACTGATCTTTTAGAACAATAGTTGCTAGACCATGAAAATGATTTACATATGCATGAAAGAAATGAAATAGATAAAATTTTCTTTGAACAACGTCCTCTGCTTAAACACAATTTGCCTATTGAATCTCTAGGAGGTCCTCCTCCACCTAAAGGTGATCCTGTGTTTGAATTAAAACAATTTCCAGACACTTTGAGATATGCTTATCTTGATGAAAAGAAGATATATCTTGTTATTATTAGTGATAACCTTTCATAACAAGAAGAAGAAAGATTATTGAAAGTTCTAAGGAAGCACCAAGCTGCTATTGGATATACACTTGATGATTTAAAGGGCATTAGTCCCACTCTATGTCAGCACAAAATTAATATGGAACCTGATACTAAACCCGTTGTTGATCACCAATGTCGGTTAAATCCAAAGATGAAGTGGTAAGAACGGAAATCTTAAAACTTCTGGAAGTAGGTATAATCTATCCTATAGCTAATAGTAGATGGGTAAGTCTTGTTCATTGTGTTCCTAAGAAAGGAGGTATTACTGTTGTTCCTAATGATAAGAACGAACTTATTCCACAAAGAATTGTCATAGGCTATAGAATGGTAATTGATTTTAGAAAACTAAATAAAGCAACTAGAAAAGATCATTACCCTTTGCCTTTTATTGATCAAATGCTTGAAAGATTATCTAAGCACACACACTTTTGCTTCCTTGATGGATATTCTGGCTTTTCACAGATACCTGTTTCTCAACCTGATCAAGAAAAGACCACTTTTACTTGTCCCTTTGGAACCTATGCTTATAGACGTATGCCTTTTGGTTTATGTAATGCACCTGCTACCTTCCAAAGATGTATGACTGCTATATTCTCTGACTTTTGTGAAAAGATTGTTGAGGTTTTCATGGATGACTTTCTGTTTATGGGAAGTCTTTTGATGATTGTTTAAGCAATCTTGAGCGAGTTTTGCAGAGATGTGAACAAACAAAACTTGTCTTGAATTGGGAGAAGTGCCACTTTATGGTTAATGAAGGCATTGTTTGGGTCATAAAATTTCTGAAAGAGGTATTGAAGTGGACCAAGATAAGGTGATGCAATTGAGAAAATGCCATGTCCTAAGGATATAAAAGGTTTTGTAGTTTCCTTGGTCATGCTGGTTTCTATAGGAGATTTATCAAAGACTTCTCTAAAATTTCTAGGCATCTCACTAGTCTCTTGCAAAAGGATATTCCCTTTATTTTTTATGATGATTGTTTAGAAGCCTTTGAAACACTTAATAAAGCCATAATTTCTGCACCTATTGTTCAACCACCTGATTGGAACTTGCCTTTTGAAATTATGTGTGATGCTAGTGATTATGTTGTTGGTGCTATTCTAGGACAAAGAGTTGATAAGAAATTGAATGTTATTCATTATGCTAGTAAAACTCTAGACAGTGCTTAAAGAAATTATGCTACTACTGAAAAGGAATTCTTAGCAGTGGTGTTTGCTTGTGGTAAGTTTAGACCTTATATCATAGATTTCAAAGTAATTGTTCACACAGACCATGCTGCTATTAAATATCTTATGGAAAAGAAAGATGCTAAACCTAGACTTATTTGATGGGTTCTCTTGTTACAAGAATTTGATTTACATATTATTGATAGAAAAGGAGATGAGAATCCAGTAGCTGATAATTTGTCTAGGCTTGAAAATGTGCTTGATGACCCACTAGCTATTGATGATAGTTTTCCTGATGAGCAGTTAGCTACAATAAATGTTGCTTATAGTACTCCTTGGTATGCTGATTATGCTAATTACATTGTTTCTAAATATTTACCACCTAGCTTTACATACCAACAAAAGAAAAAATGCTTCTATGATTTAAGACATTACTTTTGGGATGACCCACATCTTTATAAAGAAGGAGTAGATGGTATTATTAGACGTTGTGTACTTGAGCATGAACAGGGACAAATCCTACGGAAATGTCACTCTGAAGCTTATGGAGGGCATCATGTTGGAGATAGAACTGCTCACAAGGTATTGCAGTCTGGATTTTATTGGCCTATTCTCTTCAAGGATGCCCGTAAGTTTGTCTCATCTTGTGATGAATGTCAAAGAATAGGTAATATCGGTAAGCGTCAAGAAATGCCTATGAATTATTCACTTGCTGTTGAACCATTTGATGTTTTGGGATTTGATTACATGGGACCTTTTCCTTCCTCTAATGGGTATACACATATTTTGGTTGCTGTTGATTATGTTACTAAATGGGTAGAAGTTATTCCAACTAGTAGTGCTGATCACAACACCTCTATTAAAATGCTTAAGGAAGTTATTTTCCCAAGGTTTGGAGTCCCTAGATATTTAATGACTCATGGTGGTTCACACTTTATTCATGGTGCTTTCCGTAAGATGCTTGCCAAGTATGATGTTAACCATAGAATTGCATCACCTTATCATCCTCAGTCTAGTGGTCAAGTTGAACTTAGCAATAGAGAAATAAAATTAATTTTGCAAAAGACTGTTAATAGGTCCTGGAAGAATTAGTCTAAGAAATTAGATGATGCACTTTGGGCTTATAGAACAACATATAAAAATCCTATGGGTATGTCTGCTTATAAAATGGTTTATGGAAAAGCTTGTCATTTGCCTCTTGAGTTAGAACATAAAGCATATTGGGCCGTCAAAGAGCTCAATTATGATTTCAAACTTGCTGGTGAAAAGAGGTTATTTGATATTAGCTCTCTAGATGAGTGGAGAACCCAAGCTTATGAAAATGCAAAATTATTTAAAGAAAAGGTTAAAAGATGGCATGACAAAAGAATTCAAAAGCGTGAGTTCAAAGTTGGAGAATATGTTCTTTTGTACAACTCTCATTTTAGATTCTTTGCAGGAAAACTCCTCTCAAAATGGGAAGGCCTATATGTCATCGAGGAGGTTTACCGGTCTGGAGCCATCAAAATAAATAATCCTGAAGGTACTAACCCGAAGGTTGTCAATGGGCAACGAATAAAGCATTATATCTCAGGTACGCCTATTAACATTGAAAGTAATATTATCCAAACTTTGACACCGGAAGAGCACATAAAAGAGGCCTTCTGGAACACTCCAGAATCGTGAAATAAGGAGGTATGTGATACGTTAAGTAAACGGACTCCGAAAAATCCGCAAAAATATTTTTTATCAGTTTTGGAATATTTAAGAATTTTGGAAATAAAGAATCTTCCATGAAGCGTCCCCTAGTGGGCACAATACACCAGGGTGGCGCGCCCAGGTGGGTTGTGCCCACCTGGGACACCTTCCGTACTCCGTTTTTCTCCCGTATGCTTGTCCTCCAAGATAAAAAATCTATATATACTTCCCAAACCTGTTGATCACTGCATCGCGAAGAAATCCTATGTTCTCTTTTTCCTTGTTGTTTTCTATCAGATCTCATCTACCATGGCCTCTTCAAGCTCCTCCAAGGATAAGTTCTTCAAGAACGTCATCAACCCTTATCTGCGGGAGGTGGTGCAGCACCCTCAAACCATCTAGATGCATGAGGGGGTGCTGTACATCCGCGGTGAGCAAGGTCCCAAGGGCACGGGAACCGTGGAGGCCAGGCTTGAAGCCATGGAGCAAGAAGTCTTCCGGTGCAAGGGGATGGTGGAGCGTGGGCTCAATGCCAATCACCACATGATCATGGACCTTTCCCGTGATCTCAAGGTGGATGACAAGCCCATGAAGGACATCGTTTTCAGCCTCAACGAGCAAATCAACTTCCTCCAAAGCCAGATCCACTACAAAAAAATACACTTCCATGATGATACGTGTTTGTCACAGTAGGTCACGTTTTCTGTCATGCATGTACATCCATGACAAATTTATGACAGAATCAAGATAGTCATACCTGTGCTGTCGTAGAAGTGTTCCATGACATTACCAAAATTATCATCACGGAAGTGTCCACTTCCATGACGATAAATCGCACGTCATAGAAGTGCTTTCGTCAAGGGTGACAGACACGTGGCATCCACCGTAACGAAACGCCGTTAAGCTATCGGGTCCAGTTTTGGATCCGATAATCCGTTAACAGCCCCGACAAATGGGGATTTTCCACGTGTAAAATCATCATTGGCTGGAGGAAACACATGTCAGCTCACCGTTGGGACAGACGTCATCCAGTCATTGGACCCAAAGCGCCTATGATACGTCGACACGTGGCACGGCCCAACATAGGCCCATTCCTGTGAAAAGGCCGGCCCGTTTGACTTGGTCAAAAGGTGGCGGGCCGGCCCATGGCAAGCCTGTTAATGGCCTGTTCGCATATAGCCCATTTACAGCCCGCTAACCCAGGGCCCGTTTACGGCCTATCTGAATTAGGCCCAGTAGCGTCATCTGGGCCGTCCAATATAATTCCAGCCCGTTTTAACTTCCGGCCCATGTATGGCCCATGACGTCTTTTGGCCCATATGAGGCCCTTAGTAACCCTCGGCCCATTAACGGCCCATGGTAAAACTGGCCCGTGATGAACAGTGTATCACTTTATACCCATTGACGGCCCATTATTCCGTTGGGCCGTTTCCAGCCCATGTTATCTTTCGGCCTTCTTAGGGCCCATTTATACTTGGGCTCATTTCCAGCATTCGTTTACTTTCGGCCCGTTACTGTCATTTTCTGCTTGTGGGCCAAATACAGACCGTGGTTACAGTCGGCCCGTTTGTGGCCCGTTAATACGTTGGGCCGTTTTCATAGCGTCATCAAATACGGCCTATTAATGACGGCCCATTATGATCGGCCCATGAACGGACGATTTCAACTCTATCCCATTTATGGCCATAATGTGGTCTGTTATTGGCCCATGTTTGGCCAACCGATCATACGGCCCGTAGAAGGCCCATTGATGATACGGCCCGTAGAAGGCCCATTGTGTCTACGCCCCGTAGAAGGCCCATTGTGTCTATGCCCCGTAGAAGGCCCATTGTTTCTACGGCCCTTAGAAGGCCCATTGTTTCTACGCCCTGTAGGAGGGCCATGTTAACTACAGTAAATATGTAGCCCATTGTTAATGTGGCCTAGTTTTAAAAAATAGGCTATTCCGGCCACTAGCAAACCGTGGAAAAAGAACTGCACTGACTACAAGAAAACAAATAAACAAGACAACGGAAATAAATAAGCAAGCAACTTACGCTAGGCTATCACGGCTATTACACATATTACATCCACCGGGCATCAAAGTTCGCCACAAGTGCAAATATAGGGAACAAAGCAGCATATAAACGCCGCAGCAAAACAAGTCCAGAACTGAAACCACTTCAGAAGAGCTCAAGAAACAATATCCTGGGTACCCATAATGCTGGCAAGATGCTTAGCAAGCTTATTAACTTTCTCTTGTTTGGCGCTTAAATCCTCCAGCACTTGCTGTTGCACCAGAAAGTATGCATCTAAATTCTGCAGGGACTTCCTCAGTCCTTCAGCTTCCTGTCGCATAACATCTGATCGATGTCTTTCAACTTGAAGTTGAGACTCGAGAAGTCGAACTGATTCAGGCAGCGAGTACGAAGAGCTGGTGCCAGCAGTAGTAGCCAGTAACTCGAACACTACATCAAGACAGGACTTTGGGGTTGTCTCAGTGTCTTCAATATAGTTTTTATTAGCTTTCTTGGAGAACAACAGGGATGTCTCACTATCTTGAACCTGATCTGCATTACTTCCTTTACCATTGCATAACGGGGTACTCTTCTCCAATATTTTGTCCGTGTTCTAAAGGAGAAACAAACAAACACATCACAGGTTTACAATGTAGTATATGAAACTCATTTTGGTAAACCAGTTCAGTAGTAAGGTGGACAGGGTAACAGCATGAAACAAACATATATCTATGTAGTATGGTCACTGTATGGTCTATATCATTCTAGTTTATGTTGCCAAATCAAGGTAGATACAGTTCGAATCATATCTATTTAAGACAAAGCAGCATAGACAGAATATAAGTGTGGGAAACTACACAGCAATAACAACACTTGTAATGTGCATGGCATGAGAACATAACTGTTTATTCAATTGAAACTGAAATCAACATAGAGCAAGTTACAACAACAAACACGTTAAAGAAACAGGTTTAAAACATACATGTTGCGCCATTGGAGTTTCAATTGCATCCTTCAAATTTGAAATTAGTTGGTATGAGTAAATACAGTGATGCAAGAGCAAAGTAGTATGAACCATAGCTACGGAACCTGACCTGAGAACAATTCTTCTTCTGCTTTAAGCGTTGACTTGGGGTTCGGAGTGGTGGTCCTCGTGCTTTGGGCACTGCAGTTGCCTTACTAACTGCTCGTGTTTGGGTGCTCTGTGGTGGAGACGGTGTTGTGTCAACGGGAACTGGGTTACTATCTGCTGGGGTTGGGGTTAGAAGGGGTGTAGCTGGTTCTCTGTCCAACTGGGTAGGGGTACAATCTGTGTGAGTCTGGGTTATGTGTGGTGGGGCTGGTTCTTGGGCAAGTACAACCATGGTTCTATCTCCATCGACAGGTAGCACGATCTTTTCTGAAGACCGTGTTTTTACTCCCACAGATACTACCATCACCCCCTCCAATTAAAATGGCTGATAAACAAGAAAAGTAATTGAATGTACAGACATTGTAAGATAGACAGGTGCAATGGATAGTAGGAAAGAAAATAGGGCATGAAACAATTCACATTTATGTTGTCTAACCAAACAGAATAGCAGGACATAATTTGCAATATATGATGGCTAATTAAACAGGATAGCATGACACAATTTCACATGTATGATGGCTAACTAAACAGGATAGAATGGCATACTTCAAAATATGATGACTATGTAAACAGGATGACATGATATAACTATACGATGTGTCTATTAAAGTGGTTGGCATGCCATAAATCACAAACATGCCATCGATGGAAACATGATGGCATGATATAATTCACGGATAGAATGACATAATTCAAAATATGATGACTATGTGAACAGGATGAGATGATATAACTATATTATGTCTTTAGAAAATGGGTTGGCATGCCATAATTCAGATACATGATGTCTATGTAAACATCATGGCATGATATAATTCAAATATATGATTTATATACTAAGGAAGTGAGCAGAGGGCAATCGCATATATGATGTGTCAACTAAGGAGATGGCATTCAATACCGTGTATATGATGTAAAAACTAAGCATTGCAATACAACATATGTTGGAAATCGTAGCATAATTTTAAAATTTTCCTACGCTCACCAAGATGCATCTATGGAGTATACTAGCAACGAGGGGAAAGGAGTGAATCTACATACCCTTGTAGATCGCGAGCGGAAGCGTTCCAATGAACGTGGATGACGGAGTCGTACTCGCCGTGATCCAAATCACCGATGACCGAGTGCCGAACGGACGGCACCTCCGCGTTCAACACACGTACGGTGCAGCGACGTCTCCTCCTTCTTGATCCAGCAAGGGGGAAGGAGAGGTTGATGGAGATCCAACAGCACGACGGCGTGGTGGTGGATGTAGCGGGTCTCCGGCAGGGCTTCGCCGAGCTTCTACGAGAGAGAGAGGTGTTGCAGGGGAGGAGGGAGGCGCCCAAGGCTGTAGGTTGCTGCCCTCCCTCCCCCCCCCTTTATATAGGCCCCTTGGGGGGCGCCGGCCCTGGGAGATGGGATCTCCAAGGGGGGGCGGCGGCCAAAGGGGGGGAAGGGGTTGCCTTGCCCCCCAAGGCAAGGGGGAAGTCCCCCCACCCTAGGGTTCCCAACCCTAGGCGCATGGGGGGAGGCCCATGGGGGGCGCCCAGCCCACTAGGGGCTGGTTCCCTTCCACTTTCAGCCCATGGGGCCCTCCGGGATAGGTGGCCCCACCCGGTGGACCCCCGGGACCCTTCCGGTGGTCCCGGTACAATACCGGTAACCCCCGAAACTTTCCCGGTGGCCGAAACTGGACTTCCTATATATAATTCTTCACCTCCGGACCATTCCGGAACCTCTCGTGACGTCCGGGATCTCATCCGGGACTCCGAACAACTTTCGGGTTTCCGCATACATATATCTCTACAACCCTAGCGTCACCGAACCTTAAGTGTGTAGACCCTACGGGTTCGGGAGACATGCAGACATGACCGAGACGCCTCTCCGGTCAATAACCAACAGCGGGATCTGGATACCCATGTTGGCTCCCACATGTTCCACAATGATCTCATCGGATGAACCACGGTGTCGAGGATTCAATCAATCCCGTATACAATTCCCTTTGTCAATCGGTATGTTACTTGCCCGAGATTCGATCGTCGGTATCCCAATACCTTGTTCAATCTCGTTACTGGCAAGTCTCTTTACTCGTACCGCAATGCATGATCCCGTGACTAACGCCTTAGTCACATTGAGCTCATTATGATGATGCATTACCGAGTGGGCCCAGAGATACCTCTCCGTCACACGGAGTGACAAATCCCAGTCTTGATCCGTGCCAACCCAAGAGACACTTTCGGAGATACCCGTAGTGCACCTTTATAGTCACCCGGTTACGTTGTGACGTTTGGCACACCCAAAGCACTCCTACGGTATCCGGGAGTTGCACGATCTCATGGTCTAAGGAAAAGATACTTGACATTGGAAAAGCTCTAGCAAACGAAACTACACGATCTTTTATGCTATGCTTAGGATTGGGTCTTGTCCATCACATCATTCTCCTAATGATGTGATCCCGTTATCAATGACATCCAATGTCCATAGTCAGGAAACCATGACTATCTGTTGATCAACGAGCTAGTCAACTAGAGGCTTACTAGGGACACGTTGTGGTCTATGTATTCACACATGTATTACGATTTCCGGACAATACAATTATAGCATGAATAATAGACGATTATCATGAACAAAGAAATATAATAATAACCATTTATTATTGCCTCTAGGGCATATTTCCAACAGTCTCCCACTTGCACTAGAGTCAATAATCTAGTTACATTGTGATGAATCGAACACCCATTGCGTCCTGGTGTTGATCATGTTTTGCCCTAGGGAGAGGTTTAGTCAACGGATCTGCTACATTCAGGTCCGTATGTACTTTACAAATATCTATGTCTCCATTTTGAACACTTTCACGAATGGAGTTGAAGCGACGCTTGATATGCCTGGTCTTCCTGTGAAACCTGGGCTCCTTCGCAAGGGCAATGGCTCCAGTGTTGTCACAGAAGAGAGTCATTGGGCCCGACGCATTGGGAATCACCCGTAGGTCGGTAATGAACTCCTTCATCCAGACTGCTTCCTGTGCTGCCTCCGAGGCTGCGATGTACTCCGCTTCACATGTAGATCCCGCCACGACGCTTTGCTTGCAACTGCACCAGCTTACTGCTCCTCCATTCAAAATATACACGTATCCGGTTTGTGACTTCGAGTCATCCAGTGTCGAAGCTAGCGTCGACGTAGCCCTTTACGATGAGCTCTTCGTCACCTCCATAAACGAGAAACATATCCTTAGTCCTCTTCAGGTACTTCAGGATATTCTTGACCGCTGTCCAGTGTTCCATGCCGGGATTACTTTGGTACCTTCCTACCAAACTTACGGCAAGGTTTACATCAGGTCTGGTACACAGCATGGCATACATAATAGACCCTATGGCCGAGGCATAGGGGATGACACTCATCTTTTCTCTATCTTCTGCCGTGGTCGGGCATTGAGCTGTGCTCAATTGCACACCTTGCAATACAGGCAAGAACCCCTTCTTGGACTGATCCATACTGAACTTCTTCAATATCTTGTCAAGGTACGTACTCTGTGAAAGACCAATGAGGCGTCTTGATCTATCTCTATAGATCTTGATGCCTAATATATAAGCAGCTTCTCCAAGGTCCTTCATTGAAAAACACTTATTCAAATAGGCCTTTATACTTTCCAAGAATTCTATATCATTTCCCATCAATAGTATGTCATCCACATATAATATGAGAAATGCTACAGAGCTCCCACTCACTTTCTTGTAAACACATGCTTCTCCATAAGTCTGTGTAAACCCAAACGCTTTGATCATCTCATCAAAGCGAATGTTCCAACTCCGAGATGCTTGCACCAGCCCATAGATTGAGCGCTGGAGCTTGCATACTTTGTTAGCATTCTTAGGATCGACAAAACCTTCCGGCTGCATCATATACAACTCTTCCTTAAGGAAGCCGTTAAGGAATGCCGTTTTGACGTCCATCTGCCATATCTCATAATCATAGTATGCGGCAATTGCTAACATGATTCAGACGGACTTCAGCTTCGCTACGGGTGAGAAAGTCTCATCGTAGTCGACCCCTTGAACTTGTCGATAACCCTTAGCGACAAGTCGAGCTTTGTAGATGGTCACATTACCATCCGCGTCCGTCTTCTTCTTAAAGATCCATTTGTTTTCTATGGCTCGCCGCTCATCGGGCAAGTCAGTCAAAGTCCATACTTCGTTTTCATACATGGATCCTATCTCGGATTTCATGGCTTCTAGCCATTTGTCGGAATCCGGGCCCGCCATCGCTTCTTCATAGTTCAAAGGTTCACCGTTGTCTAACAACATGATTTCCAGGACAGGGTTGCCGTACCACTCTGGTGCGGAACGTGTCCTTGTGGACCTACGAAGTTCAGTAACTTGATCTGAAGCTTCATGATCATCATCATTAACTTCCTCCCCAGTCGGTGTAGGCACCACAGGAACATTTTCCCGCGCTGTGCTACTTTCCGGTTCGGAAGGGGTGACTATCAACTCATCAAGTTCCACATTCCTCCCACTCAATTCTTTCGAGAGAAACTCCTTCTCCAGAAAGGACCCATTCTTTGCAACGAAGATCTTGCCTTCGGATCTGAGGTAGAAGGTATACCCAATGGTTTCCTTAGGGTATCCTATAAAGACGCATTTTTCCGATTTGGGTTCGAGCTTTTCAGGTTGAAGTTTCTTGACATAAGCATCGCATCCCCAAACTTTTAGAAACGACAGCTTAGGTTTCTTCCCAAACCATAATTCATACGGTGTCGTCTCAACGGATTTCGACAGAGCCCTATTTAAAGTGAATGCGGCAGTCTCTAAAGCATAGCCCCAAAATGAGAGCGGTAAATCGGTAAGAGACATCATAGATCGCACCATATCCAATAGAGTGCGATTACGACGTTCGGACACACCATTTCTCTGAGGTGTTCCAGGCGGCGTGAGTTGTGAAACAATTCCACATTTCCTTAAGTGTGTACCAAATTCGTGACTTAAATATTCTCCACCACGATCTGATCGTAAGAATTTTATTTTCCTGTCACGTTGATTCTCAACTTCACTCTGAAATTCCTTGAACTTTTCAAAGGTTTCAGACTTGTGTTTCATTAGGTAGACATACCCATATCTACTTAAATCATCAGTGAGAGTGAGAACATAACGATATCCTCCGCGAGCCTCAACACTCATTGGACCACACACATCGGTATGTATGATTTCCAATAAGTTGGTTGCTCGCTCCATTGTTCCGGAGAACGGAGTCTTGGTCATCTTACCCATGAGGCATGGTTTGCACGTGTCAAATGATTCGTAATCAAGAGACTCCAAAAGTCCATCTGCATGGAGCTTCTTCATGCGCTTGACACCAATGTGACCAAGGCGGCAGTGCCACAAGTATGTGGGACTATCGTTATCAACTTTACATCTTTTGGTATTCACACTATGAACATGTGTAACATCACGTTCGAGATTCATCAAAAATAAACCATTGACCAGCGGGGCATGACCATAAAACATATCTCTCAAATAAATAGAACAACCATTATTCTCGGATTTAAATGAGTAGCCATCTCGAATTAAACGAGATCCAGATACAATGTTCATGCTCAAAGCTGGCACTAAATAACAATTATTGAGGTTTAAAACTAATCCCGTGGGTAGATGCAGAGGTAGCGTGCCGACGGCGATCACATCGACCTTGGAACCATTCCCGACGCGCATCGTCACCTCGTCCTTCGCCAGTCTCCGTTTATTCCGTAGTTCCTGTTTTGAGTTACAAATATGAGCAACCGCACCGGTATCAAATACCCAGGAGCTACTACGAGTACTGGTAAGGTACACATCAATTACATGTATATCACATATACCTTTGGTGTTGCCGGCCTTCTTCTTGTCCGCTAAGTATTTGGGGCAGTTCCGCTTCCAGTGACCACTTCCCTTGCAATAAAAGCACTCAGTCTCGGGCTTGGGTCCATTCTTTGACTTCTTCCCAGTAACTGGTTTACCGGGCGCGGCAACTCCCTTGCCGTCCTTCTTGAAGTTCTTCTTACCCTTGCCCTTCTTGAACTTAGTGGTTTTATTCACCATCAACACTTGATGTTCTTTTCTGATATCTACCTCAGCTGATTTCAGCATTGAATATACCTCAGGAATGGTCTTTTCCATCCCCTGCATATTGAAGTTCATCACAAAGCTCTTGTAGCTTGGTGGAAGCGACTGGAGGATTCTGTCAATGACCGCGTCATCTGGGAGATTAACTCCCAGCTGAGACAAGCGGTTGTGCAACCCAGACATTCTGAGTATGTGCTCACTAACAGAACTATTCTCCTCCATTTTACAGCTGAAGAACTTGTCGAAGACATCATATCTCTCGACCCGGGCATGAGCTTGGAAAACCAATTTCAGCTCCTCGAACATCTCATATGCTCCATGTTTCTCAAAACGCTTTTGGAGACCCGGTTCTAAGCTGTAAAGCATGCCGCACTGAACGAGGGAGTAATCATCAGCACGCTGCTGCCAAGCGTTCGTAACGTCTTGGTTCTCTGGGATTGGTGCATCACCTAGCGGTGCTTCTAAGACATAATCTTTCTTGGCTACTATGAGGATGATCCTCAGGTTCCGGACCCAGTCCGTATAGTTGCTGCCATCATCTTTCAGCTTGGTTTTCTCTAGGAACGCGTTGAAATTGAGGACAACGTTGGCCATTTGATCTACAATACATAGTGTAAAGATTTTAGACTAAGTTCATGATAATTAAGTTCATCTAATCAAATTATTTAATGAACTCCCACTCAGATAGACATCCCTCTCGTCATCTAAGTGATACATGATCCGAGTTTAACTAGGCCGTGTCCGATCATCACGTGGGACGGACTAGTCAAGATCGGTGAACATCTCCATGTTGATCGTATCTTCTATACGACTCATGCTCGACCTTTCGGTCCTCCGTGTTCCGAGGCCATGTTTGTACATGCTAGGCTCGTCAAGTCAACCTAAGTGTATTGCGTGTGTTCCGAGGCCATGTCTGTACATGCTAGGGTCGTCAACACCCGTTGTATTCGAACGTTAGAATCTATCACACCCGATCATCACGTGGTGCTTCGAAACAACGAACCTTCGCAACGGTGCACAGTTAGGGTGAACACTTTCTTGAAATTATTATAAGGGGTCATCTTACTTACTACCGTCGTTCTAAGCAAATAAGATGCAAAAACATGATAAACATCACATGCAATCAAATAGTGACATGATATGGCCAATATCATCATGCTCCTTTGATCTCCATCTTCGGGGCACCATGATCATCTTCGTCACCGGCATGACACCATGATCTCCATCATCATGATCTCCATCATTGTGTCTTCATGAAGTCGTCACGCCAACAATTACTTCTACTTCTATGGCTAACGCGTTTAGCAACAAAGTAAAGTAATTTACATGGCGTTTATTCAATGACACGCAGGTCATACAAAATAATAAAGACAACTCCTATGGCTCCTGCCGGTTGTCATACTCATCGACATGCAAGTCGTGATTCCTATTACAAGAATATGATCAATCTCATACATCACATATATCATTCATCACATCTTCTGGCCATATCACATCACATAACACATGCTGCAAAAACAAGTTAGACGTCCTCTAATTGTTGTTGCAAGTTTTTACGTGGTTTGTAGGTTTCTAGCAAGAACGTTTCTTACCTACGTATGACCACAACGTGATTTGCCAATTTCTATTTACCCTTCATAAGGACCCTTTTCATCGAATCCGTTCCGACTAAAGTAGGAGAGACAGACACCCGCTAGCCACCTTATGCAACTAGTGCATGTCAGTCGGTGGAACCTGTCTCACGTAAGCGTACGTGTAAGGTCGGTCCGGGCCGCTTCATCCTACAATGCCGCCGAAACAAGAAACGACTAGTAGCGGCAAGAAGAATTGGCAACATCAACGCCCACAACTTCTTTGTGTTCTACTCGTGCATAGTAACTACGCATAGGCCTGGCTCATGATGCCACTGTTGGAAATCGTAGCATAATTTTAAAATTTTCCTACGCTCACCAAGATGCATCTATGGAGTATACTAGCAACGAGGGGAAAGGAGTGAATCTACATACCCTTGTAGATCGCGAGCGGAAGCGTTCCAATGAACGTGGATGACGGAGTCGTACTCGCCGTGATCCAAATCACCGATGACCGAGTGCCGAACGGACGGCACCTCCGCGTTCAACACACGTACGGTGCAGCGACGTCTCCTCCTTCTTGATCCAGCAAGGGGGAAGGAGAGGTTGATGGAGATCCAACAGCACGACGGCGTGGTGGTGGATGTAGCGGGTCTCCGGCAGGGCTTCGCCGAGCTTCTACGAGAGAGAGAGGTGTTGCAGGGGAGGAGGGAGGTGCCCAAGGCTGTAGGTTGCTGCCCTCCCTCCCCCCTTTATATAGGCCCCCTGGGGGGGCGCCGGCCCTGGGAGATGGGTTCTCCAAGGGGGGCGGCGGCCAAAGGGGGGGAAGGGGTTGCCTTGCCCCCCAAGGCAAGGGGGAAGTCCCCCCACCCTAGGGTTCCCAATCCTAGGCGCATGGGGGGAGGCCCATGGGGGGCGCCCAGCCCACTAGGGGCTGGTTCCCTTCCACTTTCAGCCCATGGGGCCCTCCGGGATAGGTGGCCCCACCCGGTGGACCCCCGGGACCCTTCCGGTGGTCCCGGTACAATACCGGTAACCCCCGAAACTTTCCCGGTGGCCGAAACTGGACTTCCTATATATAATTCTTCACCTCCGGACCATTCCGGAACCTCTCCTGACGTCCGGGATCTCATCCGGGACTCCGAACAACTTTCGGGTTTCCGCATACATATATCTCTACAACCCTAGCGTCACCGAACCTTAAGTGTGTAGACCCTACGGGTTCGGGAGACATGCAGACATGACCGAGACGCCTCTCCGGTCAATAACCAATAGCGGGATCTGGTTACCCATGTTGGCTCCCACATGTTCCACGATGATCTCATCGGATGAACCACGGTGTCGAGGATTCAATCAATCCCGTATACAATTCCCTTTGTCAATCGGTATGTTACTTGCCCGAGATTCGATCGTCGGTATCCCAATACCTTGTTCAATCTCGTTACCGGCAAGTCTCTTTACTTGTACCGCAATGCATGATCCCGTGACTAACACCTTAGTCACATTGAGCTCATTATGATGATGCATTACCGAGTGGGCCCAGAGATACCTCTCCGTCACACGGAGTGACAAATCCCAGTCTTGATCCGTGCCAACCCAAGAGACACTTTCGGAGATACCCGTAGTGCACCTTTATAGTCACCCAGTTACGTTGTGACGTTTGGCACACCCAAAGCACTCCTACGGTATCCGGGAGTTGCACGATCTCATGGTCTAAGGAAAAGATACTTGACATTGGAAAAGCTCTAGCAAACGAAACTACACGATCTTTTATGCTATGCTTAGGATTGGGTCTTGTCCATCACATCATTCTCCTAATGATGTGATCCCGTTATCAATGACATCCAATGTCCATAGTCAGGAAACCATGACTATCTGTTGATCAACGAGCTAGTCAACTAGAGGCTTACTAGGGACACGTTGTGGTCTATGTATTCACACATGTATTACGATTTCCGGACAATACAATTATAGCATGAATAATAGACGATTATCATGAACAAAGAAATATAATAATAACCATTTATTATTGCCTCTAGGGCATATTTCCAACAACATATGCATGATATGAGTAATATAACCCTGCCAAGTTTGAGCATACACCTCAGGGGATAATAGGACTGGTCATCTGCCTCTGAATCCTCCTCTGAAGAGCTATCTGTAACCAGCAAGATATCTGCTTCAGCAGGTAGCATTGTCCGCTCTGAAGACCTTGTTTTCACTCCAGATTTCTCCATCACCAATTCAAATGGCTGATGCACAGGAAGAGCAGTTGAATAAACAAACATTGTCGACAAAAGCAATGAGAAATACAAAAAAAGGACGGCATGATATAATTCACATATATGACGCTTGGCTAAACAGCATGGCATTGCATAATTCACATATATAATGCCTTGCAACAAGATAGCATTGCATAATTCACATATATAATGTCTTGCAACAAGATGGCATTACATAATTCACATATATGGTAATTAGACACTAAACAGGTGGCATTCACACAAATCATGTCTAAACTAAGCAAATGACATAGCAATGCAAGATACCATACACAAGATATGAGCAACATAACTCTGCCAAGTTAGAGCATGCACCTGGGGGGGAATAGGACTGGTCATCTGTCTCTGAATCCTCCTCTGAGGAGCTATCCGTAACCAGCGAGATATGGGCTTCGTCAGATAGCATAGTCTGCTCTGAAGACCTTGTTTTCACTCTAGAATTTTCCATCACCGTGTCAAATGGCTAATGCACACGAAGAGTAGTTGAATGTACTAACATTGTTGACAAATGTAATACGTAACAAAAAAAGGATGGCCTGATATAATTCACATATAAGATGACTGGCTACGCAGGATGGCATTGCAAAATTCACATATATGATGCCTGGCTAAACAAGATGGCATTGCATAATTCACATAAACGATGAATAAACTAAACAGATGGCATTCACACAAAGCATGTCTAAACTAAGTAGCTGACATATTTGATGTATAAAGTAAGCAATGCGAGGTACCATATGCATGATATAACCAACATCAGCATGCCAAGTTAGAGCAAAGACCTCATGGGGTAAATAGGAGTGGTCTTCTGCTTCTGAATCCCCCTTAGAACAGTTATCTTCCTCTTGATTACGATCCGAAATGGTTGGAGGGGGGCTGCCTTTGCGCCCACCATGGAGCGACGTCTGCATGAAATTTTATTGCCATGCAAGGCTCGTCTCTTTTGCTTTACATGTTCAGTTCCATTGTGTACAATAACTGACATGCATAGGAATAAAACATAGTGAGATTATGTAAGGAGTGCATGCACAAATCCAGAGTGATGGTAGCAAACTATGAATAGACCCAAAACCAATGATAGTAGGCATAATAGCTTTAGTTAAAAAATGCAGATAATGGCTCCTTTAATGTTTGTTTGCACCCAACATGAAACTCATAGTAGACACCCGAGATTAACCAGATAGTAGACAGATAGTATTGATTGCTGCCCCAATATGTACCCTACAACCATTTAAAAACTCAAGTTTCAGCATAAGTTTGGACCTGAGTCAGAGTCTAATAGGTGAACACGACGATAAAGTAGCATGTCATCTTATTAAGCGATGCATAACGTAAGAAGACACGGAAGAGTGTGACCTCTCTTGCGGACCCGTGTAGTCCTCAAGGTCATCTGCTCAGTTGATGATGGTAATGCAGTTGTCGTGGCTGCCGGCGGCGGGGAAGAAGATCTGAGGCGGCGAAAGACAGTCTGGAGAGCGGATCCCTGCTATGGTGAACCCTTCCATCATTGGAGCAGCTGAGCTGGGGTGGAACACAGCACCGCAGGAGCAGGACAAACCACACAAGGTTTTCTTTGACACATATCTGTAACATAAGTAATTGTGTAAGGGCTTGTTTGAATTTGAGGATTCTAACAATGCAGGGATAGGAAATAGACAGGAATAGGATAGGAATGCACGTGCAAAACAGAGAATTTAAAAACACAGGAGTTCTGCCAATCTAGGTGCTCGGTTCACAAGAATTGGAAGATCACAGGATGCAAAGAAGCATGGTGAGATTAAGTCAAACCAGAAGAAGTTTGCAACCTCTTTGGCGAAGCCATGTCGATCTCAGCGTGATTGGGTTGGCCGGTGAGGATGCTCCGGCTGACTTGGCTGTCGGAGGAGGGGAAGAAGATCTTAGGCGTCTGGAGATGGAGTCCGAGGTACTGCTCCGCTGTGATGGAGGGTTTTGTCGTTGGAGCAGCTCCGGTGAGTTGTACGACGCCGAGGCTGAAGCAGGACAAGAGAGACAACGTTAACCTGAGTGGAATTCTAATAGCATCTCCAATAGATGACGTAAAATACATAACCACAAAGTGCTAGATGTATACATCAGCCGCTCATCTCTGAACTTAACTGTCGAAACTGAATTTAACTGTCGAAACTGAACTTAACTGTCGAAACTGAATTTTGCTGTCGAAACTGAATTTTACTGTCGAAACTAAACGCACTAGAGGTGAGGATACACGTCAGTCGACTGACTTTTTCATCTCTGGTCAGTCGATTTTGCAGCCGTTGGATACGAAATCAAGGGACTGCAGTTCATCTTCAACCTCCACCCCCCTGAGCCGCCAGCCACCACCGGCCAAACAGCCGCCCCCCGCCGCCCGCGGCCGGTGGTGCGCTGCCCCGCATGCCCCGAAAACACTCCCCACCACCGGTCCGCCGCCGCCCCGGCCATCCCTCTAGCCCCCCCTGCCGAGCTTTTTCTCCGGCGATCCCCACGCCACCGCCCCACCACCGCCGGCAACCACCGCCCCCACCCTGAACCCTAAGATAGATAGTGGGGTACTTCTCCGGCGAGCCTCCCTCCCCGCTGCGGCTGGTTCTTCCTTAACTCCGGCGAGCCCCCACCCCCTGAAAATCGACTGACCCAAAAGTCGATTCAGTCGACTGAAGTGTAGCTAAATCGGAGCAGCATCGCAAGCAAGAGCAAGAGCGAGAACAGCAGCGCGAGCAAGAGCAAGAGTAAGAGCAGACAAGGCAGGGGACCGAGAGCAAGAGCAGAGCAGCAGCGCGAGCGAGAGCTAAAGCAGCAGCATCTCCTACTGATGTGGACGTCACCGCCGAGGGAGCGACGCCGTGGAGGAAGTGGCCGGCGACGCCGCGGTGGATGGAGTCGCGCCGTGTCGGCTCGGGACCGAGCGCCGGCAGCACCGTGAGATCGAATCAAGAAGAAAATGCAATGATTAGTGTACAACCTCTTTGGTGGCGCCGATTAGGCCGCAGCTTCATCCGAGGAAACGGTGATGCTGATGCTCTTCCGGTGGTGCAGGTGAAGACGGCGGTGTGGGAATGGAGGTGGCGCGAAAGATGAGGGGAACATCGGGCCAGCTCCTTGGAGGTGGAGGACGGGGTGGCTGAACCGGCGGGACGACCAGATCGACCACGGATCCTCATCCGGTACGGTGGATGAGGGACGTCGAGGTGTTGCTGTGGACGACGTCGTCGGGGAAGAGGCTCCGGCTGGGTGGCGGACGGAGGAGGGTGTGGGGCTTCGCAGGTTTTCCCGGCCTCGGTGTACGAATGGGTGGGCGGATGGGATGGGAGTGGGGAGCCATGGCTTAGGGACGCGCTTGTCCGAAATGTGGGGTAAGTTATGAAAGTACCCCCACCGATTTGAGGCGGTTCTTTTGGTTCAGGCGTATCACGGCCATGTTGCGTGTCGGGATTTGCGTTGTAATTTTGGAATAGCAAGGCGCGGGTTGAGATGGAGGGAGTTGTCGGAGCACAACGAGACAAAGATATATCTTAAATATTTTGGGCTAACAAGGCGCGGGTTGAAATTTCCGGACAAGCCTAACGTGTACTGTACCAAATCAATTCGCACTACAAATGTCATTCAAAACTTTGAATTCATGTTATGTTCAATCAAAATATTTCGCTACGTGTATAATGCATGCAACCTAGTACTCAAATGAATGTTTTAGTGCATTCCAAACATATATACTACTGCTTCAATATGAACTAAATTTGAATTCATTTCTCAATTTGAATAAGATCTACAATAATGATTGTTGTGAAGTCAAAGTGTTTGAATTCGTTTCTCTGTTTTAATAAGATCTACAATCGTCATTATTGTCAAGTTAAACCATCGTTTGTGTATTATCTTCACAGCACACCACATGATTAGTCTCGAGTTACATATGAACTATGTGTACTATATGAACTCGAACTCGATTTTTTGAATCCACTTTATGTTGATTTCAAATCATATGAACTATGTGTACTATATGAACTCGAACTCGATTGTTTAGATTGTTCGATATTTAGTTGTAAGCTGCAAACGCCACACATTATCACAAATTCAAATAAAATGTGAGATTGTTCGATGTATAGTATGGTTTAGATTGTTCGACATTTAGCTGTGAGTTGCAAACGACATGCATTATCACATTATGGTATAACATGTGCAAAACCACAACACGCGTATCACCGCTATATTCATGCATGCATATGTTTAAAACACTATGATCTCCTATTCAAATATATGAATCCACTTTCATATCAAATTATGATCTTTGTTAGTCTCTTACACCCACACAATCCTCTAACCTTTGTAGCTACCACTAACTTTCTCTCGTGCATGCACACGCCCTCCTCACCCTCCCCCTCCCTCAGAATTCTATCCATCGCGCACATTCATTTTTTTCTTTAGGTTGTTCTCCCACAGTCTCCACAACTCCTTTCCGACACACACCGATCAATAAACCTCTCCAGTGATGTCTACCTACAACATACACACGCACCTTCAATCTCCTCCTTTATGTGTCCTTGCCTCGTGTCTCTCATACGGTCCCACACACGTGTAAACTCTCGCCCCTCTTTTCATCGATCTCACAACCGCACACTCCTCTCCCTATCTAGCTAGTAGCTGGGCCTCTCGCACCACCTCCTAGCTCCATTCTCTCTGTCTATCTGTCTCGCTGGGCCTTATTTGCCTCTAACAAATGGACATACACCAACCGATCTCCCTCTATACATATAGCTAGCTAGGTCCTTATAACTCATTTTTCCCACGCGTCGATCGATCTACCTCATTAGTTATGTCTCTCCCTTCCTCCGACAAACAACAATCGATCTACCGATCTAGTTAGGTTTGCTTACCAAACACATGGTTCCCCTTCATCATCCATGGACGTGTCCCGACAGATCTATGATGCACAGGCACACACAGAAACACATCCCCACTCTTATTGATAATATTGCAGTTCCACCCTTAGTTTGTCTAGTAGGCCTCTCCTACCATCTTCGAGAAGCAACTCCATCACCCATCCAGCACTCTACCCCTCTCCCTCCCTCTCTCTCTGTCCCATCCTATTTCCCGTCCTTCAGTTATGTATGGATGTCGAACGATCTCCCTCAAGACATAGTTGGGTCTCTCCTTCTCAACACATATACGAGTCGTTCTACCTCTATAGTTAGGCCTCTGTCTACCCCTCCCCCCCACCCCTCGCACACACACACACACACACACACACACCGATACATCGAGCGCTCTAGTCATGTCTCCCTACCACACACAAACTTGACCTGTGCCCTCTGACGTTCCGGTAGCTAGGTCAGTCGCCCTATATCTTTGACTTGCACACACACACAATTTCGATGGCTCTCTTCATCGATCTCGCACCCACCCACTTGATCCTCTCTTCGACTCTATCGATATCTATGACCCCTCCCTCTCTTCTCGTGGATCGCCCGACCCTCTATATATGATATGGATAGGCCTCCATTTCACACACGTTGCATGCAAAATTTTGTTTGAGATGTCATCGACACATATTCCCACAAATACATTCACGAAATCAACCTCCCCCCCCAAACAAAAAACACTCACGAACGCTCAAGCCATTTGTCTAGGTTTGTATCTCTCACACACACACCCGTAGGTGGGGGACATGCACGAAGAGAAGAGGTGCACACACGGCGCACGTACTCCCGTCTCTTTCCCAACCACACCCGTGCGGGTACACGGTGGAGCTCATTTCTGTACGAAAAGGCAGCCCATGTGGTAACTTGACACGTGTACTGGTTGTCCACTAGATGGAGGGAGGATCGTCTACCACGGGTGAACAAACAAATTGCGACTTGACGCGTTATGTTAAAAAAGAGGCAAACCATGTGGGGCCTACCTTAGAGGCAAGGCTCTATACACTGGAGTACTTTTGATGTGTCCCGTCAACTCGCAGAACGAGCAGAAGCTTGCTTAGTACGCCGTCTCCCCCGCCCACATGTGCGGTGGCTCACAGGATGAGGTGAAGCTTGCTTACTACGCCTTACGCCCGCTCCCTCGCCCACGCGCGCGGTGGCTCGCAGGACGAGGAGAAAATTTTACTAGTACTCCATCCGTTTACTCCTCGTCCCTACCTTGGTTAGAGATATTATCATATTGTTTGGAATATATGTCCTTTAGTAGATTTCAATATGAACTACTAGTACATACTCCAAACAGTGATGTATATAGACGTATTTTAGAGTGTAGATTCACTCATGTTGCTCCGTATGTAGTCCATATTGAAACGGACGTAATAGTACGCACTCTCCCTCGCCCCTCGACCCTCTCCACGTGGTGGACGTGCAGCAATTCATTCGGTCTCATATAGCCAGAACGATATATACTGCAGTACCATTATTGCTCGACTTCCTGAAGAGGCAAAGAGCCAATCGCAAGGTTAATAGTTTGGAGATGCCAAGCGCAAGGTTTATACGAGAACGAGTAGTAGGTGCCGCGTCATTTATAAATAAAGTTTTTTTCCTTCAGTGGCACGTACGCAATATAAATAGGTTCATATGGAGAGAAAAGGAAACCGCTCCACTATATACATAGGCAGGACGGGCCTACATGGTTGCTTGCTGGGGTTGCTCTCTTCAGTTTTCACACTCTCTCGCACAAAACCACTGTGGCCACATCTCTAACATCCTGGCGGATCACGTCCGCCAGGGGAAGGGGTGGATGCTTAGTGTAGATGCAGTCGCCGTCGCCGACGGCGAAAACCCACTGTCGGCACGTCCCGATCAGGGGTCCCCGCCATTCTCTCTCACAAAGCCGGTGAGGTCGCCTTCGTCCATTGCTCACTGCCGCGGCGTGGGTAGTTGCCTCCTCCCGCTGCCCTCCTCTAGGTTGAGCTACATCCCGACATCCCTCAGGTACAACTCCCTTTACAGCCGGCTTGCACCACTGCTCCAGCTGCCCACATCACTCCATGTGGATATTTCTCTACTTCTTTGCCCCGCACATACCTCTACTTGCTTCTACGTACTGTATTTGTGATGAGTTAATGTCTCATCAACTAGTCCCAGTAATCTTATTCTAATCATGCTTCTTCAATTTCTTTGGCACAGGGATGCTCATCTCGATTTTGGTGAAACTGCACAAAATGATCCGATGATCGAAGGGTTGCAAACTTCATTTCTTAGGAAGCGCCGACGTTGCCAGCAAATTAAAGCCTGGTTAGGGTTTACGGTTCAAGGGCTAGGGACTGCATGGATCGTTTTTTCCTTTAACTATCTCTGTTTCAATGGCTAGGGACTACATGAGTAGTAGTAGTACTGTACGCCTTACGCCCGCTCCCTCGCCCACGCGCGCGGTGGATCGCAGGGCGAGGAGAAAATTTTACTACTCCCTCCGTTTACTCCTCGTCCCTACTACCTTGGTTAGAGATATTATCATATTTTTTGGAATATATATGTCCTTTAGTAGATTTCAATATGAACTACTAGTACATACCCCAAACACTGATGTATATAGACGTATTTTAGAGTGTAGATTCACTCATTTTGCTCCGTATGTAGCATAAAGTTGAGACACTTATTTTGGAACGGAGGGAGTACATATTTGCTATGATATGTCAATCATTGAGATGCAATAGCATGCATGTTAGTCTCCTTTGTATTTGATGAAATGTTGCAACGGGCAACCTTGGATGCAAGATACATGTAACAGAAGCTGGAAGCTTCATAGCATTGTACTATCTCACTGATAAATTACAGTACGTACTATACAAGTACTTCCTCCGTTCCTAAATATAAGTCTTTGTAGAGATTTCACCATGAACCACATACGGATGTATATAGATGCATTTTAAGTGTAGATTCATTCATTTTGTTCCGTATGTAGTCCACCTAGTGGAATCTCTACAAAGACTTATATTTAGGAACGGAGGGAGTACTATGTAAAGAGTTAGGTGTCGCACGGTGTCCAGAAAATATGGTGATAGTGTGAGGTGGGCCATGTAATCACTGAGCCTGCGTGTTTTCACTGCTCTTGCACTCCTCCGCCGTAAGAATGGAGAAAATTGTAATCTAGTAGTACCTCCTTTCGCCGAAAGCGTGGGACATCCAGCAGTCCTACCACCTCAGTAATAATGACCAATGAGCCATCAAATCACATAGACCCAGCAGTAAGTTGGATGGACGAAGCAACCATCACTCTTGGATCCGCTTCTCCCTTCAACGCAGGTGCCAGTGAGAGGTCACGTCCGCTCTGCCCAGGCATGAATGCGGCACCGATTCTTTGGAGCGGCGCTGACCGTTTCGGGCGGGAAGCGCGCGCGGGCGATGGAGGGGCTTTGGGTGGGCCAGGCTTGTCAGGAGCGAGCGTGGCAGCTGTCCGCTTGTCCCTATCGGACGCCCGAAAATGAGAGGATGCACCGACTCTCGCGGCTAAAATCATACACTACACACCATCTCTCTGTAGGAGTACGTCGATCTGTCGCTCTCTCTAACACACACATGCTGTTAAACACACACGCACACGCACACGCACACACAGGTTCATAGAATAGGAAAATCGTGCGAGTGCGAAGCCACAGGAAGTGAGATACAAATGGAGTACGTACAAGAAGAGAAGAGGTGACGAATATTCCATCAAACCTGGACTGAGGAGTAGTACTCCCTCCGTCTAGGTGTTAAGTCATCCTACGGAAATCAGATATTCCCAAAATGTTTAGGCGTCGTCCATTAACTTCGCATCTCAATCCCCTCCTGGCCTCGTTGCTAGCGAGCGTTGTTACTTAGGGAGCATTTGGATCCTTAGCAAGAACAGCTTATAGCATAGCCGGGCAAGGTTAGGCGTTTTGAATTGTTAAAATATGTTAGCTTTTGTGTGCCAGCTAGCTCGGGTGGGCTAGAAAAACCTTGCTAGCTCAGGAGAGCCAGATCGGCTCGCTTCCGACGGCAAACTTCGCGTAGTAGTAACATAGACTAGTAACATCCTCCATCACCAATTTCATGATGCTCACTGCCGTGCGTGAGTAATTCCATCGTAGGCTTGTTGGATGGTGATGGGTTGGATGAGATTTATCATGTAATCGAGTTAGTTTTGTTAGGTTTGATCCCTAGTATCCACTATGTTCTGAGATTGATGTTGCTATGACTTTGCTATGCTTAATGCTTGTCACTAGGGCCCGAGTGCCATGATTTCAGATCTGAACCTATTGTGTTTTCATGAATAAATGTGAGTTCCTGATCCTATCTTGCAAGTCTATAGTCACCTACCATGTGTTATGATCCGGCAACCCCGAAGTGACAATAATCGGGACCACTCCCGGTGATGACCGTAGTTTGAGGAGTTCATGTATTCACTATGTGTTAATGCTTTGGTCCGGTACTCTATTAAAAGGAGGCCTTAATATCCCTTAGTTTCTGCTAGGACCCCGCTGCCACGGGAGGGTAGGACAAAAGATGTCATGCAATTTCTTTTCCATAAGCACATATGACTATATTCGGAATACATGCCTACATTACATTGATGAATTGGAGCTAGTTCTGTGTCACCCTATGTCATGACTGTTACATGATGAACCGCATCCGGCATAATTCTCCATCACTTATCCAATGCCTACGAGCTTTTCACATATTGTTCTCCACTTATTTACTTTTCCGTTGCTACTGTTACAATCACTACAAAACCCAAAAATACTACTTTTGCTACCGTTACCGTTACTTCCATATTACTTTGCTACTAAATACTTTGCTGCAGATACTAAGTTATCCAGGTGTGGTTGAATCGACAACTCAACTGCTAATACTTGAGAATATTCTTTGGCTCCCCTTGTGTTGAATCAATAAATTTGGGTTGAATACTCTACCCTCGAAAACTGTTGCGATCCCCTATACTTGTGGGTTATCAAGACTATTTTCTGGCGCCGTTGCCGGGGAGCATAGCTCTATTCTTTGAGTCAGTTGGGATTTATATCTGCTGGTCACTATGAAGAACTTGAAAGACGCGAAAACAACAATTTATCCCTCAACTACGAGGGGAGGTAAGGAACTGCCATCTAGCTCTGCACTTGATTCACCTTCTGTTTTGAGTAAGCTTGCGACACCTAAACCTGCTTCTGCTATTAATTCTGATATGTTGCATGTTATTGATGATGCCACTTCTGCTATGCATGATACTTATGATGAAACTACTTCTATGCTTGATACTACTGTGCCACTTGGTGAATTTCTTGATGAACAACTTGCTAGGGCTAGAGAGAATGAAATTATTGAAACTGATAATATTGATGATAGTGATGATGAAGACTCTCCCCCTAATAAATATGAATTGCCTGTTGTGCCTGAGGGCTATGTTATGGATGAAGAAGCTGCTAGAGCTATTTTTGCTTGCAATGATAGATATGATCTTAAGAAGTTATTAGCTAAATGGAAGCAGCAATCTCTTAATGCTAGAATGAAACCTGACCCTGCTTTTGCTACTTCACCTATCTGTGTTACTGATAAGGATTATGAATTCTCTGTTGATCCTGAGATAATTACTTTAGTTGAGTCTGATCCTTTCTATGGCTATGAATCTAAAACTGTTGTGGCACATCTTACTAAATTAAATGATATAGCCACCCTGTTCACTAATGATGAGAGAACTCGCTACTTTTATATCCTTCAAATATTTCCGTTCTCATTAAAGGGTGATGCTAAAATATGGTTCAACTCTCTTGATCCTGGTTGTGTGCGTAGTCCCCAGGATATGATTTATTACTTCTCTGCTAAATATTTCCCTGCTCATAAGAAACAAGCTGCTTTAAGGGATATATATAATTTTGTGCAAATTGAAGAAGAGAGTCTCCCACAAGCTTGGGGGAGGCTTCTCCAATTACTTAATGCTTTGCCTGATCATCCTCTTAAGAAAAATGAAATACTTGATATCTTTTATAATGGACTAACCGATGCTTCCAAAGATTACCTGGATAGTTGTGTTGGTTCTGTTTTCAGGGAAAGAACACCGGATGAAGCTGAAATTTTATTGAATAATATGTTGACAAATGAAAATAATTGGACACTTCCTGAGCCAACTCCTGAACCTATTCCTAAACCAACTCCGAAGAAGAGGGGTGTTCTATTTCTCAGTCCTGAAGATATGCAAGAGGCAAAGAAATCTATGAAAGAAAAAGGTATTAAAGCTGAAGATGTTAAGAATTTACCTCCTATTGAAGAAATACATGGTCTTAATTTACCGCCTGATGAAGAAATACATGGTTTTAATACATCACCTATTGAAGAAACACATGGTCTTGATAACCCGACACAGGTAGTAAAGGTAAATTCTCTCTATAGATATGATACAGCTGAAATCCCTCCTACTAAGTTTGCTAGCCAATGTTTGGATGAGTTTGATAATTTTATGGTTAAGCAAGAAGATTTTAATGCTTATTTTGGTAGACAATTAAAACAAAATGCTTATATGATTGAACACTTGGGTGATTATATGTCTAGAGTTAAAGGTGAACTTAAACTCATTAGTAAACATGCTTCTATGGTTACCACTCAAGTAGAACAAGTACTTAAAGCTCAGAATGATTTGCTCAATGAAATGAATAGTAAGAATAATGACTATGCTGTTAGAGTGGCTACTAGAACTGGTAAAATGACTCAGGAACCTCTTGAGAAGGATTCTCAGAGAAATAATGTAGATGCACCTAGTCCTTCTAAAAAGAAGAAAAAGAAAAATGGTAGGCTTTGCATGCTTCTAGTGAACCTATTGCTGACACACCTGAGAATCCAAATGATATTTCTATTTTTGATGCTGAAACACAATCTGGTAACGAACATGAACCTAGTGATAATATTAAAGATGATGTTCATGATGATTCTCAACCTAGCAATGACAATGATGTAGAAATTG
Source organism: Aegilops tauschii subsp. strangulata (assembly GCF_002575655.3). Lineage (NCBI taxonomy): Eukaryota > Viridiplantae > Streptophyta > Magnoliopsida > Poales > Poaceae > Aegilops > Aegilops tauschii. The sequence goes on along the minus strand of NC_053041.3, from coordinate 262,089,052 downwards.
AACCTGCTGTTGATCTTGATAACCCACAATCAAAGAATCAACGATATGATAAGAGAGATTTTGTTGCTAGGAAACACGGTAAAGAAAGGGAGCCATGGGTTCAGTAACCCATGCCTTTTCCTCCCAAACCATCCATGAAAAAGGATGATGAGGATTTTGAGCGCTTCGCTGAAATGATTAGACCTATCTTTTTGCGTATGCGATTAACTGATATGCTCAAAATGAATCCTTATGCTAAGTACATGAAAGAAATTGTTACTAATAAAAGAAAGATACTGGAAGCTGAAATTTCCACCATGCTTGCTAATTATACTTTTAAGGGTGGAATACCAAAGAAACTTGGAGATCCAGGAGTACCAACTATACCATGCTCCATTAAAAGAAATTATGTTAAAACTGCTTTATGTGATCTTGGAGCCGGTGTTAGTGTTATGTCTCTCTCTTTATATCGTAGACTTGATTTGAATAAGTTGACACCTACTGAAATATCTTTGCAAATGGCTGATAAATCAACTGCTATACCTGTCGGTATTTGTGAGGATGTGCCCGTTGTGGTTGCAAACGTTACTATTTTAACGGACTTTGTTATTCTTGATATTCCCGAGGACGATAGTATGTCTATTATTCTTGGAAGACCCTTTTTGAATACTGCAGAGGCTATTATTGATTGCAACAAAGGCAATGTCACTTTTCATGTTAATGGTAATGAGCATACGGTACACTTTCCGAGGAAACAACCTCAAGTTCATAGTATAAACTCTATTGGAAAAATTCCATCGATTATTTTTGGAGGTTTTGAATTTCCTCTACCTACTGTCAAGAAGAAATATGATATTCTTATTATTGGGAATGTGCATATCCCCGTTGAGGTAACATAGTGTTATTCGAAATTTCTCCGGCTCCATGTTATTCGGAATGAGTTTGTTAACAAGACTTGATCAACCTTGTTAGTGGATTCCTTTTGATGAGCATGAGATGGATGAAACTAGAAGGCACAACCTTCTGTACCCTCTTTCTACTTTCTATTATTTAGTTGAAATAAAGCAAAAATAGTATTGTTCTGTCTGTTTTCTGAATTATCCGTGCAATATAAAAATACCCCAAAAATAAAAGTTCTCCAAATGCCCTGCCAATTTAATATGATTGTTTCTGGAATATTTGAGAATATCTGGCACTAAGAACACAGCAGGGGGAGCAAGCACCTGGCCACGAGGGTCCAGGGCGCGCCCCCTGCCTCGTGGGCTCACGGTGGCTCCCCTCCACTTATTCCTGCACCCACACACTCCTTCTTCCTCCCAACAAAATCACCATCCAGCTCAAGCACGAGTTCTAGCTCATTTTGCTGCGATTTTCGATCTCCTTGCTCAAAGCACCTCTCAAAAAACTGCTTTGGGGGATTGCTCCTTGGTATGTGACACCTCCATTTGTCCAATTAGTTTTTGTTCTAGTTCTTTATTCATTGCAAATTTGTGCTGCCTAGGTGACCATGTTCTTGAGCTTGCATGTCAAATTTATATGGTTCCAAGTAGTTCTAATGCATGATATAGTCTCTAGGCACTTGTAGGAGTAGTTGCTATCAATTTTGTTGAGCTTGGTTCACTTTTATTTGAAGTTACTAAAAATTTCAGAAATTTTCAGAAAATAATGAAGAGATTTTTGAGGGGCTCATCGAGCCGAAGCTCGAAGGAAAAGCAAAGTGAAGAAGCAGAGAGGCCCAAATATAATCTGCCTCGCATCGCGGAGGTTCGGCCGTGTGAATGGCCTTCCGATGATTTCTTGAGAGCAACCGGGATTTATGATGATTTTTATGAATTGGCTGAGAATGCAGGCCTCACCGACTTCCTCCGCGACCAACGTGAACAACCCATATCTCGTTCCGCTGGCGGCCATTCACGCCTAGCGGAACCCTACTTCAGCCACAGAGCCAGAGCCGGAACCACAATTTGATCCTCCACGACAATCTAATTACCAGTGGGATCCGGAGATGATTGCCAACCAGTGGCAATCAGGGGCTTCTTCATCTCAGTACGACCCCGGTTATAACTTTGGATATCCGCCAGGCCATCCGTGGCAATAAACCAACTTAGGCCAAAAGCCTAAGCTTGGGAGAGTACGTATTTCTCACCGACATTAAATTCATGTTCGCACACTCATTACTAGTTGTCGGTGCTCATACTCTTTCACTGTAATATCCATGCTAGTTTATTTTCCTTTTTCTTGCTTTCTTCTTGTGTGTTTAACAAACCTTAAGAAAACCAAAAAAATTAGTGTAGCTTTAGCTAGTTTACTTTTCTTGCTGTAGTAGTAATAATTAAAAGAAAACCCAAAAAGATTTCCCGTTCTTCTTTTGCTTGTTGGGAGTTTTCCCGTGTAAATAGTTTTATTTCTTTTCTTTGGGGTCGATAGGGGAAGACCATTATTAAATTGTTAAAGTGGCTCTTATATGCATTATTGTTGATTTAACCAAGAGCCCATATTGCCTTGTCTTCTCCTGTTTATTGAATGCTCGCAGATTCCAGCTTAGTCCAATGCACGTGCACTATTATTATTATTCACTTCGTTCGGTCGTGCAAGTGAAAGACAATTATGATGATATATGATGGGCTGATTGAGATGGAAAAAGCTGGTATGAACTCGACCTCTCTTGTTTTTGTAAATATGATTAGTTCATCGTTCCTGATTCAGCCTATTATGAATAAACATGTTTGCAATGACAATTAGAGATTATAGTTGCTCGTGCCATGCTTGATTAGCTATGAGTTATAATGGTTTACCTTGCGTGCCAACATGCTATTAAAATGGTTGTGATGTGGTATAGTGGGGTGGTATCCTCCTTTGAATGATTTAAGTGACTCGACTTGGCACATGTTCACGCATGTAGTTGAAACAAGTCAACATAGCCTTCACGATATTTATGTTCATGGTGGATTATATCCTACTCATGCTTGTACCCAATGTTTATTAATTTTAATGCATGTTCATGACTGTTGTCGCTCTCTAGTTGGTCACTTCCCAGTCTTTTTCTAGCCTTCACTTGTACTAAGCGGGAATACTGCTTGTGCATCCAATCCTTTAAACCCCAAAGTTATTCCATATGAGTCCACTATACCTTCCTATATGCGGTATCTACCTGCCGTTCCAAGTAAATTTGTATGTGCCAAACTCTAAACCTTCAAATGAAATTCTGTTTTGTATGCTCGAATAGCTCATGTATCAACTAGGGATGTCCGTATCTTCCATGCTAGGCGGGTTATCCTCAAGAGGAGTGGACTCCGCTCCTCACTCACGAGAAAATGGCTGGTCACAGGGATGCCCAGTCCCATGCTTTATGCAAACTAAATCGAAATAATTACAAACAAAACTCCCCCTGGGACTGTTGTTAGTTGGAGGCACTCGTTGTTTCGAGCAAGCCATGGATTGATGCTTGTTGGTGGAGGGGGGTATAAACTTTACCATTCTGTTTGGGAACCGCCTATAATGTGTGTAGCATGGAAGATATCGCCATCTCTTGGTTGTTATGTTGACAATGAAAGTATGCCGCTCAAAATATTATTTATCTCTATTTGAAAATCGAGCTCTGGCACCTCTACAAATCCCTGCTTCCCTCAGCGAAGGGCCTATCTATTTACTTTTATGTTGAGTCATCACCCTCTTATTAAAAAAACACCAGCTGGAGAGCACTGCTGTCATTTGCATCCATTACTATTAATTTATATTGAGTATGACTATGATTGGATATCTTTTACCATGAATTACAATGTCTAGTCAGTCCTTGATCTTTAAAGGTGCTCTGCATTTATGTTTTGCGGTCTCAGAAAGGGCTAGCGAGATACCATCTTGTTATATCATATTATGATTGTTTTAAGAAAGTGTTGTCATCCGAGATTTATTATTATTGCTCGCTAGTTGATTCTGCCATTGAGATGAGTAAACACGAGACCTAAATGTATTGTGAATATGGTTAGTCATAATCCTTGCTGAAAACTTGAATGTTGGCTTTACATATTTACAACAACATGAGCAAACAGAGTTTGTAAAAGTTTTTCTTTATCACTTTCAGTTTGTCAACTGAATTGCTTGAGGACAAGCAAAGGTTTAAGCTTGGGGGAGTTGATACGTCTCCGTTGTATCTACTTTCTCAAACATGTTTGCCCTTGTTTTGGACTCTAACTTGCATGATTTGAATGGAACTAACCCGGACTAACGTTGTTTTCAACAGAATTGCCATGGTGTTATTTATGTGCAGAAAAAAAGTTCTCGGAATGACCTGAAACTCCACGGAACTTATTTTTGGAAAATATTAAAAATACTGGAAGAAGAATCCACGTCAGGGGGGCCTCCACCTGTCCACGAGGGTGGGGGGCGCGCCCCCTGCCTCATGGGCCCCCTGTTGCTCCACCGACCTCAACTCCAACTCCATATATTCATGTTCGGGGAGAAAAAAATAAAAAAGAAGGATTCATCGCGTTTTACGATACAGAGCCGCCGCCAAGCCCTAAAACCTCTCGGGAGGGCTGATCTGGAGTCCGTTTGGGGCTCCGGAGAGGGGAATCCGTCGCCGTCGTCATCATCAACCATCCTCCATCACCAATTTCATGATGCTCACTGTCGTGCGTGAGTAATTCCATCGTAGGCTTGCTGGACGGTGATGGGTTGGATGAGATTTATCATGTAATCGAGTTAGTTTTGTTAGGGTTTGATCCCGAGTATCCACTATGTTCTGAGATTGATGTTGCTATGACTTTGTTATGCTTAATGCTTGTCACTAGGGCCCAAGTGCCATGATTTCAGATCTGAACCTATTATGTTTTCATGAATATATGTGAGTTCTTGATCCTATCTTGCAAGTCTATAGTCACCTACTATGTGTTATGATCCGGCAACCCCGAAGTGACAATAATCGGGACCACTCCCGGTGATGACCGTAGTTTGAGGAGTTCATGTATTCACTATGTGTTAATGCTTTGGTCCGGTACTCTATTAAAAGGAGGCCTTAATATCCCTTAGTTTCTGCTAGGACCCTGCTGCCACGGGAGGGTAGGACAAAAGATGTCATGCAAGTTCTTTTCCATAAGCACATATGACTATATTCAGAATACATGCCTACATTACATTGATGGATTGGAGCTAGTTCTGTGTCACCCTATGTCATGACTGTTACATGATGAACCGCATCCGGCATAATTCTCCATCACTGATCCAATGCCTACGAGCTTTTCACATATTGTTCTCCACTTATTTACTTTTCCGTTGCTACTGTTACAATCACTACAAAACCCAAAAATACTACTTTTGCTACCGTTACCGTTACTTCCATATTACTTTGCTACTAAATACTTTGCTGCAGATACTAAGTTATCCAGGTGTGGTTGAATCGACAACTCAACTGCTAATACTTGAGAATATTCTTGGCTCCCCTTGTCTCGAATCAATAAATTTGGGTTGAATACTCTACCCTCGAAAACTGTTGCGATCCCCTATACTTGTGGGTTATCAACATGATGTAGACAAGATAAACTCATGTATGAATAAACCCCATCTTTTTATCCTTAATAGCAATGGTACATACGCGTCATGTCCCTTTTGTCACTGGGATTGAGCACCGTAAGATCGAACCCATTACAAAGCACCTCTTCCCATGGCAAGATAAATCAATCTAGTTGGCCAAACCAAACCAATAAATCGGAGAAGAAATACGAAGCTATAGTAATCATGCATAAAAGAGTTCCGAGAAAACTCAAATTATATTCATGGATAGATCTGATCATAAACTCACAATTCATTGGATCCCAACAAACACACCGCAAAAAGTCATTACCTCAAATAGATCTCCAAGGACACCGAGGAGAACATTGTATTGAAGATCAAAAGCGAGAAGAAGCCATCTAGCTACTAACTATGGACCCATAGGTCAGTGGTAAACTACTCACACATCATAAGATTTAATTGATTTCAATGAACAACCTGATCATAAAGTGACAATTCATCACATTCCAGCAAAACGCACCGAAGAATTACATCGAATTGATCCCAATCATGTGATGAAGCTCATGTGAACATGGCATTCAAGGTCCAAAAGAAAGAGATTTATCTAGCTACTACTATGGACCGTAAGGTCCTGATGGAATTGCTCACACATAGTCATGGAGGCAGCAAGGTTGATGAAGAAGCCTTCGACAATGGATTCCCCCCTCCGGCAGAGCTCTGAAACAGGCCTCCAGATTCGATCTTCGCGAAACAAGAACTTGTGGCGGCGGTAAAATTCTTCTAAAAATATGGCGGATGGTTTCGGCATTTATTGGAATTTATTGCGATGGGATCAACGTAAGGCGGTGCAGGTGGGCCCACAGCCTAGGGGCGCGACCTACCCCTAGGGCGCGCCAGGTAGCCATGTGGCCCTCATGTGGCTCCTCTCGATCTCCCCGAAAGCTTCCTGGGTTCTTCATTGCATGAAGAAGTATTAAATCGACAATTTATTTTGACCTCCGTAGATATTGATTTACTAGGAAACCAAAAACATGCAAAAAACATGAACTAACACTGGACACTAAATTAATAGGTTAGTCCAGAAAAATAATATAACTTGGTATAAAAATTATATACAAGTGATAATATAATATCATGGAACAAAAATAATTATAGATACGTTTGAGACGTGTCAACTGCCCTTCTCCCTCATCATCCACAATCATTTTGTGACATATTACACAACATGTTGATACGTCTCCGTCGAATCTATAATTGTTTATTGTTTCATGCCAATATTATACAACTTTTACATACTTTTGGCAACAATTTATATGATTTATTGGACTAACATATTGATCCAGTGCCTAGTGCTAGTTCCTATTTGTTGCATGTTTTTTGTTTCGCAGAATATCCATATCAAACAAAGTCCAAATGCGATAAAAATTTACGGAGAATTATTTTGGAATATATGTAATTTTTGGGAGGTGGAATCAACACAAATGGAGGCCCGGGGCCTCCACTACCCACTAGGCCGCGCCTGCCCCCCTGCCGCACGGTGGTGCCTTGTGGGTACCCCGTAAGTCGGTTGGGGCTATTCTTCAGGCGTAAGAAAGATAATTTATGGAAAAAAATTGTGTAAAAATTTAAGCCCGTTCAGATTTATGGATCTCCGGAAATTTAAGAAATGGTGAAAGGCCATAAAACAGGAACGCGAAACAAAAGAACAGACAGATAGATCCAATCTCGGAGCGGCTCTCGCTCCTCCGCCGCCATGGAGGCCATGGGCCAGAGGGGGAACTCTCCTCCCGTCTAGGGGGAGGCCAAGGAACAAGAAGGAGAGGGGATCTTTTCCCCTCTCTCCCTGTGGCGCCGGAGTGCCGTGGGGGCAAGGATCGTGACGGTGATCTACATCAACAATATTGCTACCGTCAACACTAACATTCCCCCTATATGCAGCAGTGTAACACCTCTTCTCCCTGCTATAATCTCTACTTAAACATGGTGCTCAATACTATATATTATTATCCAATGATATGTTGTTATCCTATGATGTTTGAGTAGATATGTTTTGTCCTATGGGTTGATTGATGATCGTGATTGGTTTGAGTTGTATGTGCTGTCCTATGGTGTCCTCTGTGTCGCTCAAACATGAGGGATCCCCGCTGTAGGGTGTTGCAATACGTTCATGATTCTCTTATGGTGGGTGGCGTGAGTGACAGAAGCACAAACCCGAGTAAGGGGGTTGTTGTGTATGTGGAAGGGCAACTATCCTTGGGTGGTTTTGGTAATTCCTAACAACATATAGCTCATTGAACTAATGCTCTTTCAAGATGATCATTTCAGAAAGTTCAATGATTGGCATGGCATGAACTAGGAATGTGGACCCCGCAAAATGCTAAGGACACATATTGGCTCAAGCTCAAGACTCTACCTTTTTCATTTTAATGATCCAAGATCACATTGAGTTCATAGGAAAAGCCAATACTATTAAAAGGGGATGAGGTGTTGCTTAATGGCTTGCTTGCTGAAAATGCTTAGTGATATGCTCCAAAAGCCCTCAACCACTTTCTCATATCCACATATGTCCCAAACCAAAAGTCAAACTCGGCCCCACTGATTTGATCTATCCGGCGCCACCGAGTTCATTTCACATAGCCATAGCCAGAAACCCTAATTAGTTCGGTCTCACCGATAGGGATCTCGGTCTCACCGAGATGGGATTGCAAACTCTCTGTTTCCCTTCATAACGTTTTGGTCTAACCGAAATGAGCGATCGGTCCCACTGATTTCACAATGCAAACTCTCTGTTTCCTTTTCGTAACGTTTCAGTCTAACCGAAATGAGCGATTCGGTCCCACCGAGTTTGCCTGACCAACTCTCTGTTTGCCTATTACAGAAATCGGTCTTACCAAGTTTATGTGATTGGTCTCACCGAGATTACGTTATGCCCTAACCCTAATGAAATTGGTCCCACCGAGTTGACATGTCGGTCCCACCGAAAATCCTAACGTTCACATTTTGAACTAAATCGGTCTGGAGTTTCATGATTCGGTCCCACAGAGTTTGGTAAATTGTGTGTAACGGTTAGATTTTGTGTGGAGGCTATATATACCCCTCCACCCACTCTTCATTCGTGGAGAGAGCCATCAGAACGTGCCTACACTTCTACCATTCATTTTTTGAGAGAGAACCACCTACTCATGTGTTGAGACCAAGATATTACATTCCAACCACAAGAATCTTGATCTCTAGCCTTCCCCAAGTTGCTTTCCACTCAAATTATCTTTCCACCAAATCCAAATTTGTGAGAGAGAGTTGAGTGTTGGGGAGACTACCATTTGAAGCAAAAGAGCAAGGAGTTCATCATCAACACACCATCTATTACCTTTTGGAGAGTGGTGTCTCCTAGATTGGTTAGGTGTCACTTGGGAGCCTCCGACAAGATTGTGGAGTTGAACCAAGGAGTTTGTACGGGCAAGAAGATCGCCTACTTCGTGAAGATCTACCCTAGCGAGGCAAGTCCTTCATGGGAGATGGCCATGGTGGTATAGACAAGGTTGCTTCTTCGTGGACCCTTCGTGGGTGGAGCCCTCCGTGGACTCGCACAACCATTACCCTTCGTGGGTTGAAGTCTCCATCAACGTGGATGTACGATAGCACCACCTATCGGAACCACGCCAAAATCTCCGTGTCTACATTGCGTTTGCTCCCTCCAAACTCCTCCCTTTACCTTCGTGTGCAATGATTTACATTCCGCTGCTATACTCTTAGACTTGCATGTGTAGGTTGATTGCTTGACTTGTGCTAAGTTGCTAAAATCTGCCAAGACTTAAAATTGGGAAAATGCTAGATTTTTATTTGGTCAAGTAGTCTAATCACCCCCCTCTAGACATACTTTTGATCCTACAAGTGGTATCAGATCTTTGGTCTCCATTGCCTTGATTTCCATAGCTTTGGTGATCATAGCCTTGGTTTCACAACCTAGGAGAGTATGGTGTCTAGCGAGGGAAATTACCATCATAGAGGTCCTTACTTTGATGGTACTAATTTTGCTAGTTGGAAGCATAAGAAGAAAATGCATATTCTTGGACATAACCCCGCCGTTTGGCTATTGTGTGTATTGGCTTGCAAGGTGAATTCTTTGATGGGAGAGAACCAAACCATGAAGCTACCACGAAAGAGTTGAAGATGCTACAATACAATGCTCAAGCTTGTGATATCCCCTTCAATGGATTGTGCCCCGAAGAATTCAACAAAATCAGCCGTCTTGAGAATGCAAAGGAAATTTGGGATACTTTGATTGATATGCACGAGGGTACCGACTCCGTCAAGGAATCCAAATTGGATGTGCTTCAAAGTCAACTTGACAAGTTCAAAATGAAGGATGGTGAAGGTGTCGCTAAAATGTACTCTAGGCTTGCTCTCATCACAAATGAGATTGCCGGCTTAGGAAGTGAAGAGATGACCGATAGATTCATCATCAAGAAGATCCTAAGAGCCTTGGATGGAAAATATGATACCGTGTTTACATTGATCCAAATGATGCCCAATTACAAAGATTTCAAGCCAACGGAAGTCATTGGAAGAATTGTTGCTCATGAGATGTCACTCAAGGATAAATAAGAGCTTCACAACAAGTCAAGTGGTGCTTACAAAGCCTCATGTGATGCTCCTACATCATCAAGTGAGAAACAAGCCTTCAATGAGGAATTGAGCCTAATGGTGAAGAATTTCAACAAGTTCTACAAGAGTAGAAGCAAAGAAAGAAGTTCCAAGTCAAGGTCCTACAATGACAAAAGATCTTCTAGTCGTGAGCGAAATTGCTACAATTGTGGAAGACCCAGACACTACTCAAATGAGTGTACGACTCCCTACAAAAGAACAGAATATTCACCCAAAAGGAGAAGTAGAAGAGAAGAATCATCTCCAAGAGAGAGAAGGAGTAGAGATGATCATTATGAACGAAGAACCTGTCGCATAAGCAAGGATTCAGAAAGGAAGGACAAGTCATCAAGGAGCTACACAAAACGAAGACATCAAGCTCACGTTGGTGAATGGGTATCCAGCTCCGACTCCAACCATCACTCCGAGAGAAGTTATCACTCCGACTCCGAATATACTCAAGATGAAGGTGTTGCCGGTCTAGCACTTGTGTCGACTAACTCCTACGACATATTTGACTCACCAAATGAAGGAATTGGAAGATGCTTCATGGCTAAAGTCACCAAGGTATCACACCCCGAGTATGTTGATTTCAATAGTGATGAAGATGATTTGCTAGGTGATGATGATTTACTTGTTGACAACTCTAGTGATGAAACTATGATGAAATTGCTATTAATCATGCTAATCAAGATAAACGAATGACGATGATAAGAAGGAGATTGAGCGTCTAACTAAAGAACTAAACACTCTTAAGTTAGCTCATGAAACTACCTTGGAAGATCATCGAGAGCTTTTAAAGACTTATGAGAAGCTACGCTTTGAAAAGCTCAACCTTGAGCAAGAGCATGGGTTCTTAAAAGCAATCCATGATGATCTTCGCAAGAAAAGTTCTTCTTACATTGCCAAGCGTTTACTCTTGTCTACTTACATGCCACAAGTAAAATCTAGTAACAAGAACAAGAAAGATTCTTCTTCTAGTAGTAAGAACAATCATGTTAAATCCAATGTTGTTACTTCTAGTAGTTCTCTTGATTCCACTAATCACTCTCTTAGCCAAGTTACACTTGATCAAGAAAATAGCTTATTGAAGGGAATTATAGAGACATGTGTTTACAAGAACCTTGCCGGGAGTAAGCAATTTGAGGAAATTGTACACAAGCAAGGAAGGCACCGGAAGAATCAAGGTGTTGGTTTTGAACTAAAGTTCAATGCCAATAGAGTTGAGTGGGAAGAAGATCAATACCCCAAGACGAAGTTTGTTCCTCAACAAGAGAAGTATGATCCTACTTATTTCAAGGGGACACAAGCTCAAGATGATCTTCCACCACAAGACCACAAGCAAAAAGGCAAGGACAAGCTTCAAGAGGAGATTGATGCATTTGAAGAAGCTCCCAAGGCCTTGGTCAAGTGGGTTCCCAAGACTACATCAAGTTCTACTTCATCAAGTACGACTACAACTCCAAGGATTCCCATCAAGTTGATGTGGATCCCGAATAAGAAGAACTAGAGAGTTCTTGAGGGTGACTCCGCCAACATACTTCACTCATATCATCTTGGCGAGGACAAGTGCAAACAACTTCCACATCTTGCACTAGTTCAAGGAGTCACAAACCCTCTTGTTGGTAAGACAAGGGACAAGGTAACCTAATGCTTTCATGGACATCATCTTGTGTGAACTACACTCTATGGATATGGATATCCTTGTTTGTTCCTTGTGGTACTAACCCATGTAGGTATTGAAAGTGCAACTCACTCCAATGGATAGCTCCGAATGATCTACATCAACATTGAGCATCCATATCTTCAACATCTACATGAAGTCATCATCGACAAAACCCAAGGTTAGTTCTTCCCTCTTTGGGGGGATATCACATCTAGGGGGAGCTTTACTCTAAGAATTGAGCTAAAGCAACTCTAATGGTGTGAACACAATGATGCTTTATGTAAAAGTGGTAACCCCACTTGTGCTTAAACGATGAGTATGACCTATGATCAAATGTTCTCATTTGACTCCTAAGTCGATATACTCATATATAGATGACCTAGTCATCGCGAATTGCTTGATAGATGCTAGAGTGTTTGTGCATGCTTTGTCACATATTTCATTTGCCATTTTATTGTGTGAGCATGTTGGTTGCATATTTTACTCATTCGAGTACATCCATTTGTTGCTTTGATTGTTTGGCTTTTCTTTTGCCAAATGGATGGACAAGAATGCCTAAGAACTTCCTCGAGCTATCTATGCTTTTCTCATCTCAAACTCTATTCATGATACATCACAAAGTTTGATCAAGTCATATTCGAACCCTCTGTGTGAGGAGCACTCGGAGTCACCGATTCATCATAGACTTAAACTTCCAAAACCTCTTTGTGCATTTCGGTCTGACCGATTCATCCTTTTCGGTCTGACCGAGTTCACTGAGTTGATCTAGGTTTTCAATCTTGGTGCAAACAATTAGAACTTTTTGGTCACGCCGAGTTGCAGTAACCGCTTGCAATTCTGCATCTCGGTGCCACCAAGTTGTTCCACTCGGTCATACCGACAGGGTCAGGATATAAATACCGATGGGTCAAATTTTGGAAATTCCTCAAAAACCTCTCAGCCCGCGTGTGTCCTGCTCTGCCGCCTCGGGTCTTCGGATCGTCCTCTCGTTGCCAGCGACCTCCCGCTGCTGGTCTCCGTCACCGTCAACGTATTTCAACACCGTCGTTGCCACCGCAGTGAGCTCATCACCGAACTAGGGTATGAGTTTGAATCTTTGTGTTGTTCTTTACTCCGATTCTTAGCACAAAGCAAATGCAGTGTTTCTTACCACATATGAGAACTTCCTGTCCACCAAAAACATCATTTAGATTAGATTTGATTCAAGAATTTAGGGTTAGGTTTCCGCCGAACTCATCTCGGACCGACCGAGTTGTGGAAATCGGTTTCACCGATTTGGCTTAGGCCATTGCACTTGCACTTTTCGGTCTGACCGAAACTTGCAAATCGGTGTGGCTGAGTTCAACTCTCAGTGAAACCCTAGCAATCTCAGAGTCACCAAACTATGTCTCGGTCTGACCGATTTCACTAGTTTAGACTCCAAAAGTTGCTTCGGTGTCACCGAGTTTAACAAATTGGTAGCTCCGAAATGCTTTCTGTGGAAAACTAAAACTAAGTTTTTGACTCATTTGTTTTGCAAAATCTCTGCACTTTGTGATGCTCATCCACTCTATCTCATATATAACTATTCACAGGGTCAGCTGTCAGTTTGCTTCGCCAGAATGTCTGATCAGAGTGATGGCCAGAACAAGTCAGAAGAGCAGGTGAACCTGAGTGAGGGCACTAGTCCTTCTAGCAGCTATGATGAGGGTAGCAGGAGCACCCCAAGCAACTTGCCCAAAGCAGCTACAAGGACAAGGAGGAAGAGAAACTCTGACTCAGAAGATGAGGATTATGTTGCTGCTGAGGAAGAGGTCAGCTCCAAGAAGAAGGTGTTGAAAAAGGAATATGCTGCTGCAACTAAGCCAGGATTGAACAAGAAGGCACCTGCCAAGAGAGTGCCCATGTCAAAGGCCAGAGCCTCCACTCTTGAAACTTCCAAATCAACTGGTGGAGAGGCTGCTGGTGAGGGAAAGAAGAAGAAGGAAAGGAAGAGAGGAAGATGGTGCAAGAAAGTGGATCCCATGGCAGAATTTGAGAAGCATTCATCTGATGATGAAGAAGAAGAAGAAGAAGAAGAAGAGGATGTTGCACCAGCACCCAAGTCACAAAAGCTGATGGGGGATGCCATCAAGTCTGGGGCTGCCCCTTCTAAGCCCAAGACAGCCCCCAAAGCTTCTGCTCCAGCTCCTAAGACTGCACCCAAGAGGATCACAAGGAATATACCAGCTACTGAGAAGAACAAGGCCCCAGTGCCTGAAACTGAAATTGAGGAAGATGCTGAAGCCCAAGTGCTTAGGAAGCTCAAGCCCAAGATCCCTGGCCATGATGATAGCCATCCAGTGGCAGAAAACATGAAGATCAGAAAGGATGCAGGTCTCATACTATGGAGACAATCTGATCCATATGCTGTGAGGAGAAGGACTGCTGTGGATTACAGGTTCCACACCAAAGAGCAGCAGGATTTCTATGAGACTATCTTGCTTGATAAGAAGCCAATTGTTTGTGATATGAAGTGGGCAGATTGGAAATATATTGACAACAATGAAGACCATTTTCCAGGAGTGCATGAGAGCTTCAGGCTATGTGAAGTGGACAAGTTTGTGGATCAGAAACTCACCAAGTGGAATGATGAACTCATCATGCAATTCTACTCCACAACACATTTTTATCCTGATGGCAGAATTGTCTGGATGTCTGAAGGTACTAGGTACCAGTCTACAGTTGATAAATGGGCCAAATTGATCAATGCCCCTGAAGAGCAAGAGGATGGCATAGATGTATATGCCAAGAAGAAGAAGGATCACAACTCCATGGCTAATATGTATAAGGAAATTCCTGACGAAGCCTTGGAAACTCACAAGATGGGCTCTATCTACTATTTGTTGTCTGGTTTGACCACAATCAACACTATCTTGAGGCATACACTATTGCCCAAGTCTGGACATCATAGAATTATAAGAGGTCATTCCATCAACTTGCCGCAGTTGTTTGATGTGCCCCAAAAGTTCAAAGTCATGAGTCTGATTGTTGGGACAATCAAGAGGACAGCTGCAGATCAGAAAAGGTCATGTGGGTATGCTCCACACATCCAAATGCTCATCAACTCCAAGATGGGCACAGGCACATATCTTTTGGACAAGGAACATCTTCCCTTGAGGCCAGATTTTGAGGACAACACAGTTGTCATGAATGAAAATGACCCCACATCTGTAGAAGCCCAAGAGAAGAGAGAGAAAGCTAAGGCTGAGAAAGCTGCAAAGATGCCAAGTGCTGAAGAAGCATCTCAAGTGTTTCTCAAGACTAAGCAAAATCAACTTGGATATATGATTCAAGCCACCTTGAGGATAGAGAAGGGCTTGGCCACCCTGACTCAGAACCAAGAGAGCCTGGAAAGGATCATTGAGACTAAATTTTATGATCTTGATTTGAAGGTGACAGAGATGCAGACAGCAGTTGAGCAGCTCCAGGAAGAAGCTGAGGAGAGGAAAGGGCAGGCTACCATAGATGCATTTCAGAGAGTGCCAAGAGGACAGAGATCTGCTGCAGTGCCCATGGCTGACACAAGAGCAACTACTTCAGCACCTGCAGCCACAGCATCAGTGCCACCTCCAGTTGCCACTCCACCAGCTCCAACAACTTCAACAGATGCATTCATCCTTGGAGTCCTCTCAACGCCTCCTCCCAAAGATCAAGCCTAGAGAGACGCATAGCACTATGCATTTTCAAGCTTTTTGGTAACTTGTTGCCAAAGGGGAGAAAGTGTATAGGTCATAGGCCGAGAGAGAGAGAGAGAGAGAGCTTGCTTCTTTTTTCCTTCTTTGCTATTTGGTTGATACTTATTTGTGTGCTTGCTTGATACTCTATGTTTATGTGTGTGAGATACTTGTATGATCATGTGTTTGATCATATCATACATTAATGCTTGTGCTTGAATGATGTTCTTATCTCTCTTATATGATCATTCACTTTGCCTTGGTGATGAGTGCATATTTTACTTTCTATCATTTTGAGCGCTCCACAAAGATGTATGTGACATGGAAGAGTAACCCATGATCCTAATCGATTGTGCATTTGCATTCAAAAGCAAAATTTTAAATAATGCACAAATTTAGGGGGAGCTCTTGCTTATCACATATTCTCAAAGTGACGATGTATTTCAATATTATTATCATTTGTCGAAGCTTTGATCTATATGTTGTCATCAATTACCAAAAAGGGTGAGATTGAAAGTGCAACTATCTCTAGTTGGTTTTGGTAATTCCTAACAACGTATAGCTCATTGAACTAATGCTCTTTCAAGATGATCATTTCAGAAAGTTCAATGATTGGCATGGCATGAACTAGGAATGTGGACCCCTCAAAATGCTAAGGACACATATTGGCTCAAGCTCAAGACTCTACCTTTTTCATTTTAGTGATCCAAGATCACATTGAGTTCATAGGAAAAGCCAATACTATTAAAAGGGGATGAGGTGTTGCTTAATGGCTTGCTTGCTCAAAATGCTTAGTGATATGATCCAAAAGCCCTCAACCACTTTCTCATATCCACATATGTCCCAAACCATAAGTCAAACTCGGCCCCACCGATTTGATTTATCCGGCGCCAGCGAGTTCATTTGACATAGCCATAGCCAGAAACCCTAATCAGTTTGGTCTCACCGATAGGGATCTCGGTCTCACCGAGATGGGATTGCAATCTCTTTGTTTCCCTTCGTAACGTTTCGGTCTAACCGAAATGAGGGATCGGTCCCATCGAGTTCGCAATGCAAATTCCCTGTTTCCTTTTCATAATGTTTCGGTCTAACCAAAATGAGCGATTCGGTCCCACCGAGTTTGCCTGACCAACTCTCTGTTTGCCTATTACAGAAACCAGTCTTACCGAGTTTATGTGATCGGTCTCACCGAGATTACGTTATGCCCACCGAGTTGACATGTCGGTCCCACCGATCCTCTGATGTTGGCCCTTCTGCATCATCCAGCAAGGCTCGGAAGTCTGAGAAAATGACAAATGAATAGGTGTGGAAGTTACAATTGTAAATAAACCAGGATTCCGTTTATGGCATGAGGTGAAGTTAGAAGCATACCTGGATATATACTCATAGTGGTAAATATGAATTCCTTTGTTATAAGAGCAGCTAAACCTTATTTGGCCACTTTCCTTTCTTTCGCATTTGATTTGCATGCCCCCTGTAGATTTGACCCGGAGCCAATGCCAGTCTTTTTTGCGAAAGCTAAATAGATGATCAATTCTATTCCACGATGTATTCCTAGTTTGAAAAACGAAAAACTACTGCTTATTGGAAATTATTTCTTATTCGTTTTGGCATTTGAGTGTTTTTCATGGTCGATAAAAAAAATCTTTTGATGTCTTGCTAGTTCAATGTTTTGACAGAAGCGCGTTCACATTTTGAACTAAATCGGTCTGACCGAGTTTAGTAAATTGTGTGTAACAGTTAGATTTTATGAAAACGGTCCCACCGAGTTGACATGTCGGTCCCACCGAAAATCCTAACGTTCACATTTTGAACTAAATCGGTCTGACCGAGTTTAGTAAATTGTGTGTAGCAGTTAGATTTTGTGTGGGGGATATATATACCCCTCCACCCACTCTTCATTCGTGGAGAGAGCCATCAGAACGTGCCTACACTTCGACCATTCATTTTCTGAGAGAGAACCACCTACTCATGTGTTGAGACCAAGATATTCCATTCCAACCACAAGAATCTTGATCTCTAGCCTTCCCCAAGTTGCTTTCCACTCAAATCATCTTTCCACCAAATCCAAATCTGTGAGAGAGAGTTGAGTGTTGGGGAGACTATCATTTGAAGCACAAGAGCAAGGAGTTCATCATCAACACACCATCCATTACCTTTTGGAGAGTGGTGTCTCCTAGATTGGTTAGGTGTCACTTGGGAGCCTCCTATAAGATTGTGGAGTTGAACCAAAAAGTTTGTACGGGCAAGGAGATCGCCTACTTCATGAAAATCTACCCTAGTGAGGCAAGTCCTTCGTGGGCGATGGCCATGGTGGGATAGACAAGGTTGCTTCTTCGTGGACCCTTCGTGGGTGGAGCCCTCCGTGGACTCGCGCAACCGTTACCCTTCGTGGGTTGAAGTCTCCATCAACGTGGATGTACGATAGCACCACCTATCGGAACCACGCCAAAATCTCCAAGTCTACATTGAGTTTGCTCCCTCCAAACTCCTCCCTTTACCTTCATGTGCAATGATTTACATTTCGCTGCTATACTCTTAGACTTGCATGTGTAGGTTGATTGCTTGACTTGTGCTAAGTTGCTAAAATCTGCCAAGACTTAAAATTGGGAAAATGCTAGATTTTTATTTGGTCAAGTAGTCTAATCACCCCCCCTCTAGACATACTTTCGATCCTACAGGGATAAAGAGGACTTGGTACTTAATGCTATGGTTGGGTTTTACCTTAATGATCTTTAGTAGTTGCGGATGCTTGCTAGTGTTCCAATCATAAGTGCATATAATCCAAGTACGGAAAGTATGTTAGCTCATGCCTCTTCCTCATATAAAATTGCAATAATGATCACCGATCTAGTTATCAATCACCTAGGGACAAATGACCTTCTTGTGTGACAAAAGATATCTAATACTTTTATTATCTTGCAATTTATTCGTAGTTTTATCCTTGCAAAGTACTTCTAGTTTTATTCTTGTTCTAGGTAAAGAAAACGTCAAGTGTGCGTAGAGTTGTATCGGTGGTTGATAGAACTTGAGGGAATATTTGTTCTACCTTTAGCTCCTCGTTGGGTTCGACACTCTTATTTATCGAAAAAGGATACAAAGGATCCCCTATACTTGTGGGTTATCAAGACCTTTTTCTGCCGCCGTTGCCGGGGAGCAATAGCGTGGTGTGAATATTCTCGTGTGTGCTTGTTTGCTTTATTACTAAGTAGTTTTTATTTTCTGTTCTAAGTTGTTTTATATCTTTAGTTATGGATATGAAACACGAAACACCAAAACAATTAGTTGCATTTGCTACTCATGGATACGGGGAACCTCCAAAAACCCTCGATGCTTGTTATGTAAAAAATATTAAACACTACTTTGATAATCCTGAGAAAACCCCGTTCAACTTGATAATGGGAGACACGTTGGATCAACGTGAATACTTTAGGGATTATCTCTTGACTCAAAAAGGGAAATTGTTATGGGATCAAATTCATATGTTGCATTGGTATGCTCAGGATCTATGCTTGAGATATGATTATACATGTTGCTCTAGGATAAAGGCTCCACACCTTCCCTTTTCATGAAAATTTAACAATAATGAAACCTTAGCTTCTTATGCTAATGGTAGATATGATTACTATGATGTGGAACGAATAGAAGAATTTGTTGCCTTTAAGGGTGCTTATGAAATTGAATCTCTGTTTTAAAAGTATGAAGATTATGCTGATGCTGTTTATAGGCCTGAAATTTTTGCTATACTTAAATATTGCTATGAGAATTGTGAATATAATGTTGATATTAATGAGTTTATTGAGAAAGGCTCAACTGTCCAAGAAGAGATTAATATTTTGCGGGAATCTATGGAATAAGAAATTGATGAAACTGTGAGCTCATTGGATGAAAAATATGATGAGGAGAGCGAAGAACAAAAGGAGGGAGAGCGGATTAGCTACCCGTTCCCACCTTCTAATGACAGTAACTCTTCAACTCATACATTATTTAATTTCCCTTGCTTACCGAAGGATGAATGCTACGCCAATTGCTATGATCCCGTTGATTCGTTTGAAATATCCCTTTTTCATGAAGTTGATGCTTGTTATGCTTGTGGCCATGATGCCAATATGAATTATGCTTTGGAGAAGAACTTGCTATAGTTCCTTATGTTAAGAATGAAATTGTTGCTATTGCACCCAAACATGATAGTCATATTATCCTTTTGAATTCTCCAACCTACACTACACCGGAGAAGTTTGCTCTTATTAAGGATTATATTAATGGGTTGTGTTCTACCACTACACATGATGATTTTGATGAGTACAATATTCATGTGCTTGCTGCTCCTACTTGCAATTATTATGAGAGAGGAACTACATCTCCACCTCTTTATGTTTCTAACACGATAAAATTGCAAGAAACTGCTTATGCTATGCATTGGCTTTTACTTGGTGTGTATGAATTATTCTTTTATGACATGCCGATGCATAGGAAGAGAGTTAGACTTCGCCATTGCATGATATATGTTGCTTTGTGCTCACTACTAAATTATAAATCATTGCTAATTAAAATTGGCTTTGATATACCTTCGGATCCGGGTGGATCGATTACTTGAGTGCTTTAGGCCTTGCTTAATGGCTTTAAAGAAAGCGCTGCCAGGGAGACAACCCAGAAGTTCTAGAGAGTCATTTTATTCTGTTGTGTGTTTTTATAAAGTTTAAAAACAAAAAATATAGAGGGAAACTTAAAACATTACAAAAGAAAAGTGAAAGTAAGAAAGAAAGACGAGCACCATTGAAGTGGGGGAGCTCCTTGAACTTTGTTCATGCCCATGGAAACTTTGCCAATCTTGAATTACAGAAAAATTTCAACAAAAACAATTATCCCCTTGTACAAATCCATTGTATTATAAAAATGATGTGCCAAGATTTGCCTTTAGGATGATTAGATTGCTTGTTGGTATGTGCGGTGCAAAAATTGAAACTTTTGCTGTAGTGCGTGATTTTACATTTTTTACTGGAATGTCAAAAGTTTCTGAAATTTTTACACAGTACTGCTATGCAAAATGTTTATTTTGACCTAATTTTTCAGAATTTTTGAAGTTACAGAAGTATGGTCAATGTTCAGATAACTACAGACCGTCCTGTTTTTGACAGATTCTGTTTTTGATGCATTGTTTTGCTTGTTTTAATGAAACTATCGATTGTATCGGTGGTATAAGCCATGGAGAAGTTATAATACAGTAGGAATAATACAAAAATAAAATATTAATGGGTTTGCAACAATACTTAAAGTAGCGATTTGCATTATTATACTAATGGATCTCATGGAGCTTTCTGTTAAGTTTCGTGTGGATGAAGTGTTCAAAGATCGAGGAGGTCTCGATATGAGGAGAAGGAGGAGAGGCAAGAGTTCAAGCTTGTGGATGCCCAAGGCACCCTAAGTAAATATTCAAGGAGACTCAAACGTCTAAGCTTGGGGATGCCCCGGAAGGCATCCCATCTTTCCTCAACAAGTAACGGTATGTATCGGTTTTCGTTTCGTTCATGTGATATGTGTAAATCTTGGAGCATCGTGTGCTTTTTCTTTTTCTTTTAGCACACCATGCTGGTATGAGATAGTCCTTGGTTGATTTATAGAATGCTCATTGCACTTCACTTAAATCTTTCAAGTATGGCTTTTATAGAATGTTTCATGTGCTTCGCTTATATCATTTTGAAGTTTGGATTGCCTATTTCTCTTCACATAGAAAACCATTATTTGTAGAATGCTCTTTTGCTTCACTTATATTTGTTAGAGCGTGAGCATGGTCTTTTATAGAAAGAATTAAACTCTCATGCTTCACTTATATCTATTTAGTGAGTCAACAGGAATTGGTCATTTGCATGGTTAGTCATAAAATCCTACATAAACTCGCGGATCACTGAATATGATATGTTTGATTCCTTGAAATAGTTTTGCAATATAGAGATGATAATATGTGGGAGGTACTAGTAAATGATTGTGGTTAGTAGGAATATTGGTGTTAAGGTTTGTGATTCCTGAAGCATGCACGTATAGTCGTTATGCTATGAAATTGGAGCATGATTTATTATCGATTGTCTTCCTTTGCGTGGAGGTCGGGGTGCGCGCGATGGTTAACTACTACCAACCTCCCCCCTAGGGGCATGCGTAGTAGTACTTTGCTTCTAGGGCTAATAAACTTTTGCAATAAGTATATGAGTTCTTTATGACTAATGTGAGTCCATGGATTATATGGACTCTTACCTTTCCGCAATTTGCTAGCCTCTTCGGTACCGTGCATTGCCCTTTCTCACCATGAGACGTGGTGCAAACTTCGCCGGTGCATCCAAACCCCGTGATATGATACGCTCTATCATACATAAGCCTTATTATATCTTCCTCAAAACAACCACCATACCTACCTATTATGGCCTTCCATAGCCATTCCGAGATATATTGCCATGCAACTTCCACCGTTCTATTTTTATGACTTGAGCATTCATTGTCATATTGCTTTGCATGATCGTAAGAAAGCTAGCACGATATTTCCATGGCTTGTCCCTTTTTTGATATCCTTGCTACGCTAAATCATTGCACATCCTGGTACACTGCCAGAGGCATTCATACAGAGTCATACTTTGTTCTAGGTATCGAGTTGTAATATTGAGTTGTAAGTAAATAGAAGTGTGATGATCATCATTATTCATTATTAGAGCATGTCCCAGTTAGGAAAGGATGATGGAGACTATGATTCCCCGACAAGTCGGGATGAGACTCCGGACAAAAAAAAAGAAAAAAAAGAAAAAAGTGAGGCCAAAAAGAGCCCAAGAAAAAAAAGAGAAAAAAAAGAAAAAGAAAAAATTAGAGAAAAGAGAGAAGGGGCATGCCAATTCCACACTTGTGCTTCAAAGTAGCACCATGTTTTCAAATATATAGTGAGTCTCCTATGTAGTCACTTTCATATACTAGTGGGAATTTTCATTATAGAACTTGGCTTGTATATTCCGATGATGGGCTTCCTCAAATGCCCGAGGTCTTCATGAGCAAGCAAGTTGGATGCACACCCACTTAGTTTTTATGTTGAGCTTTCATAGACGTATAGCTCTTAGTGCATCCGTTTCATGGCAATCCCTGCTCCTCGCATTGATATCAATTGATGAGCATCTCCATAACCCATTAATTAAGCCGCGTCGATGAGAGACTTTCTTACTTTTTTGTCTTCTCTATTTTTACCCCTATCATCATACTCTATTCCACTCATAGTGCTATGTCCATGGCTTACACTCATGTATTGCGTGGGGGTTGAAAAAGCTGAAGCACGTTAAAAAGTATGAACCAATTGCTCGACTTGTCATCGGGGTTGTGCATGATAAATACTTTGTGTTAAGAAGATGGAGCATGACAAGACTATATGAATTTGTAGGGATAGCGTTCTTTAGCATTGATGTTTTGAAAGACATGATTGTTTGTTAGGATGCCTGAGTATTGATATCTTTATGTCAAATTATATACTATTGCTTTGAATCACTCGTGTCTTAATATTCATGCCATGATTAGATATATGATCAAGATTATGCTAGGTAGCATTCCACATTATTTTTTTATCATTTACCTACTCGAGGACGAGCAGGAATTAAGCTTGGGGATGCTGATACGACTCCGTCATGTCTATAATTTTTTATTGTTTCATGCCAATATTATACAACTTTTACATACTTTTGGCAACAATTTATATGGTTTATTGGACTAACATATTTATCTAGTGCTCAGTGCCAGTTCGTGTTTGTTGCATGTTTTTTGTTTCGCAGAATATCCATATCAAACGAAGTCCAAACATGGTAAAAATTTACGGAGAATTATTTTGGAATATGTGTGATTTTTGGGAGGTGGAATCAACGCAAACGGAGGTCGAGTGCCTCCACTACCCACCAGGGCGCGCCTGCCCCCCTGGCGCGCGGTGGTGCCTTGTGGGCACCCTGTAAGTCGGTTGGGGCTCTTCTTCGGGCGCAAGAAAGATAATTTATGGAAAAAAATCATGTAAAAATTTCAGCCCGATCGGATTTACGGATCTCCGGGAATTTAAGAAATGGTGAAAGGCCATAAAACAGGAACGCGAAACAGAAGAGAATAGAGAGATAGATCCAATCTCGGAGGGGCTCTCGTGCCTCCGCCGCCATGGAGGTCATGGACCAGAGGGGGAACTCTCCTCCCATCTAGGGGGAGGTCAAGGAAGACGAAGAAGGAATGAGGATCTCTCCCCTCTCTCCCGGTGGCGCCGGAGTACCACGGGGGCAAGGATCGTGACAGCGATCTACATCAACAATCTTGCTACCATCAACACTAACTTTCTTCCCCTCTATGTAGCGGTGTAACACCTCTTCTCCCCCTTGTAATGTCTACTTAAACATGGTGCTCAATACTATAATTATTATCCAATGATATGTTGCTATCTTATGATGTTTGAGTAGATCTGTTTTGTCATATGGGTTGATTGATGACCGTGATTGGTTTGAGTTGTATGTTTTATTTTGGTGCTGTCTTATGGTGCTCTCCGTGTCGTGCAAACATGAGGGATCCCCGCTGTAGGGTGTTGCAATACGTTCATAATTCGCTTATGGTGGGTGGCGTGAGTGACAGAAGCACAAACCCTAGTAAGGGAGTTGTTGCGTATGGGATAAAGAGGACTTGTTACTTAATGCTATGGTTGGGTTTTACCTTAATGATCTTTAGTAGTTGCAGATGCTTGTCAGAGTTCCAATCATAAGTGCATATGATCCAAGTATGAAAAGTACGTTAGCTCATGCCTCTCCCTCATATAAAATTGCAATAATGATCACCGGTCTAGTTATTGATCACCTAGGGACAAATGACCTTCTTGCGTGACAAAAGCTATCTAATACTTTTATTATCTTGCAATTTATTCGTAGTTTTATCCTCGCAAAGTACTTCTAGTTCTATTCTTGTTCTAGGTAAAGCAAACATCAAGTGTGCGTAGAGTTGTATCGGTGGTCGATAAAACTTGAGGGAATATTTGTTCTAGGTTTAGCTCCTTGATGGGTTCGACACTCTTATTTATCGAAAAAGGCTACAAACGATCCCCTATACTTGTGGGTTATCACATGTCATTAGTTGCCACAATGTCCTCGATTCCCACATCATCGTTGCTCCTTGAACAGTACTTCAATGAGCTTGGAGCACTCTGATGCCCTCTCCTAGCACTCATGAGCATTATTCCTAACACTTTCTTGCATCTGTGCAAAGATACATTGTTTGTTATCTCAGGGCTTGTAAGCCTTCACAAATGTTGCCCAATGAGGACAAAAACCACCAGCAAGGTAGTACCCCATATTATAGTTATGCATGTTGGTAGTGTAGTTGTACACCGGTCCCCATCACAACGTCCCAGTGAAGATCACATGAGCACACTGACGTCGTTGTGAGAACCAGGCATGCCAAAAAAGCATGCCAAACCCATAAGTCGTTTGATGCCACTACTTCAAGTATGATGGTGACATCTTTGGTGTGACCTTGGTACTA
Source organism: Aegilops tauschii subsp. strangulata (assembly GCF_002575655.3). Classification (NCBI taxonomy): domain Eukaryota; kingdom Viridiplantae; phylum Streptophyta; class Magnoliopsida; order Poales; family Poaceae; genus Aegilops; species Aegilops tauschii. The sequence continues at coordinate 262,064,038 of NC_053041.3, read as the reverse complement.
TCTGCGCAAACTTTTCAAATAGTTCTTCCATTGCCAGTGCATGCAATCAACTGAACTAAGCGTACACTGAAAACCTCTTGACGCTCCAATTGCCAAAACTGTTCCGTGTCCCCGGCAGCTTGTTCTCTCAGGTACTCTCACAGGGAACAACTCTCCCGCTGCTTATTGGACCCTTAAATTTCAAAACATGCTCCACTTGCTTCACCATTTCTTCCTGGATGCTCTTCATCAACTTCATTTCAACAACTTTGTTGTCCGAATCTGGCAAACCCATTGTTTGCCTATAAATGAGATAGGGAAGAAACGTGTGGACGAGGCACAAGAGAGGAGAGGAATAGAGTAAGTTGGGCTAGGGTTAGGAACAATTTGAAGAGATTCGAGATGGGTTCATCCTATCGGATCCAACGAGGCGGACGTCCCCGCCTCCATATTCAGTTATTCACCTCACATACGAGCTGAATTTGAAAGATGACAGACAACCGAGCCTTCGGCCTAGTTTTGACGTTTTTGATCCGGGCGACGTCCGGAGGAGGAGGGTTTGGGTTTGGGTTTGTGGACCGGCGAGGTTGAAAATCCTCCTGCTGCAGGCCAGTGTTGAGATCCGGGCCTTGTCAGGCCAACTCCACCGCGCGACACCAAACAGACGTCCGTTTTGTCTGGTTTCTATCCGTTTGGGTAGGGCAATGGGGTCGTGTCCGGGCGTGTCCTGGGATGCGGTGGCTGTGCGCCCAGCGCACGGCCGCATCCCTTTGCCCCATCCTGTCCGTCAGGGCCAAAAATGCCCATATTTTCATCAAAACTAGTTTTACAACCCAAATATTTGTCTGAAATTAAAATAGTTTTACAACCCAATTGAAATTGTCTTTAATAAAATAGTTTTACAACCAAATCGAAATTGTCTTGACTGAACATAAAATGGACCAATACATCTATTGGTTGCCAATGTGATCCCACACGTGCTCAACCAAGTCATTTTGAAGATTCAAATGAGTGTGCCAATCACGCATCTCATGGTGGAATTGGACAAACTGTTCAGATGTGGCCGGGTCTTGGTGCAGGGGCTCAATATTTTCACCTTGATAATCAAATCCTTGGTCGAAGATACTCTCATCACGCTCGTCCTCGACGATCATGTTGTGCATGATCACACAAGCAGTCATCACCTCCCAAAGCTTCCTTTCATCCCATGACAGTGCAGGGTTTCGAACGATACCCCATCAAGATTGAAGCACACCAAAAGCACGTTCCACATCCTTTTTAACACTCTCTTGCATTTGGGCAAATCTCTTTCTCTTCTCACCTTGGGGTTTCGAGATTGTCTTCACAAAAGTTGACCACTGAGAATATATACCATCTGCTAGATAGTATCCCTTGTTGTACTGGTGGCCGTTGATCTCAAAGTTGACAGGTGGGGAGTGGCCTTCTGCAAGCCTCGCGAAGACTGGAGAATGCTGCAGCACGTTGATATCATTGTGAGAACCTGCCATGCCGAAGAAAGAATGCCATATCCAAAGATCCTGCGATGCCACCGCTTCTAATATGACAGTGCACCCGTTGACATGCCCCTTGTACTGGCCCTGCCAAGCAAATGGACAGTTCTTCCACTCCCAGTGCATACAATCTATGATGCCAAGCATGCCTGGAAAGCCTCTAGCTGCGTTGGTCGCCAACAATCTCTCTGTATTAGCGGCAGTTGGCTGCCTCAAGTACTCTGGGCCAAACACCTCGATCACAGCCTGGCAAAACTTGTACATTGACATCAGACATGTTGTCTCACTCATACGCACATACTCATTCACCAGATCGCCTGGAATTCCATATGCAAGCATGCGGATGGCCGCGGTGCATTTCTGGTAAGAGGAGAATCCAAGCTTGCCAAGGGCATCCGTCTTGCACTCGAAGTATGGGTCATGAGCAACCACTCCCTCTCGGATACAATTGAACACATGCCTTGCCATTCAAAAACGGCAACGGAATTTACCGGCTTGAAGAGCGGGGTGTTGGCAAAGTAATCGGCATAGAGCAGGGCGTGGCCTCTCTCCCTGTTGCGGTTCAGGTTGGGAGCACGGCCAGGGACTGACCCCCTGTACCGAGGAAGCTGCCGTTGAATGTGGTCATGAACGACCAATGCAGCCACCACAAGATCTTCATCATCCGACGACGAATCGTCCGATGAACAAAGGAAGTGATGGAAGAAAAACTCGTCTCCACTGTCCATACCTTTGTGGGCAAAATGCCGAACACCTTGCGGTCGTGGTGGCGAAGAGGCCGCGATGATCACCTCGACGCAGCAGGGGTGGTTGCCGGCCGGCTACTGGCCGCTCTGGAGCTCTCGTCGAAAGCCGTCGAGGCCGCCGTGGTACGTCGCCGGCGGTCGTGTCCCCTCTGCGGCCGGCAAAGACGGCGACGGCCAAACCTCCGATCAACGGCCAAAACTACGGCCAAAGTGCGGGCGTGGTGGCGGCCATGTCGAGACGTGGTTTGGTAGGGACGGCCGGGGGCTGCGCGGTGAGGAGGCGGCCGGAGAATAGCGGCGGCGCCGGCGGCGGGGCGGGAGAGAGAGGGTGAAAGCGTTGGGAGCGGAGGGACTGCTAGTGTCCCCGACAAGCGGGCCAGGGGGGACAAGGGCGTGCGTCCAGGCCGTCCGCGCGCGTCCGTTTCACCCCAAACCGAGCGCAAGTTTGGGCCGGGATGGGTAAAAAACGGACGGAATCTAAACATTTGTCCATTTAAGGCCGCGCGCTGGGCCGTACTATTCGTCCGTTTTACCACAAACGGAAGCCGTGCAGACAGGATGGGGTCGCGCGGTGGAGTTGGCCTCATGCCCCCTGCATCACCAAACGCAGTCAAGAACTTCGGGCCCACGGTCCTTCGAGTCATGCGTAGGAGTAAAGACGAAGCATAAAAAAAAGGGTAAAAGAAGGGTAAGGTCGCTGTACTGCTCGTACTGCTCCCCCGTTCAGGAGAAGCAGAGGAGAGCCATCCGAGAGCGACGGAGCTGCTTCTTCGCAATGGCGGCGAGATCTCCGCTCCACTGAGCAAGCCACCGGCCTCCGTACAGGCGTGCGTCTGCCAGGTGAGCTCGCTCGCTTGCTCTTCCAACGGATTCGTTGGAGCCTGGATCTCCTAAAGGAAAATGCATAATTCATGACAAGGTTTTGGTAATCCGGGGCCAGCTCGGCAGAAAGCTCGGTGGCAGGCGCGGCGGACCGGCAATTGCCCTCCCAACAGGAGATGGCGCACGTTTCGTTCAAATCCAAGGAGGTGGACAGCGTGCCCCGGTGGTCGGACTACCTGACCGCCGAGGAGTCCTCTCCCTCGGCGTCAGCAAGCTGGAGGACCATGGGCGTCGACGGGCCTCAACCCTCATCGAGTGGCCAGAGGCACCTTCAGATGGAGCCAGTGGTTCAGCTCTCCAAGGTCGCGGAAGGGCTGCTGGCCAAGATGTACAGGCTCAACAGCATCCTGGACTACCCAGATCCAAACACGCACACCTTCTCGGAGGCATTTTGGAAAGCTGGTGTTATGCCGAATTTCCCGAAAATTTGCATCACCTTGTCCAAGAAATTTCCTGAGCATCCCAACAAGCTGCAGCTTGAAAAGGCAAGTGTCTCGACCACCTGGATGTATTCTCTCAACCTGGAATTTGCTCAATCTTATGGCACCATGCCTTTTCAGGTAGACAAGTTTGCTCTTGAAGCTTTGAATGAAAACGCGGAAGGTTACATGCAAAACCTAGAGCAATGGATCATGGTATGCGCCAACTACCGAGATTAACAATTAACTGTATCAGGCAGGGTAAACAAGTTTTGTTCTATTCTGTTGACTATCAATTGAGTGCTGCGATCTTGTAGGATAAAATTGGCTGTATATATATGGCCTAAGGCTGCCCCGGCTTGTAAAATGGAATTGCATTGACATAGGGCTTTATAACTGTATTTTGCACTCCTGTAATCGAACATCCTCGTTGGGACTTGTAAAAATGGAATTACATTGACATAGGCCTATAGTTCCAACCTCCTTAAGTCCTTATTATTTTCCAATGTATTAGTCAGAGATGAGACCAATGCTCCACTAGAATATTTTTTGGTACCATAATTATGTTGGTTGCCCCAAAATCTCTTTGACCTTCAATCAATAACCATACAAACATGGAGAAATTTTGAGCTACCATGATGATTTCCAAAAGTCTTCTAAAATACTGGTCAAACTTTGGTTGGTTCTGTAACTGGAATTATCACGACTAGTACAAGATCTCAGGAAATAGTTGTGGTGAACAGGCCGCTTCAGCTTGTAGCCTCGCTGTCGGCTAGTCGTGGTAGATGCAGTGGTGTCTAGAATAATAGCATGCACATAGGAGAGGGGTGCTGGCGTAGGAGAGAAGCATGAGGTACGAGACAGACTGACAACCCTATTGCTTGCCTTTCCATTGATTACGGTCCTCTCCTTATAAAGGAGTTACAACTTACAACCACGAGTTTCCTAACACAATTCAGACTCCAAACGTAAGAGCTTGCTGCTTTCCTGAACGGACACATCTCTTGTAGTGCGATCCAACTACAAGCTAGTATCAGCTTGAAAATGGTGCTATCTTCTGTTAACTATTCTATTTCAGAATAATGTGTCCAGAGGAATTAGGACAATAATATACTACACTATGTTGCATTTTTTACATAGAAAAAAAAGACAATGCTCACATGCAGTATACTTCTATTCTTATTTTCACATTTGACTAATTTTATTTTGATTTTCACATCACTAGCTGCTTCTTGATTTGCTGGAATTTCGTGAACAAGTTCTGCGACTAATTTTGGATCTAAGTAGTACCGTGATAACATTGCTGGTAAGGAAATAGTCTTGGTCGAAGTAACTCCCTATCATTTCTGCATCTCTAAGTAATGACGTTTGCACTACTTTTCGCAGCCCCATCAGAACTCTTTAATTCTTCATGCTTTTATGGATCTAATTTGCTCATTTGTGAGAGTCAACCTTTTCTCTGACAAGGTAATTATAACCTTAATCCCATCCTTGATTGAACTATGTAATGGCTCCGGATATTCTGTACCTGTTTCGTCTGCAGTAACAACTGCCTGGTGTTCTAATTCACAGATACCAAGAAAGATGATCCTCCAGGTTTACAACATCTTGCACGTCATGCTAAAGGGTGGACGTGATTGTGAGTTTTATCATCGGTAAGGTGGTAAGGGTACTAAGTTGTAGTAAATACAAGTGTTCACCACCTTTCAAAGCCTTTTTGTATATGCCATATTTGTTTCCTAATTGGCTTAAATCATTTGTTTCGTTCATGTGCTAATATTGTAGTATTACATACGGGACATATAAGAAATTTATAATTGCTCAAATATTATATCTGTGCATGATAATTGATTACTTCTAAAGTTAGAAACAAACATGTTGGCAATGCAATAATTTAATTCAAAATTTGAAAGCCAGAATGTAATAACTTTTCAGTCCTGAGTTGCTGACATTTCTGTAGTTTATCTGCAACTGTACATGTATGAATCTTTCTACTAGCGGTGCTTGTTTTTCAATATATTAATCTTATGATGGTTAAGAATGCAACTTATGCACTTGCTAATTTGCTATTGAATTGGATCTCAGCGACATTTATTGTTGGTCCGTTTCACTGAATCTGTCTTGCTAACTGAGCAAAATTCCTTTTTAGTCACCTTTTCACTAATTTTAATTATTTTATTATACACAGATTGGTTCAGTTTGTAGATTCTTATGATCCACCGGTCAAGGGATTGCACGAGGATCTAAATTTTGTGAGCCCACGTATTGGCGAGGTGATACCATCTACTTGTACATTCCAATAGTAATAACTAGGAAGTGAAGCTTCACGTGTTACTATAAAATGTTCACCACGCAAGTGTACTTCTATCAGTTTTTTCCGATAAAGATTCTTCTATCACTAAGGTTACAAGTCCATGATTGCGAAAGGCATTGCAGTGCAGATACTGTTTTTAGAGTGACAGTCAGGGTTGTTTAGCATATCTGTAAGGCTAATTGTTTTGATATATTATATGTCTTGTTTGGTTTCGTTCGTCCATGATCTGTTCATGTTAGCCGTCATTCTTTCGGTCAATGTGTTCAGCATTTGATTTTATTTCTCTCTGCTATTGTACTTTTATTGCATATATGTGTTACTTTGTGTTGACTCTTTTACCCGCTTTGACTAAATTATTTTGCTCCTCAGGTTCTAGAGGCTGTTGGCCCAATTATCTTTCTTTCAACGGATACAAAAAAGTTAAGAAATGAAGGATTCCTCAGTCCATTTCACCCGCGGTATCCTGACATCCTTACAAACTCTGCTCATCCCATGGTTAGTTGTTTCACTGACACTGACTAGAAATGAATACTATACTTGCACTTTCCTTGTGGCCAAATACAATAATCGAATAGGTATTTAAACTAGAGTCATAACATCATTCTGTTTCTTGCCAGAGGGCCCAAGATCTGGCTAATGTGACGTCATATCGAGAATGGGTTCTTCTTGGATATCTTGTTTGCCCTGATGAACTACTTCGGGTGACCAGTATAGATGTTGCAATGGTACATTCTATGCTTTTCTTCTGTTATTTGTTGTGTTTCCGAAATGTGCTGGACACATGCGAACTCAAATTTGATATGATGTTTCATGGTTTTGCATTTGTGCCACCATACACTCACTCACGCTGGCACATACTTCATCTTATTTGTCTAGAGAACTTTATTATGATACTACTTATGTTGTGTCTTCACATCTTATAATTTATTTATTTTTGTGTTATTCAGGTTGTTCTTAAAGAGAACTTAGTACTCCCTCTGTTCAGAGATGAGGTGAATCAAAGTTCATGTGATGGCTACTGTTAGATGTTGTTGTTCAATATAATAATTTGAGCTTTCATTTGTTTCTGTAGTACATCTTACTTCACGAGAACTATCAACATTATGTCCTTCCAAAAGTTTTAGAATCAAAGAGAATGGCTAAATCTGGACGTACTAAACAAAAGGAAGCTGATATGGAATACAATATTGCAAAGCAGGTTGAGAAGATGTTAACGTATGTTGTTCTTCACAATCTCATCTCGTCTACTTTTACCTCTGCCTGAGATAGCTTGAAACTGAAAGGGATTTGGCGTAATTTGAGGCATTTACCATTTACGTTCAACGGCAGTTGAAGGCTTTCTGCATCCTTTTCGTTCCGTTTGTCACAAGTCCATAGATCCTCTTTGCATAAGAGGCAAAAATAATTTGGTGGACTGTTTTGACCTTCTTCCACGGGGGATTATTTTCTCTTCCCAAGTAAAGATTTCCTCCCTCCTAGCATTTCCTTTTTCCTCACACCTATCTTTGTGCTGTGTCGACTTCCTGCAGGGAAGTGCATGAGCAAGCATTGGTGGCATGTGATGCTATACATCATGAAAGGAGAATTCTTCTTAAGCAGGAAGTTGGAAGGATGGTATTGTTTTTCACAGATCAACCTAGCCTCCTGGCGCCCAATATTCAGGTTTGGTACCATCTCTCTCTGTCGTAACACATAAGCTTGCAAAAGAAATCCACCATATTTCTGATATTAACATTTGAACGATATCTTGATGCTGTTTTTGATATTAGTCTATTCGAGTGTTAACACTCCCGTGTCTTAGTGATTGAGAGAAGCCAAAAATTGTTCCTTATCAGGGATAAAAGCCATATAAGAATTAACTGGATTTATAAAGGGGCTGTATAAAAATGAGCTAACTTCAGGCCAGTTGTCAGTGACAATCTCATGACCCCGAAATTCTTGCAGATGGTATTTTCTGCTCTTGCTTTGGCACAATGTGAGGTGGTTTGGTACTTCCAACATGTAGGGATTGCATCATCAAAATCTACTCGAGGGAGAACTGTTGACATTGTTAGTGATTTTACTCATTTTGTCTTGGAGGCCTCAACTTTTGTTTCCTTCCTTTCTGACTTTGTCATAAAATATTTCAGGATGCAACTGACCCAACCATTGGTTTCATATTAGATGGAATGGGCAAACTTTGTTGCCTGGTCCGTAAATATATAGCAGGTTCTCCCAGACCTGTTTCTGTTTGAGTCCCCCTCCCCTCCCACCCCCCTCCCTTTTCAGTGTAACTTACATATAAGACAGTGATCCTTATCACATTCTTTACTTTGTTATCTTTGCAGCAATAAAAGGCTATGCGTTATCGTACTTATCATCTTGTGCTGGAAGAATACGGTTCTTACTTGGTACCCCAGGCATGGTTGCTCTTGATCTAGATGCTACACTGAAGGGCCTGTTTCAGCAAGTTCTCCATTGTCTGGAGAACATTCCAAAACCCCAGGGGGAGAATGTCCCTGCTATTACTTGTGACTTAACTGTAAGTGTTTCCGTGAGGTCATTTTGTAATTATGCAGGTTGGGCACATGGGCTAACAGCCTATCACGATTAAAGTTTAACTTGTATAATTGCTGGGCACACATTCGCAAACATGCAGGCACATACTTCCAGACACACAATTTTGTGTTCAGTTTTCTGTTACTAGTTTTTCCGCACACTTGCAGTTGGAGTAAATAACCAACTTGCTGCACATTCAGAAAGTTTCAGTGTCCTGACAAATTCTTTCCAGTTTACCGAAAAAGGCTTTCGCCCCGCTTTATAAATAAAGCAAACCGCCACAGATCACCGAGAACACAAACGAGTCCACACCACACACACACAAGTCTCACAAGAGGTTCTGCTGAGCGCACAGCTCAACAAGCCCAAAGAAAACAAAAAAGGCCGGAGACACAACCCGGCTCCTAATCTGGATCGCGCGCGCGGGAGGGGGGGGGGGGGGTGGGGGGGCTCTTTCGAGTTTTGATGCCTCTGCTTATAGTTCAATATTTTCTAGTGGGCTTGAATTTAATGGAGTTCACTCCAACATACATGCCGACGGTATAATTTTCTCCTAGAGTTCTATTGTTGGGATCTGCGCATAGAAAGCTCACATGCTTGTCTTACAATTTTCTCATTTGCAGATAACTATTTCCCCCGTTTTTATCTATTAATGGTCTCATCATTTTAATCATGTTTTCCTGGGTTGGTTGAGTACATCCTGATCATTGTATGTAAATAAATGGTGAAAAATACACACCATTATTCACTGCTTGCCATAAACCCTAAAACGCAAGATAGGGCATCAGCTAGGTGATTGGTGCACTTCTTCATAACTATAATATGGGGCATTCAATAAAGTAGCAAGTGGAAATATCAGTACTTGCAATTTTGGCAAGGAAACCAGTCTAACTAACTGTATGCAAACATATGCTAAATATTTCATAGAGTTTAATTATAGGTTTTGTTAAACCTATTAATCCGATGCTGCAGGATTTGCGCAAGCACTGGTTATCCATTTTGATGATTGTCACATCTTCACGATCCTCTATAAATATAAGGCACTTGGAGAAGGCTACCATGTCTACTGGGAAGGAGGGCCTGGTCTCAGAAGGCAATGCTGCATACAGTTGGTCTAGGTAATCAAAAGTTACCATTTTGAATTGAATAATTCAATATCTTGACAAAGATGCTGCAGTTTTTGTTAGCTAACAACAATACTTACAGGAATGCCATAATTTTCCTGAACTATCTGAATCTTTTGCACTGTTACAAATAATTTAATAATCATGACAAGCTAGTGCTAATCCGCACAATACGGTAATAGCTGTTTTTTCCTAACATCCATCCATCTTCGTGTTGCTCTGGTACTAATCTTTTGGTAGTAAATTTGCTAATTCCTTCCACAAAAAATGCATATGCTGAGATCTAATTCTTCTGCAAGCTGTATCTCACTAGAATGAACTTCTTTTACAGATGTGTGGATGAACTTGAGAGCCAACTTTCCAAACATGGAAGTCTTAAAAAACTGTACTTTTATCATCAGCATCTCACTACTGTAAGTGTATTTTGCCTACGTTTGCCATGCTATTATTATATTTGCAATTTTCTTTCCTTTCAAGTAACTATAATTTTTTGGCGTTAACTAGTTGAATTTTGCTGGAATCTTGCAGGTTTTCAGAAACACAATGTTTGGTCCAGAAGGCCGTCCACAACACTGTTGTGCATGGCTCGGAGCAGCTTGCAGTTTTCCAGAATGTGCTTCTGCAATTATTCCTGAAGAGGTTTGTATTTCAACTCATTATGTTACTGTGCAGTATTATGATGCTTAATACAACGTGAAGATGCGCTTTTGCAAAATGGCCAGCTATGACGAATTGTGAAAGGATAAGGCCACCATCACGGTGGATCTTTGCTTCAACAGAGGGGCCTTAATAGTGCCTTACTTGTTGATATAAAAGCGAACAACCTACCTGTTTTGATACATAAACTTTAGATTGTCATGGACATCAATAATTCCATGCATGCTAATTGAACTCCTTTTATGACACAGTTCAATTATGATTCTAATGTATGCCAAGATTCCTGCACTATATGTACCACATCTGAAATATTGACTACTGAATATTATAACAGGTTAACAAGATTGGCAGAGATTCTATCTCATATGTTGAATCCCTTATTGAGTCTATCATGGGTGGATTGGAAGGTTTGATAAATATTCTTGATTCAGAAGGTGGATTTGGCTCACTGGAGATGCAGGTAGAGAATTTCTGAGCTCATATTGATAGTTTCAGCTTTATGTAGTTTGCTTACTTAACACCCTCACTTCCAAACTCTTCAGCTTTCGCCGGAACAAGCAGCTCTACGATTGAATAATATAACAAGAGTCAAAGCTGTTCCAGGCCTGTCAGCACCAGGGAATGAGAGCTATCCTGATAATAGTTCTTCAGTTAAGATGTCAGTCAGTTTGCTACTTCCTATCATTATTTGAACACTATGGGGTTTCCGTAACTTCAACTTCAGTTGTCGATGTATGAAAACAGGCTGGAAGCTGCTATGCAAAGGCTGACAAGTCTATGTTCTGTGCTAAATGACATGGAGCCTATTTGTGTTCTCAACCATGTTTTTGTTCTCCGGGAGGTCTGTACAATTTTTGCTTCTCTATTTTTGTTTATTTTGCTACCTGACAGCACACACATCATTTATCACTTCCTTTTACACCAAGGACATGCTTGAGTTGTCTCTTTTTATGGTTGAAATGAAGGAGATTTTGATGTGACAGTCTATTTTTACTTTACTTTACTTTACAGTAGCCTTTTTATTGTTGTTGTGAAGATACCTGTGATATTATTATTCTCCTGTAACATCATAATCTTAAGATGAACAAGAAACTGATCTCATAATACTAATATCCTGTTCTGTAAGGTCATTTTAATGTTGTCTTTGTTTCCAGAATAAAAAAATATTGCTTCTGTTATTTATTTCTGACAGCAGATATGGAGGTGTCCTTGTTTGACTTACTTTATGCACTTCATATTTCACAGTACATGAGAGATTGCATCATAGGAAATTTCAGGAGAAGGTTCCATAGCATGATTCGAACTGATAACTGCCTTCAGCGACCATCAATCATAGAATCTCTCCTAAGAAGACACCTAAGCATCATCCATCTGGCAGAGCAGCATATCAGCATGGACCTTACTGAAGGTATACGGGAAGTGCTCCTAGCAGAGAGTTTTACTGGGCTGTTCTCAAACCTGCAAGTATCTGAGAGACCAGTAGAGACAAATGGAGGAGGATCTGCCATAGAGATAATATGTAGTTGGTACATCGAGAACATAGTAAGGGATGCATCTCGCACCGGAGTTGTTTTTGATGCAACTCATAATTGCTTCAGGAGCTCACAGCCCATTGGTGGTGGATATTTAGCGGAATCATTTACAGATAAAAGAGAACTCAAAGCACTTGTTCGTCTTTTTGGTGGTTATGGAATAGATAAAATGGATAAGATGCTAAGCGAACATACTTCTGCTCTGTTAAATTGTATCGATTCAGCACTGAGGTCTAATCGTGATGCATTAGAAGGCCTGGCTGGAAGTGTAAATTCTGGTGATAGAATCGAAAGAGATGCAAATCTAAGGCAGATAATTGATATTGAAACGTTGGCCGATTTCTGTATCCAGGCAGGACAGGCAATAACTTTCCGTCAACTGTTGGTAGAAGCTGTCGGAGCAGTCCTCGAAGAGAAAGTACCTCTTGTATATTCTCTAATCAAGGGATTGACTATGCAGTTGCCAGACGAGGTACCTGATAAAAATGAGATCATTAGATTGAGAAGGGTTGCAAGCAGTGTTGGTGTTGGTGACAAACATGACGCCGAGTGGGTGCATTCAATTCTGGCAGAATCTACTTCTGCTAGTGATAATTCTTGGATCCTACTTCCATATCTTTGTTCTGCATTTATGGTGTCCAATATGTGGAGCAGTGCTGTTTATGATGTCAATACAGGTGGTTTCAGCAACAATTTGCACTGCCTAGCAAGGTATTTTTTATTATTCCTATTGGTTACATATGATTCCAGCAGGGCTATTTTTTGCTGCAAACTAGAATATGTATGTCCCTTCCATCGATAATATGATTAACATGTACAAGGCTAGTTTCCTAAGGATTCTCGTAGATATTGGTTTACAATGTTCTGGCATAGTAGGGTATTAAGCTATGACTACCATCTTGTGTTTGCACAGGTGTATTAGTGCTGTGGTTGGAGGAAGTGAATACACTAGGATGGCAAAGGAACAGCGAATAAATTCTCTTTCAAATGGGCATACAGATGAGCTTCAAGAGACTGAATTGCTGAGCCGTTCCTCAGCTGAATCAAATATTAAATCTGCTATGCAACTGCATGTGAAATTATCTGCTGGAATCGTCCTGGATTCATGGAATGACAGTAGCAGGTGATGTGCTTTATCTGTCCTATTTGTTTCAAAGTCAATCCTAGGTAAAATGGATTTACATTAGACATCAAGTGCTTCTTGTTTCGTGTCAATTGGTGCGCACATCATTTTGGCTGGCTAGGATTGTCATACTAGTACTGGTGCTGGAATCTGGTTGAATTTCTAGTCATGTTTGACGGTGTACTAGATGTGGCACCTATACTAGGTGTAAAGCCAGATACTGGCATATTGCTTATCATTTGGTGCTGCTGGTATGCTGCCCAGCATGATGGTGATACACTTTTTTTAATGCATGTTCTAATCTTAAGTAGAATCATTTATGCAAAAACTAATCAGATCACTGCTATCTGATATTACGTTAAATACAATCTAGGTAGGTGAGATTTTTGCTTCCAATTGCTTTGGAGGGCAGGAAGTTCTTGATTTCCTGGTTTCAAATGCTATTGACTATGACAAACGAGATTTTCAGTATGCTAATGGTTTGGTAGTTTGTGTTGGTCACAATGTGCTTACAACCGATCCTTGCCGACTTTTGATGGTTTTATATGATCTTAATGCAGACCACACATTGTTCCAAAGCTAATATTCCTTGATCAACTCTGTGAGTTGTCCCCCTACCTCCCAAGGAGCACCTTAGAAGCTCACATACCCTACACCATTCTGCGCTCGATCTATCACCAGCTGTATGGAGCTGCACAAATGGGTTCAGAACCAACGGAGCCATCCCCAAGGCAGTCGCCTCTGATTTCTCTAGCACACGCTTCCCCATCAATGAGGCCGAACCGATCGGACACAACACCCAGGTCTCACACTTATGAGTCGGGCTACCACAGCTCATCTGGCTCCCAGCATGACGACGGCTATGAAGTGGACCGAAGAACCGGAGAGAGGCAGCTACGAAGTATGAGGCGTTCTGGGCCACTCGACTACGGTGCAAGCAGGAAAGCGAAGTTCGTCGAGGGTTCAAGCTCTGGAAGCCACGGTGCCGGCTCACTACAAAGGTTTGCTGTGTCAAGATCTGGCCCTCTGTCCTACAAATAGCCCTTCATTTTCTCACTGCAGGACCATTCTGTGTGCTTGCATTCACAGAAGTGCAAGCGCTGTATTTAGTACTGAGCCGATGGAATCTTGCTAGAGCAGATGGCCATTCTTTTGCAGTAGCTTTTCAATTGCTTGACATCAGACGGAGATGTATGTACATGTACCTAGTGCTCTTGTAACCCATGTAATCGTGTGTGTAATATTTGTTGGTACTCAGGCTTGACTGTCAGCAGAAAACTGATCTGAGCCGGCTTGCGTGTGAAAAAATGTCCTAGTACTCCCTCCGTTCCTAAATATAAGTCTTTGGAAAGATTTCACTATGGACCATATACGGAGTAAAATGAGTGAATCTATACTCTAAAATGCATCTACATACATCCGTATGTGGTCCATAGTGAAATCTCTACAAAGACTTATATTTAGGAACAGAGGGAGTATATGTTTACTGTAAAATAGTGGTTTTGCTAATTTTCTGTCAACTGTTTTTAATTCTGTAATAATATGAGCATTTTGCGGTCTTCTAAAAACTATTAGCCATATATCTCCTTGAACGATGAATTAACTAATGAGCCGAACTGCTAATACAAATAAACCTGCAGTATAAGCTATGGCAATAATTTCTTACTAGAACTCGGTGCGAAAGCAAAATTTACATCAAAGACCTGTTTGGTTAATTTCTTACTAGAACTAGGTGATCAAAGGCCTGTATATGTGGCCTGGCTTAGCTTGGCCACCTCGTTTGATAGTCTGCACTGAATCAATGGTAATTTTTCTGCCTGCTAATGAGGGATTGGAACCCCTCATCGAAATAGCACAAGTCTTGGGCATCACATGCCCTAATCAACATCAGTTTCACGACAGTTAATCCAATACTATCAAAAAAGAAATCAACATATACTACTTACACCAATACTATCGCTTTAGAAGGCATTGAAAACTTACTCATGCTTAATGCAGCGGTACCGGTTGACGGTGGAGTTGCCCCTTTCGAAGACCTTCACCTTGAAGCCGAAAGTGCAGAGCTTGAGGATGACTATGTCGCCGGCTCCGACTAGGTGATTCTAGCAGAAGCCACTCCAGCCACGCCCAACACCGACCTCGGTTCTGAACTCTTGGACCTGCACCCAAGTCTGACACCCTAGGCTCGCAGCGAGTGACATGACACGAGAAAGACGGATGTGGAACCACCCTCTCAGCACATACTAGAAAGCCCTCGGACAACGAGATAGGCGGTGCCCTCCTCGTTTTTATCTGCATGTAGAACTGGGGCTGGCTTGTGCCCAAGCTTGGGCCTACGGCCAAGCATGGGCGAAGGCAACACCGCTGCCTAACAAGGGCCAATATCATAGCACAAGCAAAATGGAGCCTATTTTATGACGCACATTGCTATGATCCTACATTGGAGCCCATAGGTATGATCCTACATTGAAGCCCATAGGTATGATCCTAAATTGCTACTCCCTCTGTAAGGTAATATAAGAGTTTTTTAGATCGATCTAAAAAGGTCTTATATTACCCCGCAAAAAAGTCTTATATTACTTTACAAAGGGAGTATTATCCTACATTGAAGCACATGTGTATGATCCTACATTGCTATGACCCTACATTGATGCATATCAAGAACATTGCTATGATCAGTCCTATCTATGAAGCATATCAAGCACATTGCTATGATTAGTGACTATGTATGACTACATTGCTATGATCAATGTCTAATCTAGGAATGCACAATTAGTGCACAATGCACATTCATAGCAATGCAAAGTAAACCTAAAATCTAATCGAATCAGTGCACAAATTACACATGCACATTGCTAGCAGTTCAAATCAGGTCTAAAATCTAATCTAACCGCAAAAAAACTAACCATTAAAATCAAATCCTTACTGCGCAACCGAAGAAGCATGTTCACTTACAACGTTCGCCTTTGATGGAGCGAGTCCCACCGGAGGTGGAGCGAGAGCGGACGATGCCAGACTAAACCCCGGCGGAAATAACAACATCCACGCCCATGCCATGGCAGCCCAATATTCAACCGTTGCAGATGTGCTGACACCGACCAAAGGTGCATTGGATTGGGCCATAGTAGATGAAGAAAACCCTGGCAGTGACGTCAAAATCCACGGCCCGACTGTGGCTGATGCCCCGGCACCCTCAACCCCCATCTCCGCCACCGCAACTGACGAAATACCCTCCGCCGGAGTCAACATATCGGTCGTCGATGGGCGTTCGATAGTCGTAGAGCGCGGCATAGTACAGACAGGGGACGACGACTTGAGCATTCCGTGTAACTGCCAGTGGTTGTAGCCCCCCCCCCCCCCGTGACGGCGACGACCCTGACCCAACGTTTGTGGTTGCCATCGCCCATCCCCGACGGGGAAAGGATTCAGGCAACACGGTGGTGGAGCAGGCCATCAGTAAGATCAAAGGGAGGGGGAGAGAGATGTGTGAATGAGGTTTGGGTTGTAATGGGAGAGAGGCGTGAGAGTAATGGTTAATTAATACGATACGTCTCATTCTCCCGCGCTTCCCAGTGCGTACAGGGGGATGCATGACACTCGCTGGAGCTAGGCTTTGAAAAACAATTGTTTTTCTTCACACAGTCCCATGGGTGCTTGTTCGCTAGGCAATCAAACAAACCAAATTTGTGTCTGAAGGCCCTGGTTGGCTGGATGCAGCCTACGAAACACGTCTTGTGAGAGCATCTACAACTGGACGTAGCAAAAGTGAGCCCGTAAACATCCACAAACGTGCCTGGACGCGTCCGATGACCGTGACCGGTCACCCCTCAAATGACTCGTCCACAATCTCCTCATTTAGCAAATTCTTAAATCCATACAATGTCATGCAATATTAAACTAACAAACGTGGTTCATCTAGATCAATACACTCATAGCATAGGGGAGTTCATACATGCCATCGAACTACCAAAAGTTGGCATGTTCAGTTATGAATTATATGGCTATGGAGAAAGTTCACCCATGACCGTCCTTGCCCTTCCTGTCTTCTCATGAAAGTAGCGATCGAAGACGCAATATGGATCGAGCCAGGTCTGCTCACTGTCGGAGCTTCCCGATCCGTTACCGGCCTCCTCCTCTTTGGGGGCTCGGTTTTGCTCCTTTTTGAGGGTAAGCGCTGCCCAGGGTTGCCGCTTCGCGAGGATGCGGGCATGCATGGCATCCTCAGTCTTATCCAACATGACATGCTACTCAGCCTCCGCGGCTTGCCATGCTTTCTCCCTCACCCGGCGGGCACGCTGGTCCTCGACGCATCTACGATCGTTCCCGTCTGGCAGCATTGACCTTAGACTCGGAGCGACTCGAACTACGGAGTTGGGGTTTCCTCCAAGGACCAGCGAAGAGCCAGCCGAACAGCCTACCCCCTCGCCCCACACGAGACAATGTCCCAATTGACGAAATCGGAGATGTCAAGCTCGGATCCACTGCCCGCCATGGCGAAGAAGGCCGGAGAGGAGCTTGGGGGAAGAGTGGACTGGACTGGAAGTGGAGTGAAGTGGACTGACTAGGGTTTGGTCCGGGATGCGGACATCAATGCATATTTGTGGGGGTCGGAGTGGGTTAGAGTGGGCTGGATCCGACGTGACGGATGCGTCCGGGCGTCCTCATATCTACGCCACATATGGACTAGGTATGGTAGGTGCCGGGCATTCTGGACATGTAAGGTCGGTGTAGGATCGAAAGTAGGTCTAGAGGGGGGCGTGAATAGACTACTTGACCAAATAAAAATCTAGCATTTTCCCAATTTTAAGTCTTGGCAGATTTTAGCAACTTAGCACAAGTCAAGCAATCAGCCTACACATGCAATTCTAAGAGTGTAGCAGCGGAAAGTAAAACATTGCATATGAAGGTAAAGGGAAGGGTTTGGAGAAGGCAAACACAATGTAGACACGGAGATTTTTGGCGTGGTTCTGATAGGTGGTGCTATAGTACGTCCACGTTGATGGAGACTTCAACCCACAAAGGGTAATGGTTGCGCGAGTCCACGGAGGGCTCCACCCACGAAGGACTTGCCTCACTCGTGTAGATCTTCACGAAGTAGGCGATTTCCTTGCCCTTACAAATTCCTTGGTTCAACTCCACAATCTTGTCGGAGGCTCCCAAGTGACACCTAACCAATCTAGGAGACACCACTCTCCAAAAGGTAATAGATGGTGTGTTGATGATGAACTCCTTGCTCTTGTGCTTCAAATGATAGTCTCCCCAACACTCAACTCTCTCTCACAGATTTGGCTATGGTGGAAAGATGATTTGAGTGGAAAGCAACTTGGGGAAGGCTAGACATCAAGATTCTTGTGGTTGGATTGGAATGTCTTGTCTCAACACATGAGTAGGTGGTTCTCTCTCAGAAAATGAGTAGTGGAAGTGTAGGCACGTTCTGATGGCTCTCTCTTGAATAGAGAAGGGAGTGGAGGGGTATATATAGCCTCCACACAAAATCCAACCGTTACACACATTTGACCCAACTTGGTCAGACCGAATAGGAGAACTTGGTGAGACCGATTCAATTCAAAATATGAACGTTAGGAATCTCGGTGGGACCGACTGTCGTGGTTCTAAGTCTGACAGTAGAATGGGGGGTAGGGATGTAGAGGCAAGATCCTAGCTATGGAGAAGCGGTACGCACGAGTTTTACGAGTTCAGGCCCTTCTCGGAGGAAGTAACAGCACTACATCTCGGAGCCCGGAGGCGGTCGACTGGATTATATGCGTGTGTGTTACAGGGGGTGCGAACCCTTGTGCATGTGGAGGGGGGTGGCTTATATAGAGTGCGCCAGCACCCCGGCCAGCCCACGTTACAAGGGATTTAAGGTACATCAAGAGGGGGGCGTTACTGGTAACGTCCGTAATAAAGTGTTATAAATGGCTATTAAGTCTAGGAGTTAATGCTCGACCGTTGCTGTGTAGAGTGACTTTAGGTCTTTTGTCCGTCGAGTGTTTCTTGTTACGGTCGAGTGATCTTGACTCCTCCGAGTGGAAATGTTTCTGGTCGAGTGGGTGACGGTACCCCTCGAATGCTTCTGGCTTTAGAGTGATGTCCTTGAGGAAGGTATTTAGGTCAGGCCTGTGACCCTACCCTAGGTACATGTCCTCATCATTAGCCCCCAAATGGATCAGGGTTTGAGTGGAGAAGGAGTTGAAAATACTTCCGACTCATTTTTCGCGCTTCGGGTGTGTCTTGTTTTGGATCAACGAACCGAGGTGGTGACACCAACTTCTTTTTCCGTCGCCTTGATCCATTCCTGGTTTTGTCGAGTGAACTTTTGCTGGAAGAGATCCGAGTGCTAATGTGGTGGAGATCTTCCTTCTGACAAGTTGTTCTGCTGCCCGCGGATCTCGCGGGATTCGAATTTCGGGAAGCGCGCGGGGCGGAGGAGGCCGCAGTAATTGGGCTGGATAAGGCAAGGCCGCCTCGATTCCCGCGCCGCCTTTCTTTGCCACGTATCACGCGCGCGACTGTTGCGGGATTTGATAAGATTGCCCGGGCCTACAGGTCAGTCACTCGGAAGCAACCCCATATAAGGCGCCGGACCGGGGTTTTTGAACAGTGCGTCCTCATTCTTCTTCTCCCTTCTCAGTTTCCCCCATTGCGCCTGCTCCTACCCTAGCGCCGCCGCTCCGTTCGAGCTCCGCCCACGGCGATGGGGAAAGACAAGATGGTGGCTCTGGAGCGCGCGAAGAAGGCGACGGCGAAGGCGAAGGGGAAAAAGTCCAGCCGGGGCGGATCCTCGTCACGGTCCGGTTTGCCGCGCGGCTGGATCCATGGCGACTGGATCCGGTCGACGATCAGCCAGGACGACCTCGACGATCTGGCGGAGGAGGGGCTGATTCCTCACGGATCGGCGCGGCTCCCGGAGGATGAGACCGAACCTCGACCGCGGGAGGGTGGGTGCGTCCTCCTTGCCACTCACATCGACCGTGGATTTTCTCTGCCTCCGCATCCTTTTTTCCGGGCTTTCTTGAATTTCTTTGGAGCACAACTTCATCACTTTTCCCCCAACACCATCATATATCTTGCTGCTTTCGTGTCTCTGTGTGAAAACTTCTTGGGTTGTCGACCACACTGGGGTCTCTTCAAGCACATTTTCACGTGTCGCTCCCAGTCGGTCAAAAAGGCTAACCCGAGTGACGAGAGGACTCAGGTGATCCAGATGTGTGGGGGTCTTGGGATTCAGATGAGGGGTAAGAGCTCTTTCCCAACCATAACTCTTCCTGAGTCAGTACGAGGTTGGCAGTCGACCTGGTTTTACTGCAAAGACCAGCCGACTCCAGGTCAGTCGACCGGACTTCCTCCTTTTTCTATGGCTCACGTAGAGAAGCCCTCCGCCTTGAAAGTGACTCCAGGGGAGAAAGCGGAGGTGAAAGTGCTGGTTGAGCGAGTGGTCTATCTCATCCGTGAGGGTGTAACTGGAATGGATCTGCTGGAAGTCTTCCTCAGACGACGCATTCAGCCACTTCAAGCCCGCGACCATCCGATGTGGATGTATTCGGGCATTAAAGATTCCACTCGAGTGCACCCAGAAGAAGTCGACGAGGATACGGTGGAGAAGTGGTTGAGGAGTATCACTGGCAACAAGGATAACCCCAGAGGAGCCAGGAGAATCCCTCCACTTGACCAATCCTACGAACCAGACAAGGTCCGATTCTGAATTACCGAGTGTCATCTTGATTTAACATGCAACTGTTTATGCTTCACCGACTGACTTTGTCTTGCTTGTTTTCTTCTAGGCCCTTACTGAAATGTATTCGATGCCCAACGGAGAGCAGGAGCAGGACCCGGAGGGGGAGGCAAGCGGAGGTGAAAGCGGCTGAGTGGCATTCCGACGGAGAGGGGGACGAGGAGAGCGACGACCCGAGTGATGAAGAAGAGGTCGACTCTCCTCCCCGTAGGGAAAGGCGATCCAAACTTACTCACGACCCGACGAGCGCCCGTGACAAGGCGACCGTTCAGACCGGGCAGTCGTCAAAGCGTCCTGGGACGTCCTCTCCGGCACCAACTGAAAAAGCTCCAAAGCAGTCCAAGGTTGTAGTGCAGAAGACTCGGAAGGCCCTGCCGAGAATCAAAATTGACGTTCCTGTTGCTTCTGCATGAGTGTTCTTCTTTCGCTTTTACTCGACGTTCTGTGCTGTTTATTTTTCCCTTGGTTTGACCGAATGAATCTTGAAACTGGCAGTGTCGCTACCTCTGGGACCTCTACTTATAAGAACGAGGATGAGGAAATGGAAGATGCGGTGACCTCCAATCCGGGTACAATCCTCGTGATTTTGTCTTTGATTTGTCGATTGAACTGTGCTATATCCAATCGGGTGATGAAACTTTGGCGACTGATCTTTTTACAGCCCTCAACGTCATTGACCTCCCCTACGACGACGAGGACGAGCCACAGAGGCCCTTGGGGAGAAGAAACAGGAAAACGTCTGCTGGCAAGACGCTTCAATCGACACCGGTGGCGGAACCGGTAATTCAGGACGCCGGCGATGCCAATCGGACTTCCGTCTCCTTCGCCATACCGCTGTCGAGTGCTCGGCCTTCCTCGTCAGCTGCACAGACTCCCACCGATCCACCTTCACTTTTTGCTACACATCATGTCCCAGAGGACCAAGTGGGTGCTGCAAAAGAGGCTATACGCCAGGCGGGCATTATGATGGAGAAGATGAAGATGGTGCGGGAAGCCAGCCAAGCTGCTTATGATGCCAGCTCCGCTCTCCAGAGCAACGTCCAGGTTAGTAGATCGTCGACTGACTCTTCTGGCTTGTTCTGTTAGGATATGGTACCTGAAAACTTTCTTTCCAAGAATCTTTGCATCTGTCTGCGCCTTGCATCTGTACACCCACTGGGTGTTTTGATTTGTCACTGAACATATTCGCACTTTGAGCTGATAATGTTGTTGTCAATTGAATCTTTTGACCAGTGGGGGCACGCTGAGTGCACCCACTGGGTGTAGTCCCTGAGACCATAATTGACTGCGGGCAGTCGGCTATGGTCTGAGCATTAGAATTTGAATTTCTTCACTCGGTCTGGTCGGGCCATGTCGAGTGGAACTTTGAATCAGTGTTTTTTTGCACTCGTGCTGGACAGGCCTTGTCGAGTGTAAACTGAACCAGTGGGGGCACGCTAAGTGCACCCACTGGGTGTAGTCCCCGAGACTACTGTTGGATGTTTGATTTGGCAGTAGTCTTAGAATTTGTTGGCTTTATCCTTTTACCTCTCCGAAATAACCAATCTTTTCACCAGTCGACTGACCTGTTCTTTGGTTGCAGAAATCTTGTGATCTTGGAGCTCGTTTTGCTGACCTGGAGAAGCAGCAGATTCAGCTCAACCTCGATCTGGAGCTGGCCAAGACAGAACTGCAGAAGGCCAAGGATGACACCGCTGGTAAAGAAGACCTGTCGACTAAGTTTTCCCTGAACCGGATTTCATTCTACTTTTTCTGAATCCAACATTATTTCTTTCAGAGAAACTGAACCAAGCTCTGGCGAAAAAGGATCAAGATCTGGCGGCCGCGTAGAAAAAAGCTGATTAGAAAACTGCGCTCGCTGAACAGAAGTTGGCTTCAGTCGGCAAATTGGAGGAAGAAAACTCCGGGCTGAAAACTGCCCTTGACGAAGCCAATAAGGAAGCGGCTCGCCTGAAGAAGGACAAGGAAAATCTGAACGAGAAGATGGAAGGTATTGCCCGCAGGAGGAACGATCTGGAGAATTATCTGGGAAGCCTTGCTAAGAAGTTGTTCTTCATGCTTGAAGGTGTTTCCTTTGATCCGACTGGTTTGTTCTTGTCGACTCGACATATCATCATTGGCTTACCCTTGAATTGTGTATGCAGAGTTTTGCCGGGACTTCGAGGAAGAGACCGGGCAAATTGAACCAAGCTTGGACCCCATCAACTCTCCAGTGAAGGATGAAGCTGCCATGAACGTGCTCCGACTGGAATCCCGCATCACTGGTGTTGTCGATTATCTCGCCCGACTGAAAGTCGCGATGTCGCGGATTGACACAGCTCTCTGGCCCATGGCAACACTTTAGAATGACCTCGAGTCTATGATGGCTCGGCTCAATGAAGCTCCCAGTCGAATTCAAGAATGGAAGAAGTCTTCTGCCCGGTGCGGCGCTGATGTGGCTCTATCTCTGGTTCGCTTCCACTGTCGAGAATCTCGGGAAGAGAAGCTGGCGGCGATTAAAGTTGCTAACACCAAAAGGCATGACTTCCAGTCCTTCAGGGAGACTTTCATTGCTGCTGCCACTCGGATTGCTGACGGGATCGACCTGGATGAATTCGTCGAGCCTGCCAGCCCTCCTCCTGCGGAGTGAACAAACTTTTATGCTCTGCCTTAAATTTGCCTCGGAATGCCGAGTGATTTTGTAACCGTTAAACTCCTTCGGGTTGAATGCCCGAGTACTTTGATCCGTGGTCTTGAACTTTAGGATTTATCTGAACTTGATTTATCTTTGAATATGCTTGTATTTGTTTTCGAGTGGAATTTGTTCTTCACACGGAACAATCTTTGTGCTTGAGATGCAGCTCTGAAGTTGATGCTCCAGTCGACCCGCACCTCATCGCCCTTGCGGATAAGGGTGGAGCGCACGTTGTACTTATGGCGCAGCTCCGAAGGAGAAGGTTGCAGTCGACTTGCACCTCGTCGTCCTTGCGGATAGGGATGGAGCGCACGTTGTACTTGTGGCGCAGCTCTGAAGGAGAAGGTTGCAGCCGACCTGCACCTCGTCGTCCTTGCGAATGGGGATGGACTTCGAACTTAGGCGAGTACTAGACTGCAGCTAAGCCCCCGAGTGGGAGGGTTGCTCACCACTCGGTAGGATTTTTCAAACTTAGGCGAGTACTGGACTGCAGCTAAGCCCCCGAGTGGGAGGGTTGCTCACCACTTGGTAGGATTTTTCAAACTTAGGCAAGCACTGGACTGCAGCTAAGCCCCCGAGTGGGAGGGTTGGTCACCACTCGGTAGGATTTTTCAAACTTAGGCGAGTACTGGACTGCAGCTAAGCCCCCGAGTGGGAGGGTTGCTCACCACTCGGTAGGATTTTTCAAACTTAGGCGAGTACTGGACTGCAGCTAAGCCCCCGAGTGAGAGGGTTGCTCACCACTCGGTAGGATTTTTCAAACTTAGGCGAGTACTGGACTGCAGCTAAGCCCCCGAGTGAGAGGGTTGCTCACCACTTGGTAGGATTTTTCAAACTTAGGCGAGCACTGGACTGCAGCTAAGCCCCCGAGTGGGAGGGTTGCTCACCACTCGGTAGGATTTTTCAAACTTAGGCGAGTACTGGACTGCAGCTAAGCCCCCGAGTGGGAGGGTTGCTCACCACTCGGTAGGATTTTTCAAACTTAGGCGAGTACTGGACTACAGCTAAGCCCCCGAGTGAGAGGGTTGCTCACCACTCGGTAGGATTTTTCAAACTTAGGCGAGTACTGGACTGCAGCTAAGCCCCCGAGTGAGAGGGTTGCTCACCACTCGGTAGGATTTTTCAAACTTAGGCGAGTACTGGACTGCAGCTAAGCCCCCGAGTGAGAGGCTTTCTCATCACTCGGTAGGATTTTTCAAACTTAGGCGAGTACTGGACTGCAGCTAAGCCCCCGAGTGAGAGGGTTGCTCACCACACGGTAGAATTTTTCAAACTTAGGAGAGTACTGGACTGCAGCTAAGCCCCCGAGTGAGAGGGTTGCTCACCACTTGGTAGGATTTTTCAAACTTAGGCGAGCACTGGACTGCAGCTAAGCCCCCGAGTGGGAGGGTTGCTCACCACTCGGTAGGATTTTTCAAACTTAGGCGAGTACTGGACTGCAGCTAAGCCCCCGAGTGGGAGGGTTGCCGACCACTCGGTAGGATTTTTCAAACTTAGGCGAGTACTGGACTGCAGCTAAGTCCCCGAGTGAGAGGGTTGCTCACCACTCGGTAGGAATTTTCAAACTTAGGCGAGTACTGGACTGCAGCTAAGCCCCCGAGTGAGAGGGTTGCTCACCACTCAGTAGGATTTTTCAAACTTAGGCGAGTACTGGACTGCAGCTAAGCCCCCGAGTGAGAGGCTTGCTCATCACTCGGTAGGATTTTTCAAACTTAGGCGAGTACTGGACTGCAGCTAAGCCCCCGAGTGAGAGGCTTGCTCACCACTCGGTAGGATTTTTCAAACTTAGGCGAAACGGATTCGCGGCTAAGCCCCCGAGTGAGAGGCTTGCTCATCATTCGGTAGGATTTTTCAAACTTAGGCGAAACGGATTCGCGGCAAAGTCACCCACTGGGGGATTTCAGACGCAAACAAAAGCAACAACAACCATTTAGGAAGACTGTAAAGCTCTTGTCTTTGATGAACAAACTACAAAGGTATTTCTTATTACATCTCATCCGAATGAGTACTTAAGTATAAAAGGGGCGGAGCAGCTCCGCGTTCCAAGCCCGTGGCTCGTCTTTCTGATGCTCGACATTGTAAAGATGGTATGCTCCATTGTGGAGAACTCTGGTGACAATGAAGGGACCTTCCCAAGCAGGGGCGAGCTTGTGTGGTTTCTGCTGATCCACTCGAAGAACCAAGTCTCCCTCTTGAAAGGCTCGGCCCCTCACGTTTCTGGCGTGGAATCGACGCAAGTCTTGCTGATAAATGGTCGACTGGATTAAGGCCATCTCTCTTTCCTCCTCTAGGAGATCGACTGCGTCCTGCCGGGCCTGTTCTGCTTCATCTTCAGAGAAGAGCTCGACTCGGGGTGCATTGTGAAGCAAGTCACTCGGTAGAACAACTTCAGCTCCATAAACCAAGAAGAATGGAGTTCGGCCAGTCGACCGATTGGGAGTTGTCCTCAATCCCCAAAGAACTGATGGAAGTTCATCGACCCAGGCGTCTGCTGCATGCTTGAGATCACGCATTAGTCGGGGTTTCAGTCCTTTGAGAATCAAGCCATTTGCTCTTTCTGCTTGTCCATTCGACTGGGGGTGGGCGACTGAAGCATAGTCGACTCGTGTGCCTTGGGAAGCACAGAAGGCTCTGAACTCATCAGAACCGAAGTTCGACCTATTGTCAGTGATGATGCTGTGCGGAACTCCATATCTGAATGTCAATTCTCTGATGAAGCTGACGGCAGTACTGGCTTCAAGATTCTTGATAGGCTTGGCTTCAATCCATTTGGTAAACTTGTCAACTGCTACAAGCACATGAGTGAAGCCGCTCCTACCAGTCCTCAGGGGTCCAACCGTATCCAATCCCCAAACAACAAAGGGCCAGACGAGTGGAATAGTCTTCAGGGCCGACGCAGGCTTGTGGGACATATTGGAGTAAAACTGGCAGCCTTCACATTTGTCGACTATATCTTTCGCCATTTCATTTGCTCGTGGCCAATAAAATCCAGCTCGGTATGCTTTTGCCACAATGGTCCGAGAGGACGCATGGTGACCACAGGTCCTTGAGTGGATGTCGTTGAGGATCACTCGACCTTCTTCTGGTGTTATGCATTTCTGGCTCACTCCGGTTACGCTTTCCCTGAACAGTTGTCCTCTGATCACAGTAAAGGCTTTGGATCGACGGACGATCTGTCGAGCCTCTTCTTCATCCTCTGGGAGTTCCTTCCTAAGGATATACGCAATGTATGGCACTGTCCAGTCAGGAGTGATGACCAAAACCTCCATGATCAGGTCGACCACGGCTGGGACTTCGACTTCAGTCGGATCTGTGGCACTCTTAGGCTGCGGGGGCTCTTCAGTGAAAGGATCTTCTTGAACTGAAGGTGTATGAATGTGTTCCAAAAACACGTTGCTGGGAATGGCTTCCCTCTTGGAACCTATCTTTGCCAAATCATCGGCTGCTTGATTTTTCAGTCGGGGTATATGATGGAGCTCTAACCCCTCAAACTTCTTTTCCAACTTCCTCACCGCATTGCAGTAACCAGTCATAGCTGGGCTTCTGACGTCCCACTCCTTCATCACTTGATTGACTACCAAATCTGAGTCGCCGTAGACCATGTGGCGACGGACGCCGAGTGAGATGGCCATACGTAACCCATATAAGAGTGCTTCATATTCCTCTTCGTTATTGGAGGAAACAAAGTGAATCTGGAGAACATATCTGAGCTTGTCTCCTCGGGGGGATATCAGTACCACCCCAGCACCGGAACCATTCAGCATCTTGGAACCATCAAAGAACATGGTCCAGTGCTCCGAGTGGACTTGAGTCGGTAGTTGCTGTTCGATCCACTCGGCGAGGAAATCTGCTATTGCTTGGGACTTGATAGCTTTCTTTGCCTCAAACTTAATATCCAAGGGAAGGAGTTCAATCGCCCACTTTGCCACTTGACCAGTTGCATCTCTGTTGTTCAGAATCTCTGATAATGGAGTGTCGCTGACGACTGTAATGGAGTGGTCAGAGAAATAATGTGCAACCTTCTTCGTGGTCATATAAATCCCATAAACAAGCTTCTGATAATGTGGATATCTTTGCTTTGATGGAGTCAAAACTTCAGAAACATAATATACTGGGCGCTGAACTTTATAGGCTTTTCCTTCTTCTTCCCGCTCGATCGTAAGTACTGTACTGATGACTTGTCCAGTGGCTGCAATGTAAAGCAGTAAAGGCTCTTTGCTGATTGGGGCAGCGAGCACCAGCTGGGTGGAAAGCAGGGCTTTGAGCTCTGCAAATGCTGCATCAGCTTCAGGAGTCCACTCGAACTTATCAGACTTCTTCATCAGTCGGTAAAGAGGCAATGCCTTTTCACCGAGGCGAGAAATGAATCGACTCAAGGTGGCCAAACAACCTATAAGCTTCTGGACATCGTGCACACGCACAGGGCGTTTCATTCGGAGAATGGCACCAACTTTCTCTGGGTTAGCGTCGATCCCCCGTTCGGAAACGAGGAAACCGAGTAATTTTCTGCCCGGAACTCCGAATGTGCACTTTGATGGATTAAGCTGGATATCATACCTTCTGAGGTTGGCAAAAGTTTCAGCAAGGTCAGCCAACAGGTCGGAACCTTTACGTGACTTGACCACAATGTCATCCATGTATGCTTCCACATTCCGACTGATTTGAGTGAGTAAACACTTCTGAATCATCCTCATGAATGTGGCTCCAGCATTCTTCAGGCCGAATGGCATGGTGACATAACAGAAGCACCCAAATGGAGTGATGAAATCTGTTTTTATCTCATCGGGTCCATACAGTCGGATCTGATGATACCCGGAATAGGCGTCCAAAAAGGACAAGCGCTCACACCCTGCAGTCGAGTTGACTATTTGATCGATGCGGGGGAGAGGAAAGTGATCTTTCGGGCAGGCCCGATTGATATGCTTGAAGTCAATGCACATGTGGAGTGAGTCGTCCTTCTTGGGGACCATGACAACGTTGGCTAGCCACTCGGAGTGGTAAATCTCTCGGATAAACTTAGCTGCTAGGAGCCGAGCCACTTCTTCACCGATTGCTTTTCTCTTCTGTACGGCGGACCGTCGAAGATGTTCTTTAACTGGTTTCACTTTTGGGTCGACTCACAAATGGTGCTCAGCCAGCCCCCTGGGAACACCCGGCATGTCAGAAGGTTTCCATGCAAAGATGTCCCAGTTCTCACGAAGGAACTGGATGAGCGCTTCTTCCTATTTGGAGTCGAGTGTTGTCAAAATGTGAGTCGGAGCAGCATTGGGATCGGTCGGGTGAATATGAATTGGCTTTGTTTCACTAGACGACTGAAATGCTGAATCCGTGGCAGGCTTCTTAGCTCGCTGCATTTTTTGATACTCCTGCAATTCCACTACTGCCATTTGCGCATCGGCGATCTTTGAGCCCTTCTGGAAGCACTCTTCTACCTTCTTCCGATTGCCAGTGATCACTCCTTTAGGACCAGGCATCTTCAATTTGAGGTAAACGTAACATGATCGAGCCATGAAACGTGCATAAGCCGGCCTGCCCAGAATAGCATGATAAGCACTCTGGAAATCGACGACTTCAAACGTCAACTTTTCTTTGCGGTAATTCTTGGAATCACCGAAAACCACATCGAGAGCGATCTGACCGAGTGACTCAGCCTTCTTGCCAGGAATAACCCCATGGAAACTCATATTGCTTTCACTGAGTCTGGACATCGGAATGCCCATTCCTTTCAAGGTCTCTGCATACAGTATATTCAGGCCACTGCCACCATCCATCAGAACCTTAGTCAACCGAGTGCCTTCGACGACTGGGTCGACCACCAAAGCTTGCCTCCCAGGGGTGGCTATGTGTGTCGGGTGATCAGACTGGTCAAATGTAATGGCAGTCTAGGACCACTTCAAATAATTGGGCGTCACCGGAGCGACCATGTTCACTTCTCTGTTGATGACTTTCAGTCGACTCTTGCTCTCAACATCAGCAAAAATCATCAGAGTGGAATTGACGTGGGGGTAACCACCATCGTCCTCTTCCTTATCCTGAACTTTGTCCGATTCTTTCTCCTTTTCTTTGGGCTGTTTCTCTCGGAACTGCTGGATTAGGAGCCGGCATTGTCGAGTGGTATGTTTTGGATAAATGAGATTACCCTCCTCATCCTTTTTGGTGTGAATGTGGCATGGTAAATCCAACACATCATTTCCATCTTGATCTTTTACTTTCTTGGGGTTCCATGGCCCTTTGGGCTTCCCCTTGAACTTTCCTTGAGTCACGGCTAAGGCTTCTCCGGGAACAGCTGGCTCGGCTTTACGCTTCTGCTTCCGACTGGAGTTCCCTCCCCCGGTTTCATGGGCGACTGTTTTGTGCTTGCCACTCCGGAGCCGATCCTCCTCTTCACCATTAGCATACTTGGTGGCAATTTCCATCATTCGACTCAGAGACATATCTCCGGTCCGACCGAACTTCAGATTCAATTCTCGATACTTGATGCCTTCCTTGAAGGCACAAACTGCTTGGTGATCAGACACATTCTCCACCGTGTGGTGCAACATGATCCATCTCTGGATATAATCTCTCAAAGTTTCATTCGACTTCTGCACACAAGACTGTAGCTCTGTTAGCCCTGCTGGCCGTTTGCATGTACCTTCAAATGTTCTAACAAACACTCGGGCAAGCTCTTCCCAGCTATAAATACTGCCAGGTGCTACTGATTCAACCACGCTCTGGCCGAGCCCTCTAACATCAGAGGAAGGTGCTTCATGGCCACTTCATCATTGCCACCACCAATCTGCACAGCCACTCGGTAGTCCTCAAGCCAAGTGTCAGGCTTGGACTCACCAGTGAACTTGCTGACTCCAGTCACCAACCTGAAGTTGGGAGGAATCACTGCTGCTCTGATGGCTCTGCTGAAACACTCGGGACCTGAAACATGCACCCTGCTGCCGGTCGGGTAATCTCTATCGTGGCCATCTCTGTGTGCTCTGTTCCTGTCAACCAGACCTTGAACGAGAATGGATCTCGCGTCAAAGCCCGGCTCCCGGGGGTCAACTGGAATCCTTCGCCCACCACTGTGAGGGCGCCTGTCATCGTGTTGCCGAGGCGCGTATGACCCACTCCTTGGGGGAGGCGTGGGTACTCGATGACGATCATACTGCTCACAGTTTCTGTACTGATCCCGTCGATCTCCACGTCCCTCACGCCTTGGAGGTGATCTTGGGCTGTGAGCCGACTGAACTGTGTCTGCCATTATAGATCTACTATGAATCCTATTCCGAGACTGTGACACTGCTGTGTTCTGCTCCCCCGCCGCCCGGAGCAAAGCCCGGATCTGCATCAAACCCCTACCAGCCTCCGACTGGGAAGGCTGAATCGACTCTGCTATTCGGGCAGCAGCTGTGAGATTTTGGATCAGAGGTTGGAGGCGGAAAAAGTTGTCGTCAACTAGATTCAGGAACTCGCTGCCGAGCACGCTCGTCGAGTGCGTGCTGGAGATTCTCCAGTCGAGTGCGCTCAGCCAAGTTGGCCAGGCGCACCTCCTCCAAGGCCCGGGCCTCGGGGGTTTCTCCAACGATAGGAGTGTGAAGTGCATCCATGTTACGGCGGCGAAGCTCTTCCCTCTGCTGCGAAGAGAGGGGCTCGGGGCGGTACTCCTCGTGGACACGCGACGGATCGCCTCCGCCATCACCACCGTCGTCGCGGGGGAAGCCAGGAGGACTGCGCGGTCCGTTGACCACCAGGACTTCCGCCGCGGGGTCACTGTTGTCGCACTCGGATGCGGTCTCAACGGAGCTAGTCGACAGGTCGAACAGGCCGTAGAGAGTTTTGTCGGGCTCGATTGCCGCGACTTGGGGGGTGGCCGACTGGCGAGCCACCGCGTGCCTCACCCACCGCTGGAGCCTCGACCGACCGGAACGCTTGTGCCGGCGGGCAGCAGTGAGTGAAGACGCCACCGGAGCCGACCGATACTGGGTCGACGGCTGCCGCAGGAGGACGCCGCGGACGCACGCGCAAAAGTGCGTTGCCCCGCGGACGGGGAGCGCCTCGACGTCGAGTGGAGCTTCTTGGAGCCAAGCGGAGTCGTCGGCGACGAACACGAGCGCGCCGAGACGGATGTCGCGGCCCTCGGCCAATCCTCCACCTGAAACCATGCTGATGGGGATCAAAAAAATTGCAACTTCTCCAACAAGTCGCTAAGACACCTGCCCCACGGTGGGCGCCAACTGTCGTGGTTCTAAGTCTGACAGTAGAATGGGGGGTAGGGATGTAGAGGCAAGATCCTAGCTATGGAGAAGCTGTACGCACAAGTTCTACGAGTTCAGGCCCTTCTCAGAGGAAGTAACAGCCCTACGTCTCGGAGCCCGGAGGCGGTCGACTGGATTATATGCGTGTGTGTTACAGGGGGTGCGAACCCTTGTGCATGTGGAGGGGGGTGGCTTATATAGAGTGCGCCAGCACCCCGGCCAGCCCACGTTATAAGGGATTTAAGGTACATCAAGAGGGGGGCGTTACTGGTAACGTCCGTAATAAAGTGTTATAAATGGCTACTAAATCTAGGAGTTAATGCTCGACCGTTGCTGTGTAGAGTGACTTTAGGTCTTCTGTCCGTCGAGTGTTTCTTGTTACGGTCGAGTGATCTTGACTCCTCCGAGTGGAAATGTTTCTGGTCGAGTGGGTGATGGTACCCCTCAAATGCTTCTGGCTTTAGAGTGATGTCCTTGGGGAAGGTATTTAGGTCAGGCATGTGACCCTACCCTTGGTACATGTCCTCATCACCGACATGATCAACTCGGTGGGACCAATGTGCTAGGGTTAGGGCAAAACCTCATCTCGGTGTGACCGATTGCATGAACTCGGTAAGACTGATTTCAGCAATGAGTTAACAGAGAGTTGGTCAGGCAAACTTGGTGGGACTGATCGCTCATTTCGGTAAGACCGAAACGTTACGAAGGGAAATAGAGAGTTTACATTGCGAACTCGATGGGATCGATCGCTCATTTTGGTAAGACTGAAACATTACGAAGGGAAATAGAGAATTTGTGTCGGCGTTCTGGGAACGGGGGGGGGGGGGGGGGTCCCAGACTTGCCTGCCCGCGGCCCACGGTGTGGCTCTGCGAGCGGGCCCGTACGACCCATCTTCACCAACAAGCATTCGAGACCCTCGCGAGGGGCCAAGCCTCGCGAGGCAGACGACACAAGACCTCCTCGGGAGCGGCCTCACCAGGCTGGCTCGCGAGGGGTGGAGAGATCAAGGCAAGGCAAACCTCACGAGGTTCTCATGACGTGAGCCATGACGATCGAGACCAGGCGGGCGCCAGCGCGCTAGTGTCCTTGCTTCCTCTTTGGTGCTAAGGAGGCAAGTGCAGGTGAGGAGTACCGAGGCATCAAGCAAAGGTTTCCATATCGGTGCAACGAGACCAAGACCAGCAGGACGGCAAGACGGAGGTCACCGTGGAGCCCAAGGCGGCGTCACCACCAGAGCCTTTGGCAGGCGAAGACCACCTTTAGTCAGGATAGCTTGTATTAGCTGTCTCCTTTCAAATTGGCCGTTGTTGGCTCCCTTCCCTCTCAGTATTTGGGGAGAGGACCAGGGCCTCTATAAATAGGGCTAGCCACCATAGTAGGACGGGGATCATCATCTCACCTTGGACTAGATCCAACTCCTCCTCACACCCACCAAGCACAAGAACACCTCACCTCAGGAGGCTGTTCTTCCCCTTGTACTGTTCATCCTCAACCCGAGAGGCAATCCACCACACCACACTGGAGTAGGGTATTACACCACAACGGTGGCCTGAACCAGTATAAATCGTGCGTCTCTTCTGTTGCGAGTTCGTCGAGCTAGCCTTTGAGATCGTGGCGAGGTTGAGGGCGTGATTAGGTAGGAGGAGATATTCGCGCGCACCCCAGTGTTCGAACCTTGAGGGTTTTGCCGGAACCGAGATCCGACATTTGGCGCGCCTGGTAGGGGTGCGCCGGAGTTTTCCTTCCGTCGATTCACGCTCCACCACCCTCACGCCCATTCTCCATGGATGGCGCCGCTCTTCCGGCTGGATCTACAGGTGCCCACGATGACGCCCGGGGGCTCCGAGCCCTTGCTCCCGCCTTGCAACAGGTGCAGTGGCCACCCAAGTTCAAGCCGGAGATGCTGCCGCGCTACGACGGCGCGGCGGACCCGTCGGCTTTCCTGCTGGCATATGAGGAGGCCGTCCTTAAGGCCGGGGGCGATGACAAGGTCATGGCCAACTGGCTTCCCATGGCTCTCACTGGCGCACCGCGCGCCTGGCTGCTCAACCTCCCCGGATCCATGGTGGCATCTTGGGAGGAGCTGCGCGGTCTCTTCGCTGTGCGCTACGCGGCACCGGCGCACCACGCGGTCGCGGCCCTCCTCGGCGGCTCGCAAGCACCGCCCTCGGATCGTCACATCAAGCCGTTCCTTCACCAGATCGGCGCCACTTCCAAGTGTTGGAAATATGCCCTAGAGGCAATAATAAAATGGTTATTATTGTATTTCCTTGTTCATGATAATTGTCTATTGTTCATGCTATAATTGTATTAACTGGAAACCGTAATACATGTGTGAATACATAGACCACAACATGTCCCTAGTAAGCCTCTAGTTGACTAGCTCGTTGATCAATAGATGGTTATGGTTTCCTGACCATGGACATTGGATGTCATTGATAACGGGATCACATCATTAGGAGAATGATGTGATGGACAAGACCCAATCCTAAGCATAGCACAAGATCGTGTAGTTCGTTTGCTAAGAGCTTTTCTAATGTCAAGTATCGTTTCCTTAGACCATGAGATTGTGCAACTCCCGGATACCGTAGGAATGCTTTGGGTGTACCAAACGTCACAACGTAACTGGGTGGCTATAAAGGTGCACTACAGGTATCTCCGAAAGTGTCTGTTGGGTTGGCACGAATCGAGACTGGGATTTGTCACTCCGTATGACGGAGAGGTATCTCTGGGCCCACTCGGTAATGCATCATCATAATGAGCTCAATGTGACTAAGGAGTTAGCCACGGGGTCATGCGTTATGGAACTTGTAAAGAGACTTGCCGGTAACGAGATTGAACGAGGTATTGGGATACCGACGATCGAATCTCGGGCAAGTAACATACCGATGGACAAAGGGAATTGTATACGGGATTGATTGAATCCCCGACATCGTGGTTCATCCGATGAGATCATCGTGGAACATGTGGGAGCCAATATGGGTATCCAGATCCCGCTATTGGTTATTGGCCGGAGAGGTGTCTCGATCGGTCATGTCTGCATGGTTCCCGAACCCGTAGGGTCTACACACTTAAGGTTCGGTGACGCTAGAGTTGTTATGGGAAATAGTATGTGGTTACCGAAGGTTGTTCGGAGTCCCGGATGAGATCCCGGACATCACTAGGAGTTCCGGAATGGTCCGGAGACGAAGATTTATATATGGGAAGTCCTTATTCGGTCGCCGGAAGTGTTCGGGGGTATATCGGTATTGTACCGGGACCATCGAAAGGGTTCCGGGTGTCCACCGGGAGGGTCCACCAGCCCCGGAGGGCCCTATGGGCCGAATATAGAGGGGAACCAACCCCTAGGTGGACTGGGTGCCAAACCCCCTAGGGCCCATGCGCCTAGGGTTGGGGGGAAACCCTAAAGGGGGCGCCCCCCTTGGCTTGGGGGGCAAGCCTCCCCCCTTGGCCGCCGCCCCCCTCTAGATCCATCTGGAGGGGGCCGGCCCCCCTCTCCCTTGCCCCTATAAACAGAGGGGGGGTGGGAGGGCAGCTGCACCCCTGGCAAGGCGCAGCCCTCTCCTCCTCCGTAGTGCTTAGCGAAGCTCTGCCGGAGAACCACGAGCTCCATTGTCACCATGCCGTCGTGCTGC
Organism: Aegilops tauschii subsp. strangulata; assembly: GCF_002575655.3. Classification (NCBI taxonomy): domain Eukaryota; kingdom Viridiplantae; phylum Streptophyta; class Magnoliopsida; order Poales; family Poaceae; genus Aegilops; species Aegilops tauschii. The sequence goes on along the minus strand of NC_053041.3, from coordinate 262,028,937 downwards.
TGGAGTTCTCCCTCAACTTCTCCTCTCCCCTTGCTAGATCAAGAAGGAGGAGACGTCCCCGGGCTGTACGTGTGTTGAACGTGGAGGCGCCGTCCGTTCGGCGCTAGATCGGATCTTCCGCGATTTGAATCGCTGCGAGTACGACTCCGTCAACCGCATTCTTGTAACGCTTCCGCTTAGCGATCTTCAAGGGTATGAAGATGCACTCCCTCTCTCTCATTGCTAGCATCTCCTAGATTGATCTTGGTGACACGTAGGAAAATTTTGAATTATTGCTACGTTACCCAACAGTGGCATCATGAGCTAGGTCTATGCGTAGATTCTATGCACGAGTAGAACACAAAGTAGTTGTGGGTGATGATTTGTTCAATTTGCTTACCGTTACTAGTCATATCTTGATTCGGCGGCATTGTGGGATGAAGCGGCCCAGACCGACCTTACACGTACACTTACGTGAGATAGGTTCCACCGACTGACATGCACTTGTTGCATAAGGTGGCTAGCGGGTGCGAGTCTCTCCCACTTTAGTCGGATCGGATTCGATGAAAAGGGTCCTTATGAAGGGTAAATAGCAATTGGCATATCACCGTTGTGGCTTTTGCGTAGGTAAGAAACGTTCTTGCTAGAAACCCATAGCAGCCACGTAAAACATGCAACAACAATTAGAGGACGTCTAACTTGTTTTTGCAGGGTATGCTATGTGATGTGATATGGCCAAAAGGATGTGATGAATTATATATATGTGATGTATGAGATTGATCATGTTCTTGTAATAGGAATCACGACCTGCATGTCGATGAGTATGACAACCGGCAGGAGCCATAGGAGTCGTCTTAATTTATTGTATGACCTGCGTGTCAATGAAAAATGCCATGTAATTACTTTATTTATTGCTAACCGTTAGCCATAGTAGTAGAAGTAATAGTTGGCTAGACAACTTCATGAAGACACGATGATGGAGATCATGATGATGGAGATCATGGTGTCATGCCGGTGACGAAGGTGATCATGCCGCGCCTCGAAGATGGAGATCAAAAGGCGCAAGATGATATTGGCCGTATCATGTCACTTTATGATTTGCATGTGATGTTTGTCATGTTTACATCTTATTTGCTTAGAACGACGGTAGCATAGATCCCTCACTAAAATTTCAAGAGATGTGTTCCCCCTAACTGTGCACCGTTGCGAAGGATCGTTGTTTCGAAGCACCACGTGATGATCGGGTGTGATAGATTCTAACGTTCGCATACAACGGGTGTAAGCCAGATTTACACATGCGAAACACTTAGGTTGACTTGACGATCCTAGCATGTACAGACATGGCCTCGGAACACAAGAGACCGAAAGGTCGAACATGAGTCGTATAGTAGATACGATCAACATGGAGATGTTCACCGTTGATGACTAGTCCGTCTCACGTGATGATCGGACACGGTCTAGTCGATTCGGATCATGTTCACTTAGATGACTAGAGGGATGTCTATCTAAGTGGGAGTTCATTAAATAATCAGATACACTTAATTATCATGAACATAGTCAAAAGGTCTTTGCAAATTATGTCGTAGCTTACGCTTTAGTTCTACTATTTAAGATATGTTCCTAGAGAAAATTTAGTTGAAAGTTGATAGTAGAAATTATGCGGACTGGGTCCGTAAACTGAGGATTATCCTCATTGCTGCGTAGAAGGCTTATGTCCTCAATGCACCGCTCGGTGTGCTGAACCTCGAGCGTCGTCTGTGGATGTTGCGAACATCTGACATACACGTTTTGATGACTACGTGATAGTTCAGTGCGTAATGCTAACGATTTAGAATTGAGGCGCCAAAGACGTTTTTGAAACGTCGCAGAACATATGAGATGTTCCAAAGACTGAAATTGGGATTTCAGACTAGTGCCCACGTCAAGAGGTATGAGACCTCTGACAAGTTTCTTAAGCCTGCAAACTAAGGGAGAAAAGCTCAATCGTTGAGCATGTGCTCAGATTGTCTGAGTACTACAATCGCTTGAATCGAGTGGGAGTTAATCTTCCAGATGAGATAGTGATGGTTCTCCATAGTCACTACCACCAAGCTATTAGAGCTTCCTGATGAACTATAACATATCAGGGATAGACATGATGATCCTTGAGCAACTCGCGATGTTTGACACCGCGAAAGTAGAAATCAAGTAGGAGCATCAATTGTTGATGGTTAGTAAAACCACTAGTTTCAAGAAGGGCAAGGGAAAGAAGGGATACTTCATGAAACGGCAAATCAGTTGCTGCTCTAGTAAAGAAACCCAAGGTTGAACCCAAACCCGAGACTAAGTGCTTCTGTAATGAGGGGAACAGTCACTGAAGCAGAACTACCCTAGATACTTGGTAGATGAGAAGGCAGGCAAGGTCGACAGAAGTATATTGGATATACATTATATTGATGTGTACTTTACTAGTACTCCTAGTAGCACCAGGGTATTAGATACCGGTTCGGTTGCTAAGTTTTGGTAACTCGAAATAAAAGGCTATGGAATAAACGGAGACTAGCTAAAGGTGAGATGACGATATGTGTTGGAAGTGTTTCCAAGGTTGATGTGATCAAGCATCGCATGCTCCCTCTACCATCGAGATTGGTGTTAAACCTAAATAATTGTTATTTGGTGTTTGCGTTGAGCATAGACATGATTGGATTATGTTTATCGCAATATGTTTATTCATTTAAGTAGAATAATGGTTACTCTGTCTATTTGAATAATACCTTCAATGGTCTTGCACCTAAAATGAATGGTTTATTGAATCTCGATCGTAGTAATACACATGTTCATGCCAAAAGATATAAGATAGTGATGATAGTACCACATACTTGTGGCACTGCCATTTGAGTCATATTGGTATAAAACGCATGAAGAAGCTCCATGTTGATGGATCTTTGGACTCACTCATTTTTGAAAAGATTGAGACATGTGAACCATGTCTATTGGTAGATATGCATGAAGAAACTCCATACATATGGATCGTTTGGACTCACTTGATTTTGAATCACTTGGGACATGCAAATCATACCACATGGGCAAGATGACTGAAAGGCCTCGTTTTCAGTAAGATGGAACAAGAGAGCAACTTGTTGGAAGTAATACATTTGATGTGTGCAATCCAATGAGTGCTGAGGCACGCAGTGGATATCGTTATGTTCTTACTTCACAAATGATTTGAGTAGATGCTGAGTATATTTACTTGATGAAACACAAGTCTGAATTATTGAAAGGTTCAAGTAATTTCAGAGTGAAGTTGAAGATCGTCGTGACAAGAGGATAAAATGTCTATGATATGATCATAGAGATGAATATCTGAGTTACGAGTTTGGTACACAATTAAGACCTTGCGGAAATTATTTCATAACTAATACCGCCTGGAACACCATAGTGTGATGGTGTGTCCGAACATCATAACTGCACCCTATTGGATATGGTGCATACCATGATGTCTCTTATCGAATACCACTATCATTTATGGGCTAGGCATTAGAGACAACCGCATTCACTTTAAATAGGGCACCACGCAATTCCGTTGAGACGACACCGTATGAACTATGGTTTAGAGAAACCTAAGCTGTCGTTTCTTAAAAGTTCGGGGCTGCGACGCTTATGTGAAAAAGTTTTAGGCTGATAAGCTCGAACCCAAAGCGGATAAATGCATCTTCATATGACACCCAAAACAGTTGGGTATACCTCCTATTTCAGACCCGGAAGCATAGCTGATTGTTTTTAGAAATGGGTCCTTTCTCGAGGAAAAGTTTCTCTCGAAAGAATTGAGTGGGAGAATGGTGGAGACTTGATGAGGTTATTGAACCATCACTTCAACTAGTGTGTAGCAGGGCACAAGAAGTTGTTCCTGTGGCACCTACACCAATTGAAGTGGAAGCTTATGATGGTGATCATGAAACTTTGGATCAAGTCACTACCAAACCTCGTAGGACGACAAGGATGCGTACTACTTCAGAGTGGTACGTAATCCTGTCTTGGAAGTCATGTTGCTAGACAACAATGAACCTACGAGCTATGGAGAAGCGATGGTCGGCCCAGATTCTGACGAATGGCTCGAGGCCATAAAATCCGAGAGAGGATCCATGTATAAAAACAAAGTATAGACTTTGGAAGAACTACTTGATGGTCGTAAGGCTCTTGGGTGCAGATGGATTTTAAAAGGAAGACGAACAATGATGGTAAGTGTCACCATTAAGAAAGCTTGACTTGTCGTTAAGATGTTTTCCGACAAGTTCAAGGAGTTGACTACGATGAGATTTTCTCACTCGTAGCGATGCTAAGAGTCTGTTGGAATTATATTAGCAGTTACTGCATTATTTATGAAATCTTGCAGATAGGATGTCAAAAACATTGTTTCCTCGACGATTGTCTTGAGGAAAGGTTGTATGTGATACAACCAGAAGGTTTTGTCAATCCTGAAAGATGCTAACAAGTATGCAAAGCTCTAGCAATCCTTCTAAGGACCGGAGTAAGCATCTCGGAGATGGAATGTACGCTTTGATGAGATGATCAAAGATTTTGGGTTTTTACAAAGTTTATGAGAAACTTGTATTTCCAAAGAAGTGAGTGGGAGCACTATAGAATTTTTGATGAGTATATGTTGTTAACATATTGTTGATCAGAAATGATGTAGAATTTCTGGAAAGCATACAGGGTTATTTGAAAAGTGTTTTTAATGGAAAACCTGGATTAAGCTACTTGAACATTGAGCATCAAGATCTATAAGGATAGATAAAAAACGCTTAATAGTACTTTCAAATGAATACATACCGTGACAAGATTTTGAAGGAGTTCAAAATAGATTAGCAAAGCAGGAGTTCTTGGCTATGTTACAAGGTGTGAGTATTGAGTAAGACTCAAGACCTGACCACGGCAGAAGAGAGAGAAAGGACGAAGGTCATCCCCTATGCTTTAGACGTAGGCTCTACATTATGCTATGCTGTGTACCGCACCTGAAGTGTGCCTTGCCATGAGTTAGTCAAGGGGTACAATAGTGATCCAGGAATGGATCACATGACAGCGGTCGAACTTATCCTTAGTATCTAGTGGACTAAGTAATTTTCTCGATTATGGAGGTGGAAAAGGAGTTCGTCGTAAAGGGTTACGTCGATGCAAACTTTGACACTAATCCGGATGACTCTGAGTAGTAAACCGTATTCGTATAGTAGAGAAGTTATTTGGAATAGCTCCAAGTAGCACGTGGTAGCTGCATCTACAAGATGACATAGAGATTTGTAAAGCACACACGGATCTGAATGTTGCAGACCCGTTGACTAAAACCTCTCTCGTAAGCATAACATGATCAACCCCAGAACTCATTGAGTCTTAATCACATGGTGATGTGAACTAGATTATTGACTCTAGTAAACTCTTGGGTATTAGTCACATGGCGATGTGAACTTTGAGTGTTAATCACATGGTGATGTGAGCTAGATTATTGACTCTAGTGCAAGTGGGAGACTGTTGGAAATATGCCCTAGAGGCAATAATAAAATGGTTATTATTGTATTTCCTTGTTCATGATAATTGTCTATTGTTCATGCTATAATTGTATTAACCAGAAACCGTAATACATGTGTGAATACATAGACCACAACATGTCCCTAGTAAGCCTCTAGTTGACTAGCTCGTTGATCAATAGATGGTTATGGTTTCCTGACCATGGACATTGGATGTCATTGATAACGGGACACATCATTAGGAGAATGATGTGATGGACAAGACCCAATCCTAAGCATAGCACAAGATCGTGTAGTTCGTTTGCTAAGAGCTTTTCTAATGTCAAGTATCATTTCCTTAGACCATGAGATTGTGCAAATCCCGGATATCGTAGGAATGCTTTGGGTGTACCAAACGTCACAACGTAACTGGGTGGCTATAAAGGTGCACTACAGGTATCTCCGAAAGTGTCTGTTGGGTTGGCACGAATCGAGACTGGGATTTGTCACTCCGTATGACGGAGAGGTATCTCTGGGCCCACTCGGTAATGCATCATCATAATGAGCTCAATGTGACTAAGGAGTTAGCCACGGGATCATGCGTTACGGAACGAGTAAAGAGACTTGCCGGTAACGAGATTGAACGAGGTATTGGGATACCAACGATCAAATCTCGGGCAAGTAACATACCGATGGACAAAGGGAATTGTATATAGGATTGATTGAATCCCCGACATCATGGTTCATTCGATGAAATCATCGTGGAACATGTGGGAGCCAATATGGGTATCCAGATCCCGCTATTGGTTATTGGCCGGAGAGGTGTCTCGGTCATGTCTGCATGGTTCCCGAACCCGTAGGGTCTACACACTTAAGTTCAGTGACGCTAGAGTTGTTATGGGAAATAGTATGTAGTTACCGAAGGTTGTTCGGAGTCTCGGATGAGATCCCGGACGTCACGAGGAGTTCCGGAATGGTCCGGAGATGAAGATTTATATATGGGAAGTCCTTATTCGGTCGTCGGAAGTGTTCGGGGGTATATCGGTATTGTACCAGGACCACCGAAAGGGTTCCGGGAGTCCACCGGGAGGGTCCACCTGCCCCGGAGGGCCCTATGGGCCGAATATAGAGGGGAACCAGCCCCTAGGTGGGTTGGGCGCCAAACCCCCCTAGGGCCCATGCGCCTAGGGTTGGGGGGGGGGAAACCCTAAAGGGGGCGCCCCCCTTGGCTTGGGGGGCAAGCCTCCCCCCTTGGCCGCCGCCCCCCCTCTAGATCCATCTAGAGGGGGCCGGCCCCCTCTCCCTTGCCCCTATAAATAGAGGGGGGGGGGTGGGAGGGCAGCCGTACCCCTGGCAAGGCGCAGCCCTCTCCTCCTCCAACTCCTCCTCCTCCTCCTCCGTAGTGCTTAGCGAAGCTCTGCCGGAGAACCACGAGCTCCATTGCCACCATGCCGTCGTGCTGCTGGAGTTCTCCCTCAACTTCTCCTCTCCCCTTGTTGGATCAAGAAGGAGACGTCCCCGGGCTGTACGTGTGTTGAACGCGGAGGCGCCGTCCGTTCGGCGCTAGATCGGATCTTCCGCGATTTGAATCGCTGCGAGTACGACTCCATCAACCGCGTTCTTGTAACGCTTCCGCTTAGCGATCTTCAAGGGTATGAAGATGCACTCCCTCTCTCTCGTTGCTACCATCTCCTAGGTTGATCTTGGTGACACGTAGGAAAATTTTGAATTATTGCTATGTTACCCAACACCAAGCGCCCAGGGGCTCCGCCGGGCTGGGCCGTGCCTAGGCCGCCCTCACCTTCGACTCAGGGGATCATCCCGTCTCCATCATCGGCTCGGGTGTGCTCCCAATGCTTTGCACGCCCACCATTTGCAACGTGTCCATCACCAAAATGCTCATCGACGGTGGCGCCCGCCTCAACGTGCTCTTCGTCGAGGCCTTCAGCCTTCTTCATGTACCTCTTGAGTGGCTCCGCCCTAGCAAGCCTTTCTCAGGGGTTGGTGGAGGCTCCGCCCACTCCCTGGGCGGATCCGCCTCCCCGTAACCTTTGGCACGCACGACAACTACTGCACCGAGCTGGTCGACTTTGACATCGCCTGCATCGGCCTCCCGAACAACGCCATCCTCGGATACCCGGCCCTAGCTCAGTTCATGGCGGCTACCCATCCGGCCTACAACCTCATGAAGATGCCCGGGAGCAAGGGTGTCCTCACAGTAGTTGGGGACACCAAGGAAGCCCTGATGACGCTCCAGCTTGCCCTCAAGACCACCGCGACGGCGCAGCCCACCGACGCAGACACCTCCAAGGCCAAGGGAGCCGCACCAACCAAGAAGAAGCAGTTGTTCACTCAAGACAAGGCAGAAACCAAGCAGGTGCCAGTCGAGGAGGACGGGTCCTCAGGGGCAACCTTTACCATAGGCGCCAACCTCGAGCCTGATCAGGAGGAGGTGCTGGTGAAGTTCTTGTGCGCAAACAAGGAAGTGTTCGCTTGGGAGCCCGATCAGCTGGTAGGGGTCCCAAGAGGGGTGATAGAGCACCACCTGAAGGTGTGCCCCAACGTACGCCCCGTAAAGCAGAGGGCGAGGCGGCAGTCCACGGAGAAGCAAGGTTTCATCGTCCAAGAGACCCGCAAGTTGGAGGCTGCGGGTGTCACTCGCGAGGTTCGGTACCCCGAGTGGCTGGCGAACCCAGTCGTCGTGCCAAAGAAAGGCGGGAAGGAGCGAATGTGCGTCGACTTCACCAACCTCAACAAGGCCTGCCCCCAAGATCCGTTCCCGCTTCCACGCATCGACCAGATCGTCGACTCCACCGCCGAGTGCGACTTGCTGTGCTTCCTGGATGCGTTTTCAAGATATCACCAGATCAAGATGGCGGTAGAAGATGTGGAGAAGACAGCCTTCCTGACCCCGTGTGGGGTGTACTGCTACACTTGCATGCCGTTCGGGCTGCGCAACGCAGGCGCAACCTTCCAACGGCTCATGCACATCGCCTTGGGTCGACAGCTCGGGAGAAACGCCGAAGCCTATGTCGACGACATCGTGGTGAAGTCTCGGGAGGTGAGGACCTTGATCCAAGACCTGGAATAGACCTTTGAAAGCCTGCGCCAGGTAGACTTGCGGCTTAACCCGGAGAAGTGCGTGTTTGGCGTCCCTTCCGGCAAGCTACTGGGCTTCCTCGTGTCCCACAGGGGGATCAAGGCCAACCCAGAGAAGGTTAAGGCCATCGAAGACATGAGTCCACCACAAACCCTCAAGGAAATACAGAAGCTTGTTGGACGGGTGACTGCGTTGGGATGCTTCATTTCCAAGCTGGGAGAGCGCGCCCTACCCTTCTTCAAGCTGATGAAGAAGAAGGGCCCATTCGAGTGGACCCCGGAGACCGACCAAGCATTTCAAGACCTCAAGAGATACCTGACCAGCCCTCCAGTGATGGTGGCGCCACGACCTCTCGAGCCCCTAGTGCTTTACCTTGCCGCCACTCCCTACTCCGCCAGCGCGGCTCTAGTGGCAGTTCAGGAAGAACACCAAGCCAAGGGCGCGTCACGCCGAGCTACGCCACCAGCAGGGACAACGCAGGACCAGGAGGGCGCCACAAAGGCCGCAACTGCGGCAGCAGAGGATCAAGCTCAGCAGGACGACGCCTCCGAGCCTGCAGGGACCCCGACAAGCGATCAGGCGTTGGGGGCTCCATCACCTCAGGAGGCGCCCCAACTTCCGGAAGGCGCAAGCCTCATCAGTGCACCCGCCCTCGTCGAGCACCCGGTATACTTCGTCAGCACGGTGTTGCGGGATGCAAGAGCACGGTACCCCATGCCTCAGAAGCTCTTACTCGCGCTCTTGGTGGCCTTGCGTAAGCTGCGGCATTACTTTCAAGGTCAGCCCATCAAGGTCGTCTCGGCCTACCCATTGGAGAGGGTGCTCAGGAGCCCCAACTCTGTCGGGAGGGTCGCCAAGTGGAACATCGAGCTGCAGGCATTCCAGTTGGAGTTCAGCACCACCAGGGTCATCAAGGGAGCCGCGCTCGCCGATTTCGTGGCAGAATGGACGGACGCCCCGGCGCTTGAAATAGGCGAGGATCGGTCCCTCTCGCCGGGAAGTGAGGTGCCCGATGGCTGGGTCATGTATTTCGATGGTGCCTTCGCGCGCCAGGGCGCGGGGGCTGGAGCAGTGCTCATCTCGCCCACTCAGGACAAGCTCTACTACGCTGTGCAGCTTTGCTTCCAGCAGGGCGAGAAGGTCTCCAACAACATTGCAGAGTACGAAGGCCTCATAGCCAGCCTGAAGGCTGCGGCGGCCCTGGGGGTGAAGCGTCTCACCATCAGGGGCAACTCGCAGCTCCTCGTCAACTTCTCCAACAAGGTATACGAGCCGAAGGACGAACACATGGAGGCATACCTCGCGGAGGTGCGCAAGATGGAGACACAGTTCCTGGGCCTGGAGTTGCAGCACGTGCCCTGTGGCACCAACAAGGAAGCCGACGACATCGCCAGAAGGGCATCCAAGCGACAACCCCAAGAGCCTGGCGTCTTAGAGGAGCGGCTCTTCAAGCCATCGGCAACACCACCGCTTTCAAGGACAGCGCAGCCTCGGGAGGAGCTCCCACAACCACCTGCCACGGGAGCCCCAGCCTGTGGCCCGACCTCGGGAGCGCGTCTACTCTTGGCGCTCGAGCCCCAGGAGGGATGCTGGACCAAGGAATTCAAGGAATACCTGATGCAATGGATGCTGCCGGAGAAGGAGGAGGACGCGGAGCATGTGGCCCGGCAAGCCACGTCATACTGCATCCAGGATGGTGAGTTATACAGGAAGCGGCCAAATGACGTTTCTCTGCGTTGCATCTCCAGGGAACAGGGGAAAGAGCTGCTAGCCGACATACACGGCGGGGACTGCGGGCACCACTCGTCGTCACGAACCCTCGTCGGCAAGGTGTTCCGCAGCAGATTCTACTGGCCTACGGCACTCAACGACGCCACTGAGCTGGTGAGGTCCTGCGAAGCCTGCCATTTCCACGCCAAGCAGATCCATCAGCTAGCTCAGGGCCTCCAGACCATTCCACTCTCGTGGCCGTTCACAGTCTGGGGACTGGATATCCTGGGCCCGTTCCCTCGAGCGCCTGGGGGCTACCGATACCTCTACGTTGCCATCGACAAGTTCACCAAGTGGGCGGAGGTGGAAGCCGTCCGCACCATCCCAGCTGGCTCTGCGGTCAAGTTCATCAAGGGTCTCGTGAGCCGTTTTGGGGTCCCCAACCGCATCATCACCGATAATGGCTCGCAGTTCACCAGTAATCTCTTCAAAACATACTATGCTAACCTTGGAATGCAGATCTGCTACACTTCAGTGGCGCACCCCCGGAGCAATGGTCAAGCCGAATGCGCCAACGCGGAGGTCCTGAGAGGCCTCAAGACCAGGACCTTCAAGAAGAAGCTCGAAGCCTGCGGTAGGGGCTGGCACGACGAGCTGCAGTCCGTGTTGTGGTCCATCCGCACCACCTCCACCAAGCCAACGGGCGAGACCCCATTCTTCCTCGTCTATGGAGCAGAAGCGGTCCTCCCTCACGAGGTCAAGCATCACTCCACACGGGTCCTGGCGTTTGATGAGACGCAGCAGGACGCCACGCGGGGGATGGACCTCGTGCTGGGGGAGGAACGCCGCCGCGAAGCTGCACTGCGGGCGGCAAGATACCAGCAGGTGCTGTGGCGGTACCACTGTGGCAGTGTCCGCTCCAGGACGCTCGAGGTGGGTGACCTCGTCCTGAGGCGGGTGCTCTCCAGGGAAGGGCTGCATAAGCTCTTACCCATGTGGGAGGGACCGTTCAAGGTCGTCCATGTCTCCAGGCCTGGCGCCGCGCGCCTGGAGACGCAGGACGGGGTACCCATCTAGAATGCCTGGAACATCCAGCACCTCCGAAAGTTCTACCCATGAAGAAAGGCCCAACGCCTATGAAGAAGGCCCAGTGCCTGTAAGGTCTCCGCTCATGACACTCTCATGTAATAATGAGTGGGGCTGTACATGCCCCGGAGTCTCAGGAGTGCCGCCCTCGGGCCTCGGGGGCTCCCTCCCACGTCCTAGTGGCAGCACATAGCTCCGCGCTGGTGAGAAGACATGAAGACTAGACTAGGTGCCGGACGCGGCTTTTCATTTGCTTTCCGTAGTTGGCTCGCCCCTCTTTAATTGAAGTTTGCTTCTGGTGTTCTCTGCTGGTTTGGTTCCGTTGCCTTCTGCCTCTATTTCCGTCTTCAGTTTAGCCTGTACTCTCTCTCGCATTCCTCGCGAGGGGGCTGGACAGGTGCCCTCGTGAGCGTTTTTCCTTTTTCTGCTTTTCGTCTGCTTTTCGCGAGGCACCCTCGTTTGAGCTCACAAGCTGGCGCGCCTCCCCTATTCTGTGCCCCTCGGGTACCGCGATACGAAGTGCTGGGTCAAGGCCGGTGGCGCCTGCGACCAAGGCTCGGGTAAACGATAAGCCTCCTAACGAGTTTTTTGTAGTTCCTAAGCACCTACCAGGCCAAGGAGGCCTCGACAGGCACCAGGAAGCGAGGACCTCGCGGAGAGGAGACTAATCCAAGCACGTCAAGCTAAGTTATTGTTGGGGAACGTAGAAATTTCAAAAAAATTCCTACGCACACGCAAGATCATGGTGATGCATAGCAACGAGAGGGGAGAGTGTGTCCACGTACCCTCGTAGACCGAAAGCGGAAGCATTAGCACAACGCGGTTGATGTAGTCGTACGTCTTCACGATCCGACCGATCAAGTACGGAACGCACGACACCTCTGAGTTCTGCACACGTTCAACTCGATGACGTCCCTCGAACTCCGATCCAGCCGAGCTTTGAGGGAGAGTTCCGTCAGCACGACAGCGTGGTGACGATGATGATGCTGCTACCGACGCAGGGCTTCGGCTAAGCACCGCTACGATATTATCGAGGTGGATTATGGTGGAGGGGGGCACCGCACACGGCTAAGAGATCCAAGAGATCAATTGTTGTGTCTATGGGGTGCCCCTTCCTCCGTATATAAAGGGGGGAGGAGAGGGCCGGCCAAGGGGAGGAGGCGCGCCCAAGGGGGGAGTCCTACTCCCACCGGGAGTAGGACTCCTCCTTTTCCTATTTGGAGAGGGAGAGGGAAGGAAGAGGAAGGAGGGAGGAAGGAAAGGGGGGGCCGGCCCCCTCCCAATTCGGATTGGGCTTGGGGGGGGGCGCCCCCTCCCTTGCTCCTTTCCCCTCCTTTCCACTAAAGCCCATTAAGGCCCATATACCTCCCGGGGGGTTCCGATAACCTCCCGGTGCTCCGGTATTATCCCGATCTCACCCGGAACCATTTCGGTGTCCAAATATAGTCATCCAATATATCGATCTTTATGTCTCGACCATTTCGAGACTCCTCGTCATGTCCGTGATCACATCCGGGACTCCGAACTACCTTTGGTACATCAAAACACATAAACTCATAATATAACCGTCATCGAACTTTAAGCGTGCGGACCCTACGGGTTCGAGAACTATGTAGACATGACCGAGACACGTCTCCGGTCAATAACCAATAGCAGAACCTGGATGCTCTTATTGGCTCCCACATATTCTACGAAGATCTTTATCGGTCAAACCGCATAACAACATACGTTGTTCCCTTTGTCATCGGTATGTTACTTGCCCGAGATTCGATCGTCGGTATCTCAATACCTAGTTCAATCTCGTTACCGGCAAGTATCTTTACTCATTCCGTAACACATCATCCCGTAACTATCTCATTAGTTACAATGCTTGCAAGGCTTATAGTGATGTGCATTACCGAGTGGGCCCAGAGATACCTCCCCGACAATCGGAGTGACAAATCCTAATCTCGAAATACGCCAACCCAACAAGTACCTTCAGAGACACCTGTAGAGCACCTTTATAATCACCCAGTTATGTTGTGATGTTTGGTAGCACACAAAGTGTTCCTCCGGTAAACGGGAGTTGCATAATCTCATAGTCATAGGAACATGTATAAGTCATGAAGAAAGCAATAGCAACATACTAAATGATCAAGTGCTAAGCTAACGGAATGGGTCAAGTCAATCACATCATTCTCCTAATGATGTGATCTCGTTAATCAAATGACAACTCATGTCTATGGCTAGGAAACGTAACCATCTTTGATCAACAAGCTAGTCAAGTAGAGGCATACTAGTGACACTCTGTTTGTCTATGTATTCACACAAGTATTATGTTTCCGGTTAATACAATTCTAGCATGAATAATAAACATTTATCATGATATAAGGAAATAAATAATAACTTTATTATTGCCTCTAGGGCATATTTCCTTCAGTCTCCCACTTGCACTAGAGTCAATAATCTAGCTTACATAGTAATGATTCTAACACCCATGGAGACTTGGTGCTGATCATGTTTTGCTCGTGGAAGAGGCTTAGCCAACGGGTCTGCAACATTCAGATCCGTATGTATCTTGCAAATCTCTATGTCTCCCACCTGGACTTGATCCCGGATGGAGGTGAAGCGTCTCTTGATGTGCTTGGTTCTCTTGTGAAATCTGGATTCCTTTGCCAAGGCAATTGCACCAGTATTGTCACAAAAGATTTTCATTGGACCCAATGCACTAGGTATGACACCTAGATCGGATATGAACTCCTTCATCCAGAATCCTTCATATGCTGCTTCCGAAGCAGCAATGTACTCCACTTCACACGTATATCCCGCCACGACGCTCTGTTTAGAACTGCTCCAACTGATAGCTCCACCGTTCAATATAAACACGTATCTGGTTTGCGATTTAGAATCATCCGGATCAGTGTCAAAGCTTGCATCGACGTAACCATTTACGACGAGCTCTTTGTCACCTCCATAAACGAGAAACATATCCTTAGTCCTCTTTTGGTATTTCAGGATGTTCTTGACCGCTGTCCAGTGATCCACTCCTGGATTACTTTGGTACCTCCCTACTAGACTAATAACAAGGCACACATCAGGTCTGGTACACAACATTGCATACATGATAGAGCCTATGGCTGAAGCATAGGGAACATCTTTCATTTTCTCTCTATCTTCTGCAATGGTCGGGCATTGAGTCTTACTCAACTTCACACCTTATAACACAGGCAAGAACCCTTTCTTTGCTTGATCCATTTTGAACTTCTTCAAAACTTTGTCAAGGTATGTGCTTTGTGAAAGTCCAATTAAGCATCTTGATCTATCTCTATAGATCTTGATGTCCAATATATAAGCAGCTTCACCGAGGTCCTTCATTGAAAAACTCTTATTCAGATATCCCTTTACGCTATCCAGAAATTCTATATAATTTCCAATCAACAATATGTCATCCACATATAATATCAGAAATGCTACAGAGCTCCCACTCACTTTCTTGTAAATACAGGCTTCTCCAAAAGTCTGTATAAAACCATATGCTTTGATCACACTATCAAAACGTTTATTCCAACTCCGAGAGGCTTGCACCAGTCCATAAATGGACCGCTGGAGCTTGCACACTTTGTTAGCTCCCTTTGGATCGACAAAACCTTCCGGTTGCATCATATACAGCTCTTCTTCCAGAAATCCATTCAGGAATGCAGTTTGGACATCCATTTGCCAAATTTCATAATCATAAAATGCGGCAATTGCTAACATGATTCAGACAGACTTAAGCATCGCTACGGGTGAGAAGGTCTCATCGTTGTCAATCCCTTGAACTTGTCGAAAACCTTTTGCAACAAGTCGAACTTTATAGACAGTAACATTACCATCAGCGTCAGTCTTCTTCTTGAAGATCCATTTATTCTCGATGGCTTGCCGATCATCAGGCAAGTCAACCAAAGTCCATACTTTGATCTCATACATGGATCCCATCTCAGATTTCATGGCCTCAAGCCATTTCGCAGAATCAGGGCTCACCATCGCTTCTTCATAGTTCATAGGTTCGTCATGGTCTAATAACATGACCTCCAGAACAGGATTACCGTACCACTCTGGTGCGGATCTTACTGTGGTTGACCTATGAGGTTCTGTAGCAACTTGATCTGAAGTTTCATGATCATCATCATTAACTTCCTCACTAATTGGTATAGACGTCACAGGAACCGGTTTCTGTGATGAACTATTTTTCAATAAGGGAGTAGGTACAGTTACCTCATCAAGTTCTACTTTCCTCCCACTCACTTCTTTCGAGAGAAACTCCTTCTCTAGAAAGGATCCAAATTTAGCAATAAAAGTCTTGCCTTCAGATCTGTGATAGAAGGTGTACCCAACAGTTTCCTTTGGGTATCCTATGAAGACAAATTTCTCTGATTTGGGTTCGAGCTTATCAGGTTGAAGCTTTTTCACGTAAGCATCGCAGCCCCAAACTTTAAGAAACGACAACTTTGGTTTCTTGCCAAACCACAGTTCATAAGGTGTCGTCTCAACGAATTTCGATGGTGCCCTATTTAACGTGAATGCAGCCGTCTCTAAAGCATAACCCCAAAATGATAGCGGTAAATCAGTAAGAGACATCATAGATCGCACCATATCTAGTAAAGTATGATTACGACGTTCGGACACACCATTACGCTGTGGTGTTCCGGGTTGCGTGAGTTGCGAAACTATTCCGCATTGTTTCAAATGAAGACCAAACTCGTAACTCAAATATTCTCCTCCACGATCAGATTGTAGAAACTTTATTTTCTTGTTACGATGATTTTCAACTTGACTCTGAAATTCCTTGAACTTTTCAAATGTTTCAGACTTATGTTTCATTAAGTAGATATACCCATATTTGCTTAAATCATCTGTGAAGGTGAGAAAATAATGACACCCGCCGCGAGCCTCAACATTCATAGGACCACATACATCTGTATGTATGATTTCCAACAAATCTGTTGCTTGCTCCATAGTTGCGGAGAACGGCGTTTTAGTCATCTTGCCCATGAGGCTTGGTTCGCAAGTACCAAGTGATTCATAATCAAGTGATTCCAAAAGTCCATCGGAATGGAGTTTCTTCATGCGCTTTACACCAATATGACCTAAACGGCAGTGACACAAATAAGTTGCACTATCATTATCAACTCTGCATCTTTTGGCCTCAATATTATGAATATGTGTATCACTACTATCGAGATTTAATATAAATAGACCACTCCTCAAGGGTGCATGACCATAAAAGATATTACTCATATAAATAGAACAACCATTATTCTCTGATTTAAACGAATAACCGTCTCGCATCAAACAAGATCCAGATATAATGTTCATGCTCAACGCTGGCACCAAATAACAATTATTCAGGTCTAAAACTAATCCCGAAGGTAGATGTAGAGGTAGCGTGCCGACCGCGATCACATCGACTTTGGAACCATTTCCCACGCGCATCGTCACCTCGTCCTTAGCCAATCTTCGCTTAATCCGTAGTCCCTGTTTCGAGTTGCAAATATTAGCAACAGAACCAGTATCAAATACCTAGGTGCTACTGCGAGCATTAGTAAGGTACACATCAATAACATGTATATCACATATACCTTTGTTCACCTTGCCATCCTTCTTATCTGCAAATACTTGGGGCAGTTCCGCTTCCAGTGACCAGTCTGTTTGCAGTAGAAGCACTCAGTCTCAGGCTTAGGTCCAGACTTGGGTTTCTTCTCTTGAGCAGCAACTTGTTTGCTGTTCTTCTTGAAGTTCCCTTTCTTCTTCCCTTTGCCCTTTTTCTTGAAACTGGTGGTCTTGTTGACCATCAACACTTGATGCTCCTTCTTGATTTCTACCTCCGCAGCCTTTAGCATTGCGAAGAGCTCGGGAATCGTCTTATCCATCCCTTGCATGTTATAGTTCATCACGAAGCTCTTGTAGCTTGGTGGCAGTGATTGAAGAATTCTGTCAATGACGCTATCATCCGGAAGATTAACTCCCAGTTGAATCAAGTGATTGTTATACCCAGACATTATGAATATATGCTCACTGACAGAACTATTCTCCTCCATCTTGCAGCTGTAGAACTTATTGGAGACTTCATATCTCTCAATCCGGGCATTTGCTTGAAATATTAACTTCAACTCCTGGAACATCTCATATGCTCCATGACGTTCAAAACGTCGTTGAAGTCCCGGTTCTAAGCCGTAAAGCATGGCACACTGAACTATCGAGTAGTCATCAGCTTTGCTCTGCCAGACGTTCATAACATCTGGTGTTGCTCCTACAGCAGGTCTGGCACCTAGCGGTGCTTCCAGGACGTAATTCTTCTGTGCAGCAATGAGGATGATCCTCAAGTTACGGACCCAGTCTGTGTAATTGCTACCATCATCTTTCAACTTTGCTTTCTCAAGGAACGCATTAAAATTCAACGGAACAACAGTACGAGCCATCTATCTACAGTCAACATAGACAGGCGAAATACTATCAGGTACTAAGTTCATGATAAATTTAAGTTCAATTAATCATATTACTTAAGAACTCCCACTTAGATAGACATCCCTCTAATCATCTAAGTGATCACGTGGTCCAAATCAACTAAACCATGTCCGATCATCACGTGAGATGGAGTAGTTCCAATGGTGAACATCACTATGTTGATCATATCTACTATATGATTCACGCTCGACCTTTCGGTCTCAGTGTTCCGAGGCCATATCTGCATATGCTAGACTCGTCAAGTTTAACCTGAGTATTCCGCGTGTGCAACTATTTTGCACCCGTTGTATTTGAACGTAGAGCCTATCACAATCGATCATCACGTGGTGTCTCAGCACGAAGAACTTTCGCAACGGTGCATACTCAGGGAGAACACTTATACCTTGAAATTTAGTGAGAGGTCATCTTATAATGCTACCGTCAATCAAAGCAAGATAAGATGCATAAAAGATAAACATCACATGCAATCAATATAAGTGATATGATATGGCCATCATCATCTTGTGCTTGTGATCTCCATCTTCGAAGCACCGTCATGATCACCATCGTCATCGGCGCGACACCTTGATCTCCATCGTAGCATCGTTTGTCGTCTCGCCAACTTATGCTTCTACGACTATCGCTACCGCTTAGTGATAAAGTAAAGCATTACAGGGCGATTGCATTGCATACAATAAAGTGACAACCATATGGCTCCTGCCAGTTGCCGATAACTCGGTTAGAAAACATGATCATCTCATACAATAAAATATAGCATCATGCCTTGACCATATCACATCACAACATGCCCTGCAAAAACAAGTTAGACGTCCTCTACTTTGTTGTTGCAAGTTTTACGTGGCTGCTACGGGCTGAGCAAGAACCGTTCTTACCTATGCATCAAAACCATAGCGATAGTTCGTCAAGTTAGTGCTGTTTTAACCTTCTCAAGGACCGGGCGTAGCCACACTCGGTTCAACTAAAGTTGGAGAAACTGACACCCGCCAGCCACCTATGTGCAAAGCACGTCGGTAGAACCAGTCTCGCATAAGCGTACGTGTAATGTCGGCCTGGGCCGCTTCATCCAACAATACCGCTGAACCAAAGTATGACATGCTGGTAAGCAGTATGACTTGTATTGCCCACAACTCACTTGTGTTCTACTCGTGCATATAACATATACGCATAAAACCTGGCTCGGATGCCACTGTTGGGGAACGTAGTAATTTCAAAAAATTTCCTACGCACACGCAAGATCATGGTGATGCATAGCAACGAGAGGGGAGAGTGTGTCCACGTACCCTCGTAGACCGAAAGAGGAAGCGTTAGCACAACACGGTTGATGTAGTCGTACGTCTTCATGATCCGACCGATCAGGTACCGAACGCACGACACCTCCGAGTTCTTCACAAGTTCAACTCGATGATGTCCCTCAAACTCTGATCCAGCCGAGCTTTGAGGGAGAGTTCCGTCAGCACGATGGCGTGGTGACGATGATGATGTTACTACCGACGCAGGGCTTCGGCTAAGCACCGCTACGATATTATCGAGGTGGATTATGGTGGAGGGGGCACCGCACACGGCTAAGAGATCCAAGAGATCAATTGTTGTGTCTATGGGGTGCCCCCTTCCTCCGTATATAAAGGGGGGAGGAGAGGGCCGGCCAAGGGGAGGAGGCGCGCCCAAGGGGGGAGTCCTACTCCCACCGGGAGTAGGACTCCTCCTTTTCCTATTTGGAGAGGGAGAGGGAAGGAAGAGGAAGGAGGGAGGAAGGAAAGGGGGGGGGGCGGCCCCCCTCCCAATTCGGATTGGGCTTGGGGGGGGGGGGGCGCCCCCTCCCTTGCTCCTTTCCCCTCCTTTCCACTAAAGCCCATTAAGGCCCATATACCTCCCGGGGGGTTCCGATAACCTCCCGGTGCTCCGGTATTATCCCGATCTCACCCGGAACCATTCCGGTGTCCAAATATAGTCGTCCAATATATCGATCTTTATGTCTCGACCATTTCGAGACTCCTCGTCATGTCTGTGATCACATCCGGGACTCCGAACTACCTTAGGTACATCAAAACACATAAACTCATAATATAACCGTCATCGAACTTTAAGCGTGCGGATCCTACGGGTTCGAGAACAATGTAGACATGACCGAGACACGTCTCCGGTCAATAACCAATAGCGGAACCTGGATGCTCATACACTACAAAAAAAAGACACATCCGTGACATTTTGGGCCGAACAATTTTTTTTTCTGTCATACATATGACACTTCTATGACGATAATTGTGACAAAACCCGGTATCATCATAGATGTGGTGGGATCCTACTTCTATGACAAAAAATCATGACAGGAAATGGGCTTTTCGTCCTGGGCGGGCCGGAGACGCAGCTGCATGACATTCTTTGGGCCGTCCATGACGGAAAAAACCATGGTAGAAGCGAGGGGGAGGAAAATTTTGGGGAGTTCCCGGTTACGGTGGGAGGTCGGGGGCCGAGCGATGCGCGCTTCTCTCGTACACGTACGCGCATGTGTGCGAGGCGTTGGCTTTAACTGAACCCGAGCGAGGCGTTGGGCTCTAACTGAACCCGAGCGATTGCACTGCAGGCTACGCGTTACTGAACCCGAGCGACCGATCGATGGCTGTTAACTGAACCCGATCGAGCGATTCCTTCGCTACTGCTGCTAACTGAAGCCGATCGATTGGATGAACAGTGAGCGTTGCGGGGGGGGGGGGGGGGGGGTTGGTTGAACAGTGAGCGGTGGCGTTGCCTCTAGATGAACAGGACCCCGTGGTGTGGTGGAGGGCTGGATGAACAGTAGACGGTGGAGGGGTGCCCGTGGAGGGGTGGTTGAACATGACCCCGTGGTGTGGAGGGCTGGATGAACAGTAGACGGTGGAGGGGTGCCCGTGGAGGGGTGGTTGAACAGTAGCCGGTGGAGTAGCGCGCGGTGGAGGCTGGATGAACAGGAGCCCGTGGAGGCTGGAGGAGGTCGACGGTGGAGATGAACAGTATCCCGTGGAGTCCCGTTTTGCGGTACGCCACACCCCTCCCGATGAACAGGACCCCCGTTTCGACCGTAGGAGGTCCGTTTCGTCCGTTTGAGGTACGCCACACCCCTCCCGATCAAGAGGACCCCCGTTTCGACCGTAGGAGGTCCGTTTCGTCCGTTTTGCGGTACGCCACACCCCTCCCGATCAAAAGGACCCCCGTTTCGACCGAAGGAGGTCCGTTTCGTCAGTTTTGCGGTACGCCACACCCCTCCCGATCAACAAGACCCCCGTTTCGACCGTAGGAGGTCCGTTTCCTCTGTTTTGCGGTACGCCACACCCCTCCCGATCAACAGGACCCCGTTCCGAATGTAGGAGGTCCGTTTCCTCCGTTCTGCGGTACACCAGGCCTCGTTTCCATCGCCTGTTCCATCCAAGCCCTCCCGATGAACACGACCACACATTCCGTTCCGACCCAGCCGGTTGGCTCCCACGTGTTCCGTTGCCTCCCGATGAACACGACGCATTCCGTTGCCTCCCGATGAACACGACGCATTCCGTTGCCTCCCCATGAACACGACGCATTCTGTTGCCTCCCCATGAACACGACGACGACGCTGTTTCTCCGTTCCGACCCAGCCATGTACACGAGCCCTGGCCGTACGTATGCGCGAGTAGGCGTTCGAGACCCTGCCCGTATGTACACATACGTGGCCGTATTTTATTTCTTGCACCCTGGCCGCTGTACGTACGTGTACATGCTACGTGCGCGCCTCTACTACGACACGTGCGCGCCTCTACATCGACCAGTATGTACGTACACGTTCGCGACCAGAATGACAACGCTACGTACGCTTCGACCAGGTGGGTCCCGACTGTCAGGTACTTCCTTGCCTGCGAAGATGTAGCTGGTGGGCCCCAGCAGTCAGGGGGGCGAATCGTTTTGTTTTTTTTGCCCGGGCGCACTTCCTTGCGTGCGAAGGTGTAGCTGCTGGGTCCCAGCAGTCAGGGGGCGAATCGTTTTTTTTGCCCGGACGCACCCTTGCGTGCGAAGGTGTAGCTGGTGGGTCCCAGCAGTCGGGGGGCGAATCGTTTTTTTCCGGACGCACTTCCTTGCTTGCGAAGATGTAGCTGGTGGGTCCCAGCAGCCAGGGGGGCAAATCGTTTTTTTTTGGACGCACTTCCTTGCGTGCGAAGATGTAGCTCTTGGGTCCCAGCAGTCAGGGGGCGAATCATTTTTTTCGCGAAATACGGTGGCCCGTCCGGTGGGTCCCCACTGTGAGGTGGAGGAATAATTATTTTGCGCGTAATAAGG
The DNA here is from genome assembly GCF_002575655.3 of Aegilops tauschii subsp. strangulata. Taxonomy (NCBI): domain Eukaryota; kingdom Viridiplantae; phylum Streptophyta; class Magnoliopsida; order Poales; family Poaceae; genus Aegilops; species Aegilops tauschii. Next base: position 262,006,821 of record NC_053041.3, on the reverse strand, counting down.
AGGCACTTCCTTGCGGCTGCCGTGGACCCAGCTGTCAGCCTCTCCACGTACAGTCCACGTCCGATGGAAGTCGTTCCTTGACCACGTTGACCACGTCGCGCCGAGAGCACCAGGGCGGTGGACGACGGCGAGGCCTAGGAAGGGGACGACGCAGAGCCGGGGAAGACGCGGCAGTGGATGCACACACGGAGAGGAGTACGAGGGTTCACTGGTTCGGCTGCGCTGCCGTCGCCGCAGAATAACAGGGGGTGTGGGTGAGTGGAGGGATGGCCTGGCCAGTGGTGGGAGTAGTAGGGGGCGGTGAGGCCTCCGCGGCAGCACAGCCGGCCACGGGAGGCAGGAGTAGGCGGCACGACCGGCGCTGCTTTGGACGGCTGGAGCAAGAAGACCAGAGGTTGAAGAAGCACGACGGCCGTTGGATGGACATCGTACGGTCACTGCAGCTAGAATCGTTTATATTGACTAAGTTGACAAAGCCCTTGGTACGTCAACTTAGTAGGCCCACAGGTCAGCTTCCGAAACGGTGCGCCCCAGATGTCAGGGGGAGGAATCATTTTTTGGGCGGGTGAAGCTAGAATATCCGAGATTGAAGAAGAAGCATGGCATCCGTTGGATGGACGTCCAACGGCCACTGCTGCTAGAACCGTGTGTTGACTATAAGTTGACAAAGCCTTGCATACGCGTCAACTCTGTTTTTTTAGGGGATGCGTCAACTTAGTAAGGCCAGAAGTGTGTGGCAAAGAACTTATAGCCCATTTGAGATTTGTAAGAATGTGTAGCCCATTTTTGAATTCTAATGGAATTTACTACAGCCCATTTACAGTTTGTTAAAAGTACAGCCCATTTCAACCAACCGTTCAAAACAGAATTCAATAAAATTTCCCACATTTTGATGGGATCCAAAATATTTTTATCCCAAAATTTCTAGTCAGATTAAATACAATTTCAATATAAATTTATATTACGTAAAAATCCAACGAAACATTGCGCTCGCAACAATTAATGAAATTAAATTTTTCAATATCCAAAAATAATATTTTATAAAGTAATCATGTGTTTGGTGCATTTTTTTATAGTTACTGCCCAGTTTTTATAATTACATCCCATTTATTATTCCTTAAAGCCCATTTTCTTGTTAAGCCTAATGCATCCCTCCTAGGAAAGATTTGCAGCCCAGCGGGGCGGAGAATAACAACTTGACCTTGCCTGGGTATTCCTAAAAAAAAGTATAGCTGGGCTAGCCATTTTCAGCTTGAAAAAAATTAATATCTGGGCTGGATATCTGGCCTGGGCTAGACGGGCCATAGCCCACCCAGTTAATACCTGCAGCGATGTTTTCGTTGTTGTTCAGAGGAGAAAAATTAATATCTGGGCTAAACAACGAAAAACTCTGCAGTGCTCACACCTCAAAAACACAAATACTGCTCAAGCTGCTTGGTCCTAGTTGTCGGTCGCTTCTTGTGCAATTCTCTCGTTTATTGACTACTACATAGGTTGACAATGGTGTGGGACCGTGATGTCAGGAAACCAGGAGGAAGCAAAATAAATTATAGTTATATATATATATAATAAAGAGGCACTTGCGTACGTGAGGCTATGGACCTGGTGGGTCCCCATTGTCATCCTCTCCAAGTAAAGTCATCTCCTCGCCCGCGCGCGCTTTCCGCCCGAAACAGTCAGCGCCGCCCGCCCCGCTTCCCGGTGCAGGTGATTGCTCCGCCTTCAAACGACACAAGTGCCGTCTGTCCGTCCATCTGCCGCCCACATTAATGATACGCGGTTGCCGAGGCGGCTACTCCAGCGCCACACGTCCGTCCCTCCGCCCGCCCACCATTGCTATATAAACTACTGCGCCGGCCATAGCCGTAGTCATCCGCATCCGTCCCCTTTCTCCTGTCCACACCACTACTGCCCACCATGGATTCCTCGTGCTCCAGCGCTCTTAGGGACAGGCGGACGACGGACCACAAGGAGATGGCAGCCATTGCTGCCGACCGGCTGGCCGGCAGGCAGCCGGAGGACGACGACGTCCCAATGGAGAACATGGTAGTCGACGATCCGGCGCCAACCCCCTCCTCCGCGCCATCCTCACCGGTGCATTGCACCATGACCATCAGCGAGGCCCGTGCCCAATATATGGACAGGGTGAGGCAGATGCGTGAGGAGCAGTTCCGGGAGGCGCAGGCCGACGCTGCCTACAACCACCATCTCCTCCAAGAGCACCTGCAGGAGGAGGAGCAGATCGCCGCGGAGTGGGCGGAGCAGGAGGTGCCGCTCGACTTGTACCGCTCCGCCCGCAAGGGCCGCCTCGAGCGCTGGCGGTACCGCATGCGGGTGGCGGAGGCTGCGGCCGCCTACAAAGAGGCTAGCAAAGAGGGCGATGAAGCGGGCGAGGCACTGTTTGGAGAGACCGAGGATGAGGCAGAGGACAATGCCGGCTCCGACGAGTCCCCGCTTCGCTGGCGTCGACGAGGCCTTGCTCCGCCGAGGCACCGCGGCGCCAGCAACGAGGCAGAGGACACCACCAGCTCCGTCGAGGCCCCGCCCCGCCAACAACGAGGCAGAGGACATCGCCGGCTCAACCGAAGCCCCACCCTGCCGGCAACGTGGGGGAGGATTTCCACCGCTCCGCTTAGGCGCCGCCCGCCGACAACGAGACAGAGGACATCGCCGGCTCCGCCGAGGCCCCGCCCCACTGCCAACGAGGCCGCACCACACAGAAAATGAGGAAGAGTAGAACACGGTAGGTCACCGCCGCTCGGGTCCAAGTAAGTCCACCGCTGCTACCCTCTGGTTGAAGCCAAGCTAGGCGGGTTGACCATTGACGGTCGGTTAGCTTCTTGGCGGCGATGTGGAGTTGGAGAGCTGCGCTGGAGAAGAACGCTGCTTCTACTTAACTGCTGGTGTAGTTGGCTGACTGACACATGGGCCCAACAGGCCACATGTTAGTTACGCAACTGCACCTGCAGTTAAGTCACTGAAGCTTCTGTTCGGCTCAGCGGGACACAGGTGGGTAGCTTCGGTTAATTAATTATACCTCCAGCGCACCCCTTTTTAGTTGAAGAATGCATGAAATGTAATGAAATCCGGCAGGTTTATATGAAATCCGACCGTGTATGAATGAATTTATTTCGATCAGTTCGAATTCCTGTATCACTGGCATTGGATGAACATGCAAAACAATACGCACTAGCATTATTCCCAGGGTGATCACCTCGTTTGCAGCAGTTTCACATGTACTCCCTCCGGTCCTTTCTAGTCGTGCATACAAGTTTTGTCTGCAGTTAAAGTACCTCTACTTTGACCAATCTTATACAAAAAAGTATGCACTTTCACAATGTGCGAAGTAAAAAGGAACAGAAGGAGTACAAAGAGTTTGAGCAGCTTTTTAGCGTTTCTGCACATTGCAATCAAACACACAGGCCTGGCAATTCATAGAGAACATTCAAAACAATCGATGATTATGCATCTCAGCGACTCACATGTCAGAGGCAATATTTACTTCACAACTAAAGAATAAAGAAAAAATTGATCGACGCTGCTGACAGCAAAGGGCGTCCCATTCAAAAATATCAAACGCATGTCTTGCTAAAATCAATGAGCAAAATTTGACAAGGTTGTCCCATTCCAAAATATCAAATGCCTACGATTTTGGAATGGGCAGGGTTTGCCATCAGTTCGGACATTCACATGGCACCTCGTGCTAAATAAACCAGCTGTTCTTTTTGTGCAGTTCCACCAAAATCAACCAAATTCGCGTGTAGCTTGTATGATTTCGCCCTTATATGTTGCAACGCCTTGAACTTGTCGGCACCTCCTTTCTTGTGGTGGAAATGAATGATTCGATGTATTCATGAACATTTTGTGCAGTTCCCATTGAAATCAAGCTGAGCACCCCTGTCTGCACAAATACAAAAAAGTGATTAGTATAAAGCAAACTGTACTATGAATTGACAGTTTCAACAGGCACATACATGGTCCATGTAGAGCACACTTTTAGAAAAATGGAACTCACCAGAAAGAATCCTAGAACAACATTGTACTCGCGCATCACAGCAAAAAAATGGAGATTTGTCAGTCCTTCTGAGCTGAAGTTAGTTTGGTCTTGTGGGGAGTAATGTAACCATCCTTCAACTGCTCCTTCTGATGAGAAGATAGACATGGCTTCTTCATCCTGGCATAATCGGAACTAGTCACTTCACGTACTCCATATTCTTCTTCAGAGGAAGATGATCCTATTGTGCAAAGACAAGAGGACTACTAAATGCTAGCATCCCTGTTTGCTCGAAAAAAGGAAAGTAAATATTTAAAACAGCACAGATGAAGCACTTCTCAAGGACAATACCACTTTTTCATGACAGTATCTAAACAGTAACACAACACCAATAGAGATGACATAGCTCAATCATATGGATGAAATCAGTGGGCGAGTACCAACCTTTGTCAGGAGGCTTATTGTGTAGAGCATACAGATGAAGCACTTCTCCGGAACCATCTGTTGCTATCTACGGTGGTGGCCATGCTTACTATATACTCCTCGATTAGTTTAATGTTTCCAATATCTTCTTGTGCAGTTCCACTAAAATATATGGTATCTTCAAAGAAGATCCCTGTTTGCACAAGTAGAGATAATTACATATTACATTAAGAGTGGCATCAAATCAGTGGCAAAACAATTGCTCGTTCCAGCCATAGCAATAAATTAAGATGCAAAACTATATCATTACTTGTGTCATCACAGTTCCAGTGCTTCATTACAGCACCGGGAGTTGATTTTTGTTTTTCTTCCGCTTGTTCTTCCCCTTCATCACTTGGTTCAATAACAGACAAGCTTTGCCTTCAATGTAAGATTTGGCATGTCAATTAGGGAGCACAAGTATAGTACTAAACTTAATTTTATGATGAAAGTGGCAAAATACAGGCCAGCAGTTGTGAATATCCTTATCTTACCTCAATGGGATATTACGGTGCACATACAGATTGGAAGTCTTGTCTCCATTTGTGCAGTTCACTAAAATCAAGCAACATTATCGTACAAGTAGCACAACATGTGAAAGCACACTGCAGAATCATGTGAAAGAAGGCTCGTACTGACCTCTCATGATGCGGAATTCAAACAACTCACAAGAAGAAGATCTGAACCAAATTCGCCTTAACGGATAGGAAGTAAGATCTCCTCTTGTGCAGTTCCACTAAGATCAAGCAATCAAGCAACGTTGTCGGTGTGACATTTTGGTTGAACTGCACAAAACACTCTTAAAACAAAAGTGTTTTGTGCAGTGCAACAAAATGTCACAATGGCAACGAGGTGAAGTAGATAACCCTGTTTACACAGAGGTGCAAAGGAAACAATTAGTGGTCAATAACGGTGGATGACACATAAGCCAACAAAAATAAGCATCTATCTTATCTAAATGGGAAAGAAAGCAAGACGTAGCATTTCTCAAATGGTGGCATTGATTAATATTAACATAGAGATTATATTAACAATAAAATTCGTTAAACATGTAATTTTCTTTTAACTGTGGCATTGCATCAATTTTCCAGCGACATTATTAGAGGGTGTTTGTTACATTTTGGTGTAGGGACTAAAAAAACTCCGTGTCAGTCCCATCTAAACCAAACATGAGGGACTTTTAGGGACTAAAAGTGGGCATTTGGGACTAAAGAAAGAAGACCCCGAGGGAGTCTTTTTGGGACTTTTTCCAACAGTTGCCCCTGCCATGCATCGCACCTTGTCTCTATTAGTTCATTACTAGGGGTAACATGGTCTTTTAGCATGTCATTTAATAACCTCTAGTCCATGTTTAGTCCCTGGAACCAAGCAGGTAGGGACTAGGGAGTTTTTAACCAAATAGGGCCTTAGATTAACAACAGCTAATGAGTTGCACGGGACAGTGGACGCACCAGCACCATGTGGATCTACCGATGTACTGTGGTCATGCACAGTCTGTTGCAACAAAGAACAAACAACCAAGGAGCATATTTGTGTTGGTCCCAGTTTTGTTATCTTTAGCCACCTTTCCCTATGTGAGCGCAGCAAATCTAGTCCTGCTCAAACTCTACAGCCTTGTCCCTTCCTTTCCTTTTTGAACTAGTACTTTCGCCCCTTCCTTTCCTCTTTGAACCACGTCCTAGATTTATGCGATACAACTTTCCCCCATTCCTTTCCTCTTTGAACCACGTCCTAGATTCATGCTATACAACTTTCCCCCTTCATTTCCTCTTTGAACCACGTCCTAGATTCATGCTATATACAACTTTTCCCACTACTTTCCCCCACTCCTTTCCTCTTTGAACCACGTCCTAGATTCATGGTATACATGCAGCTAGAGCAATGCATGTGGAGTAAGTAAATTATACCTTAAGGTTCTAGGGGCGTGGTTCGGTGGGTGACGGGACGGCGGCGAAGAAGAAGGGGTCGGAGGCCCTCCCGCGCCGCCGCTGGGTGGAAAGTGAACAGCTGCGCCGGTAGTCCCTCGCCGACGGCGACAATGTTAAGCCTCCTTCCCTTCCCGGCGGACGGATCCTGCCGGCTCTTTGAGCAGCAGTGAGGGGAGAGAGAGGCCAACGAAGTCTTGTTTAGATCTGGAGAGGGCGAGAGAGTGTGAAGAGAGCAACTACAAGCGCTGAGGCTCCAGCGGGAGAGGGCGAGAGAGTGTGAAGAGAGCAACTACAAGCGCTGAGGCTCCAGCGTGTATATATATACTGGAGAGAGAGTGTGAAGCGTGCAAACCCTAGAAAACATTTTGACCAGTCAAAGAATCCTCCTGGCACAAATTTATGCTCAAGTGTAGTTATCGAACCCGAGACCTCAAGTTTGATGAGCGAACAGGCTAACCAGCTACGCAACCCTCCCGTTATGTTCAACGAGAGGGAAATAACCTTTTATACATTCCTGCATTCGTGTGACAAGCATGCCGTGTTTTTTGTGTGTGTGTGGGAGTCATTGGGATTTCAATAATAATCGTGCCATGTGGCTTTGGTGGTAAGACTATCCACAGTGGTGCAGAAATAATGCAGCCTTAGTCACCTTACCTCTCTCCACGTAGTACGTTGGGTCCCACCAGTCAGAGGGTGAAACAAACAAATTAATAAGAAAAATTAAAAGCACCAGCGGTGTATCTTACCTCACACATCTCGCTACTGCTCGGGAACACTGTCCAATTGATCCCTCTGTTCGCTCACATACTATTTTAAGTGAATCCTTATTATAACATGCACACAAATTTTGGGCACTTGTATTCGACTTAAGTCAGTGTGCCACCGTATCTCGTATACTTACTACTCCCTCCGTCTAGGTGTAATAAGTCACGTTAGAAGGGGCAACGGGACCAAGGTGCGTGCGTGTGTGTGTGTGTGTGTGTGTGTTTAACAGCATGTGTGTGTTAGAGAGAGCGACAGATCGACCTACTCCTACAGAGAGATGTTGTGTAGTGTACGATTTTAGCCGCGAGAGTCGGTGCATCCTCTCGTTTCCGGGCGTGTCCGGTAGGGACATGCGGATAGCTACCACGCCCGCTCCTGACCAGCCTGTGCCACCCAAAGCCCCTCCATCGCCCGCGCGCGCTTCCCGCCCGAAACGGTCCGCGCCGCTCCAAAGAATCGGTGCCGCATTCATGCCCGGGCAGAGCGGATGCGACCTCGCACTAGCGCAAGAGTGATGGTTGCTTCGTCCGTCCAACTTACTGCTGGGTCTATGTGATTTGACGGCTCATTGGTCTTTATTACTGAGGTGGTAGGACTGCTGGATGTCCCACGCTTTCGGCGAAAGGAGGTACTACTACTAGATTACAATTTTCTCCATTCTTACAGCGGAGGCATGCAAGAGCAATGAAAACACGCAGGCTCAGTGATTACATGGCCCACCTCACACTATCACCGTGCGACACCTAACTCTTTACATAGTACTCCCTCCGTTCCTAAATATTACTAGATGAGTCCCGCGCGTTGCCGCGAAACAGCGGTATATCTCTCTGCGCAAAATTATCGATTTCATAGAACTGAAAAAAACTCTATAACCGCATGAAAAATGTGGTAGCCAAACTAAATAAACTCCCATCATCATTTAGATCATCCCACGTAAGGAAAAAAGATCAGCCAACTCCTACTGCATAATGGGATTATATTTTTCTTTTTGACATGTTAATGGGACTTAAAAGCTCACTTACATGCATGCTACCGGTGCATGCTTGCATGCAGACATGTTGACGTGATTTAAAACCCACTCACATGCATGTGCCACGGTATTTCTGCATGCTTGGATGTGGCTTAGTGCAGAGCCTCTCAACGTCTAGATCAGACGGCTATTATGGACTGATTTACTTCATCTAACGGCTACATCAATTTTGATGATGTGGCTCAAGGAGAGGATAGAGAATTCCTAGTAGTGGGGGCTAGCTATTACTAGTAGATAAGTCTTTGTAGAGATTCCACTACATACGGAACAAAATGAATGAATCTACACTTAAAATGCATCTATATACATCTGCATGTGGTTCATGGTGAAATCTCTACAAAGACTTATATTTAGGAACGGAGGAAGTACTAGTATAGTACGTACTGTAATTTATCAGCGAGATAAATTTGTACAATGCTATGAAGCTTCCAGCTTCTGTTACATGTATCTTGCGTCCAAGGTTGCCCGTTGCAACATTTCATCAAATACAAAGGAGACTAACATGCATGCTATTGCATCTCAATGATTGACAGATCATAGCAAATATGTACTCCCTCCGTTCCAAAATAAGTGTCTCAACTTTGTGCAAACTTTAGTACAAAGTTGTACTACTACTAAAGTTGACACTTATTTTGGAACAGAGGCAGCTAAAGAAAAAAATGTTCCATGCAGTCCCTAGCCCTTGAACCGTGAACCCTGACCAGGCTTCAATTTGCTGGCAACGTTCGAGCTTCCTAATAAATGAAGTTTGCAACCTTTTGACCATCGGATCATTTTGTGCAGTTTCACCAAAATCGAGATGAGCATCCCTGTGGCAAAGAAATTGAAGAAGCGTGATTAGAATAAGATTACTGGGACTAGTTGATGAGACATAAACTCATCACAAATACAGTACGTAGAAGCCAGTAGAGGTATGTGCGGGGCAAAGAAGTAGAGAAATATCCACAGGGAGTGATGTGGGCAGCTGGAGCAGTGGTGCAAGCCGGCTGTAAAGGGAGTTGTACCTGAGGGAGCGGCAGCGGGAGGCGGCAACTGCCCACGTCGTGGCAGTGAGCAAGGGATGAAGGCAACCTCACCGGCTTTGTGAGAGAGAACGGCGAGGACCCCTGATCGGGACGTGCCGACAGTGGGTTTTTGCCGTCGGCGATGGCCACCGCATCTACACTAAGCATCCACCCCTTCCCCAAGCGGACATGATCCGTCGGGATGTTAGAGATGTGGCCAGAATCGTTTTGTGCGGGAGAGTGTGAAGAGAGCAACCCCAGCAAGCAACCGTGTAGGCTGGCTCGTCCTGACTATGTATATAGTGGAGCGGTTTCCTTTTCTCTCCATATGAACCTATCATATTGCGTATGTGCCACTGAAGAAAAAAACTTTATTTATAAATGACGCGGCACCTACTACTCGTTCTCCTATAACCTTGCGCTTCGCATCTCCAAAATATTAACCTTGCGATTGGCTCTTCGCCTCTTCGGGAAGTCGAGCAATAATGGTAGTGCAGTATATATCGTTCTGGCTATATGAGACCGAATGGATTGCTGCACGTCCACCACATGGGCGAGGGTCGAGGGGCGAGGGAGAGTGCTACATACAGAGCAAAATGAGTGAATCTACACTCTAAAATATGTCTATATACATCAGTGTTTGGAGTATGTACTAGTAGTTCATATTGAAATCTACTAAAGGACATATATATTCCAAACAATATGATATAATCTCTATAACCAAGGTAGTAGGGACGAGGAGTAAACGGAGGGAGTAGTAAATTTTTCTCCTCGTCCCGCGAGCCACCGCGCGCATGGGCGAGGGAGCGGGCATAAGGCGGAGCAAGCTTCACCTCATCATGCGAGCCACCACGCCCGTGGGTGGGGGAGACGGCGTACTAAGCAAGCTTCTCCTCGTTCTGCGAGTTGACGGTACACATCAAAAGTACTCCAGTGTATAGAGCCTTGCCTCTAAGGTAGGCCCCACATGGTTTGCCTCTTTTTTTAACATAACACGTCAAGTCACAATTTTTTTGTTCACCCGTGGTAGACGATCCTCCCTCCACCAAGTGGACAACCAGTACACGTGCCAAATTACCACGTGGGCTGCCTTTTTCGTACAGAAATGAGCTCCACCATGTACCCGCGCGGGTGTGGTTGGGAAAGAGACGGGAGTACGTGCGCCGTGCATGCACCTCTTCTCTTCGTGCACGTCCCCCACCTACGTGGGTGTGTGTGAGAGATACAAACCGCGTTCGTGAGTGTTTTTTGTTTTGGGATGGGGGGTGGGGTGGGGGGTTGATTTCGTGAATTATTTGTGGGAATATGTGTCGATGACATCTCAAACAAAATTTTGCATGCAATGTGTGTGAAATGGAGGCCTATCCATATCATACATAGAGGGTCGGGCAATCCACGGGAAGAGAGGGAGCGGTCATAGCTATCGATAGAGTCGAAGAGAGGATCAAGTGGGTGGGTGCGAGATCGATGAAGAGAGCCATCGAAATTGTGTGTGTGTGCAAGTCAAAGATATAGGGCGACTGGCCTATCGGAACGTTAGAGGGCACATGTCAAGTTTGTGTGTGGCAGGGAGACATGACTAGAGCGCTCGATGTATCGGTGTGTGTGTGTGGGGGGGAGGGGGGTGGGGGGAGGGGTAGGCAGAGGCCTAACTATAGAGGTAGAACGACTCGTATATGTGTTGAAGAAGGAGAGACCCAGCTATGTCTTGAGGGAGATCGGTCGACATCCATACATAACTGAAGGACGGGAAATATGATGGGACAGAGAGAGAGAGAGAGGTGAGAGAGAGAGGGAGGGAGAGGGAGGGAGAGGGGTAGAGTGCTGGATGGGTGATGGAGTTGCTTCTCGAAGATGGTGGGAGAGGCCTACTAGACAAACTGAGGGTGGAACTGCAATGTTATCAATAAGAGTGGGGATGTGTTCCTGTGTGTGCCTGTGCGTGATAGATCTGTCGGGACGCATCCATGGATGATGAAGGGGAACCATGTGTTTGGTAAGCAAACCTAACTAGATCGGTAGATCAAGTGTTGTTTGTCGGAGGAAGGGAGAGACACAACTAATGAGGTAGATCGATTGACGTGTGGGTAAAAATGAGTTATAAGGACCTAGCTAGCTATATGTATAGCGAGAGATCGGTCGGTGTACGCCCATTTGTTAGAGGCAAATAAGGCCTAGCGAGACGGATAGACAGAGAGAATGGAGCTAGGAGGTGGTGCGAGAGGCCCAACTACTAGCTAGATAGGGGGAGGAGTGTGCGGTTGTGAGATCGATGAAAAGAGGGGCGAGAGTTTACACGTGTGTCTGACCGTATGAGAGACACGAGGCAAGGACACATAAAGGAGGAGATTGAAGGTGTGTGTGTATGTTGTAGGCAGGCATCGCTGGAGAGGTTTATCGATCGGTGTGTGTCGGAAAGGAGTTGTGGAGACTCTGGGAGAATGACCTAAAGAAAAAAATGAATGTGCCCGGTGGATAGAATGCCGAGGGAGGGGGAGGGCGAGGAGGGCGTGTGCATGCACGAGAGAAAGTTAGTGGTAGCTACAAAGGTTAGAGGATTGTGTGGGTGTAAGAGACTAACAAAGATCATAATTTGATATGAAAGCGGATTCATATATTTGAATAGGAGATCATAGTGTTTTAAACATTGCATGCATGAATATAGCGGTGATACACGTGTTGTGCACATGTTATACCATAATGTGATAATGCATGGCCTTTGCAACTCACAACTAAATGACGAACAATCTAAACCATACTATACATCAAACAATCTCACATTTTATTTGAATTTGTGATAATGTGTGGCGTTTGCAGCTTACAACTAAATATCAAACAATCTAAACAATACTATATATCGAACATTCTCACATTTTATTTGAATTTGTGGTAATGTGTGGTGTTTGCAACTCACATCTAAATACTTGTAGGCGTAGGGGGCGGGGCACCATACATAATGTGATAAACACATTATACATATGAGACATGGTTTAGATTATGAAGATCTAGCTAGAGCTAGAAATGTAATGTGATTTGAAATCAAAATAAAGTGGATTCAAAAAATCTAGTTCGAGTTCATATAGTACATATAGTTCATATGTAACTCGAGACTAATCATGTGGTGTGCTGTGAAGATAATACGCAAACGATGGTTTAACTTGACAATAATGATGATTGTAGATCTTATTAAAACAGAGAAACGAATTCAAATGCTTTGACTTCACAACAATCATTACTGTAGATCTTATTCAAATAGAGAAACAAATTGAAATTTAGTTCATATTGAAGCGGTAGTATATACGTTTGGAATGCACTAAAACGTTCATTTGAGTAGTAGGTTGCATGCATTATACACGTAGCGAAATATTTTAATTGAACATAACATGAATTCAAAGTTTTGAATGACATTTGTAGTGCGCATTGATTTGGTACAGTACACGTTAGGCTTGTCCGGAAATTTCAACCCGTGCCTTGTTAGCCCGAAATATTTAAGATATATCTTTGTCTCGTTGTGCTCTGACAACTCCCTCCATCTCAACCCGCGCCTTGCTATTCCGAAATTACAACGCGCGCGAAAACTCCCACCTCTTGTGAAATCCCGACACGCAAAATGCCCGTGGTACCCCTGAACCGAAAGAACCGCCTCAAATCGGTGGGGGTACTTTCGTAACTTACCCCACATTTCGGACAAGCGCGTCTCTAAGCCATGGTTCCCCACTGCCATCCCATCCGCCCACCCATTTGTACACCGAGGCCGCGAAAACCCGCGACGAAACCCCACACCCTGCTCCGTCCGCCACCCAGCCAGAGCCTCTTCCCCGACGACGTCGTCCACAGCAACACCTCGACGTCCCTCATCCACCGTACCGGATGAGGATCCGTCCTCGATCTCATCGTCCCGCCGGTTCAGCCACCCCGTCCTCCACCTCCAAGGAGCTACCCCGACGTTCCCCTCGTCTTTCGCACCACCTCCATTCCCGCACCGCCGTCTTCACCTGCACCACCGGAAGAGCATCATCATCACCGTTTCCTTGGATGAAGCTGCGGCCTAATCGGCGCCACCAAAGAGGTTGTACACTAATCGCCGCATTTTCTTCTTGATTCGATCTCACGGTGCTGCCGGCGCTCAGTCCCAAGCCGACACGACGTGGCTCCATCCACGGCGGCGTCGCCGGCCACTTCCTCCACGGCGTCGCTCCCTCGGCGGCGACGTCCACATCAGTAGGAGCTGCTGCTGCTTTAGCTCTCGCTCGCGCTCCTGCTCTGCTCTTGCTCTCGGTCCCCTTCCTGGTTTGCTCTTGCTCGCACTGCTGCTCTGCTCTTGCTCTCGGTCCCCTGCCTGGTTTGCTCTTGCTATTGCTCTTGCTCGCGCTGCTGCTCTCGCTCTTGCTCTTGGTTGCGATGCTGCTCCGATTTAGCTACACTTCAGTCGACTGAATCGACTTTTGGGTCAGTCGATTTTCAAGGGGTGGGGGGGGGGGCTCGCCGGGGTGAAGGAAGGACCAGCTGCAGCGGGGAGGGGGGCTCGCCGGAGAGGTACCCCACTATCTATGTCAGGGTTCAGGATGGGGGCGGTGGTCGCCGGCGGTGGCAGGGCGTTGGCGGGGCGGTGGCGTGGGGATCGCCGGAGGAAAAGCTCGGCACGGGGGAGGGGGGGCTAGAGGGATGGCCGGGGCGGCGGTGGACCGGCGGTAGGGAGTGTTTTTGGGGCGGGCGGGGCGGCGCACCGCCGGCCGCGGGTGGCGGGGGGCTGCTGTTTGGCCGGTGGTGGCTGGCGGCTCAGGGGGGTGGAGGTTGAAGATGAACCGCAGACCCTTGATTTCATATCCAACGGCTGCAAAATCGACTGACCAGAGATGAAAAAGTCAGTCGACCGACGTGTAGCCTCACCTTGCTAGTGCGTTCAGTTTCGACAGAAAAATTCAGTCTCGACAGCAAAATTCAGTTTCGACAGTTAAGTTCAGTTTCGACAATTAAGTTCAGTTTCGACAGTTAAGTTCAGAGATGAGCGGCTGATGTATTTTACATCTAGCACTTTGTGGTTATGTATTTTACGTCATGTATTGGAGATGCTATTAGAATTCCACTCAGGTTAACGTTGTTCGTTGTCTCTCTTGTCCTGCTTCAGCCTCGGCGTCGTACAACTCACCGGAGCTGCTCCAACGATGAAACCCTCCACCACAGCGGAGCAGTACCTCGGGCTCCATCTCCAGACGCCTAAGATCTTCTTTCCCTCCTCCGACAGCAAAGTCAGCCGGAGCATCCTCACCGGCCAACCCAATCACGCTGAGATCGACATGGCTTCGCCAAAGAGGTTGTACACTTGTTGCATCTCTTTTTTACTCTACATGTTATATATATTGTCCACTGAGCACACGGATTTGTTCCTTTAGTGTCTCCTTGAAAGAAAAAACATAGGAATTTTAATTTTCACTTGTCCTCCTTTTCAAATTCCTATTCATGAAGCACAAGACTAAGAGATAGTAGCATAATAGCATTATAACCGTACATTTTCTTGTGGTTTGACTTAATCTCACCATGCTTCTTTGCATCCTGTGATCTTCCAATTGTTGTGAATCAAACACCCAGATTGGCAGAAATCCTGTGTTTTTAAATTCTCTGTTTTGCACGTGCATTCCTATCCTATTCCTGCCTATTTCCTATCCCTGCATTGTTGGAATCCTCCAATTCAAACGAGCCCTTACAGAATTACTTCTCTTACGATAGTTGTCAAAGAAAACCTTGCGTGGTTTGTCCCGCTCCTGCTGCGCCGTCGTCCACCCCAGCTCAGCTGCTCCAATGACAGAAGGGTCCAGCACAGCAGGGATCCGGCCTCCAGACTGTCTTTCGCCGCCTCAGATCTTCTTCCCCGCCGCTGACAGCCATGAAAACTGCATTACCATCATCAACCGAGCAGATGACCTCGAGGACTACACGGGTCCGCAAGAGAGGTCGCACTCTTTCGTGTCTGCTTATGTTATGCATTGCTTAATATTACATGCTACTTTATCATCCTGTTCACCGATTAGACTCTGAGTCAGCTCCAAACTAATGGTCAAACTTGAGTTTTTAAATGGTTGTGGGGTACATATCGGGGCCGCTATCAATAGTATCTATCTACTATCTGGTTAATCTCCGGTGTCTACTATGAGTTTCATGTTGGGTGGGAAACAAACAGTAAAGAAGCCATTATCTGTATTTTTTAACTGAAGCCATTATCTGCCTGCTATTATTGGTTTTGGCTCTATCCACAGGTTGCTACCATCACTCTGGATTTCTGCATGCACTCCTTACATAATCTCACTATGTTTTATTGCTATGCATGACAGTTATTGTAAACAATGGAACTGAACATGTAGAGCAAAAGAGACGAGCCTTGCGTGGCAATAAAATTTCATGCAGACGTCGCTCCATGGTAGGCGCAAAGGCAGCCCCCCTCCACGCATTTCGGATTGTAATCGAGAGGAAGATATCTGTTTTGAGGGGGATTCAGAAGGAGAAGACAACTCCTATTTACCCTCTGAGGTCTTCGCTCTAACTTGGCATGCTGACGTTGGTTATATCATGCATATGGTGTCTTGCATTGCTTACTTTATACATCAAATATGTCATCTGCTTAGTTTAGACATCCTTTGTGCGAATGCCATCTGTTTAGTTTATTCATCGTTTATGTGAATTATGCAACGCCATCTTGTTTAGCCAGGCATCATATATGTGAATTTTGCAATGCCATCCTGCTTAGCCAGTCATCTTATATGTAAATTATATCAGGCCATCCTTTTTTTGTTACATATTACATTTGTCAACAATGTTAGTACATTCAACTGCTCTTCGTGTGCATCAGCCATTTGACACGGTGATGGCAAATTCTGGAGTGAAAACAAGGTCTTCAGAGCAGACTATGCTATCTGACGAAGCGCATATCTCGCTGGTTACGGATAGCTCCTCGGAGAAGGATTCAGAGACAGATGACCAGTCCTATTCCCCCCGAGGTGTATGCTCTAACTTGGCAGGGTTATGTTGCTCATATCGTGCGTATGGTGTCTCGCATTGCTATGTCATTTGATTAGTTTAGACATGCTTTGTGTGAATGCCACCTGTTCAGTGTCTAATTACCATATATGTGAATTATGCGTTGCCATCTTGTTGCAAGACATTATATATGTGAATTATACAATGCTATCTTGTTGCAAAGGCATTATATATGTGAATTATGCAATGCCATGCTATTTAACCAATCATCATGTATGTGAATTATATCATGCTATCATTTTTTGTATTACGTGTTCCATTTGTCGACAACGTTTGTATATTTAACTACTCTTCCTGTGCATCAGCCATTTGAAACGGTGATGGAAGTATGTGGAGTGAAAACAAGGTATTCAGATCAGACAATGCTACCTGCTGAAGCAGACATCTTGCTGGTTACAGAGAGCTCCTCAGAGGAGGATTCAGAGACTGATGACCAGTCCTATTTCCCCCCTGAGGTCTATGCTCAAACTTGGCAGGGTTATATTACCCATGTCATGCATGTTGTCTTGCATTGCTTAGTTTTTACATCATATATGGATTGCCATCTGCTTACTTGCTTACTATATAAATCATATATTTGAATTATATCATGCCATCATGTTTACATAGTACATACACATCATCTATCTGAATTATGGCATGGCAACCCATTTAATAAAGACATCATATAGTTATATCATCTCATCCTATTTAGTGTTTACAGTCATCATATTTTGAATTATGGCATTCTATTCGTGAATGTATGTGAATTATGGCATGCCAACCTATTTAATAAACACATTATATAGTTATGTCATGTCATCCTGTTTACATAGTCTCATATTTTGAACTATGTCTTTCCATCTTTTTTAGTTAGCCATCATAATGTGAAATTGTGTCATGCTATCCTGTTTAGTTAGCCATCATATATGAGAAATTGTGTCATGCTATCCTGTTTGGTTAGACAACATAAATATGAATTATTTCATGCCCTCTTTTATTCCCCACTATCCATTGCACCTGTCTATCATACAATGTCTATACTTTCAATTACTTTTCTTGTTTATCAACCATTTGAATTGGAGAGCGTGATGGCAGTATCTAAGGGAGTAACAACACGGTCTTCAGAAAAGATAGTGCTACCAGTTGATGCAGATAGAACCACGGTTGTACTTGCCCAAGGACCAGATCCACCACACATAACCCAGACTCTCGCAGATTGTACCCCTACCCAGTTGGACAGAGAACCAGCTACACCCCTTCTAACCCCAACCCCGGCAGATAGTAACCCAGTTCCAGTTGACACAGCACCGTCTCCACCACAGAGCACCCAAACACGAGCAGTTAGTAAGGGAACTGCAGTGCCCAAAGCACGAGGACCACCACTCCGAATCCCAACTCAGCGCTTACAGGAGAAGAAGATTTGTTCTCAGGTCAGGTTCTGTAGCTATGGTTCATACTCCTTTGCTCTTGCATTACTGTATTTACTCATACCAACTATTTTCAAATTTGAAGGATGGAATTGAAACTCCAATGGCGCAACAGGTATGTTTTAAACCTGTTTCTTTAACTGGTTTGCTGTTGTAACCTGCTCTATGTGGATTTCAGTTTCAATTTAATAAACAGTTATGTTCTCATGTCATGCACATTACAAGTGTTGTTATTGCTCTATAGTTACCCACACTTATATTCTGTGTATTCTGCTTTGTCTTGAACAAATATTATTTGAACTGTGTCTCTATCTTGATTTGGCAACAAAAACTAGAATGATATAGACCATAAAGTGACCATGGTACATAGATATATGTTTGTTTCATGCTGTTATCCTGTCCACTTTACTACTGAACTCATTTACCAAAATGAGTTTCATATACAACATGGTAAACATGTGATGTGTCTGCTTGTTTCTCTTTTAGAATGCGGACAAAATATTGGAGAACAATACCGCGTTATCCAATGGTAAAGGAAGTAATGCAGATAAGGTTCAAGATAGTGAGACATCCCTGTTGGTCTCCAACAAAGCTGATAAAAACTATCTTGACGACAGTGAGGGAACCCAAAAGTCCTGTCTTGATGTAGTGTTCGAGTTAGTGGCCACTACTGCTGGCACAAGCTCTTCGAACTCGCTGCCTGAATCAGTTCGTCTTCTTGAGTCTCAACTTCAAGTTGAAAGACATCGATCAGATGTGCTACGACAGGAAGCTGAAGGACTGAGGAAGTCCCTGCAGAATTCAGATGCATATTTTCTGGTGCAACAGCAAGCGCTGGAGGATTTAAGCGCCAAACAAGAGAAAGTTAATAAGCTTGCTAAGCATCCTGCCAGCATTATGGGTACCCAGGATATTGTTTCTTGAGATCTTCTGAAGTGGTTTCAGTTCTGGATTTGTTTTGCTGCGGCGTTTATTTGCGCTGGTCGCCAACTTTGACAACCAGTGTATATGATATGCTGCTTTGTTCCCTATATTTGCACTGGTGGCGAACTTTGATGCCCAGTGGATGTAATATGTGTAATAGCCGTGATAGCCTAGCGTTAGTTGCTTGCTTATTTATTTCCTTGTTGTCTTGTTTATTTGTTTGCTTGTAGTCATTGCAGTTCTTTTTCCGCGGTTAGCTAGTGGCTGCAATAACCTATTTTTTAAAACTAGGCCACAATAACCATGGGCTAATATTTACTGTAGTGACACTGGGCCTCCTACTGGCCGTAGAAACCGTGGGCCTTCTACGGGCCGTAGAAACAATGGGCCTTCTATGGGCCGTAGAAACAATGGGCCTTCTGCGGGCCGTATCATCAATGGGCCTTATACGGGCCGTATGATCGATTGGCCAAACATGGGCCAAACAGACCGCATTATGGCCGTAAACGGGCTAGAGTTGGAATCGTTTTTTTCAGAAAGACTGTAAGAGAACCCCTTACAGTATAATTGGTGCAACAAACCCAAATTGCAAGTACCATGCCTTGAACCTGGGTGGGTGGGAAGGCATCAGCCCCTTCCCACCACTAGGCTATGCCTTAGTCTGCTAGAGTTGGAATCGTCCGTTCATGGGCCGACCATAACGGGCCATCGTTAATAGGCCGTATTTGGTGATGCTATGAAAATGGCCCAACAGACTAACGGTCCACAAACGGGCCGACTGTAACGACGGGCTGAATTTGGCCCACAAGCAGAAAATGACAGTAACGGGCCGTAAGTAACCGAATGCTGCAAATGAGCCCAAGAATAGATGGGCCCTCAGAAGGCCGAAAGTTAACTTGGGCTGGAAACGGCCCAACGGAATAACGGGCCGTTAATGGGTATAAAGTGATACACTGTTCATTACGGGCCAGTTTCACCACGGGCCGTTAATGGGTGTAAAGTAATACACTATTCATTACGGGCCAGTTTCAGCACGGGCCGCTAATGGGCCAAGAGTTACAAAGGGCCTCATATGGGCCGAAAGACGTCATGGGCTATACATGGGCCAGAAGTGAAAACGGGCTGGAATCATATTGGATGGCCCAGATGACGCTACTGGGCCTAATTCGGATAGGGCGTAACGGGCCTTGGGTTAGCGTGCTGTAAATGGGCTATATGCGAACAGGCCGTTAACAGGCTTTCCGTGGGCCGGCCTGCCAGCTTTTGACCAAGTCAAACGGGCCGGCCTTTTCACAGGAATGGGCCACTGTTGGGCCGTGCCACATGTCGACGTATCATAGGCGCCTTCTGTCCAGTGAGTGGATGGCATCTGTCCCAACGATGAGCCGACACGTGTTTCCTCTAGCCAATGATGATTTTACACATGGAAAATCCCCATTGGTCGGGGCTGTTAACGGGTTATCGGATCCAAAACCCGACCCGATAGCTTAACGGCGTTCCGTTACGGTGGATGACACGTGTCGGTCACCCTTGACGAAAGCACTTCTGTGACGCGCGATTTATCGTCATGGAAGTGGACACTTCCGTGATGATAATTTTGGTAATGTCATGGAACACTTCTACGACAGCACAGGTATGACTATCTTGATTCTGTCATAAATTTGTCATGGATGTACATGCATGACAAAAAACGCGACCTACTGTGACAAACACGTATCATCATGGAAGTGTATTTTTTTGTAGTCATATTGGCTCCCACATATTCTACGAAGATCTTTATCGGTCAAACCGCATAACAACATACGTTGTTCCCTTTGTCATCGGTATGTTACTTGCCCGAGATTCGATCGTCGGTATCTCAATACCTAGTTCAATCTCGTTACCGGCAAGTCTCTTTACTCGTTCCATAACACATCATCCCATAACTATCTCATTAGTTACAATGCTTGCAAGGCTTATAGTGATGTGCATTACCGAGTGGGCCCGGAGATACCTCTCCGACAATCGGAGTGACAAATCCTAATCTCGAAATACGCCAACCCAACAACTACCTTCGGAGACACCTGTAGAGCACCTTTATAATCACCCAGTTACGTTGTGACGTTTGGTAGCACACAAAGTGTTCCTCCGGTAAACGGGAGTTGCATAATCTCATAGTCATATGAACATGTATAAGTCATGAAGAAAGCAATAGCAACATACTAAATGATCAAATGCTAAGCTAACGGAATGGGTCAAGTCAATCACATCATTCTCCTAATGATGTGATCTCGTTAATCAAATGACAACTCATGTCTATGGCTAGGAAACGTAACCATCTTTGATCAACAAGCTAGTCAAGTAGAGGCATACTAGTGACACTCTGTTTGTCTATGTATTCACACAAGTATTATGTTTCCGGTTAATACAATTCTAGCATGAATAATAAACATTTATCATGATATAAGGAAATAAATAATAACTTTATTATTGCCTCTAGGGCATATTTCCTTCAGTTATCTCTACATAAAACGACGATGTTGCGACATAGCACAGGAACGATAAACATAGCATAATAACTGAGAAATCATAGTTCATTGCACGCCCCTCCGGGGCCCCGTATTGGTTTCTTTCTTAATACAGGAAGGAAAGGAAGAACGAAATAAAAGCGGCACGTGCCCCCATGGCGGTCCGCGAGGGAGGGCTCTTGGCGCCGTCCCGAGCTCAGCCAGACCCCTCCTCGCGCTTCACGGAGGCGCGGCGACAAGACGACCTGTTGCCGCCTTCAAAGCGGGTGCGGCGGCTGGTCGTAACCACCGCTGCTGGAGCTGTCGCCGGAGGAAGAACCGCCATAGCTGGACGAGACATGGTCGGCACCAAGGGCGGGTTTGCCTTCATCCTCGTCACGACCATCGCCAAGGCCGAGCACCTCGTCACCGTTGTTGACCTCGGGGCAGCACCCGGCGTGGCGACCGTCTTCCCCAAACACCCTCACGTAGAGGGCCATGTTGCCGTCGTACTTGAAATGGAGGGTGCACCGCCTGCCCAGGCCGCGCGCGCGGGAAAACGTCTGCCAGCCATGGGCCAGGGCTATGTTGCCCGCGACCCAGGAAGCCCTGCTGCAGCAGCCGTCCGCGTGCAGCCAGAGCCCGCCTGGACCTGCGGCCGACAGCTCATCGGCGAAGAAGCACGGGAGCTGAAGCCAGTTGCTAGCCGGGTTCTCCGACCAGACGACGAACTCCGGCAGCACCTCCGCCGAGTGGAAGCACGGCCGGGGAGGCCGCGCGACCACGGCACGTCTCCCTTCACCGACAGGGCTGCCACGACCGGGGCGACCCCTACCACGCGAAGCGGCACCGCCGCGGCTGGGGGGGGGGGGCGCGGCGAGGGTCGCGGCATGCTTGCGGGGACGGCCGCATCCATGCTTGGGTACCCGAGAGCCGGGCCCCTCCCGACGGGCCTTCCCCTTCTCCGCGGCAGAGAACCTCTTCGACGGCGCCATTGGTGCCACTACTGGCAATGGAGCAAAGGGGGAGAAGCGAGGGGAATGGGAAGAGATGGGCGACGGGGGCTCTGCCCCCCTCCCCATTTATAGCAGGAGAAGGCTAACCAGCACCCCCCACGATCACAGGTAATGATGGTTTTTCCTTGCATGCAGCAGGGACTCGTCACGTAGGGTAGTTGCCGAGGAAGCGTGGGGAAGCGGAGACGCCCACGTCCAATCAACCGCCACGCGTCGACCAAGGCCGCAGGCTATTGGGGCCCGCGGCGCTCCGCACTTGCCCTTTGGCTTCGCCTCGAAGCCAAGTCCGAGCGCGCCTTGGGCCCGAGGGCTACTGTCGGCGTTCTAGGAACGGGGGGTCCCCAGACTTGCCTGCCTGCGGCCCACGGCGTGGCTCTGCGAGCGGGCCCGTACGGCCCATCTTCACCAACAAGCATTCAAGACCCTCGCGAGGGGCCAAGCCTCGCGAGGCGAACGACACAAGACCTCCTCGGGAGCGGCCTCACCAGGCTGGCTCACGAGGGGTGAAGAGATCAAGGCAAGGCAAACCTCGCGAGGTTCTCATGACGCGAGCCATGACGATCAGTCAAATTGCTTGGGGTGCTTCTGCTTCCTTCATCATAGCTGTTATTGGAGGGACTAGTGCCCTCACTAAGATTCACCTACTCCTCTGACCTGTTCTGACTGTAACTGCCTTCTGACATCTCTGAAATTGACCCTGTGAATAGATAGGTATAGGTAGAGTGGATGAGCATCACAAAGCACAACTATTTTGCAAAAAACATTGAGACAAAAACTTAACTTTAGTTTTTTTTGCAGAAAGCATTTCGGAGCTACCGATATGACAAACTCGGTGACACCGAAGCACAATCAGAGCTAAACATACAGTTTCGGTGAAAGTGCTAGTTATCGAATAGAGGGGGGTGAATAGGCGATTTTTATGAAAGTCTTCAAAACACGGGGCTTTGAAGACAAGCAGTAGAAATGAACCTATTGATATGCAGCAGAAGGTAGACTACACTAGACATGTCATAGTCAAGTAAGCTACGAAGTGAAAGCACGAAGACTATCAGCAGCTAGGTAGTATGGATCAGGATGGAAGATAGTATGAAGCCAAACAGCAAACAGTCTTCACACAGTGAAGCCAATCAGATCATGCAAGCAGGCAATGACTTCACAAATACAAACTGTAAAGTAAAGAGATAGGAAGGATAGAACTAGTTGCTTCGAGAAGACGCCGATTTGGTAGACCAGTTCCAGTTGCTGTGACAACTGTACGTCTGGTTAGGGAGGCTAAGATTCAACTCAAAAGACCGCGTCTTCACCTTATTCCCCTTGAGCTAAGAACACACAGTCCTCGCCCAATCACTCTGGTAAGTCTTCAAGGTAGACTTCCAAACCTTCACAGACTTCGTTCACTGGCAATCCACAATGGCTCTTGGATGCTCAGAACGCGACGCCTAACCGGCTGGAGGATTCACAGTCCTCAAGTGTAACAAGTCTTAAGATCACGTGGACACAAAGACTTCCGTGATGCCTAACACTCTTTGGCTCTGGGTGTTTTGGGCTTTGTCCTCGCAAGGATCTGATACGTCTCCAACGTATCTATAATTTTTGATTGTTCCATGCTATTATATTATCTGTTTTGGATGTTCAATGGGCTTTATTATGAACTTTTATATTATTTTTGGGACTAACCTATTAACCGACCCAGTGCAAATTGTTTTTTGCCTATTTCAGTGTTTCGCAGAAAAGGAATATCAAACGGAATCCAAACGGAATGAAACCTTCGCGAGGATCATTTTTGGAACAAACACAATCCAGGAGACTTGGAGTGGACGTCAAGGAAGCAACGAGGCGGCCACGAGGTAGGGAGGCGCGCCCAGGGGGGTAGGCGCGCCCCACCCTCGTGGGCCCCTCATGGCTCCACCGACCTACTTCTTTCGCCTATATATAGTCATATACCCTGAAAACATCCGAGAGCACCACAAAACCCTATTTCCACAGACGCAACCTTCTGTACTCGTGAGATCCCATCTTGGGGCCTTTTCCGGCGCTCCGCCGGAGGGGGAATCGATCACGGAGGGCTTCTACATCAACACCATAGCCTCTCCGATGATGTGTGAGTAGTTTAACACAGACCTTCCGGTCCATAGTTATTAGCTAGATGGCTTCTTCTCTCTCTTTGGATCTCAATACAAAGTTCTCCTCGATTCTCTTGGAGATCTACTCGATGTAATTCTTTTTGCGGTGTGTTTGTCGAGATCTGATGAATTGTGGGTTTATGATCAAGATTATCTATGAACAATATTTGATTCTTCTCTGAATTCTTATATGCATGATTTCATATCTTTGCAAGTCTCTTCGAATTATCAGTTTGGTTTGGCCTACTAGATTGATCTTTCTTGCAATGGGAGAAGTGCTTAGCTTTGGGTTCAATCTTGCGGTGTCCTTTCCCAGTGACAGCACGGGCAGCAAGGCACGTATTGGATTGTTGCCATCGAGGATAAAAAGATGGGGTTTATATCATATTGCTTGAGTTTATCCCTCTACATCATGTCATCTTGCCTAATGCTTTATTATGTTCTTATGAACTTAATACTCTAGATGCATGCCGGATAGCGGTCGATGTGTGGAGTAATAGTACTAGATGCAGAATCGTTTCGGTCTACTTGTCACGGATGTGATGCCTATATACATGATCATGCCTAGATATTCTCATAACTATGCGCTTTTCTATCAATTGCTCGTCAGTAATTTGTTTACCCACCGTAGAATATGCTATCTCGAGAGAATCCACTAGTGAAACCTATGGCCCCCGGGTCTATCTCCCATCATATTATTTTCCTATCAATTAGCTATTTCTGTCGCCGTTTAGTTTGCAATCTTTACTTTTCAATCTATACAACAAAAATACCAAAAATATTTTTCTTATTATCTTTATCAGATCTCACTTTTGCAAGTGGCCGTGAAGGGATTGAGAACCCCTTTATTGCATTGGTTGAAAGGTTCTTGATTGTTTGTGCAGGTACGAGGGACTTGTGTGAAGCCTCCTACTGGATTGATACCTTGGATCTCAAAAACAGAGGGAAATACTTATGCTACTTTGCTGCATCACCCTTTCCTCTTCAAGGGAAAACCAACGCATTCTCAAGAGGTAGCAAGAAGGATTTCTGGCGCCGTTGCCGGGGAGGCTTACGCCATGTCAAGTCAAGATTTGATCTCCCAGCAACTAGCCATTTCCGGCGCAGTTGCCGGGGAGATCTACGCACAAGTCAAGACATACCAAGTACCCATCACAAACTCTTCTCCCTCGCATTACATTATTTTCCATTTGCGTTTCGTTTTCCTCTCCCCCACTTCATTTTTTGCCATTTTATTCGCCCCTCTTCCATTCGTCTTTTTCGTTTGCTCGTGTTGCCATGTGCCTTCTATATGCTTGCATCTTCGCTTGCTGAAAATCTATTGTTATGGATCCTCATCCCCTTGCTAATATTTTTTAGAGATCCAATTATGATGAACCAATTTCTAGTGATTTGAGTGCACTAGATTATCTTTATGAGGTTTTGCTTGAAATTCGTGAATCTGAAAATTGTGATGAAGAAATTTATGAAGAGATTCACGATAGCTCCTTGAATAAAAAGCATGATTGCAATGATTTTACTATAAATTCTCTTGATGTCAATTTTTCTAATAATATGCAAAACCCTAAGCTTGGGGATGCTAGTTTTGCTATGTCTACTACTTGTTGCAATGATCATGATTGGGGTGATTCTTCTTATGATCTTGAAAATTTTTTAAGCCCTATGATGAATATGAGATTGTTTACAATAATATTGAAAGTGGGTTTGGAAGAGTGTCAACTTTAGATCCCACATATTTGGAGAATGTTCGATCATATGGTATTTTTGATAAAAGTGGGTTTGGAGAGGTCATGACTTTAGTTAATGTTAATCCCACTATTTTGGAAGAGTGTCAACTTCGCATGCATGTGGATCATGTTGAGAATATGTTATGTGATAGCAATTTTGTTGAATTTTCCTATGATCCTACATGTAATTATTATGAGAGAGGAAAATATGGTTGTAGAAATTTTCATGTTACTAAATTACCTCTCGTTATGTTGAGATTGCTATTGTTTCTTTCCGCTTCCTTGCATATGCTAGTTTTTGCTTGCTATGATAATTTGTTTGCCTATAAGATGCCTATGCATAGGAAGTATGTTAGACTTAGATGTGTTTGTCACGTGTTTTATGATGCTCTCTTTGTGCTTTAATTCTTGTCTTTGATGTGAGCATCATTAAAATTATCAATGCCTAGCTAGGGGCGTTAAACGATAGCGCTTGTTGGGAGGCAACCCAATTTTATTTTTGTTTCTTGCTTTTTGTTTATGTTTAGTAATAAATAATTCGTCTAGCTTCTGGTTAGATGTGTTTTTATGTTTTAATTAGTGTTTGTGCCAAGTAGAACCTTTGGGAAGACTTGGGTGAAGTCTTTATAATCTTGCTGTAAAAAACAGAAACATTAGCACTCACGAGATTAGCTTCCATTTTTTACTGGAGAGTGCTTTTAGGTTGATTCTTTTTGCAGATGATTAATAGACAAATTCCACACGTCCACCAATTTATTTCATAATTTTTGGAGTTACATAAGTATACGTTTGATACAGATTACTACAGACTGTTCTGTTTTTGACAGATTCTGTTTTTCGTGTGTTGTTTGCTTATTTTGATGAATCTATGGCTAGTATCGGGGGGTATGAACCATAGAGAAATTTTAATAAAGTAGGTTTAATACCAATATAAATAAAGAGTTAGTTCATTACAGTACCTTAAAGTGGTGATTTTTTTCTTATACTAACGAAGCTCATAAGATTTTCTGTTGAGTTTTGTGTTGTGAAGTTTTCAAGTTTTGGGTAAAGGTTTGATGGTTTTGGAACAAGGAGTGGCAAGAGCCTAAGCTTGGGGATGCCCAAGGCACCCCAAGGTAAAATTCAAGGACAACCAAAAGCCTAAGCTTGGGGATGCCCCGGAAGGCATCCCCTCTTTCGTCTTCGTCCATCGGTAACTTTACTTGAGGCTATATTTTTATTCACCACATGATATGTGTTTTGCTAGGAGCATCTTGTATGATTTGAGTCTTTGCTTTTTAGTTTACCACAATCATCCTTGCTGTACACACCTTTTGTAGAGACACACATGAATCGGAATTTATTATAATACTCTATGTGCTTCACTTATATCTTTTGAGCTAAATAATTTTGCTCTAGTGCTTCACTTATATCTTTTAGAGCACGGTGGTGGTTTTATTTTATAGAAACTATTGATCTCTCATGCTTCACTTATATTATTTTGAGAGTCCTTTAGAACAGCATGGTAATTTGCTTTGGCTATAAAATTAGTTCTAATATGATAGGCATCGAAGACGGGTATACTAAAAACTTTCATAAAAAGTGCATTGAATACTATGAGAAGTTTGATACTTGATGATTGTTTTGAGATATGAAGATGGTAATATTAGAGTCATGCTAGTTGAGTAGTTGTGAATTTGAGAAATACTTGTGTTGAAGTTTGCAAGTCCCGTAGCATGCACGTATGGTAACTGTTGTGTGACAAATTTGAAACATGAGGTGTTCTTTGATTGTCATCCTTATGAGTGGCGGTCGGGGACGAGCGATGGTATTTTCCTACCAATCTATCCCCCTAGGAGCATGCGCATAATGCTTGGTTTTTGATGACTTGTAGATTTTTGCAATAAGTATGTGAGTTCTTTATGACTAATGTTGAGTCCATGGATTATACGCACTCTCACCTTTCCATCATTGCTAGCCTCTTCGGTACCGTGCATTGCCCTTTCTCACCTTGAGAGTTGTTGCAAACTTCACCGGTGCATCCAAATCCCGTGATACGATACGCTCTATCACACATAAACCTCCTTATATCTTCCTCAAAACAGCCACCATACCTACCTATTATGGCATTTCCATAGCCATTCCGAGATATATTGCCATGCAACTTTCCATCGTTTCATTTATTATGACACGCTTCATCATTGTCATATTGCCTTGCATGATCATGTAGTTGACATCGTATTTGTGGCAAAGCCACCATGCATAATTTTTCATACATGTCACTCTTGATTCATTGCCCATCCCAGTACACCGCCGGAGGCATTCATATAGAGTCATATTTTGTTCTAGTATCGAGTTGTAATCATTGAGTTGTAAATAAATAGAAGTGTGATGATAATCATTAATAGAGCATTGTCCCAAAAAAAGAAGAAGAAAAAAGGCCAAAAAAGGAAAGGCCCAAAAAAAGAAAAGAAATAAAAGGGACAATGCTACTATCCTTTTTCCACACTTGTGCTTCAAAGTAGCACCATGATCTTTATGATAGAGAGTCTCTTATTTTGTCACTTTCATATACTAGTGGGAATTTTTCATTATAGAACTTGGCTTGTATATTCCAACAATGGGCTTCCTCAAATGCCCTAGGACTTTGTGAGCAAGCAAGTTGGATGCACACCCACTTAGTTTCTTTTGTTGAGCTTTCATACATTTATAGCTCTAGTGCATCCGTTGCATGACAATCCCTACTCCTTGCATTGACATCAATTGATGGGCATCTTCCTAGCCCATTGATTAGCCGCGTCAATGTGAGACTTTCTCCTTTTTTGTCTTCTCCACACAACACCCATCATTATATTCTATTCCACCCATAGTGCTATATCCATGGCTCACGCTCATGTATTGCGTGAAGGTTGAAAAGTTTGAGATTACTAAAGTATGAAACAATTGCTTGGCTTGTCATCGGGGTTGTGCATGATGAGAGCATTTTTGTGTGACGAAAATGAAGCATAGCCAAACTATATGATTTTTTAGGGATAAGCTTTCTTTGGCCATGTTATTTTGAGAAGACATAATTGCTTAGTTAGTATGCTTGAAGTATTATTATTTTTATGTCAATATTAAACTTTTGTCTTGAATCTTTCGGATCTGAACATTCATGCCACAATAAAGAGAATTACTTAGAAAATTATGTTAGATAGCATTCCACATCAAAAATTCTGTTTTTATCATTTACCCACTCGAGGACGAGCAGGAATTAAGCTTGGGGATGCTTGATACGTCTCCAACGTATCTATAATTTTTGATTGTTCCATGCTATTATATTATCTGTTTTGGATGTTTAATGGGCTTTATTATGCACTTTTATATTATTTTTGGGACTAACCTATTAACCGAAGGCCCAGTGCAAACTGCTGTTTTTTTTGCCTATTTCAGTGTTTCACAGAAAAGGAATATCAAACGGAATCCAAACGGAATGAAACCTTCGTGAGGATATTTTTTGGAACAAACGCAATCCAGGAGACTTGGAGTGGACATCAAGGAAGCAACGAGGCGACCACAAGGTAGGGAGGCGCGCCCAGGGGGGTAGGCGCGCCCCCACCCTCGTGGGCCCCTCGTGGCTCCACCGACCTACTTCATTCGCCTATATATACTCATATACCCTGAAAACATCCGAGAGCACCACGAAACCCTATTTCCATCGCCGCAACCTTCTATACCCGTGAGATCCCATCTTGGGGCCTTTTTCGGCGCTTCGCCAAAGGGGGAATCGATCACGGAGGGCTTCTACATCAACACCATAGCCTCTCCGATGATGTGTGAGTAGTTTACCACAGACCTTCCGGTCCATAGTTATTAGCTAGATGGCTTCTTCTCTCTCTTTGGATCTCAATACAAAGTTCTCCTCGATTCTCTTGGAGATCTATTCGATGTAATTCTTTTTGCGGTGTGTTTGTCGAGATCCGATGAATTGTGGGTTTATGATCAAGATTATCTATGAACAATATTTGATTCTTCTCTGAATTCTTATATGCATGATTTCATATCTTTGCAAGTCTCTTCGAATTATCAGTTTGGTTTGGCCTACTAGATTGATCTTTCTTGCAATGGGAGAAGTGCTTAGCTTTGGGTTCAATCTTGCAGTGTCCTTTCCCAGTGACAGCAGGGGCAGCAAGGCACCTATTGTATTGTTGCCATCGAGGATAAAAAGATGGGGTTTATATCATATCGCTTGAGTTTATCCCTCTACATCATGTCATCTTGCCTAATGCGTTACTCTGTTCTTATGAACTTAATACTCTAGATGCATGCTAGATAGCGGTCAATGTGTGGAGTAATAGTAGTAGATGCAGAATCCTTTCGGTCTACTTGTCACGGACGTGATGCCTATATACATGATCATGCCGAGATATTCTCATAACTATGCGCTTTTCTATCAATTGCTCATCAGTAATTTGTTTACCCACCGTAGAATATGCTATCTCGAGAGAAGCCACTAGTGAAACCTATGGCCCCCGGGTCTATCTTCCATCATATTATTTTCCTATCAATTAGCTATTTCTATCGCCATTTATTTTTGCAATCTTTACTTTTCAATCTATACAACAAAAATACCAAAAATATTTATCTTATTATCTTTATCAGATCTCACTTTTGCAAGTGGCCGTGAAGGGATTGGCAACCCCTTTATCGCGTTGGTTGCAAGGTTCTTGATTGTTTGTGCAGGTACGAGGGACTTGTGTGAAGCCTCCTACTGGATTGATACCTTGGTTCTCAAAAACTGAGGGAAATACTTACGCTACTTTGCTGCATCACCCTTTCCTCTTCAAGGGAAAACCAACGCATGCTCAAGAGGTAGCAGGATCTCTCTCTCAAATGCTTCGGAGGTGGGTTGCTCTCAAACGACAAAAGCTGTGTAATAACTCTGAGCAGCCACCAATTTATGGTGTAGGGGGTGGGCTATTTATAGCCAGGAAGCAACCCGACCTAATTTGTCTGAAATGACCCTGGGTCACTAAGGAACTGACACGTGTCCAACGGTCAAATTTCAAACACACGCGGCAGCTTGACTTGGGCTACAAGTAAAGCTGACTCATCCAGCTCTAGATCAGATTTGCTCTCATTGTCTTTGCTCGAAGACATAGGATTTGGTTGAGCATCACAACAGTCACTCTGACTTTGTTCACTTGGAGCCCACTTAACAGTACGGTGGTTCCTATGACTCAACAAAGAAGAAAAGGAAACTACGAAACAACTATGTCTTCGTACTCCATAGTCTTCACACGATGTCTTCTCATGTCATAATCTTCAGTGTGAATATCTTCATAGACCACCATTGTCTTCAATGTCTTCACACATTTTTAGGGGTCATCTCTGGTAGGTAAACCAAATCAATAAGGGACTACTGCCTGTGTTATCCTGCAATTCTCACAAACACATTAGTCCCTCAACCAAGTTTGTCGTCAATACTCCAAAACCAACTAGGGGTGGCACTAGATGCACTTACAATCTCCCCCTTTTTGGTGATTGGTGACAAACTGGTTGAAGTTTTCAACGGGGATAAAAATATGTGAAAGTTAAGGATTAAGACATTGTCTTCATAAGTAGCAAAAGGCTCCCCCTGAAGATGTGCATATAGATAGTTTGCTTTTGAATGCAAATGCACATGGCAGGTTTTACTTTGTGGAGATCCTCTTCAACTTAAGAAGACAATTCATCATGCATATAAATAGATAATGAAGATAATGACATGCATAATGAAAAATGGACGTCTGCGGAATGATTTCATGCGGAATTTATCATCGCATCACAAAGTGGCAGAAAAAGTAGCAGACGACCGTCGAGTTTAAGTGTTACAACTCAGAGAACCAAATGTTTCAAAAGACGAGAGTTGTAAATACTTAGCAAAAATAATGCAACCACCCAAAAGGACCCGCTTGAAGACTATCAAATCATAAGCTTCTCCCCCTTTTGTCAGTAAGGACCAAAAAGGTTTGAAGACATAGAGTATCTACTCGTTCCCATCAGGAGTAGATGAAGGAGCAGGGTCGACGTTGGAGTTCAGTGGTGCAGACGGGCTTGGTGCAGTGTCGAGATGCAGTGAAGCCATGGTTGGTGAAGTGGCATCGTCTTCTTCATTGACGACTCTCGCAACAACAGTTGCAGCCGAAGATGTACGCTCTGAATCTTCTATTGAGGGAGTGCGGCGCCAGCTTGCATTTTGTGCTGGCATGGAATCAAACTTGAAGTCCTCAGTGAAGCCATCTTCGCGAAGATCAGCTTCAGGACAGAGCAGTGTGAGACTCTTCCAGGACCGCCGACAGGCTTCATGGGCAACAAAGGAGTTCTTGGTGGCCAAGTTTCTAATGCGATTGACATCCACCAAGATACTCTGCATCTGACGCTTGAGCCAGTCATGATGCTTACCTGCTTCTGATGGAAGGCCACAAGAAGTTCTCGGTCATTGAGTACACGAGAACGCTTCCGAGGCCTTTGGGCAATCGTACTGTCAGTGGCTTCGGTGTTCGCATGATGGGGCACGCGCATATTGCCAGCCAGAGGATAAGAGGGAGTTGCAGCATTGGGGACAAGACTTTCCTCCATTGGTTGCGTGAAGCTTTGATGATCAGCATTATGAAGATATAGAGGCTTCTTGGCAGGCTCGGGGTAGATGGCTTCAATGGACAGATCAACCTCAGGCAGGAAGACAAGATGGTTGCACGCTGAGGGCTGATAGTCAACAGAAGAATGGAGCTTGATCAGGCGCATCACCCATGGAGCATAAAACTTCAAACCAAACAGATCAATCCCAGATGCAGCAAGTTGTCTGATGAAGAAATCCTGGGTGTTGAATCTGATGCCATTGACAATATAGACTACCAAAGTCTTCATGGCTCCTTCAAGTTTGGCTTCAGAAGAGTGTCCCTTGATCGGCCATAGAGTACGCCTCAGAATATGATAAATTGTGCCGGGCAAGTACTCGCGGTCTTTCACGAAGAACTCTTTGGGGTATTCGGCATCTTGGGGCAGTGGCTTCACCATGCTGAGCATCTCGCTCATATTTGGCTCAGGCTTCTGAAAAATACTCTACAGTTCATTTCTATGAAGCTGACAACTAGGCTCATACAACTCACCTCGAGTGGGCAGGGAAGTAAGCTCGATGATGTCTTGAACTTTGGCTTCATGATGCACATCACCTGTCATCCACTCAAGGATCCATGTCTTCGAATCCCTGTTGTAGCCATGAATGTGAAGTGTGGCATAGAACTGCAGCAGAAGCTCTTCATTCCAGTGCTCTTTGTCCATAACAAATGGCAGAAGACCAACCTCCCTGAAGCAGTCAAGTGCTTCTTCAAGACAGGGCAGCCCAGCAATAGCTTCACAATCAAGACGCATGTGTGGAAAGATTCACTCTTGATTGTATAAAATGCAGGAGTAATGGCTGCGCTGCTGATAGCTCCAAAATCGATCGGAAGAGATCTTTGGCTTCGAGTATGGATTCTTGGCACTGTCAAAGAAGGTGTTGTGTGCTCTGAAGCTGTTCACGCTGAAAGAACCTGGCGATGTTGCAGCACCTGGAAGCCTTGGCAGCCTTGGCTTCGGCTTCTGAACCTGAGGCCTCTGCTCCACGTGGTAGTCATACTGTGGTCCAGGAGCTGTGGGAGGAACCAAAAAGGGCCATCTCACTGTGACAAGCTGGCCGCGGTTGTAGGCCTGTTCAATGGTGTGAGGCCTTGGAGGTGGAACGGTGGCTTCAGCATTTACATTGGCTTCAGGCACATCATGAGCTTCAGGCTCCACATTATCTTCAGCCATGACAATGTCATTGGCTTCAGTAGCATTGTTTGTGGCAGCCTTAGTGGTTTCAACCTCTGTTTGTTCAATAACAGGAGGGTCGGGCACAGTTACATTCTCCCCGAGAATGACTTGATCAGTAGCAGGGGGTGTGGCAACTCTTTCTTCTTCTCTTTCTCCTTGATCTTCATAGGCTGATGCAGCCGGAATGTCTTCAGCAGCATTAGCTTCAGACTCAGAGACATTCGCAGTAGGGGTGGCTTCAGGAAACACTTGACGTGCTACTAAGCTTTGTGGCACTTCCCCTTCCAGAATGCTCAACATGGTGACCTGTGGCCTGGGGCCTTTGCGAAGCCTGCGAAATGCGGGCGACTCCTTTGGTGAGGGAGTGGTTTGCACCATGTAGTTGTCGTCATCAAGCACCGGAGTGGTGACCTGAGGTGGTGGAGTTCTGGGTGTCTCATCATGAATGGGGGTGTCTTGCTTGGGTGCTCGGCCCATGAGTCATCCTGAGCAATTGGCGTCAATGGATGACCAATGCTGATTAATTCACTGCTCGTTGGAGCAGGCGATGATACCGACTGGGGCTCGAGCTGAGGAAGGACTTCATCATCATTGACATTGTCATCATGATCAATGTCTTCAGCTGTGATGGGGTCAACAGCTGGAACTTCTTCATTTTCATGAGCCTCTGTGGAAGCAGGCTCATGGATCACCAGACAACGCTCTTGGTTGTTTGAAGCAGGAAGAGCAACTGAAATGGGTTCAACATTGAGGGGCTCAGAAGCGACATCACACTCTTTCTTTGAAGACTTTGTCTTCAACTTCTTCTTGGATGGGGCCTCATCAGAAGCATCCTTGTGTTTGCGCTTCCTGGCTTCGGCTGCCCTTGTCTTCTTTAGCTCTGAAGCTGCTGAGGTGACCTTAGGCTTCGAGCCTGTCATGCTGGCAGGGAAGACAATGCGAGGTTCTTCCTGCCTTGGTGCTTCAGTTTGGGTCACAGCAGACTTCTTCTTTTGCTTGACAGCCATCTTGGGATCGATGCCAGGACGCCCAAGAGCTTTTGCTTTTCAGCTTCATTGTGTGCTTGAACACATTTCTGTGCGAAGTACTCATGCGCTCTCTTGAACCTTTAGCTTCATTGCGCTTCTTGTGAAACTCTTCCTTGAGGTCATGCATCATTTTCTTGAAGATTTGAACATCTGCCACGCTGAGCTTGGCCATGTTCTTCTTGAAGTGAGCATTCTCATAGTCGATCTTGTTCTTGAGCTCAACAATCTTCTGAGCCAAGGCCAACTCATTAGCAATTGCTCTATGAAATGTGACACTTATGTCAACGGGTAGCTAAAGATCATCAATACTGATGCTCTGGTCATCGAACCATTCATCAATGAAGTTGTTCAGTATATCAACATCAAAGAGGGGCAGATCGTTGAAGATCTCCGCCTCTTGCTTGCTCTTGATCAGCATCTCAAGGGCATCATCACCAAGATCTTCATCACTGGACAGATCAATGGTGTCATCCTCATTGCACAGAACGGCAGTAGGAGTCAGTTCATGCCCAGAAATCTTCTTGGGCTTCTTGGTTTTCTTTGCCTTCTCGGTCTTCTTGGAGACACGAGACAAATCTTCAGACTGCACACTGGGTTCAGGAGGTGCAGTGGCAAATGGCTTCACAGTCGAAGCTTTTGGTGTGGCAGAGGGCATCGAAGCTTTTGATTTCTTCTTCTTCTGCTTTGGTGGTGCTGGCACATCTTCAGAATCTGCGTCGTCAGCTGATTGCTCCATAGTGTGTGTAGCTATGTGAGAGAGAAGCCCATCGAAGTTGGTGAAGGGTCCAACGACATTTGGATTGGCATCACGCGTTCCATCAACCCTTGGAGCAGATGGACCAGGGTTGAAGTTGAGGCCTAGCTCCTTCTTGTTTTTGACAACTGACTCCTTGGCAAATTGATAGTTGCGCTTGAAGAGATTGTCTTCCCGACACCATAACATAGATGATGGGTCAACATTCTCTGGCTTCGGTCCTCGGACCATGCATGGGTAGAAGCCTTGAGCAATGGCTTCAGACTTTGACTTGGGCTGCAGATTCCTGTACAGAATATCTCCCCATGGGCGCTTGATAGCATTCTTCTCTGCATATTCAGGAGTTACGGAGTTATACTTGAACCACTGTTCTGCCCAATATCTTTGAATCCATTGGATTCGGGTCTTACACTGGCCATAGCTTTCTTCTGGATCTGACTTGTACTGTTCAAACAGATCAGGAGGTAAATCCTTGGCAGTATCTCCACGGTGTTGCCTGCCACCTTTTCTTGCTGATTTCTCAGTTGCCATTGTATTCAGACTGAATGGCTTTAGAACAGTGAATGGCTTCCTTCTATTAGTCAGACAAGAGCTGGCTTCAGGGGAGTGTATATGACATTGTAAGAACTCTGCAAATGAATGCAGACTATGAGAACCAAGGGATTCTCCCACGGACATGTACCTGTGACAGCATTAGAGATGCGAGGGAAGGGGAAGAGGTCATATGCATTCTCAGAAGATTTTGAAGAAAAATCGGTTTGAAGACATTGACCTCATAGAGCGAAGACATTCACTTATTTGAAGAGAGTTGGTTCCAGATTTGTACGAATCCATGAATAAGTACAAGTGAGGAATCTAACTAGTTATGAGCATAAGGGAATATTCTTAGCATGATATGAGATGCAGATAAGAACATATCCATACTTGGAAGTGAAGAAACCACTTTTGGTTAAAGTGGATGGATTGGACGGATTGAAACGGCAGTAAAAAGTAAGATTTAATTACCGCTGACGAACTGCTAGACGAGGCAGAGTTAGAGGCCGAGCAGTTCAATCTCCCGCGCCCTAACTTGGTGGCGGAAGACACCTACGGCGGCGGCGGAGAGGACGAGGTCCGCGGCCGGCGTGAGGATGGTGTCGAAGAAGTCGCGGTAGCTAAGCGCTTTGTCTCCGGCGTCGACGCGAGCTAGCGGAGGCACTAGGGTTTGAGCGAGGCGGCGAGGTGGAAGAGATAATGACCGCGGTGAGTGTGTATTTATAAGGAAAGGGACTGCACAACGCAATTACCCAGGTGCCCCTGGTGGTTCACATTTGGAGGACACGTGGCTTGCATGCAACTTATTGAAAGTTGTTCCACATTCCCACGCACGCCTGGATTGTCAGGTGGTCGTTCCGGCTTCTCCGGTATTCAGGCAAAAAGGATATGGCATTAAAACAGATTTAAATGTTTGTCTCTTTGTCTTCTGCTTACAAGGACTCAGAGAAGACAATCGATAGGTTTCAATAGAATGCACATGATTTGGACAGATAGAATTTGAGGAAGAAGCACAGAAGAGGTTAGGGTCCGATCACATTCACTTAGATCAAGTAAAATCAAGTATGAAGACATAGCTATAAGTGAATGCTGTAGAGGATAGAACACGCATATGCATATATATATATATATATATACCTCGAAGTCAAATTAATGTTGAAGATAAACCAAATGCGAAGACTAAGCAATTATGATGCCAAAAGAAACACTTCAAAAAGATTTTGGTGGTGGCGTTACCCACCATATAGGAAGTATTAGACCCAGACACGGTGCACAATTATCGTGGCGCTCTGAAGTCAAATTCCACGTTATTGTATTCACACTTAGAGTGTATGTCTTCATTGATTGAAGATATACGTTACTTCGTGTGTTGCACATCTAAGTCATCAACATGCATAAGCGTTAGGATGTGTGTCCAATTACAAGACATTTGAGGATTCTAAGATATTTAGCTCACACCGCAACTTGCAAAACCTTTTCTCATCCAAGGGCTTTGTGAAGATATCTGCCAATTGATCTTTAGTGTTGACATGAATGATATCAATATCTTCCTTCCTGACATGATCTCTGAGAAAGTGATGATGGATCTGAATGTGCTTTGTCTTTGAGTGCTGAACTAGGTTGTTGGCAATATTGATGGCGCTTTCATTATCGCAGTAGAGTGGCACATGCTTCAGGTGGATACCATAGTCCTTGAGAGTTTGCTTCATCCATAGAAGCTGAGCGCAGCAAGATCCAGCAGCAATGTATTCAGATTCAGCAGTGGAGAGAGATACACAGTTCTGCTTCTTTGAAGACCAACAGACAAGAGATCGTCCAAGAAAGTGACATGTGCCTGATGTGGACTTGCGATCAACCTTGTCACCAGCATAATCAGCATCTGAGAATCCAACTAGATCAAACTCTGAGCCCTTTGGATACAATAATCCTAGTGTTGGGGTGTAAGCCAAATATCGAAGAATTCGCTTCACGGCTAAGTGATGCGATTCCTTTGGTGCCGCTTGGAACCGGGCACACATGCAAACGCTAAGCATTATATCTGGCCTAGATGCACATAAATAGAGTAAAGAACCAATCATGGAGCGGTATACCTTTTGATCAAACTCTTTACCATTGTCGTCGGGACCCAATTGACCTTTGGTTGGCATTGGCGTCATGTATCCTTTGCAGTCTTGCATTCCAAACTTCTTCAGGCAATCTTTGAGGTATTTCTCTTGTGATATGAAGATGTCGTTGCTCTGCTGACAGATTTGAAGACCGAGGAAGAATTTCAGCTCACCCATAATGGACATCTGATATTGCTCTTGCATCATGTGTCCATACTCATCACTGTATTTCTTATCAGTGCAGCCGAAGATAATGTCATCCACATAGATTTGGCACACAAACAGTTCTCCATCATATGTCTTCGTGAAGAGTGTAGGATCCAGAGAACCAGGTTTGAAGCCTTTGCTCTTTAGGAAGTCTTTGAGTGTGTCATACCAAGCACGAGGGGCTTGTTTGAGGCCATACAGTGCCTTGTTGAGCTTGTATACCATATCAGGATGTTTTGGGTCTTGAAAACCAGGTGGTTGTGCAACATATACCTCTTCTTCAATCTTGCCATTGAGAAAGGCACTCTTCACATCCATTTGATACAGAAGGATGTTGTGATGGTTGGCATAGGCTAGCAGTATGCGAATGGCTTCAAGCCTAGCCACGGGAGTGAATGTTTCATCGAAGTCAATCCCTTCTACTTGAGTGTAGCCTTGAGCAATGAGACGAGCCTTGTTCCTTACAACTTGACCATGTTCATCTTGTTTGTTGCGATAGATCCATTTGGTGCCAATGATGTTATGCTTGCGAGGATCAGGACGCTTAACCAATTCCCACTCATTGTTCAGCTCGAACTGTTGAAGCTCTTCTTGCATCGATTGAATCCATTCAGGTTCCATGAAGGCTTTAGCAAGTTTCTTGGGTTCAGATATAGAGACAAATGCAAAGTGTCCACAGAAATTTGCTAGCTGTGTTGCTCTTGAACGAGTGAGCGGACCAGGTGCATTGATGCTATCGATTATCTTCTCAATCTGTACTTCATTTGCAACACGAGGATGAACTGGACGAAGATTTTGCCCTTGCAGATCATTGTCTTCAGCTTCAGCATTGACTTCAGGCTGAGCATTGTCTTCGGGTTGATTAGGTGCAGAAATGATGATTTCTTCTTCAGCCTGAGCCTCTGAAGGTATGATTTCTCCAGTACCCATAAGCTTGATAGATTCACTCGGTGAGGCTTCATCTAGCACATTTGACAGGTGCTCTCTTTGCGAGCCGTTAGTATCATCGAACTGCACATCCACAGTTTCAACCACTTTATAGTGAAAGAGGTTGAAGACTCTGTAGGAGTGTGAATCCTTTCCATAGCCCAGCATAAAACCTTCATGTGCTTTCGGTGCAAATTTTGAAGTGTGATGTGGATCCTTGATCCAGCACCTAGCACCAAATACTCTGAAGTAACTGACGTTTGGCTTCTTACCAGTTAGTAGCTCATATGATGTCTTGTTTAGAAGCTTGTGAAGATAAACACGGTTGATGACGTGACATGCAGTGTCAATTGCTTCAGTCCAGAATTTCCTGGGAGTCTTGTACTCATCGAGCATCGTCCGTGCCATCTCAATGAGGGTTCTATTCTTGCGCTCCACGATGCCATTCTGCTGAGGTGTGTATGGAGCTGAGAACTCATGAGTGATGCCCAATGTATCAAGATAAGTGTCGAGGCAGGTGTTCTCGAATTCTGTGCCGTTGTCACTTCTGATGTGCTTGATCTTGATGTCATAGTTCGTCATGGCACGATTGGCGAATCTTCTGAAGACGCAGTACTTCATTCTTGTAGAGGATTATGTGCACCCACGTGTATCTTGAGTAATCATCAACAATGACGAAGCCATAGAGGCAAGCAGTGGTAGTAAGAGTAGAGTAGTGAGTAGGGCCAAATAAGTCCATGTGAAGCAGCTCGAAGGGACGTGATGTCGTCATGATTGTCTTCGAGGGATGCTTGGCCCTAGTCATCTTTCCAGCTTCGTAGGAACCACACAGATGATCCTTCTTGAACTTGACGCCCTCGATGCCTACGACACGCTTCTTCTTCACGAGAGTGTACAAGTTCCTCATACCAGCATGCCCTAGCCTCTAATGCCAGAGCCAGCACTCTGAAGCTTTTACTAGAAGACATACGGCCAACTGTGGTCCTGCTGAGAAATCTACCATGTACAAATCGTCTTTTCGATACCCTTCAAAGACTAGAGACTTGTCAGATTCCATAAGCACAAGGCAACGATACTTTCAAAATATCACAATCATGTTCAGATCACAAAGCATTGAGACAGACATTAAGTTGAAACCAAGGGATTCAACAAGCATCACTTTATCCATGTGCTGATCCTTTGAGATTGCAACTCTACCCAGACGCAATACCTTGCTTTTACCAATGTCAGCAAATGTGATGTGACTCTTGTCAGATGGACGTAAGGTTGAGTCCATGAGAAGACTTCGATCACCAGTCATGTGGTTAGTGCATCCACTGTCCATAATCCACTCAGAAGCCTTTGGTGTCGTACCCTACAGTGCAGTTAGGGGGATAGGCTTCACCAAGGGAAATGTGAAGCATAAACATTTGACGAACAAGCATATTATCAAAGTTCAGATCCGGGTAGGGTATATGGGATGTTTGTCAAGGAATCCTGGAACGAAATACATAGTAAGACCATTTGGACATTTTATCTTGCATCCCACAAGATGTTTTAGGTCTCCAGCATAAGCATCAGATGCCTTTGATTTCCGGCTGGATACCTTTCCATGCAAAAGAGAGTTATTTTTTCTTAACCATCCACATTTTCAGGGGTGGCTTAGAAGCAATGAGTCTAAGTGCAGCATCTGAGAACTTTGGCTTTGGAGCCCTAGCAAATAGCCTTGTAGGAGGTGAATAATACTCATAAGAATAAGCAGAAAAGTTCTTGGTCTTATGAACATAGCGGTTTGACGAAACACGCTCATATTCATAAGTCTGAGTATGGTTTCCCTGCAAAACATTGGCGTTACGGTGACTCTGGTGAGTCCTCTGTCTGTATGAAGCCTTTGGACCATATGAAGCCTTTGGTCTGGGGTTTGTCTTCTTCCCAGGTGGTGTCATGATGACATTCACAGGAAGATTCTCAAGACAACTTTTGGGCACCCAGATCTTCTTCAAAGGTGGTCCATTCCTGCAGTTAGTACCAATATACCTGGCAAACACTAAACCATTTTGATTCTTAAACAGTTTATAGTTTGCATCAAAGGATTCATCAATGATAATCGGGTTAGCACAAGTGAAGCCAGATAAGGTAGATGGATCCACTGAAGGTCCGTTTGCAGCAACCCATGTGGTTTTGGGGTACTGCTCAGGCTTCCAGTAAGAACCATCAACATTCATTTTCCTCTCGAACCCAACACCCTCTTTCCTAGGGTTTCGATTCAGAATCTATTTCTTGAGGACATCACATAGTGTCTGATGCCCTTTGAGACTTTTGTACATTCCTGTCTCAAGCAATGTCTTCAACCTGGCATTCTCATCAGCAATAGTGGTGGTATCCTCAGCAGAGGGTTTAGTTACCACATCAGCAATTGAAGATATTGCAATAGTAGCAGCAGTAGAACATTCAGCAACAGAGACAACATTATCACGCT
The DNA here is from genome assembly GCF_002575655.3 of Aegilops tauschii subsp. strangulata. Taxonomy (NCBI): domain Eukaryota; kingdom Viridiplantae; phylum Streptophyta; class Magnoliopsida; order Poales; family Poaceae; genus Aegilops; species Aegilops tauschii. The sequence goes on along the minus strand of NC_053041.3, from coordinate 261,965,114 downwards.
CAAGACATTTTAGACATGGTGGTTCAAATCCTTCCTGAGCGGAACTGATCTGTTGAGCGCGGAGTGACTCGTTCTCTTTTTGAAGATCTTCATGAGACGCTCTCAGGTTCTCAAGCTCTTGCTTCCTTTGAAGATAATCATAGGAAAGCTTCTCATGAGTAGCTGATAGCGTTTCATGATGACTTTCAAGTTCCTCATACTTAACATGAAGATTTTTTATGTCTTCAATTAAGGACTGAGATCGGGTCATTTCCGCATCCAACAGGTCATCGCTTTTGTCTAGCAACTTTTGAATATGTTCCATAATATTCTGTTGTTCAGTTGCAATTTTAGCAAGTGTTTTGTAGCTAGGTTTAGATTCACATTCAGAGTCATCTTCACTTGATGTTTGAAAGTAAGCATCGCGTGAGTTTACCTTGGCACCACATGGCATGAAGCAGTAGGTGGGAGCAGAGTCATCCTCATCATTAGCATCAGCGTTGGTGACGGGGCCATTGTCTTTAGTGTTGAAGATGGACTTGGCGACATACGTTGAATCTAGAGCCAGGCTTGCCACGCCTGAATCAGATTCCTCTTCAGACTCCACCTCTGCCTCCTTAGATGCAGACTCCTCCTCTGAATCCATCTCCTCGCCAACAAATGCACGAGCCTTGCTGGATGAGCTCTTCTTGTGTGATGAATACTTCAACGAACACTTGGAAGGAGACTTTGAGGATTTCTTCTTCTTCTTGTCATCAGAATCATATTCCTTGCTCTTTTTCTTCTTCGGCTCATTGTACCACTGTGGACACTCGGAGATGTAGTGACCAGGTTTCTTGCACTTGTGGCATGTTCTCTTCTTGTGATCACGAGTGGAAGCTTCATCATTTCTTGAGCTGGATCTTGAAGACTTTCTGAAGCCTTTCTTCTTGGTGAACTTCTGGAACTTCTTCACAAGCATAGCAAGCTCCTTTCCAATGTCTCCAGGATCCTCAGAACTGTTGGAAATATGCCCTAGAGGCAATAATAAATTGGTTATTATTATATTTCCTTGTTCATGATAATTGTCTATTGTTCATGCTATAATTGTGTTATCCGGAAATCGTAATACATGTGTGAACACATAGACCATAACATGTCCCTAGTGAGCCTCTAGTTGACTAGCTCGTTGATCAATAGATGGTTACGGTTTCCTGACCATGGACATTGGATGTCATTGATAACGGGATCACATCATTAGGAGAATGATGTGATGGACAAGACCCAATCCTAAGCATAGCACTAGATCATGTAGTTCGTTTGCTAAAGCTTTTCTAATGTCAGGTATCATTTCCTTAGACCATGAGATCGTGCAACTCCCGGATACCGTAGGAATGCTTTGGGTGTACCAAACGTCACAACGTAACTGGGTGGCTATAAAGGTGCACTGCAGGTATCTCCGAAAGTGTTTGTTGGGTTGGCACGGATCGAGACTGGGATTTGTCACTCCGTGTGACGGAGAGGTATCTCTGGGCCCACTCGGTAATGCATCATCATAATGAGCTCAATGTGACTAAGTAGTTAGTCACGGGATCATGCATTACAGAACGAGTAACGTGACTTGCCGGTAACGAGATTGAACGAGGTATTGGGATACCGACGATCGAATCTCAGGCAAGTAACGTACCGATTGACAAAGGGAATTGTATACGGGATTGCTTGAATCCTCGACATCGCGGTTCATCCGATGAGATCATCGTGGAACATGTGGGAGCCAACATGGGTATCCAGATCCCGCTGTTGGTTATTGGCCGCAGAGATGTCTCGGTCATGTCTGCATGACTCCCGAACCCGTAGGGTCTACACACTTAAGGTTCGATGACGCTAGGGTTATAGGGAAAGTTTGTACGTGGTTACTGATTGTTGTTCGGAGTCCCGTATGAGATCCCGGACGTCACGAGGAGTTCCGGAATGGTCCAGAGATGAAGATTTATATATGGGAAGTCCTTATTCGGTCGCCGGAAGTGTTCGGGGGTCTATCGGTATTGTACCGGGACCACCGAAAGGGTTCCGGGGGTCCACCGGGAGGGTCCACCTGCCCCGGAGGGCCCTATGGGCTGAATATAGAGGGGAACCAGCCCCTAGGTGGGCTGGGTGCCAAACCCCCCTAGGGCCCATGCGCCTAGGGTTTGGGGGAAACCCTAAAGGGGGCGCCCCCCTTGGCTTGGGGGGCAAGCCTCCCCCCTTGGCCGCCGCCCCCCTCTAGATCCATCTGGAGGGGGCCGGCCCCCCTCTCCCTTGCCCCTATAAATAGAGGGGGGGTGGGAGGGCAGCCGCACCACATCCAAGGCGCAGCCCTCCCCCTCCCCAACACCTCCTCCTCCTCCCGCGAAGCTTGGCGAAGCCCTGCAGGAGTACCACGCTGCTCCAACACCACCACGCCGTCGTGCTGCTGCTGGACGGAGTCTTCCCCAACCTCTCCCTCTCTCCTTGCTGGATCAAGGCGTGGGAGACGTCACCAGGCTGCACGTGTGTTGAATGCGGAAGCGCCGTTGTTCGGCGCTTGGATCGGAATCAACCGCGATCTGAATCGCTACGAGTACGACTCCCTCATCCGCGTTCTTGTAACGCTTCCATGTCGCGATCTTCAAAGGTATGAAGATGCACTCCCCTCTCGTTGCTAGTAAACTCCATAGATTGATCTTGGTGATGCGTAGAAATTTTTTAATTTCTGCAACGATCCCCAACAGTGGCATCATGAGCTAGGTCTATGCGTAGTTTCTATGCACGAGTAGAACACAAGTTATTGTGGGCGTCGATTTTTGTCAATTTACTTGCCGTTACTAGTCTTATCTTGATTCGGCGGCATGGTGGGATGAAGCGGCCTGGACCGACCTTACACGTACGCTTATGTGAGACAGGTTCCACCGACTGACATGCACTAGTTGCATAAGGTGGCTAGCGGGTGTCTGTCTCTCCCACTTTAGTCGGATCGGATTCGATGAAAAGGGTCCTTATGAAGGGTAAATAGAAATTGGCATATCACGTTGTGGTTTTGGCGTAGGTAAGAAATGTTCTTGCTAGAAACCTATAGCAGCCACGTAAAAAATTTGCAACAACAATTAGAGGACGTCTAACTTGTTTTTGCAGCATGTGTCATGTGATGTGATATGGCCAGAAGAATGTGATGAACGATATATGTGATGTATGAGATTGATCATGTTCTTGTAATAGGAATCACGACTTGCATGTTGATGAGTATGACAACCGCAGGAGCCATAGGAGTTGTCTTAATTTATTTATGACCTGCGTGTCAACTGAAACATCATGTAATTACTTTACTTTATTGCTAACCGTTAGCCATAGTAGTAGAAGTAATGGTTAGCGAGACAATTTCATGAAGACACGATGATGGAGATCATGGTGTCATGCCGGTGACGATGATGAACATGGCGCCCCGAAGATGGAGATCAAAAGGAGCAAAATGATATCGGCCATATCATGTCACTATTTGATTGCATGTGATGTTTATCATGTTTTACATCTTATTTGCTTAGAATGACGGTAGCATAAATAAGATGATCCCTCGCTAAAATTTCAAGAAAGTGTTCCCCCTAACTGTGCACCGTTGCGAAGGTTTGTTGTTCCGAAGCACCACGTGATGATCGGGTGTGATAGGTTCTAACGTTCGCATACAACGGGTGTAAGCCAGATTTACACACGCAATACACTTAGGTTGACTTGACGAGCCTAGCATGTATAGACATGGCCTCGGAACACAAGAGACCGAAAGGTCGAACATGAGTCGTATAGCAGATACGATCAACATGAAGATGTTCACCGATGATGACTAGTCCGTCTCACGTGATGATCGGACACGGCCTAGTTGACTCGGATCATGTATCACTTAGATGACTAGAGGGATGTCTGTCTGAGTGGGAGTTCATTAATAATTTTATTAGATGAACTTAATTATCATGAACTTAGTCTAAAATCTTTACAATATGTCTTGTAGATCAAATGGCCCGCGCTACTGTCAACCTCAACTTCAACGCGTTCCTAGAGAAAACCAAGCTGAAAGACGATGGTAGCAACTATACGGACTGGGTCCGGAACTTAAGGATCATCCTCATAGCTGCCAAGAAAGCATATGTCCTTGAAGCACCGCTAGGTGAAGCACCCATCCCAGCAAACCAAGACGTTATGAACGCCTGGCAAACACGTGTTGATGATTACTCCCTGGTTCAGTGCGGCATGCTTTACAGCTTAGAACCGGGGCTCCAAAAGCGTTTCGAGCAGCACAGAGCATATGAGATGTTCCAAGAGCTGAAAATGGTTTTTCAAGCTCATGCCCGGGTCGAGAGATATGAAGTCTCCGACAAGTTCTACAGTTGTAAGATGGAGGAGAATAGTTCCGTCAGCGAACACATACTCAAAATGTCTGGGTTGCACAACCGCTTGTCTTAGCTAGGAGTTAATCTCACGGATGACGCGGTCGTTGACAGAATCCTTCAGTTGCTCCCACCTAGCTACAAGATCTTTGTGATGAACTTCAGTATGCAGGGGATGGAAAAGACCATTCCTGAGGTATATTCAATGCTGAAATCAGCGGAGGTGGAGATCAAAAAGGAACATCAAGTGTTGATGGTGAATAAAACCACTAAGTTTAAGAAAGGCAAGGGTAAGAAGAACTTCAAGAAAGACGGCAAGGGAGTTGCCGCGCCAGGTAAGCAAGCGGCCGGGAAGAAGACAAAGAATGGACCCAAGCCTGAGACTGAGTGCTTTTATTGCAAGGGAAACGGTCACTGGAAGCGGAACTGCCCCGAGTACTTGGCGGATAAGAAGGCCGGCAATACCAAAGGTATATGTGATATACATGTTATTGATGTGTACCTAACCAGTGCTCGTAGTAGCTCCTGGGTATTTGATACCGGTGCGGTTGCTCATATTTGTAACTCAAAGCAGGAGCTGCGGAATAAGCGAAGACTGGCGAAGGACAAGGTGACGATGCGCGTCGGGAATGGTTCCAAGGTCGATGTGATCGCCGTTGGCACGCTACCTCTACATTTACCTACGGGATTAGTTTTAAAACTCAATAATTGTTATTTAGTGCTAGCTTTGAGCATGAACATTGTATCTGGATCTCGTTTGATGCGAGATGGCTACTCATTTAAATCCGAGAATAATGGTTGTTCTATTTATATGAGAGATATGTTTTATGGTCATGCCCCGCTGGTTAATGGTTTATTCTTAATGAATCTCGAACGTGATGTTACACATATTCATACTGTGAATGCCAAGAAATGTAAGGATGATAATGATAGTCCCACATACTTGTGGCACTGCCGCCTTGGTCACGTTGGTGTCAAACGCATGAAGGAACTCCATGCAGATGGACTTTTGGAGTCTCTTGATTATGAATCATTTGACACATGCGAACCATGCCTCATGGGCAAAATGACCAAGACTCCGTTCTCCGGAACAATGGAGTGAGCAACCAACTTATTGGAAATCATACATACTGATGTGTGCGGTCCAATGAGCGTTGAGGCTTGCGGTGGCTATCGTTATGTTCTCACCCTCACTGATGACTTAAGTAGATAAGGGTATGTCTACTTAATGAAACACAAGTCTGAGACCTTTGAAAAGTTCAAGGAATTTCAGAGTGAGGTTGAGAATCAACGTGACAGGAAAATAAAGTTCTTACGATCAGATCATGGAGGGGAATATTTGAGTCACGAATTTGGCACACACTTGGAAATGTGGAATTGTTTCACAACTCACGCCGCCTGGAACACCTCAGCGTAATGGTGTGTCCGAACGTCGTAATCGCACTCTATTGGATATGGTGCGATCTATGATGTCTATTACCGATCTACCGCTATCATTTTGGGGTTATGCTTTAGAGACTGCCGCATTCACTTTAAATAGGGCTCCGTCGAAATCCGTTGAGACGACACCGTATGAATTATGGTTTGGAAAGAAACCTAAGCTGTCGTTTCTTAAAGTTTGGGGATGCGATGCTTATGTCAAGAAACTTCAACCTGGAAAGCTCGAACCCAAGTAGGAAAAATGCGTCTTCATAGGATACCCTAAGGAAACCATTGGGTATACCTTCTACCTCAGATCCGAACGCAAGATCTTCGTTGCCAAGAACGGGTCCTTTCTGGAGAAAGAGTTTCTCTCGAAAGAAGTAAGTGGGAGGAAAGTGGAACTTGATGAGATGACCCCTCTCGAACCAGAAAGTAGCACAGCACAAGAAAATGTTTCTGTGGTGCCTGCACCGACTAGAGAGGAAGTTAATGATGACGATCATGATCAAGTTACCACTAAACTTTGTAGGTCCACAAGGACATGTTCCGCACCAGAGTGGTACGGCAACCCTGTCCTGGAAATCATGTTGTTGGACAACGGTGAACCTTCGAACTATGAAGAAGCAATGGCGGGCCCAGATTCCAACAAATGGCTTGAAGCCATGCAATCCGAGATAGGATGCATGTATGAAAACAAAGTATGGACTTTGACAGACTTGCCCGATGATCGGCGAGCGATAGAAAATAAATGGATCTTTAAGAAGAAGACGGACGCGGATGGAAATGTTACCATCTATAAAGCTCGACTTGTCGCTAAGGGTTATCGACAAGTTCAAGGAGTTGAGTACGATGAGACCTTCTCACCCGTAGCGAAGCTGAAGTCCGTCCGAATCATGTTAGCAATTGCCGCATTCTACGATTATGAAATATGGCAAATGGACGTCAAAACGGCATTCCTTAATGGCTTCCTTAAGGAAGAATTGTATATGATGCAGCCGGAAGGTTTTGTCGATCCTAAGAATGCTGACAAGGTATGCAAGCTCCAGCGCTCAATCTATGGGCTGGTGCAGGCATCTCGGAGTTGGAACATTCGCTTTGATGAGATGATCAAAGCGTTTGGGTTTACACAGACTTATGGAGAAGCCTGTGTTTACAAGAAAGTGAGTGGGAGCTCCGTAGCATTTCTCATATTATATGTGGATGACATACTATTGATGGGAAATGATATAGAATTCTTGGAAAGCATAAAGGCCTACTTGAATAAGTGTTTTTCAATGAAGGACCTTGGAGAAGCTGCTTACATATTAGGCATCAAGATCTATAGAGATAGATCGAGACGCCTCATAGGTCTTTCACAAAGCACATACCTTGATAAGATATTGAAGAAGTTCAATATGGATCAGTCCAAGAAGGGGTTCTTGCCTGTATTGCAAGGTGTGAGATTAAGCACGGCTCAATGCTCGACCACGGCAGAAGATAAAGAAAAGATGAGTGTCATCCCCTATGCCTCGGCCATAGGGTCTATTATGTATGCCATGCTGTGTACCTGACCTGATGTAAACCTTGCCGTAAGTTTGGTAGGAAGGTACCAAAGTAATCCCGGCATGGAACACTGGACAGCGGTCAAGAACATCCTGAAGTACCTGAAAAGGACTAAGGATATGTTTCTCGTTTATGGATGTGATGAAGAGCTCGTCGTAAAGGGTTACGTCGATGCTAGCTTCGACACAGATCTGGATGACTCTAAGTCACAAACCGGATACGTGTATATTTTGAATGGTGGGGCAGTTAGCTGGTGCTGTTGCAAGCAAAGCGTCGTGGCGGGATCTACATGTGAAGCGGAGTACATGGCAGCCTCGGAGGCAGCACATGAAGCAATCTGGATGAAGGAGTTCATTGCCGACCTAGGAGTTATTCCCAATGCATCGGGGCCGATGACTCTCTTCTGTGACAACACTGGAGCTATTGCCCTTGCCAAGGAGCCCAGGTTTCACAAGAAGACCAGGCACATCAAGCGTCGCTTCAACTCCATTCGTGAAAATGTTCAAAATGTAGACATAGATATTTGTAAAGTGCATACGGATTTGAATGTCGCAGATCCGTTGACTAAACCTCTTCCACGAGCGAAACATGATCAGCACCAGAACTCTATGGGTGTACGATTCATCACAATGTAACTAGATTATTGACTCTAGTGCAAGTGGGAGACTGTTCGAAATATGCCCTAGAGGCAATAATAAACTGGTTATTATTATATTTCCTTGTTCATGATAATTGTCTATTGTTCATGCTATAATTGTGTTATCCGGAAATCGTAATACATGTGTGAACACATAGACCATAACATGTCCCTAGTGAGCCTCTAGTTGACTAGCTCGTTGATCAATAGATGGTTACGGTTTCCTGACCATGGACATTGGATGTCATTGATAACGGGATCACATCATTAGGAGAATGATTTGATGGACAAGACCCAATCCTAAGCATAGCACTAGATCGTGTAGTTCGTTTGCTAAAGCTTTTCTAATGTCAAGTATCATTTCCTTAGACCATGAGATCGTGCAACTCCCGGATACCGTAGGAATGCTTTGGGTGTACCAAACGTCACAACGTAACTGGGTGGCTATAAAGGTGCACTGCAGGTATCTCCGAAAGTGTCTGTTGGGTTGGCACGGATCGAGACTGGGATTTGTCACTCCGTATGACGGAGAGGTATCTCTGGGCACACTTGGTAATGCATCATCATAATGAGCTCAATGTGACTAAGTAGTTAGTCACGGGATCATGCATTACGTAACGAGTAAAGTGACTTGCCGGTAACGAGATTGAACGAGGTATTGGGATACCGACGATCGAATCTCGGGCAAGTAACGTACCGATTGACAAAGGGAATTGTATATGGGATTGCTTGAATCCTCGACATCGCGGTTCATCCGATGAGATCATCGTGGAACATGTGGGAGCCAACATGGGTATCCAGCTCCTGCTGTTGGTTATTGGCTGGAGAGATGTCTCGGTCATGTCTGCATGACTCCCGAACCCCTAGGGTCTACACACTTAAGGTTCGATGACGCTAGGGTTATAGGGAAAGTTTGTACGTGGTTACCGAATGTTGTTCGGAGTCCCGGATGAGATCCCGGACGTCACGAGGAGTTCCGGAATGGTCCGGAGATGAAGATTTATATATGGGAAGTCCTTATTCGGTCGCCGGAAGTGTTTGGGGGTCTATCGGTATTGTACCGGGACCACCAAAAGGGTTCCGGGGGTCCACCGGGAGGGTCCACCTGCCCCGGAGGGCCCTATGGGCTGAATATAGAGGGGAACCAGCCCCTAGGTGGGCTGGGCGCCAAACCCCCCTAGGGCCCATGCGCCTAGGGTTTGGGGGAAACCCTAAAGGGGGCGCCCCTGGCTTGGGGGGCAAGCCTCCCCCCTTGGCCGCAGCCCCCCTCTAGATCCATCTGGAGGGGGACGGCCCCCCTCTCCCTTGCCCCTATAAATAGAGGGGGGGTGGGAGGGCAGCCGCACCACATCCAAGGTGCAGCCCTCCCCCTCCCCAACACCTCCTCCTCCTCCCGCGAAGCTTGGCGAAGCCCTGCCGGAGTACCACGCTGCTCCAACACCACCACGCCGTCGTGCTGCTGCTGGACGGAGTCTTCCCCAACCTCTCCCTCTCTCCTTGCTGGATCAAGGCGTGGGAGACGTCACCGGGCTACACGTGTGTTGAACGCGGAGGCGCCGTTGTTCGGCGCTTGGATCGGAATCAACCGCGATTTGAATCGCTACGAGTATGACTCCCTCATCCGCGTTCTTGTAACGCTTCCGTGTCGCGATCTTCAAAGGTATGAAGATGCACTCCCCTCTCATTGCTAGTAAACTCCATAGATTGATCTTGGTGATGCGTAGAATTTTTTTAATTTCTGCAACGATCCCCAACAAGAACTCCAGTCAGATTCTTCTTCAGATGAGGAAACAGCCTTTTCCTTCAAAGCGCGAGTTCAGCCATAGTTGGGACCATAGAGATCTCTTTTCTCAGATAACTGGAACTCATGTGTGTTGAGCGTCTCAAGTATGTCAGACGGATCGAGAGTCTTGAAGTCAGGGCGTTCTTGAATCATCAGGGCCAGGGTGTCGAATGAGCTGTCAAGCAATCTCAGAAGCTTCTTGACGATTTCGTGCTTGGTGATCTCAGTGGCGCCGAGTGCGCGAAGCTCATTTGTGATATCAGTGAGGCGATCAAATGCGAGCTGGACATTCTCATTGTCATTTCTCTTGAAGCATTTGAAGAGGTTGCGAGGAACATCCATCCTTGAGTCTCTCTGGGTTGAGACGCCTTCGTTGACCTTGGAGAGCCAGTCCCAGACTAGCTTCGCAGTTTCCAGAGCACTCACACGGCCATACTGTCCTTTGGTCAGATGACCACAGATGATGTTCTTGGCAGTCGAGTCCAGTTGAATGAACCTCTTGACATCAGCAGCAGTGACACCTTCACCGACGTTGTGAACGCCGTTCTTGATGACATAGCAGAGGTCGACGTCAATGGCTTCAAGATGCATACGCATCTTATTCTTCCAGTAGGGGTAATCAGTGCCATTGAAGACAGTGCACGTAGCGGAGACTTTGATTATCCCTGCAGTCGACATAGCTAAAACTCCAGGTGGTTAAACCGAATCACACAGAACAAGGGAGCACCTTGCTCTGATACCAATTGAAAGTGCTAGTTATTGACTAGAGGGGGGTGAATAGGCGATTTTTATGAAAGTCTTCAAAACACGGGGGCTTTGAAGACAAACAGTAGAAATGAACCTATTGATATGCAGCGGAAGGTAGACTACACTAGACAGGCCATAGTCAAGTAACCTATGAAGTGAAAGCACGAAGATTATCAGCAGCTAGGTAGTATGGATCAGGATGGAAGATAGTATGAAGCCAGACAGCAAACAGTCTTCACACAGTGAAGCCAATCAGATCATCCAAGCAGGCAATGACTTCACGAAGACAAACTGTAAAGTAAAGAGATAGGAAGGATAGAACCAGTTGCTTGGAGAGGACACGGATTTGGTAGACCAGTTCCAGTTGCTGTGACAACTGTACGTCTGATTAGGGAGGCTGAGATTCAACTCAGAAGACCGCGCCTCACCTTATTCCCCTTGAGATAAGAACACACAGTCCTCGCCCAATCACTCTGGTAAGTTTTCAAGGTATACTTCCAAACCTTCACAAACTTCATTCACTGGCAATCCACAATGGCTCTTGGATGCTCAGAACGCGATGCCTAACTGGCTGGAGGATTCACATTCCTCAAGTGTAACAAGTCTTTAGATCACGCGGACAGAAAGACTTCAGCGATGCCTAACACTCTTTGGCTCTGGGTGTTTTGGGCTTTGTCCTCGCAAGGATCTCTCTCTCAAATGCTTCGGAGGTGGGTTGCTCTCAAACGAAAAAAGCCGTGTAATAACTCTTAGCAGCCACCAATTTATGGTGTAGGAGTTGGGCTATTTATAGCCAGGAGGCAACCCGACCTGATTTGTCTGAAATGACCCTTGGTCACTAAGGAACTGACACATGTCCAACGGTCAGATTTCAAACACACGCGACAGCTTGACTTGGGCTACAAGTAAAGCTGACTCATCCAGATCTGGATAAGATTTGCTCTCATTGTCTTCACTCGAAGACATAGGATTTGGTTGAGCATCACAACAGTCACTCTATAGGATCGAAAGTATGTCTAGAGGGGGGGGTGATTAGACTACTTGACCAAATAAAAATCTAGCCTTTTCCCAATTTTAAGTCTTGGCAGATTTTAGCAACTTAGCACTAGTCAAGCAATCAACCTACACGTGCAAGTCTAAGAGTATAGCAGCAGAATGTAAAACATTGCACATGAAGGTAAAGGGAGGAGTTTGGAGGGAGCAAACGCAATGTAGACACGAAGATTTTTGGCGTGGTTCCGATTGGTGCTGCTATCGTACATCCACATTGATGGAGACTTCAACCCCCAAAGGGTAACGGTTGCACGAGTCCATGGAGGGCTGCACCCACGGAGGGTCCACGAAGAAGCAACCTTGTCTATCCCACCATGGCCATCGCCCACGAAGGACTTGACTCACTAGGGTAGATCTTCATGAAGTAGGCGATCTGCTTGCCCGAACAACCTCCTTGGTTCAACTCCACAATCTTGACAGAGGCTCCCAAGTGACACCTAACCAATCTAAGAGACACCACTCTCCAGAAGGTAATAGATGGTGTGTTGATGATGAACTCCTTGCTCTTGTGCTTCAAATGATAGTCTCCCCAACACTCAACTCCGTCTCTCAGATTTGGATTTGGTGGAAAGATGATTTGAGTGGAAAGCAACTTGGAGAAGGCTAGAGATCAAGATTTATGTGGTTGGAATGGAATATCTTGACCTCAACACATGAGTAGGTGGTTCTCTCTTAGAAAATGTATGCTGGAAGTGTAGGCATGTTCTGATGGCTTTTTCCACGAATGAAGAGTGGGTGGAGGGGTATATATAGCCTCCACACAAAATCTAACCGTTACACACAAATCACCAAACTCGGTGGGACCGAATAATGAAACTCGGTCACACCGATTTAGTTCAAAAAGTGAACGTTAGGATTTTCGGTGGGACCGACATGTCAACTTGGTGGGACAGATTTCATTAGGATTAGGGCATAACGTAATCTTGGTGTGACCGATTACACAAACTCGGTGGGACCAATTTTCGTAATAAGCTAACCAGAGAGTTGGTCAGGCAAACTCGGTGGGACCGATTCGCTCATCTCGGTGAGACCGAAACGTTATGAAGGGGAACTAGAGAGTTTGCATTGCGAACTCGGTGGGACTGATCGCTCATCTCGGTTGGACCGAAACATTACGAAGGGAAACAGAGAGTTTGCAATCCCAGCTCGGTGAGACCGAGATCCCTATCGGTGAGACCGAAGTGACTAGGGTTTGTGGTAGTGGCTATGTTAAGAGAACTCGGTGGCGCCGGATAGAATGTTTTGGTGGGGCCGAGTTTGACTTTTGGTTTGGGACATATGTGGATATGAGAAAGTAGTTTATGGTTTTTGGAGCATATCACTAAGCATTTTGAGCAAGCAACCCATTAAGCAACACCTCATCCCTTTTAATAGTATTGGCTTTTCCTATGGACTCAATGTGATCTTGGATCACTAAAAGTAAAATGTAGAGTCTTGAGCTTTAGAGCTTGAGCCAATCTTTTGTACTTAGCATTTTGAGGGGTCCACATTTCTAATCCATGCCATGCCAATCATTGAGCTTTCCTGAAATATTTATCTTGAGATATCATTAGCTCAATGAGCTATATGTTGTTAGGAATTACCAAAACCACCCAGGGATAGTTGCACTTTCAATCTCCCCCCTTTTGGTAATTGATGACAACATATAGATCAAAGCTTCGACAAATGATCATAAGATTGAAATACATCGTCGCTTTGAGAAGTATGTGATAAGCAAGAGCTCCCCCTAAATTTGTGCATTATTTAAAATTTGCTTTTGAATGCAAATGCACAATCGATTAGGATCGTGGGTTACTCTTCCATGTCACATACATCTTGGTGGAGCGCTCAAATGATGGAAATTAAAAGCATGCACTCATCACCAAGCAAAGTGAATGAACATATATGGGATATAAGAGATAATATCATCCAATCAAGCATTAAAAGTAGCATATGATCAAACACATGATCAAGCAAGTATCTCACACACAGGCATAGAGTATCAACCAAGCACACAAAAAGTTCAACCAAAAGCAAGAGAGACAAAGAAGCAAAACACTCTCTCTCGAAGCCTATGATCTATACATTTCTCCCCCTTTGGCAACAAGTTACCAAAAAGTTCGAAAATGCATAGTGATATGCGTCTCTCAGGCTTGGTCTTCGGGAGGTGGTGTAGAGAGAACTCCAAGGACGAAGGCATCAGTTGATGTAGTTGGAGCTGGTGGAGTGGCTGCTGGAGGTGGCACTGAAGCTGTAGCTGCTGGTGCTGACGATGTAGCTCTAGTATCTGGTACTAGCACTGCAGCAGACCTCTGACTCCTTGGCACTCGCTGAAAAGCATCTGTAGTTGCCTTCCCTTTCCTCTCTTCTGCTTCCTCCTGGAGCTGCTCAACTGTTGTCTGTATCTCAGTGACCTTCAGATCAAGATCATAAAATTTTGTCTCTATGATCCTCTCCAAGCTCTCCTGATTTTGAGCCAGGGTGGCCAAGCCCTTCTCAATCCTCAATGTAGCTTGAATCAGATATCCAAGCTGATCTTGCTTGCTCTTCAGGAACACCTGAGATGCTTCCTCGACACTTGGCATCCTTGCAGCCTTTTCTGCCTTTGCTTTAGCTCTCTTCTCTTGTGCTTGTGCTGATGAAGGTTCACTCTCATTCATGACAACTTCATTATCTTCAAAATCTGGGAGCAAGGGGAAATGCTCTTTGTCCAACAAGTAAGTCCCTGTGCCCATCTTGGAGTTGATGAGCACCTGAATATGTGGAGCATACCCACAAGATCTTTTCTGGTCAGCAGCTGTCCTTTTGATTGTCTCTACAATCAGACTCATGACCTTGAATTTTTGAGGCACATCAAATATTTGCAGCAAGTTGATGGAGTGTTCTCTAATCATCTCGTGATCTCCAGATTTGGGTAACAGAGTATGCCTTAAGATGGTGTTGATAGTGGGTAGACCAGACAACAAATAGTGCACAGATCCAAACTTGTGTGTCTCCAAAGCTTTATCAGGGATCTCTTTGTACATGTTTGCCATGGAGTTGTGGTCTTTCTTCTTATTGGCATACACATCCAAATCATCCTCATGCTCTTCTGGGGCTTTGATCAACTTGCCCCATTCTTCTACAGTTGATTCATACCTTGTACCTTCAGACATCCACACTATCCTCCCATCTGGATAGAAATGAGCAGTGGAATAAAACTGCATGATTAGCTCATCATTCCATTTGGTGAGCTTCTGACCTACAAACTTGTCAACTCCACAAGCTTTGAAGCTGTCTTGTACACCTGGGAAGTGATCTTCATTCTCTTTGATGTATTCCCAATCAACCCATCTCATGTCACAGACAATTGGCTTCTTGTCAAGCAGAATAGTCTCATAGAAGTCTTGTTGTTCTTTGGTGTGGAACCTATAGTCCACAACAGTTCTCCTTTTCACAGCATAAGGATCAGACTATCTCCAAAGTCTCAATCCTGCATCTTTCCTGATGTGCATGTCCTCAGCCACTGGATGAGTCTCATTGTGGTCTGAAATCTTGGGTTTCAGTTTTCTTGGCACTAGGGCTTCATCATCCTCTTCTTCAACTTCAGGCACTGGGGCCTTGTTCTTCTCTTCAGCAGGAATGTTTCTGGTGCTTCTCTTGGGCTTAGAGGGTTTCTGAGTTTGAGATGTTGCTTTGGGAGCAGTCTTGGGCTTTGATGGAGCAACCCTTGACTTGATTGCATCTCCCATAAGCTTATATGACTTGGGTACTGGTGCAACATCCTCTTCCTCTTCTTCTGAATCTCTTACCATAGTTGATTTTCCAAGAACTTTTGCAGATGTGGTTCTTGCCCTCTTCTTCTTCTTGGCATCTCCAACTGCCTCACCATCATCTGATTCTATTGTGAATTTCATGGTTTCTCCTGTTGGAACTTTCCTTGGCTTTGACATTGGGACTCTCTTTGCTGATGCCTTCTTATGCAACCCCGGCTTAGTTGTAGCAGTTGTGCCATACTCTTTCTTTAGCACTTTCTTCCTTGAGGTGGCCTCATCCTCAACAGCCACATAGTCCTCATCCTCAGAATCTGAGGTTTTCTTCTTCCTTGATCTGGTGGCTGCTTTGGGCAAGTTACTTGGTGTGCTCCTGCTGCCCTCATCATAGCTGCTTGAGGGATTAGTGCCCTCACTCAATTGCACTTGCTCTTCAGATCTGTTTTGGCTATAACTTTGATCCTACATCTTGGCAAACACACTGACAGCAAACCCTGTGAATAGATGTAGATGAGGTATAGTGGATGAACATCACAAAGTGCAGAGTTTTTGCAAAACAAATGAGTCAAAAACTTAGTTTCAGTTCTCCACAGAAAGCATTTCGGAGCTACTGATTTGTTAAACTCGGTGATACCGAAGCAACTTTAGGAACCTAAACTAGTGAACTCGGTCAGACCGAGTCACAGTTCGGTGGCACCGAGATTGCTAGGTTTCACAGAGAGTCGAACTCGGTCGCACCGATTTGCAGTTTTCGGTTAGACCAAAAATGCATGTGCAATGACCTAAGCCAAATCGGTGAGACCGATTTCTACAACTCGGTCGGTCCGAGATGAGTTCGGCGGAGACATAACCCTAAATTTTCGAATCAAATCTAACCTAAAGGATGTTTTCTATGGATAGATTATTTTCATACGTGGTAAAGATCATGGAAAAGCAATGTATTACGAATCAGAGTAGGGAAATAGCACAAAGAGTCGAACCCATACCCTAGTTCGACGGGAGTTCGCTACGGCGACAACGGCGGAGCAGAATTCCGTTGACGGCGACGGGAACCAGCGGTGAGAGGTCGCTGGCGGCGAGGAGACGATCCGGAGACCCGAGGAGGCAGAGCAGGACACGCGCGGGCTGGGGAGTTTGAAGAAATTTCCAAAATCTCACCCGTGGGTTTATATATCCCGACCCTGTCGGTGTGACCGAGTGGAAGAACTCGGTGGCACCGAGATGCAGAATCGCAAGCGGTTACTGCAACTCGGTGTGACCGAAAAGTTCAAATCGGTTGCACCGAGATGGAAAACCTAGATCAACTTAGTGAACTCGGTGTGACCGAAGTGGATGACTCGGTCATACCGAAATGCACAAAGAGGTTTTGGAAGTTTAAGTCTATGACGAACCGGGGACTCCGAGTGCTCCTCACACAGAGTGGTTCGAATCTGACTTGATCAAACTTTGTGATGTAGCATGAATAGAGTTTGAGACGAGAAAAGCATAGATAGCTAGAGGGTGTTCTTAGGCATTCTTGTCCATCCATTTGGCAAAATAGAGAAAACCAAACAATCAAAGCAACAAATGGATGTCCTCGAATGAGTAAAGTATGCATCCAACATGCTCACACAATAAAATGGGAAATGAAGTATGTGACGAAGCATGCACAAACACTGTAGCATCTATCAAGCAATTGGCGATGACTAGGTCATCTATATATGAGTATATTGACTTAAGAGTCAAATGAGAACATTTGATCATAGGTCATACTCATCGTTTAAGCACAAGTGGGGTTACCACTTTTACATAACGCATTGTTGTGTTCACACCATTAGAGTTGCTTTAGCTTAATTGGTTAGATTAAATCTCCCCCTAGATGTGATATCCCCCCTAAGAGGGATGAACTAACCTTGGGTTTTGTCGATGGTGACTTCATGTAGGTGTTGAAGACGTGGACGCTCAATGTTGATGTACATCATTCGGAGCAATCCATTTGAGTGAGTTGCACTTTCAATACCTACACGGGTTAGTCCCACAAGGAACAAACAAGGATATCCATAGACATAGAGTGATGTACACACAAGATGATGTCCATGAAAGCATTAGGTTACCTTATCCCTTGTCTTACCAACAAGAGGGTTTGTGACTCCTTGAACTAGTGCAATATGTGGAAGTTGTTTGCACATGTCCTTGCCAAAGGATATGAGTGAAGTATGTTGGCAGAGTCACCCTCAAGAACTCTCTATTTCTTCTTCTTCGGGATCCAAATCATCTTGATGGGAATCCTTGGAGTTGTATTCATACTTGATGTAGTAGTACTTGATGTAGTCTTGGGAACCCACTTGACCAAGGCCTTGGGAGCTTCTTCAAATGCATCAATCTCCTCTTGAAGCTTGTCCTTGCCTTTTTGCTTGTGGTCTTATGGTGGAAGATCATCTTGAGCTTGAGTTCCTAGGAAAGAAGTAGGATCATACTTCTCTTGTTGAGGAACAAACTTCGTCTTGGGGTATTGATCTTCTTCCCACTCAACTCCATTGGCATTGAACTTTCGTTCAAAACCAACACCTTGATTCTTCCGGTGCCTTCCTTGCTTGCGTACAATTTCCTCAAATTGCTTACTTCCGGCAAGGCTCTTATAAACACCTTTATCTATAATTCCCTTCAATAAGCTATTTTCTTGCTCAAGTGGAACTTGACTAAGAGAATCATTAGTGGAATCAAGAGAACTACTAGAAGCAACAACATTGGATTTAGCATGATTCTTGTTACTACTGGATGAAGAATCTTTCTTACTCTTGTTGCTAGATTTTACTTGTGGCATGTAAGTAGACAAGAGTAAATGCTTGGCAATGTAAGAAGAACTTTTATTGCGAAGATCAACATTGATTGCTTTTAAGAACCCATGCTATTGCTCAAGGTTGAGCTTTTCAAAGCGTAGCTTCTCATGAGTCTTTAAAAGTTCTCGATGATCTTCCAAGGTAGTTTCATGAGCTAACTTAAGAGTGTTTAGTTCTTTAGTTAGACGCTCAATCTCCTTCTTATCATCATCATTCGTTTTATCTTGATTAGCATGATTAATAGCAAGTTCATCATAGTTTTCATAACTAGAGTTGTCAACAAGTAAATCATCATCTCCTAGCAAATCATCTTCATCACTATTGAAATCAACATGCTCGGGGTGTGATACCTTTGGGCCTTTAGCCATGAAGCATCTTCCAATTCCTTCATTTGGTGAGTCAAATATGTCGTAGGAGTTGGTTGACACAAGTGCTAGACCGGCAACACCTTCATCTTGAGTATATTCGGAGTCGGAGTGATAACTTCTTTCGGAGTGATGGTCGGAGTCGGAGCCGGATACCCATTCACCAACGTGAGCTTGATGTCTTTGTTTTGTGTAGCTCTTTGATGATTTGTCCTTCCTTTCCGAATCCTTGCTTCTCCAAGAGGTTCTTCATTCATAACGATCATCTCTACTCCTTCTCTCTTGGTGGTGATTCTTATCTTCTACTTCTTCTTTTGGGAGAATCTTCTCTTCTTTTGTAGGGTGCCGTACACTCATTGGAGTAGTGTCCGGGTCTTCCACAATTGTAGCAATTTCGTTCACGACTTGAAGATCTTTTGTCATTGTAGGACCTTGACTTGGAACTTCTTTCCTTGCTTCTACTCTTGTAGAACTTGTTGAAATTCTTCACCATTAGGCTCAATTCTTCATTGAAGGTTTGTTTCTCACTTGATGATGTGGGAGCATCACATGAGGCTTTGTAAGCACCACTTGACTTGTTGTGGAGCTCTTCCTTATCTTTAAGTGACCTCTCATGAGCAACAATTCTTCCAATGACTTCCGTTGGCTTGAGATCTTTGTAATTGGGCATCATTTGGATCAATGTGCACACGGTATCATATTTTCCATCCAAGGCTCTTAGGATATTCTTGATGATGAATCTATCGGTCATCTCTTCACTTCCTAAGCCAGCAATCTCATTTGTGATGAGAGCAAGCCTAGAGTACATTTCAGCGACACCTTCACCATCCTTCATTTTGAACTTGTCAAGTTGACTTTGAAGCACATCCAATTTGGATTCCTTGACGGAGTCGGTACCCTCGTGCATATCAATCAAAGTATCCCAAATTTCCTTTGCATTCTCAAGGCGGCTGATTTTGTTGAATTCTTCGGGGCACAATCCGTTGAAGAGAATATCACAGGCTTGAGCATTGTATTGCATCATCTTCAACTCTTCCGCGGTAGCTTCACGGTTCGGTTCTCTCCCATCAAAGAATTCACCTTGCAAGCCAATACACACAATAGCCCAAATGGCGGGGTTATGTCCAAGAATATGCATTTTCATCTTGTGCTTCCAACTAGCAAAATTAGTACCATCAAAGTAAGGACCTCTACGGTGGTAATTTTCCATGCTAGACGCCATACTCTCCTAGGTTGTGAAACCAAGGCTATGATCACCAAAAGCTATGGAAATCAAGGCAAATGGAGACCGTAGCTCTGATACCACTTCTAGGATCGAAAGTATGTCTAGAGGGGGGTGATTAGACTACTTGACCAAATAAAAATCTAGCCTTTTCCCAATTTTATGTCTTGGCAGATTTTAGCAACTTAGCACTAGTCAAGCAATCAACCTACACATGCAAGTCTAAGAGTATAACAGCGGAATGTAAAACATTGCACATGAAGGTAAAGGAAGGAGTTTGGAGGGAGCAAACGCAATGTAGACACGAAGGTTTTTGGCGTGGTTCCGATAGGTGGTGCTATCGTACATCCACGTTGATGGAGACTTCAACCCATGAAGGGTAACGGTTGCGCGACTCCATGGACGGCTCCACCCACGAAGGGTCCGCGAAGAATCAACCTTGTCTATCCCACCATGGCCATCGCCCATGAAGGACTTGCCTCACTAGGGTAGATCTTCACGAAGTAGGCGATCTCCTTGCCCCTACAAACTCCTTGGTTCAACTCCACAATCTTGACGAAGGCTCCCAAGTGAAACCTAACCAATCTAGGAGACACCACTCTCCAAAAGGTAATAGATGGTGTGTTGATGATGAACTCCTTGCTCTTGTGGTTCAAATGATAGTCTCCCCAACACTCAACTCTCTCTCTCAGATTTGGATTTCGTGGAAAGATGATTTGAGTGGAAAGCAACTTGGAGAAGGCTAGAGATCAAGATTTATGTGGTTAGAATGGAATATCTTGACCTCAACACATGAGTAGGTGGTTCTCTCTCAGAAAATGTATGCTGGAAGTGTAGGCATGTTCTGATGGCTTTTTCCATGAACGAAGAGTGGGTGGATGGGTATATATAGCCTCCACACAAAATCTAACCATTACACACAAATCACCAAACTCGGTGGGACCGAATAATGAAACTCGGTCACACCGATTTAGTTCAAAAAGTGAACGTTGGGATTTTCGGTGGGACCGACATGTCAACTCGGTGGGACCGATTTCATTAGGGTTAGGGCATAACGTAATCTCGGTGTGACCGATTACACAAACTCGGTGGGACCGATTTTGGTAATAAGCTAACCAGAGAGTTGGTTAGGCAAACTCGGTGGGACCGATTCGCTCATCTCGGTGAGACCGAAACATTACGAAGGGGAAACAGAGAGTTTGCATTGCGAACTCGGTGGGACCGATCGCTCATCTCGGTTGGACCGAAACGTTATGAAGGGAAACAGAGAGTTTGCAATCCCATCTAGGTGAGACCGAGATCCCTATCGGTGAGACCGAAGTGACTAGGGTTTGTGGTAGTGGCTATGTCAAGAGAACTCGGTGGCGCCAGATAGAATGTTTCGGTGGGGCCGAGTTTGACTTTTGGTTTGGGACATATGTGGCTATGATAAAGTAGTTGAGGGTTTTTGGAGCATATCACTAAGCATTTTGAGCAAGCAACCCATTAAGCAACACCTCATCCCCTTTTAATAGTATTGGCTTTTCCTATGGACTCAATTTGATCTGGGATCACTAAAAGTAAATGTAGAGTCTTGAGCTTTAGAGCTTGAGCCAATCTTTTGTCCTTAGCATTTTGAGGGGTCCACATTTCTAATCCATGCCATGCCAATCATTGAGCTTTCCTGAAATATTTATCTTGAGATATCATTAGCTCAATGAGCTATATGTTGTTAGGAATTACTGATACGTCTCCAACGTATCTATAATTTTTGATTGTTCCATGCTATATTATATTCTGTTTTGGATGTTTAATGGGCTTTATTATACACATTTATATTATTTTGGGACTAACCTATTAACCAGAGGCCCAGCCCAGAATTGCTGTTTTATGCCTATTTCAGAGTTTCCCAGAAAAAGAATATCAAACGGAGTCCAAACGGAATGAAACCTTCGGGAACGTGATTTTTGGAACAAAAGTGATCCAGAGGACTTGGACCCTACGTCAATGTAACACCCCAGTAGTTCAGCTACACTAATCACACGCTAATGGTGCCATGTCATCGCAATTAATTGCTAAACCTCACTTTGATCCAAACCGGGTTTTAAATCAAAGTCAAAATAATATTTCTTCAAAATGCAAAACAAAAATATTTACAAATTTCCAAATAATCCCCTAATATTGGTAAAAATAATGCCAACTCCTTTTGGTTGCCCAATATGTCCCTAGCAATTAAAACAGAGGATCAACACCACTTATGAGAGCCTTTTAAATTTAAACATAATCCAGATGAT
Organism: Aegilops tauschii subsp. strangulata; assembly: GCF_002575655.3. Classification (NCBI taxonomy): domain Eukaryota; kingdom Viridiplantae; phylum Streptophyta; class Magnoliopsida; order Poales; family Poaceae; genus Aegilops; species Aegilops tauschii. Next base: position 261,943,171 of record NC_053041.3, on the reverse strand, counting down.
TTCAAAATGCCCCTAAACTTTGTGGGTAGATCCAAAACTTTTCAAAGTAATTATGTGACAAGTTTCATGTGCAATAAAAGTCATTTGAAATTAAATAAAATACAAACAGTGTTACAATGATTTTGTTAGAAAAAAATGAAAAGGTTAGTGATGCATTGCACTGTTGGGCTTCAACTCAACACGTACGGCCAGCCCAGCCCGCATGGGGCATCCCCTTCCTCTCGCTACAGTGGAGGCAGGGGGTAACCGTGGCAGCCATCCGCCGGCCGTGGCCACGTGCCGGCCGTCGATGCCCCCTGGCTGCCTACAAGACCGACCCCGCGACCCCAGTCAATCCCTAGCCACTACCCCCTTCTCCCCCCTCGCTCTCCTCCCCGATCTGGAGAGGCACCCGACGGGGTCGACGCCGTCGCCGCGTCGATCCCGTGGCCACCGACCGCCTCTCATCTTCCCGGTGTGACCAGGAGCTCCGTCACGTCGCGCTCGTCCTCGCCAACTACTCCGTTCGCACCTGCAGGCCCCAAGACGATGCCACGGTCAACTTCCTCACCGTCACAGCCGCCGCACCTCGCCGTTGATTCGCTGCTCCGGTCCGTCCCCAACCACTCTCAAGCTCGCCTGCGTCCTCCCTGGTGAGCACCCCGTCGATTTCCCCCCTGATCCCCTGCGAGTCCATCGCGATAGATGCCCCCCAATCGTAAGCCGCCGTGGCTGGGCTCGAGTCCCGGCCACCCCGTGCGCGCCCTGGACTCCCTTGCCGGCACCCGTCCGCGCGCCCGCCTGCTGCCGCAGCTGCTGCTACCCTGCGCCGCCGCGGCCACGCGCCGCTCTGCCTGCTGCTGCTTGCGGCGCTGCCACTGCTGCTGTTGCCGCCCCGCTACGCCAACCCGCGTGCGCGTGCGCTCGCCTACTGCTGATGCTGTCTTGCCGAGCCTGCTGCTATTGATTGCTGCGCTGATGCTCTTGCTTCCTACTGTTGCTCCTCCATTGTTGCTGCTAGCTGCGCTTGCGCCGCTGCTCCTGTACTGCGGCTTACTACTGATGTTGCTTAATCCTACTACTAGACTGTTGCTTGCTACTGCTGCTAATGGCCGTGACTCTGCGCCCATATGAGTTGACCATGGCAACACAGCCGTGGCAGGATGTGTGGCCGGCCATGCTCTAATTTGTAGTACTAATTAGGTAGTAGTACTAATTAGGTTAGCTAGTTTAGTTGTTTACTAATTTATGCTAAATAAAACAATGACATGTGGCCCCATAATTTTATCTATACACTAGTTAGTTTCAGTGACTTGTTGACTAGTCAAAAATTGACTGAGTTGACTGCACTTAAGATTTTAATTTTCGGATTAAAATAATTCCAGAAAATTTCAGAAAATCAATAAATCTTTGAAAAATCGTAGAAAAATAATCGTAGCTCGGATGCAAATGTTTTCTATATGAAAGTTGCTCAGAAAAATCCAACGAATCAGAATACGCGGTCCGTTCATCTGTCACATACCCCTAGCATGTTGAACATGGAACCGTCCCCTCTCTTTCATCTGTCCGAAATTCGCCTACCGCCGGGAAATCATCCCCGGATGTTTCCCCCTTCGTCTGCAACGTGTAGTACCGCGTTAGAGCACGCCTAGCACTACGTATCGTCATGTCATGCTTAGTGATACCTCTGTTTGCTATGTATTTACTATTTCTTCCCCCTCTTCTCTCCGGTAGACCTCGAGTCCGATGCCGCCCCTGTGATCGACTACGTCGACGACGACCCCTACTTGCCAGAGCAACCAGGAAAGCCCCCCCTTTGATCATCCCGATATCGCCCATTCCATTCTCTCATGCTTGCATTAGATTTTGCTATTGTTATTGTTTGCTCCTATTCTAATGCATAGCCTGCTTTTGTAACCTGCTTATTGTTACCTATCTGCTTATCCTAAACTGCTTAGTATAGGTTGGTTAGTGATCCATCAGTGACCCCCACTTGTCCTTGTTGCCCCTGCTTCATCATTGAAGACTCGATAACCGGGATCGAAGACCAGGCCCCGGCACCGCACATCACTTTCCCCTTAGTTGCTCGACACTACTAGGTTACTATCGAGTGCCGTGGGTGAGACATCTACAACATTTCTGATGTTAACCCTATAGTGTAGCTATTCGGTCGTGGTCATCGAGGGTGATTCCACCTTAACCACTTCCGATACGACTCTGTCGTGCAACCCCTCAAGTGTGAACCTCGGGGGTGGTTCCTCTTACGTTCACCTTGATGATTACATCGAGTGGAATTCACCGGGGGTGATTTCCTCGGGTTTTCCCCTTGATGTTTGGACACACGGATACTTGGACTTTACCACTGTTACTTGGAAAGGCGGGTCGACCCTGAGGGGTACCCGCAAGTGATGTGGAGACGGGTTGACCTGGAGGGTGCCCGCGAGATAATTACGAGGCATGGCCAGGCATTCCTAGCCCTTGCCGCAAGTCCTCGAGACGGGGCAACGGGGTCACATCTTTCGTGAGTCTCTGCTTGTTACCGCGTGCTCCTAATCCACTACGATTTGGATATTTGATCCGAGGGGCCTCTGGCATGATAGCACTAAACATCACGTGGGCATAGTATGGGCGTTCTGTGTCGTATGCATCAGCCGAAGCTTAATAGACATCAGCGACTGAGCGGTGCGCACCGGGTTGGACTGGTAAGCACCTGCCTTTTTAAAGGAGGTAGCTAGGTCTGCTCACCGGCCGCGTACGCAACGTGCAGGAGTTCCCCGGGAGATGGCCCATGACCCCTGGGGGCATAGGTTTAGTCCGCGCGTGCTGACCTCTCTATTAAGCCTAGGTTGGGTTGCGGCGTATTGTTTGGCCGAGGCCGGGCATGACCCAGGAAAGTGTGTCCGGCCGGAGTTAATTGAGCGTGGTGGGTAAGTTGGTGCACCCCTGCAGCGAAGAAAACATCTATCGATAGCCTGTCCTACGGTAACAGACACTTGGAGTTGTATCCCGATCGATACAACTGGAACTGGATACTTGATATGAGAAATGGATAGTATGGCTCTGGGATTGCTTTCTCGCAGGGAGTCGAGAAAGGATCTCTGGCCAAGGTTGATAACACTTCTACTACTTTACTTTATGCTACTCTACTCCCTCATGTTGCTGCAAGATGGTGGTTTCCAGAAGATGCTAGTGTTTGATAGGCTAGGCTTTCCCCTTCTCTTCTGGCATTCTGCAGTCCAGTCCACAGATACAACCCTTTTTGTTGATACTGATGCATATGTAGTGTAGATCCTTGCTTGCGAGTACTTTGGATGAGTACTCACGGTTGCTTTGCTCCCCCTTTTCCCCATTTCTTCTTCTTTCCGGTTGATGCAACCAGATGTCGGAGCCCAGGAGGCAGATGCTATCGCCGATGCCTGCTACTACGTGGAGACCGCCGACGACCAGGAGTAGTTAGGAGGCTCCCAGGCAGGAGGCCTTGCCTTTTTGATCGTTGTTGCTTTTGTGCTAGCCTTCTTAAGGCAAACTTGTCCAACTCATGTCTGTACTCGGATATTGTTGCTTCCGCTGACTCTTGTGTATTCGAGCTTATGTATTCGAGCCCTCGAGGCCCCTGGCTTGTAATATAAATCTTGTATTATTTTAATTTGTGTCTAGAGTTGTGTTGTGATATCTTCCTGTGAGTCCTTGATCTTGATCATACACATTTGCGTGTATGATTAGTGTACGATTGAATCGAGGGCGTCACAAGTTGGTAGCAGAGCCAACTGCCTGTAGGTAGCCTCCTTTCCAACTCCTTGGCCGAAGTCAAGTCTAGTCGTCCAAAACTGTTTTACCAACTTGGCTGTGTGACTTATGGGCCCACGTCGCCATTGGGTGGTATTAGGATCTTTTTATTCCTCGTCAATACTCTGGGACTCTGATCTCTCGTCTATTCGGGTTAAAGATTTTACTAACTCTGACTCTAGGATCTCGTAACCACTTCCTCCCAGAGAGCCCCTTCACTACAGATGATCGCTTGCTTCGCCAGAAGATTCTGCAGATACTCCTCGATGTTTCCTGAGACCCTGTGCCCACTGCTTTGCAGTTCCTGACCACCGATAATCCCCGTGAATAACATCCTTGCCGCTTGTACATTCTTCCCCAGTTGTTCCTGTTGTTACAAGATATCCCTAGTACTCTCCGTTATTTCGAGAATCCTTTGTGCCTTCTGCTTTGCAACTTCTTTTGTACTGCGGAAAATTCACTTAACCGGGGTTCGTTCATCCCCAGTTGTTCATATGCTTTCCAAAATACCTGAAAATGCTATCCGATCTTTCAAAAACCTCTGCAGCCTATTGCTCTTGATTCTCCTTGCCTGCTTGCATTATGGTTAATCCCATATGTCTAGTGAATATTCATTTAAATACTTTGTGATTGTCATTCTGATCCTATTGATTCAACATGTGTGCGAATACTCGCAATCATCAATTAATCCTTAGAAATTTTCTTTCCGGCTCAGACATCGCTCCAGTTATGAGCTGGTTCTTGCCCAATCAAGAATTGATCGGTTGTGCCTCTAAGTCCATTCAACCTATCCATCTATGATCAGAGCGTCTGCTTTTGATCCCCAGTTTAGAAATTGCAATCACTTTGTATTTAAGCTTTGAAATTATCCATGTACTTCTATATTCCGATGCCCCTGCATTACTTCTTCTGGTTGAACATTGATACTCACTTCTGATTCTTTATGGTCCGCTAGATCCTTTGGTGGATTATTATCCAGCAGATCCGCATATTTAAAATCCTTGTGAGTCTTCCCCTGATACACAACGCCTTTGGTAAATTGTATCCTCTCCTTTTGTCAACCATGCTCTACCTTCGAGCTTGTGTTTTTTTACTCTTTAAGTTTGTGGTATATGTTCCTAATATGCCCCTATGGGTTGAACCTATGCTTTCCCTAATCCGTGCGAACCCGAGAGTTTTCACGAGTCATACTCTTCTGGTGTTTTGCCAGATATAATTTCAACACTACAACTTCATCGAAAACGAGAAGTGAAGGAAAGGTTATACATTGAAGAAGTGGGAGTCGACCTTGAACTTTGTGTTCATGCCCATGGACACGATGTAGATCTTATCATGGAAGCTTCTCTTAAATTAATTATTCCCCTATCTTATATCTAGGACCTGGTCTTTTGCAATCGTGGTTCCGACCATATTTTCTCCCTGATTCCATTTCTCAGACAAGTTAAAGCACTTGTCTTCTACAGATCGATGCATCTCCGTAACCTCTATTTTGATCTTCCTTCAAGTATTACCCTCTGGTATCTCGAGAATATCACGGGACTACATAACTTCTTATGAGTTCTTCCTCAACTATTATTTCTCGCCGATTCCAATATTCCACGGGTTCTGAGTTATTAGTCACTCAAGAACACCAATGAGTGAATCGATTCCGCACTCTGAATTCAACAACTCTAAGTAATTTTGTTGCTTACGAGTTTATCCTTCAAGTTCTTCCTAGCCTGATTAGCTATATCATTATCGTGCTAAAATTTAACTGTGCTACCTGGTCCTTCTTCCCGGAGCATAATTTTCGATGATGAGCTAAGCTTACATCGATCTTTCTCGTCATATCATTTCACCTTGAACAGCAAGTTTGATTTTGACTTTGTGTCGTACTCGTGGTTTCAATAACCTTTCGCCTCATCATTTCTTTGACTTGATGTCATCGCCGATCGATTACATCTTCATGAAATCTCTCGACAAATGTGCCGTGATCATCATCAACAGTCTGAGCTATTCCAGGGTATCAATCGAATTCATGATGAGAAATACCATCCTTGCCCCTTGATGATTTATGTTATCATCGAAAACATTCTTGCCTCCCCCCAACACAAACTAGTTCATACAATTTTGGAAATACATCATTTTTGACATGTCGATGGATTGCTGCTGAACCCATCGGCCACATCCTCATCTTTTTCCTGGTAAAATTGCATGAGATGTTCTAAAAAATTTCGATGGATCCCTTGAGTATCCAAAGACTGACCTTTACCTGATGACCATGTCAATGCTATCCCGAAGCACAACTGTGGTACTCCGTTCATCAATAAGAACATTGGCGGCGCAATACTAAATGTTTCTTGATCAACTATCCACACACCATTGTATGGGTAACATCACGAGTTTCCCCACCCTTTTCCCTAGTTGGTTAACTACTTGCAGTCCTGTCATGATTATCCCGCTCTGCTTGCTCCTGGGAAGGAGATACACCTAATACTCGTGTATACACCTCTTCCTTTCCATTGTTTTGTTTAACTTTTTTTGTGTGATCTGTATGATATAAGCAGTAATATTTTGTTGCTTAGGTAAACACCTCGATGTACAACTCTGTCAGTAAGACCCTGTTACTATTGTTGATGACATTCCGGTAACCGCCGATGGACGAGAACATTGCCTATTGGTCCGCCTCGTTTCAACGAGCAGGAAAATGGTTCTCTTCATCCCTCGCCCTTGGTACCAACGTTGTTGCCAACATAACTGACAGGCTATCCTCTGACATGCCTTGCTACCATGACCGTGCTATATGTCAGCGTCCTTCCTACTTTTGAACCACATGGTGGGCCCATACCCACAGTTCAACAGGATCGAAACCTGACTCTCCTGTACATCCTTGATTCCGAAGTATCCTTTGCACTTGCCTTCGTATGTAATTCATGAGCCACCGTCCTAGAGATGATCTATTCTGGTATCATACGCAATACTTATTCCATTGCTCTGAACCCCCCATCACACTCTACTTTAGGCATCGAACGATTGCTTACCCATTTGAAACTTTCGTACCCCCCTATAATGTTCTCAAGGTGTTTCATATAATCAACTCGATAGACACTTTATACTTCTTCCCTGAGTTAATCGTCTGATGCTCAGTCTTGTTAAAACCCTTCCTTATAGAGTTTTCCCCTCTCATCCTTTCGTAAGTACGGTGAAGATCCTGAAGGGAGGATGATGACTTCATCAAGATACCCTGATGCAGCGAAATGAAGGCATCAAAGAAAAGGATCAACTTCTTCGATAAGGGCAACCAAGACCGTGAAGACTCGTTAGAATTTCATAACCAACTCTTTCCCCCCTTACTCCACTCTTAAATCTCGGGACGAGATTTCTTGTAGTGGAGGAGATTTGTAACACCCCGGTAGTTCAGCTACAGTAATCACACGCTAATGGTGCCATGTCATCGCAATTAATTGCTAAACCTCACTTTGATACAAACCGAGTTTTAAATCAAAGTCAAAATAATATTTCTTCAAAATGCAAAACAAAAATATTTACAAATTTCCAAATAATCCCCTAGTATTGGTAAAAATAATGCCAACTCCTTTTGGTTGCCCAAAATGTCCCTAGCAATTAAAACAGAGGATCAACACCACTTATGAGAGCGTTCTAAATTTAAACATAATCCAGATGATTTCAAAATGCCCCTAAACTTTGTGGGTAGATCCAAAACTTTTCAAAGTAACTATGTGACAAGTTTCATGTGCAATAAAATTCATTTGAAATTAAATAAAATACAAACAGTGTTACAATGATTTTGTTAGAAAAAAATGAAAAGGTTAGTGATGCATTGCACTATTGGGCTTCAACTCAACACGTACGGCCAGCCCAGCCCGCATGGGGCATCCCCTTCCTCTCGCTACAGTGGAGGCAGGGGGTAAACCGTGCCGGCCGTCGACGCCCCCTGGCTGCCTACAAGACTGACCCCGCGACCCCGGTCAAGCCCTAGCCACTACCCCCTTCTCCCCCTCGCTCTCCTCCCCGATCTGGAGAGGCACCCGACAGGGTCGACGCCGTCGCCGCGTCGATCCCGTGGCCGCCGACCGCCTCTGAACTTCCCGGTGTGACCAGGAGCTCCGTCACGTCGCGCTCGTCCTCGCCAACTACTCCATTCGCACCTGCAGGCTCCAAGACGATGCCACGGTCAACTTCCTCACCGTCACAGCCGCCGCACCTCGCCGTTGATTCGCTGCTCCGGTCCGTCCCCAACCACTCTCAAGCTCGCCTGCGTCCTCCCCGGTGAGCACCCCGTCGATTTCCCCCTGATCCCCTGCGAGTCCATCGCAATAGATGCCCCCCAAACGTAAGCCGCCGTGGCCGGGCTCGAGTCCCGGCCACCCTGTGCGCGCCCTGGATTCCCTTGCCAGCACCCGTTCGCGCGCGCCTGCCTGCGGCCGCAGCTGCTGCTACCCTGTGCCGCCGCGGCCACGCGCTGCTCTGCCTGCTGCTGCTTGCGGCGCTGCCACTGCTGCTGTTGCCGCCCCGCTACACCAACCCGCGTGCGCGTGCGCTCGCCTTCTGTTGATGCTGTCTTGCCGAGCCTGCTGCTATTGATTGCTGCGCTGATGCTCTCGCTTCCTACTACTGCTCCTCCATTGTTGCTGCTAGCTGCGCTTGCGCCGCTGCTCCTGTACTGCGGCTTACTACTGATGTTGCTTAATCCTACTACTAGACTGTTGCTTGCTACTGCTGCTAATGGCCGTGACTCTGCGCCCATGCGAGTTGACCATGGCAACACAGCCGTGGCTGGATGTGTGGCCGGCCATGCTCTAATTTGTAGTACTAATTAGGTAGTAGTACTAATTAGGTTAGCTAGTTTAGTTGTTTACTAATTTATGCTAAATAAAACAATGACATGTGGCCCCATAATTTTATCTAGACACTAGTTAGTTCCAGTGACAATGACATGTGGGCCACATTGTCCTTGTTGATTAGTCAAAAGTTGACTGAGTTGACTGCACTTAAGATTATAATTTTCGGATTAAAACAATTTCAGAAAATCAATAAATCTTTGAAAAATTGTAGAAAAATAATCGTGGCTCGGATGAAAATGTTTTCTATATGAAAGTTGCTCAGAAAAATCCAACGAATCAGAATACGCGGTCCGTTCATCTGTCACATGCACCTAGCATGCTGAACATGGAACCGTCCCCTCTCTTTCATCTGTCCAAAATCCGCCTACCACTGGGAAATCATCCTCGGATGTTTCCCCCTTTGTCTGCAACATGTAGTACCGCGTTAGAGCACGGCTAGCACTACGTATCGTCATGTCATGCTTAGTGATACCTCTATTTGCTATGTATTTACTGTTTCTTCCCCCTCTTCTCTCCGGTAGACCTCGAGACCGATGCCGCCCCTGTGATCGACTACGTCGACGATGACCCCTACTTGCCAAAGCAACCAGGCAAGCCCCCCTTTGATCATCCCGATATCGCCCATTCCATTCTCTCATGCTTGCATTAGATTTTGCTATTGTTATTGTTTGCTCCTATTCTGATGCATAGCCTGCTTTTGTAACCTGCTTATTGTTACCTACCTGCTTATCCTAAACTGCTTAGTATAGGTTGGTTAGTGATCCATCAGTGACCCCCACCTTGTCCTTGTTGCCCCTGCTTCATCATTGAAGACCCGATCAACGGGATCGAAGACCAGGCCCCGGCACCGCACATCACTTTCCCCTTAGTTGCTCGACACTACTGGGTTACTATCGAGTGCCGAGGGTGAGACCTCTATAGCACTTCTGATGTTAACCCTGTAGTGTAGCTATTCGGTCGTGGTCATCGAGGGTGATTCCGCCTTAACCACTTCCGATACGACTCTATCGTGCAACCCCTCAAGTGTGAACCTCGGGGGTGGTTCCTCTTACGTTCACCTTGATGATTACATCGAGTGGAATTCACCGGGGGTGATTTCCTCGGGTTTTCCCCTTGATGTTTGGACACACGGATACTTGGACTTTACCACTGCTACTTGGAAAGGTGGGTCGACCCTGAGGGGTACCCGCGAGTGATGTGGAGACGGGTTGACCTGGAGGGTGCCCGTGAGATAATTACGAGGCGTGGCCGGGCATTCCTAGCCCTTGCCGCAAGTCCTCGAGACGGGGCAACGGGGTCACATCTTTCGTGAGTCTCTGCTTGTTACCGCGTGCTCCTAATCCACTATGATTTGGATATTTGATCCGAGGGGCCTCTGGCCTGATAGCACTAACCATCACGTGGGCATAGTATGGGCGTTCTGCGTCGTATGCATCAGCCGAAGCTTAATAGACGTCAGCGACTGAGCGGCGCGCGCCGGGTTGGACTGGTAAGCACCTGCCTTTTTAAAGGAGGTAGCTAGGTCTGCTCACCGGCCGCGTACGCAACGTGCAGGAGTTCCCGGGGAGATGGCCCATGACCCCTGGGGGCATAGGTTTAGTCCGGCGTGCTGACCTCTCTATTAAGCCTAAGTCGGGTTGCGACGTATTGTTTGGCCGAGGCCGGGCATGACCTAGGAAAGTGTGTCCTGCCGGAGTTAATCGAGCGTGGTGGGTAAGTTGGTGCACCCCTGCAGGGAAGAAAACATCTATCGATAGCCTGTCCTACGGCAACAGACACTTGGAGTTGTATCTCGATCGATACAACCAGAACTGGATACTTGAGATGAGAAATGGATATGAGAAATGGATAGTATGGCTCTGGGATTGCTTTCTCGCAGGGAGTCGAGAAAGGATCTCTGGCCGAGGTTGATAACACTTCTACTAGTTTACTTTATGCTACTCTACTCCCTCATGTTGCTGCAAGATGGTGGATTCCAGAAGATGCTAGTCTTCGATAGGCTAGGCTTTCCCCTTCTCTTCTGGCATTCTGCAGTCCAGTCCAAAGATACAACCCTTTTTGTTGATACTGATGCATATGTAGTGTAGATCCTTGCTTGCGAGTACTTTGGATGAGTACTCACGGTTGCTTTGCTCCCCCTTTTCCCCATTTCTTCTTCTTTCCGGTTGATGCAACCAGATGTCGGAGCCCAGGAGCCAGATGCTATCGCCGATGCCTGCTACTACGTGGAGACCGCCGACGACCAGGAGTAGTTAGGAGGCTCCCAGGCAGGAGGCCTTGCCTTTTCGATCATTGTTGCAGTTGTGCTAGCCTTCTTAAGGCAAACTTGTCTAACTCATGTCTGTACTCAGATATTGTTGCTTCCGCTGACTCTTGTGTATTCGAGCTTATGTATTCGAGCCCTCGAGGCCCCTGGCTTGTAATATAAAGCTTGTATTATTTTAATTTGTGTCTAGAGTTGTGTTGTGATATCTCCCCGTGAGTCCTTGATCTTGATCGTACACATTTGCGTGATTAGTGTACGATTGAATCGAGGGTGTCACAGTCAAGAAACCAATCAGGAGTGCACGAGGTAGGGGGCGCGCCTACCCCCCTGGGCGCGCCCTCCACCCTCGTGGGGCCCATGTTGCTCCACCGACGTACTTCTTCCTCCTATATATACCTACGTACCCCCAAACTATCAGATACGGAGCCAAAAACCTAATTCCACCGCCGCAACCTTCTGTACCCGAGAGATCCCATCTTGGGGCCTTTTCCGGAGCTCCGCCGGAGGGGGCATTAATCACGGAGGGCTTCTACATCAACACCATAGCCTCTCTGATGATGTGTGAGTAGTTTACCTCAGACCTTCGGGTCCATAGTTATTAGCTCGATGGCTTCTTCTCTCTTTTTGGATCTCAATACAAAGTTCTCCATGATTCTCATGGAGATCTATTCGATGTAATCTTCTTTTGGGGTGTGTTTGTTGAGACCGGTGAATTGTGGGTTTATGATCAAGTTTATCTATGAACAATATTTGAATCTTCTTTGAATTCTTTTATGTATGATTGGTTATCTTTGCAAGTCTCTTTGAATTATCAGTTTTGTTTGGCCTAGTAGATTGATCTTTCTTGCAATGGGAGAAGTGCTTAGCTTTGGGTTCAATCTTGCGGTGTCCTTTCCCAGTGACAGCGGGGGCAGCAAGGCACGTATTGTATTGTTGCCATCGAGGATAACAAGATGGGGTTTATATCATATTGCATGAGTTTATCCCTCTACATCATGTCATCTTACTTAAAGCGTTACTCTGTTCTTTTGAACTTAATACTCTAGATGCATGCTGGATAGCGGTCGATGTGTGGAGTAATAGTAGTAGATGCAGGCAGGAGTCGGTCTACTTGTCGCGAACGTGATGCCTATATACATGATCATACCTAGATATTCTCATAACTATGGTCAATTCTGTCAATTGCTCAACAGTAATTTTTCACCCACTGTAATACTTATGCTCTCGAGAGAAGCCACTAGTGAAACCTATGGCCCCCGGGTCTATTTTCCATCATATTCATCTTCCAACACTTAGCTATTTTTACTGCCTTCTATTTTACATTGCATCTCTATTATAAAAATACCAAAAATATTATCTTATCATATCTATCAGATCTCACTTTCGTAAGTGACCGTGAAGGGATTGACAACCCCTTTATTGCGTTGGTTGCGAGGATCTTATTTCTTTGTGTAGGTGCGAGGGACTCGTGCGTGGCTTCCTACTGGATTGATACCTTGGTTCTAAAAAACTGAGGGAAATACTTACGCTGCTTTACTACATCACCCTTTCCTCTTCAAGGAAAAACCAACGCAGTGCTCAAGAGGTAGCAAGAAGGATTTCTGGCGCCGTTGCCGGGGAGTCTACGCAAAAGTCAACATACCAAGTACCCATCACAAACCCTTATCTCCCGCATTACATTATTTGCCATTTGCCTCTCGTTTTCCTCTCCCCCACTTCACCCTTGCCGTTTTATTCGCCCTCTCTTTTCGTTCGCCTCTTTTTCGCTTGCTTGTCGTTATGGCTAGTCCTCTATCTTCTCCGTTGTCTCCCGAGAATGTAGTTCTTAATTTTAAGCAAAGGGAGGGAGAAAATCTAAAAGACGCTTGGTATAGAATTTGCAATGCTCAAAATAGATCTACCAGGAAGCATTCTACTTCCGTTCTTCTCCGCAACCTTTATGTAGGCGCTACTCCTTGGTACAGATATATCCTTGATACCATTACCGGAGGGAATTTCTTGGGTAGCCATACTTTTGATTCTTATAATGCTATGATAGATTTGTTTGGCTCACCACCTCTTTTGGTTAATGGAACTATGTTAACTTTGGAGCATGTAATGCAAAGACTTGAAATTATTGAAAATAAAGTTGCTACCGTAGAGTTAATTGAAAATTTGGATAAAAAGATCCACAACCAAATTACCCAATATGGATCTAAAGTAGGAGTCACTTTGAAAAATATTAAGAAGAAGGAACCCATAGTTAATGAAAGAATAAATCAGGATTCCACTAGAATCGATAAACTTGAGGGTATCATTATCAACTTGGGGACTGCTTTCTCTTCCGTAAAAAATACTCCAAGTCCTCCAACTAAAATTGCCAAGCTTATTTATGTTCCTAAAAATAAAGGTGAATCCTCTAGCAAGGAGACAGCGGACTCGAATCTATAAGTATTCATCCCAATCTTTTTGCTATCATTAAGGAACCATTTGCTACAAATGATTTTTTCGATTTGTGCCTAGAAGTTTGATAATTAATAAAGAAAAAGAAACTCCTAAGGGTAATAGGTGTTTTATTGAAAAATTACCTACCAAAGATGGCAATAGCTAAATCTATCCTTGCTATTATGCCTAGCTAGGGGCGTTAAACGATAGCGCTTGTTGGGAGGCAACCCAATTTTATTTTTATTTTTTTTCTTTTTGCTTCTGTTTAGGAATAAATATTTGATCTAGCCTCTTTTTAGATTTGTTTTTATGTTTTAGTTAGTGTTTGTGCCAAGTTTAACTTATAGGATCTTCTTGGAGGATAGTTATTTGATCTTGCTGAAAATTCCAGAAACTTTCTGTTCACGAAAACAATTGTTAAATATCACCAGAACGTGATAAAATATTGATTCCAATTGCAGAATATCAATAAACAAATTGTATAGGTCGTCCTATTTTGGTTGATGTTTTGGAGTTCCAGAAGTTTGCGTTAGTTACAGGACTGTTCTGTTTTTGACAGATTCTGTTTTTCGTGTGTTGTTTGCTTATTTTGATGAATCTATGGCTAGTAAAATAGTTTATAAACCATAGAGAAGTTGTAATACAGTAGGTTTAACACCAATATAAATAAAGAATGAGTTCATTACAGTACCTTGAAGTGGTGTTTTGTTTTCTTTCGCTAACGGAGCTCACGAGATTTTCTGCTGAGTTTTGTGTTGTGAAGTTTTCAAGTTTTGGGTGAAAGATTTGATGGATTATGGAACAAGGAGTGGCAAGATCCTAAGCTCGGGGATGCCCATGGCACCCCAAGATAATATAAGGACACCAAAAAGCCAAAGCTTGGGGATGCCCCGGAAGGCATCCCTTCTTTCGTCTACTTCCATCGGTAACTTTACTTGGAGCTATATTTTTATTCACCACATGATATGTGTTTTGCTTGGAGCGTCTTGTATTATTTGAGTCTTTGTTTTTTTAGTTTACCACAATCATCCTTGCTGTACACACCTTTTGAGAGAGACACACACAAATCGGAATTTATTAGAATACTCTATGTGCTTCACTTATATCTTTTGAGCTATATAGTTTTTGCTCTAGTGCTTCACTTATATCTTTTAGAGCACGACGGTGGTTGTATTTTATAGAAATTATTGATCTCTCATGCTTCACTTATATTATGTTGAGAGTCTTAAAACAGCATGGCAATTTGCTTTAATTATAATATCATGAGAAATTTGGTGCTTCATAATTGTTTTGAGATATAAAGGTGGTAATATCATAGTTGTGCTAGTTGAGTAATTGTGGAATTGAAAAATACTTTTGTTGGAGTTTGTGATTCCCGTAGCATGCACGTATGGTGAACCGTTATGTAACGAAGTCGGAGCATGAGGTATTTATTGATTGTCATCCCTTGTGTGGCAGTCGGGATCGCGCGATGGTTAACTCCTACCAACCCTTCCCCTAGGAGCATGCACAGTAGTACTTTGCTTCGAGGGCTAATAAATTTTTGCAATAAGTATATGTGTTCTTTATGACTAATGTGAGTCCATGGATTATACGCACACTTACCTTTCCGCAATTTTCTAGCCTCTTCGGTACCGTGCATTGCCCTTTCTCACCTTGAGAGTTGGTGCAAACTTCGCCGGTGCATCCAAACCCTGTGATATGATACGCTCTAGCACACATAAACCTCCTTATATATTCCTCAAAACAGCCACCATACCTACCTATTATGGCATTTCCATAGCCATTCCGAGATATATTGCCATGCAACTTTCCACCGTTTCGTTTATCATGACACGCTCCATCATTGTCATATTGCTTTGCATGATCATGTAGTTGACATTGTATTTGTGGCAAAGCCACCATTCATAATTCTTTCATACATGTCGCTCTTGATTCATTGCATATCCCGGTACATCGCCGGAGGCATCCACATAGAGTCATATTTTGTTCTAAGTATTGAGTTATAATTCATGAGTTGTAAGTAAATAAAAGTGTGATGATCATCATTATTAGAGCATTGTCCCAAGTGAGGAAAGGATGATGGAGACTATGATTCCCCCACAAGTCGGGATGAGACTCCGGACTAAAAAAAAGAGACCATAAAAAAGAGAAAAGGCCCCAAAAAAAGAGAGAAAAAGAGAGAAGGGACAATGTTACTATCCTTTTACCACACTTGTGCTTCAAAGTAGCACCGTGATCTTCATGATAGAGAGTCTCTCATTTTGTCACTTTCATATACTAGTGGGAAATTTCATTATAGAACTTGGCTTGTGTATCCAATGATGGGCTTCCTCAAATGACTGAGGTCTTCGTGAGCAAGCAAGTTGGATGCACACCCACTTAGTTTCTTTTATTTGAGCTTTCATACGCTTATAGCTCTAAGTGCATCCGTTGCATGGCAATCCCTACTCCTTGCATTGACATCAATTGATGGGCATCTCCAAAGCCCGTTGATTAGCCTCGTTGATGTGAGACTTTCTCCTTTTTTTGTCTTCCCACATAACCCCTATCATTATACCTTATTCCACCATAGTGCTATATCCATGGCTTGCGCTCATGTATTGCGTAAGAGTTGAAAAGGCTGAAGCGTGTTAAAAAGTATGAACCAATTGCTTGGCTAAAACTGGGGTTGTACATGATATGAATATTTTGTGTGGGGAAGATGGAGCATAGCCAGACTATATGATTTTATAGGGATAACTTGCTTTGGCTATATTATTTTGATAGGACATAATTGCTTGGTTAGCATGCTTGAAGTATTATTGTTTTTATGTCAACATTAAACTTTTATCTTGAATCATATCAAATCTGAACATTCGTGCCACAATAAGAAGAACTACATTGAAATTATGCTAAGTAGCATTCCACATCAAAAATTCTGTTTTTATCATTTACCTACTCGAGGACGAGCAGGAATTAAGCTTGGGGATGCTTGATACGTCTCCAACGTATCTATAATTTTTGATTGTTCCATGCTATATTATATTCTGTTTTGGATGTTTAATGGGCTTTATTATACACCTTTATATTATTTTGGGACTAACCTATTAATCGGAGGCCCAGCTCAGAATTGCTGTTTTTTTGCCTATTTCAGAGTTTCGCAGAAAAATAATATCAAACGGAGTCCAAACGGAATGAAACCTTCAGGAACGTGATTTTTGGAACAAACGTGATCCAGAGGACTTGGACCCTACGTCAAGAAAGCAATCAGGAGGGCACGAGGTAGGGGGGCGCGCCTACCCCCCGGGCACACCCTCCACCCTCATGGGGCCCATGTTGCTCCACCGACGTACTTCTTCCTCCTATATATACCTACGTACCCCCAAACTACCAGATACGGAGCCAAAAACCTAATTCCACCGCCGCAACCTTCTGTACCCGAGAGATCCCATCTTGGGGCCTTTTCCGGAGCTCCGCCGGAGGGGGCATTGATCACGGAGGGCTTCTACATCAACACCATAGCCTCTCCGATGATGTGTGAGTAGTTTACCTCAGACCTTCGGGTCCATATTTATTAGCTAGATGTCTTCTTCTCTCTCTTTGGATCTCAATACAAAGTTCTCCATGATTCTCATGGAGATCTATTCGATGTAATCTTCTTTTGCGGTGTGTTTGTTGAGAACGATGAATTGTGGGTTTATGATCAAGTTTATCTATGAACAATATTTGAATCTTGTCTGAATTCTTTTATGTATGATTGGTTATCTCTGCAAGTCTCTTCGAATTATCAGTTTGGTTTGTCCTACTAGATTGATCTTTCTTGCAATGGGAGAAGTGCTTAGCTTGGAGTTCAATCTTGCGGTGTCCTTTCCCATTGACAGCAGGGGCAGCAAGGCACGTATTGTATTGTTGCCATCGAGGATAACAAGATGGGGTTTATATCATATTGCATGAGTTTATCCCTCTACATCATGTCATCTTACTTAAAGCGTGCAGTAATTTGTTCACCCACCGTAATACTTATGCTCTCGAGAGAAGCCACTAGTGAAACCTATGGCCCCCGGGTCTATTTTCCATCATATTCATCTTCCAACACTTAGCTATTTTTACTGCCTTCTATTTTACATTGCATCTCTATTATAAAAATACCAAAAATATTATCTTATCATATCTATCAGATCTCACTTTCGTAAGTGACCATGAAGGGATTGACAACCCCTTTATTGTGTTGGTTGCGAGGATCTTATTTGTTTGTGTAGGTGCGACGGACTCATGCGTGGCCTCCTACTGGATTGATACCTTGGTTCTCAAAAACTGAGGGAAATACTTACGCTGCTTTACTGCATCACCCTTTCCTCTTCAAGGGAAACCAACGCAGTGCTCAAGAGGTAGCAATTACCAAAACCACCCAGGGATAGTCGCACTTTCACACTCTGACTTTGTTCACTTGGACCCCACTTAACAGTACGGTGGTTCCTATGACTCAACAAAGAAGAAAAGGAAACTAGGGAACAACTATGTCTTCGTACTCCATAGTCTTCACGCGATGTCTTCTCATGTCATAATCTTCAGTTTGAATATCTTCACAGACCACCATTGTCTTCAATGTCTTCACACAATTTTAGGGGTCATCTCTGGTAGGTAAACCGAATCAATAAGGGACTACTACCTGTGTTATCCTACAATTCTCACAAACACATTAGTCCCTCAACCAAGTTTGTCGTCAATACTCCAAACCCAACTAGGGGTGGCACTAGATGCACTTACACCGAAATGCAATTCGTGTTGGAAATATGCCCTAGAGGCAATAATAAATTGGTTATTATTATATTTCCTTGTTCACGATAATCGTTTATTGTCCATGCTAGAATTGTATTGATAGGAAACTCAGATACATGTGTGGATACATAGACAACACCAGGTCCCTAGTAAGCCTCTAGTTGACTAGCTCGTTGATCAATAGATGGTCACGGTTTCCTGACCATGGACATTGGATGTCGTTGATAACGGGATCACATCATTAGGAGAATGATGTGATGGACAAGACCCAATCCTAAGCCTAGCACAAGATCGTGTAGTTCGTTTGCTCAGTGCTTTTCTAATGTCAAGTATCATTTCCTTAGAGCATGAGATTGTGCAACTCCCGGATACCATAGGAATGCTTTGGGTGTACCAAACGTCACAACGTAACTGGGTGGCTATAAAGGTGCACTACAGGTATCTCCGAAAGTGTCTGTTGGGTTGGCACGAATCGAGACTGGGATTTGTCACTCCGTGTAAACGGAGAGGTATCTCTGGGCCCACTCGGTAGGACATCATCATAATGTGCACAATGTGACCAAGGAGTTGATCACGGGATGATGTGAGTTACGGAACGAGTAAAGAGACTTGCCGGTAACGAGATTGAACAAGGTATCGGGATACCGATGATCGAATCTCGGGCAAGTAACATACCGATAGACAAAGGGAATTGAATACGGGATTGATTGAATCCCCGACATCGTGGTTCATCCGATGAGATCATCGTGGAACATGTGGGAACCAACATGGGTATCCAGATCCCGCTGTTGGTTATTGGCCGGAGAACGTCTCGGTCATGTCTGCATGGTTCCCGAACCCGTAGGGTCTACACACTTAAGGTTCGGTGACGCTAGGGTTATAGAGATATTAGTATGCGGTAACCCAAAAGTTTTTCGGAGTCCCGGATGAGATCCCGGACGTCACGAGGAGTTTCGGAATGGTCCGAAGGTAAAGATTTATATATGGGAAGTCTTATTTTGGTCGCCGGAAAAGTTTCGCACTTTATCGGTATTGTACCGGGAGTGCCGAAAGGGGTCCGGGGGTCCACCAAGGGGGTCCACCAGCCCCGGGGGGCCACATGGGCTGTAGGGGGTGCGCCTTGGCCTATATGGGCCAAGGGCACCAGCCCCAAGAGGCCCATGCGCTAAGAGATAAGGAAAAGGGAGAGTCCTAAAGGGGGAAGGCACCTCCGAGGTGCCTTGGGGGGGGGGGGGAAGGACTCCTCCCTGGCCGCACCCTTCCTTGGAGGAAGGGCCAAGGCTGCGCCCCCCCTCTCCCTTGGCCCTATATATAGTGGGGGAAAGGGAGGTCAGCAATACCTAAGCCCTGGCGCCTCCCTCTCCCTCCCGTGACACACCTCCCTCCTCCCGCAGCGCTTGGCGAAGCCCTGTTGGAATCCCGCTACTTCCACCACCACGCCGTTGTGCTGCTGGATCTCCATCAACCTCTCCTCCCCCCTTGCTGGATCAAGAAGGAGGAGACGTCGCTGCTCCGTACGTGTGTTGAACGCGGAGGTGCCGTCCGTTCGGCGCTAGGATCATCGGTGATTTGGATCACGACGAGTACGACTCCATCAACCCCGTTCTCTTGAACGCTTCCGCTCGCGATCTACAAGGGTATGTAGATGCACTCCCCTTCCCCTCGTTGCTAGATTACTCCATAGATTGATCTTGGTGATGCGTAGAAAATTTTGAATTTCTGCTACGTTCCCCGACAGTGGCATCATGAGCTAGGTCTATGCGTAGTTTCTATGCACGAGTAGAACACAAAGTAGTTGTGGGCGTCGATGTTGTCAATTTACTTGCCGTTACTAGTCTTATCTTGATTCGGCGGCATCATGGGATGAAGCGGCCCGGACCGACCTTACACGTACACTTACGTGAGACAGGTTCCACCAACTGACATGCACTAGTTGCATAAGGTGGCTAGCGGGTGTCTGTCTCTCCCACTTTAGGCGGATCGGATTCGATGAAAAGGGTCCTTATGAAGGGTAAATAGAAATTGGCATATCACGTTGTGGCTTTTGCGTAGGTAAGAAACGTTCTTGCTAGAATCCCATAGCAGCCACGTAAAACATGCAACAACAATTAGAGGATGTCTAACTTGTTTTTGCAGCATGTGCCTTGTGATGTGATATGGCCAAAAGGATGTGATGAATGATATATGTGATGTATGAGATTGATCATGTTCTTGTAATAGGAATCACGACTTGCATGTCGATGAGTATGACAACCGGCAGGAGCCATAGGAGTTGTCTTAATTTATTGTATGACCTGCGTGTCAATGAAAATGCCATGTAATTACTTTACTTTATTGCTAACCATTAGCCATAGTAGTAGAAGTAATATATGGCGAGACAACTTCATGAAGACACGATGATGGAGATGATGATGATGGAGATCATGGTGTCATGCCGGTGACGAAGGTGATCATGCCGCGCCTCGAAGATGGAGATCTAAGGCGCAAGATGATATTGGCCATATCACGTCACTTTATGATTTGCATGTGATGTTTGTCATGTTTACATCTTATTTGCTTAGAACGACGGTAGCATAAATAAGATGATCCCTCACTAAAATTTCAAGAGACGTGTTCCCCCTAACTGTGCACCGTTGCGAAGGTTCGTTGTTTCGAAGCAGCACGTGATGATCGGGTGTGATAGATTCTAACGTTCGAATACAACGGGTGTTGACGAGCCTAGCATGTACAGACATGGCCTCGGAACACATGCGAAACACTTAGGTTGACTTGACGAGCCTAGCATGTACAGACATGGCCTCGGAACACAAGAGATCGAAAGGTCGAACATGAGTCGTATAGTAGATGCGATCAACATGGAGATGTTCACCGATGATGACTAGTCCATCTCACGTGATGATCGGACACGGCCTAGTTTGACTCGGATCAGGTATCACTTAGATGACTAGAGGGATGTCTATCTGAGTGGGAGTTCATTAAATAATCAGATGAACTTCATTATCATGAACATAGTCAAAAAGTCTTTGCAAATTATGTCATAGCTTGCGCTTTAGCTCTACTGTTTAAGATATGTTCCTAGAGAAAATTTAGTTGAAAGTTGATAGTAGCAATTATGCGGACTGGGTCCGTAAACTGAGCATTGTCCTCATTGCTGCACAGAAGGCTTATGTCCTTAATGCACCGCTCGGTGTGCTGAACCTCAGCGTCGTCTGTAGATGTTGCGAAACATCTGACATACACGTTTTGATGACTACGTGATAGTTCAGTGCGTAATGCTAACGGTTTAGAATTGTGGCACCAAAGACGGTTTTGAAACGTCGCAGAACATATGAGATGTTCCGAAGACTGAAATTGGGATTTCAGACTAGTGCCCACGTCAGGAGGTATGAGACCTCTGACAAGTTTCTTAAGCCTGCAAACTAAGGGAGAAAAGCTCAATCGTTGAGCATGTGCTCAGATTGTCTGAGTGCCACAATCGCTTGAATCGATTGGGAGTTAATCTCCCAGATGAGATAGTGATGGTTCTCCATAGTCACTGCCACCAAGCTAGTAGAGCTTCGTGATGAACTATAACATATCAGGGATAGTTATGATGATCCTTGAGCTATTCGCGATGTTTGACACCGCGAGAGTAGAAATCAAGAAGGAGCATCAATTGTTGATGGTTAGTAAAACCACTAGTTTCTAGAAGGGCAAGGGCAAAAGGGATACTTCATGAAACAACAAGTCGTTTGCTGCTCTAGTGAAGAATCCCAAGGTTGAACCCAAACCCGAGACTAAGTGCTTCTGTAATGAGAGGAACGGTCACTGAAGCAGTACTACCCTAGATATTTGGTAGATGAGAAGGCAGGCTAGGTCGACAGAAGTATATTGGATATACATTATATGAATGTGTACTTTACTAGTACTCCTAGCAGCACCAAGGTATTGGATACCGGTTCGGTTGCTAAGTGTTAGTAACTCGAAATAAAAGCTGCGAAATAAACGGAGACTAGCTAAAGGTGAGATGACGATATGTGTTGGAAGTGTTTCCAAGTTTGATGTGATCAAGCATCGCATGCTCCCTCTGCCATCGAGATTTGGTGTTTGCGTTGAGCATGATTGGATTATGTTTATCGCAATACGGTTATTCATTTAAGGAGAATAATGGTTACTCTGTTTATTTAAATAATACCTTCAATGGTCTTGCACCTAAAATGAATCTCGATCGCAGTGATACACATGTTCATGCCAAAAGATATAAAATAGTAATGATAGTACCACATACTTGTGGCACTGCAATTTGAGTCATATTGGTATAGAACGCATGAAGAAGCTCCATGTAGATGGATCTTTGGACTCAGTCGTTTTTGAAAAGATTGAGACATGCGAACCATGTCTATTGGTATATATGCATGAAGAAACTCCATGCAGATGGATCGTTTGGACTCACTTGATTTTGAATCACTTGATACATGCAAATCATACCACATGGGCAAGATGACTGAAAGGCCTCGTTTTCAATAAGATGGAACAAGAAAGCAACTTATTGGAAGTAATACATTTTGATGTATGCAGTCCAGTGAGTGCTGAGGCATACAGTGGATATCGTTATGTTCTTACTTCACAAATGATTTGAGTAGATGCTGAGTGCATTTACTTGATAAAACACAAGTCTGAATTATCGAAAGGTTCAAGTAATTTCAGAGTGAAGTTGAAGATCGTCGTGACAAAAGGATAAAATATCTGTGATATGATCATAGAGATGAGTATCTGAGTTACGAGTTTGGCACACAATTAAGACATTGTGGAAAGTGTTTGGCAATTAATACCGCCTGGAACACCATAGTGTGATGGTGTGTCCGAACATCATAACTGCACCCTATTGGATATGGTGCATACCATGATGTCTCTTATCGAATTACCACTATCGTTTATGGGTTAGGCATTAGAGATAACCGCATTCACTTTAAAAGGGGCACCACGCAATTCCGTTGAGACGACACCGTTTAGAGAAACCTAAGTTGTCGTTACTTAAAAGTTTGGGTTGCGATGCTTATGTGAAAAAGTTTCAGGCTGATGAGCTCGAACCTAAAGCGGATAAATGCTTCTTCATAGAAAACCCAAAACAGTTGGGTATACCTCCTATTTCAGACCTGGAAGCAAAAGTAATTGCTTCTAGAAACGAGTCCTTTCTCGAGGAAAAGTTTCTCTCGAAAGAATTGAGTGGGAGGATGGTGGAGACTTGATAAGGTTATTGAACCGTCACTTCAACTAGTGTGTAGCAGGGCACAGGAAGTTGTTCCTGTGGCACCTACACCAATTGAAGTGGAAGCTTATGATAGTGATCATGAAACTTCGGATCAAGTCACTACCAAACCTCGTAGGACGACGAGGATGCGTGCTACTTCAGAGTGGTACGTGATCTTGTCTTGGAAGTCATGTTGCTAGACTACAATGAACCTATGAGCTATGGAGAAGCAATGGTGGGCCCATATTCCGACAAATGGTTAGAAGCCATGAAATCCGAGATAAATGGATCTTTGAGAAGAAGACGGACGTGGACGGTAATGTTACCGTCTATGAAGCTCGACTTGTGGCAAAGAGTATTTCCACAAGTTCAAGGAGTTGACTACGATGAGATTTTCTCATCCGAAGCGATGCTTAAGTCCGTCGGAATCATGTTAGCATTAGCTGCATTTATGAAATCTGGCAGATGGATGTCAAAACAAGTTTCCTTACCAGTTTTCGTAAGGAAAGGTTGTATGTGATACAATCAGAAGGGTTTTGTCGATCCTAAGGATGCTAAAAGGTATGCTAGCTCCAGCGATCCTTCCAAGGACTAGAGCAAGCATCTCGGAGTCAGAATATACGCTTTGATGGAGTGATCAAAGTTTTTGGGTTTATACAAAGTTTGTTGGAAACTTGTATTTACAATAAAGTGAGTGGGAGCGCTACAACATTTCTGATAAGTATATGTGAATAACATATTGTTAATCCGAAATGATGTAATATTTCTGGAAAGCATAAAGGGTTGTTTGAAAGGAGTTTTTCAAAGGAAAACCTGGATAAAAGCTGCTTACATATTGGTCATCAAGATCTATAGAGATAGATCAAGACGCCCGATGATACTTTCAAAGAACGCACACCTTGACATGATTTTGAAAGAGTTCAAAATAGATCAGCAAAGAAGGAGTTCTTGGCTGTGTTACAAGGTGTGAGTATTGAGTAAGACTCAAGACCTGGCCACAGCAGAAGAGAGAGAAAGGATGAAGGTCGTCCCCTATGCTTTAGACGTAGGCTCTACAGTATGCTATGCTGTGTACCGCACATGTAGTGTGCCTTGCCATGAGTTGGTCAAGGGGTACAATAGTGATCCGGGAATGGATCACATGACAGCGGTCGAACTTATCCTTAGTATCTACTGGACTAAGGAATTTTCTCGATTATGGAGGTGAAAAGGAGTTCGTCGTAAAGGGTTACGTCGATGCGAACTTTGACACTAATCCGGATGACTCTGAGTAGTAAACCGGATTCGTATAGTAGAGCAATTATTTGAAATGGCTCCAAATAGCGCGTGGTAGCATCCACAAGATGACATAGATATTCGTAAAGCACGCACGGATCTGAAAGGTTCAGACCCGTTGACTAATAACCTCTCTCACAAGCATAACATGATCAAACCAAAACTCATTGAGTGTTAATCACATGGTGATGTGAACTAGATTGTTGACTCTAGTAAACTCTTGGGTGTTGGTCACATGGTGATGTGACCTGTCAGTGTTAATCACATGGTGATGTGAACTAGATTATTGACTCTAGTGCAAGTGGGAGACTGTTGGAAATATGCCCTAGAGGCAATAATAAATTGGTTATTATTATATTTCCTTGTTCACGATAATCGTTTATTATCCATGCTAGAATTGTATTGATAGGAAACTCAGATACATGTGTGGGTACATAGACAACACCAGGTCCCTAGTAAGCCTCTAGTTGACTAGCTCGTTGATCAATAGATGGTCACGGTTTCCTGACCATGGACATTGGATGTCGTTGATAACGGGATCACATCATTAGGAGAATGATGTGATGGACAAGACCCAATCCTAAGCCTAGCACAAGATCGTGTACTTCGTTTGCTCAGAGCTTTTCTAATGTCAAGTATCATTTCCTTAGAGCATGAGATTGTGCAACTCCCGGATACCATAGGAATGCTTTGGGTGTACCAAACGTCACAACGTAACTGGGTGGCTATAAAGGTGCACTACAGGTATCTCCGAAAGTGTCTGTTGGGTTGGCACGAATCGAGACTGGGATTTGTCACTCCGTGTAAACGGAGAGGTATCTCTGGGCCCACTCGGTAGGACATCATCATAATGTGCACAATGTGACCAAGGAGTTGATCACGGGATGATGTGAGTTACGGAACGAGTAAAGAGACTTGCCGGTAACGAGATTGAACAAGGTATCGGGATACCGACGATCGAATCTCGGGCAAGTAACATACCGATAGACAAAGGGAATTGAATACGGGATTGATTGAATCCCCGACATCCTGGTTCATCCGATGAGATCATCGTGGAACATGTGGGAACCAACATGGGTATCCAGATCCCGCTGTTGGTTATTGGCCGGAGAACGTCTCGGTCATGTCTGCATGGTTCCCGAACCCGTAGGGTCTACACACTTAAGGTTCGGTGACGCTAGGGTTATAGAGATATTAGTATGCGGTAACCCGAAAGTTTTTTGGAGTCCCGGATGAGATCCCGGACGTCACGAGGAGTTTCGGAATGGTCCAAAGGTAAAGATTTATATATGGGAAGTCTTATTTTGGTCGCCGGAAAAGTTTCGCACTTTATCGGTATTGTACCGGGAGTGCCGAAAGGGGTCCGGGGGTCCACCAAGGGGGTCCACCAGCCCCGGGGGGCCACATGGGCTGTAGGGGGTGCGCCTTGGCCTATATGGGCCAAGGGCACCAGCCCCAAGAGGCCCATGCGCTAAGAGATAAGGAAAAGGGAGAGTCCTAAAGGGGGAAGGCACCTCCGAGGTGCCTTGGGGGGGAAGGACTCCTCCCTGGCCGCACCCTTCCTTGGAGGAAGGGCCAAGGCTGCGCGCCCCCTCTCCCTTGGCCCTATATATAGTGGGGGGAAGGGAGGGCAGCAATACCTAAGCCCTGGCGCCTCCCTCTCCCTCCCGTGACACACCTCCCTCCTCCCGCAGCGCTTGGCGAAGCCCTGTTGGAATCCCGCTACTTCCACCACCACGCCGTCGTGCTGCTGGATCTCCATCAACCTCTCCTCCCCCCTTGCTGGATCAAGAAGGAGGAGACGTCGCTGCTCCGTACGTGTGTTGAACGCGGAGGTGCCGTCCGTTCGGCGCTAGGATCATCGGTGATTTGGATCACGACGAGTACGACTCCATCAACCCCGTTCTCTTGAACGCTTCCGCTCGCGATCTACAAGGGTATGTAGATGCACTCCCCTTCCCCTCGTTGCTAGATTACTCCATAGATTGATCTTGGTGATGCATAGAAAATATTGAATTTCTGCTACGTTCCCCAACAATTCGGTGACTCCGAGATGCTATGGTTTCATAGAGAAAGTGAACTCGGTCACACCGATTAGTACACTTCGGTCAGACCGAGTAGTACATGTGCAATGGCCTGAGGCAAATCAATGAGACCGAAATATTCAGATCGGTCGGTCCGAGATGAGTTCGGCGCAAACCTAACCCTAAGTTTTTGCATCAATTCTATGCTAAAGGAACTTTTCGGTGGATAGATTGATCTCAATCGTGGCAAGAAACTAGGCATTGATCTTTGTGCAAGAATCGGAGTTAAGGAAAGCACAAAGAGATCGAGTCCGTACCCTAACTTGGCGACGAACTCGCTACGGCTACAGCGGCAGTGAGATTTCCGTTGACGACGACGGAGACTAGCGGCAGGAGGACGCTGGCGATGATGGAGACGATCCGGAGACCAGGAGGGCAGCAGAGCTGGGTAGGAGTGGTTGGGTGTTTGAAGAATTTTCCAAATTTCGACCCGCGGCATATATATACCCAGTCACTGTCGGTGTGACCGAGTGGAATGACTCGGTGGCACCGAGATGCAGAATCGCAAGCGGTTTCTGTAACTCGGAGAGACCGAACAGTTCTAATCGGCTGCACCGAGGTGAAAACCTAGATCAACTCAATGATTTTGGTGGGACCGAAAGGAATGAATTGGTCAAACCAAAATCCATTAAGAGGTTCTAGAAGTTTAAGCCCTTGACGGATCGGTGGCTCCGAGTGCTCCTCACCCGGAGGGTCCGAATTCGACTTTCTCAAACTTTGTGATCTAGCATGAATAGAGTTTGAGACAAGAAAAGCATAGATATCTAGAGGGAGTTCTTAGGCATTCTTGTCCATCCATTTGGCAAAAAGAAAGACCAAACAATCAAAGCAACAATGTCCTCGAATGGAGAAAATTATGCAACCAACATGCTCACTCAATGAGATTGCAAATGAAATATGTGGCAAAGCATGCACAAACACTCTAGCATCTATCAAGCAATTGGCGATGACTATGTCATCTATATATGAGTATATTGACTGAGGAGTCAAATGAGAACATTTGATCGTAGGTCATACTCATCGTTTAAGCACAAGTGGGATTACCACTTTTACATAAAGCATTGTTGTATTCACACCATTAGAGTTGCTTTAGCTCAATTCTTAGAGCAAAGCTCTCCCTAGATGTGATATCCCCCTAAGAGGGATGAACTAACCTTGGGTTTTGTCGATGATGACTTCATGTAGGTGTTGAAGATGTGGATAATCAATGTTGATGTAGATCATTTGGAGCAATCCATTGTGAAAGGATCGATATGGTTGACTAGAAGGGGGTGAATAGGCAGCTAATAATTTTTAGCTTTTCTTGACCAAATTAAACTTAACATCAAAATAGGTTGTCTAGATGTGCAACTAGGTGAGCCACCTATATGATGCAACAACAACAAGCACACAAGCAATCAAGGGATACAACACAATAAAAGCTTGTACAAGTAAAGGTAAGAGATAACCAAGAGTGGAGCCGGTGGAGACGAGGATGTGTTACCAAAGTTCCTTCTCTTTGAGAGGAATTACGTCTCTGTTGGAGCGGTGTGGAGGCACAATGCTCCCCAAGAAGCCACTAGGGCCACCGTATTCTCCTCACGCCCTCACACAATGTGAGATGCCGTGATTCCACTATTGGTGCCCTTGAAGGCGGCGACCAAACCTTTACAAAAACAAGGTTGGGGCTATCTCCACAACTTAATTGGAGGCTCCCAATGACACCATGAAGCTTCACCACAATGGAATATGGATCCGCGGTGACCTCAACCGTTTAGGGTGCTCAAACACCCAAGAGTAACAAGATCTGCAAGGGATTAGTGGGGGAAATCAAATTTCTCTTGGTGGAAGTGTAGATCAGGGCCTTCTCAACCAATCCCTAGAAAATCAACAAGTTTGATTGGTTAGGGAGAGAGATCAGGCGAAAATGGAGGTTTGCGCAACAATGGAGCTTGGGGAGGGAAGGGGTGGTCTTCTTGGGGAAGAAGACCCCCTTTATATAATGGGGGAAAAGATCCAACCGTTATCCCCTCACTCAGCCCACGCGGCTGGTACTACTGCACACAGCAGTGGTATTACCGCAAAGGGTTGCGGTACTGCCGCTTTATGGCGCGGTACTACCGCTTGCGCAGTAGTGACCAGACGAGGGCCTGTTGCACAGGGCAACGAGCGGTAGAACCGCTGGAGCGGTACTATTGCGCACCCCTACGGTACTACCTAAGGCAGGGCTCAAATGGCGCTGGAAATGCACGGAATTAATAAATTACTTCCGTAACTACTTCCGCTGAGTTTGGAGTTGTGCAAAAATCCGGCACGGTACTACCGCTCACAGGGAGCAGTACTACCGCGTAGGGACGGATGTAAAAAATTACATCTGCCCTACTTCCGCATGCGTCAGCGTCAGGGCTGGAGACAGCGGTACTACCGCTCCCTGCGGTACTATCGCTCCCTCGAGCAGTACTACCGCACGCCACAGAAGCTTTAGAATTTGGCAGCCTACGTATTGTAGAGACATGGATAGCCGGATGGTGCTCCATCGAAGCGAAGGAAAGGTGGTGCAAAGGAACAAATGTGTATGTGTTGATTCCACCCTAACCTTTCCGAAGCGGACCCCCTCTTAATAGTACGGCTTTCCTACGACTCAAATCCATCGAAAAGAAACGTAGAGAACCACCGTCCTCGATAGGCTTCGAGGGGCACCGAATCATCTTGTGCCTAGACATGAGATATCTGAAATGCTCAATGCACACGATTAGTCCGCAAATGCATTGTCATCAATCACCAAAACCACTTAGGGAGAAATATGCCCTTACAATCTCCTCCTTTTTGGTGGGGATGACAATACGCGATTTGCACACAGAGATATATAATGAGCATAAGCAAACCCGAAATCTATAAAATGTAGACTGGCTCCCCCTAGATGTGTGCATTCTATAGATATGCTTTGGACTGCAAAACACACACACAAGGATCAACACTCCCCCTATATTTTATAGACAAGGCAATCCTTGCAACAAGAT
Source organism: Aegilops tauschii subsp. strangulata (assembly GCF_002575655.3). Classification (NCBI taxonomy): domain Eukaryota; kingdom Viridiplantae; phylum Streptophyta; class Magnoliopsida; order Poales; family Poaceae; genus Aegilops; species Aegilops tauschii. The sequence continues at coordinate 261,913,523 of NC_053041.3, read as the reverse complement.
AAGTGACACTAAGCATGGAAGCAAGGTATAGCAAGTGAGCATGAAGATAAGTGCACAAGACAAACTAAACTCACAAGCTACTAATCATACTAGAAAATAAATGGATAATAGTGCAGGCATATGTGTCACACCATATGATAGAATAAGTCTCCTAGTCTCACACGCAAATAACACAAACCAAAGCAACAAAGGTTCAACGAAAGCAAAGAGACAAAACAAAGAACTCGCAAATCCTACACTCTCTCCCCCTTTGGCACCGAGACACCAAAAAGGTAGAGAGGACACCTAAGACACAAGAGGTAGCTCCCACTAAAGTGATCACCCAACAATCTCCTCCTCTGAAGCAGCAGGAATGGACTCCTCATCTGACTCAACCCACGGATAGCCCTTCTTCTTCATCCAAGCAGCCTCAGGTGTGATGTTCTTCTCAGACCCACTCGAGAAGTGCTCGCCAAGCTTCCTCAAAATCCGCTTGTCACGCTGTCGACTCTCCTCCTGAGCAACGTGAGTCTGATACTGCCCCTTGGCCTGCATGCAGAACAGAGTCTTCACCTTGTCCTTGAGCTTCGAAGCTGTTGACGCTCAGAATTGGCATAGTCATAAAATTAGCATAGGTTATATCAAGACCAATTCAAACTTATGATTGGAAGTCACCTTGGAATGTCTCTCTTCGAGAAGATCAAGATGGATATGAAGATGGTCTAAAACGGAGCTCGGACTGAAAGTTTATGACAAGTTCAGAGATGCTCATGTTGACACCAGAGTAAAGAAAGGCATAAAAATCAATAAATATGGACTCTGATGGAAACTTTCTCAACATGAAAGTTGTGAGTCTCATTGAAATGATTGATTTTGATATCCAAATCGTCTTAATCCGGATTCGTATGCAACCTGTGAAGGCAAAACAAGGTCAGAAACAGAAGCTGCAGAGTCATTTCGGACCGACCGAGTTGATTTGATCGGTGAGACCAAGTTGGTCCGAAAATTTACCAGAAAGTTGACAATGTTCACTCGGTAGGACCGAAGCAAACCAATCGGTGAGACCGAGTTGATCCGAGAAATTACAGAAGGATACAGAGAGTTGGCAACGTTCACTCGGTGGGACCGAAACGAACCAATCGGTGAGACCGAGTTGGTCCGGAAAATTACCAAAGATTCCTGTCCGAGTTATGTTAGGGTTTTTGATGTTTTGGACGGAATTTTTAGTCCTTTTATTGTACGGGAAGTCCAGCCGCCTCATAAATAGATGAGAGGTGACGGCCGATTGAACAACACACAATCGAACAAATCAATCTACTACTTTTTCGTGTTCATTATCCCTCTCCCTTGTATCTTTCTTCTCGTTCTTCATTCGTTCTTCGTTTACCGGGCGGCGAACCTCAAGGCTCTAGAGGCGATCAGGTCGACCTAGGGCAGCCCATAGCCGCTGCACACCCTGACGGGGTCCCTCCCGAGCGTGTTGGGTTTTGGGTCTACAAAAGCGCCCGCCGGATTGCTTGCGTACCGCGCTTCCGGCTGGGTCTCCTTCAACGTGAGCTGCGGTGCATCACCCTCGGCGTCGAGGGTACACGGTGACGTGTTCGTGTGCGAACACACTTTTTGGCGACTCCGCTGGGGACAAAGATTTGAACGGTCTCCAACATGTTCTTGCTACGAAGAGATCGTCATCTAGGGTTTGCAATCTACAAAGGTAACATGAATACCCAATTCCCTACTGTGGATGCAAATAATTCATATGGTGTTACTAGATTGTTCAATGAGTATACTCTATCGGCCAACCCTAGTTTTTTCAATAATGCATCTAATTACGTGCATAGGCCGATTCAAAGTAATTTACATGCTTCAACTTCTTATGATACTAGTAACATACAACATATGTGTCCTAACTCTCATGCATCGGCAACACCACAAATCCATATGCCAATGAACAACATGACGGGTTTGGTTAATCAATTGAAACACCTCATGTTAAAATTTCCAATAGCATACAAGAAAGTGATTCGCCCTTTTATTCATCGGTAACTAATTTGCAATATATGAATCCAACCTTGCCGATGGATAGGAGAATTGGCCATACTGATACTAGCTATTCGGCCAGTTACTCTCAACCATCATATGCTACACCTCATCATAGTAATTTTTCAGCACCATTCACAACTGTAGATGTTCATAATTCGGCTTCACACCTTTCTGGTCATAGCCGAATAAATGTAAATTTTACAGGAGCGGTTGTGCCAAATATTGTAGAAGATGAGGTAGTGGTGGCTGCATTGAAGAGTTTAGCTCAGAATAAGAGGATTAGTGCTATTTGCCTTGAACAACATGAAAAAGGGCTATTTCCTGATTATGCGGCAATAAAAGCTAGAGTTTTGCAAGAAGATGAATCTTTGCCAATTGATAAAATTGGCGAGCAAAAATATGGTTTTACAACAATTCATATGCCTTCACCTAGTACTACATCATATTGTACATCCCCTACACAATTGGAAAGTTTTGGCAACACCCATGTGTCATTGCCGAAAGAATCTAAAAGCATTAGGGGGCAATCATATCCGGAGTGGACTGGAATTGAGAGAAAGCTTAAAGCCAATTTTGCCGCTCGCCGCAAGAAACAAATAGAAAAAGAATTGACTCAGATAAAAGAAGCATTGCCAATTGGTAGAATCAATGAAAAGAAGGATGATTTGGAACATGAAAATGCTTCGGTTGAAAAAGCCGAATCAAGTAGTATATATTCCGAGTCCATCAAATCCAAAGAGACAAGCATTATTGAGAAAGGGCATGGCAAGCATAGAAAAATGACCATGCTTGATTTTTCTGAAGTTAATGGAACCTACTTCCTGCCCTATGAGTTCCGTGCCACAGAAATTGACAAGCCTCAAGGACAAGAACAAGTAGCCAAACAAAGTTTGGTTGCCAAGGATCTTCAGAGTAACGATTCACGGAATCAAGAAAAAGGTGATGAAAAGGCGTTGGTGAGCAATCCAAAGACGGAGCAAGATATTGTTCAAGTCATATCACCATCATGCTCTCCCAACATATTTGAAGAGATATGTCTAGCAAGTAATTTACCTGTTTTCATATTTGGGCACAACTTTATTGTTGATGCATCTATTAGAAAAATTCTCATAAGTAATTTTGAAAGACCAATGAAGAAGGGTCATTTACTTGTTAGCAATAAAATTGTGATAAAGCATATCGGTCAACCCATTGCACCATTTATAAAGACCGATAATGACTTATTGTTGCAGTCAAAGCTTTCCCCATTGCTTTATTTAAAGTTTATATCTAATTGGGTAGCTTTGCTTATTTCTTACTTGGCTTACACTTGGTCTCAATTGAGACATGTGTGTTCTAACTATTTTCGTTTCAGAAATTTAAAGCCAAGGTTAAATTCTTTTAAGAATACCGATGCTAGTATAATATCTTATCCAAATACATCGGAGATAGAGTGCTAAACATAGTGCATAGCTGAATGGGGAGATTCCAAATCTGAACCATTCATTTGCTTACTTCCAAAGCCGTTCTCACAGCAAGATAGGCTAGAAGATAAAAGGTATACCTTCACTGCAAACATGTGTGATCAAATCTTTGATTTGTTGTTGAGAAATAATTATATTAGAATTCTTGATCACAATGTCGAGCCATCTATCCATGGACAAATGTATTGTAAGTTGCATGATTCGTTCAAGCCTAATTTTGAGGATTGCAACATGTTTCGTCAAATAGTTAAATCGGCCATTGAAAAAGGACGATTGAAATTTGTTGAAACACCAAGAGATGAACAGTCTATTCCAATTGGTCCTGATGGCAAAAAGTTTATGCATCGGCTGCTTCAAGCCAATCCATTTAAAGAGAAGGAAAAAACTGCAGGTAATGGGATCAAGCTTTCAAGTAAATAAGTTTTTGAAGAGCACAATGAACATGAACTTGAGGGTGAGAATTCCATCGAAGCTACAATGAAGATGCTAAGGACTGGGGGGCAACAAGGAAATCCAATGATAGATGAAAGCAAACCAAAAGAAAACAAAGGTCGAAATAAGCGCAAGTTTAAGAGATCAAAAATCACCTTCGTTGAACTATTGGATAAATATCAAAAGAAGAGTGAAGATAAAAGTGCTTATCGGTCAAGTAATTCAAAAGCATCAAGATCACCCCCTAGGCGCAAATCCAAGGATCGGTATTGGCAAAGTGAGAATCTCAATGCAGCATATTCATATGCTTACTTTGGGCCGCCGATGCCAATGTCGTGGATACCTCCCTATGCTCATGTAAATCCATATCCATCATGGGACAGGTATGATACAGGGGCACAGAATCCATCTTATTTTATACCATCTCACCAACATTATGCAACTCCAAGAAGATCAACATTTGATGAACAATCACATGTCAAAGACCGTTTCAATCATAAGGAATCGGTCCGGAGCTCAAGGAACAAGAAAGAGGTGGTCAAGCAAGTTTACCGTGTTAAAAAAGATGGCTGTAAGAGTGCTACTTCAGATTTGATCCCAAATGAAAAAGAGCCAATTAAAGTGTTGACATTGGCTACTAAAGGCGATGAGGCAAGTTAATCAAGTGCAAAATCTGAAGAGAAGAAGTTGAGAGTGCACAAGGTAAAACAAGAGTTGCCATTGCTTCAGACAAAATCGCGGCCGGGGTGCCCACTCGGCTTATCATATTGGCAAAAGAAGAAATTGCAAAAACTTAGTGCACAAGAACTTGAGGAAAGGAATATGGCATGGGTTCCGAAAGGAAGTACCCAAAATAAGAATTATGTGCAAGATTCCATTACAAGAAGTACAATAAAAGTGAAGAGAGACAAGGATGGAAGCAACAAACAATTAAGCCGAAGGAGTGCATCACAACAACAAAATCTTCGGTTAGCACATCATCCATTTTCTTCAACCATGCCATTGATGCCTTTGCCATGGAATTTATCCCTAGGTATGATCAATTACCCTCCATGGATTTATTTTCATCCATGAATGCAACATAATTTTCTATATCATGAGAGGGTATTACCAAATCACTATACATTTGATTAGCTACAAGTTTGTTGCTGATCCAAAGAGTCGAAATACTTGATTTGTCATTTCATTTGCTTATTTCGGCTATACATGCTTTGGTGGATGAATTCTACATGAACCTTATGGAGGTCGCCGATATTTATTTATCGCCTTAAGAATATGACAAAGCATGGTCGATGTAGCATTCTAACATCGTCCTTAGTTTGATTGGAGAGCAAGACAAGGTACATGTTCATGGAAATCTATACGTATACTTATATTATGCTTGCATGGAGATGAAACATTATGACTGATGCCATTCAAAATATGTTGCATAGACCAATTCATAGAAATTGGGTGGGTTTATGCTTTGATTTAATATATATGATTTGGCCTACGAATCTTTCAAGTCTATGAGAGGCCAAATCATTGTTGTTTTATTACCGACCATCGGATTTATGACATGCATAATATTGATATTAGCCTTGTCTTTCTTGTACTATGGAGATTATGTTTTGATGGTTGAATTCATAACAATGGCCAAGGTGTTGGTGTTGTTTATATATCTCCTTATGGTGCTATTTTGTGAAGCCTCATGCCACTTAAAATATTTTTTGCACAATAATCAAAGCTGAATATGCAATGTTATTCGGTTTGGATCTTTTGGGTGCCATAGGTGCTACGCACATTGAGGCTTTGGGTGATTCGTTATGAGTAGTGCAACAAATATCCAAGGGTCATCAATGTTTTGACGAATCACTTATAGTTTACCTTGAGGTATCTCTAGATATAAAATTTACCTTGGGTTGCTTTAATATTTCTCATATATCTAGACATGAAAATTGAAGAGCAAATGAGTTGGCGCAACAAGCATTCGGCTACCATGTTGATCATGGTGTATTGCACATTTATCAATAGCCGATGCTTGATCTCACCGACATAGGTAAGGCCGAACCAAAGCCCATTGCTTCGGCCACTAATGAAATTTGTATGCACGTGAAGAAAGGATTAGAGGGAATTCATTCTTGATTGTCTGCAAAATCCCAGCGAAAGGGTGAACAATATGATTCAGAGGATGACTTTGAAATACATATCTATGGAAATTTATCACCGGATTGTTAAGGAAATTGAGAAGGTTTTACCCAAGTTTGTATCAAGGATTCAAACAAGTAATGGCCGATATATACTTATCGTCCTAAGAAGACGCAGAATGACATATGGAGTGTGGACATCGTCCTTAGAACCAACATGGTACAAGTTATTTTTCGGCACGCTAGCTATGCCGAAAAACAGGGGGGCATGTGTTGACCCTCAAAATTGGCACAGTCATAAAATTAGCATAGGTTATATCAAGACCAATTCAAACTTATGGTTGGAAGTCACCTTGGAATGTCTCTCTCCGAGAAGATCAAGATGGATATGAAGATGGTCTAAAACGGAGCTCGGACTCAAAAGTTATGACAAGTTCAGAGATGCTCATGTTGACACCAGAGTAAAGAAAGGCATAAAACTCAATCAAGATGGCCTCTGATGGAAACTGTTTCAACATGAAAGTTGTTCGTGTCATCGAAACGATTGATTTTTATATAAAAATCGTCTTAATCCGAGTTTGTATGCAACCTGTGGAGGCAAAACAAGGTCAGAAACAGAAGCTGCAGAGTCATTTCGGACCGACCGAGTTGATTTGATCGGTGAGACCGAGTTGGTCCAAAAATTTACCAGAAAGTTGGCAATGATCACTCGGTAGGACCGAAGCAAACCAATCGGTGAGACTGAGTTGATCCGAGAAATTACAGAAGGATACAGAGAGTTGGCAACGTTCACTCGGTGGGACCAAAACGAACCAATCGGTGAGACCGAGTTGGTCCGGGAAATTACCAAAGATTCCTGTCCGAGTTAGGTTAGGGTTTTTTATATTTCGGACGGAATTTTTTGTCCTTTTCTTGTACGGGAAGTCCAGCCGCCTCGTAAATAGATGAGAGGTGACGGCCGATTGAACAACACACAATCGAACAAATCAATCTACTACTTTTTCGTGTTCATTATCCCTCTCCCTTGTATCTTTCTTCTCGTTCTTCGTTCGTTCTTCGTTTATCGGGCGGCGAACCTCGAGGCCCTAGGGGCGATCAGGTCGACCTAGGGCAGCCCATAGCCGCTGCGCACCCTGACGGGGTCCCTCCCGGGCGTGTTGGGTTTCAGGTCTACAAAAGCGCCCGCCAGATTGCTTGCGTACCGCGCTTCCGGCTGGGTCTCCTTCGACGTGAGCTGCGGTGAATCACTCTCGGCGTCGAGGGTACACGGTGACGTGTTCGTGTGCGAACAGAAGCCCTAGATGGCTCAGTAGAGGGAGGTGCATACTCCTCAGAACTGTCCTCCTCCTCCTCCTCAATCTCATCTTCATCAACATCCATGCGGGCAGCCTCGGCCTCAGCCCGGGTAGTGGTGTTAGCCCACTTGTTGTTCTGGCGCAGCCTAATGGGCTCATGGCGAATATAGTTGGGAGCATGAAACTCTTCACCCGGAAAGAGCTTCTCCCAAGTCTTCGAAATCAAGAGGTGCAAATAAGGTCCATAGATGGGAACCTTACGATGGAACACAGCTGACTGAAGCTCACACCACATGATGTGAGAGACATCAAGTGGTCCAGGTTGTTGATGACACGCTTCCTCACAAATAAGCATCATGTCCACAAGATAGGAATGCACCTTGTCCTTGTCACCCATGCGAGGAAAAAGAGAGTTGCGGAAGATCCGATGCATGATGTCGAGAAACGGGTTCAACACATAAGACTTCTTGCCATTGGGTAAAGTCTTCTCAACAAGGTAGGGTTGAAGCTTGTTCTTGGAAGCAGACTCTGGGTTGGCATGGAGGTGGATACCAATGGGCACATCTAGCCCCTCATCATGAACGTGCAACAGATCCATGAACTCCTTCCACTCAGCATTCATCCTCTTTCCATTTGTCATCCAAGTCATGCTCCGCTCCTCATCCATGTGGAAGTGGACAGAAGCAAAAAACTGAGCCACAATCTCCAGGTCATAGTCAAGGTGGAACGTGATGATCTCATCAATACCAAACTGCTCTACCAAGTCCAGAGGCTCACCAAAATATGCCTGGTTCTTCCTCAGATGGTCCATGTCAATCCATTGAACCAGTACGTTGATGTTCTGATTGGCCTTGATCACATCTAGGAAGATGAGATTTTGTTGCTTGGTCCAAAACAAGTCATTGCCCCTTATGAGTCCCTAGGCTTGACGTAGGGTTTGAGCTTCCTTCGAATTAGAAACTCTGCTTGAGGCATTTCTTCCAAGCTGACAACTGGCTCCTTGATCTTGGTGGCTGTGGTCTTGACGTTGCGTTGCGGGGCATTGGACCCCTCAGGAGCTTCTTGGTTGCGAAGGCGCTTTGAGCTCGTATCACTACTGGGGTTCGAGTGCCTAGCAACGGAACCGGAGCCACCACCTATGACACACAACGCAAACACATGAGAAGAGCGAGAAGGATTATTGCAAAGACCAAGGCCAAAACAGAATGAAACAAATAGAAATGAGATTGGGTGTGATAAAGCAAAGCAATTTTAAGTCAAGCGGTAGTACTGTAACAGGACGCGGAAGTAAAAGTTTACTTCTGCTCTGACCGCGGTAGTACCGCAGTGGACAGCGGTAGTATCGCTGAGTGTGGTAGTACCGCACTGAGGGCAGAAGTAAAATTTTACATCCGCGCACCGGGTGGTAGTACCGCTCCAGGCGGGGCGGTAGTACCGCACGAGGCGGATCTCGCACGAACGGATCTGAGAACATCCGTAAAGTTAAATTGGTACTACTGTTGATCAAAACTACATTGTTGTATCATACCAAATAGCATATCTACTACACTAGCACTCTCCAACTATTTCCTGTTGCAAAGATTTAGCCAAAAATCACAAGACCTACTCATACATCCCCCAAAACCTAGAAGCAAAATAAAGAGGCAAAGGGAGAAGAACTAGGGGAGATACCCGAGTCCATGGCAAGAGGGCGAGGTGGGGATCGATCCCACCGGCTGAAATGAGAGGAGAGTGGCCAGAGGCGGAGATCCGGCGAGGTCCTCCGGCGCCACTCTTGGGTAGGAGAGAGAGAGAGAGATGTGAGGGGAAGAGATGAATGGGTATGGGGGAGTTGGAACTCCCCCTGCCCGCGCTTAACCCCCACGCGGTCTCGACAGCGCGGTAGTACTGCAGATCATCGCGGTAGTACAGCCTGGGCGGTAGTACCGCACGCTGGGCGGTAGTACTGCTCTTCCAGCGGCAGTAAAAATTTACTGCCGCGCTGGAAGCGGTAGTACCGTGTCGTGGTCGCATCTGTGCAAGCACAGGAGCCACCCACCTCCAGCGGTAGTACCGTGGCCTGCCACGGTAGTACCACATGCCCAAGAAAGTGCAGGTTTCGGCAAGAGAGAAATAAAAGGCCTTTGCAATACAAACTTCAAGCAAACGGACACACAAAAGAGGCAACTTAACCACGAACAAGGTTCAAAAGATAAGCACGGAGAAAGAGAGGACCAAACTACGAACCAAAACCTCTCAAGAAGAGAGGGCGATCGCCAGAACCACCTATGTTTGAGTCAATTGGTATGGCACTGCAAAGAATTATCCTTGGGCCCATGACCAAAACTCGTCTTTGAAGCACAAGTGCCATAAAAAAAGGCGAATGTGAAAGAGTTGATCAATTTATGCATAATGGGTGGAGGGAGAGTTCATTGAGAGAACAACACTCCCCCTATGTCCACGCCTACACCTAAACAAGACAACAAGATGAGTATGGTGGGGTGTCCAAAGGTTCAAGCCACATTGCTCAAATCGAAGATATTTAGCTCATGCCTTAACTCGCGAAATCTTGCTTCATCCAAAGGCTTCGTGAAAATATTTGCAAGGTTATCATGAGTGTTGACATAGCTAAGCTCAATCTCCCCTCGCCTAATGTGATCCCGGATGAAGTGATACCGAATCTCAATATGCTTCGTGAAGTGTTGCACCGGGTTGAGAGAAATCTTGATGGCACTTTCATTGTCACACCAAAGAGGCACTTTGTCACAAATGACACTGTAATCCTTTAAAGTTTGCCTCAACCATAGAAGTTGATCACAATAACTACCGGCGGCCACATACTCAGCTTCGGTGGAGGAGAGAGACATACAACTTTTTTTCTTAGAAGAGCAACCAAGAAATTGGCACCCTCCAGAAGTTGACTTCCTATCCACTTTGTCTCCCGCCCAATCCGAATCTGGAAAACCCACGAGATTGAAGTTTTCTCCTCTATGGTACCATAAGCCAAAGTTTGGGGTATGAGCCAAATATCAAAAGATTCGCTTGACTGCCACAAAGTGGCTTTCCTTAGGTGAGGCTTAAACCATGCACAAATTCCCACACTCAACATGATATCCGGTCTAGATGCACAAAGGTAAAGCAAGGAGCCAATCATAGAATGATATACCTTTTGTTCCACCGCTTTACCATTGGGATCAATGTCAAGTTGGCATTTGGTAGGCATTGGTGTAGAAGCTGGCTTGACATCACTTAGCTTGAATCTCTTGAGCATGTCTTGAGTGTATTTGGCTTGGTTGATGAAGATTCCTTCTCTTCTTTGTTTTACTTTGAATCTGAGAAAGAACTTCAACTTGCCCATCATGGGCATCTTAAACTTCCCGGTCATGATTGCGGAGAACTCCTCATTGAAAGATTTGTTAGGAGAACCAAAGATAATATCATCAACATATATTTGGCATACAAACAACTCCCCTTTGACCTTCTTAGTAAAAAGAGTGGGGTCGATTTTCCCAATTTCAAACCCACGATCTTGCAACAACTCGGTAAGGTGCTCATACCATGCACGTGGGGCTTGTTTAAGGCCGTAGAGCGCCTTATCGAGTTGGTACACATGATTGGGGAACTTGGGGTCCTCAAACCCCAGGGGTTATTTGATATACACCAACTCATTAAGAGGACCATTAAGAAAAGCACTCTTCACATCCATTTGTTGCAACTTGAAGTTATGATGAGAAGCATAAGCAAGCAACAAACAAATAGATTCAAGGCGAGCAACGGGAGGAAAGGTTTCACCGTAGTCGATACCCTCGGCTTGGGAGTAGCCTTGTGCCACCAAAGGAGCCTTGTTGCGAATGACAATCCAGTGAGCATCTTGCTTGTTACTGAAGATCCATTTGGTTCCAATGACATTATGGTCCTTTTCCCTTGGCACCAATCTCCACACCTAGTTGCGCTCGAAGTTGTTGAGTTCTTCATGCATGGCATTAAGCCAATTCGGATCCTCGAGCGCCTCATAGACCTTTTGGGGTTCAACACAAGAAACAAACGCATGATGTTCACAATAGTTTGCTAATTGTCTAAAAGTGCTTACCCCCTTTCATAAGCTTCCAAGCACATTCTTCATGAGATGATCTTTGGTAGTGAGCTTGGGCGCAATTTTGGCGGCACGACGCTCCAATTGCTCCTCAAGAGAGAGTTGAGGAGCGGTAACTTGATCATCATGAGCGTCGTCTTGAGCTTGTTCTTGGGCTTGCTCTTGATCTTGAACTTGCTCGGTGGCAAGAACTTGACCTTGGGCATCACTTGGTGGATCACCACCATCTTGAGGATGATCTTGCCCTTGATCTTGTTCATTTGGTTGAGGGCCTTCACTTTATTCTTCGGAAGCGTGTGGGTCTTGGGTTGGTGATGATTCCACTTGAGTGGAACATTGTCCTTCTCCTTCGGCCACAAGGGGTTCCTCAATGGGTAGGATATGGCCAACACCCATTCTTCTTATGGCTTGGGGAGGAATCTCATCACCTACATCACAAGTACCACTTTGCTCCACTTGGGAGCCATTATTCTCATCAAACTCCATGTTACACGTCTCATCAATGAGTCATGTGGACTTGTTGAGGACACGGTAAGCATGAGAGTTTGTAGCATAACCAACAAATATGCCCTCATGAGCTCTAGCCTCAAATTTAGACAAACAAACACCTTTCTTGAGAATGAAACACTTACAACCGAACACCCGGAAGTAATTCAGGTTGGGCTTGTTGCTGGTAAGTATCTCATATGGAGTCTTGTTCAAGACTTTGCAGAGATAGAGCCGATTGTATGCATGACAAGCGGTGTTGATGGCTTTGGCCCAAAAGTTGTAAGGAGACTTGAACTCCGCCATCAAGGTCCTTGCCGCATCCATCAATGTCCGGTTCTTCCTCTCCGCTACACCATTTTGTTGAGGAGTGTAAGGTGCGGAATATTGATGCTTGATCCCCTCATCACTAAGAAACTCATCCAAGGTGTAGTTCTTGAACTTGGTGCCGTTGTCACTTCTTATCATCAAAATCTTTGCATCGTGTTCATGTTGAGCTTCATTTGCAAAGTCGATGACGGTTTGTTGGGTCTCACTCTTCCTCTTGAAGAAATACACCCAAGTGTATCTTGAATGATCATCCACAATCACCAAGCAATACTTTCTACCCCCAAGGCTATCAAAGGATGGAGGCCCAAAGAGATCCATGTGAAGGAGCTCCAAGGGCCTCTTCGAGTAGATGATAGTCGTGGGAGGGTGAGCCTTCTCATGAAGCTTTCCTTCGATACAAGCAGTGCAAGCACGATCTTTGGCAAAACTAACATTTGTTAGTCCACGGACATGGCCCCCCTTGAGAAGACTTTGCAAATATCTCATATTGACGTGGGTTAAACGGCGATGCCAAAGCCATCCCATGTCAACTTTAGCCATTAGGCATGTCGCGGTCTTAGTGGGTCGCTCCGAAAAGTTAATCACATAAAGACCGTTCTCGACATGCCCAACAAAGGCTACTTTAAGAGTCTTACTCCACAAGAGGGCCACGGTACCAATATCAAAGAAAGTGGCAAAGCCCATGAGTGCAAGTTGACGAACGGAAAGTAAGTTGTATGCAAGGGACTCAACAAGCATGACTTTCTCGATCGTGAGATCATGAGAAATGACAACCTTGCCAAGACCTAATACCTTGGAAGATGAGGCATCACCCCATTCAACACTGGTGGGCATAGATGAAACCTTGTGCACGTCCACCACCAAGTCCTTGCTTCCGGTCATATGATTTGTGGCTCCACTATCGAGCAACCAAGATTCCCCACCGGAAGCAAACACCTACAAGAGATCAATGCTTGGTTTTAGGTACCCATTTTGTAATGGGTCCTTTGATGTTAGCAACAAGGGTCTTAGGAACCCAAATAGACCATTCAATGTACTCATAAGAAGAACCAACAAATTTGGCACAAACATGTCCATCACTAGCACAACATAACACATAAGAAGGGTTAAAGTCGTCGGCTTTGTTGGAAGGAGTGGCATTGCCCTTCTTGTCACCGCCACCCTTCGCATTGTTCTTCTTCTCCTTAGGAGTACCCTCTCCCTCCTTCACAAACGTTTGCTTGAGAGGAGGAGGTTGTTTGGTCTTGTCATTCTTCTTCTTCTTCTTGGACTTGGATGCAAACCCAATCCCCTCCTTGCCCACAACTTCCTTTTGATTGCTCAAAAGGACGTTGAGGTTCTTCTCACCTTGTATGCAAGACACAAGGCCTTTCTCAAGTTGATCCTTCAACTTGGCATTCTCCTCCACAAGATGCACATGCTCACAACACGGGTTAGTAGCATTTGCATTATCAATTAAAACCATATGAGGAAATGTGGATTTCTCCTTGGTTAGCTTCACTTGGAGTTGACCATGAGACTCTTTGAGGCTAGCATGAGCACTCTTCAAGGCCTTGTGAGCCTTGTCAAGTAGATCAAACTCCTCCTTGAGTCTAGCATGGTCAACCCCAAGTTTGGCCTTCTCATAACTAAGCACACGAGAGACAACAAGAGCATGATCAAGATCTTTCTTTAATTTAGCATGATCATCGTTGTGTGACTCCTCAAGAGCCAAACGATGACCACACTCTTCCTCAAGCGCATTAGAGAGATCCGATATCTCATCAGCATAGTCATGACTATGTCCTTCCATCTTAGAGATGGTTTATTCGTGAGCCTTGATCATGTCACATTGGCTTCACCAAGTTGTTCCAAGAGAGCAACGAAGTGCTTCTTGGATATACCCTTGAGCTTACTCATAAAAGACTCAAATTCATTTTCCTCTTCCTTCGCCCCCTCACTTTCATCAATGCAATCCGTCAAGGAAGGATTAGTAGTGATGGTAGTTTTCGATGTTGGGGGTTACCTTGTTGGTGTCTTTAGCCATGAGGCACTTGGCAGAGATGTTCTCCTTGGGTGAATCGAACAGGGACACCCGTGGAGTTGTTGCAATGGCAACCGTCTCACCATCTTCATCATCATCCTCATTGTACTCTTCTTGTGCCACCAACCCCTTGGAAGGAGTCTTCTTGGTGAGGTTATTCTTGTTGGGGAAGGACTTGGCCTTGTCTTTTCGGATAAGCTTGCCACCATTGTCTTCCCTCTTCTCGTAAGGGCAATCCACAACAAAGTGACTCACATTGCCACAATTATAGCACGTCCTCACACATTGCTTGCCCTTGGCGCCACTTGAGTTGTTCTTTTTGAAGTTGGGCCTTGTGTTCTTCTTGTTGCCCCAAAATTGCCGTGAAGCAAGAGCCATGTGCTCATGATAGGCATATTTGGTGTCTTTGGGGCAACTCTCCCCTTCTTCCTCTTCATCCTCTTCTTCCGCACTAGCCTTCGCCTTCAAAGCAAGATTGGACTTCTTTGATCGTTGAGCACGCAACACCGCATTGTCGGCGGTCTTGTCCAAGATCCTCATTGCAACAAACTCATCCAACACTTCACTTGAGGACAAGGCGTGGAAGTCCGGCCTTTGACGGATGCTGGAGGACATGGCCTTATGGTAAGGCATCATGGCCTTGAGAAACTTGCGCTTGATCCAATTGTCATCTATATCCTTGCTCCCATGATCTCGGAGTGAGACCGCGAGAGCAGTTAACCTTCGATAAACTCTCAAGGTTGTTCATCTTCAATCATGGCAAACTCATCAGCTTCATCTTGCACCACTTCAAATTTTGAGCGTTGAATGCTTGCGCTTCCCTTGTACAAGGAGACAACATGCCCCCATGCTTCCTTGGCCATGGTGAAAGGTCGGAGATGCGCAATATCTTCGGGAGGAATAGCTTCTTGGAGAATGAAGAGAGAGGACTCGTTGAATTGATGATTCGCGGCTTCTCTAGGAGTGAGGTTGCTTGGATCATGCGGGTAGAAACCTTGCTCAATAATTCTTCAAATATTAGTAGAACTATGATTTAAATGACGTTTAAAGAGATACACCCAAGCGGCAAAATCGTTATTTTTCACAAGCTTAGGAGGAGGACCAACATGATTCATATGCGTGGAGGGAACCGGTCCTCCATAGGCAAGGGGAGGTTCAACATGGGCAAAGATGCCACTCCCACTTCTACCACTAGGCAAAGGAACTTGATCACTAGTAGCTTCCCCCTTATTGGAGTTAGCATCCGTCACCTTGTTAGCGGGGTCAACCACTTCCAATGGTGCGGTGGATAATTTAAGGCCTTCAAGAAATTCCTTAAACATGCCTTTAACCTCGGTCGTCATGGAGGTTTTCAATGTGTCCAAAGCCGCATTGAACTCCTCACGAGTGACCAAGGATCCCCCATCGGCCGTAGACAAGGATGGACTCGCACCGGAGTGCTCCTCCCCCTCGTCTGTGGTGCCAACCATACTCTTTGGACGGCAAAGTAATTAATAAAGAGATGAGGCTCTGATACCAATTGAAAGGATCGATATGGTTGATTAGAGGGGGGTGAATAGGAAACTAACAATTTTTAGCTTTTCTTGACCAAATTAAACTTAGCATCAAAATAGATTGTCTAGATGTGCAACTAGGTGAGCCACCTATATGATGCAACAACAACAAGCACACAAGCAAGCAAGGGATACAACACAATAAAAGCTTGCACAAGTAAAGGTAAGAGATAACCAAGAGTGGATCCGGTGGAGACGAGGATGTGTTACCAAAGTTCCTTCCCTTTGAGAGGAAGTATGTCTCCGTTGGAGCGGTGTGGAGGCACAATGCTCCCCAAGAAGCCACTAGGGCCACCGTATTCTCCTCACGCCCTCATACAATGCGAGATGCCATGATTCCACTATTGGTGCCCTTGAAGGCGGCGACCGAACCTTTACAAACAAGGTTGGGGCTATCTCCACAACTTAATTGGAGGCTCCCAACGACACCACGAAGCTTCACCACAATGGAATATGGTTTCGCGGTGATCTCAACCGTCTAGGGTGCTCAAACACCTAAGAGTAACAAGATCCTCAAGGGATTAGTGGGGGAATCAACTTTCTCTTGGTGGAAGTGTGGATCGGGGCCTTCTCAACCAATCCCTAGAAAATTAACAAGTTTGATTGGCTAGGGAGAGAGATCGAGCGAAAATGGAGGTTTGAGAAACAATGGAGCTTGGGGAGGGAAGAGGTGGTCTTCTTGGGGAAGAAGACCCCCTTTATATAGTGGGTAAAAGATCCAACTGTTGTCCCCTCACTCAGCCCCCGCGCGCGCGGTACTACTGCACACAGCCGCGGTACTACCGCAAAGGGTTGCGGTACTACCGCTGCAGGGCGCGGTACTACCGCTTGCATAGTAGTGACCAGACGAGGGCCTGTTGCACAGGGCAACGAGCGGTAGAACCACCGGAGCGGTACTACTGCGCGCCCCTACGGTACTACCATAAGGCAGGGCTCAACTGGCGCTGGAAACGCACAGAATTAATAAATTACTTCCATAACTACTTTCGCTGAGTTTGGAGCTGTGCAAAAATCCGACACGGTACTACCGCTCACAGGGAGCGGTACTACCGCGTAGGGACGGATGTAAAAAATTACCTCCGCGCCTACTTCCGCATGCGTCAGCATCAGGGCTGGAGACAGCGGTACTACCGCTCATCAGGAGCGGTACTATCACTAGACCCTGCGGTACTACCGCTCCCTCGAGCAGTACTACCGCACGCCACGGAAGCTTTAGCATTTGGCATCCTATGTATTGCAGAGACATGGATAGCTGGATGGTGCTCCATCGAAGCGAAGGAAAGGTGGTGCAAAGGAACAGATGTGTACGTGTTGATTCCACCCTAACCTTTCCGAAGCGGACCCCCCTCTTATAGTACGGCTTTCCTACGACTCAAATCCACCGAAAAGAAACATAGAGAACCGCCATCTTTGATAGGCTCTGAGGGGCACCGAATCATCTTGTGCCTAGACATGAGATATCTGAACTGCTCAATGCACACGATTAGTCCGCAAATTCATTGTCATCAATCACCAAAACCACTTAGGGAGAAATATGCCCTTACACATTGGAGTGAGTTGCACTTTCAATACCAACATGGATTAGTCCCACAAGGAACGTACAAGGATATCTATAGACATAGAGTGAAACACACATATGATGATGTCCATGAAAATATTAGGTTACCTTGTCCCTTGTCTTACCAACAAGAGGGTTTGTGACTCCTTGAACTAGTGCAAGATATGGAAGTTGATTGCACTTGTCTTTGCCAAAATGAATATGAGTGAAGTATGTTGGTGGACTCACCCTCAAGAACTCTGTAATTCTTCTTCTTTGGGACCCACATCAACTTGATGGGAACCCGACCTCAGACGGTCAAGTCTCTGTGCATAAGTGTCATCCCTGGATCGGTAATGCTGACACACACAGTACTCGAAGGATTTATAACAGAGTAGCAATCACACACTTATTACATCGAATGTCTCAAAAGAGAACTTATTACAATAAATATGGCTTAAGGTCATCTAATACGATAACAGCGGAAGGCTTGGAAGATAAAGTGTGTCCATCAACTCCAATGGCATAGCTGAGTGCACGACAACGGCCTAGTGAACCTTACTCCTTGTCTGAAAAGTCTGCAACATGATACGTTGCAGCCTGAAAACGGGTCAGCACATGGAATATGATGGCATAGTAACACAGTAGAGTAATGAATAGAATAAATGCTATCACTACATGCATATATGGCTGGTGGAGGTTGTATGGTTAATATGTTTTGCGAAAAACCAATTTTTTCCTACAACAAAGGAATATATTTTATTTAACTATCATGGTAGTTGAAACATTGAGAATGGTACCCCCATCTCAATCCCAATTAAAAGTAATTAACAACCCAACAAATTAATTTAGAGTGACGAGATCCATATGATAATCCAAGAACCAGATACTCAAGATGTCCATAACCGGGGACACGGCTAACCATGATTAGTTTGTACACTCTGCAAAGGTTTGTGCACTTTTCCCCACAAGACTCGATCTCCTCTGTTGGATTTCTCGCACTGCATGGTGTTTGAGAAACGGATGACCGAGACACAGTCTTTCAGAAGCATTAACTCTAACCCCGGGTAGACAGTACCAACCTACATCCCCTACATCTGCTAGCCTACCACTAGAAGAGGTCATGCAACTTACTCAACTATGCTAGAGCCCATAATAGCTTGTGGCTGCGCACGGAAGTTTCTAGCATGAATAGTCTTATGATCCCTTTGAGCCTGGGTGGCGGACCGTAGGAGGATCACACGGTATAACCCCGGGATCTCCTAGGACAACACTGGTATAACCCCAGGTGCCCAAAACCAACAATCCACCCAAATGTGTATTAAAGTTGCCACCTTAATTGAACCATTAATTAAATACTCACATCTGTCATGGATCTCTCAAACCAAACCACGTCTACGAGCATAGCATAGCAATATAAGCATAACGTAGAAGTAACTCCCAAGGGTTTGATAATAAAGGACAATAGGTTCTACCTCATCAACTACTTCCCAATACCCACATGTTATCAATCCTACTCATGCAATGTTTGAGGGTTGAAACTAATGCATAAAAACTGGGTATGAAAAGAGTATGATCAATGTGTTACTTGCCTTGCTGACGATCTGCAAATCCTAAAGACTCGTAGTAGCACGCTTCGCACTCCGGGAATTCTGTTGCAAACAAACAATACCATACATAAGCAATCAAGCAAAGATGCACGGGTAAATCTCAAATAAGAAGATCTAACCAGAAAGTTCAACTAAAGAACTCCGGTTTGCAAAAAGAATCAAATCAAACGGAGCAACAAAACTCAAACTGCGAAAGAAACAAGATCCAATTACTAATCTGGACTAAAATCAAATTTTACAGTACCAAAATCTTGCTCAAGTTGGTTAAACAGAAAGAGGGCTTCGAGATGAATATCTAGGCGCTTGTTTCACCTGATTTGGATAAACGAGCGAAAAGATAAACTAAAATGAAGATCAGGGCAGAAATCGCGATCGACAAAGAAAAACTGACGACCAGGCTAACGAACCAACGTTCGCTGTCTGTGACTAACAGATGAACGGCGTTCGGTAAAATGAACGTACGGACGAACGTCCGCTATTTAGCTAAACCGCGGAAAACCGAACAAAAACCGATCTAAATAAAAAAACGAATCCTAGGGTTCCAAAAAAAACCGAGCGGCTTTCTAACGAAAACCGGGGGCGGCGGGCGGCTACCTCGGCGAGGTCCGGCGGGGTTGGCGGCGGCTCCGGCGAGGTCGGGGGCAAGCGGCGGCGAGCGGATCCGGCGCGGGGCGGCGGCGACGTCGGGGCGGCGCTAGGGTTTGGGCGGCGGTGGCGCGACTTGGGCCTCGGGGGGTCGTGGGCCTCGGCTTATAAAGCCGCCCGGGCGTAGTGTCAAGGTCGGACATGGCCCGGTAAGTCGGTTGCAGTTTTTTTTTATAAATCCTGACGCAGAAAAACAAAGAAAAGAAATACTAAACGGACTCCAAAAATCCTGAAATAAATTTTCACGGTCCTCTAATAATAGTGCGGACAAAGTGAACATTTATTTGGGCCTCTAATGCAATTTTGATAAACGCATATTTTTCCTAATTCAAATAAAATAGCGATAAAACCTAAATAAAATATAATATTTTATTTTAGTATTTTTCCTCCAATATTTTATTTATTTTGGAGAAGTCATATTATCTCCTCTCTTATATTTTTTTGTATGAAATATTTTCGGAGAGAAAAATAATTAAAACCAAAGTTATCCTTGTTTCAATATTTGATAAAATTCAAATATGAGAACGGTGAAATCCCCGACTCTCTCCAAGGGTCCTTGAGTTGCTTAGAATTTCGAGGATCGCAAAACAAAATGCAATAAAATATGATATGCATGAATGACCTATGTATAACATTCCAAATTGAAAATTTGGGATGTTACAAACCTACCCCCCTTAAGATGAATCTCGTCCTCGAGATTCGGGTTGGCTAGAAAATAGGTGTGGGTGGTCTTTCCGTAGATCATCCTCTCTTTCCCAGGTGGCTTCATCCTCGGTATGGTGGCTCTACTGAACTTTGCAAAACTTGATAACCTTGCTGCGAGTAACTCGGCTGGCAAATTCGAGAATCTTGACTGGTTTCTCCTCATATGTCAAATCACTGTCTAACTGAATTGCTTCCAGGGGCACTGTATCTCTTAGAGGAATATCGGCCATCTCTGCATGGCACTTCTTCAACTGGGAAACGTGAAACACATCATGAACTCCCGACAGTCCTTCAGGTAACTCCAACTTGTAGGCAACCTCTCCCATACGTTCCAAGACTCGGTATGGTCCTACAAATCTCAGGGCTAACTTTCCCTTAACTCCAAAACGCTTAACTCCTCGCAGAGGCGACACATGAAGATATGCTCTGTCTCCGATTTCATAGGCTACCTCCTTGCGTTTTGAATCGGCATAACTCTTCTGCCTGGACTGAGCTTCCTTCAGTCTATCTCGAATCAGCTTAACCTTCTCTTCTGACTCTTTAATCAAATCCGGTCCAAACAATTGACGGTCTCCAACTTCATCCCACATCAACGGGGTTCGGCATCTTCTTCCATACAGGGCTTCAAATGGTGCCATCTTCAAACTAGTCTGGTAGCTGTTGTTGTACGAGCACTCCGCGTATGGCAAATTATCATCCCAACTAGATCCATAATCTAGCGCACAAGCTCTCAAGATGTCCTCCAGAATCTGATTGACTCTCTCAGTCTGTCCATCTGTCTGTGGATTAAAAGTTGTACTGAACTCTAGCCTGGTACCCAAAGTCTGGTGCAACTGATGCCGAAACTTTGAAGTAAACTGTGTTCCTCTATCTGATACGATGGTCCTCGGAACTCCGTGCAGACATACGATCCTGGTCATGTATATCTTGGCCAACTTCGCACTGGTAAAGGTGGTTTTCACTGGAATAAAGTGAGCTACCTTGGTCAAGCGATCCACTACTACCCAGATAGAATCATATCCCGATCGGGTCCTGGGTAATCCGGTTATAAAATCCATGCCAAGCTTATCCCACTTCCATTCGGGTATCGGCATAGGCTGCAGTAATCCTGCTGGCTTCTGATGTTCTGCCTTCACTCTCTGACATACATCACATACGGCTACATACTCGGCAATATCCTTCTTCATATCAGTCCACCAGAAACGCTCCTTCAAATCCAAATACATCTTGGTGTTTCCGGGGTGTATCGAGTATGGCGAGTGATGAGCTTCTTGAAGTATCAACTTCCTGATCTCTGCATTATTGGGCACATAAATGCGGTCCTCAAACCACAAGGTATCATGCTCATCCTCACGAAAACCTTTGGCTTTTCCTTTGCTCATTTTCTCCTTTATTTCAGCAATCTCCTTGTCATCCTTCTGAGCTTCACGAATCTTTCCCAATAATGTTGACTGAACCTCTAATGATGCAACAAAACCTTTAGGAACTACCTCCAAACGTAGCTCCCTTAGATCCTCCGCTAACTCCTTTGGCATTCCTCCGCTTACGAGGGTATTGACATAACTCTTCCGGCTCAAAGCGTCTGCTACGACATTGGCCTTTCCTGGATGATAGTGCAGCTTCATATCATAATCCCTTATGAGTTCCAACCATCTCCTCTGCCTGAGGTTCAGCTCCTTATGTGTGAAAATGTACTTCAAACTCTTATGATCCGTGTACACATCACAACGGTTTCCAATAAGAAAATGTCTCCGGGTCTTAAGTGCATGCACTACGGCTGCTAATTCCAAATCATGCGTGGCATAATTCAACTTGTGCGGTCGAAGTTGTCGTGAGGAATATGAAACAACTCTTCCGTCTTGCATAAGTACTCCTCCAAGTCCTGAGCATGAGGCGTCGCAATACACTTGGAAATCCTTGCGTATATCCGGCAGAATTAGCACTGGGGCTGTCGTCAAATGTTTCTTCAACTCCTGGAAACTTGCTTCGCATTCTTCAGTCCAATGGAACTTAGTATCTTTCTTCAACAACGCCGTCATAGGCTTTGCAATCTTGGAAAAATTCTCAATAAATCTCCGGTAATATCCTGCGAGTCCAAGAAAACTGCGGATCTCCCCAACTGAAGTGGGTGCCAACCACCCCATGACAGACTGAACCTTGGTAGGATCCACTGCTATACCCTCTCCTGATATAACATGTCCAAGAAATCCAACTTCCTTCAACCAAAACTCGCATTTGCTGAACTTGGCATACAACTGATGTTCCCTGAGCTTCTCGAGAACTAAACGCAAATGCTCCTTGTGTTCCTCTTCATTCTTCGAGTATACCAAGATATCATCAATGAACACCACAACAAACTTATCCAAAAACTCCATGAACACCTTGTTCATCATACTCATGAAATAGGCAGGGGCGTTAGTCAGTCTGAATGACATAACCGTATACTCATACAGCCCATACCTGGTGGTGAAAGCTGTTTTAGGTATATCCTTTTCTCGAATCTTCAGCTGGTGATATCCTGATCGCAAATCGATCTTTGAAAACACTTTAGCTCCTTATAACTGGTCAAACAAATCATTTATCATCGGAAGTGGGTACTTGTTCTTGATTGTTACTTCATTCGGTGCTCGATAATCTACAACCATCCTCAATGATCCATCCTTCTTCTCAACCAAGAGCACTGGGGCTCCCCATGGTGATGAACTTCGTCGAATGTAACCTTTCTCCAATAACTCCTTAATCTGCTTCTTAATCTCCTCCAGATCATTTGCGGGCATCCGGTATGGTCTCTTCGATATCGGTCCGGTGCCTGGCAATAGCTCTATTAAAAACTCGATGTCTCGGTCTGGCGGCATACCTGGTAACTCCTCTGGAAATACATCTGGGTAATCCTTTACTACAGGCACTTCCTCCTGAACAACCCCCGTGAGAGAATTTACTTGAGTCCTCCTAGGCGCATGCCTAGATACATACTTAATCCTTTTTCCCTCCGGGGTAGTGAGCAGAATTGACTTGCTAGCGCAATCTATGCTTCCTCCATACTTTGATAGCCAATCCATTCCCAGTATCACATCCAATCCTTGTGATTCCAAAATTATGAGGTCTGAGGGGGGAAACATGGTTGCCAATGGTTAAGGGTAACCAGTCGCACCATCGGCTGGCCATATACTCTGCACCGGGTGAGCTCACTAATAGGGGTGTCCTAAGAGCTAAGGTGGGTAACTTAAACTTGTCCACAAATCCCCTTGAAATGTATGAATGCAATGCACCGGTATCAAAAAGAACGAGAGCAGTAAAAGACTTAACCAAAAACTTACCAATAACTGCATCAGGCTGCTCTTCAACCTCCTCCACGTTCACGTGGTATACTTGTCCCCTATTGAAAGGGTTGGGCTTCTTCCCAGAGCTCCCATTTCCGTTGCCATTCTTCAACTCTGGACAATCATTAGCGTAATGCCCAGTCTTCCCGCACTTGAAACAGGTAACGTGACTCTAGTCCTTCTTGGCGGGTGTGGCTGGGTTAGAGCGGTTCTGATTGCTGCTTGCTCCATTCCCATTCCCATTCTTTGGGCCATTGTGGTTATGAGAACTTCCTCCATTGTGGGTGTGGCCCCCATGGTTATGGGTAAATCCTCCCGAGTTCGGGCTAAAACGAGGCTTCTGCGATGCTCCTGAATTGTACTTCCCTTGCCCATACTTCCTCTTGCGGCTCTCAATCTGCTGCTGCTTCCCTTCAATCATAAGAGCCTTATCTACCAACTCCTGGTAGTTGTTAAATGTGGCCACCATCAATTGCATGCTCATCTCATCATTCAGCCCTTCCATAAACTTCTCCTGCTTTGCAGCATCTGTGGCCACATCATCAGGGGCATAACGAGATAGCTTACTAAACTCATCTACGTACTGAGCCACAGTACGGTTTCCCTGGCGTAAGTTGCGAAACTCACGCTTCTTCATGCTCATAGCTCCAGTTGAGACATGGGCTATGCGGAAAGCTTGTTGAAACTATTCCCAAGTGACATTGGCTATAGGGAAAGTGGCTGTGTAATTCTCCCACCATGAGGCTGCTGGTCCATCCAATTGATGTGCGGCAAAACGCACCTTCTCAGAATCTGTGCAACCTACAGTGGTCAACTCCCTTCCAATCCTGCGTAGCCAGTCATCCGCAACTATTGGCTCAGTGCTACTGGAAAACACCGGCGGCTGCAACCTCAGAAAACGGGCTAGGTTGTCAACTGGAGGTGGTGGCGGTGGGTTGTTGTTGTTGTTGTTGCCTTGGTTCTGAACTAACAACTGCATCAAGGCATTCTACTGCTGGATCAACTGAGTGAGCTCCGGTGGGAAGGCAAATCCGGTATCACATCTCGGAGACATCTGATGGGTTTAGAGGGAAGAGATTAGAATAGAATGAGGTCTAGTGAGAAAGCACTACCCATATGCACATGAGACAAACACAATCATATCACTCAATCAATCAAGCAAAGGCATACAATCGATCTAACTATCGTTATAGTGCTCAGACTATACTATATACATGGGGGAATACTACTTGATCATATAGTGGTCTACTAGAAATTTTGATTGATGGAAGACTCCATGATATCTGCTCTAGCTTCATCTTCATAGTCATCATTACTATTGTCGGGGTCGGAGTCGGTGTCGTCGATGATGATGTAGTCTTCAGAACGAATGTCTTTGGATTGATCGTCATCTCTTCCTGGCGCGGGATCTCCCATGAATACTCCGATCTTCTTTATCAGGTCGACATTCTTCTCCAATAGTATGGCGATTTCCTCCTCGTATCCGTCGTGTGTAGACTTGAGTTCCTCCTCTAGCTCCATGTTCCTGGTCATAGCCTTCTTCAAATCTATCATGCTTGCGCACATCTAGTTCTCATGGCGTCGAATGTGCTGGTTTAACTCCTGGATGAATGCTGCAATGGACCTGTCCTTCCTGGTACTGATCATCTCCCATTGCTCATCACGGCGCCCACATATCTGGTAGATAGTGTCCTTCAGCTCCTGCTTGTAGACTTCTCCAATTCGCCCATAGCAATGTGGGCTGCCATACTCTTGCCTAGACTCCAGGTGGGTGCATCGAAGGAAAACTCTATGGGCTCAGTGACTGGCGTGAACGTCCTTCCTAGAACTTGAACTCGAATCATCCAACGTTCTTCTTTTGGTAAAGTGGCGGTGTAGGTCCCGGTGAAGCTTGGTATTCCGATGTTCAGGTACCTAGTGACTTCCTTCAAGTGTCGTCCAAAGGGTGTGTCTTCATCCGGTTGTGCAAACTTGTTCCTCGAGTCCGCCATCCTAAAGAGTAGAAAATGGAGAGAAGTCAGAAACGAGTAGAGAAGAGTGACCTATGGTTCATCTTAGTGGTCGTGTCCTACATTCAACGTGTGCTCTGATACCATCTTGTAGCGACCCGACCTCAGACGGTCAAGTCTCTGTGCATAAGTGTCATCCCTGGATCGGTAATGCTGACACACACAGTACTCGAAGGATTTATAACAGAGTAGCAATCACACACTTATTACATCGAATGTCTCAAAAGAGAACTTATTACAATAAATATGGCTTAAGGCCATCTAATACGATAAGAGCGGAAGGCTTGGAAGATAAAGTGAGTCCATCAACTCCAACGGCATAGCTGAGTGCACGACAACGGCCTAGCGAACCTTACTCCTCGTCTGAAAAGTCTGCAACATGATACGTTGCAGCCCGAAAACGGGTCAGCACATGGAATATGCTGGCATAGTAACACAGTAGAGTAATGAACAGAATAAATGCTATCACTACATGCATATATGGCTGGTGGATGCTGTATGGTTAATATGTTTTGCGAAAAGCCAATTTTTTCCTACAACAAAGGAATATATTTTATTTAACTATCATGGTAGTTGAAACATTGAGAATGGTACCCCCACAATCCCAATTAAAAGTAATTAACAACCCAAAAAATTAATTTAGAGTGACGAGATCCATATGATAATCCAAGAACCAGATACTCAAGATGTCCATAACCGGGGACACGGCTAACCATGATTAGTTTGGACACTCTGCATAGGTTTGCGCACTTTTCCCCACAAGACTCGATCTCCTCCGTTGGATTTCTCGCACTGCATGGTGTTTGAGAAACGGATGACCGAGACACAATCTTTCAGAAGCATTAATTCTAACCCCGGGTAGACAGTACCAACCTACATCCCTGATACGTCTCCGTCGTATCTATAATTTTTGATTGTTCCATGCCAATATTCTACAACTTTCATATACTTTTGGCAACTTTTTATATTATTTTTGGGACTAACATATTGATCCAGTGCCCAGTGCCAGTTCCTGTTTGTTGCATGTTTTATGTTTCGCAGAAACCCAATATCAAACGGAGTCCAAACGGGATAAAAACGGACGGAGAATTATTTTGGAATATTTATGATTTTTGGGAAGTAAAATCAACGCGAGACGGTACCCGAGGGGGCCACGAGGCAGGGGGCGCGCCCCAGGGGGGCAGGCGCGCCCTGGACCCTCGTGGGCACCCCGTAAGGCGGTTGACGCTCTTCTTTTGCCGCAAGAAAGCTAATTTTATGAGAAAGATCTGGGCGAAAGATTCAACCCAATCGGAGTTACGGATCTCCGGATATAAAAGAAACGGTGAAAGGGCAACAGAAGAGAGCGCAAAAACAGAGAGAGACAGATCCAATCTCGGAGGGGCTCTCGCCCCTCCCACGCCATGGAGACCATGGACCAGAGGGGAAACCCTTCTCCCATCTAGGGAGAAGGTCAAGGAAGAATAAGAAGGAGGGGGGCTCTCTCCCCCTCGCTTCCGGTGGCGCCGGAACGCCGCCGGGGGCCGTCATCATCACCGCGATCTACACCAACACCTCCGCCATCTTCACCAACATCTCCATCACCTTACCCCCTCTATCTACAGCGGTCCACTCTCCCGCAACCCGCTGTACCCTCTACTTGAACATGGTGCTTTATGCTTCATATTATTATCCAATGATGTGTTGCTATCCTATGATGTCTGAGTAGATTTTCGTTGTCCTATCGGTGGTTGATGAATTGCTATGATTGATTTAGTTTGCTTGTGGTTATGTTGCTGTCCTTTGGTGCCCATCATATGAGCGCGCGCGTGGATCACACCATAGGGTTAGTTTTATGTTGATAGGACTATGTATTGGAGGGCAAGAGTGACAGAAGCTTCAGCCTAGCATAGAAATTGATGCATACGAGATTGAAGGGGGACCAATATATCTTAATGCTATGGTTGGGTTTTACCTTAATGAACGTTAGTAGTTGCGGATGCTTGCTAATAGTTCCAATCATAAGTGCATAGAATTCCAAGTCAGGGATGACATGCTAGCAGTGGCCTCTCCCACATAAAACTTGCTATCGGTCTAGTAAAGTAGTCAATTGCTTAGGGACAATTTCGCAACTCCTACCACCACTTTTCCACACTCCCTATATTTACTTTATTGTGTCCTTATCTAAACAGCCCCTACTTTTTTTGTGCTCTTTATTTTCTTGCAAACCTTTCCAAAAACACCTACCATGTACTTCTAGTTTTATACTTGTTCTAGGTAAAGCGAACGTCAAGCGTGCGTAGAGTTGTATCGGTGGTCGATAGAACTTGAGGGAATATTTGTTCTACCTTTAGCTCCTCGTTGGGTTCGACACTCTTACTTATCGAAAGAGGCTACAATTGATCCCCTATACTTGTGGGTTATCAAGACCTTTTTCTGGCGCCGTTGCCGGGGAGCAATAGCGTGGGGTGAATATTCTCGTGTGTGCTTGTTTGCTTTATCACTAAGTAATTTTTATTTTCTGTTCTTAGTTGTTCTCTATCTTTAGTTATGGATATGGAACACAAAATACCAAAAAAATTAGGTGTACTTGCTGCTCATGGAGATGGGGAACCTCCTAAAACCCCCAATGCTCGTTATGTGATAGATATGACGTACTACTTTGATAATCCTGAGAAAAACCCATTCAATTTGGTAATGGGAGTAACGTTGGATCAACGTGAATACTTTAGGGATTATCGCTTGACACAAAAAGGGAAACTATTATGGGATCAAATTTATATATTGAAGTGGTATGCTCGGCAAGTATGCTTGAGTTATGATTATACTTGTTGCTCTAGGATGAAGGCTCCACACCTTCCCTTTTCATGCAAATTTAATGATAATAAAACCATAGCTTCTTATGCTAATGGTATATATGATTACTATGATGTGGAACAAATAGAAGAATTTGTTGCTTTTATGGGTGCTTATGAAATTGAATCTATGTTTAAAGAGTTTGAAGATTTTGATGATGCTGTTTATAGACCTGAAAATTTAGCTATCCCCAAATATTGCTATGAGAATTATGAATACAATTCCGATATTAATGCACTTATTGAGAAAGTCTCCGCTGTCCAAGAAGAGACTAATATTTTGCAGGAATCTATGGAAGAAGAAATTGATGAAACTGTGAGCTCATTGGATGAAAAAGATGAGGAGGAGAGCGAAGAACAAAAGGAGGAAGAGCGGATTAGCTACCCGTGCCCACCTTCTAATGAGAGTAACCCTCCAACTCATACATTGTTTAATTTCCCTTCGTGCTTACCGAAGCATGATTGTTATGATCCCGTTGATTCTCTTGAAATATCCCTTTTTGATGATGCTTGCTATGCTTGTGGCCAAGATGCCAATATGAATTATGCTTATGGAGATGAACTTGTTATAGTTCCTTATGTTATGAATGAAATTGTTGCTATTGCACCCACGCATGATAGTCCTATTATCTTTTTGAATTCTCCCAACTACACTATATCGGAGAAGTTTACCCTTATTATAACTTCAACTTGTGACGCCCCCGATTCAATTGTACACTAATCATACACGCAAATGTGTACGATCAAGATCGAGGACTCACGGGAAGATATCACAACACAACTCTAGACACAAATTAAAATAAAACAAGCTTTATATTAAAAGCCAGGGGCCTCGAAGGCTCGAATACATAAGCTCGAAAACACAAGAGTCAGCGGAAGCAATAATATCTGAGTACAGACATAAGTTAAACAAGATTGACTTAAGAAGGCTAGCACAAAAGTAACAACGATCGAAAAGGCAAGGCCTCCTGCCTGGGACCTCCTAACTACTCCTTGAAGCCGAACTCCACGTAGAATCATCCTCGGGATCTCTAGCTCCTGGACTCCAGCATCTGGTTGCGACAATCAGGTATAGACAGGGGAAAAGAGGGAGAAAAGCAACCGTGAGTACTCATCCAAAGTACTCGCAAGCAAGGAGCTACACTACATATGCATGGGTATATGTGTAAAGGGCCATATCGGTGGACTGAACTGCAGAATGCCAGAATAAGAGGGGGATAGCTAATCCTGTCGAAGACTACGCTTCTGGCAGCCTTCATCTTGCAGCATGTAGAAGAGAGTAGATTGAAGTCCTCCAAGTAGCATCGCATAGAATAATCCTACCCGGCGATCCCCTCCTCGTCGCCCTGTTAGAGAGAGATCACCGGGTTGTATCTGGCACTTGGAAGGGTGTGTTTTATTAAGTATCCGGTTCTAGTTGTCATAAGGTCAAGGTACAACTCCGGTTCGTCCTTTTTCCGAGGGACACGGCTATTCAAATAGATAATCTTCCCTGCAGGGGTGCACCACATAACCCAACACACTTGATCCCATTTGGCCAGACACACTTTCCTGGGTCATCCCGGCCTCGGAAGATCAACACGTCGCAGCCCCACCTAGGCTCAATAGAGAGGTCAGCACGCCGGTCTAAATCCTATGCGCGCAGGGGTCTGGGCCCATCGCCCATTGCACACCTGCACGTTGCGAGGGCGGCCGGAAGCAGACCTAGCCTAGCAGGCGTTCTAGTCCAATCCGGCGCGCGCCGCTCCGTCGCTGGCATCAAAAAGAGCTTCGGCTGATACCACGACGTTGAGTGCCCATAACTGTTCCCGCGTAGTTGGTTAGTGCGTATAGACCAAATGGCCAGACTCAGATCAAATACCAAGAACTCGTTAAGCGTGTTATTTTTAAGTATCCATGGACGCCGACCAGGGCAAGGCCCACCTCTCTCCTAGGTGGTCTCAACCTGCCCTGTCGCTCCGCCACAAGGTAACAGTCGGGGGCCGTCAGGAACCCAGGCCCACCTCTACCGGGATGGAGCCACCTGTGCTTTCAGCCCCCTCATCAGAATCACTTGCGGGTACTCAACGAGCCGACCCGACTTTAGTCACCACATGTGTCATGTATATAAAGTATATAGTATATACCCGTGATCACCTCCCGAAGTGATCACGGCCCAGTAGTATAGCATGGCAGACGGACAAGAGTGTAGGGCCACTGATGGAACACTAGCATCCTATACTAAGCAGTAGGATAGCAGGTAAGGGTAACAACTGTAGCAACAATGAGAGGCTATGCAACAGAATAGGATTAACCGAAAGCAGTAACATGCTACACTACTCTAATGCAAGCAGTATAGAGAAGAATAGGCGATAGCTGGTGATCAAGGGGGGGCTTGCCTGGTTGCTCTGGCAAGAAGAAGGGGTCGTCGTCCATGTAGCCGATCACAGGGGTATCGACAACGGTCTCGGAGCCTACCGGAAAGAAGTAACGGAGGGGGAACACAATAAATAACAGAGCAATCAAGTGTAACACAAAGCAAGACGCGGCAATACGTTGTGCTAGGGGTGACGTAACGCAGGGATATGTGATACCAGCGAAGGGGGGAAACATCCGCGAAAGTATTCCCGATGTTTCGCGTTTTTGGACAGATGGACCGGAGGTGAAATGTTGCAAGTTCGATAGGTTAGGGATGTGTGGCGGACGAACGGGTTGCGTATCCGGATTCGTCTCGTCGTTCTGAGCAACTTTCATGTAGAAAGTATTTTCATCCGAGTTACGGATTATTTTATATGATTTAATAAAGTTTTAAATTATTTTTAGAAATTGTTTAATTAATTTAATTCAACATTATCTAGAATAGTATTTGCTGACGTCATCATGACATCAGCATGACATCAGCAGTCAACAAAGGTGTTGACTGGGTCAAACTGACGTGTGGGGTCCGCATGTCATAGGCTGTTTAATTAGCAGGTTAATTAAACAGAGTTAGTTAGTTTAACTAGTGATTAGGTTAATCTAAACAGAATTAATTAAGTTAATTAATTCTTTAATTAATTAATTAATATATTTTTAATATATATATATTTATTCTTCTTTTTTTAACGTTTTCGTTTCAGGGGCGTGGGGCCACGCTGGCAGTGGCCCATCTGGCCACTGGAGCGGCTATCGGGGCCACGGGAGCGGGCCGCTCGCCCGGACGGGCACGAGCCAGAGGACGCGCCGGGGCGCCGGCGCAGCGCCAGCGGCGGGCGCCCGGAGGGGGCCGCAGAGGGGGGTGCGCGGGCGGCAGCGCGCGTGGCCGTGAGCGGAGGCGTGGGCGGACGAGGAGGGTGTGGGCGTGCGGGGCCAGGTGCGGTCGTGGGCACGGCGGAGCAGGGGTCAGACCGGAGCTGACGGCGCGGCAGCAGGATTGGCACGACACCAGGGCAGGGACGGCGTTGCGCGGGCGTGCGCATCGAGCGTGGCCGGGTCGCGCGGTGCGCATGGCGGAGTACGGGAGCAGAGAGGGGGAAGGAGAGGGGAGGCGCAACCGGCGCGGCGGCTCACCGCGAAGCTGTAGGGAGGGGGCAGTGGGCTCGAGGTGGCTTGGGGTGGTCCGGCAATGGCGGGGCGAGGACGAGGCGACGACCGACGATGGAGAGGCGGGGCGGGGCAGTCTGGCGACGGAATCGGGGAGGCGGCGACGTCAGGGCAGGCACAGGGTCGGGGCGCGCCGTGCGGGAGGAGACGGGGAGGCGGGCGCCTGTGAGGTGGCGAGGCATCTTGCCCCGATCTAGATCGGGCAGAGGGGGGCGAGGAGCAAGGGGAGTGGGTGTTTCATCCCTGATCCATATCGGATCGGGAGGGGGAGAGGGAGTGGCGACCGGGGGGGAGTGGGTTAGGGTTACGGGGCGTGGGGGGGTTAAGTGGTGGGTGCGGGCCGACCTGGGGTTGGCTTGGTGGGCCAAGGCCCAGTGGCGCAGGGGGGTTTTCCTTTTCTTTATTTTTGTTTTACTTTTCTCTTCTCTTTTTATTTATTTTGTTTCTTCACTTTTTATTTATCTTTCTTTTACTGTCTTATACTTTATAGGTTTACAAAAGGTGAAACCCTACCTAAAATAGAGTTACAATTATAACTACTACCACAAAAGGTTTTATCCCTGAACAAAATAGTATAGTATTTTATAAAATGCAAAACGCATTTGTTTAATTGTTTTACCTACTATTTTAGTTACTTAAGTGCATTTAATCCTTTTATAAAAATGTGGTTTCTCCATCATAATTACCTATGCATTATTTGACACAACCCAAACAATTTAGTTTTAATATTTGAAAACTTTCGCTGTTTTGCCTATTTTTGAATTTGAATTTCGAATCAGTTTTGAACTAACGCGAGATTAACAACAGTAACTGTGGTGACGTGGCATCATTAACGTGGGATTACTGTAGCCTAATTATCTGGGCGTCACAATTATATTGATGGGTTGCCTTTTACCGTTGCACATGATAATTTTGATGAATATAATATGCATGTGCTTGCTGCTCCTACTTGTAATTATTATGAGAGAGGAACTATATCTCCACCTCTCTATGTTTCCAACACGATAAAATTGCAAGAAACTGTTTATACTATGCATTGGCCTTTACTATGTGTGCATGAATTGTTCTTTTATGACATGCCGATGCATAGGAAGAGAGTTAGACTTCGTTGTTGCATGATATATGTTACTTTATGCTCATTACTAAATTACAAATCATTGCTAATTAAAATTGGCTTTGATATACCTTGGGATCCGGATGGATTCACTACTTAAGCACTATATGCCTAGCTTAATGGCTTTAAAGAAAGCGCTGCCAGGGAGACAACCCGGAAGTTTTAGAGAGTCATTTATTTCTGTTGAGTGCTTTCATCTAGTTTAAAAACAACAAAAATAAAGAGGGGAACCCAAAACTTTTTCAAAAAGGAAAGTGAAAGTGAGAGAGACAAGCATTGTTGAAGTGGGAGCTAGCCTTGAACTTTGTTCATGCTCATGGAAACTTTGTGAATCTTAATTACAGAAACTTTTCAATAAAAGTAATTATCCCCTTGTAGAATTCCATTGTTTTATAAAAATAATGTGCCAAGGTTTGCCTTTAGGATGTTTACAATGCTTGTTAGTTTGTACGGTGAAGGACAGAAACTTTGGCTGTAGTGCTCGATTTTTAATTTTTTACTGGAACGTCAAATGGTTCTGATTATTTTTTCACTGTCTTTCTATACAAATTGTTTATTTTTCCTAATTTTGGCAGAAATTTTCAAGTATCAGAAGTATGGTGAATGTTCAGATTATTACAGACTGTTCTGTTTTAGACAAATTCTGTTTTTGATGCATAGTTTGCTTGTTTTGATGAAACTGTCGATTTATATCAGTGGATTAAGCCATGGAAAAGTTATATTACAGTAGCTATGATGCAAAAACAAAATATGAATTGGTTTGCAACAGTACTTAGAGTAGTGATTTGCTTTATTATACTAACGGATCTTGCCGAGTTTTCTGTTGAAGTTTTGTGTGGATGAAGTGTTCGATGATCGAGGAGGTCTCGATGTGAGAGGAAGGAAGGGAGGCAAGAGCTCAAGCTTGGGGATGCCCAAGGCACCCCAAGTAAATATTCAAGGAGACTCAAGCGTCTAAGCTTGGGGATGCCCGGGAAGGCATCCCCTCTTTCTTCAACAAGTATCGGTATGTTTTCGGATTCGTTTCGTTCATGCGACATGTGCAGATCTTGGAGCGTCTTTTGCATTTAGTTTTCATTCTTATTTTATGCACCATTCTGGTACGAGATAGTCCTTGGTTGATTTATAGAATGCTTTATGCACTTCACTTATATCTTTTGAGTATGGCTTTATAGAATGCTTCATGTGCTTCACTTATATCATTTGAAGTTTCGATTGCCTGTTTCTCTTTACATAGAAAACCGCCATTTGTAGAATGCTCTTTTGCTTCACTTATATTTGTTAGAGCATGGGCATATCTTTTGTAGAAAGAATTAAACTCTCTTGCTTCACTTATATCTATTTAGAGAGATGACAGGAACTGGTCATTCACATGGTTAGTCATAAAATCCTACATAAAACTTGTAGATCACTGAATATGATATGTTTGATTCCTTGCAATAGTTTTGCGATATAAAGATGTGGTATTAGAGTCATGCTAGTGGGTAGTTGTGGATTGTAAAAATACTTGTGTTGAGGATTGTGATTCCCGTAGCATGCACGTATGGTGAACCGTTATGTAACGAAGTCGGAGCATGAGGTATTTATTCATTGTCTTCCTTATGAGTGGCAGTCGGGGACGAGCGATGGTCTTTTCCTACCAACCTACCCCCCTAGGGGCATGCGTAGTAGTACTTTGCTTCGAGGGCTAATAAACTTTTGCAAAAAGTATATGGGTTCTTTATGACTAATGTGAGTCCATGGATTATACTCACTCTCACCCTTCCATCATTGCTAGCCTCTTCGGTACCGTGCATTGCCCTTTCTCACCTTGAGAGTTGGTGCAAACTTCGCGGGTGCATCCAAACCCCGTGATACGATACGCTCTATCACACATAAACCTCCTTATATCTTCCTCAAAACAGCCACCATACCTACTATCATGGCATTTCCATAGCCATTCCGAAATATATTGCCATGCAACTTCCATCATCATCATATACATGACTTGAGCATTTATTGTCATATTGCTTTACATGATCGTAAGATAGCTAGCATGATGTTTTCATGGCTTGTCCTTTTTTTGATGTCATTGCTATGCTAGATCATTGCACATCCCGGTACACCGCCGGAGGCATTCATATAGAGTCGTATCTTTGTTCTAGTATCGAGTTGTAATATTGAGTTGTAAGTAAATAAAAGTGTGATGATCATCATTATTAGAGCATTGCCCCAGTGAGGAAAGGATGATGGAGACTATGATTCCCCCACAACTCAGGATGAGACTCCGGACGGAAAAAAAAGAGAAAGGACAAAAAAAAGAGAAGGCCCAAAAAAACAAAAAAAAACAAAAAAATGAGAGAAAAAGAGAGAAGGGGCAATGTTACTATCCATTTACCACACTTGTGCTTCAAAGTAGCACCATGTTCTTCATATAGAGAGTCTCTTGAGCTATCACTTTCATATACTAGTGGGAATTTTCATTATAGAACTTGGCTTGTATATTCCAACGATGGGCTTCCTCAAATGCCCTAGGTCTTCATGAGCAAGCAAGTTGGATGCACACCCACTTAGTTTCAATTTGAGCTTTCATATACTTATAGCTCTAGTGCATCCGTTGCATGGCAATCCCTACTCCTCACATTGACATCAATTGATGGGCATCTCCATAGCCCGTTGATTAGCCGCGTCGATGTGAGACTTTCTCCCTTTTCGTCTTCTCCACATAACCCCCATCATCGTATTCTATTCCACCTACAGTGCTATATCCATGGCTTGCGCTCATGTATTGCGTGAGGGTTGAAAAAGCTGAAGTGCGTTAAAAAGTATGAACCAATTGCTCGGCTTGTCATCGGGGTTGTGCATGATTTGAATATTTTGTGTGGTGAAGATGGAGCATAGCCAGACTATATGATTTTGTAGGGATAACTTTCTTTGGCCTTGTTATTTTGAAAAGACGTGATTGCTTTATTAGTAGGCTTGAAATATTATTGTTTTTATGTCAAATGATAGACTATTGCTTTGAATCACTCGTATCTTAATATTCATGCCATGATTAGATACATGATCAAGATTATGCTAGGTAGCATTCCACATCAAAAATTATCTTTTTTATCATTTACCTACTCGAGGACGAGCAGGAATTAAGCTTGGGGATGCTGATACGTCTCTGTCGTATCTATAATTTTTGATTGTTCCATGCCAATATTCTACGACTTTCATATACTTTTGGCAACTTTTTATATTATTTTTGGGACTAACATATTGATCCAGTGCCCAGTGCCAGTTCCTGTTTGTTGCATGTTTTATGTTTCGCAGAAACCCAATATCAAACGGAGTCCAAATAGGATAAAAACGGACGGAGAATTATTTTGGAATATTTATGATCTTTGGGAAGTAAAATCAACGCGAGACGGTGCCCGAGGGGGCCACGAGGCAGGGGGCACGCCCCAGGGGGGCAGACGCACCCTGGACCCTCGTGGGCACCCCGTAAAGCGGTTGACGCTCTTGTTTTGCCGCAAGAAAGCTAATTTTATGAGAAAGATCTTGGCGAAAGATTCAACCCAATCGGAGTTACGGATCTCCGGATATAAAAGAAACGGTGAAAGGGCAGCAAAAGAGAGCGCAGAAACAGAGAGACAGAGAGACAGATCCAATCTCGGAGGGGCTCTCGCCCCTCCCACGCCATGGAGGCCATGGACCAGAGGGGAAACCCTTCTCCCATCTAGGGAGAAGGTCAACGAAGAAGAAGAAGGAGGGGGGCTCTCTCCCCCTCGCTTCCGGTGGCGCCGGAACGCCGCCGGGGGCCATCATCATCACCGCGATCTACACCAACACCTCCGCCATCTTCACCAACATCTCCATCACCTTCCCCCCTCTATCTACAGCGGTCCACTCTCCCGCAACCCGCTGTACCCTCTACTTGAACATGGTACTTTATGCTTCATATTATTATCCAATGATGTGTTGCCATCCTATGATGTCTGAGTAGATTTTCGTTGTCCTATCGGTGGTTGATGAATTGCTATGATTGATTTAATTTGCTTGTGGTTATGTTGCTGTCCTTTGGTGCCCATCATATGAGCGCGCGCATGGATCACACCATAGGGTTAGTTGTATGTTGATAGGACTATGTATTGGAGGGCAAGAGTGACAGAAGCTTCAGCCTAGCATAGAAATTGATGCATACGGGATTGAAGGGGGACCAATATATCTTAATGCTATGGTTGGGTTTTACCTTAATGAACGTTAGTAGTTGCGGATGCTTGCTAATAGTTCCAATCATAAGTGCATAGAATTCCAAGTCAGGGATGACATGCTAGCAGTGACCTCTCCCCCATAAAACTTGTTATCGGTCTAGTAAAGTAGTCAATTGCTTAGGGACAATTTCGCAACTCCTACCACCACTTTTCCACACTCGCTATATTTACTTTATTGTGTCCTTATCTAAACAGCCCCTACTTTTTATTTTTGTGCTCTTTATTTTCTTGCAAACCTTTCCAAAAACACCTACCAAGTACTTCTAGTTTTATACTTGTTCTAGGTAAAGCGAACGTCAAGCGTGCGTAGAGTTGTATCGCTGGTCGATAGAACTTGAGGGAATATTTGTTCTACCTTTAGCTCCTCGTTGGGTTCGACACTCTTACTTATCGAAAGAGGCTACAATTGATCCCCTATACTTGTGGGTTATCAATCCCCTACATCTGCTAGCCTACCACTAGAAGAGGTCATGCAACTTACTCAACTATGCTAGAGCCCATAATAGCTTGTGGCTGCGCACGGAAGTTTCTAGCATGAATAGTCTTATGATCCCTTTGAGCCTGGGTGGCGGACCGTAGGAGGATCACACGGTATAACCCCGGGATCTCCTAGGACAACACTGGTATAACCCCAGGTGCCCAAAACCAACAATCCACCCAGATGTGTATTAAAGTTGCCACCTTAATTGAACCATTAATTAAATACTCACATCTGTCATGGATCTCTCAAACCAAACCACGTCTACGAGCATAGCATAGCAATATAAGCATAACGTAGAAGTAACTCCCAAGGGTTTGATAATAAAGGACAATAGGTTCTACCTCATCAACTACTTCCCAATACCCACATGTTATCAATCCTACTCATGCAATGTTTGAGGGTTGAAACTAATGCATAAAAACTGGGTATGAAAAGAGTATGATCAATGTGTTACTTGCCTTGCTGACGATCTGCAAATCCTAAAGACTCGTAGTAGCACGCTTCGCACTCCGGGAATTCTGTTGCAAACAAACAATACCATACATAAGCAATCAAGCAAAGATGCACGGGTAAATCTCAAATAAGAAGATCTAACCAGAAAGTTCAACTAAAGAACTCCGGTTTGCAAAAAGAATCAAATCAAACGGAGCAACAAAACTCAAACTGCGAAAGAAACAAGATCCAATTACTAATCTGGACTAAAATCAAATTTTACAGTACCAAAATCTTGCTCAAGTTGGTTAAACAGAAAGAGGGCTTCGAGATGAATATCTAGGCGCTTGTTTCACCTGATTTGGATAAACGAGCGAAAAGATAAACTAAAATGAAGATCAGGGCAGAAATCGCGATCGACAAAGAAAAACTGACGACCAGGCTAACGAACCAACGTTCGCTGTCTGTGACTAACAGATGAACGGCGTTCGGTAAAATGAACGTACGGACGAACGTCCGCTATTTAGCTAAACCGCGGAAAACCGAACAAAAACCGATCTAAATAAAAAAACGAATCCTAGGGTTCCAAAAAAAACCGAGCGGCTTTCTAACGAAAACCGGGGGCGGCGGGCGGCTACCTCGGCGAGGTCCGGCGGGGTTGGCGGCGGCTCCGGCGAGGTCGGGGGCAAGCGGCGGCGAGCGGATCCGGCGCGGGGCGGCGGCGACGTCGGGGCGGCGCTAGGGTTTGGGCGGCGGTGGCGCGACTTGGGCCTCGGGGGGTCGTGGGCCTCGGCTTATAAAGCCGCCCGGGCGTAGTGTCAAGGTCGGACATGGCCCGGTAAGTCGGTTGCAGTTTTTTTTTATAAATCCTGACGCAGAAAAACAAAGAAAAGAAATACTAAACGGACTCCAAAAATCCTGAAATAAATTTTCACGATCCTCTAATAATAGTGCGGACAAAGTGAACATTTATTTGGGCCTCTAATGCAATTTTGATAAATGCATATTTTTCCTAATTCAAATAAAATAGCGATAAAACCTAAATAAAATATAATATTTTATTTTAGTATTTTTCCTCCAATATTTTATTTATTTTGGAGAAGTCATATTATCTCCTCTCTTATATTTTTTTGTATGAAATATTTTCGGAGAGAAAAATAATTAAAACCAAAGTTATCCTTGTTTCAATATTTGATAAAATTCAAATATGAGAACGGTGAAATCCCCGACTCTCTCCAAGGGTCCTTGAGTTGCTTAGAATTTCGAGGATCGCAAAACAAAATGCAATAAAATATGATATGCATGAATGACCTATGTATAACATTCCAAATTGAAAATTTGGGATGTTACAAACCTACCCCCCTTAAGATGAATCTCGTCCTCGAGATTCGGGTTGGCTAGAAAATAGGTGTGGGTGGTCTTTCCGTAGATCATCCTCTCTTTCCCAGGTGGCTTCATCCTCGGTATGGTGGCTCTACTGAACTTTGCAAAACTTGATAACCTTGCTGCGAGTAACTCGGCTGGCAAATTCGAGAATCTTGACTGGTTTCTCCTCATATGTCAAATCACTGTCTAACTGAATTGCTTCCAGGGGCACTGTATCTCTTAGAGGAATATCGGCCATCTCTGCATGGCACTTCTTCAACTGGGAAACGTGAAACACATCATGAACTCCCGACAGTCCTTCAGGTAACTCCAACTTGTAGGCAACCTCTCCCATACGTTCCAAGACTCGGTATGGTCCTACAAATCTCAGGGCTAACTTTCCCTTAACTCCAAAACGCTTAACTCCTCGCAGAGGCGACACATGAAGATATGCTCTGTCTCCGATTTCATAGGCTACCTCCTTGCGTTTTGAATCGGCATAACTCTTCTGCCTGGACTGAGCTTCCTTCAGTCTATCTCGAATCAGCTTAACCTTCTCTTCTGACTCTTTAATCAAATCCGGTCCAAACAATTGACGGTCTCCAACTTCATCCCACATCAACGGGGTTCGGCATCTTCTTCCATACAGGGCTTCAAATGGTGCCATCTTCAAACTAGTCTGGTAGCTGTTGTTGTACGAGCACTCCGCGTATGGCAAATTATCATCCCAACTAGATCCATAATCTAGCGCACAAGCTCTCAAGATGTCCTCCAGAATCTGATTGACTCTCTCAGTCTGTCCATCTGTCTGTGGATTAAAAGTTGTACTGAACTCTAGCCTGGTACCCAAAGTCTGGTGCAACTGATGCCGAAACTTTGAAGTAAACTGTGTTCCTCTATCTGATACGATGGTCCTCGGAACTCCGTGCAGACATACGATCCTGGTCATGTATATCTTGGCCAACTTCGCACTGGTAAAGGTGGTTTTCACTGGAATAAAGTGAGCTACCTTGGTCAAGCGATCCACTACTACCCAGATAGAATCATATCCCGATCGGGTCCTGGGTAATCCGGTTATAAAATCCATGCCAAGCTTATCCCACTTCCATTCGGGTATCGGCATAGGCTGCAGTAATCCTGCTGGCTTCTGATGTTCTGCCTTCACTCTCTGACATACATCACATACGGCTACATACTCGGCAATATCCTTCTTCATATCAGTCCACCAGAAACGCTCCTTCAAATCCAAATACATCTTGGTGTTTCCGGGGTGTATCGAGTATGGCGAGTGATGAGCTTCTTGAAGTATCAACTTCCTGATCTCTGCATTATTGGGCACATAAATGCGGTCCTCAAACCACAAGGTATCATGCTCATCCTCACGAAAACCTTTGGCTTTTCCTTTGCTCATTTTCTCCTTTATTTCAGCAATCTCCTTGTCATCCTTCTGAGCTTCACGAATCTTTCCCAATAATGTTGACTGAACCTCTAATGATGCAACAAAACCTTTAGGAACTACCTCCAAACGTAGCTCCCTTAGATCCTCCGCTAACTCCTTTGGCATTCCTCCGCTTACGAGGGTATTGACATAACTCTTCCGGCTCAAAGCGTCTGCTACGACATTGGCCTTTCCTGGATGATAGTGCAGCTTCATATCATAATCCCTTATGAGTTCCAACCATCTCCTCTGCCTGAGGTTCAGCTCCTTATGTGTGAAAATGTACTTCAAACTCTTATGATCCGTGTACACATCACAACGGTTTCCAATAAGAAAATGTCTCCGGGTCTTAAGTGCATGCACTACGGCTGCTAATTCCAAATCATGCGTGGCATAATTCAACTTGTGCGGTCGAAGTTGTCGTGAGGAATATGAAACAACTCTTCCGTCTTGCATAAGTACTCCTCCAAGTCCTGAGCATGAGGCGTCGCAATACACTTGGAAATCCTTGCGTATATCCGGCAGAATTAGCACTGGGGCTGTCGTCAAATGTTTCTTCAACTCCTGGAAACTTGCTTCGCATTCTTCAGTCCAATGGAACTTAGTATCTTTCTTCAACAACGCCGTCATAGGCTTTGCAATCTTGGAAAAATTCTCAATAAATCTCCGGTAATATCCTGCGAGTCCAAGAAAACTGCGGATCTCCCCAACTGAAGTGGGTGCCAACCACCCCATGACAGACTGAACCTTGGTAGGATCCACTGCTATACCCTCTCCTGATATAACATGTCCAAGAAATCCAACTTCCTTCAACCAAAACTCGCATTTGCTGAACTTGGCATACAACTGATGTTCCCTGAGCTTCTCGAGAACTAAACGCAAATGCTCCTTGTGTTCCTCTTCATTCTTCGAGTATACCAAGATATCATCAATGAACACCACAACAAACTTATCCAAAAACTCCATGAACACCTTGTTCATCATACTCATGAAATAGGCAGGGGCGTTAGTCAGTCTGAATGACATAACCGTATACTCATACAGCCCATACCTGGTGGTGAAAGCTGTTTTAGGTATATCCTTTTCTCGAATCTTCAGCTGGTGATATCCTGATCGCAAATCGATCTTTGAAAACACTTTAGCTCCTTATAACTGGTCAAACAAATCATTTATCATCGGAAGTGGGTACTTGTTCTTGATTGTTACTTCATTCGGTGCTCGATAATCTACAACCATCCTCAATGATCCATCCTTCTTCTCAACCAAGAGCACTGGGGCTCCCCATGGTGATGAACTTCGTCGAATGTAACCTTTCTCCAATAACTCCTTAATCTGCTTCTTAATCTCCTCCAGATCATTTGCGGGCATCCGGTATGGTCTCTTCGATATCGGTCCGGTGCCTGGCAATAGCTCTATTAAAAACTCGATGTCTCGGTCTGGCGGCATACCTGGTAACTCCTCTGGAAATACATCTGGGTAATCCTTTACTACAGGCACTTCCTCCTGAACAACCCCCGTGAGAGAATTTACTTGAGTCCTCCTAGGCGCATGCCTAGATACATACTTAATCCTTTTTCCCTCCGGGGTAGTGAGCAGAATTGACTTGCTAGCGCAATCTATGCTTCCTCCATACTTTGATAGCCAATCCATTCCCAGTATCACATCCAATCCTTGTGATTCCAAAATTATGAGGTCTGAGGGGGGAAACATGGTTGCCAATGGTTAAGGGTAACCAGTCGCACCATCGGCTGGCCATATACTCTGCACCGGGTGAGCTCACTAATAGGGGTGTCCTAAGAGCTAAGGTGGGTAACTTAAACTTGTCCACAAATCCCCTTGAAATGTATGAATGCAATGCACCGGTATCAAAAAGAACGAGAGCAGTAAAAGACTTAACCAAAAACTTACCAATAACTGCATCAGGCTGCTCTTCAACCTCCTCCACGTTCACGTGGTATACTTGTCCCCTATTGAAAGGGTTGGGCTTCTTCCCAGAGCTCCCATTTCCGTTGCCATTCTTCAACTCTGGACAATCATTAGCGTAATGCCCAGTCTTCCCGCACTTGAAACAGGTAACGTGACTCTAGTCCTTCTTGGCGGGTGTGGCTGGGTTAGAGCGGTTCTGATTGCTGCTTGCTCCATTCCCATTCCCATTCTTTGGGCCATTGTGGTTATGAGAACTTCCTCCATTGTGGGTGTGGCCCCCATGGTTATGGGTAAATCCTCCCGAGTTCGGGCTAAAACGAGGCTTCTGCGATGCTCCTGAATTGTACTTCCCTTGCCCATACTTCCTCTTGCGGCTCTCAATCTGCTGCTGCTTCCCTTCAATCATAAGAGCCTTATCTACCAACTCCTGGTAGTTGTTAAATGTGGCCACCATCAATTGCATGCTCATCTCATCATTCAGCCCTTCCATAAACTTCTCCTGCTTTGCAGCATCTGTGGCCACATCATCAGGGGCATAACGAGATAGCTTACTAAACTCATCTACGTACTGAGCCACAGTACGGTTTCCCTGGCGTAAGTTGCGAAACTCACGCTTCTTCATGCTCATAGCTCCAGTTGAGACATGGGCTATGCGGAAAGCTTGTTGAAACTATTCCCAAGTGACATTGGCTATAGGGAAAGTGGCTGTGTAATTCTCCCACCATGAGGCTGCTGGTCCATCCAATTGATGTGCGGCAAAACGCACCTTCTCAGAATCTGTGCAACCTACAGTGGTCAACTCCCTTCCAATCCTGCGTAGCCAGTCATCCGCAACTATTGGCTCAGTGCTACTGGAAAACACCGGCGGCTGCAACCTCAGAAAACGGGCTAGGTTGTCAACTGGAGGTGGTGGCGGTGGGTTGTTGTTGTTGTTGTTGCCTTGGTTCTGAACTAACAACTGCATCAAGGCATTCTACTGCTGGATCAACTGAGTGAGCTCCGGTGGGAAGGCAAATCCGGTATCACATCTCGGAGACATCTGATGGGTTTAGAGGGAAGAGATTAGAATAGAATGAGGTCTAGTGAGAAAGCACTACCCATATGCACATGAGACAAACACAATCATATCACTCAATCAATCAAGCAAAGGCATACAATCGATCTAACTATCGTTATAGTGCTCAGACTATACTATATACATGGGGGAATACTACTTGATCATATAGTGGTCTACTAGAAATTTTGATTGATGGAAGACTCCATGATATCTGCTCTAGCTTCATCTTCATAGTCATCATCACTATTGTCGGGGTCGGAGTCGGTGTCGTCGATGATGATGTAGTCTTCAGAACGAATGTCTTTGGATTGATCGTCATCTCTTCCTGGCGCGGGATCTCCCATGAATACTCCGATCTTCTTTATCAGGTCGACATTCTTCTCCAATAGTATGGCGATTTCCTCCTCGTATCCGTCGTGTGTAGACTTGAGTTCCTCCTCTAGCTCCATGTTCCTGGTCATAGCCTTCTTCAAATCTATCATGCTTGCGCACATCTAGTTCTCATGGC
This sequence comes from Aegilops tauschii subsp. strangulata, assembly GCF_002575655.3. NCBI lineage: Eukaryota > Viridiplantae > Streptophyta > Magnoliopsida > Poales > Poaceae > Aegilops > Aegilops tauschii. Next base: position 261,868,944 of record NC_053041.3, on the reverse strand, counting down.
GTCGAATGTGCTGGTTTAACTCCTGGATGAATGCTGCAATGGACCTGTCCTTCCTGGTACTGATCATCTCCCATTGCTCATCACGGCGCCCACATATCTGGTAGATAGTGTCCTTCAGCTCCTGCTTGTAGACTTCTCCAATTCGCCCATAGCAATGTGGGCTGCCATACTCTTGCCTAGACTCCAGGTGGGTGCATCGAAGGAAAACTCTATGGGCTCAGTGACTGGCGTGAACGTCCTTCCTAGAACTTGAACTCGAATCATCCAACGTTCTTCTTTTGGTAAAGTGGCGGTGTAGGTCCCGGTGAAGCTTGGTATTCCGATGTTCAGGTACCTAGTGACTTCCTTCAAGTGTCGTCCAAAGGGTGTGTCTTCATCCGGTTGTGCAAACTTGTTCCTCGAGTCCGCCATCCTAAAGAGTAGAAAATGGAGAGAAGTCAGAAACGAGTAGAGAAGAGTGACCTATGGTTCATCTTAGTGGTCGTGTCCTACATTCAACGTGTGCTCTGATACCATCTTGTAGCGACCCGACCTCAGACGGTCAAGTCTCTGTGCATAAGTGTCATCCCTGGATCGGTAATGCTGACACACACAGTACTCGAAGGATTTATAACAGAGTAGCAATCACACACTTATTACATCGAATGTCTCAAAAGAGAACTTATTACAATAAATATGGCTTAAGGCCATCTAATACGATAAGAGCGGAAGGCTTGGAAGATAAAGTGAGTCCATCAACTCCAACGGCATAGCTGAGTGCACGACAACGGCCTAGCGAACCTTACTCCTCGTCTGAAAAGTCTGCAACATGATACGTTGCAGCCCGAAAACGGGTCAGCACATGGAATATGCTGGCATAGTAACACAGTAGAGTAATGAACAGAATAAATGCTATCACTACATGCATATATGGCTGGTGGATGCTGTATGGTTAATATGTTTTGCGAAAAGCCAATTTTTTCCTACAACAAAGGAATATATTTTATTTAACTATCATGGTAGTTGAAACATTGAGAATGGTACCCCCACAATCCCAATTAAAAGTAATTAACAACCCAAAAAATTAATTTAGAGTGACGAGATCCATATGATAATCCAAGAACCAGATACTCAAGATGTCCATAACCGGGGACACGGCTAACCATGATTAGTTTGGACACTCTGCATAGGTTTGCGCACTTTTCCCCACAAGACTCGATCTCCTCCGTTGGATTTCTCGCACTGCATGGTGTTTGAGAAACGGATGACCGAGACACAATCTTTCAGAAGCATTAATTCTAACCCCGGGTAGACAGTACCAACCTACATCCCTGATACGTCTCCGTCGTATCTATAATTTTTGATTGTTCCATGCCAATATTCTACAACTTTCATATACTTTTGGCAACTTTTTATATTATTTTTGGGACTAACATATTGATCCAGTGCCCAGTGCCAGTTCCTGTTTGTTGCATGTTTTATGTTTCGCAGAAACCCAATATCAAACGGAGTCCAAACGGGATAAAAACGGACGGAGAATTATTTTGGAATATTTATGATTTTTGGGAAGTAAAATCAACGCGAGACGGTACCCGAGGGGGCCACGAGGCAGGGGGCGCGCCCCAGGGGGGCAGGCGCGCCCTGGACCCTCGTGGGCACCCCGTAAGGCGGTTGACGCTCTTCTTTTGCCGCAAGAAAGCTAATTTTATGAGAAAGATCTGGGCGAAAGATTCAACCCAATCGGAGTTACGGATCTCCGGATATAAAAGAAACGGTGAAAGGGCAACAGAAGAGAGCGCAAAAACAGAGAGAGACAGATCCAATCTCGGAGGGGCTCTCGCCCCTCCCACGCCATGGAGACCATGGACCAGAGGGGAAACCCTTCTCCCATCTAGGGAGAAGGTCAAGGAAGAATAAGAAGGAGGGGGGCTCTCTCCCCCTCGCTTCCGGTGGCGCCGGAACGCCGCCGGGGGCCGTCATCATCACCGCGATCTACACCAACACCTCCGCCATCTTCACCAACATCTCCATCACCTTACCCCCTCTATCTACAGCGGTCCACTCTCCCGCAACCCGCTGTACCCTCTACTTGAACATGGTGCTTTATGCTTCATATTATTATCCAATGATGTGTTGCTATCCTATGATGTCTGAGTAGATTTTCGTTGTCCTATCGGTGGTTGATGAATTGCTATGATTGATTTAGTTTGCTTGTGGTTATGTTGCTGTCCTTTGGTGCCCATCATATGAGCGCGCGCGTGGATCACACCATAGGGTTAGTTTTATGTTGATAGGACTATGTATTGGAGGGCAAGAGTGACAGAAGCTTCAGCCTAGCATAGAAATTGATGCATACGAGATTGAAGGGGGACCAATATATCTTAATGCTATGGTTGGGTTTTACCTTAATGAACGTTAGTAGTTGCGGATGCTTGCTAATAGTTCCAATCATAAGTGCATAGAATTCCAAGTCAGGGATGACATGCTAGCAGTGGCCTCTCCCACATAAAACTTGCTATCGGTCTAGTAAAGTAGTCAATTGCTTAGGGACAATTTCGCAACTCCTACCACCACTTTTCCACACTCCCTATATTTACTTTATTGTGTCCTTATCTAAACAGCCCCTACTTTTTTTGTGCTCTTTATTTTCTTGCAAACCTTTCCAAAAACACCTACCATGTACTTCTAGTTTTATACTTGTTCTAGGTAAAGCGAACGTCAAGCGTGCGTAGAGTTGTATCGGTGGTCGATAGAACTTGAGGGAATATTTGTTCTACCTTTAGCTCCTCGTTGGGTTCGACACTCTTACTTATCGAAAGAGGCTACAATTGATCCCCTATACTTGTGGGTTATCAAGACCTTTTTCTGGCGCCGTTGCCGGGGAGCAATAGCGTGGGGTGAATATTCTCGTGTGTGCTTGTTTGCTTTATCACTAAGTAATTTTTATTTTCTGTTCTTAGTTGTTCTCTATCTTTAGTTATGGATATGGAACACAAAATACCAAAAAAATTAGGTGTACTTGCTGCTCATGGAGATGGGGAACCTCCTAAAACCCCCAATGCTCGTTATGTGATAGATATGACGTACTACTTTGATAATCCTGAGAAAAACCCATTCAATTTGGTAATGGGAGTAACGTTGGATCAACGTGAATACTTTAGGGATTATCGCTTGACACAAAAAGGGAAACTATTATGGGATCAAATTTATATATTGAAGTGGTATGCTCGGCAAGTATGCTTGAGTTATGATTATACTTGTTGCTCTAGGATGAAGGCTCCACACCTTCCCTTTTCATGCAAATTTAATGATAATAAAACCATAGCTTCTTATGCTAATGGTATATATGATTACTATGATGTGGAACAAATAGAAGAATTTGTTGCTTTTATGGGTGCTTATGAAATTGAATCTATGTTTAAAGAGTTTGAAGATTTTGATGATGCTGTTTATAGACCTGAAAATTTAGCTATCCCCAAATATTGCTATGAGAATTATGAATACAATTCCGATATTAATGCACTTATTGAGAAAGTCTCCGCTGTCCAAGAAGAGACTAATATTTTGCAGGAATCTATGGAAGAAGAAATTGATGAAACTGTGAGCTCATTGGATGAAAAAGATGAGGAGGAGAGCGAAGAACAAAAGGAGGAAGAGCGGATTAGCTACCCGTGCCCACCTTCTAATGAGAGTAACCCTCCAACTCATACATTGTTTAATTTCCCTTCGTGCTTACCGAAGCATGATTGTTATGATCCCGTTGATTCTCTTGAAATATCCCTTTTTGATGATGCTTGCTATGCTTGTGGCCAAGATGCCAATATGAATTATGCTTATGGAGATGAACTTGTTATAGTTCCTTATGTTATGAATGAAATTGTTGCTATTGCACCCACGCATGATAGTCCTATTATCTTTTTGAATTCTCCCAACTACACTATATCGGAGAAGTTTACCCTTATTATAACTTCAACTTGTGACGCCCCCGATTCAATTGTACACTAATCATACACGCAAATGTGTACGATCAAGATCGAGGACTCACGGGAAGATATCACAACACAACTCTAGACACAAATTAAAATAAAACAAGCTTTATATTAAAAGCCAGGGGCCTCGAAGGCTCGAATACATAAGCTCGAAAACACAAGAGTCAGCGGAAGCAATAATATCTGAGTACAGACATAAGTTAAACAAGATTGACTTAAGAAGGCTAGCACAAAAGTAACAACGATCGAAAAGGCAAGGCCTCCTGCCTGGGACCTCCTAACTACTCCTTGAAGCCGAACTCCACGTAGAATCATCCTCGGGATCTCTAGCTCCTGGACTCCAGCATCTGGTTGCGACAATCAGGTATAGACAGGGGAAAAGAGGGAGAAAAGCAACCGTGAGTACTCATCCAAAGTACTCGCAAGCAAGGAGCTACACTACATATGCATGGGTATATGTGTAAAGGGCCATATCGGTGGACTGAACTGCAGAATGCCAGAATAAGAGGGGGATAGCTAATCCTGTCGAAGACTACGCTTCTGGCAGCCTTCATCTTGCAGCATGTAGAAGAGAGTAGATTGAAGTCCTCCAAGTAGCATCGCATAGAATAATCCTACCCGGCGATCCCCTCCTCGTCGCCCTGTTAGAGAGAGATCACCGGGTTGTATCTGGCACTTGGAAGGGTGTGTTTTATTAAGTATCCGGTTCTAGTTGTCATAAGGTCAAGGTACAACTCCGGTTCGTCCTTTTTCCGAGGGACACGGCTATTCAAATAGATAATCTTCCCTGCAGGGGTGCACCACATAACCCAACACACTTGATCCCATTTGGCCAGACACACTTTCCTGGGTCATCCCGGCCTCGGAAGATCAACACGTCGCAGCCCCACCTAGGCTCAATAGAGAGGTCAGCACGCCGGTCTAAATCCTATGCGCGCAGGGGTCTGGGCCCATCGCCCATTGCACACCTGCACGTTGCGAGGGCGGCCGGAAGCAGACCTAGCCTAGCAGGCGTTCTAGTCCAATCCGGCGCGCGCCGCTCCGTCGCTGGCATCAAAAAGAGCTTCGGCTGATACCACGACGTTGAGTGCCCATAACTGTTCCCGCGTAGTTGGTTAGTGCGTATAGACCAAATGGCCAGACTCAGATCAAATACCAAGAACTCGTTAAGCGTGTTATTTTTAAGTATCCATGGACGCCGACCAGGGCAAGGCCCACCTCTCTCCTAGGTGGTCTCAACCTGCCCTGTCGCTCCGCCACAAGGTAACAGTCGGGGGCCGTCAGGAACCCAGGCCCACCTCTACCGGGATGGAGCCACCTGTGCTTTCAGCCCCCTCATCAGAATCACTTGCGGGTACTCAACGAGCCGACCCGACTTTAGTCACCACATGTGTCATGTATATAAAGTATATAGTATATACCCGTGATCACCTCCCGAAGTGATCACGGCCCAGTAGTATAGCATGGCAGACGGACAAGAGTGTAGGGCCACTGATGGAACACTAGCATCCTATACTAAGCAGTAGGATAGTAGGTAAGGGTAACAACTGTAGCAACAATGAGAGGCTATGCAACAGAATAGGATTAACCGAAAGCAGTAACATGCTACACTACTCTAATGCAAGCAGTATAGAGAAGAATAGGCGATAGCTGGTGATCAAGGGGGGGCTTGCCTGGTTGCTCTGGCAAGAAGAAGGGGTCGTCGTCCATGTAGCCGATCACAGGGGTATCGACAACGGTCTCGGAGCCTACCGGAAAGAAGTAACGGAGGGGGAACACAATAAATAACAGAGCAATCAAGTGTAACACAAAGCAAGACGCGGCAATACGTTGTGCTAGGGGTGACGTAACGCAGGGATATGTGATACCAGCGAAGGGGGGAAACATCCGCGAAAGTATTCCCGATGTTTCGCGTTTTTGGACAGATGGACCGGAGGTGAAATGTTGCAAGTTCGATAGGTTAGGGATGTGTGGCGGACGAACGGGTTGCGTATCCGGATTCGTCTCGTCGTTCTGAGCAACTTTCATGTAGAAAGTATTTTCATCCGAGTTACGGATTATTTTATATGATTTAATAAAGTTTTAAATTATTTTTAGAAATTGTTTAATTAATTTAATTCAACATTATCCAGAATAGTATTTGCTGACGTCATCATGACATCAGCATGACATCAGCAGTCAACAAAGGTGTTGACTGGGTCAAACTGACGTGTGGGGTCCGCATGTCATAGGCTGTTTAATTAGCAGGTTAATTAAACAGAGTTAGTTAGTTTAACTAGTGATTAGGTTAATCTAAACAGAATTAATTAAGTTAATTAATTCTTTAATTAATTAATTAATATATTTTTAATATATATATATATTTATTCTTCTTTTTTTAACGTTTTCGTTTCAGGGGCGTGGGGCCACGCTGGCAGTGGCCCATCTGGCCACTGGAGCGGCTATCGGGGCCACGGGAGCGGGCCGCTCGCCCGGACGGGCACGAGCCAGAGGACGCGCCGGGGCGCCGGCGCAGCGCCAGCGGCGGGCGCCCGGAGGGGGCCGCAGAGGGGGGTGCGCGGGCGGCAGCGCGCGTGGCCGTGAGCGGAGGCGTGGGCGGACGAGGAGGGTGTGGGCGTGCGGGGCCAGGTGCGGTCGTGGGCACGGCGGAGCAGGGGTCAGACCGGAGCTGACGGCGCGGCAGCAGGATTGGCACGACACCAGGGCAGGGACGGCGTTGCGCGGGCGTGCGCATCGAGCGTGGCCGGGTCGCGCGGTGCGCATGGCGGAGTACGGGAGCAGAGAGGGGGAAGGAGAGGGGAGGCGCAACCGGCGCGGCGGCTCACCGCGAAGCTGTAGGGAGGGGGCAGTGGGCTCGAGGTGGCTTGGGGTGGTCCGGCAATGGCGGGGCGAGGACGAGGCGACGACCGACGATGGAGAGGCGGGGCGGGGCAGTCTGGCGACGGAATCGGGGAGGCGGCGACGTCAGGGCAGGCACAGGGTCGGGGCGCGCCGTGCGGGAGGAGACGGGGAGGCGGGCGCCTGTGAGGTGGCGAGGCATCTTGCCCCGATCTAGATCGGGCAGAGGGGGGCGAGGAGCAAGGGGAGTGGGTGTTTCATCCCTGATCCATATCGGATCGGGAGGGGGAGAGGGAGTGGCGACCGGGGGGGAGTGGGTTAGGGTTACGGGGCGTGGGGGGGTTAAGTGGTGGGTGCGGGCCGACCTGGGGTTGGCTTGGTGGGCCAAGGCCCAGTGGCGCAGGGGGGTTTTCCTTTTCTTTATTTTTGTTTTACTTTTCTCTTCTCTTTTTATTTATTTTGTTTCTTCACTTTTTATTTATCTTTCTTTTACTGTCTTATACTTTATAGGTTTACAAAAGGTGAAACCCTACCTAAAATAGAGTTACAATTATAACTACTACCACAAAAGGTTTTATCCCTGAACAAAATAGTATAGTATTTTATAAAATGCAAAACGCATTTGTTTAATTGTTTTACCTACTATTTTAGTTACTTAAGTGCATTTAATCCTTTTATAAAAATGTGGTTTCTCCATCATAATTACCTATGCATTATTTGACACAACCCAAACAATTTAGTTTTAATATTTGAAAACTTTCGCTGTTTTGCCTATTTTTGAATTTGAATTTCGAATCAGTTTTGAACTAACGCGAGATTAACAACAGTAACTGTGGTGACGTGGCATCATTAACGTGGGATTACTGTAGCCTAATTATCTGGGCGTCACAATTATATTGATGGGTTGCCTTTTACCGTTGCACATGATAATTTTGATGAATATAATATGCATGTGCTTGCTGCTCCTACTTGTAATTATTATGAGAGAGGAACTATATCTCCACCTCTCTATGTTTCCAACACGATAAAATTGCAAGAAACTGTTTATACTATGCATTGGCCTTTACTATGTGTGCATGAATTGTTCTTTTATGACATGCCGATGCATAGGAAGAGAGTTAGACTTCGTTGTTGCATGATATATGTTACTTTATGCTCATTACTAAATTACAAATCATTGCTAATTAAAATTGGCTTTGATATACCTTGGGATCCGGATGGATTCACTACTTAAGCACTATATGCCTAGCTTAATGGCTTTAAAGAAAGCGCTGCCAGGGAGACAACCCGGAAGTTTTAGAGAGTCATTTATTTCTGTTGAGTGCTTTCATCTAGTTTAAAAACAACAAAAATAAAGAGGGGAACCCAAAACTTTTTCAAAAAGGAAAGTGAAAGTGAGAGAGACAAGCATTGTTGAAGTGGGAGCTAGCCTTGAACTTTGTTCATGCTCATGGAAACTTTGTGAATCTTAATTACAGAAACTTTTCAATAAAAGTAATTATCCCCTTGTAGAATTCCATTGTTTTATAAAAATAATGTGCCAAGGTTTGCCTTTAGGATGTTTACAATGCTTGTTAGTTTGTACGGTGAAGGACAGAAACTTTGGCTGTAGTGCTCGATTTTTAATTTTTTACTGGAACGTCAAATGGTTCTGATTATTTTTTCACTGTCTTTCTATACAAATTGTTTATTTTTCCTAATTTTGGCAGAAATTTTCAAGTATCAGAAGTATGGTGAATGTTCAGATTATTACAGACTGTTCTGTTTTAGACAAATTCTGTTTTTGATGCATAGTTTGCTTGTTTTGATGAAACTGTCGATTTATATCAGTGGATTAAGCCATGGAAAAGTTATATTACAGTAGCTATGATGCAAAAACAAAATATGAATTGGTTTGCAACAGTACTTAGAGTAGTGATTTGCTTTATTATACTAACGGATCTTGCCGAGTTTTCTGTTGAAGTTTTGTGTGGATGAAGTGTTCGATGATCGAGGAGGTCTCGATGTGAGAGGAAGGAAGGGAGGCAAGAGCTCAAGCTTGGGGATGCCCAAGGCACCCCAAGTAAATATTCAAGGAGACTCAAGCGTCTAAGCTTGGGGATGCCCGGGAAGGCATCCCCTCTTTCTTCAACAAGTATCGGTATGTTTTCGGATTCGTTTCGTTCATGCGACATGTGCAGATCTTGGAGCGTCTTTTGCATTTAGTTTTCATTCTTATTTTATGCACCATTCTGGTACGAGATAGTCCTTGGTTGATTTATAGAATGCTTTATGCACTTCACTTATATCTTTTGAGTATGGCTTTATAGAATGCTTCATGTGCTTCACTTATATCATTTGAAGTTTCGATTGCCTGTTTCTCTTTACATAGAAAACCGCCATTTGTAGAATGCTCTTTTGCTTCACTTATATTTGTTAGAGCATGGGCATATCTTTTGTAGAAAGAATTAAACTCTCTTGCTTCACTTATATCTATTTAGAGAGATGACAGGAACTGGTCATTCACATGGTTAGTCATAAAATCCTACATAAAACTTGTAGATCACTGAATATGATATGTTTGATTCCTTGCAATAGTTTTGCGATATAAAGATGTGGTATTAGAGTCATGCTAGTGGGTAGTTGTGGATTGTAAAAATACTTGTGTTGAGGATTGTGATTCCCGTAGCATGCACGTATGGTGAACCGTTATGTAACGAAGTCGGAGCATGAGGTATTTATTCATTGTCTTCCTTATGAGTGGCAGTCGGGGACGAGCGATGGTCTTTTCCTACCAACCTACCCCCCTAGGGGCATGCGTAGTAGTACTTTGCTTCGAGGGCTAATAAACTTTTGCAAAAAGTATATGGGTTCTTTATGACTAATGTGAGTCCATGGATTATACTCACTCTCACCCTTCCATCATTGCTAGCCTCTTCGGTACCGTGCATTGCCCTTTCTCACCTTGAGAGTTGGTGCAAACTTCGCGGGTGCATCCAAACCCCGTGATACGATACGCTCTATCACACATAAACCTCCTTATATCTTCCTCAAAACAGCCACCATACCTACTATCATGGCATTTCCATAGCCATTCCGAAATATATTGCCATGCAACTTCCATCATCATCATATACATGACTTGAGCATTTATTGTCATATTGCTTTACATGATCGTAAGATAGCTAGCATGATGTTTTCATGGCTTGTCCTTTTTTTGATGTCATTGCTATGCTAGATCATTGCACATCCCGGTACACCGCCGGAGGCATTCATATAGAGTCGTATCTTTGTTCTAGTATCGAGTTGTAATATTGAGTTGTAAGTAAATAAAAGTGTGATGATCATCATTATTAGAGCATTGCCCCAGTGAGGAAAGGATGATGGAGACTATGATTCCCCCACAACTCAGGATGAGACTCCGGACGGAAAAAAAAAGAGAAAGGACAAAAAAAAGAGAAGGCCCAAAAAAACAAAAAAAAACAAAAAAATGAGAGAAAAAGAGAGAAGGGGCAATGTTACTATCCATTTACCACACTTGTGCTTCAAAGTAGCACCATGTTCTTCATATAGAGAGTCTCTTGAGCTATCACTTTCATATACTAGTGGGAATTTTCATTATAGAACTTGGCTTGTATATTCCAACGATGGGCTTCCTCAAATGCCCTAGGTCTTCATGAGCAAGCAAGTTGGATGCACACCCACTTAGTTTCAATTTGAGCTTTCATATACTTATAGCTCTAGTGCATCCGTTGCATGGCAATCCCTACTCCTCACATTGACATCAATTGATGGGCATCTCCATAGCCCGTTGATTAGCCGCGTCGATGTGAGACTTTCTCCCTTTTCGTCTTCTCCACATAACCCCCATCATCGTATTCTATTCCACCTACAGTGCTATATCCATGGCTTGCGCTCATGTATTGCGTGAGGGTTGAAAAAGCTGAAGTGCGTTAAAAAGTATGAACCAATTGCTCGGCTTGTCATCGGGGTTGTGCATGATTTGAATATTTTGTGTGGTGAAGATGGAGCATAGCCAGACTATATGATTTTGTAGGGATAACTTTCTTTGGCCTTGTTATTTTGAAAAGACGTGATTGCTTTATTAGTAGGCTTGAAATATTATTGTTTTTATGTCAAATGATAGACTATTGCTTTGAATCACTCGTATCTTAATATTCATGCCATGATTAGATACATGATCAAGATTATGCTAGGTAGCATTCCACATCAAAAATTATCTTTTTTATCATTTACCTACTCGAGGACGAGCAGGAATTAAGCTTGGGGATGCTGATACGTCTCTGTCGTATCTATAATTTTTGATTGTTCCATGCCAATATTCTACGACTTTCATATACTTTTGGCAACTTTTTATATTATTTTTGGGACTAACATATTGATCCAGTGCCCAGTGCCAGTTCCTGTTTGTTGCATGTTTTATGTTTCGCAGAAACCCAATATCAAACGGAGTCCAAATAGGATAAAAACGGACGGAGAATTATTTTGGAATATTTATGATCTTTGGGAAGTAAAATCAACGCGAGACGGTGCCCGAGGGGGCCACGAGGCAGGGGGCACGCCCCAGGGGGGAAGACGCACCCTGGACCCTCGTGGGCACCCCGTAAAGCGGTTGACGCTCTTGTTTTGCCGCAAGAAAGCTAATTTTATGAGAAAGATGTTGGCAAAAGATTCAACCCAATCGGAGTTACGGATCTCCGGATATAAAAGAAACGGTGAAAGGGCAGCAAAAGAGAGCGCAGAAACAGAGAGACAGAGAGACAGATCCAATCTCGGAGGGGCTCTCGCCCCTCCCACGCCATGGAGGCCATGGACCAGAGGGGAAACCCTTCTCCCATCTAGGGAGAAGGTCAACGAAGAAGAAGAAGGAGGGGGGCTCTCTCCCCCTCGCTTCCGGTGGCGCCGGAACGCCGCCGGGGGCCATCATCATCACCGCGATCTACACCAACACCTCCGCCATCTTCACCAACATCTCCATCACCTTCCCCCCTCTATCTACAGCGGTCCACTCTCCCGCAACCCGCTGTACCCTCTACTTGAACATGGTACTTTATGCTTCATATTATTATCCAATGATGTGTTGCCATCCTATGATGTCTGAGTAGATTTTCGTTGTCCTATCGGTGGTTGATGAATTGCTATGATTGATTTAATTTGCTTGTGGTTATGTTGCTGTCCTTTGGTGCCCATCATATGAGCGCGCGCATGGATCACACCATAGGGTTAGTTGTATGTTGATAGGACTATGTATTGGAGGGCAAGAGTGACAGAAGCTTCAACCTAGCATAGAAATTGATGCATACGGGATTGAAGGGGGACCAATATATCTTAATGCTATGGTTGGGTTTTACCTTAATGAACGTTAGTAGTTGCGGATGCTTGCTAATAGTTCCAATCATAAGTGCATAGAATTCCAAGTCAGGGATGACATGCTAGCAGTGACCTCTCCCCCATAAAACTTGTTATCGGTCTAGTAAAGTAGTCAATTGCTTAGGGACAATTTCGCAACTCCTACCACCACTTTTCCACACTCGCTATATTTACTTTATTGTGTCCTTATCTAAACAGCCCCTACTTTTTATTTTTGTGCTCTTTATTTTCTTGCAAACCTTTCCAAAAACACCTACCAAGTACTTCTAGTTTTATACTTGTTCTAGGTAAAGCGAACGTCAAGCGTGCGTAGAGTTGTATCGCTGGTCGATAGAACTTGAGGGAATATTTGTTCTACCTTTAGCTCCTCGTTGGGTTCGACACTCTTTCTTATCGAAAGAGGCTACAATTGATCCCCTATACTTGTGGGTTATCAATCCCCTACATCTGCTAGCCTACCACTAGAAGAGGTCATGCAACTTACTCAACTATGCTAGAGCCCATAATAGCTTGTGGCTGCGCACGGAAGTTTCTAGCATGAATAGTCTTATGATCCCTTTGAGCCTGGGTGGCGGACCGTAGGAGGATCACACGGTATAACCCCGGGATCTCCTAGGACAACACTGGTATAACCCCAGGTGCCCAAAACCAACAATCCACCCAGATGTGTATTAAAGTTGCCACCTTAATTGAACCATTAATTAAATACTCACATCTGTCATGGATCTCTCAAACCAAACCACGTCTACGAGCATAGCATAGCAATATAAGCATAACGTAGAAGTAACTCCCAAGGGTTTGATAATAAAGGACAATAGGTTCTACCTCATCAACTACTTCCCAATACCCACATGTTATCAATCCTACTCATGCAATGTTTGAGGGTTGAAACTAATGCATAAAAACTGGGTATGAAAAGAGTATGATCGATGTGTTACTTGCCTTGCTGACTGTAACACCCCAGATGTAACTTTCCATATTTGTAACTCCAACTCTTGCCATTTTCGGCTATGTGTTATGATATTCCCTTCGTGGTCGGGTTTTGTCTTTCGTTTTGCTTTTTGTTCATGTCATGCATCTCATATCATGTCATCATGTGCTTTGCATTTGCATACGTGTTCGTCTCATGCATCCGAGCATTTTCCCCGTTGTCCGTTTTGCAATCCGGCACCCCCACCTCCTCCGGCGCACCCCTCTTGTTTCTTTTCGTGAGCGGGTGTTGAACGTTCTCGGAATGGACCGAGGCTTGTCAAGTGGCCTTGGTATACCACCGGGAGATCACCGGTCAAGTTTCGTTCCATTTGGAGGTCGTTTGGTACTCCAACGGTTGACCGGGTAACCGCAAAGTCCGTTTGTGTGTGCAGAAAAAACCCCTCTCTAAACAGCCCAAAACCCCTCTAAGTCACTTCCATGCTCTAGGTCGTTCGATCACGATCGTGTGGGCGAAAACCGCACTCCATTTGGAGTCTCCTAGCTCCCTCTACCTATAAAACTCCTCCCCCTCCGAAATTCCGGATCTCCAAAACCCTAGCTCCACCCTCCCCGCCGCCGGACACGTCCGCTCCGGTCGGACGCGTCCACCGGCCACCTCGCTCCGGTCAATCCAGGGCCGCCACCTCATCGCGTCGCCGCCTCCAACCAACCGGAGCCCGCCACCTCATCCCGCGCCGCGCCCTCTCTCTCCTCCCCGCGCCGCCGGCCCGCCGGGCCCAGGCGGGGCCCGCCCGGCCCGATACGCCGCCGCGGTGCCGCCCTCCGCGCGCCCAAGCCGCGCCGCCGCCCTGTTCGCCGCCGCCGCCGCCGGCCATCGCCGCCGCCCCGCGCGCCGCGCCGCCGTGCTCCGCTTTCGGCCACCGCGTCCTCCCGCGGGTCCTCTCCTCCGCCTCCTCTCGAGGTCCTCCGACGCCGGCCGCCATGCCGTCCCTTTCTCCGGCGAGCCGAAGTCCGGCGGCCCGATCCCGATCTAGATCCACCACGGTTGACTTTCCTCTCCCCGAGATATTTCTAAGTCCTAATATTTTACAATATGTGCACCTGTTCATCGCATCATAACTCTTTGCATATAGCTCCGTTTCATGCGTGTAATATATCGAAATATTTGCCTCGAGATGCTATTCATTTTGTTCCATTGCACCATGTTCATTTGAGTCCATATTGATGCCCAAATCTCTGGTGCAAGAGTCCTAGTTGCTGTTATCTGCTGTTACTTATCAGAACTTGAGGATTTGTTATTTTTGTTGCATTTAATCTGTGCATCTTATGGGCATGAGCTCTACATGTGTTTTGTTGTATGCCATGCCATCTTTATAGAGGTGTATGACATGTATTTTTGTGATCTCTGTGGTGACTAGCACAAGCATGCAAACTAGGCTTCGTGATGTTTCTGATTTCAGGGACAGTGATTTTACCAAGTTTTTGTCTGCTGTTATTTTGTTGCTATGTATCCGTGTGGCTACAGAGAGATATATGCTCCTTTTGGAGAATTTCAGTAAGGATGTTTTGTAGATATTGTTGTAATTGATCCATTCATGCCCTTGTTTGCAATTATGGAGTGCCATAGCATGACTCAATCTTGCTCTACTTTTGCTATAAAATATTTCTGGCAGATTATTTACGTGTTATTCAATTTTTCCAAGCTTGTTGTAGTTGTTTCATACATGCTATGTATTTTCTCTTGCCATGGATAGCTTCATAAACATGCCATATTGCTGTAGGTATGCTTGTTTTGTCATGCATTGCTTTGTGGTGAGTGAATCAAGCTCACCAAGATGCCTTCATATTACTGTTTCTGCCATGCTCTGTTTTCTGCTAAGTCTGAAACCTGTTAACGAAACTTGCTATGTTTACATGGTTGCCATCATATCTTCTGGTCCTTTTTGGCTTATGGTTACTAAGGGACTTTTGTCACATGAATTTAGTAGAATACTGCCATGCCTTGTTTTGCCATGTTAAATTCCTGTAGAATGTTGATTTCGTGCTCTGAACATTGCTACCTGATGCTGTTTCTGCCATGTCCAGTAATTTCACCAAGTCTGTGAACCTGTTATCTTTTGCACTTTTGCCATGCTTGTTTGAACCTGTTATGTTGTGATCTAACCGTAGCTCAGTGTTCATATTTTGTCAAGCATCACCTGTAGGTTACTGTCATATGCTTTGTTGCTACGTTGGAGTGTTGTAGCATTGTTACTTGTTGCATTCTAAGTGCTATCATGCTGTTAATCACAGATTCGTGTCATTCTTGTTTTGCTTGCCATTTGCAAACCGTGCATCCGTTTCCGGTGATCTTTATATCGATTTCGACCGAAATCATCTCATCTTTCCAGTGGCATACTTGGTTTGCCAAGTTACTGCCTTGTTCATCATTTTCCTTCCGGAGCACGCATATGCATCGCATATCCCATCTCGCATATCATACATGTTGTGCATCATGTTGCTTGTGCATTTCTCGTGATTGATTGTGATTCCATTGCTTGTGTTCTTGTCTTGGGTAGAGCCGGGAGATGAGTTCATGAACGAGGAACCTGTTGAGTACGCTTACGAGGATCAAGCTTTCGACAACTCTGAGAACCTTGCAGGCAAGATGACCATACCCACGAAATCACTTCTATCTTTGCTTTGCTAGTTGTTCGTTCTATTGCCATGCTACGCTACCTACCGCTTGCTATATCATGCCTCCCATATTGCCATGTCAGCCCCTAACCATCCTTCCCTAGCAAACCGTTGTTTGGCTAAGTTACCGCTTTTGCTCAGCCCCTCTTATAGCGTTGTTAGTTGCAGGTGAAGTTGAAGTTGGTTCCATGTTGGAACATGGATATTTTTGTAATATCACAATATCTCTTATTTAATTAATGCATCTATATATTTGGTAAAGGGTGGAAGGCTCGGCCTTATGCCTGGTGTTTTGTTCCACTCTTGCCGCCCTAGTTTCCGTCATACCGGTATTATGTTCCTTGAGTTTGCGTTCCTTACGCGGTTGGGTGATTTATGGGACCCCCTTGACAGTTCGCCTTGAATAAAACTCCTCCAGCAAGGCCCAACCTTGGTTTTACCATTTGCCACCTAAGCCTTTTTCCCCTGGGTTTTCGCGAGCCCGAGGGTCAGCTTTATTTAAACCCCCGGACCAGTGCTCCTTCGAGTGCTGGCCCAAACCGAGCGATGTCCGGCGCCCCCTGGGCAACCAGGGTCTATGCCAACCCGACGTCTGGCTCATCCGTTGTGCCCTGAGAACGAGATATGTGCAGCTCCTATCGGGATTTGTCGGCACATCGGGCGGCTTTGCTGGTCTTGTTTTACCATTGTCGAAATGTCTTGTAAACCGGGATTCCGAGACTGATCGGGTCTTTCCGGGAGAAGGTTTATCCTTCGTTGACCGTGAGAGCTTATAATGGGCTAAGTTGGGACACCCCTGCAGGGTATTATCTTTCGAAAGCCGTGCCCGCGGTTATGAGGCAGATGGGAATTTGTTAATGTCCGGTTGTAGAGAACTTGTCACTTGACTTAATTAAAATGCATCAAGTGTGTGTAGCCGTGATGGTCTCTTCTCGGCGGAGTCCGGGAAGTGAACACGGTTGAGTTATGAATGACGTAAGTAGGAGTTCAGGATCACTTCTTGGTCATTACTAGATGACGACCGTTCCGTTGCTTCTCTTCTCGCTCTCATTTGCGTATGTTAGCCACTATATATGCTTAGTGCCTGCTGCAGCTCCACCTCATTACACCATCCTTTCCTATAAGCTTAAATAGTCTTGATCTCGCGGGTGTGAGATTGTTGAGTCCTCGTGACTCACAGATTCTACCAAAACAGTTGCAGGTGCCGACGATGCCAGTGCAGGTGACGAAACCGAGCTCAAGTGGGAGTTCGACGAGGAGCATCGTCGTTACTATGTGTCTTTTCCTGATGATCAGTAGTGGAGCCCAGTTGGGACGATCGGGGATCTAGCATTTGGGGTCATCTTATTTTCATTTGGATTTGACCGTGGTCGGTCTATGTGTGTATTTTGGATGATGTATGGATTATATTTATGTATTGTGTGAAGTGGCGATTGTAAGCCAACTCTCATTATCCCATTCTTGTTCATTACATGGGATTGTGTGAAGATGACCCTTCTTGCGACAAAACCACAACGCGGTTATGCCTCTAAGTCATGCCTCGACACGTGGGAGATATAGCCGCATCGTGGGCGTTACACTGACGATCTGCAAATCCTAAAGACTCGTAGTAGCACGCTTCGCACTCCGGGAATTCTATCGCAAACAAACAATAGCATACATAAGCAATCAAGCAAAGATGCATGGGTAAATCTCAAATAAGAAGATCTAACCAGAAAGTTCAACTGAAGAACTCCGGTTTGCAAAAAGAATCAAATCAAACGGAGCAACGAAACTCAAACTGCGAAAGAAACAAGATCCAATTACTAATATGGACTAAAATAAAAAATTTACAGTACCAAAATCTTGTTCAAGTTGGTTAAACAGAAAGAGGGCTTCGAGACGAAGATCTAGGCGCTTGTTTCACCTGATTTGGATAAACGAGCGAAAAGATAAACTAAAACGAAGATTAGGACAGAAATCGCGATCGAAAATAATCGCGGAAAACCCTGGAAAAAGAAAAACTGATGAACGGGCTAACGAACGAACGTTCGCTGTCTGTGACTAATGGATGAACGGCGTTCGTTAAAACAAACGTACGGACGAACGTCCACTATTTAGCTAAACCGCGGAAAACCGAACAAAAATCGATCTAAATAAAAAAACCGAATCCTAGGTTTTCGAAAAAAAACCAAGCGGCTTTCTAACGAAAACCGGCGGCAGCGGGTGGCTACCTCGGCGAGGTCCGGCGGGGTCGGCGGCAGCTCCGGCGGGGTCGGCGGCGAGCGGATCCGGCGGCGGGGCGGCGGCGGCGCTGCGGGGCGGTGGCGAGGCGGCGGCGTCGGGGCGGCGCTAGGGTTTGGGCGGCGGCGCGACTTGGGCCTCGGGGGGTCGCGGGCCTCGGCTTATAGAGCTGCCCGGGCGCAGTGTCCAGGTCGGACACGGCCCGGTAAGTCGGTTGCGGTTTTTTTATAAATCCTGACACAGAAAAACAAAGAAAAGAAATACTAAACAGACTTCAAAAATCCTGAAATAAATTTTCACGGTCCTCTAATAATATTGCGGACAAAGTGAACATTTATTTGGGCCTCTAATACAATTTTGAAAAACGCATATTTCTCCTAATTCAAATAAAATAGCGATAAAACCTAAATAAAATATAATATTTGATTTTAGTATTTTTCCTCCAATATTTCATTTATTTTGGAGAAGTCATATTATCTCCTCTTGTATATTTTTTTGTATGAAATATTTTCGGAGAGAAAAATAATTAAAACCAAAGTGATCCTTGTTTCAATATTTGATAAAATTCAAATATGAGAACGGTGAAATCCCCAACTCTCTCCGAGGGTCCTTGAGTTGCTTAGAATTTCGAGGATCGCGAAACGAAATGCAATAAAATATGATATGCATGAATGACCTATGTATAACATTCCAAATTGAAAATTTGGGATGTTACACCTTGGAGTTGTAGTCATACCTGATGAAGTAGAACTTGATGTAGTCTTGGGAACCCACTTGACCAAGGCTTTAGGAGCTTCTTCAAATGAGTCAATATCTTCTTGAAGCTTGTCCTTGCCTTTTAGCTTGTGGTATTGTGGTGGAAGATCATCTTGAACTTGTTTTCCCTTGAAAGAAGTGGGATCATACTTCTCTTGTTGAGGAACAAACTTCGTCTTGGGGTATTGATATTCTTCCCACTCAACTCCATTGGCATTGAACTTGCATTCAAAACCAACACCTTGATTCTTCCGACGCCTTCCTTGCTTGCGTACAATTTCCTCAAATTGCTTACTTCCGGCAAGGCTCTTGTAAACACCTTTCTCTATAATTCTCTTCAATAAGCTATTTTCTTGCTCAAGTGTAACTTGGCTAAGAGAACCATTAGGGGAATCAAGAGAACTACTAGAAGCAACAATATTGGATTTAGCATGATTATTGTTACTACTAGAAGAAGAATCTTCCTTGCTCTTGTTGCTAGATTTTACTTGTGGCATGTAAGTAGACAAGAGTAAACGCTTGGCAATGTAAGAAGAACTTTTCTTATGAAGATCATCATTTATTGCTTTTAAGAATCCATGTTCTTGCTCTAAACCGAGATTTTGAAAGCATAGCTTCTCATGAGTCTTTAAAAGCTCTCGATGATCCTCTAAGGTAGTTTCATGAGCTAACTTAAGAGTGTTTAGTTCTTTAGTTAGACGCTCAATCTCCTTCTTATCATTATCATTCGCTTTATCTTGATTACCATGATTAATAGCAATTTCATCATAATTTTCATCACTAGTGTTGTCAACAATTAAATAATCATCACCTAGCAAATCATCTTCATCACTATTGAAATCAACATACTCGGGGTGTGATACCTTGGGGCCTTTAGCCATGAAGCATCTTTCAATCCCTTCATTTGGTGAGTCGAATATGTCGTAGGAGTTGGATGACACAAGTGCAAGACCGGCAACACCTTCATCTTGAGTATATTCGGAGTCGGAGTGATATCTTCTCTCGGAGTAGTTGTCGGAGTTGGAACCAGATACCCATTCACCAATATGAGCTTGATGTCTTCGTCTTGTGTAGCTCTTTGATGACTTGTCCTTCCTTTTCGAATCCTTGCTTCTACGAGAGGGTCTTCATTCATAACGATCATCTCTACTCCTTCTCTCTCTAGGTGGTGATTCCTCTCTTTTACTTCTCATTTTAGGTGAGTCTTATCTTCTTTTGTAGGGAGCCGTACACTCATTGGAGTAGTGTCCGGGTCTTCCACAATTGTAGCAATTGCGATCACGACTAGAAGATCTTTTGTCATTGTAGGACCTTGACTTGGAACTTCTCTCTTTGCTTCTACTCTTGTAGAACTTGTTGAAGTTTTTCACCATTAATCTCAATTCTTCATTGAAGACTTGTTTCTCACTTGATGTTGTAGGAGCATCACATGAAGCTTTGTAAGCACCACTAGACTTGTTGTGAAGCTCTTCCTTATCTTAAGTGACATCTCATGAGCAATAATTCTACCAATGACTTCCGTTGGCTTGAGATCTTTGTAATTGGGCATCATTCGGATCAAGGTGCACACTGTGTCATATTTTCCATCCAAGGCTCTTAGGATTTTCTTGATGATGAATCTGTCGGTCATCTCTTTGCTTCCTAAGTCGGCAATCTCATTTGTGATGAGAGCAAGCCTAGAGTACATTTCAACGACTCCTTCACCATCCTTCATTTTGAACTTGTCAAGTTGACTTTGAAGCACATCCAATTTGGATTCCTTGACTGACTCGGTACCTTCATGCATACCAACCAAAGTATCCCAAGTTTCCTTTGCATTCTCAAGGCGGCTGATTTTGTTGAATTCTTCGGGGCACAATCCGTTGAAGAGGATATCGCAAGCTTGAGCATTGTATTGTAACATCTTCAATTCTTCCGCGGACGCTTCACGATCCGGTTCTCTTCCATCCTCGAAGTATTCACCTTGCAAGCCAATACACACAATTGCCCAAACGGCGGGGTTATGACCAAGAATATGCATTTTCATCTTATGCTTCCAACTAGCAAAATTTGTACCATCAAAGTAAGGACCTCTACGGTGGTAATTTCCCTCGCTAGACGCCATACTCTCCTAGGTTGTGAAACCAAGGCTATGATCACCTATGGAAATCAAGGCAAATGGAGACCAAAGCTCTAATACCACTTGTAGGATCGAAAGTAGGTCTAGAGGGGGGGTGGGTGATTAGACTACTTGACCAAATAAAAATCTAGACTTTTCCCAATTTTAAGTCTTGGCAGATTTTAGCAACTTAGCACAAGTCAAGCAATCAACCTACACATGCAATTCTAAGAGTGTACCAGCGGAAAGTAAAACATTGCATATGAAGGTAAAGGGAAGGGTTTGGAGAAGGCAAACACAATGTAGACACGGAGATTTTTGGCGTGGTTCCGATAGGTGGTGCTATCGTACGTCCACGTTGATGGAGACTTCAACCCACGAAGGGTAACGGTTGCGCGAGTCCACGAAGGGTCCACGAACAAGAAACCTGGTCTATCCCACCATGGCCATCGCCCATGAAGGACTTGCCTCACTCGGGTAGATCTTCACGAAGTAGGCGATCTCCTTGCCCTTACAAACTCCTTAGTTCAACTCCACAATCTTGTCAGAGGTTCCCAAGTGACACCTAACCAATCTAGGAGACACCACTCTCCAAAAGGTAATAGATGGTGTGTTGATGATGAACTCCTCAAATGATAGTCTCCCCAACACTCAACTCTCTCTCAGAGATTTGGCTATGGTGGAAAGATGATTTGAGTGGAAAGTAACTTGGGGAAGGCCAGAGATCAAGATTCTTGTGGTTGGATTGGAATGCATTGGTCTCAACACATGAGTAGGTGGTTCTCTCTCAGAAAATGAGTAGTGGAAGTGTAGACACGTTCTGATGGCTCTCTCTTGAATAGAGAAAGGGGGTGGAGGGGTATATATATAGCCTCCACACAAATCCAACCGTTACACACATTTGACCCAACTCGGTGAGACCGAATAGGAGAACTCGGTGAGACCGATTCAGTTCAGAATGTGAACGTTAGGAATATCGGTAGGACCGACATGATCAACTCGGTGGGACCGATGTGCTAGGGTTAGGGCAGAACCTCATCTCGCTGTGACCGATTGCATGAACTCGGTAAGACCGATTTCAGCAATGAGTTAACAGAGAGTTGGTTAGGCAAACTTGGTGGGACCGATCGCTCATTTTGGTAAGACCGAAACGTTACGAAGGAAAACAGAGAGTTTACATTGCGAACTAGGTGGGATCGATCGCTCATTTCGGTAAGACCGAAATGTTACGAAGGGAAACAGAGAGTTTGCATTGCCATCTCGGTGAGACTGAGATCCGTATCGGTGAGACCGAGATCCGTATCGATGAGACCGAGATCTGTATCGGTGAGAACGAATTGTCTAGGGTTTCTGGCAGTGGCTATGTCAAATGAACTCGGTGGCGCCGGATAGATCAAATCGGTGGGGCCGAGTTTGACTTTAGGTTTTGGACATATTTGGAAATGAGAAAGTGGCTGAGGATTTTGGAGCAATATCACTAAGCATTTTGAGCAAGTAGACCATAAAGCAACACCTCATCCCCTAGTATTGGCTTTTCCTATGGATTCAATGTGATCTTGGATCACTAAAATAGAAATGAAGAGTTTTGAGCTTTAGCCAATCTTTGTCCTTAGCATTTTGAGGGGTCCACATCTCTAGTCCATGCCATGCCAATCATTGAACTTTCTGAAATATTTAACTTGAATGTACAATGAGCCATGTGTTGTTATGAATTACCAAAACCACCCGGGGATTAGTTGCACTTTCAGTCGGGCTGGGTATGTGAGTGTTCGATTGGGTAGCATTGATTTTGTGATCGGGCAGTGACTAGTCCGTCCATCCGGCTTTGAGGGGTTCGGTTGGGAGAGTATCAGGTGCTACCGAGGCTCAGGTGCTACCGTGATACGGGCTTCTGACCCGTCGGATTCTCAGATCGGCATATGGAAGCTGTTGGATCTGCTGAACCTATGCGTATTTTTTAGACCCATAGGAGGCTTTTTTGCGAACACTGCAGAGTTAGCGAGAGCCGTTCGATCTGAGAATCCGACGACTTAGGGCAACTCCAATGGGGCGACCCATTTTGTCCCCATGCGTCCGTTTGGGTCGTCGTGGACAAAAGTGGAGGCCCAACGCGCGGACCCAAACCCAAATCTCGTCCGTCTGGCGTCCGCGCCGCGCATCTCCTCGGCGTCCGCCGCGGCCCCACTTGTAGGCCACCCAACTACCGCCCGTCGACTTATTTATGACGACCACCGACAGCGGGCCCACTAGTCAGCTAGTGGAAGCGTCCTTTTTTAACCATGCGTGCGGCGGGCCGGCCTCTTTCACTTCCGTCTACATCTGGCCCCCAGCACCCCCTTTGCTTCCTCGCCAGCAATAGCAAACCCTAGCAAGCAATGGGCCTCTTCGGCAGCAGCGCGGCAAGGGCGAGGGCACCCCCGTCGCCTCGTCCTCCTGTGCTCCTCCTCCCCCTCCTCCTCCGGCGCCGACGCGTTTCTACCCAGGTCACCGGCGTCTGCACATCCCGGTGCACCAAGCGCGGTGGCACTGGGAGTACAGGCAGCCGCTACCCCGACGTCACGCTGCCGCACCGCTGGCACCTGGATCCGCACCGGAGCCTGGTGTCGGCGGTTCCGCGTTCCCAGCGGGCGCACGACGAGGAGGTGCGCGGGCGCCGCGCTCAGCTCACGCCGGAGCAGCGGTAGATGCCCGAGTACGCCGCCGACTCTCCCAACTGGGAGGCTGATAAGGAATACCGGAGCAACGGCGTGTAGGCGTCGACGCCGCCCCGCCGCCGTTTCCACCGCTGCCCCCGCGGGTAGAGCCGGAGGAAATGGAGGCGGAGGCGGAGTACCAAGCCGCCCTCGAGGAGGCCCTGCAGCACGCGCTGGAGGCTAGCCGTCTCGAGGAGGACGCGTACTGGGATGGGCTGGAGCAAGCCCTTGCGTTGTCGGCGGCGGGGACTCCGTCCACACCCCTCTCTTCGCCCCGCCTCCGCCACCGCCGACGCGGAGGCGCTCCCCGCCTCCACCCACTTGGTCGGAGGAGGCCTACACATGGATGGGCTAGTACCGTGAGTGGGTGAGCGTGCCTCCTGTCCACTACGCCGCAACGCTGGCGCAAGAGGCGGCCCACCTTGAGCGCTGGAAGGCGCACTGGCTCCGCCGGGAGGAGGCCGACGGTGAGCGGCAGATACGCTACGAGCAGATGCTACAACGCGACGCGGAGGCACTCCGGCTTGAGGAGGATTCGGGTGGGCTGGCCCTGCTCCCGTCTTCATCGACCTCACCGGCGGCGATGACGATGGCGACGTCGACGTCAAGGGCAAGGGCAAGGCTGACGACGTCTAGGGCAGTGTGCAGGCGCGGACTTTTCTTTTATGTTTTAATTAATGTTTAATTAGGTTTAAGTGGACTTTGGCCTGCGGTTGACCGGCCACTTATGTTTAATTATGTTTATTTCTGCTAGTTTTATTTCACGTTGACACATTTGGATCCATCTCCCGTTGGGCTATCAAATTGACCTATTTGAGAATACGTTCGTCTAATCGACCCAAACGGACGAAAATCACACGCGCGTGTCCGTTTGGGTGGCCAGTTGGAGTTCTTAGAGCCTGTATCACGGCAGCCCATGCTTGCAAGCTTTTTTTCAAATATTGCAGGGTTATCGAGAGCCTGTATCCATGCGGTGCCGCTCCCAGTCCCGCCTCTTCCCAGAAAATCCCACGGAAAAGTTTCCCCTCTTCTATGCAATCCAAGCTTCCGAAGGTAATAATCTGCCACGCATCTCGCATTTCTGTTCAAATTAGGGTTCAATTTCTCACGTCTTTAGTGCAGGTTCCTCTCCTCTCCACCGAGTTCGAGCAGCCGCGGCAGCAGCAGCCATGTGCCGGCGCGCGGCGGCGGCAACCAGGACATCAGCGCTAGGTCATACACGAAGCGGAGGGCATGCCGTTGCTGGCTTACAACGGGGGCTTCGTCGTGGTCTTAGTTCCTGCTGAACGTCTATGTCGGCATGGTCGCCTACATCATCGATCTTCCACCACTCTAGTAGCAGTAGCAGTATCAAGTGTACTGTCGATGCGTTTGATCCTTCTAGGGCCTCTGGGCCAAGTGGGACATGGAGTTGTCGGTGAGTCTGGTGTGCCCCAAGTTAACTGTCTGATTTAAGTATGCTGAATGTTCTTGTTCTTGTTACATACACAAATCCCCTAAAAACAATCCTGTCATTAGATCGCTGAGTTCCATCCAAACTGGGCAATGGTGGAAGCCAAATATCACAATTCGTTAAGCATTTGATATGCTGCATGACCATTGCCATTTGCATTGCAAGATGATATGCCTGCCACTCAGAATAAACCTTTTGATACGCTTTTACACATTCTACTCACATGTACATTTTGCAATTTGATCTGTTCATCAACATGGCTATAACAACAATCCTGTAAGGCTGCACTAGTAGTACATATACAAATTCTCACACAAATCATGTGGTTATTTACACACTTCATCTTGCAGCAGCAAAGTCCTTGTGGTCTTGTGCTTATTTATGATTGGGTGTTTCTCTTCTCTTACCTTTATACAATTATAAGTGATGTACCAATTAGTGTATTTGCAGTTCGTAGTTCAGTCTGTCCATGCTACCTCCGCTGGAACTTTAGGTGCTTGATGAAGATGAAGAAGAGGAAGGCGAACAGGGCGATGATGGCCAGGTGCAGGCATGTGACAAGGTTGAAGTAGCGGTTCTCGAGGCCAAGGTAGCCCTCGAGGAACTCACGCACTGTCTGGTCCGGTTGCCCCGGCACACGGATCAGCTCTGTCCGGTCGCCCAGCTGTGAGAACATGAGCCCGTACACTGTCCATGCCGCTGGGTTAGCCCAGTACACCCACCTCCACCATATCGGGATCAGCTGCATCCACATTGCCACATTGTTGTTGTCCATTAGGTTAGGCATGCACACCTATCCTCTTTTTTTAATTATTATTGATTGTTATCTTTCAGGAAAAGTCCAAATCTGGATTAAATATGCAACATATGGTTGGTTTATATAGGAATTAAATGATGCCCAATTTGCCTATGTTCTCTCTAGTTAGCGTTCTCATTAAAGTGAAAAGGTTAGGGGGTTAATTGACAGAGTGAGACTAGTACCTCTCTTCCAATGATGAAGCCGGAGAAGACGTTCCAAAAGATGAAGATAAGGAAGGACAATCCGGCAGCTATCTCAAGGTTAGGTGTTAGTGCGACTGTCATCATCCCGTAGAGTGTGTAGTACATGAAGCTTAGCACCATGTAAAGAACAAACCAAAAGAACTTAACGGCTGTCATCTCGAACCCAATCATTGGGTATACGATTGATGCGAAGATGAGCACTTGGACAAGCATGTAAGGCAATTCAATTGCCATCTGCAAACAGAAATCCAGCATCGGAGTTTAGAAAACATATGCCAATCATTTTAGGTCCAGATTATCTGTTTTACTTTTGAAGAGAATGATAAAGTAGTATTACCTGAGCTATGGCGTAGGCCAAGGTACAGTACATGCCTGCTGCCTTTTCTCGGTAAAGAACAACTCTCTCCATTGCCACAACTGGCTGTAAGATGCTGCAATTCATGAAGCCCAGAAACAGTGCTGATCCATATACAACCCCTAGTATGTTGAATACATCTTGCTCCCGTTTTCTGTTGCATAGGAATACAAAGTTATGAGCTAATTGAGGCATGATAAGCTTGCATGAAAGAAAATTATCTCGCTTGTCGTCATCCTGCTTACATGGTTGAGCCAATTTTCCAGAATACAATTCCAAACATAATTGATACAGCAAACGTGTTTAGGAACCGAACAACATTGTGTTCTGAGTTTTTCCAGTATGCACATCTTTGTTTCCACAGGCAAGCCATGCACTGCGCCCTAAAGTTCTGCCAATATCCTGGGGGAAAATGTAGATCCACGGTGTTTGGCGCTGGTTGCCCCAGCTCTTCAATTAGAAGCATGTTCTCCCTGCAGAAACAAGGTACATATTCATTTTGTTTATCTTTCCCCTATTGTTCATACCAGTTTAACAGTACAATTTCTGTAGCTTTATGATTATCTGGCTTACCTGTACAGGGAGGAGCTCCGGTAAATTTCTGCATAGTCCACTCCAATCACATATTCTGTTATGTGTGAACTTATATCCAACACCCATGCTGCTGGGTTTTGTCCCTCTTTTATTCTAGGAACACCAGGTATAGCCTGTGACAAAGCAATTTTAGTATTTTCGTCTCCATCTTGTGTATAGATGTTGAATATCAGACAATCTTACCTCGAAATACTTGATCATGTTGCTAGATAGCGGACCTAGTGAACCACTGTATATGATCTGACCACCTCTTTTCATAAGCAAAAGCTGCATTTAGTCAAATTGAACTCAAGTTTAGAAAGGTAATTCTGTAGTACTTATACATAATCATATAAAAGGCTAATTGATTATCATTAGTAACTATTTGTGAGCTATTAACAGAAGGGAACCCAGGGTGTAAGGGCTAATTGTATTTGATGCTTTATTTATGAAAAAATTATGCTGGTTTGCTTTTGTGTAATGAGTAGTTCAATACTCTTTTCGGTCTCTTGGTCTTGACACCACATGACCATGCTTTTCTTTTGATATATTTAAAATTTATATTTAATCGTACCTCATCAAAAGATTCAAATATCCCAATGCTTGGTTGATGAATTGTGCAGACTACAGTTCGTCCAGTGTCTACTGTCTTTCTCACTGTTCTCATCACAATTGCTGCAGCACGGGCATCCAAGCCAGTGGTTGGCTCGTCCATGAATATAATGGAAGGACTAGCTACCAGCTCCACTGCTATTGTTAGCCTTTTTCGCTGCTCCGCTGACAGGCCAGTTGCTCCTGCTATTCCCACCATGGCATTCTTCAGTCCAGTCAATTCAACTAGGTCCATTACTTCATCTATAAACATCTGAAACATGTTTGTAGGAAAATCTTGTTAGATCTATTGTTATATATTAGCTTCAAAGATGATAAAGATTGCAAAAGGTCAATGCTTATACATCTCTTTGGCGAGAGTTAACGTTCGAAGGAAGTCGAAGCCATGCCGAGAACTGTAGTGACTCATGCACAGTGAGGTTAGGGGAGTGAATGTCACTCTGTTCACAGTAGCCCGAGATCCTTGAGAATGTGTCCTGCTTCTTTGGGTATCCTGCTATCCTAATAGTACCTTCAATATATCCTCCAGTTTTTCTTCCAGCCAAAACGTCGAGCAATGTTGTCTTTCCAGCACCAGTGATCCCCATCAGAGCTGTTAACACCCCTGGCCTGAAAACACCACTGACATCTTGCAGCAGTTGAAGCTTTTTCTCTGTTACTCCATACTTCATCATTTCCTGGTGGAAGATATGCATACGTTTGGTCAAACGTGACTGGAAATGAAATGGATGCAAGTATTCAGTAAGGCACTATGTGCTCAAGATGTTACCTTAGGCATGTCAACAAAATAGTTGATATGATCAAATACAAGGGAAAGAGGCTGAAACGGGAGGGCAACTTGACCGGTTGATGCATTGCGAGTTCCAACTTTCTGTTTCTTGCACTCCGTTTTTGTCTTCGTGGAATCGATATTAACTTGATGCTTGTGTGGAGCTACAAATTATGAACAAATGTGATGGATTTTGTTTGCATTTATGTTTCAATACTTATGAGGATTTTGATAGCTTTGGTATACATACAGTTCATGAACTCTAGTGCAAATATAGTGAGGATGTTGAGGACCAGCGAGAATCCAAATAAAATGCCGACACAAATCCAGTACCAATGCCACTCTGTGAGCAACCCCCTGATCTTGAGGATAGCTTCACCAACTGTTTTAGCATTTGCATAGTAAAATTCCTGTCAGCATGAAAAATCATCATCAGGTCATAACTAATTGCACGGGTTATGTACATTGGATCAAGAATGTTAGTTGAAACAATTGCTTACACTAGCCCATCTTTCATCAAGGAACTCATTTAGGGCAACAGCATTCTGTGCATAGGTGAATGGGGATGTCCAGTATCCCCACTGCAACCATGGTTGGAGGTTATCTGTTTCAATGTACAAAACTGGTAAGCATCTTCGTTGCACAAGTACTCATACATCTTACGGTATTCTGAGCTAAAACATCTAACCTTTTGATATGACAAAGCCTCCAAATATGTAGATTGCTATGAGAGCTGCGGTGCCTAGCATGTTGGCCATTACTTGCGTCCTTCCTATTGCCGCTAAGAAACGATAGAGGCCCATTGACATTTGATGCATGGCAAAAAGTACCAAAAACTGCTGGATGAATCTGCAAGAAGCAAGGTAACTCTTTCTGTTATTCCAGCTTATTCAAGTATTTTGCTCATTAGATATTGAATTGACTAGGAGGGGTACCTGAGAAAGGAAGGTGCGTAGCCAATCACATAGTAGGTTAAGCTGGTCCACAGACCTGTCTCTAGAAGTGACATTGGGAGGCTGATAAGGAATACCGAAGAAAGAAGTGCCCATCCTGGCAATGCTAGTAACTCTCTTTGCTTGTAGAAAGTGGGGAGTCGCTTTATTGTCATTCCAATTTCAGTCATGCCATTGAAGTTTACTATCACAACAGCCATAAAGAGTGATCCCATGTACTTATTGGCATCGAGTACAGTTTTATGGTTCATATTTGTTCGAAGGAAAACCGTTGAGATCACCAAAGCCATAACAGTTATCTGTACAGTCTTAAATATATGAAGTGGGGAGTTTCTTTTAAGAAGCAATACTTCCCTTGAAAAGCATGCCTTGAAAATATTCCATCTAGAGATCCTGCGAGTTGCACTTGTTAAAATCTCCTCTCTCTTTCCTGTATTGTTTGTCCTGCAGAGATCGTCTTTCGCAGGTCGTGGGAGATAGGATGAACGAAAAGATTCTGCAAATTTTTCGATTGACCGGTATTGATACTTATTTTCATCACCAATCCAGTATTGCTTTTGATCCATCTTCGAGGTCACCTGGTCAAATGAAGAAAAGTTGCTGTCAGTTACTTGCATTATTATGCACGAACAAGTACATATAACATAATAGTGAATTTTGTGGATGGAATTGCAACTCATGTACTGCATGCTATATTGTTACTTTCTGATATTTATGCACTGGTTGCCCTCAAGTTAGCAATATAGATTTATTCAGTAGTTCCCGATTATTAGAGTTTATAATCTAATACCTCTTGAAGGAAATCAGCTACATTCTTCCTGCTGGGGCATTTGAATCCCATAATTTCAAAGAAACCAGTAGCATTTTCTCGAGGACCATGATATACAATTTGCCCCTCGCATAAAAGGATTATGTCGTCAAATAACTCCAACGTCTCAGGAGGTGGTTGAAGCAAGGAAATAACCACAGTGAGATCCATCAGATGAGCCATTTGTTGGAGAAACTTTACGATCTCGTATGTGGTGGAGCTATCTAGACCTGTTGATATGTCATCCATAAAGAAGCATCTTGCTAGACCAACTAGCATCTCTCCTGCATTAGTGAATTCATCTTAAAAATATAGCAACAATGACACATTGATAAAAGAAAACCAATGTTGATTACATCGTCAATATTTATAGTTGTTAACTTTGGTACTGGCACCATCTTCTGTATAACTGGCATATTCGTAAGCAGAATAGGCTATGGAAAATATATATTATAAATGCAGCACATGGCAGTGTGGGTACCTTCCAGCAATCTACTTAATTTCTAGTTACATCTGACATATTCGTAAGCAGAATAGGCTATGGAAAATATATATTATAAATGCAGCACATTGCAGTGTGGGTACCTTCCAGCAATCTACGTAATTTCTAGTTACATCTGACATATTCAGAGTTGCCCTTATTCAGTAGAATAAATATCATCCTCAAATTATTTTTTCTGGAGAACAATACAGAGTTCTGCAGGAAGAGAGCATTCTATAATATCGTGACCGACTCACTACAAAAGTACACGTATACTGTTTTCATAGTCCATTAATCGAACATGTCAAGAAATTATGGTGTCATTTTGACATTTTTTTTACTTTACAATCTTTTCATTGTGGGTTTAACTAGGATCTTTGTTTCATCAAGCAATACTGTACAAAATATAAGTTGTTGAGATGATAATTTTTTTATTGTGCCAAGGACTATAACATAAACCCATTTTTTTATTATGAAATAATGTCGCATTAGAAAAATGCACTCTATAAAGTGGGAACAGAGGGTGATAAGAGGAACAAGATACATAGTAAACACTATAGAATCCTTACCAATCGTGGCTCTCTTTTTTTGTCCTCCTGAGATGCCTCTTCTCATCTCATCCCCCACTAGGGTATCTGCACACTCGGACAAACCAAGTATCTGCATTTACACAAAGTTTGTGATTATGTTATGAAGACAAATGTATAAATTGAAAAGTTACGAATTTACCTTGATAATATAGTTTGTTGTAAGGTTGCTTCCTTCTCCGAAGGTGGTAGCCTGCAGAAAACAGATTTAAGCAATTGGGGAACTGGATTCCAGTTTTACCAAAATTGGCGGAAAATAAAATTAGTAACCTTAATAAAAGAGTCAAGATCTTGGTCCACTTTGTTGATGACACCCTTTTTCCTTCTTATTGCTTCTCCCAGCATCTCTAAGGCGACCATTTCGAATTTTGCATTAGTATTTATGTCATGCAAAGGAAAAAAAAACCTTGAAAGGAGTGCTTCTTAATTTTCAGTGTCTGGGTTTGGTTATAAATTAGCTCATTCATATACACGGGAACTAAAGCTATATCCCCATACCCAAGAGGGTGTCTCACCAAATTCATTATTGGTTCCCAACATCTTGGAAGAGAAATCAATCGTCTCTCTGACGGTCATCTCAGCATGATGAAGATCATACTGGCTAATGTAGGCATGCAGGTATTGAGGTGTTGAGGAATTCACTTCTTCTCCATTGTACATGACCTTTCCTTTGAGCTATTAAGAGATGTGATATCAAGAAAAAAACAATGCTGGTTAATCAATGATTATCTTGTTAGTAAGTGGTTTCGGTGGCAAGTAGATAACTCAGTCTACCTTCAAAGAAGAATCCAACTTTCCTGCCAATGCTTTTAAAAAAGTAGTTTTCCCAGAACCAGGTGCTCCTAGAAGAAGTGTCATCCTGATTATGTAACGGGATCGCAAAAATTCAGCATGGTAGGTGAGTAATAAATTAATGAACGATGAACTCCTGATGTGGAGTGTTACATGTTTTTCAGTGGAACACTTATTCTGAGATAAACAGTATCAACCATCATCGATTTAGTAAAAAGTAGAGCTGCTTACCGTGATGGACGAATTGTCCCGCTTGCTCCATTTATAATTTTGATAGGTTTTTTCCTTGTGGTACACATGTGTGAAGATGTTGCCAATTCCTGCACAACAAACAATTTTAGAACTATGATTTCGAATGTGACTTGCCCAACAGTATCCACATTAAATGAAACTTCTGGATTTAAACATACATATGTGATACTATAGAGATGTTAAACTGCATGAAAACATGCACTGTCGTTTTGAATGCAGGGGCTGGAGATGTGCTTTGATCTCCATTTATTGTTAGATTATTTTGGTCAATTTCTACTAGGTTGATGTACAGAATCTCAACTTGCTAGCCCCAGAACTATTGCTGCACTCTCTTTACTTTCTCTTGTCTATTGCCAGGCATACCTGGTCGTTTTCCTTTCCATGGGTATTGTGACTTGCAAAGTAATCTATCTGCTTGTCGTTTGGCGTTACAGTTTCCAACCTTCTGTGCAGGTAATCGTGGATTACTTTCGCTGTGTTAGGGGCGTTCTCAGGCTCTACTGTGTAGGAAATGCTGGCGCGTGCTGTCCATCTCATGAGAAATCAACTAGCAAGGTGAAAATCTGCTTAGGTTATCAGATGCTGTCAAAACGAACCTTGGCTAAACTGCTCGAGGTAGTGACGGAACATTGAGAGTTT
Source organism: Aegilops tauschii subsp. strangulata (assembly GCF_002575655.3). Taxonomy (NCBI): domain Eukaryota; kingdom Viridiplantae; phylum Streptophyta; class Magnoliopsida; order Poales; family Poaceae; genus Aegilops; species Aegilops tauschii. The sequence continues at coordinate 261,836,113 of NC_053041.3, read as the reverse complement.
CCACAAAAATGTGTAGATTACTCCCAGTGCATAATCAACATTCGTGCCCCCAAGGGATACAATCCATATTTATTTATTTATTTATTTATTATTTGAATTCGCCAACCACTAAAAATAACCGCAACTCTAATTGTGCTTAGTTGATCGATGCTGTTCTATTTTTGTATTGTTGTCCTTAAGAAAGTTGGTTAACTAGCGAAGGCAGTGGCGTTAACTCTTCAGTCAACTGCCTCACTTCGGAGTAATCTTTTTTAGTATATTTAGCTGTACTGCTGTAGCAACACGGCAATTAATTTTGATGTTTTTGGCCTCACTTAAGGAGTTAGTATCCTTTTTCTTTTCTTTCTTTGAGTGATGTGATCACAGAGACGTATGGGACCAGCGTTTGATCTGCTTCTTCCTTTTTTCTTTCTTCGTCATGGCAAAGGAACAGGACTGCATTAAAGCCGTTGCCGTCATCCTCGTAGCTGCTGTCGTCTTCTACACCGAATGCTACCTCAGGAATGGCCACGCTACGTTCATGAAAATTGTAAAGACCCGGTACCAAAATGGAAAATTCCCCAAGCTAGATAGTGCTGTGATGGTTGTGCTGTGCAGAAGACCCTGCCTACAGTCCAGCAATATACTACTCCCTCCGTCTCATAAATTTGAGCCTACACTCTACTAAAGTGCACTCTACTAAATTTAAGCCTTCACAAGAAAATTTCCTTCACTAATTAGCAATGGCTGGGGGGCAGCGGCACCCCCAGTAATACATGTAGCTCCGCCCCTGTATGACGGAGGGAGTAGCTCTGTTTGGTAGGCTTAGTTGGGGCCAACCTATTTGTACCAACATTTCTTTTAGCAACTATAGCATTTTTTTTTTTTTTTGCGGATGAGCAACTATAGTATTTGTGTAAACATATGACCATGTTTTTTTTCTTGATGGACATAACGCCATGTTTAGTGTATATATCAGTGTATTACAACAAACTGAACCAGTACTCTGCATGATTAAATAAGACTTGGCTAAACCAATTTCAAAAATTAAAAAGAGACTTGGCTAAACCAAAGCAGAACTCTCCAATTTGGTCTATCCTAGTATAAACAACGGCTCCATTATTGATTCCTTAAAAAAAACGATGGCCTTATTGGAGAAAGAGATACTTGGATGCTGTTTCTTTCTTTGGTAGGCGGGCTTACCTATCCATCAATTCAGCCGCGGGTCGACGAAAGAAACAGGAGTATGTCTCATGATGTCAACGGATTACCGGGATGGGCCAGCTAAAATACTCAAGCCATGAATTCCATTTTGAGCGAGGATTTGGTGTACCTTGTCTCTCACCGTTAGATTTCGATCCTAGGTGGTAGTGTTTTTTTTTTATGATAAGGTGGTATGGTTCTTTCTCTGGGAAATAAAGAGGGCTAGGCTCAACATCATTTGATGTACTCCCTCCGTTTTTATTTACTCTGCATATTAGAGTTAACTGAAGTCAAACTTCGTAAAGTTTGACCAAGTATCTAAAAAACAATATAAACATTTACCGTAACAAATCTATATGATGTGAAAATACATTCATTAATAAATCTAATGGTATTGATTTGTTATCGTGTATGCTCATGTTTTTGTTTATAAACTTCGTCAAAGTTTACAAAACTTGACTTTGACCAAAGCTAATACGCGGACTAAATAAAAACGAAGGAAGTACTTTCATGACTTCATCCAGACGTGGGGCCCAAACAGGTGGGTGTTGGTAGTTGGGACGCATGAAACATTGGCATGTGGGTGCGTGCTGTGAAAATATTTGCTAGTCATTTTTGCAAATTTTCAAAATTTGGCTGAAAAACTGAAAAATTCTAACATGCAAATTCCTTCGGTTTTTGGTGCAGAAGTAGCAAATTTGCAGTTTACAGTAATATTATAAATCTGAGAAATTTGCTGTGAATTCTTTTCCTTTTCATCATCCTCTTCTTCCACAAAATGTGCTTTTTGAAGATCTAAGTACCGCCAGATGACTTGTGCGCGTTGGTCAAGTGCCTGCATACTAAGAGGTCTGGCCGGCCACGTGCTACAATTGATCGTACGAGACCTGTGTACTAGACCTGCTGCGGCTACCAATGGCTATGGAAAAATAAAATCTACCATGGTACTGCGGCTGCCAATGCTATCCACCATGGTACTGCGGCTGCAAGCCTGCAAGTGTTCATTAGTAAGACGTTACTGACTACTCCCTCCGTTCCAAAATAGATAACTTAACTTTGTATTAAAGTTAATATAAAGTTAAGTCATCTATTTAGAAACGGAGGGAGTACTTACTTGAGTAGTGAACACTGGATGAGCGTTCGGTACGACTAGATGGTTTCCATAGCACCGGGGATGATTTCCATTCCATTTCTGCCGTTTTTCTTCACTGCCAGATGCAGATGCTGGATCTGGATGGAGGGTTTCCACATAGCAACTTATCTAGTATTTTCTTAACTAACAAAGTGGTCTTTATTTTTCTCAAAAGAAAAAAAGAAAAAGAAAAAAACAGGTGTTTTTTCTCAGCGAATAAACAAACAACTGCCGCTAGCTAGCTGATCCAAGCACTGCTTGATCTCACAACCCCTTGTACGTGTCTCACCAGATCTCCCTTGGCTGCAATGCATATCCCATGCATGCATCCACCATACGTATATCCAAGCGCTTTTTTCTTTTGCAAATAATAACAGCACGAGGATGAGGATATTTATATGCAACATATATACCTGGGCGGCGTTGACGGCGCAGTTGAGCAGCGTGGGCAGCGCGCGGCGGCCCACGCGTACGTCGGCCTCCACGGTGAGCTCCTCGAACCGCACCTCCACCTTGGCGGCGTCGACCCCCAGCCTGCGGGGCAGCATGCAGCTTACACTCATTAATTAATCAGTTTATTATGCTGCCGCCCGGAAGAATCTCCTACGTATTGCATCTCCTCTTGCATTTATTTGTGGTTTCGTCTGGGAAACTCCCAGCCCGAACTGATCGCCCGACAAAACCGGCCGATCCTGCATGCGACCCGCATGATCGAGAAGCCAGGCACACACGCACGTACAGATCGCTACCCCATCATCCATACGCACCTTTCCTTCTTCTCGCGGAGCATCTGGAGGAAGCCGCGGTTGTCCTCATGGGTGAGCGGCGGCGGCGGCCTGGCACTCACCTCCGACGCCGGCGGCGCCGGCGGCGCCTGCTCGGCTTCCCAGCTGTGCTCCATCCTCCTCCTCCCCTTGTTCTACCTCGGCTGGCTTCGCGAGCAACGCCGGCGGTGCCTGCTAGCTAGCTTGTCCTAGACGGCGGGTGAATGGGCATACATGGACATGTAGCTTGGCTCTACCAGAACGAAAAGAGATGCTAGAAGATAGTAGTAGAAGTACAAGAAGCAAGGGAAGATATATTTGGCGTTGCGTTTAAAGGTGTTGGTGCTACCCAATCTCGCAGTCGTATATATAGCGGAGTTCTACGGCCCAACGCCACTCCAGCCATTACTACATGCACATCCCATTTAATTTCAAGGACACCTTCTTCCCTTTTTTTTCCTTTCTTGGACACGCTCTGGTCGATTCGGTTATATCCTTAATTGTACACGTATGGCGATATTAGTATTGGACAGCAAGTCATTTCAAATAATATATGGTGCGAGAGATAAACATACGTACTTAACAGTCTGTTACTACTATACTGCCATGCATATTCAAATGGTAATTACAGATTAAGTATGCCAAAAAATACAGATATTTTAACCTTATCTTTGGACGGTTAAGCGATAACTGCGCGCATGTGGCAATGATATTGGTGATCACGGCCATGCCGGCGCCGGTGCATGAATGCTATTCCTAGCTAAGGTTGTGCTGTACAGTAGCATGCATGTCACTGGTGTCTGGTCTGAATCTAAAATCTTCAATGCATCACCACTTCTTTCAGCAGTGTACGTAGTCCCCAAGGACAAGCTCCTCCTCGCACCACTGTTTTAAGTCTAGACATAGTGAGGAGTAAATTACAGTAGTACTCACTCCGTTCAGTCTTTTTACAGATTTCAATATAGACTACATCCGAAGCAAAATGAGTGAATCTACACTCTAAAACATGTCTATATACATGCATATGTTGTCTGTATTAAAATCTCTAAAAAAACTTATATTTAGAAACCAAGGGAATATCCAAGTACCGAACGTACGGCACCTCCGTGTTCAGCACACGTTCAGCTCGATGACGTCCCTCGAGCTCTTGATCCAGTAGAGGGTTGAGGGAGAGTTTCGTCAGCACGACGGTGTGGTGACGGTGTTGGTGATGTGATCCGCGCAGGGCTGCGCCTAAGCACTACGACGCTATGACCGGAGGAGTAAACTGTGGAGGGGGGCACCGCACACGGCTAAGAAACAACTGTTGTGCCTTTGGGGTGCCCCCTGCCCACGTATATAAAGTAGGGGGAGGAGGAGGCCGGCCCAAGGGGAGCGCGCCAAGAGGGGGGAGTCCTACTAGGGCTCCGTTCCTAGTAGGATTCGGCCCCCTTTCCTTCCAATGGAGAGGGGAAAGGGGAAAGGAGGGAGAGGGAGAAGGAAAGAGGGGGCCGCGCCCCCTCCCATTGCCCAATTCATGCATATGTTACTAGTATATTGCCCCCCCCCCCGCGTCGTCCTCCCCCAGGGCGACTCGGGCGGCGCCGCTCCTCCCGGCGCAGCAGGCCCCCTCTCTCCAGCTTCCCCTCCCCTCGCCGCCGCCAAACGGACTCCACCGGGAATTGCCCCTACGGATCCAGCGGCGGCGGGGATTTGGCGATCCGGGCGGGGGCTCGTGTTCTGGCGGCCGCCACGGCGCTTCTCCATGCATGCTGCGGGTGCTCGGCGGCGTCCTGGCGGGGGTGTTGGCTGCAGAGGTGGGCGGCCTGGAGGTGCAGTGCGTGCACGGAGTGCGGGGCGGCTCGGGTCGGTCGCGGCGCCTGCATGCTCTCCTCTGCATCGAATCTGGACGGGGGCCTGGCCCAAGGTGCGCGGCGGGCTGGTCGCGGCTCCTTCGGTTTCTCGTGCGGCATGGGGTGTCAGCCGATGCAGGTTCGGCTGCACGATGGCTGATGTCTCAGGGCTATAGGCCCAGTTCCGCCCAGATCTCGCTGTCTCTGGCGGCTCTACTTGTCTGTGAAGGTCAGGACGAGGTGGCGGTGGCTGTTTAGGAACGGGGTGGCGGTTCGCTCCTGAGTGCTTGGCCGAGGTGGGTTGCGGTGAGTGGTGGTGGTGGAGATGTACTGGCGGTGGGCGGTGGTGAGGATTGCCGCTCGACTGTTGTTGGCTCTGGTGCTCTCTTCTGGTCGTGTCGAGGCAGCTGGCCCAGGACCTCCCAGATCTTGCGTCCTTGCTGGCTCGGGGTCGGCCATGACAAGCATGAGGCGATGTGGTGGTTCCTGCCCGGCGGCGTGGTGGCGGCTCGCTGCCGGGAGCACGACTGGGCATGGCAGGAGGGTGGAGGTTGGCGGATGGTGGATGTGGTGGACTGGCTGGTTTGGTCAGTGGTGTGGGAGACGATGCCGGGCGAAAGTCTATCTCTGGCTATGGTCGGAGCCAGCAGCGACGGCGTCCGTGGCGTCGCTGCCTTCTTGAAGGCGCTGCTGCGGTGATGCGCTCCTCTCCCTTACCGTCCCTAGCTCCATGGGAAACCTTAGATCCGTGCTCTGGCGGATCGGATGATGGCGGCGGCTTGCATCGTGTCCCTCTTGGGGGCATCATTTTGGAGCAGGGATCAGCCGGAGTGACTAGTGTGTGGTTGATGGTGGTGTTCTGTAGGGGTTCGGCGGCGGTGCCTTTGTGTCGTCCCTGTTGCTGTGCAAGCTCAAGACCCTCCCATGGCTGCCGTTTTGTTGCGGTGAGCTTCGTGCCCTTGGTGTTGTCTCGGTTCTTCTTTGCTCAATGACGTGCAAGAAGCCTCCCCATCCTGCTAATCGTCCCAAACTCACTGCCGGAGCTCCCAGCCAAGGTTCGTGTTTGGCACTCGTTGATTGTGGTGCTTCTGTGTTGTGCCGTGGGTTTGGTATGCATGCCGATGCGGTGCGTTAGGTTGCTCGCAAGTCTTGGTATTGTGATCCCTCGATGATACCCCACAACTACTTGTGTCTTTCGTGGTGATGGTCCTCTTAGTCTGCTAGGTATGTCCTGCCTTATGTTGAGTGTCTTGTTCTTCTCCTTTCTTGTAACAATGTTACTTGTATGGTTTTCGGCCCGATTTTCCTATAACCGGGTCAATTTGTTCAGGTTTTCGATCCGGTTTCCTTTATAAACTGGATCACTCTCCTGGCATAATGGCCACTTTGAGTAATATATTCAGGTGGAGGGACTCCTCCCCAGGTGATTCTCAAAAAAAGATGTTACTAGTCTATTTAAATTAGAGTACTCCCTCTGTCTCGATGCATTAGGCATCTAACAAAAATCAAATAATTCCAAAACGCTAAGGCTACTCATAGTGGGGAGTAACATATACTAGTATCATGCATATGGTACTAGTATATGATACTGTCGGGGAACGTAGTAATTTCAAAATTTTCCTACGCACACGCAAGATCATGGTCATGCATAGCAACGAGAGGGGAGAGTGTTGTCCACGTACCATCGTAGACCGAAAGCGGAAGCGTTATGACAGCGCGGTTGATGTAGTCGTACGTCTTCACGATCAACCGATCCTAGTACCGAACGTATGGCACCTCCGTGATCTGCACACGTTCAGCTCGGTGACGTCCCACGAACTCACGATCCAGTAGAGCTTCGAGGGAGACTTCCGTCAGCACTACGGCGTGATGACGGCGATGATGATGCTACCGACGCAGGGCTTCGCCTAAGCACCGCTACGATATGACCGAGGTGGATTATGGTGGAGGGGGCACCGCACACGGCTAAGAGATCAATGATCAACTTGTGTGTCTATGGGGTGCCCCCTCCGCCGTATATAAAGGAGTGGAGGAGGGGGGAGGGCCGGCACGCTATGGCGCGCCCTGGAGGAGTCCTACTCCCACCGGGAGTAGGGTCCCCCCCTTCCCTAGTTGGACTAGGAGAGAAGGAAGGGGGAGAGAGGGAGGAAGGAAAGGGGGGCGCCGCCCCCCTCCTAGTCCAATTCGGACCAGAGGGAGAGGGGGCGCGCGGCCTGCCCTGGTCTCCTCTCTATCTCTCCACTATGGCCCAATAAGGCCCATACACTTACCAGGGGGTTCCGGTAACCTCCCGGCACTCTGATAAAATCCCGATTTCACCCGGAACTATTCCGATGTCCCAATATAAGCTTCCAATATATCGATCTTTATGTCTCGACCATTTTGAGACTCCTCGTCATGTCCATGATCATATCCGGGACTCCGAACTACCTTCGGTACATCAAAACACATAAACTCATAATACCGATCGTCACCGAACGTTAAGCGTGCGGACCCTACGGGTTCGAGAACTATGTAGACATGACCGAGACTCATCTCCGGTCAATAACCAATAGCGGAACCTGGATGCTCATATTGGTTCCTACATATTCTACGAAGATCTTTATCGGTCAAACTGCATAACAACATACGTTGTTCCCTTTGTCATCGGTATGTTACTTGCCCGAGATTTGATCGTCGGTATCTCAATACTTAGTTCAATCTCGTTACCGGCAAGTCTCTTTACTCATTCCGTAATGCATCATCCCGCAACTAACTCATTAGTTACATTGCTTGTAAGGCTTATAGTGATGTGCATTACCGAGAGGGCCCGGAGATACCTCTCCGACAATCGGAGTGACAAATCCTAATCTCGATCTATGCCAACTGAACAAGTACCATCGGAGACACCTGTAGAGCACCTTTATAATCACCCAGTTACGTTGTGACGTTTGGTAGCACACAAAGTGTTCCTCCGGTATTTGGGAGTTGCATAATCTCATAGTCATAGGAACATGTATAAGTCATGAAGAAAGCAACTGCAATATACTAAACGATCAAATGCTAAGCTAACGGAATGGGTCAAGTCAATCACATCATTCTCTAATGATGTGATCCCGTTAATCAAATGACAACTCATGTCTATGGCTAGGAAACTTAACCATCTTTGATTCAACGCGCTAGTCAAGTAGAGGCATACTAGTGACACTCTGTTTGTCTATGTATTCACACATGTACTAAGTTTCCGGTTAATACAATTCTAGCATGAATAATAAACATTTATCATGATATAAGGAAATATAAATAACAACTTTATTATTGCCTCTAGGGCATATTTCCTTCAGTCTCCCACTTGCACTAGAGTCAATAATCTAGATTACACAGTAATGATTCTAACACCCATGGAGTCTTGGTGCTGATCATGTTTTGCTCGTGAGAGAGGCTTCGTCAATGGGTCTGCAACATTCAGATCCGTATGTATCTTGCAAATCTCTATGTCTCCCTCCTTGACTTGATCGTGGATGGAATTGAAGCGTCTCTTGATGTGCTTGGTTCTCTTGTGAAATTTGGATTCCTTTGCCAAGGCAATTGCACCAGTATTCTCACAAAAGATTTTCATTGGACCCGATGCAATAGGTATGACATCTAGATCGGAAATGAACTCCTTCATCCAAACTCCTTCATTTGCTGCTTCCGAAGCAGCTATGTACTCCGCTTCACACGTAGATCCCGCCTGACGCTTTGCTTAGAACTGCACCAACTGACAGCTCCACCGTTCAATATAAACATGTATCCGGTTTGTGACTTAGAGCCATCCGAATCAGTGTCAAAGCTTGCATCGACGTAACCATTTACGACGAGCTCTTTGTCACCTCCATAAACGAGAAACATATCCTTAGTCCGTTTCAGGTATTTCAGGATGTTCTTGACTGCTGTCCAGTGATCCACTCCCGGATTACTTTGGTACCTCCCTGCTAAACTAATAGGAAGGCACACATCAGGTCCGGTACACAGCATTGCATACATGATAGAGCATATGGCTGAAGCATAGGGAACACCTTTCATTTTCTCTCTATCTTCTGCAGTGGTTGGACATTGAGTCTGACTCAACTTCACACCTTGTAACACAGGCAAGAACCCTTTCCTTGCTTGATCCATTTTGAACTTCTTCAAAACTTTATCAAGGTATGTGCTTTGTGAAAGTCCAATTAAGCTTCTTGATCTATCTCTATAGATTTTGATGCCCAATATATAAGCAGCTTCACCGAGGTCTTTCATTGAAAAACTCTTATTCAAGTATCCTTTTATGCTATCCAGAAATTCTACATCATTTCCAATCAACAATATGTCATCCACATATAATATTAGAAATGCTACAGAGCTCCCGCTCACTTTCTTGTAAATACAGGCTTCTCCAAAAGTCTGTATAAAACCATATGCTTTGATCACACTATCAAAACGTTTATTCCAACTCCGAGATGCTTGCGCCAGTCCATAGATGGATCGCTGGAGCTTGCACACTTTGTTAGCATCCTTTGGATCGATAAAACCTTCGTGTTGCATCATATACAACTCTTCTTCCAGAAATCCATTCAGGAATGCAGTCTTAACATCCATTTGCCAAATTTCATAATCAGAAAATGCGGCAATTGCTAACATGATTCAGACGGACTTAAGCATCGCTACAGGTGAGAAAGTCTCATCGTAGTCAACTCCTTAAACTTGTCGAAAACCTTTCACAACAAGTCAAGCTTTGTAGACAGTAACATTACCGTCAGCGTCAGTCTTCTTCTTGAAGATCCATTTATTCTCGATGGCTTGCCGATCATCGGGCAAGTCAACCAAAATCCACACTTTATTCTCATACATGGATCCCATCTCAGATTTCATGGCCTCAGCCCATTTCGCGGAATCTGGGCTCATCATCGCTTCCTCATAGTTCGTAGGTTCATCATGGTCAAGTAACATGACCTCCAGAACAGGATTACTGTACCACTCTGGTGCGGATCTTACTTCTGTTGACCTACGAGGTTCGGTAGTAACTTGATCTGAAGTTACATGATCATCATCATTAGCTTCCTCACTAATTGGTGTAGGAGTCACAGGAACAGATTTCTATGATGAACTATTTTCCAATAAGGGAGCAGGTACAGTTACCTCATCAAGTTCTACTTTCCTCCCACTCACTTCTTTCGAGAGAAACTCCGTCTCTAGAAAGGATCCATTCTTAGCAACGAATGTCTTGCCTTCGGATCTGTGATAGAAGGTGTACCCAATAGTCTCCTTTGGGTATCCTATGAAAACACATTTCTTGGGTTTGAGCTTATTAGGTTGATGCTTTTTCACATAAGCATCGCAATCCCAAACTTTAAGAAATGACAACTTTGGTTTCTTGCCAAACCACAGTTCATAAGGCGTCGTCTCAATTGATTTAGATGGTGCCCTATTTAACGTGAATGCAGCCGTCTCTAAAGCATAACCCCAAAACAATAGCAGTAAATCAGTAAGAGACATCATAGATCGCACCATATCTAGTAAAGTACGATTACGACGTCCGGACACACCATTATGCTGTGGTGTTCCGGGTGGCGTGAGTTGCGAAACTATTCTGCATTGTTTCAAATGAAGACCAAACTCGTAACTCAAATATTCTCCTCCACGATCAGATCGCAGAAACTTTTTTTTCTTGTTACGATGATTTTCCACTTCACTCTGAAATTCTTTGAACTTTTCAAATGTTTCAGACTTATGTTTCATCAAGTAGATATACCTATATCTGCTCAAATCATCTGTGAAGGTGAGAAAATAAGGATACCCGCCGCGAGCCTCAACATTCATCGGACCACATACATCAGTATGTATGATTTCCAACAAATCTGTTGCTCGCTCCATTGTTCCGGAGAATGAAGTTTTAGTCATCTTGCCAATATGACCTAAACGGCAGTGCCACAAATATGTTGCACTATTATTATTAACTCTGCATCTTTTGGCTTCAATATTATGAATATGTGTATCACTACTATCGAGATTCAATATAAATAGGCCACTCTTCAAGGGTTCATGACCATAAAAGATATTACTCATATAAATCGAACAACCATTATTCTCTGATTTAAATGAATATCTGTCTCGCATCAGACAAGATCCAGATATAATGTTCATGCTCAACGCTGGCACCAAATAACAATTATTCAGGTCTAAAACTAACCGAAGGTAGATGTAGAGGTAGCGTGCCGACCGCGATCACATCGACTTTGGAACCATTTCCCACGCGCATCGGCACCTCGTCCTTCGCCAATCTTCACTTAATCTGTAGTCCCTGTTTCGAGTTGCAAATATTAGCAACAGAACTAGTATCAAATACCCAGGTGCTACTGCGAGCATTAGTAAGGTATACATCAATAACATGTATATCACATATACCTTTGTTCACCTTGCCATCCTTTTTATCCGCCAAATACTTGGGGCAGTTCCACTTCCAGTGACCAGTCCCTTTGCAGTAGAAGCACTCAGTCTCAGGCTTAGGTCCAGACTTGGGCTTCTTTACTTGAGCAGCAACTTGCTTGCCGTTCTTCTTGAAGTTCCCCTTCTTCCCTTTACCCGTTTTCTTGAAATTGGTGGTCTTGTTGACCATCAACACTTGATGCTCCTTCTTGATTTCTACCTCCGTAGCCTTTAGCATCGCGAAGAGCTCGGGAATTGTTTTATCCATCCCTTGCATATTATAGTTCATCACGAAGCTCTTGTAGCTTGGTGGCAGTGATTGAAGAATTCTGTCAATGACACTATCATCCGGAAGATTAACTCCCAGTTGAATCAAGTGATTGTTATACCCAGACATTTTGAGTATATGCTCACTGACAGAACTATTCTCCTCCATCTTGCAGCTGTAGAACTTATTGGAGACTTCATATCTCTCAATCCGGGTATTTGCTTGAAATATTAACTTCAACTCCTAGAACAGCTCATATGCTCCATGACGTTCAAAACGTCGTTGAAGTCCCGGTTCTAAGCCGTAAAGCATGGCACACTGAACTATCAAGTAGTCATCAGCTTTGCTCTGCCAGACGTTCATAACATCTGGCGTTGCTCCTGCAGCGGGTTTGGCACCTAGCGGTGCTTCCGGGACGTAATTCTTCTGTGCAGCAATGAGGATAATCCTCAAGTTATGGACCCAGTCCATGTAATTGCTACCATCATCTTTCAACCTTGCTTTCTCAAGGAACACATTAAAATTCAACGGAACAACATCACGGGCCATCTATCTACAACAACATAGACATGCAAAATACTATCAGGTACTAAGTTTATGATAAATTAAAGTTCAATTAATCAAATTACTTAAGAAATCCCACTTAGATAGACATCCCTCTAATCATCTAAGTGATCACGTGATCCATATCAACTAAACCATGTCCGATCATCACGTGAGATGGAGTAGTTTTCAATGGTGAACATCACTATGTTGATCATATCTACTATATGATTCACGCTGGACCTTTTGGTCTCAGTGTTCCAAGGCCATATCTGCATATGCTAGGCTCGTCAAGTTTAACCCGAGTATTCTGCGTGTGCAAAACTGGCTTGCACCCGTTGTATGTGAACGTATAGCTTATCACACCCGATCATCACATGGTGTCTCGGCACGACGAACTTTCGCAGCGGTGCATACTCAGGGAGAACACTTATACCTTGAAATTTAGTGAGAGATCATCTTATAATGCTACCGTCGATCTAAGCAAAATAAGAGTCATAAAAGATAAACATCACATGCAATCAATATAAGTGATATGATATGGCCATCATCATCTTGTGCCTTTGATCTCCATCTCCAAAGCACCGTCATGATCACCATCGTCACCGGCGCGACACCTTGCTCTCCATCGTAGCATCGTTGTCGTCTCGCCAACTATTGCTTCTACGACTATCGCTACCGCTTAGTGATAAAGTAAAGCAATTACATGGCGATTGCATTTCATACAATAAAGCGACAACCACATGGCTCCTGCCAGTTGCCGATAACTCTGTTAACAAACATGATCATCTCATACAATAAAATTTAGCATCATGTCTTGACCATATCACATCACAACATGCCCTGCAAAAACAAGTTAGACGTCCTCTACTTTGTTGTTGCAAGTTTTACGTGGCTGCTATGGGCTGAGCAAGAACTGTTCTTACCTACGCATCAAAACCACAACGATATTTCGTCAAGTATGTGCTGTTTTAACCTTCACAAGGACTGGGCATAGCCACACTCGATTCAACTAAAGTTGGAGAAACTGACACCCGCCAGCCACCTGTGTGCGAAGCACGTCGGTAGAACAAGTCTCGCGTAAGCGTACGCGTAATGTCGGTCCGGGCCGCTTCATCCGACAATACCGCCGAATCAAAGTATGACATGCTGGTAAGCAGTATGACTTATATCACCCACCACTCACTTGTGTTCTACTCGTGCATATAACATCTACGCATAAACCTGGCTCGGATGCCACTGTCGGGGAATGTAGTAATTTCAAAATATTTCCTACGCACACGCAAGATCATGGTGATGCATAGCAACGAGAGGGGAGAGTGTTGTCCACGTACCCTCATAGACCGAAAGCAGAAGCGTTATGACAACGCGGTTGATGTAGTCGTATGTCTTCACGATCGACCGATCCTAATACCGAACGTACGACACATCCGCGATCTGCACATCTTCAGCTCGGTGACGTACCGCCAACTCACGATCCAGTAGAGCTTCGAGGGAGAGTTCCGTCAGCACGACGGCATGATGACGATGATGATGATGCTACCGACGCAGGGCTTCGCCTAAGCTCCGCTACGATATGACCGAGGTGGATTATGGTGGAGGGGGGCACCGCACACGGCTAAGAGATCAATGATCAACTTGTGTGTCTATGGGGTGCCCCCTCCGCCGTATATAAAGGAGTGGAGGAGGGGGGAGGGGTGGCCCTCTATGGCGCGCCTTGGAGGAGTCCTACTCCCACCGGGAGTAGGATTGCCCCCCTTCCCTAGTTGGACTTGGAGAGAAGGAAGGGGGAGAGAGGGAGGAAGGAAAGGGGGCGCCGCCCCCCTCCTAGTCCAATTCGGACCAGAGGAAGGGGGGCGCGGCCTGCCCTGGTCTCCTCTCTCTCCCTCTCCACTATGGCCCAATAAGGCCCATACACTTACCGGGGGGTCCCAGTAACCTCCCGGTACTCCGGTAAAATCCCGATTTCACCCGGAACTATTCCGATGTCAAAATTGTTGGGAAACGTAGTAATTTCAAAATATTTCCTACGCACACGCAAGATCATGGTGATGCATAGAAACGAGAGAGGAGAGTGTCGTCCATGTACCCTCGTAGACCGTAAGAGGAAGCGTTATGAGAACGCGGTTGATGTAGTCGTACGTCTTCACGATCCGACCGATCCAAGTACCGAACGCACGGCATCTCCGAGTTCAGCACACGTTCAACTCAGTGAAGTCCCACGAACTCACGATCCAGCAGAGCTTCGCGGGAGAGTTCCGTCAGCACGACGGCGTGATGACGGTGATGATGATGCTACCGACGCAGGGCTTCGCCTAAGCACCGCTACGATATGACCGAGGTGGATTATGGTGGAGGGGTGCACCGCACACGGCTAAAAGATCAATTGATCAACTTGTGTGTCTATGGGGTGCCCCTTCCCCCGTATATAAAGGAGTGGAGGAGGGGGAGGGGCCGGCCCTCCTAGGCGCGCCCCAAGGGGAGTCCTACTCCCACCGGGAGTAGGACTCCAACCCTTCCAAGAGTAGGAGTAGGAGAGAGGGAAGGAGGAGAGAGGGGAAAGGAAAGGGGGGCGCCGCCCCCCCTCCTTGTCCAATTCGGACTAGAGGGGGAGGGGGCGCGCGGCCTGCCCTGGCCGCCCCTCCTCTTCTACACTAAGGCCCAATAGGCCCATTAAACTCCCTGGGGGTTTCTGGTAACCCCCCGGTACTCCGCTTTTTGTCCGAACTTGCCCGGAACTCTTCCGATGTCCAAACATAGTCATCCAATATATCGATCTTTATGTCTCGACCATTTCAAGACTCCTCATCATGTCCGTGATCATATCCGGGACTCCGAACTACCTTCGGTTCATCAAAACACATAAACTCATAATACCGATCATCACCGAACGTTAAGCGTGCAGACCGTATGGGTTCGAGAACTATGTAGACATGACTGAGACACGTCTCCGGTCAATAACCAATAGCGGAACCTGGATGCTCATATTGGATCCTACATATTCTACGAATATCTTTATCGGCAAACCGCATAACAACATATGTTGTTCCTTTTGTCATCGGTATGTTACTTGCCCGAGATTCGATCGTCGGTATCTCAATACCTAGTTCAATCTCGTTACCAGCAAGTCTCTTTACTCGTTCCGTAGTACATCAACCCACAACTAACTCATTAGTTGCATTGCTTGCAAGGCTTATAGTGATGTGCATTACCGAGAGGGCCCAGAGATACCTCTCCGACAATCGGAGTGACAAATCCTAATTTTGATCTATGCCAACTCAACAAGTGCCATCGGAGACACCTGTAGAGCACCTTTATAATCACCCAGTTACGTTGTGACGTTTGGTAGCACACAAAGTGTTTCTCCAGTATTCGGGAGTTGCATAATCTCATAGTCATAGGAACATGTATAAGTCATGAAGAAAGCAATAGCAATATACTAAACGATCAAATGCTAATCTAACGGAATGGGTCAAGTCAATCACATCATTCTCTAATGATGTGATCCCGTTAATCAAATGACAACTCATGTCTATGGCTAGGAAACTTAACCATCTTTGATTCAACGAGCTAGTCAAGTAGAGGCATACTAGTGACACTTTGTTTGTCTATGTATTCACACATGTACTAAGTTTCCGGTTAATACAATTATAGCATGAATAATAAACATTTATCATGATATAAGGAAATATAAATAACAACTTTATTATTGCCTCTAGGGCATATTTCCTTCACTCTCCCACTTGCACTAGTGTCAGTAATCTAGATTACACAGTAATGATTCTGACACCCATGGAGTCTTGGTGTTGATCATGTTTTGCTCGTGAGAGGGGCTTAGTCAACGGGTCTGCAACATTCAGATCCGTATGTATCTTGCAAATCTCTATGTCTCCCTCCTTGACTTGGTCGCAGATGGAATTGAAGCATCTCTTGATGTGCTTGGTTCTCTTGTGAAATCTGGATTCCTTTTCTAAGGCAATTGCACCAGTATTTTCACAAAAGATTTTCATTGGACCCGAGCACTAAGTATGACACCTAGATCGGATATGAACTCCTTCATCCAAACTCCTTCATTTGCTGCTTCCGAAGCAGCTATGTACTCCGCTTCACATGTAGATCCCGCCACGACGCTTTGCTTAGAACTGCACCAACTGACAGCTCCACCGTTCAATATAAACACGTATCCGGTTTGTGACTTAGAGTCATCCGGATCAGTGTCAAAGCTTGCATCGACGTAACCATTTACGATGAGCTCTTTGTCACCTCCATAAACGAGAAGCATATCCTTAGTCCTTTTCAAGTATTTCAGGATGTTCTTGACCGCTGTCCAGTGATACACTCCTGGATTACTTTGGTACCTCCCTGCTAAGCTAATAGCAAGGCACACATCAGGTCTGGTACAAAGCATTGCATACATGATAGAGCCTATGGCTGAAGCATAGGGAACATCTTTCATTCTCTCTCTATCTTCTGGAGTGGTCGGGCATTGAGTTTGACTCAGCTTCACACCTAGTAACACAGGCAAGAACCCTTTCTTTGCTTGATCCATTTTGAACTTCTTCAAAAGTTTATCAAGGTATGTGCTTTGTGAAAGTCCAATTAGGCGTCTTGATCTATCTCTATAGATCTTGATGCCCAATATATAAGCAGCTTCACCGAGGTCTTTCATTGAAAAACTCTTATTCAAGTATCCTTTTATGCTATCCAGAAATTCTGTATCATTTCCAATCAACAATATGTGAGCCACATATAATATTAGAAATGCTACAGAGCTCCCTGATAACCCACAAGTATTGGGGATCGCAACAGTTTTCGAGGGTAGAGTATTCAACCCAAATTTATTGATTCGACACAAGGGGAGCCAAAGAATATTCTCAAGTATTAGCAGTTGAGTTGTCAATTCAACCACACCTAGATAACTTAGTATCTGCAGCAAAGTATTTAGTAGCAAAGTAGTATGGAAGTAATGGTAACGGTAGCAAAAGTAATATTTTTGGGTTTTGTAGTGATTATAACAGTAGCAACAGAAAAGTAAATAAGCGGAGAACAATATGTGAAAAGCTCGTAGGCATTGGATCGGTGATGGAGAATTATGCCGGATGCGGTTCATCATGTAACAGTCATAACATAGGGTGACACAGAACTAGCTCCAATTCATCAATGTAATGTAGGCATGTATTCGGAATATAGTCATACGTGCTTATGGAAAAGAACTTGCATGACATCTTTTGTCCTACCCTCCCGTGGCAGCGGGGTCCTAGCGGAAACTAAGGGATATTAAGGCCTCCTTTTAATAGAGTACCGGACCAAAGCATTAACACATAGCGAACACATGAACTCCTCAAACTACGGTCATCACCGGGAGTGGTCCCGATTATTGTCACTTTGGGGTTGCCGGATCATAACACATAGTAGGTGACTATAGACTTGCAAGATAGGATCAAGAACTCACATATATTCATGAAAAGATAATAGGTTCAGATCTGAAATCATGGCACTCGGGCCCTAGTGACAAGCATTAAGCATAGCAAAGTCATAGCAACATCAATCTCAGAACATAGTGGATACTAGGGATCAAACTCTAACAAAACTAACTCGATTACATGATAAATCTCATCCAACCCATCACCATCCAGCAAGCCTACGATGGAATTACTCACACACGGCGGTGAGCATCATGAAATTTGTGATGGAGGATGGTTGATGATGACGACGACGATGGATTCCCCTCTCCGGAGTCCCGAACGGACTCCAGATCAGCCATCCCGAGAGAGTTTAGGGCTTGGCGGCGGCTCTGTATCGTAAAACGTGATGAATCTTTCTCTTTGATTTTTTTCTCCCCGAACACGGATATATGGAGTTGGATTTGAGATCGGTGGAGCACCAGGGGGCCCACGAGGCAGGGGGCGCGCCCAGGGGGCAGGCGCGCCTCCCACCCTCGTGGACAGGGTGTGGGCCCCCTGGTCTTGATTCTTTCGCCAGTATTTTTTATATATTCCAAAATAATTCTCCGTTGATTTTCAGGTCATTCCGAGAACTTTTGTTTCTGCACAAAAATAACACCATGGCAATTCTGCTAAAAACAACGTCAGTCCGGGTTAGTTCCATTCAAATCATGCAAGTTAGAGTCCAAAACAAGGGCAAAAGTGTTTGGAAAAGTAGATACGACGGAGACGTATCAACTCCCCCAAGCTTAAACCTTTGCTTGTCCTCAAGCAATTCAGTTGACAAACTGAAAGTGATAAAGAAAAACTTTTACAAACTTTGTTTGCTCTTGTTGTTGTAAATATGTAAAGCCAGAATTCAAGTTTTCAGCAAAGATTATGAACTAACCATATTCACAATAACACTTAGATCTCATGTTTACTCATATCAATGGCATAATCAACTAGCGAGCAATAATAATAAATCTCGGATGACAACACTTCCTCAAAACAATCATGATATGATATAACAAGATGGTATCTCGCTAGCCCTTTGTGAGACCGCAAAACATAAATGCAGAGCACCTTTAAAGATCAAGGACTGACTAAACATTGTAATTCATGGTAAAAGAGATCCAGTCATAGTCATACCCAATAAATTAATAGTAATGGATGCAAATGACAGCGGTGCTCTCCAGCTGGTGCTTTTTAATAAGAGGGTGATGACTCAACATAAAAGCAAATAGATAGGCCCTTTGCAGAGGGAAGCAGGGATTTGTAGAGGTGCCAGAGCTTGATTTTTGAAATAGAGATGAATAATATTTTGAGCGGCATACTTTCATTGTCAACATAACAACTGAGAGATCTCGATATCTTCCATGCTACACACATTATAGGCAGTTCCCAAACAGAATGGTAAAGTTTATACCCCCCTCCACCAACAAGCATCAATCCATGGCTTGCTCGAAACAACAAGTGCCTCCAACTAACAGGAGTCCCGGGGGAGTTTTGTTTGCAATTATTTCAATTTGATTTGCATAAAGCATGGGACTGGGCATCCCGGTGACCAGCCATTTTCTCGTGAGTGAGGAGCAGAGTCCACTCCCCTTGAGAATGACCTGCCTAGCATGGAAGATACAGACAACCCTAATTGATACATGAGCTATTCGAGCATACAAAACAGAATTTCATTTGAAGGTTTGGAGTTTGGCACATACAAATTTACTTGGAACGATAGGTAAATACCGCATATAGGAAGGTATGGTGGACTCATATGGAATAACTTTGGGGTTTATGGAAGTGGATGCATAAGCAGTATTCCCGCTTAGTACAAGTGAAGGATAGAAAAAGACTGGGAAGCGACCAACTAGAGAGCGACAACAGTCATGAACATGCATTAAAATTAATGAACATTGAGTGCAAGCATGAGTAGGATATAATCCACCATGAACATAAATATCGTGAAGCCTATGTTGATTTTGTTTCAACTACATGTGTGAACATGTGCCAAGTCAAGTCACTTGAATCATTAAAAGGAGGATACCACCCCATCATACCACATCACAACCATCTTAATAGCATGTTGGCACGCAAGGTAAACCATTATAAGCTCCTAGCTAATTAAGCATGGCATAAGTAACTATAATCTCTAATTTTCATTGCAAACATGTTTATTCATAATAGGCTGAATCAGGAACGATGAACTAATCATATTTACAAAAACAAGAGAGGTCGAGTTCATACCAGCTTCTCCCATCTCAATCAGTCCATCATATATCGTCATAATTGCCTTTCACTTGCACGACCGAACGATGTGGATAATAATAATAGTGCACGTGCATTGGACTAAGCTGGAATCTGTGAGCATTCAATAAACAGGAGAAGACAAGGCAATATGGGTTCTTGGTTAAATCAACAATAATGCATATAAGAGCCACTTCAACAATTTTATTATGGTCTTCTCCTACCGACCCCTCAAAGAAAAGAAAAGAAAAGAAACTATTTACACGGGAAAGCTCCCAACAAGCAAAAGAAGATCAGGAAAAAAATTTAGGTTTTCTTTTAATTATTACTACTACAGCATGAAAAGTAAACTAGCTAAAAGCTACTACTAATTTTTTTTGGTTTTTCTTAAGGTTTTTCAAACACACAAGAAGAAAGCATAAAAAAGAAAATAAACTAGCATGGATAGTACAATGAAAAAGTATGAGCACCGACAACTAGCATGAGTGTGTGAACATAAATATAATGTCGGCGAGAAATACGTACTCCCCCAAGCTTAGGGTTTTGGGCCTAAGTTGGTCTACTGCCACGGCTGGCCTGGCGGATATCTAAAGTTGTAGTTGGGGTCGTACTGAGAAGAAGCCTCGGGTTGCCACTGGTTGGCAATGTCTTTCGGATCCCACTGGTAAACAGACAGTCGTGAAGGGTCAAATTGTGGTTTCGGCTCTGGCTCTGTAGCTGGTGTGGGGTTTTGGTAGGCGTGAATGGCCTCCGGCGGAACAAGGTACTTTCCTGCAGATAAGTCAAACAAGGAAGGAGCAGGCAAAGTAATAGTCTCAGGGTGATTTTTATCAAATATCAGTCTATAATTAAGCTCCTTTTTCTTGTTCTTAACAATGAAATCATGTGCAACCATACTCTTGTAGTCTAGAAAAACAGGAGGCAACAACTTTTCTTCTTTCTCATAATGCCTAATAGGTATGTTAAAGTGTGCAGCGAGGCGTGAGGCGAAGATACCTCCCAAGATGGGGCCCTTCGTACGATTAAGATTTAACCGCTTTGCAACAATAGCGCCCATACTAAATGTGTCATCAGGAACAAGGCATGGCACAAAATAACAATATCAGGGGCACTAAGGTTGCCATAGTTTCCGCGACCAATTAAGCATCTACTAGCAAATATTGCAAAGTAACGTAGAACAGGAAAATGTATGCTAGTAATTCTTGCATCAGAAACCTTCCTCGTTTCCCCTATAGCAATTGTATCAATAAACCCCTCCACACCCTTACAATGGGGTTCCTCTACGCTGCCCGAAAAGGGCAACTTGCAAACCTCACAAAATTCATAGAGGGACATCTACTTATACTCATCATATAAATAGAAATCCACCGAAGGTGGTGACCTCCTAGCATGGAAATGAAAATTTTGCACAAAGATATTAGCGAGTAGGAGATACTGTTCGCGTTGGTCGCGGAGGAAGTCGGTGAGGCCTGCATTCTCAGCCAACTCATAAAAATCATCATAAATCCCGGCTGCTCTCAAGAAATCATCACAAGGCCATTCACACGGCCGAACCTCCGCAGTGCGAGGGAGATTATATTTGGGCCTCTTGTCTTCTTCACTTTGCTTATCCTTCGAGCTTCGACTCAAAGAGCCCCTCAAAAATCTCTTCATTATTTTCTGAAAATTTCTGAAATTTTTAGTAACTTCAAATAAAAGTGAACCAAACTCAACAAAATTGATAGTAACTACTCCCACAAGTGCCTAGAGACTATATCATGCATTAGAATTACTTGGGACCATATAAATTTGACATGCAAGCTCAAGAACATGGTCACCTAGGCAGCACAAATTTGCAATGAATAAAGCACTAGAACAAAAACTAATTGGACCATTGGAGGAGTCACATACCAAGGAACAATCCCCCAAAGCAGTTTTGTGAGAGGTGCTTTGAGCAAGGAGATCGAAAATCGCAGCAAAATGAGCTAGAACTCATGCTTGAGCTGGTTGGTGATTTTTTTGGGGAGGAAGAAGGAGTGTGTGGGTGCAGGAATAAGTGGAGGGGAGCCACCATGGGCCCACGAGGCAGGGGGCGCGCCCAGGGGGTGGGCGTGCCCTGGACCCTCGTGGCCAGGTGCTTGCTCCCCCTGCCGTGTTCTTAGTGCCAGATATTCTCAAATATTCCAGAAAAAATCATATTTCAATTTCGGGGCATTTGGAGAACTTTTATTTTTGGGGTATTTTTTTATTGCACGGATAATTCAGAAAACTGACAGAAAATACTATTTTTACTTTATTTCAACTAAATAACAGAAAGTAGAAGGAGGGTACAGAAGGTTGTGCTTTCTAACATCATCCATCTCATGCTCATCAAAAGGAATCCACTAACAAGGTTGATCAAGTCTTGTTAACAAACTCATTCCGACTAATATGGAACCGGAGAAATTTTGAATAACACTATGTTACCTCAACGGGGATATGCACATCCCCAATAATAAGAATATCATATTTCTTCTTGACAGTAGGTAGAGGAAATTCAAAACCTCCAAAAATAATCGATGGAAATTTTCCAATAGAGTTGATACTATGAACTTGAGGTTGTTTCCTCGGAAAGTGTACTGTATGCTCATTACCATTAACATGAAAAGTGACATTGCCTTTGTTGCAATCAATAACAGCCCCTGCAGTATTCAAAAAGGGTCTTCCAATAATAATAGACATACTATCGTCCTCGGGAATATCAAGAATAACAAAGTCTATTAAAATAGTAACGTTTGCAACGACAACCGGCACATCCTCACAAATACCGATAGGTATAGCAATTGATTTATCAGCCATTTGCAAAGATATTTCAGTAGGTGTCAACTTATTCAAGTCAAGTCTACGATATAAAGAGAGAGGCATAACACTGACACCGGCTCCAAGATCACATAAAGCAGTTTTAACATAGTTTCTTTTAATGGAGCATGGTATAGTGGGTACTCCTGGATCTCCTAATTTCTTAGGTATTCCACCCTTAAAAGTATAATTAGCAAGCATGGTGGAAATTTCAGCTTCCGTTATCTTTCTCTTATTTGTAACAATATCTTTCATGTACTTAGCATAAGGATTCATTTTAAGCATATCAGTAAAACGCATACGAAGAAGATAGGTCTAATCATTTCAGCAAAGCGCTCTTATTCTTTACCGTGCTTCCTAGCAACGTAATCCCTCTTATCATAACGTTGATTCTTTGATTGTGGGTTATCCAGATCAACAGCAGGTTCAGCTTCTACATCATTATCATTGCTAGGTTGAGAACATGAACATCATCATTAACATTATCACTAGGTTTATGTTCATTACCAGATTGTGTTTCGGCATCAGAAATAGAAATATCATTGGGAATCTCAGGTATGTCAACAACAGGTTCACTAGAAGCATGCAAAGTCCTATCAGTTTTCTTTTTCTTCTTTTTAGATGGACTAGGTGGGGACACGTCAGCTTAGTCAATTCTGTCGCGTGGGTCCCGCTGGGTTATAAATTAATCTAAACAGAAAATAAGCCCAGAGTTAATTTGGCGTGGGGCCCACCTGTCTGTGACTCTAGGTAGCACTGGGTCACTGACCAGTGGGCCCCACAGGTCAGGTTTGACCTGGGCCGCTCCGTTGACTGCTGACGTTAGTGTGATGTCATGCTGATGCAGTAAATCATTTACTGGTTTTTGTTTAATTCTAAATAACCGGAAAATCCAGAAAATGATTTGAACTTCTAAAAATCATAGAAATTCAACCGTAGCTCAGAATGAAATAATTTATATATGAAAAATGATCAGAAAAATATGAAGAATCTGTTTATGCCATGATCATGCATGTTTGAACAAGTTAACCTCACTGAATAGGACAAATGATGATTAGGGCAATTTATGAAATAACATTTGGAGTTGGAATTTGATCTTGTTTGAGTTCCACTTCAATTAACTTGGCCAGATACTGCATTAGGTGAATTCAGTACCTTAACATGACATGTCATTCATGTGAATGTGCATTGCATTGATTGTGTTCCTTCTTTGCTAGTCGGTGGTTGTTTCCCCCTCAGTAGACATATGTTCTGACGATAAGTTCGATGACACCGATGAAGAGCTATACTATCTTCAGAAGTGCCAGGCAAGCAAAACCCCCTTGTTCATTCCGATATAATCCCACTCTCTCGCTCCTGCTCTCTTTTACTGCATTAGGACAAGAACGATTCAACTGTTACATGCTGCGGTAGTTGAACCCCTTTCCTCTGCATGACCTGTCATTGCCACAGTAAATAGATGAAACCCACTAGCATGAGTAGGAGTTGTTTGAGCCCTGATGTGCCTACTCATTCATGCTTGTTTGTCATGCCTACTATTGCTTAGAGTTGTGTCAGGTCTGATTCATCGGGGATGAATTGGAAAGTTGTGAACATGTCCTACTGTTGAGAGCTAAGTGTGTGAACACGATTTGGTAAAGGTAGCGGTGAGAGGCCATGTAGGAGTACATGGTGGGTTGTCTCATTGAAACCGTCCTCAGGAACTGAGTTCTGTGTTTGTGATCCATGAATAGTTACTGCCACACATTGGGTTTCAGTAACTCGACCCCTCTCAGCTTATTAACCGCCTCAATCTCTGTCCAGGAGTTGCAACTAGTTTCTGGTGTTTGTAGGTTGTGTTAGTAGTCTACCAAGTGGTACCCGGTACAGGTGGGCTTGGGACAGACTAGGCACCATGGCACGGTGTACCAAGCGTAGATCCATCCATCGAGGTGGGCTTGGGAACCCTGCACACATCGTTTGGGGCCGTGAGTGACATCCCGGGCGGATCTCCTTGCGGATGGAACCTGAATAGGCGATAAACCTGGACTAGAGACTTGTGTGGTTAGTCAAGTCATGGCCGACTCCCTCGCCAGGCTTCCGCTTGAAGGTTGCCGAGATACACGACGTGTACATGGTGGTAAGTGGCGAGAGCGTGTGTGAAGAAGTACACCCCTGCAGGGTTAACATCATCTATTCGAATAGCCGTGTCCGTGGAAAAGGACTTCTGGGTTGCCTGTACAGTTCATAGACAAGTGAAAGTGGATACTCTAAAATGCACAAGATAAGCATGAGTGCTATGGATGGCCTTCTCGTAGGGAGACGGGAGCAGATCCATAGTGGTGTATTGTTATGGTGAATATGTGGACTCGTGTGCGCCAGCTCAAAAGAGTTACTTGCAGTCGTAGTTCAGGATAGCCACCGAGTCAAAGCTGGCTTGCTGCAGTTAAACTCCACCACGCCTTTGTTGATACTGATGCATATGTAGCTAGTTCTGATGTAAGTCTTGCTGGGTACATTTGTACTCACGTTTGCTTAATTTATGTTTTTGCAGAGAGACTTCAGTCTCGCTAGTAGTTCCGTGTGGACTTCGACGTTTAGCTTGTTACCTCAGCTATGATCTTGTGCCCTCGGCAGGGTCTTGTAGATAGTCAGGCTTCTCAGCCTTTTGCATTTGTAGTTGTCTGTACTCAGACAAGTTAAGCTTCCGCATGTGCTTATTGCTTGTATGACTTGAATGCTGGGTCATGAGACCCATGTTTGTAATACTTGGCTCTTCGGAGCCTTATGAATAAATACTTTGAGTCATAGAGTTTTGTTGTGATGCCATGTTGTATTTACACATATCGAGCATATTGTGTGTATGATTTGAAATGCTTGGTATGTGTGGGATCCGACAACCTAGTTGTCTATCCTTGGTAGCCTTTCTTATGGGGAAATGTAGTCTAGTGCTTCCACTGAGCCATGGTAGTCTGCTACAGCCCGGTTTACCAGAGTCCTGTTAGCCCAGTTGCTATTGCTCCAGAACACTTAGACTGGCCGGCATGTGTCCTACTTCGATCCTGTGTCTGTCCCTTCAGGGAAATGTCACGCGGTGTATACCGGAGTCCTGCTAGCCTGCTACAGCCCGGTTTACCGGAGTCCTGCTAGCCCAGTTGCTACAGCCCGGAATCCCTCGCTGATGACCGACACGCTCGATGCTGGGTCATGTATGCCTGTCCCTGTAAGTTAGTGCCACTTTGGGTTCATGACTAGTCATGTCGGCCTGGGTTCTCTGTCAT
Organism: Aegilops tauschii subsp. strangulata; assembly: GCF_002575655.3. Classification (NCBI taxonomy): domain Eukaryota; kingdom Viridiplantae; phylum Streptophyta; class Magnoliopsida; order Poales; family Poaceae; genus Aegilops; species Aegilops tauschii. The sequence goes on along the minus strand of NC_053041.3, from coordinate 261,810,225 downwards.
ATGGATGCTAGCGACACTTATCATATACGTGAGCCAAAAGGCGCAAACGGTCACGGGCCAGGTAAGGTGGCACCCGTGGGAATACCGTGCGTGAGGCCGCAAAGTGATATGATGTGTTACATGCTAGATCGGTGTGACTTAGGATCGGGGTCCTGACAGCTTTGGTATATTATTTCTCTGAGAATCCTGCTTAATTCTCTTAGGATGGCCTTCAGGATACAGAGGTTCCTGAGTCATTTTACCAGTTCTAGTAGCCACTCTAACAGCAAAATCATTATTCTTACTATTCAATTCATTGAGCAAATCATTCTAAGCCTTAAGTACTTGTTCTACTTGAGTGGTAACCATAGAAGCATGTTTACTAATGAGTTTAAGTTCACCTTTAACTCTAGACATATAATCACTCAAGTGTTCAATCATATAAGCATTACGTTTTAATTCTCTACCAAAATAAGCATTGAAGTTTTCTTGCTTAACCATAAAATCATCAAACTCATCTAAGCATTGGCTAGCAAATTTAGTAGGAGGGATTTCAGCTTTATCATATCTATAGAGAGAATTTACCTTTACTACCTGTGTCGGGTTATCAAGACTATGTACTTCTTCAATAGGTAATGGATTAAAATCATGTATTTCTTCAACAGGCGGTAAATTAAGACCATGTATTTCTTCAACAGGAGGTAAATTCTTAACATCTTTAGCTTTTATACCTTTTTCTTTCATAGATTTCTTTGCCTCTTGCATATCTTCAGGACTGAGAAATAGAACACCCCTTTTCTTCAGAGTTGGCTTAGGAGTTGGTTCAGGAAGTGTCCAATTATTTTCATTAGTCAACATATTATTCAATAGAATTTCAGCTTCATCTGGTGTTCTTTCCCTGAAAACAGAACCAACACAACTATCCAGGTGGTCTCTGGAAGCATCGGTTAGTCCATTATAAAAGATATCAAGTATTTCATTTTTCTTAAGAGGATGATTAGGCAAAGCATTAAGTAATTGGAGAAGCCTCCCCCAAGCTTGTGGGAGACTCTCTTCTTCAGTTTGCACAAAATTATATATTTCCCTTAAGGCAACTTGTTTCTTATGAGCGGGGAAATATTTAGCAGAGAAGTAATAAATCATGTCCTGGGGACTACGCACACAACTAGGATCAAGAGAATTAAACCATATCTTAGCATCACCCTTTAATGAGAACGGAAATATCTTAAGGATATAATAGTAGCGAGTTTTCTCATCATTAGTGAACAGGGTGGCTATATCATTTAATTTAGTAAGATGTGCCACAACAGTTTCAGATTCATAGCCATAGAAGGGATCAGATTCAACCAAAGTAATTATATCAGGTTCGACAGAGAATTCATAATCCTTATCAGTAACAAAGATAGGTGAAGTAGCATAAGCAGGATCATATTTCATTCTAGCATTCAGAGTTTTTTGTTTCGGCTTAGCTAATAATTTCTTAAGATCACTTCTATCATTGCAAGCAAGAAAGTCTTTAGCATTTTCTCCATCCATAACATAGCCCTCAGGCACAACAGGCAATTCATATCTAGGGGGAGAATCTTCATAATCACTTTCATCAATATTATCAGTTTCAATAATTTCATTCTCTCTAGCCCTAGCAAGTTGTTCATCAAGAAATTCACCAAGTGGCACAGTAGTATCAAGCATAGAAGTAGTTTCATCATAAGTATCATGCATAGCAGAAGTGGCATCATCAATAACATGCGACATATCAGAATTAATAGCAGAAGCAGGTTTAGGTGTCGCAAGCTTACTCAAAACAGAAGGTGAATCAAGTGCAGAGCTAGATGGCAGTTCCTTACCTCCCCTCGTAGTTGAGGGATACAAATTTTTTTTCGCGTCTTTCAAGTTCTTCATAGTGACCAACAGATATAAATCCCAAGTGACTCAAAGAATAGAGCTATGCTCCCCGGCAACGGCGCCAGAAAATAGCCTTGATAACCCACAAGTATAGGGAATCGCAACAGTTTTCGAGGGTAGAGTATTCAACACAAATTTATTGATTCGACACAAGGGGAGCCAAAGAATATTATCAAGTATTAGCAGTTGAGTTGTCAATTCAACCACACCTAGATAACTTAGTATTTGCAGCAAAGTATTTAGTAGCAAAGTAGTATGGAAGTAACGGTAACGGTAGCAAAAGTAATATTTTTGGGTTTTGTAGTGATTGTAACAGTAGCAACGGAATAGTAAATAAGCGGAGAACAATATGTGAAAATCTCGTAGGCATTGGATCGGTGATGGAGAATGATGCCGGATCTGGTTCATCATGTAACATTCATAACATAGGGTGACACAGAACTAGCTCCAATTCATCAATGTAATGTAGGCATTTATTCCGAATATAGTCATACGTGCTTATGGAAAAGAACTTGCATGACATCTTTTGTCCTACCCTCCCGTGGCAGCGGGGTCCTAGCGGAAACTAAGGGATATTAAGGCCTCCTTTTAATAGAGTACCAGACCAAAGCATTAACACATGGTGAATACATGAACTCCTCAAACTACGGTCATCACCGGGAGTGGTCCCGATTATTGTCACTTCGGGGTTGCCGGATCATAACACATAGTAGGTGACTATAGACTTGCAAGATAGGATCAAGAACTCACATATATTCATGAAAACATAATAGGTTCAGATCTGAAATCATGGCACTCGGGCCCTAGTGACAAGCATTAAGCATAGCAAAGTCATAGCAACATCAATCTCAGAACATAGTGGATACTAGGGATCAAACCCTAACAAAACTAACTCGATTACATGATAAATCTCATCCAACCCATCACCGTCCAGCAAGCCTACGATGGAATTACTCACGCACGGCGGTGAGCATCATGAAATTGGTGATGGAGGATGGTTGATGATGATGACGGCGACGGATTCCCCTCTCCGGAGCCCCGAACGGACTCCAGATCAGCCCTCCCGAGAGAGTTTAGGGCTTGGCGGCGGCTCCGTATCGTAGAACGCGATGAATCTTTCTCTCCGATTTTTTCTCCCCGAACACGAATATATGGAGTTGGAGTTGAGGTCCTTGGAGCACCAGGGGGCCCACGAGGCAGGGGGCGCGCCCAGGGGGCAGGCGCGCCTCCCACCCTCGTGGACAGGGTGTGGGCCCCCTGGCCTTGATTCTTTCGCTAGTATTTTATATATATTCCAAAATAATTCTCTGTTGATTTTCAGGTCATTCCGAGAACTTTTGTTTCTGCACAAAAATAACACCATGGCAATTCTGCTGAAAACAGCGTCAGTCTGGGTTAGTTCCATTCAAATCATGCAAGTTAGAGTCCAAAACAAGGGCAAAAGTGTTTGGAAAAGTAGATACGACGGAGACGTATCACTCCCACTCACTTTCTTGTAAATACAGGCTTCTCCAAAAGTCTGTATAAAACCATATGCTTTGATCACATTATCGAAACGTTTATTCCAACTCTGAGATGCTTACACCAGTCCATAGATAGATCGCTGGAGCTTACACACTTTGTTAGCATCCTTTGGAATAATGAAACCTTCAGGTTGCATCATATACAACTCCTCTTCCAGAAATCCATTCAGGAATGCAGTCTTTGATCCATTTGCCAAATTTCATAATCATAAAATGCGGCAATTGCTAACATGATTCGGACGGACTTAAGCATCGCTACGGGTGAGAAAGTCTCATCGTAGTCAACTCTTTGAACTTGTCAAAAACCTTTCGCAACAAGTCGAGCTTTGTAGACAGTAACATTACCGTCAGCGTCAGTCTTCTTCTTGAAGATCCATTTATTCTTGATGGCTTGCCGATCATCGGGCAAGTCAACCAAAGTCCACTCTTTATTCTCATACATGGATCCCATCGAAGATTTCATGGCCTCAAGCCATTTTGCAGAATCTGGGCTCATCATCGCTTCCTCATAGTTCGTAGGTTCGTCATGGTCAAGTAACATGACCTCCAGAACAGGATTACGGTACCACTCTGGTGCGGATCTTACTCTGGTTGACCTACGAGGTTCGGTAGTAACTTGATCTGAAGTTACATGATCATCATCATTAGCTTCCTCACTAATTGGTGTAGGAGTCACAGGATCAGATTTCTGTGATGAACTACTTTCCAATAAGGGAGCAGGTACAGTTACCTCATCAAGTTCTACTTTTCTCCCACTCACTTCTTTCGAGAGAAACTCCTTCTCTAGAAAGGATCCATTCTTAGCAACGAATGTCTTGCCTTCGGATATGTGCTAGAAGGTGTACCCAATAGTCTCCTTTGGGTATCCTATGAAGACATATTTCTCCGATTTGGGTTCGAGCTTATCAGGTTGAAGCTTTTTCACATAAGCATCGCAGCCCCAAACTTTAAGAAACGACAACTTTGGTTTCTTGCCAAACCACAGTTCATAAGGCGTCGTCTCTACGGATTTAGATGGTGCCCTATTTAACGTGAATGCAACCGTCTATAAAGCATAACCCCAAAACGATAGCGGTAAATCAGTAAGGGACATCATAGATCGCACCATATCTAGTAAAGTACGATTACGACGTTCGGACACATCATTACGCTGTGGTGTTCCGGGTGGCGTGAGTTGCGAAACTATTCCGCATTTTTTCAAATGAAGAACAAACTCGTAACTCAAATATTCTCCTCCACGATCAGATCGTAGAAACTTTATTTTCTTGTTACGATGATTTTCCACTTCACTCTGAAATTCTTTGAACTTTTCAAATGTTTCAGACTTGTGTTTCATCAAGTAGATATACCCATATCTGCTCAAATCATCTGTGAAGGTGAGAAAATAACGATACCCGTCGCGAGCCTCAACATTCATTGGACCACATACATCAGTATGTATGATTTCCAACAAATTTGTTGCTCACTCCATTGTTCCGGAGAACGGCGTTTTAGTCATCTTGCCCATAAGGCGTGGTTCGCAAGTACCAAGTGATTCATAATCAAGTGATTCCAAAATTCCATCAGAATCTAGTTTCTTCATGCGCTTTACACCAATATGACCTAAATGGCAGTGCCACAAATAAGTTGCACTATCATTATCAACTCTGCATCTTTTGGCTTCAATATTATGAATATGTGTATCACTACTATCGAGATTCATCAAAGATAGACCACTCTTCCAGGGTGCATGACCATAAAAGATATTACTCATATAAATAGAACAACCATTATTCTCAGATTTAAATGAATAACCGTCTCGCATCAAACAAGATCCAGATATAATGTTCATGCTCAAAACTGGCACCAAATAACAATTTTTCAGGTCTAAAACTCATCCCGAAGGTAGATGTAGAGGTAGCGTGCCGACCGTGATCACATCGACTTTGGAACCATTTCCCACGCGCATCGTCACCTCGTCCTTAGCCAATCTTCGCATAATCCGTAGTCCCTGTTTCGAGTTGCAAATATTAGCAACAGAACCAGTATCAAATACCCAGGTGCTACTGCGAGCATTAGTAAGGTACACATCAATAACATGTATATCACATGTACCTTTGTTCACCTTGCCATCCTTCTTATCCACTAAACACTTGGGGCAGTTCCTCTTCTAGTGACCAGTCCCTTTGCAGTAGAAGCACTCAGTCTCAGGCTAGGTCCAGACTTAGGCTTCTTCACTTGAGCAGCAACTTGCTTGCCGTTCTTCTTGAAGTTCCCCTTCTTCCCTTTACCCTTTTTCTTGAAACTTGTGGTCTTGTTGACCATCGACACTTGATGCTCCTTCTTGATTTCTACCTCCGCAGCCTTTAGCATTGTGAAGAGCTCGGGAATTGTCTTATCCATCCCTTGCATATTATAGTTCATCATGAAGCTCTTGTAGCTTGGTGGCAGTGATTGAAGAATTCTGTCAATGACACTATCATCCGGAAGATTAACTCCCAGTTGAATCAAGTGATTGTTATACCCAGACATTTTGAGTATATGCTCACTGACAGAACTATTCTCCTCCATCTTGCAGCTGTAGAACTTATTGGAGACTTCATATCTCTCAATCCGGGCATTTGATTGAAATATTAACTTCAACTCCTGGAACATCTCATATGCTCCATGACGTTCAAAACGTCGTTGAAGTCCCGGTTCTAAGCCGTAAAGCATGGCACACTGAACTATCGAGTAGTCATCAGCTTTGCTCTGCCAGACGTTCATAACATCTAGCGTTGCTCGTGCGGCGGGTTTGGCACCTAGCGGTGATTCCAGGACGTAATTCTTCTGTGCAGCAATGAGGATAATCCTCAAGTTACGGACCCAGTCCGTGTAATTGCTACCATCATCTTTCAACTTTGCTTTCTCAAGGAACACATTAAAATTCAACGGAACAACAACACGGGCCATCTATCTACAGCAACATAGACATGCAAAATACTATCAGGTACTAAGTTCATGATAAATTAAAGTTCAATTAATCAAATTACTTAAGAACTCCCACTTAGATAGACATCCCTCTTATCATCTAAGTGATCACGTGATCCATATCAACTAAACCATGTCCGATCATCACGTGAGATGGAGTAGTTTTCAATGGTGAACATTACTATGGTTGATCATATCTACTATATGATTCACGCTCGACCTTTCGGTCTCAGTGTTCCGAGGCCATATCTGCATATGCTAGGCTCGTCAAGTTTAACCCGAGTATTCTGCGTGTGCAAAACTGGCTTGCACCCGTTGTATGTGAACGTAGAGCTTATCACACCCGATCATCACGTGGTGTCTCGGCACGACGAACTTTCGCAAGGGTGCATACTCAGGAAGAACACTTATACCTTGAAATTTAGTGAGAGATCATCTTATAATGCTACCGTCGAACTAAGAAAAATAAGATGCATAAAAGATAAACATCACATGCAATCAATATAAGTGATATGATATGGCCATCATCATCTTGTGCCTTTGATCTCCATCTCCAAAGCACCGTCATGATCACCATCGTCACCGGCGCGACACCTTGATCTTCATCGTAGCATCGTTGTCGTCTTGCCAACTATTGCTTCTACGACTATCGCTACTGCTTAGTGATAAAGTAAAGCAATTACATGGCGATTGCATTTCATACAATAAAACGACAACCATATGGCTCCTGCCAGTTGCCGATAACTCCGTTACAAAACATGATCATCTCATACAATAAAATTTAGCATCATGTGTTGAACATATCACATCACAGCATGCCCTGCAAAAACAAGTTAGACGTCCGCTACTTTGTTGTTGCAAGTTTTACGTGGCTGCTACGGGCTGAGCAAGAACTGTTCTTACCTACGCATCAAAACCACAACGATATTTCGTCAAGTATGTGATGTTTTAACCTTCACAAGGACCGGGCACAGCCATACTCGATTCAACTAAAGTTGGAGAAACTGACACCCGCCAGCCACCTGTGTGCGAAGCACATCAGTAGAACCAGTCTCGCGTAAGCGTACGCGTAATGTCGGTCCGGGCCGCTTCATCCAACAATACCGCCGAATCAAAGTATGACATGCTGGTAAGCAGTATGACTTGTATCGCCCACAACTCACTTGTGTTCTACTCGTGCATAAAACATCTACGCATAGACCTGGCTCGGATGCCCTTTTTGGGGAACGTAGTAATTTCTAAATATTTCCTACGCACACGCAAGATCATGGTGATGCATAGCAACGAGAGGGGAGAGTGTCGTCCACGTACCCTCATAGACCGTAAGCGGAAGCGTTATGAGAACGCGGTTGATGTAGTCATACGTCTTCACGATCCGACCGATCCAAGTACCGAACGCACGGCACCTCCGAGTTCAGCACACGTTCAGCTCGGTGACGTCCCATGAACTCATGATCCAGCAGAGCTTCACGGGAGAGTTCTGTCAGCACGATGGCGTGATGATGGTGATGATGATGCTACCGACGTAGGGCTTCGCCTAAGCACCGCTACGATATGACCGAGGTGGATTATGGTGGAGGGGGGCACCCCACACGGCTAAAAGATCAACTGATCAACTTGTGTGTCTATGGGGGTGCTCCCTTCCCCCGTATATAAAGGAGTGGAGGAGGGGGAGGGGCCGGCACTCCTAGGCGTGCCCCAAGGGGAGTCCTACTCCCACCGGGAGTAGGAGTCCAACCCTTCCAAGAGTAGGAGTAGGAGAGAGGGAAGGAGGAGAGAGGGGAAAGGAAAGGGGGGCGCCACCCCCCTCCTTGTCCAATTTGTACTAGAGGGGGAGGGGGCGCACGGCCTGCCCTGGCCGCCCCTCCTGTTCTCCACTAAGGCCCAATAGGCCCATTACACTCCCCGGGGGGTTCCAGTAACCCCCCGGTACTCCGGTTTTTGTCCGAACTTGCCCGGAACTCTTCCGATGTCCAAACATAGCTATCCAATATATCGATCTTTATGTCTCGACCATTTCGAGACTCCTCGTCATGTCCATGATCATATCAGAGACTCCGAACTACCTTCGGTTCATCAAAGCACATAAACTCATAATACCGATCGTCACAGAACGTTAAGCGTGCGGACCCTACGGATTCGAGAACTATGTAGACATGACTGAGACCCGTCTCCGGTTAATAACCAATAGCGGAACCTGGATGCTCATATTGGCTCCTACATATTCTACGAAGATCTTTATCGGTCAAACCGCATAACAACATACGTTGTTCCCTTTGTCACCGGTATGTTACTTTCCCGAGATTCGATCGTCGGTATCTCAATACCTAGTTCAATCTCGTTACCGGCAAGTCTCTTTACTCATTCCGTAATACATCATCCCACAACTAACTCATTAGTTGCATTGCTTGCAAGGCTTATAGTGATGTGCATTACCGAGAGGGCCCAGAGATACCTCTCCGACAATCGGAGTGACAAATCCTAATCTCGATCTATGCCAACTCAACAAGTACCATCGGAGACACCTGTAGAGCACATTTATAATCACCCAGTTACGTTGTGACGTTTGGTAGCACACAAAGTGTTCCTCCAGTATTCAGGAGTTGCATAATCTCATAGTCATAGGAACATGCATAAGTCATGAAGAAAGCAATAGCAATATACTAAACGATCGAATGCTAAGCTAACGGAATGGGTCAAGTCAATCACATCATTCTCTAATGATGTGATCCCGTTAATCAAATGACAACTCATGTCTATGGCTAGGAAACTTAACCATCTTTGATTCAATGAGCTAGTCAAGTAGAGGCATACTAGTGACACTTTGTTTGTCTATGTATTCACACATGTACTAAGTTTCCGGTTAATACAATTCTAGCATTAATAATAAACATTTATCATGATATAAGGAAATATAAATAACAACTTTATTATTACCTCTAGGGCATATTTACTTCACAAATATAGGCTTCCAATATATCGATCTTTATGTCTCGACCATTTCGAGACTCCTCGTCATGTCCGTGATCATATCGGTGACTCCGAACTACCTTCGGTACATCAAAACACATAAACTCATAATACCGATCGTCATCGAACGTTAAGCGTGCGGACCCTACGGGTTCGAGAACTATGTAGACATGACCGAGACTCATCTTCGGTCAATAACCAATAGCGAAACCTGGATGCTCATATTGGTTCCTACATATTCTACAAAGATCTTTATCGGTCAAACCGCATAACAACATACGTTGTTCCCTTTGTCGTCGGTATGTTACTTTCCCGAGATTCGATCGTCGGTATCTCAATACCTAGTTCAATCTCGTTACCGGCAAGTCTCTTTACTCGTTCCGTAATGCATCATCCCACAACTAACTCATTAGTTACATTGCTTGCAAGGCATATAGTGATGTGCATTACCGACAGGGCCCGGAGATACCTCTCCGACAGTCGGAGTGACAAATCCTAATCTCGATCTATGCCAACTCAACAAGTACCATCAGAGACACCTATAGAGCACCTTTATAATCACCCAGTTACGTTTTGACGTTTGGTAGCACACAAAGTGTTCCTCCGGTATTCGGGAGTTGCATAATCTCATAGTCATAGGAACATGTATAAGTCATGAAGAAAGCAATAGCAATATACTAAACGGTCAAATGCTAAGCTAACGAAATGGGTCAAGTCAATCACATCATTCTCTAATAATGTGATCCCGTTAATCAAATGACAACTCATGTCTATGGTTAGGAAACTTAACCATCTTTGATTCAACGAGCTAGTCAAGTAGAGGCATACTTGTGACACTCTGTTAGTCTATATATTCACACACGTACTAAGTTCCGGTTAATAAAATTCTAGCATGAATAATAAATATTTATCATGATATAAGGAAATATAAATAACAACTTTATTATTGCCTCTAGGGCATATTTCCTTCAGATACTACCTCCATAGTGCATAGTATCATAAAGTAGTATCATAGATGACCATATTTATTGCCATGCATGACACAAAGTAGCATAGCATTTAACATGATACGGTATCTACCTATGTTACTCTAAACCTCTCTCTCTTATTTAATTGTGTGCCGCATAAGCATGTTTGCTAGTCCCAAGTGCATGTTACCGGTTATGTTACCCCCACTATGGCCAGCCTAAGGCACGAAACAGTACTAGTTGCATGCATATTAATTAGACCTCAACTATTAATTGGAGGACCAATGCATGCAATTTCTGTGGCACACTATTTGGATTTGAAGAGGTCTTATAATTAATAGCATGTTTTTAGTTGAGAAAAAAATGATGTGATTGGCTTCATCTGCAATTCAATTCTTTTACTTGCCCAATCTCTTCACACCTAGGTTACGGTGCACCTTCTAAGATGCCTAATGCACCCAGATGGAGGGAGTAGTGAATACTACCTTCGTCCTGATTTATTGGTTCCCATTGTATTTTATGCCAAATTTTGACCATATATTTAACTAACAAAATGTTCATGCATGTCACAAAAAATTGTATCATTGAAAACTATGTTCAAATACAAATCCAACGATATAATTTTTGTGGACATGCATTAACATTTTGTTAGTTAAATATTTGGTTAAAATTTGGCACAAATTACAAAGGGACCAATAAACTGGGATGGAGGTAGTAGTGTCATAGGTGTGATAATACAGAGACCTTCATTTATTACTTTGTATAGTCATTTTGCAATGGGAAGCGCTATGTGTATATTATGTTACTCTATTTGTCTCTCTCCTCCTGAATTACTTGCCACACCACCTTTTTTTGCTTATGTGACATGCATGTTATTAGATATGTTAGGGCATCTCCAACGGCGACCCACAAATTTCCTCCCGCATCCGTTCGCAGACAGGGGGTACTAGTCTGCGGACACGGATGTGGAAGACGACCATCCAACGCACGCTGCCCACATACATTTCAAAGACTTTTTTAACAAACCAGATGGAATTCGTGCAAACACAACGGATTTTCGTATAAACCTAATGAGATTCATGCGAACACACCGGATTTTCATTACATTTGAAACATTTAGAACAAAAAAAGAAACCCTACCCTAAACCTATCCTACGGCGACGGCTGGTTGGCGTCCACTTCCTTTCTATTCCGCATCGGCGACAACGTCCTCCATCTGCCATCTCCATGAACGGAGGCGGTAAGACACGTGAATTGAAGGTGCGGTCTCCGGCGAGAAAGAGTAGAACACGAGAGACGGACCGGCCCACATGGGACACAATGCCCTGCTGCCACCTGTGCCCTACTCATCCTCGGATTCCGCCACCTATCCGTCGCTAGTGGACGTGAGGTCCACGATGGAAATGGTGACGCCGACGTTGTCGTCATCGAACTGGCCCGCCCGACGGTTCGTCCACTACTAGGGAAAACCTTATACACAGAGGTATAGCAGTAGCGCTGGTTAGAACAGAGCGCTACTGCTACTTAGTAGTAGCGCGTGTCAATAAAGCACGCTACAGCTATGGTTGTAGCAGTAGCGTGTTTGCACGTAAAAGCGCTACTACTATAATTCCCACACTATTGCCGGTAGGCTAGGAATAGTTGTAGCGAGGCTGCAAAAGCACGCTACCGCTAAGTGCCTTGTAGTAGCGCGTTTCCTGTATAGAGTGCTACTGCTAAAAAAACAAAATAAAATGGAAAAGAAGTAGAAAAGTAAATGAAAATGAAAGAAGTAGAAAAAGAAGAAATGAAAAGGAAAAATATAAAGATAAACAAAAGAAAAAGAAAAATAACGGAGAAAAGCATAGCAGTAGCGCTTGTTGCCACAAAGCGTTGTAGTTACTATAGCAGTAGCGCGTTTTATAAGCCCGCGCTATAGCTACATTCCTTAGATAGAAAGAAAAGAAAAAGGGAAATAAATAACTACTTCCTATAGCAGTAGCGCATTTTCGTAGAAAGCACTATAGCAACTTAGCTATAGCGCTTTTTGCTTACCAGCACTACTGCTATTTTGACTTAACCCCGCGTGGGCTCAAAATTTTGCTAAGTCCTTTCCCCCAATTCCCCATTGATCTCCTCCACCGCCGCCTCTACCTCGCCGCCCTGCTCCCTTGCCACCGTCGTTCTCTCGCCGGCCCTGCCCCACCGGAGCCACGCGCCGTCGCCACCACCGGAGTCGTGCGCCCTCGATGCCCCTGCCTCCCTCGCCGGCACTGCTTCCCTCGTCTGCTCCTTGCCGCCCTGCCTCCGTCGCCGTCAACGGAGCCGCGTGCCCTCGCCGCCCCTGCCTCTGTCGCCGACCACCTCCCCGCCACCGTCTCTCCCCTCTCTGTAAGCCCCCACCCCTCCTCTCTCTCTCTGCCTGTTCTTCCTGCCATGTTTTTTAGTAGTAGTAGATGTTAATTAGTAGTAGGGTTCATAGATAATGTTTTTAGTAGTAGTAGTAGATGTTAATTAGTAGTAGTGGTGGTACTAGTTAACTAGGGCAGCAGGGTTAATAGTAGAAAGATTTTTAGTTAGGGTAATAATAGATGTTAAGTAGTAGATAATGTAGATGTTAATTAGGGCAGTAGGGTTTAGTTTAGAGTAAAATTTAGTTCAGTAGTTAAATAAATATAATTTTTAGGAAAAAATTGTATATGCTTAACTAGGGCAGTAGGGTTAGGGCTGTAGGGTTTAATTACAAATGTTAGGAAAGTAAGGTTTAACTAGATGCTAACTAGGGTAGTAGGATTTAGTTTAGAGAAAAAATCAATATAAAAATATAAATTTCTATTAGTGCTGGAAGTCTAGTAGGTTCTTAATTTTTAGTGAATTTTTATTAGGAAAAAAATTTAGGACATAAAATTTGAGTTCTAGGGTTCATAATTTTTATTAGGACAGAAATTGAATTCTATGGTTCATAATTTTTATTAGGACCAAAATATGTAAAGGTTCTAGGTTTTTAGGGTTCATCCATCTATATTTGGTTTTTGAATTGAGTTTGAGAGAGCATGAGATTTGTGTAGATTTTCTTGAAGTATCAAACACTAGGAGATGCAAATTTGAAGTGGTCATGTTATATGCAAATTCCTCAATAGTGTTTGCTTATGTTTATCTACTGTTGTAGTTGCTCATGTACATGTTCTTAAGTGGTCCTGTTATATGCAACATTGAAGTGGTTCGATTGTGCCCAAGTGGCCTTTTGTTGTTTGCAAGGAATGATTCTGAGTGGCCTATGTTTTGCTGTAATGTTGATTCATTTCCGTTCTGTCAAATTTCAGGCACTCTATTGGTCCAGTTTGTAGCAAAGGTCATGCCGAAATTTTCCGTGAATTTCGTCAGGACTTGTGCTACAAACTAGGACATATCGAGTGCCCGGGATTTGCCGCAACGGGAATGAATCAACATTCCTGCAAAACAATGGCCTTTTTATGTCATTATTCATTTTATTAGGTCTAGAATTAATTGACTAGATTTAATCGTATGAAACATGGCTAGCAATGATGATGGACAGGGTTCTGGTGATTGCAATGTCTACCGGCAGGCGCCTATTTGAACCTTCTTGATGAGCAACGGTTGTTGCAGGGCCCACCTGTCATATCCGAGACTGAGACCGACATCGAGACCGGTGTTGAGACTGACACCGGCGCTGAGACCAACACCGAGACTGGTGAAGCTGGTATAGAACCAAAACCAAAGAGGCAACGACGCCCAAACCAGCTCATCACTACTAGACTGGTGGTCACGGAGGTGGACGACTGCAATTTTGAGCCAAAAGAGCCCGCGGAAGCCCGCGAGTGCTACGGCAATCAAATAGGCTGCATCCTACGGACAACCACCACCATCAACGATATGAAACTAAGGAAGATACCAGATATGAAGTAGTCCCTCCTAACGAAGCTGCACCAGGTGTTCTTGTTCCCGGTCCGGGATGAAATCAAATATAAAAATCCAGATAAAGACTCGGCAATGAAGAAGATAAATAGACGCGCCATGGGCAAGTTTAGCAGCGTGTTGTTCGCCTGGAAAGTAAGGGTGAAAGCAAGGATCATTGACAAAAAGGAACCCTACTCCGAGATTGTAAAGGATAATCCGATAATTAAGGAAGAGTAGTTTGAAATATTCAAGGCGGCTTGTGTTGCCGTTTTGGAAGCTGCCAAAAAAAAGTCAGAGTACATGAAGGGGCTTCAAGAGAGGAACATGGGGTGCCACCACCTCGGAAGTCGTGGTTCCGCGAGGAAGAGGTCCATATGGGCCAAAGAGGACGCGGAACGTGAAAGTCTGGGCATCCCAGACCCCTTGGCGGAGTTCACCGTCCTGCAGGAGTGTGACGTCCTCAGGGCCCGGTACCATTGGGACCCAGTCAAGAAGGTTTTCGAGATGGACGCGGTCACGATGGAGTTCATGAGACTGCTGGTAATTTTTAATTTACCCCCTAATTTTAGCTTCTGATCAATTCGACTACACGTTTAGTCATATTTGTAAACGATCCTTGTTCCTTTTGCAGAGAGAGCAGCACGGGATCGTGGCCGAAAGCGACTCACCGTCTGAGGCGTTGGCGAGGCCCAAGTGGGACACCCCATTCAACCGGGCCTTGAACATATTGAAAGGACTCCCGGTGACACTCGGCCGTCGTATGGACGCATGCATGCCATCGGAGATGGCGCCATGTGGAAGAAGTACTACCGTGAGACCACGGAGGAGAGAAAGGAAAGACGGAGGTTAAATGAAGAAAACATCGACAAGAAGGTTGCGATTGCGGTTGATAAGAAATCAACCAAGACAGTCAAAGCAGCGGTAGCTGCCGCAAAAGAGGAAATGGCAGCTTCGTATGGTGTGTTGATTCCGGCTATCGTCAATTGGAGCAGGCAAAATCCAAATAAAGATGAAGCGGACTTTCCCCTTTCCAACTTCTTCGGGAGCAGCTCGACTAGCGTTGCACCAGCACCTGCTCCCGCACCAGCACCAGCACCTGCTCCCGCACCTGCTCCTACACCGGCTCCCGCACCAGCTCCTGCACTGGCTCCCGCACCTGCTCATGGCAGCCCGTCCTCTGTCTCGGACGTGCTCGGCGGTGCTTTGTCTTTGGCTGAGCTCGACGCCCTCACGGTACCTGTCACATGGCCCTCTTCAATAAATGTATAATCTCTCGTTTCCGTTGCCTTTCGGATGTCTCACGTTGCAAACATGTCTTTGCAGGCCGATGTAACCCCGTGCACCATATTGTACGCCATCAGCGGCCAGAAGGTGGACATGGGGAAGGCGACGATAGTGAAGCTGAAGGAACAATTGTTCCACAGCCGGCCGATCCCCTCTGATGTCTTCAAAGTTTCTGTGGGCAGTGTCAATCCGGGCCACGAGAATTTGGCTCCTCCAGTACTAGGGGGAGATGACGATGAGACCCCGCGGTGGCTTGGCGACTACAAGAGGTGGGTCCTATTGTGGCTAAAGAGTCTGCTTCGTCTGGAGGCGGCTGGGAGCACACCCACGCATCCTCAGCAAGGTATGAACATCAACACCCCACCTACCCAATTAGCGTCGCCTGTTGTGCCGGGTGATAGCGGACGGGGTGAGGAAGAGGCTCCATTAGTCACTGATGACGTTGCCGCCATCGAAGAAGCAATGCATGATATCAATGCCATCAATGAGGATGACGGTGACACTCTACAATATCTCAATATTGGCGCCTATGACGACGAAGGATTGATGGCTCAACATTATGAGTACTCAGGGTTTGAGCGTTATGAGTCGGTGCCTGAATTGCCGGAGGCTGAACGTATTATAGACGACCTTCCAGTAGCAAAGAAGCATAGGAAGAGAGCAAGGAAAGGCAACAAAGCTGCTTCTATGACCCAACCGCCTCCGCAGCCTTGGGTTCAAGACCGTATACCTGTCATGGGTGCAGTGAAATACCATATCCCCGGTGAACCAATCCTACCTAAGGCAGTGGTAGAGGCCATATACGGCGATCTCAGGAGACTTCATGACGATGTGCCACGAAGAGAGAAAAGCCTGATCACCTCGCAAAATCCACGATACCCACTCTATGTGGTTAACGTGCCACAGCAAAGGTTGTACGTCGACACATTCCCCGCAGAAAAGTTCTTCCTTCGATTCGATTACATCTTCGACATGTTTCACTTGAAAAAGCTGGATTTTACGTTTGTCCGCCTTTTTGCCTTGTACATGAACTACATCATCAGGATTGAGCAGATACCTTATATCTGTGTCGCTGACCTGTACTTCATGCATGAGAGCTTCTTGTCAGTCTGCGAAAAGCACCGTGAATACGTGAGTAACTACATCGCCGATTTCATGGTCAGCAATAAGGACAAGGAGACGATTCTCGTGCCTTATCATCCCATGTAAGTCATCCACGTGGATATCCTTCCTTCGATTTCAATCATTTCATTTTCACGCGTGGAGGCTAATTTGAGGTGTACTTATTTTACGCAGCAACGGGCACACTGTCCTCATCATCCTTTAACCCCGATTCTCCCACGCTCTTTACTTGGACTCGTCGAAGAACATGACGAAAAAGGATTAGACCCATGATACGTCCATTTTGCATCATGTTTTCTTACTGTTATTTATAATGTTTTTATCCATAATAATGCTTTTTGGAGTAATTCTAATGCCTTTTCTCTCATAATATGCAAGGTATACACAAAGAGGGAGAATTCTGGCAGCTGGAAATCTGGACCTGGAAAAGCTACGTCAGGCTACCTATTCTGCACAACTCCAAACAAGCTGAAACTTCACGGAGATTTTTATGGAATATTTAAGAATTATTGGAGCAAATAACTACCAGAGGGGGCCCACCAGGTGGGCACAACCCACCTGGGCACACCAGGGAGCCCAGGCGCGCCCTGGTGGGTTGTGCTCACCCAGGCTCACCTCCGGTGCCCATCTTCTGGTATATAGGTTGTTTTGACCTAGAAAAAATAAGGAGAGGACTTTCAGGACGGAGCGCCGCCGTCTCGAGGCGGAACTTGGGCATGAGCACTTTTGCTCTCCGGTGGAGCAATTCCGCCGGGGGAACTTCCCTCCCGGAGGGGGAAATCATCGTCATCATCATCATCACCAACAACTCTCCCATCTCGAGGAGGGAAATCTCCATCGACATCTTCAACAGCACCATCTCATCTCAAACACTAGTTCATCTCTTGTGTTCAATCTTGTTACCAGAACTATAGATTGGTGCTTGTGGGTGACTAGTAGTGTCGATTACATCTTGTAGTTGATTACTATATGGTTTATTTGGTGGAAGATTATATGTTCAGATCCAATATGCTATTTAATACCCTCTGATCTTAAGCATTATTATTATTTGTGAGTAGTTACTTTTGTTCATGAGGTCACGGGAGAAAATCATGTTACAAGTAATCATGTGAACTTGATATGTGTTCGATATTTTGATGGTATGTATGTTGTGATTCCCTTAGTGGTGTCATGTGAACGTCGACTACATGACACTTCACCATATTTGGGCCTAAGGGAATGCATTGTGGAGTAGCAATTAGATGATGGGCTGCGAGAGTGACAGAAGTTTAAACCCCAGTTTATGCGCTATTCCGTAAGGGACCGATTGGATCCAAAAGTTTAATGCTATGGTTAGAATTTATTCTTAATACTTTTCTCGTAGTTGCGGATGCTTGCGGGAGGGTTAATCATAAGTAGGAGGTTTGTTCAAGTAAGAACATCACCTAAGCACCGGTCCACCCACATATCAAATTATCAAAGTACTGAACACAAATTAAACCAACATGGTGAAAGTGACTAGATGAAATTCCCGTGTACCCTCAAGAACACTTTGCTTATCATAAGAGACCGTTTTAGCCTGTCCTTTGCCTCAAAAGGATTGGGCTACCTTGCTGCACTTTTGTTACTACTATCGTTACTTGCTCATTACAAATTACCTTGCTATCAAACTACTCCGCTACTTACAATTTCAGCACCTGTAGACATTACCTTGCTGAAAACCACTTGTCATTTCCTTCTGCTCCTCGTTGGGTTCGACACTCTTACTTATTGAAAAGAGCTACAATTGACCCCCTATACTTGTGGGTCATCAACCCACATCAAGTCTGTTCTCGACAGTGCTATCTTTAGCTACGGCCTACGGGGTGGAGAGATCACGACCAGGAAGACAAGGAACCGCAAGCCCACCTTCGGCCATAAGACCGACTTCTGCTGTATCCAGCAACCGAGTGGTACTCTTAGTGATGGATTCTATGTCCTCCACCACATGCTGGAGTACAGACGGGATCAGCAGAACCTTCACATGTCACCTAGATCCGGCGATGCCCATATTCTGCAATGGGCAAAGAACCTAGGAGATATCCCGGATCATTGACTCCGAGCTGAGTTCTATCACATGCAGCGTGAACTTGCGCAAATCATCATGAAGGAGATCCTCGAAAAAACAGAGATGTTCTACGAAGAAGGGAAAATGTCGCGGGAAGACATCCGAACACGCGTAGCCGCTCAACATCTCAACCTGAAGCCTTTCATTGCGCCCGGGGACTATCTCCCTGACTTGGAGGGATGGCACGACATGTTGGAGTGATTGACGATATATGGCAATGTGTCCGTTTAGTCCATACTTTCTCTATGACGAAACTTTGAGTTATGCACGACGAAAATTCATTTGTGATGTAATTAAACCGTCATCCTCAACTAGCGAAGATCACTCTAGTTAGGGCATTTTGGGTATGATGAACTTTGTTATTTATGCTTATGATATGTTGCTTCTATTTTTTGCCAAGTCTGTCTCTTTCTGTTGCTCAACTATATATGTTGCATATCATCGACTCATGTGACGATGCAGGTGCATAGATCATCGATGGCGAAGAAGTGCTACGCCAGGAGTATACGACGAGCGGCCGGAGTGTCGGGCCCAGGTGTACCGGTTTCCAGTTTCCGAGCGACAGCCAGTATTTAGTTTAGGTTCACGCTAGTGCGAGAGAGGGATACGAACCGATGCCTCAAGAAGTACTACATTATGTATGATGAGACATGTCATGTAACTTGTATAGCTATATCGTGGTTATGATGCGACGACATGATTTGTGTTGGATGATATGATGAGACTATTATGTGTATGATATGATGAGCATATTGCATGTTTATGATATGATTAGAATATTGTACAAAACCTGTACAAAAACATCGCAAATATGTAGCAAAAAATATATGTGAGAAAATATAGTAGTAGCGCTCTTTAGCGCTGGACAGGAAAATGCTACTGCTAAAGCACTTAGTAGTAGCGCTGCTATGGAAAGCGCTACTGCTAAGTAGGTATAGCAGTAGCGCGTGTCAAAGCGCGCTACTGCTAGACTTTAGCTGTAACGCCGTATCAGTAGCGCGGGTACCCACGCTACTGATACACCAAATACCCGCGCTGCTCCTAGGCTTTTCCCTAGTAGTGGTCGGCGACGCGTAGGAGGCGCAACTGGCGTTGTTCTCGTCCGGGATTGCCTACAGCTGCGCCTTCGTGGCGGCCGCTTCCTGTCGAGCGATGGCTTAAGCGCGGACGACATTCGTAGATCGCACGCTATTCCACGACGAAGTTGGGGTTCCCCACGACCATGGCTGCCACGCCCCTCGCTCACGCGCTCGCCGTTTATCTGGCCCTCCGCCAACCGATGCCACCGATGTTCCTCTTGCGCCTGTTGGAACGCCGACATAGGCGCCGGCACAGGTTGTTCCTCTGCCATGGCCACATTGTAGTGCGCATGTGCCTGCTCCATGGCAAAGACGACATGCACAGGTGCGGGATGCTGTGCGGTGTCGTCGGAGCCCATCTCTATCGTGGGGTCGTCCTCGTCGTCGGAGACCTCGAGCGAGCTAGCCAGCTTGCCGGCCTCGATCCGCCTGGCATGTCAGCTCTGCCAAGCGGCCGCAAGGCGTGCTTCGTCTCCGTCGATAGGCTCTCCCACAGAGCGTTGCCGCCTGCTGTCATGGCGGATGTGGTGCAAGGGAGGAGGATGTAGAGAGGCTTGTGTTGTGGAGTGGAGTAGGTCGGGTGTTGCTGCCTTTAAATAGGGGATTCCGGTGAGGCCAGGTGTCCGCATGCATCAATGCGCGGCGCTGGAGTGGGTTTCTCAGCCGGCGAGACTGCTTAATGGTGACATACGGACGAACGGGCATTGAAGAGGCGTGGTAGATATCCGTCTCGCCCCGTCCGGTAACGCGTCTCCAGCATTGAATAGGCGGGAACACCGAGGACACATCACGGGCGACGCCCTCGGCTGGCGTGCTGCTGCAATGCTGGCGCCAGTGAGAGGTCACGTCTGCTCTATAGCCAACTTCAATGGGGAGTGGCCGCTCTACGGCGGCATAAATGCTGGCAGCTGGCACCAGGCGGGAACACGCACGGGTGAGCGTGGGTGTTGTCCGGACGTCCGCAAAGCCCCCCTCCCCGTTGTCTCCGGTTTGCGGGAGAATGTGCGTCGGGACCGCCTTGCGCACCGATGCATGACCGCGTTTGATGGCACAACACGTCCGGACCACGCGGTCCGGATGTTTGCGGGCGAGGGTCGGCGTTGGAGAGATGCTCTTGCTCCCACTATGACTAGCCTAATGTACTCGGACCGGTTTCTTCGCTAATGATGTAATGATGTACTCCCTCCGTTCCTAAATATAAGTCTTTGTAGACATTTCACTATGAACCATATATGAATGTATGTAGATGCATTTTAGAGTATAGATTCACTCATTTTACTCTGTATGTAGTCCATAATGGAATCTCTATAAAAACTTATATTTAGGAACGGAGAGAGTAGTTTTTATACCTAGCTAGGTTCTAATTTGAATGATGTAATGTTTGTTATTTGAATGATGTAATGTTTGTTAGTACTCATGGATCAACGTACAATGACTCCGGGTATGCGCATGCATGCATGCATGCATGTGGGTACTACCAAGGCAGAAACAGATGCCATCTCTCTCGTCCCCGCAAAAGAAAAAAGGATGCCAGCTCTCTCTTGTGTATGTATGTACATGTCACCCGGAGACGACGGAGGAAACAACCATTAGAGAGGATGCATAGATAGCTGATGTCTTTTGTACTTGTCTCTTGTATCCTTTGAAAAGTCTTGCGGTGTGATCCATCTCTAGCTTCTCCGTGTCACCAAATGAGCTTCGTGGCGTGGTGACGAATAGGACATGTGCTCACTCGCAAGAGAAGAGGAGGCCAGACAATCTTGCCTTCTCAAAGGACGGCTCATGTGTTGGTTAAGAAGACGTAGGAGGCATCGGACCAGGTAGCATGACCCCCTCTGCACACTGCTGCTGCCAAAAGAAACGACACTCCATCAGCGAGCCATGCCAGCCTGACATGTCTCATTTAATCACCGGCCGGCCTTCTGCACCTATAGCTATCAACGCCCGAGATACATCACGAATACTCCTATACCAGTGATCATTGATCAGTACAACAAGTCAATCCTTGCATGGGCAACATTTAAGGTGTGCATAGCCGACTGAAATAACATTGCTACTAGCAGTGTGATAATATTTTTTTTTTTTTTTTGTTACCTGTGATTGTTTCCTAATTTCTCTGCAAAAGGGTACATGACTAAAATGCATATGCAATCAACACATCACATCCACGCCACGAGCACTCTAGGAGTAATCGAAGATTTTCTAGATCGATCGATCGATCGATCTCACCTAATGCGGGCACATCGCACTTCAAGTGCATACTGACCACTCGAAAAAGAAAGAAAGAAGGGAGTCAAAATATGCATCACACATCCTGTCGACGGTATAGGATATCTTTGAATTCCGGTGCGTGGGCAATGTACAGCCTCTTTCTCATGTGGGAGTAGCTATGTACTGCTCCCTCCGTCCCATAATATAAGAACGTTTTTTACACTAGAGCAGTGTCAAAAACGTTCTTATATTATGGGACGGAGGGCAGTGTCAAAAACGTTTTTATATTATGGGACGGAGGGAGTATCTCCGTTCCTAAATATATGTCTTTCTAGAGATTTCAACAAGTGACTACATACGAAGCAAAATGAGAATCTACAATCTAAAATATGTCTATATACATTCGTATACGGTAGTTCATTTGAAATCTCCAAAAAGACTTATATTTAGGAACGGAGGGAGTAACATTAAGATGGGTGATTAATTCCATTTTTAGTAGTCGATATCGGGTTGTTGAGATTTGATAGAATCAGCGTACGGAATCTTACGGTGATGTTATAATTTACTCAGTGGCAATCATTAGAGTGCAGGCAGGCAGGCAGGGCCCATGATTTACCAGGCCATGTTCTATTTGGTCCTTGTTTGCTCAGGGCTCTGGGCTGTGTAGGCCGTTGTGTGCGCCTGTAGCCGCGTGGCGCGGTGTCCTCGCCTCGGCTAGCCACGGGATTCGCTCCAGTGAGTGCGGCGGCAGCAGCGGTGTGCTGCTTGGGGCTGCTCTGAGCGGCGGCGCCAGGTTGGCCTCTGCTCGTGCGCGCGAGGAGATGCTCCGCCCGACGACAAGGCTGTCCTCCATTTGCAGCGGCGAGGTGGCTCCTGCCGCGTCGTTCTCCTGTGTCGCGCGGGCGGTGGTTCTTGTCTTCTAGACGGCGGCGGACTTGAGCTCACCCCGGTGGCTGGTCTAGGCTCGGCCCAGATCTGGTGAGCTCACGGTACCGTGATTAAGTTTTTTCTTGAAAAATTCAGATATATTCATCTTTAATCATGACATTTATTCACCCTCAGTCATAATAATAGTACAATGAACACCATAAATAACAAAAATTACATCTAGATATATAGATCACCTAGCGACGACTACAAGACTAAAACAAACTGAATGCGCGCCGCTCTCGTCGCCCCTTCATCACCGGGGCCGGGCAAAACTTGTTATAGTAGACAATTAGAAAGTCGACATGCTAAGGCCCAAAGGAGATAGGACCAATGCACCAAAACAACAACCCACGGATGACGAGACGCGTAGAGTGGAAGGATCCAATCTGAAAACACATGAAGACCAGATTCAAGTATAGATCCAACAAAGCCAACCACCGACCAAATCCTATAAGGTACGCCGGATACATACCTCCACATGCCCTCCGACAATGCTAGACACACCACTTGAACCGAGGCTAGGCGGAGAGAACCTTATTGTATCTTCAGGGAGCCGCCGTCGTCTCGACTTCCTGAGCAGGACATAAACCCTAAAAAAACTAAAAAAAAAACTCAAAACGGAGTCCTTCCACCAGCAAGAGCCGGGATCCACCACGCCCCCATGGCCCCAGGGCCACCGGAGACGAGGCAAACCGCCGGCGGGGCCAGCAAGAGGGAGAGGAACCTTAATCTTTTTTGGAGGAGACGTTGGTTGCGTTTTTTGAAGAGGAGAAGTCAGCTGCTTTTTTTGAAGAGGGGACAGAGATACAGTGATTAAGTATGATGATGGTGTAAGCAACCGCGCTCACACGTTGGATGATGGCGCAAGGGCATCTCCAATGGCAACCCTCAAACCGCCAGCATACGTCTGGACCGTGGAAGCCATCCAATGTGGGCCTGTATCGGTCCGCAGAGCGGTCCAGCCGTACTTTCTCGCGCAAACTAGAGACAAACGTGGGGCTTTGCGGGGGTCCGGATTGCTGCCACGCTCGCGTTTGACCGCCTTGGCCCGCCAAAAACCCTCCACCCCGCCACACCCGCGCTTTCCTTTCGATGCATGCGCCGCTTACCGCGCCGCATTCATTCCGGCCCAGAGCACGCATGGGCTGACATTGATGTCGCAATGTGACTGGACATAGGGCGGCGCTGACCAACGTGACCTCTCGGGAGCCGCTGCTTCCATGCGGATGCAGCTTCCCAAGGAATCAACTCCGATCGCTCCACCGCATTGAAGCGGCTGACCGGCCCTTCGCATGGCCTAGCCGCGGTTATTTAAGCCGCGCTCCGGCGCCCTCGCCATCACAATCTATTCGCTCTTCCTCCTCCTCGCCTCTCCCCGCCCATCTCCCTCCACAACTCCGGCGATGGGCAAGTCGTGGGCCTCGGCACCGACAGGCGGCGGTTCCGGGACGTCACCCTCAAACTCCGGGGTCGTCGTCCTCATCGGCGGGCAGCTCCTCGACGAAAGCGGATACCGTCATCTCCTCTAGCGACGAGGAGGACCAGCCGCCACAGTAGCAGTAGTCCACGTCGGCGGTGGTGGACCAGGTGTACGCCGCCACTAACGCTCCTTCCCGTGAAGCCGGAGTTGGCATCCCCTCCGCGCTCTCTGCCGCGCAACCGCGGCGTCCAAATCAGATGCTGCATGAAGGAAGAGCGCCTCTCACCGCCGCCTCGGCATGTGAAGGAGGAGCGCCTCTCACCGTTGCCCCAGTGTGTCAAGGAGGAGCACTGCTCGCCCGCCCGTGCCCAATGCGATCGCGAAGGCGCGCACGGTCGCCTTCGCCACTACCTCGCTGGCGGCAACAGCAACTCTTTGTCGTCCAGGAACGCCCTAACGCCATAGGAATACACAGAAAAGGGAGCGACGCCGACAGGACAGGCGCCATTGTGACGCCCGGATAATCAAGCTACAGTAACCTCTGCTAATGATGCCACGTCACTTCGATGACTGTTGCTAATCTCGCGTTAGTTCGAAACCGATTAAAATTCAAATTCAAAATTTGGCAAATAATAAAAGTTTTCAAAATATTAAACTAAAATGTTCGGAGTGTGCAAATAAATGCTTAGGTGTTTATGGTGAGGGATCCATGCTTTTATAAATAACCTAAATACTTAAATGAATTAAAACAGAAAAGTAAATAATTAAAAAAAGAACAAAAAGAAATAAAACCGAAACCCCCCTCTCCCTGGGCCGAATGGCCCAGCTGCTGGCCAGCCCATTGGCCCATCAGGCCCGCTCCCACTCCCATATCCCCACTCCCTTATCCTCTCCCCCCGTAACCCTAACTCCACTCCCCAGTCCCCCCCACGTCGCCGCCTCCCCGATCCCGATCTGGATCGGGGCATCACCGTCGCCGCCGCCTGAGGACCTCGCCAGAGAACACTTCGCCGGACGCCCTCACCGGTCTGCCTCCCCTCTAAGCACGTCGTCGCCGTCGTCCTCCCCAAGCACCACTGCCTCGTTCCCTGCATCCCCCCGTGAGCCCCCCTCTTTTCCTCCTTCCCTGCAGTCACCGCCGTGCACCGGCGCCCGCGCCCCGCCCGCGTCCCTGGCCACGCGCCTCGTGCCCCTGCTGCAGTCCCGCGACGCGCCCGCCTCGCCATGCCGCTGCGGCCCTCCTACTGCACACACGCGCGCCGTCTGCCCGCTCGCAGCCACCAACCGCGCCCCACTGCCCTCGAGCTGCTGCCGCTGCTCACCTCGCTCCCTCTCTGCGTTCGCGCTCGCCGCGCGGCGACCGTGCCCGTCCGCGCGCCCGCGTCCCGTTTCTGCCTGCTCGTGCCGCCCATGCTGCGGCTGCTACCGCTCCTCGCTCGCCTGTCCCGCCTGCTGTCGCTGCTGCTTCTTCTCCGAGCCCCCCACGCGCCGCCGCGCCCGGCCGCGATGACCCGTACCCTCCGCAAGCCGCGTCCCGCTCCTCCTCCGCGTGCATGCCCTCGCGCTCGCCGCGCGCGGACCACGCCCCCTCGCTCCCGTTGGCATGCCCTGCCCCGCACAGCTCCCTGCTCCAGCAAGCCCCGCCTCCCCTGGCCGGCGCCGGCGTGCGCCGTGCGCGCCCAGCGCCCCTCGGGCTCGCGCCCGTTCGGGCGCCCCGCCCCGTTGCTCGCCCGTAACCGCTAAGGCCCCCGTGGGCCTATGACAAATGGGCCCCAGCGCCCCAGAACGTTAAAAAAAGATTTTAAAATATATATATATATTAATTAATTAATTAATTAACTTAATTGATCCTGTTTAGTTAACCTAATTAACTATTGTTAATTAATTAAACAATAATTAGTTTAACCTAAACCCTAATCAACCTAACAGTGTATGACAGGTGGGTCCCACTGGACCCACACGTCAGTCTGACCAGTCAACACCTCTGTTGACTGCTGACTTCATGACGATGTCAGCGAGCACTGTTCTGGATAATGTTGAATTAAATTAATTAAATAAATTCTAAAAATGCTTTAAAACTTTGGAAAATCATATAAAATCAATCGTAACTCGGATGGAAATA
This sequence comes from Aegilops tauschii subsp. strangulata, assembly GCF_002575655.3. Classification (NCBI taxonomy): domain Eukaryota; kingdom Viridiplantae; phylum Streptophyta; class Magnoliopsida; order Poales; family Poaceae; genus Aegilops; species Aegilops tauschii. The sequence continues at coordinate 261,783,780 of NC_053041.3, read as the reverse complement.
CTTTCTACATGAAAATTGCTTAGAACCACGAGACGAATCCGGATACGCAACCCGTTCTTCCGCCGTACATCCCTAGCATAGTGAACACGCTACTTTCTCCCTCCAGTTCATCTGTCCGAAAACGCGTAACACCGGGGATACTTTCCCGGTTCTTTTCCCCCTTCGTCGGTATCACCTCGTACCGCGTTAGAGCACACCTAGCACCGTGTATTGCCCTGCTATGCTTTGTGATGCTTTGTTTGCTCCGTATTTACTGTTTCTTCCCCCTCTTCTTCCCCGGTAGACCCCGAGACCGGCGCTGATGCCACCGAGTACAACTACGTCACCGACGACCCTTCTTCTTGTGCAACAGAGCTTCCAGGCAAGCCCCCCCTGATCACCAGATATCGCCTATTCTTCTCTATACTACTTGCATTAGAGTAGTGTAGCCTGTTACTGCTTTCCGTTTATCCTATCCTGATGCATAGCCTGTCCTTGCTACTACTGTTGTTACCTTTACCTGCAATCCTAAATGCTTAGTATAGAATGCTAGTATTCCATCAGTGGCCTTACATTCTTGTTCGTCTGCCATGCTATACTATCGGGCCGTGATCACTCGGGAGGTGATCACGGGTTTATACTATATACTTTATACATGATACATGTGGTGACTAAAGTCGGGTCGGCTCGTGGAGCACCCGCGAGTGATTCACGGATTGGGGGCTGAAAGGACCTTTGTCCCAACGGCCCTCTGTGTGGATCTTTGTGGCGGAGCGACAGGGCAGGTTGAGACTACCTAGGTGAGAGGTGGGCCTGGCCCTGGTCGGCGTCCGCGGTTACTTCATAATAACACGCTTAACGAGACCTTGGTATTTTATCTGAGTTGGGTCGTTGACCTTATACGCACTAACCACCACGTGGGACAAGATATGGGCAACCGGCGTCGTGGTATCAGCCGAAGCTCTTTTTGACGCCAGCGACTGAGCGGCGCGCGCCGGATTGGACTGGAACACCTGCTAGGCTAGGTCTGCTTCCGGCCGCGTACGCAACGTGCAGGTGTGCAATGGGCGATGGGCCCAGACCCCTGCGCGCATAGGATTTAGACCGGCATGCTGACCTCTCTGTTGAGCCTAGGTGGGGCTGCGACGTGTTGATCTCCCGAGGCCGGACATGACCTAGGAAAGTGTGCCCGACCAGAGGGATCGAGCGTGTCGGGTAATGTGGTGCACCCCTGCAGGGAAGTTTATCTATTCGAATAGCCGTGATCTTCGGTAACAGGACGACTTGGAGTTGTACCTTGACCTTATGACAACTAGAAGCGGATACTTAATAAAACACACCCTTCCAAGTGCCAGATATAACCCGGTGATCCCTCTCACACAGGGCGACGAGGGGGGGATCGTCGGGTAGGATTATGCTATGCGATGATACTTGGTGAACTTACCATCTACTCTCTTCTACATGCTGCAAGATTGAGGCTGCCAGAAGCGTAGTCTTCGACAGGACTAGTTATCCCCCTCTTATTCTGGCATTCTGCAGTTCAGTCCACCGATATTGCCCCTTTACACATATACCCATGCATATGTAGTGTAGATCCTTGCTTGCGAGTACTTTGGATGAGTACTCACGGTTGCTTTTCTCCCTCTTTTCCCCCTTTCCATTCTACCTGGTTGTCGCAACCAGATGCTAGAGCCCAGAAGCTTGACGCCACCGTCGACGATGACTCCTACTACACCGGAGGTGCCTACTACTACGTGCAGGCCGCTGACGACGACCAGGAGTAGTTTAGGAGGATCCCAGGCAGGAGGCCTGCGCCTCTTTCGATCTGTATCCCAGTTTGTGCTAGCCTTCTTAAGGCAAACTTGTTTAACTTATGTCTGTACTCAGATATTGTTGCTTCCGCTGACTCGTCTATGATCGAGCACTTGTATTCGAGCCCTCGAGGCTCCTGGCTTGTATTATGATGCTTTTATGACTTATTTTATTTTTAGAGTTGTGTTGTGATGTCTTCTCGTGAGTCCCTGATCTTGATCGTACACGTTTGTGTGTATGATTAGTGTAAGAATGAATCGGGGGCGTCACAGCAATGCGGCACGCAGGTCGGAGTTCGCTGACTTCGACGTCCCGCCGCCATATATCATGGCGGACCCGGAGATGGCGTATGCCTGGGCTCTTAATCGCTCTGTGAAGTTGGCAGAGACGAGCAAGCGGTGTCTCCGCTGCCTCGAAGGGGAGATGGCCAAGTACAGCGATGAGTGGTCTCTCAGCGAGATCGCCGCCACCAATGCCACCTCCTCCAAGGCCCGCCGCCCTCTCCCTCGCCCGTGTCATTGGTGGTCGCGGCCGCACGGCGCATGATGTAGGAGAAAGAAGAGAGGATCATCCGCGAGCATCAGGCGGCTGCCGGGAAGCCCTGTAGCGATGCTGCCCCTACCGCCACCCAAAACCCGACGACGACGATTCCAACGCCGGATCAGGCGACATTGACGGAGGAGGAGGAGCCGGCTAGCCCGACATGACCTATGAGGTCACCGTCAAGTATAGGGTAGTTTAGGGTTTTTATTTTAAGTTTTTAGTGACGAAATATCGTCCGCTTTATGTGCAAATTATCCTAGTTTAAATGAAATCCGTTGTGTTTATATCAAAATTCGTCCGGTTTGGATGAAATTCGGCTGGTTGGTTTCAATTGTTGTTGAAATGTATGCGGGCAGCATTGGATGGCCGCCTCCCACATTCATGTCCATGGACTGGTCCCCCCTTCCGTCGACGGATGCGGGAGAAAATTTGTGGGTCACCGTTGGAGATGCCCTAAGGACCAAAGTACTTGAGGCCAATTTCTGATTACAAACAACGCGCAATGGATGTTTGAATGTATGGTTGAAGTTTCTAGTATACTCGACCATCCGCTGCAAAGAACTGTTCATTATCCGTACGAGATTTCATCCGTTGTTGGGCCTAAATAGTTGTTGCTGAAAGTAATTTTTTTTGTTGGGAAAAACTTGGCTTTAGCGGTCCTATCGCAAGCGGTCGTCCGCCGCCTCGTCCGTGTGACACATGCCATGCGGGGCTTACCTAGCATTATCTTTTACGGTTTTGCAACCGATCCTTTGTTGCAGTCTTCCCATCGCAATATCTTGTATGTTGCAAGATCTGGATCTGGATCCCTTAAGCGCAGTTGCCTCATATGTTCCTCCCAAACTCCCGTTCTTCGTCTAATTTTTGCAACATCATTTATGTTGCAAAAGTCCTTCCGCAACATCATGTATGTTGCATAAAAGTGAAGATGGAAAAAAAACCGCAACACTTGAATGTTTCTGCAACATGAACTCTATTCCAAAGAGGGTTCTGCAACACTGACTTTGTTGCACTAATGAGGACGGGGCTAGAAACGTTGGTTGAACCAGATCTAATGACTGCTGAGGAGACGGATCTTTTTAGATTATCCGTTGGCGGACGCTAGCATTGCCCTTTTTTTGTTCGGGTCATATTTGTTGTGAAGCCATTGTTTCAAATCAGGGACGGCGGGAGACATGCCATTCTGTATCTTGAATTGAAGTGTTTTTGGTTTATATCCGTAGAGAACCTCAATAGAACTTTTGTTCAACCCCACCAGGAATCTTTTGAAAAGAAAACTATGTACTTGAAGGACTTTAATTGTGCCATTTGCAATGAGTAAACTGAAGAAACTCTCACACATCTTTTCTGGGACGGTGCTTTTGCCAGTGACTGCTGGAACTTGATTCTCCCTAACAGGAAGCAAGGTATCTCCAGCTACGATGAAATCTGCATCAGACTTTCAGAATTTCCTCAGGATATTGCTTGGGACATAATTCTCACTAGTTCCTGGAGTATATGGTCAGTTAGGAATTATAAAAAAAATAGAAATGCAGCCCCTACACCTTGAACTGGTCCTACTACCTGAAGGAGACTCTGACCGCAGCAGTATAAAGATGCATCATCCATTTCCCCTTCGTCTCACCCGCTCCCCTCCCCCTCCCTCATCGTCGCCGGCACGCCTTGATGCGGCTTTGAAGCTACGTCGGTATTTCCCCAAAGAGGAAGGGATGATGCAGCACAGCGGCGGTAGGTATTTCCCTCAGATGTGAAACCAAGGTTATCGAACCAGTAGGAGAACCAAGCAACACAATGTAAACAGCACCTGCACACAAATAACAACTTCTCGCAACCCGACGTGTAAAATGAGTTGTCAATCCCTTTCGGGTAGCGGCGCCCCAAGATGGGCAAACAGATGTGAATAAAATTGTAGTAGATTGATAGATCGAACGCCAAATAAAATAAATGAGAATAAATTGCAGCAAGGTATTTTTGTATTTTTGGTTTAATAGATCTAAAAATATAAGCAAAGGAAAATAGATCGCAAAGGCAAATAATATGAGAAAGAAGCCCGGGGGCCGTAGGTTTCACTAGTGGCTTCTCTTGAGAAAAATAGCAAACGGTGGGTGAACAAATTACTGTTGGGCAATTGATAAAACTTCAAATAATCATGATGATATCCAGGCAAACATCATTATATAGGCATCACGTCCAAGATTAGTAGACCGAATCCTGCCTGCATCTACTACTATTACTCCACACATCAACCGCTATCCAGCATGCATCTAGTGTATTAAGTTCATGGAGAAATGGAGTAACGCAATAAAAACGATGACATGATATAGACAAGATCTATCTATGTAGAGATAGACCCCATCATTTTATCCTTAGTAGCAACGATACATATGTGTCGGTTCCCTTTCTGTCACTGGGATCAAGCACCGTAAGATTGAACCCACTACAAAGCACCTCTTCCCATTGCAAGATAAATAGATCAAGTTGGCCAAACAAAACCAAAATATCGAAGAAGAAATACGAGGCTATAAGCAATCATGCATAAAAGAGATCAAAGAAACTCAAATACTTTTATGGATATAAAAAGATAGATCTGATCATAAACTCAAAGTTCATCGATCCCAACAAACACACCGCAAAAAGAGTTACATCATATGGATCTCCAAGAGACCATTCTATTGAGAATTCAGCGAGAGAGAGGAAGCCATCTAGCTACTAACTACGGACCCGAAGGCCTACAAAGAACTACTCACGCATCATCAGAGAGGCACCAATGGAGGTGGTGAACCCCATCCGAGATGGTGTCTAGATTGGATCTGGTGGTTCTGGACTCTGCGGCGGCTGGAATTGATTTTCGTCGACTCCCCCAGGGTTTCTGGAATATTGGGGTATTTATAGATCAAAGAGGCGGTCCGGGGGGCACCCGAGGTGGGCCCAACCCACTAGGGCGCGCCTGGGCCTCCTTGCGCGCCCTGGTGGGTTGTGCTCTCCTCAGAGCACCTCCGAGGCACAACCAGGGCCCATTATGTGTCTTCTGGTCCATAAAAAATATCCGTAAAGTTTCGTTGCATTTGGGCTCTGTTTGGTATTGATTTCCTGCGATGTAAAAAATATGCAGAAAATAGCAACTGGCACTTGACACTATGTTTAGGTTAGTACCAAAAAATGATATAAAATGACTATAAAATGATTATAAAACATCCAAGATTGATAATATAACAACATGGAACAATAAAAAAATTATAGATACGTTGGAGACGTATCAGCATCCCCAAGCTTAACTCCTACTCGTCCTCGAGTAGGTAAGTGATAAAACAGAATTTTTGATGTGAAATGCTGCCTATCATATCATATAATATTCTTTTCTTTATAGCATGGACATTTGGACTTTTATATTGTTCAAAGCAATAGTCTAGTTTTGACATGATAATTTAAATACTCAAGCATATCAACAAGTAACCATGTCTTTCAAAATATCAACGCTAAAATAAGTTATCCCTAGCCCATCATGCTCAATCACTGATCCATTCATGAAAGACACTCGCATATTAGCTACACCCAATACTCAAGTACGATCATATTGCCTCCTAGTTGGTGCATTTATAAGATAATATGGAAATTGCATAAAGTAAAAGAAAGGCCCTTCGCAGAGGGAAGTAGGGATTTGTAGAAGTGTCAGAGCTCAAAGCGAAAATTTAGAGATAAAAACATTTTGGGAGGTGTATCCTTCCCACCAACGAAAACAACTTAGAGTTCCCAATACTTTCCATGCTAGATATATCATAGGCGGTTCCCAAACAGTAAATAAAGTTTATTCCTTTTTCAACCATACTTTCACTTTCCATGGCTAGCCGTATCCACGGTTGCCTTCCATACCAACACTTTTCAAGGAATTTATTATTTGAAAACATAAAGTAAATTCATTTTTCATTTCGGGACTGGGCATCCCTAATACCTTTGCCTTACTCTCGTGCAATGACAAGTGAATAAACACTCATCGTGAGAATAACACATCTAGCATGGAAAATATTAGCCACCCCTCACCGCTCCGCGAGCGAAACGAACAGACAAAAGAGAAGTTTATTTTGAAAATTAGAGATGGCACATACAAATTTGCTTAGAACGGCAAAAGAATACCGCATATAGGTAGATATAGTTGACTCATGTGGCAAAACTGGTTTAAAGATTTTTGGATGAACAAGTAGAGATCATACTTAGTGCAAAATGAAGGCCAGCAAAAGATTGAGAAGCGACCAACCAAGAAACAAATAATCTCATAAGCGAGCATTAAGCATAATTAACACCGAATAATGCACCACAAGTAGGATATAATTTCATTGCATAATTACTAACTTTTGTGCTTGCATAGGGAATCACAAACCTTAACACCAATATTCTTACTAAAGCATAATTACTCATCAACATAACTCACATATCGCATCATCATATCTCAAAACTATTACTAAGAATCAAGTTTATTTTGTCCAATGATCTTCATGTAAGTTTTTATTATATCCTTCTTGGATATCTATCACTTTGGAACTAATTTTCATATGTTGCTTTTGATAAGCTCAAACAAATATAAGTGAAGATCATGAGCATAATTTTTCTTTCTTTCTCTCAAATTAATTTAAGTGAAGCAAGAGAGAATTTCTTGAAAATTTTACTAACTCTCAAATAAATCTAAGTGAAGCAAGAGAGCATTTATTCAAAATACTAAAGCACACCGTGCTCAAAAAGATATAACGGAAGCTCTAGAGCAAGTCCATAGCTCATAAAAAATTTAAGTGAAGCATAGAGAGAAATTCTAACAAGTCATGACATAATTTTGGCTCTCTCAAATAGGTGTGTCTAGCAAGGAATCAAGACTTAAAACACAAAATAAAACAAGCAAAGACTCATATCATACAAGACGCTCCAAGCAAAACACATAGTATGTGATGAATAAAAATGTAGCTTCGAGTAAAATACCAATGGTCGTTAGAAGAAAGAGGGGATGCCACTCGGGGCATCCCCAAGCTTAGTTGCTTGCTCTCTTTTGGATAATAGCTTGGGATGCTGGGGCATCCCCAAGCTTAGGCTCTTCTTACTCCTTATTCCTTCATCCATCGTAAGATAACCCAAAACTTGAAAACTTCAATCACACAAAACTCAACAAAACCTTCGTGAGATCCCTTAGTGTAAGAAAGCAAATCGCTACTATAAGTACTGTACCAAACTAATTCATATTTTGTTTTTGCATTATATCTACTGTATTCCAACTTTTCTATGGCAAAAACTCATCAAAGAAAACCATAGAGCCATAAAATAAGCACACAACGCAAAGAAAACAGAATCTATCAAAACAGAACAGTCTGTAGCAATCTGACTATTTCGAAAACTTCTGGAACTCCAAAAATTCTGAAAAATTAGGACGACATGAGCAATTTGTATATTAATCTACTGCAAAAAGAATTGGCATTTTAGCATGCTCTGGTAAAAAAATGAGAATTTTTTTCGTGAGCGCAAAAGTTTCTGTTTTTCAGCAAGATTAAACAACTAACACCCAAGAAGATCCTAAAGGCTTTACTTGGCACAAACACTAATTAAAACACAAAAAACACAATCATACCAGTAGCATAATTGTGTAAACACTCAAGAACAGAGAGTAAAAAGCAAAATAAATTTATTCATTGGGTTGCCTCCCAACAAGCGCTATAGTTTTATGCCCTTAGCTAGGCATAAGGCAAGGATCTAAGTTTTGTCATCCTTCTTCTTAATGTTCTTAGAGGTGTTTTAATCATGGGGTTTTTTAAATACAACATAAAACATATTATCCATAGAAACCTTAGCATTTCTAAGTTGGTTTTTTTCATAACCCCTTTGATTTCCCGCAACAATCCACGAGTGATGTTGATTAACATTATTGAAAACTTGTTGGATTACATCTAGAACGGGGATTTCCTTTTAAAGATTCTTACCAAAGATTTTATTATCCCCAATCAAATGTCTTAAAGCATAATCACTATTATAAAGGATTTCATCTATCACGGGGTTTTCAAGATTCATACCATACAAATCAAAGATTTCCCTAGCTTCCCGTATTATGTAGTCAAACTCATTCATAAGAACGAGAGTGGCCAACTTTTAGCCTTAGGATTCTTTATAACGGGAAGCTGAAAAAACAATATTTGCAAAGTAGGATGAGTACGGATAAATTTGCTTTCAAGTTTCAGAACTAGCGCTGAAATAGCATCCACATAGATCTAGTATTCTTAAGTATAGGAGCATCATCAAGACTTAAATTTCCAACACAATTGATTTTTTTCAATACGTTCTTTTCCCATTACATTCCCTTGGCCCAAGATAAAAGTTTTAGCATCCATATTGCCCGTACACCCAATCTTAGGAGTAAGGCCATCATTTGTTGGTGCCATACCGAAATCACTCATGATTGCAAGCAAAGGATAGATCTGACAAGAAAACGGCGAACGAAAAAGAGGGGCGAATAAAAGCGGCAAATTTTTGTGAAGTGGGGGAGAGGAAAATGAGAGGCAAATGGAAAATAGTGTAAATTGCGAGGAGATGAGATTTGTGATTAGGAACCTGGTATATGTTGAAGATCCTCCTCGCGCCAGAAATTCCTTTCGATGCGGCTTGAAGCTACGTCGGTATTTCCCCAAAGAGGAAGGGATGACGCAACACAACGGCGGTAGGTATTTCCCTCAGATGTGAAACCAAGGTTACAGAACCAGTAGGAGAACCAAGCAACGCAACGTAAACAACACCTGCACACAAATAACAACTTCTCGCAACTCGACGTGTAAAAGGGGTTGTCAATCCCTTTCGGGTAGCGGCGCCCCAAGATGGGCAAACGGACATGAATAAAATTGTAGTAGATTGATAGATTGAACGCCAAATAAAATAAATGAGAATAAATTGCAGCAAGGTATTTTTGTATTTTTTTAATAGATCTGAAAATATAAGCAAAGGAAAATAGATCACAAAGGCAAATAATATGAGAAAGAGACCAGGAGGCCGTAGGTTTCACTAGTGGCTTCTCTCAAGAAAAATAGCAAACGATGGGTGAACAACTATTGGGCAATTGATAAAACTTCAAATAATCATGACGAGATCCAGGCAATGATCATAATATAGGCATCACGTCCAAGATTCGTAGACCGACTCCTGCCTGCATCTACTACTATTACTCCACACATTGACCGCTATCCAGCATGCATCTAGTGTATTAAGTTCATGGAGAAATGGAGTAATGCAATAAGAACGATGACATGATGTAGACAAGATCTACCTATGTAGAGATAGACCCCATCGTTTTATCCTTAGTAGCAATGATACATACGTGTCGGTTCCCTTTTTGTCACTGGGATCAAGCACCGTAAGATCGAACTGAAGGAAATATGCCCTAGAGGCAATAATAAAGTTGTTATTTATATTTCCTTATATCATGATAAATGTTTATTATTCATGCTAGAATTGTATTAACAGGAAACTTAGTACATGTGTGAATACATAGACAAGCAAAGTGTCACTGGTATGCCTCTACTTGACTAGCTCGTTGAATCAAAGATGGTTAAGTTTCCGAGCCATAGACATGAGTTGTCATTTGATTAACGGGATCACATCATTAGAGAATGATGTGATTGACTTGACCCATTCCGTTAGCTTAGCATTTGATCGTTTAGTATATTGCTATTGCTTTCTTCATGACTTATACATGTTCCTATGACTATGAGATTATGCAACTCCCGATTACCGGAGGAACACTTTGTGTGCTACCAAATGTCACAACGTAACTGGGTGATTATAAAGGTGCTCTACAGGTCTCTCCGATGGTACTTGTTGAGTTGGCATAGATCAAGATTAGGATTTGTCACTCCGATTGTCGGAGAGGTATCTCTGGGCCCTCTCGGTAATGCACATCACTATAAGCCTTGCGAGCAATGTAACTAATGAGTTAGTTGCGGGATGATGCATTACGGAACGAGTAAAGAGACTTGCCGGTAACGAGATTGAACTAGGTATTGAGATACCGATGATTGAATCTCGGGCAAGTAACATACCGTTGACAAAGGGAACAACGTATGTTGTTATGCGGTTTGACCGATAAAGATCTTCGTAGAATATGTAGGAACCAATATGAGCATCCAGGTTCCGCTATTGGTTATTGACCGGAGACGTGTCTCGGTCATGTCTACATAGTTCTTGAACCCGTAGGGTCCGCACGCTTAACGTTCGGTGACGATCGGTAATATGAGTTTATGTGTTTTGATGTACCGAAGGTAGTTCGGAGTCCCGGATATGATCACGGACATGACGAGGAGTCTCAAAATGGTCTTGACATAAAGATCGATATATTGGATGACTATGTTTGGACTTCGGAAGGGTTCCGGATGAGTTCGGACGAATACCGGAGTACCGGGGGGTTACTGGAACCCCCTGGGGAGTGTAATGGGCCTCATGGGCCTTGGTGGAGAGAGGAAGGGGCGGCCAGGGCAGGCCGCGCGCCCCCTCCCCCTCTAGTCCGAATTGGACAAGGAAGGGGGGGGGCGGCGCCCCCCTTTTTCCTTCCCCCTCTCTCCTCCTTCCTTCCCTCTTACTCCTACTCTTGGAAAGGGGGGAATCCTACTCCCGATGGGAGTAGGACTCCCCTTGGGGCGCGCCTAGGAGGTCGGCCTCCTCCCCCTCCTCCACTCCTTTATATACGGGGGAGGGGGGCACCCCATAGACACACAAGTTGATCATTGATCTTTTAGCCGTGTGCGGTGCCCCCCTCCACCATAATCCACCTCGGTCATATCGTAGCGATGCTTAGGCGAAGCCCTGCATCGGTAGCTTCATGAACACCGTCATCACGCCGTCGTGCTGACGAAACTCTCCCTCGAAGCTCTACTGGATCGTGAGTTCGTGGGACGTCACCGAGCTGAACGTGTGCAGATCGCGGAGGTGCCGTACGTTCGGTACTAGGATCGGTCGATCATGAAGACGTACGACTACATCAACCGCGTTGTCATAACGCTTCCGCTTACGGTCTACGAGGGTACGTGGACGACACTCTCCCCTCTCGTTGCTATGCATCACCATGATCTTGCATGTGCGTAGGAATTTTTTTGAAATTACTACGTTCCCCGACAGTGGCATCCGAGCCAGGTTTATGTGTAGATGTTATATGCATGAGTAGAACACAAGTGAGTTGTGGGCGATACAAGTCATACTACTTACCAGCATGTCATACTTTGATTCGGCGGTATTGTTAGATGAAGCGGCCCGGACCGACATTACGCGTACGCTTAGCGAGACTGGTTCTACTGACGTGCTTCGCACACAGGTGGCTGGCGGGTGTCAGTTTCTCCAACTTTAGTTGACTCGAGTGTGGCTACGCCCGGCCCTTGTGAAGGTTAAAACAACACATACTTGACGAAATATCGTTGTGGTTTTGATGCGTAGGTAAGAACGGTTCTTGCTCAGCCCGTAGCAGCCACGTAAAACTTGCAACAACAAAGTAGAGGACGTCTAACTTGTTTTTGCAGGGCATGTTGTGATGTGATATGGTCAAGACATGATGCTAAATTTTATTGTATGAGATGATCATGTTTTGTAACAGAGTTATCGGCAATTGGCAGGAGCCATATGGTTGTCGCTTTATTGTATGAAATGCAATCGCCATGTTATTGCTTTACTTTATCACTAAGCGGTAGCGATAGTCGTAGAAGCAATAGTTGGCAAGACGACAACGATGCTACAATGGAGATCAAGGTGTCGCGCCGGTGACGATGGTGATCATGACGGTGCTTTGGAGATGGAGATCAAAGGCACAAGATGATGATGGCCATATCATATCACTTATATTGATTGCATGTGATGTTTATCTTTTATGCATCTTATTTTGCTTAGTACGGCAGTAGCATTATAAGATGATCTCTCACTAAATTTCAAGGTACAAGTGTTCTCCCTGAGTATGCGCCGTTGCGAAAGTTCGTCGTGCCGAGACACCACGTGATGATCGGGTGTCATAAGCTCTACGTTCACATACAATGGGTGCAAGCCAGTTTTGCACACGCAGAATACCCGGGTTAAACTTGACGAGCCTAGCATATGCAGATATGGCCTCGGAACACTGAGACCGAAAGGTCGAGCGTAAATCATATAGTAGATATGATCAACATAGTGATGTTCACCATTGAAAACTACTCCATCTCACGTGATGATCGGACATGGTTTAGTTGATATGGATCACGTGATCACTTAGATGATAGAGGGATGTCTATCTAAGTGGGAGTTCTTAAGTAATATGATTAATTGAACTTTAATTTATCATGAACTTAGTACCTGATAGTATTTTGTATGTCTATGTTGTTGTAGATAGATGGCCCGTGCTGTTGTTCCATTGAATTTTAATGCGTTCCTTGAGAAAGCAAAGTTGAAAGATGATGGTAGCAATTACTCGTACTGGGTCCGTAACTTGAGGATTATCCTCATTGCTGCACAGAAGAATTACGTCCTGGAAGCACCACTAGGTGCCAAACCCGCTGCACGAGCAACGCTAGATGTTATGAACGTCTGGCAGAGCAAAGCTGATGACTACTCGATAGTTCAGTGTGCCATGCTTTACGGCTTAGAACCGGGACTTCAACGACGTTTTGAACGTCATGGAGCATATGAGATGTTCCAGGAGTTGAAGTTAATATTTCAATCAAATGCCCGGATTGAGAGATATGAAGTCTCCAATAAGTTCTACAGCTGCAAGATGGAGGAGAATAGTTCTGTCAGTGAGCATATACTCAAAATGTCTGGGTATAACTATCACTTGATTCAACTGGGAGTTAATCTTCCGGATGATAGTGTCATTGACAGAATTCTTCAATCACTGCCACCAAGCTACAAGAGCTTCGTGATGAACTATAATATGCAAGGGATGTATAAGACAATTCCCGAGCTCTTCGCGATGCTAAAGGCTGCGAAGGTAGAAATCAAGAAGGAGCATCAAGTGTTGATGGTCAACAAGACCACTAGTTTCAAGAAAAAGGGTAAAGGGAAGAAGGGGAACTTCAAGAAGAACGGCAAGCAAGTTGCTGCTCAAGTGAAGAAGCCCAAGTCTGGACCTAAGCCTGAGACTGAGTGCTTCTAGTGCAAAGGGACTGGTCACTGGAAGCGGAACTGCCCCAAGTATTTTGCGGATAAGAAGGATGGCAAGGTGAACAAAGGTATATGTGATATACATGTTATTTATGTGTACCTTACTAATGCTCGCAGTAGCACCTGGGTCTTTGATACTGGTTTTGTTGCTAATATCTGCAACTCGAAACAGGGACTATGGATTAAGCGAAGATTGGCTAAGGACGAGATGACGATGCACGTGGGAAATGGTTCCAAAGTCGATGTGATCGCGGTCGGCACGCTACATCTACATCTACCTTCGGGATTAGTTTTAGACCTGAATAATTGTTATTTGGTGCCAGCGTTGAGCATGAACATTATATCTGGATCTTGTTTGATGCGAGACAGTTATTCATTTAAATCTGAGAATAATGGTTGTTCTATTTATACGAGTAATATCTTTTATGGTCATGCACCCTTGAAGAGTGGTCTATTTTTGATGAATCTCGATAGTAGTGATACACATATTCATAATATTGAAGCCAAAAGATGCAGAGTTGATAATGATAGTGCAACTTATTTGTGGCACTGCCATTTAGGTCATATTGGTGTAAAGCGCATGAAGAAACTCCATTCTGATGGAATTTTGGAATCACTTGATTATGAATCACTTGGTACTTGCGAACCATGCCTCATGGACAAGATGACTAAAACGCCGTTCTCCGGAACAATGGAGCGAGCAACAAATTTGTTGGAAATCGTACATACTGATGTATGTGGTCCAATGAATGTTGAGGCTCGTGGCGGGTATCGTTATTTTCTCACCTTCACAAATGATTTGAGCAGATATGGGTATATCTACTTGATGAAACATAAGTCTGAAACATTTGAAAAGTTCAAAGAATTTCAGAGTCAAGTGGAAAATCATCATAACAAGAAAATAAAGTTTCTGCGATCTGATCGTGGAGGAGAATATTTGAGTGACGAGTTTGGTCTTCATTTGAAACAATGCGGAATAGTTTCGCAACTCACGCCACCCGGAACACCACAACGTAATGGTGTGTCCGAATGTCGTAATCGTACTTTACTAGATATGGTGCGATCTATGATGTCCCTTACTGATTTACCGCTATCGTTTTGGGGTTATGCTTTAGAGACGGCTGCATTCACGTTAAATAGGGAACCATCTAAATCCGTTGAGACGACGCCTTATGAACTGTGGTTTGGCAAGAAACCAAAGTTTTCGTTTCTTAAAGTTTGGGGCTGCAATGCTTATGTGAAAAGCTTCAACCTGATAAGCTCGAACCCAAATCGGAGAGATGTGTCTTCATAGGATACCCAAAGGAGACTGTTGGGTACACCTGCTATCACAGATCTGAAGGCAATACATTCGTTGCGAAGAATGGATCCTTTCTAGAGAAGGAGTTTCTCTCGAAAGAAGTGAGTGGGAGGAAAGGAGAACTTGATGAGGTAACTGTACCTGCTCCCTTATTGGAAAGTAGTTCATCACATAAATCTGTTCCTGTGACTCCTACACCAATTAGTGAGGAAGCTAATGATGATGATCATGTAACTTCAGATCAAGTTACTACCGAACCTCATAGGCCAACCAGAGTAAGATCCGCACCAAAGTGGTATGGTAATCCTGTTCTGGAGGTCATGTTACTTGACCATGACGAACCTACGAACTATGAGGATGCGATGATGAGCCCAGATTCCGCAAAATGGCTTGAGGCCAT
Source organism: Aegilops tauschii subsp. strangulata (assembly GCF_002575655.3). Taxonomy (NCBI): domain Eukaryota; kingdom Viridiplantae; phylum Streptophyta; class Magnoliopsida; order Poales; family Poaceae; genus Aegilops; species Aegilops tauschii. The sequence goes on along the minus strand of NC_053041.3, from coordinate 261,768,616 downwards.
GAAACCTGAGATGGGATCCATGTATGAGAACAAAGTGTGGACTTTGGTTGACTTGCCCATTGATCGGCAAGCCATCGAGAATAAATGGATCTTCAAGAAGAAGACTGACGCTGACGGTAATGTTACTGTCTACAAAGCTCGACTTGTTGCGAAACGTTTTTCACAAGTTCAAGGAGTTGACTATGATGAGACTTTCTCACCCGTAGCGATGCTTAAGTTTGTCCGAATCATGTTAGCAATTGCCGCATTTTATGATTATGAAATTTGGCAAATGGATGTAAAGACTGCATTCCTGAATGGATTTCTGGAAGAGGAGTTGTATATGATGCAACCTGAAGGTTTTATCGATCCAAAGGATGCTAACAAAGTGTGTAAGCTCCAGCGATCCATCTATGGACTGGTGCAAGCATCTCGGAGTTGGAAGAAAAGTTTTGATAGTGTGAACAAAGCATATGGTTTTATACAGACTTTTGGAGAAGCCTGTACTTACAAGAAAGTGAGTGGGAGCTTTGTAGCATTTCTAATATTATCTGTGGATGACACATTGTTGATTGGAAATGATATAGAATTTCTGGATAGCATAAAAGGATACTTGAATAAGAGTTTTTCAATGAAAGACCTCGGTGAAGGTGCTTATATATTGGGTATCAAGATCTATAGAGATAGATCAAGACGCTTAATTGGACTTTCACAAAGCACATACCTTGATAAAGTTTTGAAGAAGTTCAAAATGGACGAAGCAAAGAAAGGGTTCTTGCCTGTGTTACAAGGTGTGAAGTTGAGTCAGACTCAATGTCCAACCACTGCAGAAGATAGAGAGAAAATGAAAGGTGTTCCCTATGCTTCAGCCATAGGCTCTATCATGTATGCAATGCTGTGTACCGGACCTGATGTGTGCCTTCCTATTAGTTTAGCAGGGAGGTACCAAAGTAATCCTGGAGTGGATCACTGGACAGCGGTCAAGAACATCCTGAAATACCTGAAATGGACTAAGGATATGTTTCTCGTTTATGGAGGTGACAAAGAGCTCGTCGTAAATGGTTATGTCGATGCAAGCTTTGACACTGATTTGGATGAACCTAAGTCACAAACCGGATACGTGTTTATATTGAACGGTGGAGCTGTCAGTTAGTGCAGTTCTAAGCAAAGCGTCGTGGCGGGATCAACGTGTCAAGCGGAGTACATAGCTACTTCGGAAGCAGCAAACAAAGGAGTCTAGATGTAGGAGTTCATATCCGATCTAGGTGTCATACCTAGTGCATCAGGTCCAATGAAAATCTTTTGTGACAATACTGGTGCAATTGCCTTGGCAAAGGAATCCAGATTTCACAAGAGAACCAAGCACATCAAGAGACGCTTCAATTCCATCCGTGATCAAGTCAAGGAGGGAGACATAGAGATTTGCAAGATACATACGGATCTAAATGTTGCAGACCCGTTGACTAGGCCTCTCTCACGAGCAAAACATGATCAGCACCAAGACTCCATGGGTGTTAGAATCATTACTGTGTAATTTAGATTATTGACTCTAGTGCAAGTGGGAGACTGAAGGGAATATGCCCTAGAGGCAATAATAAAGTTGTTATTTATAGTTCCTTATATCATGATAAATATTTATTATTCATGCTAGAATTGTATTAACCGGAAACTTAGTACATGTGTGAATACATAGACAAACAAAGTGTCACTAGTATGCCTCTACTTGACTAGCTCGTTGAATCAAAGATGGTTAAGTTTCCTAGCCATAGATATGAGTTGTCATTTGATTAACGGGATCACATCATTAGAGAATGATGTGATTGACCTGACCCATTCTGTTAGCTTAGCATTTGATCGTTTAGTATATTGCTATTGCTTTCTTCATGACTTATACATGTTCCTATGTATGAGATTATGCAACTCCCGATTACCGGAGGAACACTTTGTGTGCTACCAAACGTCACAACGTAACTGGGTGATTATAAAGGTGCTCTACAGGTGTCTCCGATGGTACTTGTTGAGTTGGCATAGATCAAGATTAGGATTTGTCACTCCGATTGTCGGAGAGGTATCTCTGGGCCCTCTCAGTAATGCACATCACTATAAGCCTTGCGAGCAATGTAACTAATGAGTTAGTTGCGGGATGATGCATTACGGAACGAGTAAAGAGACTTGCCGGTAACGAGATTGAACTAGGTATTGAGATACCGATGATTGAATCTCGGGCAAGTAACATACCGATGACAAAGGGAACAACGTATGTTGTTATGCGGTTTGACCGATAAAGATCTTCGTAGAATATGTAGGAACCAATATGAGCATCCAGGTTCCGCTATTGGTTATTGACCAGAGACGTGTCTTGGTCATGTCAACATAGTTCTCGAACCCGTAGGGTCTGCACGCTTAACGTTCGGTGACGATCGGTAATATGAGTTTATGTGTTTTGATTTACCGAAGGTAGTTCAGAGTCCCGGATATGATCACAGACATGACGAGGAGTCTCGAAATGGTCGAGACATAAAGATCGATATATTGGATGACTATGTTTGGACTTCGGAAGGGTTCCGAATGAGTTGGGACGAATACCGGAGTACCGGGGGGTTACCAGAACCCCCCGGGGAGTGTAATGGGCCTCATGGGCCTTGGTGGAGAGAGGAAGGGATGGCCAGGGCAGGCCGCGCGCCCCGTCCCCCTCTAGTCCGAATTGGACAAGGAAGGGGGGGCCTTTTTCCTTCCCCCTCTGTCCTCCTTCCTTCCCTCCTACTCCTACTCTTGGAAGGGGGGGGAATCCTACTCCCGGTGGGAGTAGTACTCCCCTTGGGGCGCGCCTAGGAGGCCGACCTCCTCCCCCTCCTCCACTCCTTTATATACGGGGGAGGGGGGCACCCCATAGACACACAGGTTGATCATTGATCTTTTAGCCGTGTGCGGTGCCCCCCTCCACCATAATCCACCTCGGTCATATCGTAGCGATGCTTAGGCGAAGCCCTGCGTCAGTAGCTTCATCAACACCGTCATCACGCCGTCGTGCTGACGAAAATCTCCCTCGAAGCTCTACTGGATCGTGAGTTCGTGGGACGTCACCGAGCTGAATGTGTGCAGATCGCGGAGGTGCCGTACGTTCGGTACTAGGATCGGTCGATCGTGAAGACGTACGACTACATCAACCGCGTTGTCATAACGCTTCCGCTTACGGTCTACGAGGGTATGTGGACGACACTCTCCCCTCTCGTTGCTATGCATCACCATGATCTTGCGTGTGCGTAGGATTTTTTTTTGAAATTACTACGTTCCCCAACACGAACCCACTACAAAGCACCTCTTCCCATTGCAAGATAAATAGATCAAGTTGGCCAAACAAACCCCAAATATCGGAGAAGAAATACGAGGCTATAAGAAATCATGGATAAAAGAGATCAAAGAAACTCAAATACTTTCATGGATATAAAAAGATAGATCTGATCATAAACTCAAAGTCCATCGATCCCAACAAACACACCGCAAAAAGAGTTACATCATATGGATCTCCAAGAGACCATTGTATTGAGAATTCAGCGAGAGAGAGGAAGCCATCTAGCTACGAACTACGGTCCCGAAGGTCTTCAAAGAACTACTCACGCATCATCGGAGAGGCACCAATGGAGGTGGTGAACCCCATCCGAGATGGTGTCTAGATTGGATCTGGTGGTTCTGGACTCTGCGGCAGCTGGAATTTATTTTCGTCGACTCCCCTAGGGTTTCTTGAATATTGGGATATTTATAGGGCAAAGAGGCGGTCTGGGGGGCACCCGAGGTGGGCACAACCCACTAGGGCGTGCCTGGGCCTCCTAGCGCCCAGGTGGGTTGTGCTCTCATCGGAGCACCACCTAGGTGCAGCCAGGGCCAATATGTGTCTTCTGGTCCATAAAAATTCTCCGTAAAGTTTCTTTGCATTTGGACTCTGTTTGGTATTGATTTCCCGCGATGTAAAAAACATGCAGAAAACCACAGCTGGCACTTGGCACTATGTCAATAGGTTAGTACCAAAAAATGATATAAAATGACTATAAAATGATTATAAAACATCCAAGATTGATAATATAACAGCATGGAACAATCAAAAATTATAGATACGTTGGAGATGTACCATGCCTCGCCAGGCATATCGCACCCGACGTTGGTGGTGGCGGGGCCCCCTCCTCTTCCTCATGGTGGGCTGGCGCGGGACAACAACACCGAGCGGAGGCTCACGGCTCTGCAGGGCGATGTGGCGCGTCCGCGGCCGGTGCGGCCCGACGATGGCGTCCTAGTGCGGCTGCATGGGGGGCTTCTTTGACCAGTGTCCAGTAAGCGGTGTGGGCTGGCTGGTGCCTGGCGTATGCAGCGTGGGCTGTGGGCGTCCATCCCTGCCATGGTCCCGGCTGGTGGTGGTGGAGGCGCAGCAAAGGCGGGCTGGTAGGCGTGCCGGCCAGACTTCAGCTGGTTCTGGTGGTTGGATGGCGGCGACCAACACGGGGTTGACTCCCCTGGTGTGCATCCTTGGCGCTTGGCGGTGGTGGATGTGGTATCCCTTGCTAGTTAGCAGGTGGTCATTGGTGCCCTCATGGGGATCTGCACCAGCACCGTGGTGCTGCGACATAGGGGGTGTCCGGTGGGGAGGTTGGCTGGAGGGATGCGAGGCGTCAACGTGGTCGGGCCAGCCGTCACCGAAATAGGAGTGCGCCAGTCCGGATAGATCCGCTCTCCCTCCCCCTTTCCTCGGCCGAGTGCGTGTGGCCGCAGCTCTAGCGATATTCGAGGCGGGGCGCCTACTGTTGTTCAGCTGGCTGGGGGCTGCCGGTTGGACCAAAGTGAAGGCCTTTTGTTGGTCCCAGGGGTGTTTGGATGCAGGGTGTTGGACTTGGTGGCGGAAGACACGACGTTTGTGGGTGGAGAGAGCGTCTCATATGCGGGCGGGCAGCCATGGCCATGTGGGTGGCATGGGTGCTGCTGTCGACGAAGCTTGGGTGCAACGGTGAGGGTGAGCCAGGGTGTATTTCTTTCCCAGTTTGTAATGGCCGGCGGCGGCGGCGTCCGCGGATGTCATTCCCTTCCTGAAGGCTCCGTCGCGGTTGTTCCGTTCCCATCGTGTTGCTCCGGGTGAAAACTTGATCTTCGGGATCAGACGGTGGGAGTGCTAGTGGTCGTTTCCCTTCCTGGAGGCACCGTCTTGGAGTCCATGCTTTGTCGTGGTTTGTCTCACCCCTTGATTTCTTGTAATCTGCGTTGGTAATTCCTCGAAGAGGAGAGGATGATGCAGCACAACAAAGGTAAGTATTCCCCTCAGTTATGAAACCAAGGTTATCAATCCAGTAGGAGAACCGAGCAACACTAACATCACCTGCACACAAACAACAAATACTTGTAACCCAACACGTGAAGGGGTTGTCAATCCCTCAACGGTATTGAGATAGATTAAATTGTATGAGATTTGATAAATAGCTCTAACTAAAACAAAAAATAAAATAAAATTGCAGCAAGGTATTTTTGGTTTTAATATGATAGGAAATAGACCCGGGGCCATAGTTTTCACTAGAGGCTTGTCTCGAGAAAATAGCATACGGTGGGTAAAAAAATTACTATTGGGCAATTGATAGAAAAACAAATAATTATGATGATATCCAAGGCAATTATCATGTATATAGGCACCACGCTCAAGATTAGTAGATCGAAACAATTCTACATCTACTACTATTACTCCGCGCATCGACCGCTATCCAGCATGCATCTAGTGTATTAAGTTCATGGAAAAACGGAGTAATGCATTAGGCAAGATGACATGATGTAGACAAGATAAACTCGCGTATGAATAAACCCCATCTTGTTACCCTTAATAGCAACGATATATGCGTGTCATGTCCCTTTATGTCACTGAGATTGAGCACCGCAAGATTGAACCCATCACAAAGCACCTCTTCCCGTGGCAAGATAAAATCAATCTAGTTGGCCAAACCAAACCAATAAATCAGAGAAGAAATACGAAGCTATAAAAATCATGCACAAAAGAGTTCAAAGAAGACGCAAATAATATTCATGGATAGATCTGATCATAAACTCACAATTCATCGGATCCCAACGAACACACAGCAAAAAGAGTTACAACAAATAGATCTCCAAGAACATCAAGGAGAACATTGTATTGAAGATCAAAAAAAGAGAAAAATCCATCTAGCTACTAACTACAGACCTGTAGGTCTGTGGTAAACTACTCACGCATGCATCATCAGAGGGGCAGCAAGGATGATGAAGAACCCGTCTGAGATTGTTGCCCCCTCCAGCAGAGTGTCAAAAAAGGCCTCTAGATTCGATCTCGTGGTTCTGGAACTTGCGGCGGTGGAAAAAAGTATTTCGTCGACTCCCGTAGGGTTTTTGGGATTTTAGAGTATTTATAGAGGTGAAAGTAGGTCAAGAAGCTTCCTATGGGCCCTACTACCCATCAGGGCCCGCTAGAGGTCCATGGCATGCCCTGGTGTCTAGTGGGCCCCACGGGCCTCTTCTCGTGTGCTCCAGAAGCTTCCAGGGTCTCTTATCACTATAAAAAAATCTCCAAAAAGTTCCATGGCAATTGGACTTCGTTTGGTATTGATATTCTGCGAAGTAAAAAACAAGCAAAAAACAACAACTGGCACTAGGCACTATGTCAATAGGTTAGTTTCAAAAATGATATAAGTTGCTAGTAAATGTATATAAACATCAAAGATTGATACTTTAATAGCATGGAACAATAAAAAATTATAGATACGTTGAAGACGTATCACCCCTCCTCAGTGGCGCTGATGGTGGAGGTATCTGTCGGCTCCAAGCGGTTCGTGTAGGTGCATCTGATGTTTGCTTAGTGGCATTGGGGTGGTGTGGTAGTACCCGACACCTATGTACCTTGCCTTGGGGTTTTGTGTTGTGTGTGGTGGTGATGTGCGTTTGTATCGGTCTGTCTGATGGTGAGTGCTTTATATATAAAGCGGGGCGAATGCCTTTTTCAGTAAGCTCAGAAGTTGCAGTCGTGGATAGATAATTATTTTAATCTCGATTCAATGTTGCCTAAAGCAGACATTTGTTCAAATTTAGTTGTTTATGGTTGTAACATGTACATATTTTCTTTACACTTCCAAAATTACCGTAGAACTATTATTCTACAGTCCAAGTTTCAAAAAAGAAACTTTTGTTCAACGTGGCCATCTGGAAGGCCATGCCCGAGTCATGCAACATAAAATAATTTACAATCGGAACCCCCATACCCATCCAAATGCTCGGGCAGGCTGCTCGGACAAAAATTTGGCACCCAACCAAACGACCCACATATGGCCCAAATGACCGGACTGACCGACACTCCCACACCTGACCTATATCTGTGGCGGATATGGGGATGCCCGCATGCACCCGATCACAGGCACCATGTCGGACTGACCGTAAGGGCCCATGTGGGGACACGGGGCAACCATTGGTCCGACGACCTGCTTCTGAATTCGCCGAAGCTGGAGCAGGAGGAGGAGGTGCAACAACAGCCAGAGGAGCAGCAGGACTCTAGCTTATGGTGGGGTGGATCCGGAGGAGGACAATGCGGCGGATGTGGAGGAGGAAGCGGAGCCTGCTGGGGGCTTCGCCATGGAGGATGCCATGGTGGAGTTCAAGGTTGCCCAGGCGGAGGAGATGATGGAGCATACCGCTATCCTCGAGCCCATCTAGGACGAGCCCTATGTGGAGGCCAACTGGCGCTTGGTCCGGCAGCAGAGGGCGGAGATCGACAAGATCTTCACCTCTCCCATGATGAGCCAGAGCTGCCACAGTTGCCCATCTACCTAGAGCCGGGCCAGAGATCATGCACATCTTTGACGATGAGTAGATAGGATATCTACATAGTACGTAGATTTTTAATCTGCATGGCTTGTATGGATTTGAGTAATAAAGTTTGAGGTACATGGATGCAGCGAATGATTTTTGTGTGCTATTCGGTAACTGTCCACGAATGCGTCCGAACGCGTCCACGAGCGTTTGGGGACGGATTCTGGTACTTGTGGTTGTAGATGCTTGATACGTCTTCAACGTATCTATAATTTTTTACCGTTCCATGCTATTATATTATCTGTTTTGGATGTTTTATATGCATTAATATGCTATTTTATATTATTTTTGGGACTAACCTATCAACGTAGGGCCCAGTGCCAGTTTCTGTTTTCCTTGTTTTTGAGTTTCGCAGAAAAGGAATACCAAACGGAGTCCAAACGGAATGAAACCTTCGCGATGATTTTTCTTGGACCAGAAGATACCCACGAGACTTCAGATGAAGTCGGAGGAGCCACGATGCATCCACAAGGATGGAGGGCGCGCCCTACCCCTTGTGGGCCCCCCATGACCCTCCTGACCAAATTCTTTCGCCTATATATTCACATATATTCTCAAACCACCACAGGCATCCACGAAAGCACTTTTCCACCGCCACAACCTTCTGTTCCCGTGAGATCCCATCTAGGGGCCTTTTCCGGCACCCTGCCGGAGGGGGATTCGATCACGGAGGGCTTCTACATCAACTCTATTGCCCTTCCGATGAAGCGTGAGTAGTTTACCACACAGCTACGGGTCCATAGCTAGTAGCTAGATGGCCTCTTCTCTCTCTTTGATTCTCAATACCATGTTCGCCTCGATGTTCTTGGAGATCTATCCGATGTAATACTCTTTTGCGGTGTGTTTGCCGAGATCCGATGAATTGTGGATTTATGATCAGCTTATCTATGAATATTATTTGAATCTCCTCTGAATTATTTTATGCACGAGTTGATATCTTTGTAATTCTCTTCGAACTATCAGTTTGGTTTGGCCAACTAGATTGGTTTTTCTTGCAATGGGAGAAGTGCTTAGCTTTGGGTTCAATCTTGCGGTGTCCTTTCCCAGTGACAGCAGGGGCAGCAAGGCACATATTGTATTGTTGCCATCGAGGATAAAAAGATGGGGTTTTCATCATATTGCTTGAGTTAATTCCTCTACATCATGTCATCTTACTTATCTTACTTAATGCGTTACTCTGTTCTTCATGAACTTAATACTCTAGATGCAAGAAGGAGCCGGTCGATGTGTGGACTAATTCCTCTACATCATGTTCATTCATCTTCGCATTCCTTCTCTTCTTATCTTCTGCTTCCATCGATTATGCTGAGGGAGAGAGTCTGGGGCCAGCCCCCGGGCTCTTGGTTGGGGTTATTGTCGCCACACACGGATGCTGGCGCTCGGGGAGTGAGCCTGGTCCTTGCGGTGGCAAATCCCTTGGTTTCTTCAAGGCTCGGCCGGGAGGCGGGGCTGGAGATCGTTGGTAATCCCGGCACTGCCCTCCCGGAGGCCTTGGGGCTGATGTCGACGAGAGGCGCGCCTTCCTGCCCGCCAAGGTGGGGAGCAGTGCGCCTCGAGCCCCCTGGCCGTCTTGGCCGCTCGCCGTCTTCCAGAGGGAGGTGCCGGACTAGAGTCCTGGCGCTTCTCGAGAGCAGCGGTGGTGAGGAGAAAGCGAGGGAAGACGTAGAAGGCGGGTGGCAGGGGGTCAGGTCGGAGTACAATGGCGTGGATGCCTTCGCCTCTGATCGGCGACCTGCCGCCTTGTTTTCCCACCCTTCCCCTCCCTCCCCGGCATCATCATCACCAGCCTCCTAGGGTGATAGCCGGGGAGGGATGTTCTCTTGGCGCCTTCGCCTCCCCTCCAGCAGTCTTCCAACTAAGCTTTGGTGGATGACTCCACCGGCGCTCAAGCCCGGGCTTCTTGCTGGCTCTGGAGGTGGCGACCGGAGGGTGCCGCCCCATCCTCCGTACTCCTCCTTCGCAGCCTCGCCACTCCTGGTCTTGTCAGGCCATGCCAAACGGGTCCTGATGAGACCGGGGTGGGCTCCTGGTTGGGTGCTCCTTTTCTCATCTTTTCCTCCTTCCGTCACAGTGCCTGAAGGAGGAAAAACGAAAAGAGGGGATTACGGGGAACTTATCTTTTTTCAATCTTAAATTTGTAGGCACTTGCCAAATTTTAATTCAAATAATGTAATCTTCGTGTCCATGCTTGTGTTCTGTAATGCTTGTACTTATATCAGCATATTAATGAAAAAGATGAACCTTGCTGGGAACCCGTGCATGTGTATGTCCATGCAGAGGCGAGATGCCTCTTTAATAAAAATAAACGAGTAAAGTTTTTCCCCGGCAGGCTATCCTGCCGGTACCCCTTTTTGTCTACCGAAGAACTGCGTCTGCCGGGGAACAGGCAGAGGGACCAGCCCCCTGCCAACTTCTTTTCACCAAAGGCCACTGCGACCATCCTGACCGAAGCAACGTTCGAGTCATGGATGGGAGCACCTAAGTCTCAAAAGAGTGGCGAGGCTTTCTCATGCACAAGTTATAGCTTACAGAACACTAAAGGACAAGAGGTAGAACTTATCTGCTTGGCTTGCCGGGGATCGCTGTGCTGGGCAATCTTCTCAACTCCATGTCGAAGCCAAGTTCTCGGCAGGAACCTGCAACTTCATGCATCTGAGAATGAATGCGATGCGATCCTATCTATATGCATATGCAAATGCTCATGAAATGCTTATGGAGTGATCTTGGAATGCTTATGCATGCATGCAATCTTGGTCGGGGGCCCCCCACAGCGCTTCTTTATTTTCTCTAGCATGGGGTCATCGCCCCGGCTTTGTACAAGGGGTTACATGCAGCTGAGGCAAGGCCTGTACAAAAGGGTGGCTGCCGAGCAGGGCCCGACAGTCGCGCCTTATGGCTAGAACTTACGGAGATGCTCAATATTCCATGAGTTTTGCAACTGAGTGCCATCTCCGGTCTCCAGATGGACCGCGCAAGATCTGGTGACTCGTACTACCCGGTAAGGGCCTTCCCACTTCGGTGACAACTTGTTTGTACCCTTGGCGGACTGAACGCGCCTAAGGACAAGGTCACCTTCCTCAAAACACCAGGCGTGAACCCTGTGGCTATGATAGCGACGCAGGGCCTGCTGATAGCGTGCAGCACGCGTAGCAGCCCGAAGACGGTTCTCCTCGAGTAGCACAGCGTCGTCAGGCCGGTGCTGATCTTGTGCTACTTTATCGTAGGCAAGCACTTGAGGCGACCCATAAATGAGTTCCATGGGGATAACTGCTTCTGCCCCGTAAACCGGGAGAAGGGAGTCTGCCTGGTAGCTCAGTTGGGTGTCGTTCCGAGGGACCAGAGAACTACCGGCAACTCCTCGATCCACCGCCTACCGTGCTTCTGCAGCGTATCAAAAGTTCTTGTCTTGAGTCTGCTTAGCACTTCAGCGTTCGCCCTCTCAACTTGTCCATTGCTTCGGGGGTGTGCCACAGAGGCAAATGAGATCTTGCATCCGAGGGCATGAACATATTACATGAAGGCGCACCTCATGAACTGGGTGCCGTTGTCGGTAATGATCCTTGCCAGAACTAATGCCCTTGATCCAATGTGGCAGCTGCATATTCCTCTATGAATCTCAGCCAGCAGTTCCTTTCCTTCTTCCCGACAGACATACTTCAATTTCCCACTGTTGGGCCTCCTTCTATATAGAGTGTTATCGATAAACTGATACATACTGTCCCTCCGGGCTACTTTTTCAGCTTCATCTTGGTCGCCGGGAAGCTCTCCAGTTTGGTGTAAGTGGACAATGTGCCTTGCCCAAGTTGGAGCCTGGGGTCAGCAACGAGGACTAGCGGCACCTCCTCTGCTGCGGGAGCACCAGCCTCGTTCGCGGGGTTCATGGACCCGGCTGGAGGGGGTGGTCCGGCAGGCTGTGAGGAGTTGTTTCCGGCAGGGTCTCTACCAGGAGCGGACGACTCTACCGGGAGAGGCTTACCGTAGTCCAACTCTCTAATCTTCCGGGCCATTTTTGCTGGGGATATGGAGGGCTGAGTGAGATGGAGAACAATAGTTCCTTGTTCTACAGGAAGCTCCTGCGCAGCACACTTTGACAGATGATCAGCTATGATGTTTTCCGCATGGGGTACTGTTCTGTTTGCAATCTGTCAAAGCGCTCCTCCAATCTCCTCACTTCCTCGACGTATGCCTCCATCAATGGACTTTGATAATCCTTGTTGACTTGTCTCACCACAAGCTGTGAATCTCCTCGAATGATCAGCTTCTTAATTCCCAATTCAGCTTCAATCTTGAGCCCGGCAAGGAGCCCTTCATACTCAGCTGTATTGTTGGTTGCTTCTTCCTGGGCAAAATGCATTTGGACGACGTACTTCAAGTGCTCCCCGGAGGGGGCGACAAGAAGCATGCTAGCTCCTACACCTTGTAGGGAAAAAGCACCATCAAAATACATAATCCATTCTTGGGGCGATTCCTTGCCGAGGTTGACTGTCTCTGTCACTTCCTCGTCAGGGGTTGGCGCCCATTCTACAATAAACTCTGCCAACGCCCTGCTCTGAATAGTTGACTTGCTCTCAAATTTCAAACCAAAGCTGGATAACTCCAAAGCCCACTCCACTATTCTTCCGGTAGCCTCAGGGTTTCAGAGTATCCTTTGCAACGGGAAACGAGTAACAACCGTGATCTCGTGGGCTTGGAAGTAGTGGCGAAGTTTCCTTGAGGCCATAATGAGACCAAAGATCAACTTCTGCACACCAGAGTACCTCGATCTAGCCCCCTGTAACAGGGAGCTGATGAAGTACACTGGGCGTTGCACCACTTTCTTCCTTGCCATGTCCTTTGGGTTGTTCTCGTTGTCGTGCTCATTGTTGTCCTGATCCTTCGCTAATTCTGCCGATCTCTGCTCACTTTCTGCCTCATCCACTTCTCGTTGCGCTACCAAGGCCGCACTGACCACTTGGTTGGTTGCCTCCAAGTATAGCAACAACGGCTCCTGGGGTTTGGGAGCAACCAAGGTAGGCACAGAGGACAAGTAGGCCTTCAACTCTTGCAAAGCTGCATCCGCTTCTGGGGTCCACTTCATAGGACCGGCCTTCTTCAAAATTTTGAAGAACGGCAGGGCACGCTCGGCAGACTTGGAGATGAATCAGCTTAGCGCGGCAACACATCCTGTCAGGCGCTTGTATATGCTCGATGGCCTTGATCTTGTCGGGGTTGGCTTTGATCCCGCGATGGGATACAAAGAACCCAAGCAACTTGCCGGAGGGAACACCAAACACACACTTCTCCAGGTTGAGCTTGAGATTGATCTTGTGCAGATTAGCAAATGTCTCCTCCAAATCCTGAATAAGGGTGGCTTTATCCTTGGTCTTGACCACAATATCATCTATATAGGCTTCTATGTTTCTGTGCAACTGTGTCTCAAAACCAATCTGGATTGCCCTTGCAAAAGTGGACCCGACACTCTTTAATCCGAATGGCATGCAGACAAAGTAGTACGTACCACATGGGGTGATGAACGACGACCTCTCTTCATTTTCCTTAGACATGAAGATTTGGTGATACCCAGAGTATGCGTCCAGAAAGGAGAGCAAATCACAACCTGAAGTGGAATCCACAATCTGGTCGATGCGCGGCAAGGGAAATGGGTCTTTCGGACAAGCCTTGTTGAGATCTGTGAAATCTATGCAAAGCCTCCACTTCCCGTTAGCCTTCTGGACCACCACTGGATTTTCCAACCACGTGGGGTGCAATACTCCTCTGACCAAACCAGCTGCCTCAAGTTTCTTGATCTCTTCTGTAATGAACTGCTGCCTTTCCAAGGCCTGCTTCCAGACTTTCTGCTTGACATGTCGGGCATGTGGACAAACAGCAAGGTGGTGCTCGATTACCTCCCTGGGAACACTAGGGATATCAGATGGTTGCCAGGCAAACACATCGATATTCGCCTGCAAGAAGGCAACGAGCGTGCTTTCCTATTTGTCATGAAGGGCGGCGCTGATAGTGAAAGTACCGTCAACGCCAGCCAGCCATGCCGGGACCTTCTTCACTTGGGGTGCAGCAACCTTGGATCCCTTGCTCTTAGAACACTCCGGCACTTCGTCAACGAGTGTCATGCACTCGATGGGGGCACGCTCCCTGGACTCTTTGTCGGAGTCCCTACAGTCTCTCTTCTTTCCTTTACTTCCCTTGGCGGGAGCGGTCGCTGCCGCTGCCTCTGCCGCGACCGCGTCCCAGTACATCTTGTCCACACAAATAATTGCATCCTTCTCATCTGATGGGATGGTGATGAGTCCCAGTGGCCCAGGCATCTTCAAAGTGTTGTAGGCATAGTGGGATACCGCCATGAACTTAGCCAGGGCCGGGCGTCCAAGAATCCCATTGTACGGCAGGGGGAGATCAACCACGTCAAACACAATCCTCTCGGTCCGGTAGTTCAGTTCTCCCCCAAATGTTACTGACAACGTGATCTTTCCCTTAGGATGGCTCCTGTCGGGATTAACTCCTTGAAACGTGCCGGTAACCTCTAGCTCTTCCTCTCCTATATGAAGCTTGCTGATGACTGCCGGTGAAATCAGATTCAACCCGGCCCTGCTGATTCGTGACCTTGAGGTCGTGAATTGTTGGGGAGACCAACAATGCCAAACACCCTAACGCATTGGTACGGCTAGGATGGTCCTCCTCGTCAAAGATGATGGGCGTGCGAGACCATTTTAGCGGCTTCTGGGCCTCTGGCGCTGGTTCCACGACATTGACTTCTCGTGCCCACCGTTTGAGCTGGCGGCGAGAAGTGTGCAGAGATGCACCTCCGTCAATGCATAGGGCGTCAATGGCCTTCTGAAACTCCTTCTCACTGTTTTCCTCTTCATCCCCTCCATCACTCTCATGATCACAGGTTTCCTTCCCTCGACCTCTAGCGGGCTTTCCTTGGTTTCGAAAGGGTTTGCCGGGGCGATTTGCTTCACCACCTCAACCCTTACCGCCAACAACATTCTGACCTTTCTCCTTATCACGCTTCTCATACTCTGCTCTCTGTTTCTTGACAAGCCGCTCAACCTGATAACACTCTTGAAGGTCGTGGCCCTTGGTCCGATGAATTTTGCGGTACGGCCCATCACCTTTCCTGGCTTTCTCGGCAGCAGCGGCTTCCCGGCAGTCAGTGCACACAGCAGCTTCCTTGCCGGAGGCCTCAACTTTGGCCTTCTGGCCGGTACTAGGTGCACCCGATCCTTCAACAGTCATCACTGCCTTATCTCTCCGCTTCTTATTGCGCTTCTTGCTCTTCTTCTGACTGGTTGATTCATCCTCATCTTCTGAATCAACATTGGAGCATTCTTCCTCTCCGGGCAACTTCTTTCCCTCCTCCATCTGAGACACTTATCCACCAGTGTGTAAAGCTCCTTCACAGTCTTGGGCAACCGTACGTTCATCTTGGAACGAATACGACGGTTGCGCACATTGGACTAGAAGGCAGCTATTATGGCTGCTGGATGGATATTTGGGATATTTCTATGAACTTTGCTAAATCTCTGTAAATACTTACGGAGGGTTTCTCCTTCCTTCCACTAGAGAAGCTCCAAGTCGCTGGGCCTGCCAGATTCTTGATGACCGCCAGTGAAGGCTCCAATGAACTCGTGGCACAAGTCAGCCCATGACGAAATGGAGTTCTCTGGTAGGTGCATCAGCCAAGACCTCACATTGGACTTGAGGGACAAAGGGAAGTAGTTGGCAAACACCTTCTCATCTCTTCCCCCGGCAGCCTGAACAACGATGGTGTAGATGCTCAGGAACTCAGCTGGGTTCATCCTCCCGTCATACTTCTCAGGTATCTTTGGCTTGAACATGCGAACGGATGGCCAACGGACTTGCCGCGGCTCACGAGTAAAGGCAGGGCAGCCAACCTCGAAAGGTAGGCACCCGCCAACACCGAGCGCGGGCTCGTCGACATCAGGGCCGTCGCACCCGTCGGTCCGGCGGAGGTCGTCGCGGCGTTGCTCCACGACGACGCGCGTGTCTCCTCTCCGCCTATCCTCCGGGGCTCGCCGTTGGCCTGGACGTGCTCGAGAGTCAGAAGAGGCCATCGAGACGTCGTCGGGTGCTACCTCTTGAGCATGCGTTGGTTTTCCCTTGAAGAGGAAAGGGTGATGCAGCAAAGTAGCGTAAGTATTTCCCTCATTTTTGAGAACCAAGGTATCAATCCAGTAGGAGACAACGCACAATTCACCTAGTACCTGCACAAACAATCAAGAACCATGCAACCAACGCGATAAAGGGGTTCTCAATCCCTTCACGGTCACTCGCAAAAGTGAGATCTAATAAAGATAGTAAGGTAAATATTTTTGGTATTTTTGTTGTATAGATTGGAAAGTAAAGATTGCAAAATAGTAAACGAGATGCGATGTAAATAAAAGAGATGCAATATAATAAGAAAGAGACCCGGGGCCCATAGGTTTCACTAGTGGCTTCTCTCAAGATAGCATGTATTACGGTGGGTGAACAAATTACTGCCGAGCAATTGATAGAAAAGCGCATAGTTATGAAGATATCTAAGGCAATGATCATGAATATAGGCATCACGTCCGTGTCAAGTAGACGAAATGATTCTGCATCTACTACTATTACTCCACACATCGACCGCTATCCAGCATGCATCTACAGTATTAAGTTCATAAGAACAGAGTAACGCATTAAGCAAGATGACATGATGTAGAGGGATGAACTCAAGAAATATGATATAAACCCCATCTTTTTATCCTCGATAGCAACAATACAATACGTGCCTTGCCGCCCACTGTCACTGGGAAAGGACACCGCAAGATTGAACCCAAAGCTAAGCACTTCTCCCATTGCAAGAAAGATCAATCTAGTAGGCCAAACTAAACCGATAATTCGAAGAGACTTGCAAAGATATCAAATCATGCATATAAGAATTTAGAGAAGAACCAAATAATATTCATAGATAATCTTGTTCATAAATCCACAATTCATCAGATCTCGGCAAACACACCGCAAAAGAGTATTACATCGAATAGATCTCCAAGAACATCGAGGAGAACTTTGTATTGAGAATCAAAGAGAGAGAAGCAATCTAGCTAACAACTATGGACCCGAAGGTCTGTGGTAAACTGCTCACGCTTCATCGGAGAGGCAATGGTGTTGATGTAGAAGCCCTCCGTGATCGATTCCCCCTCCGGCAGATCACTGGAGATGGCCCAAAGATGGGATCTCACGGGTACAGAAAGTTGCGGCGATGGAAAAGTAGTTTCGTGGCTCTCTCTGATCGATCTAGGGTATAAGAGTATATATAGGCAAAAGAAGTACGTCGGTGGAGCTACGAGGGGCCCACGAGGGTGGGGGCGCGCCTACCCGCTAGGCGCGCCCACCTGCCTCGTGGCCGCCTCGTAGAGTTCCAGACTTCAACTCCAAGTCTTCTGGATTGCTTTCGGTCCAAGAAAGATCATCGCGAAGGTTTCATTCCGTTTGGACTCTGTTTGGTATTCCTTTTCTGAGAAACTCTAAAATAGGCAAAAAACAGAAACTGGCACTGGGCCTCCGGTTAATAGGTTAGTCCCAAAAATAATAGGCTTGGTCGACCCGTCCCGGAGGGGGTGCACGCACGGTGGCCGCACCCGTGGTGGGAGCGGCCGGAGGGCGGCGATTCGCCCCGGTCCGGGCGCCGTTGCTGCGGCTATGCCCGTCAGCGGGGGAAAGGGGCGTAGATGGAGTAACCCCTTCACCCGTACCTTGGGGAGCGTGGGAGTTGTTGATGCTTCTCTCCTCCGGTGCCTCCTTCTCCTGCGTCGGCTGCGGGGGAAGTGGTGACGGTGCCGCTTGCTCTGACCACTTCCCCAGCAGCGTCCGCGTGCTCGTGCGCCTCTGCACCCCCAGCAGCATTGGAGGCCGTGGGCGGCGGAGCCTTCGAGGTGGACGGGTGAGCCGAAGGACCGATCTTCTTCTTGGGCGCCATGGTCGATGGCGTCGTCGAAGATGAAGATGGTGATGAAGTCAACGCGGTGCGCACGCCTTCAGGTTCGTGCAAGCGAGCCCCCTACCTAGCGCGCCAAAGATGTCGCGGGAAACCACGGCCACCTATGGGACCAGGAGGCCCCTTGCTGGTTCGACAGGGGGCAACGCATTGCACAAAGAGCAAACGAGCGTGGGGTAGCACGACAGAGATCACACATGCTATTTTACCCAGGTTCGGGCCGCCGTGAGGCGTAAAACCCTACTCCTGCTTTGGTGGATTGATGGTGGAAAGGTGGTGGCGGAGCGTAGTACACTTGCCCGGCAGGGGTTGCCTCGAGGCAGTAACGACTACGCGCGTATGGGGGTGTGAGTTATCCAACCTTCTAACCCGTTCTACGGTTGCCATGGGCCTCCTTTTATAGATCAAGGGGTCACAACAATGGCAAAGTAGTCATTATGCACTGATAAGATAGCAAACAGTGCTATCATACCTAACTCTGCGGGCTGACAGGGTGCATTAAATGCACCGCTCAATGTCACATCGCTGGTTGCCCGGCAAGGCTTGCCGGGCTATCTTGCAAGCTCCGCGCCTACTCGCTTGACACGTCGCAGGACGGATGTCATCTGTGGGTTTCTCCTCTAAAAAATGGCTGCCATGTGGCGAATGGCTGCCACTTAATCACTTCGTGGCTTGGCACCACACTGATCGATGACGTGGGTCGTGGTAGAGTGGTTGATGAGGTGGTTTTTCCTTCGTGAGCCCCGGCAGGCCTCCCGGGGCACTGTGGTTGTCTATTTCTGGGGGTGGCCTTGCCCCTTGCCGGGCTCGCCTGCCCGGCAAGGGAGGCTTGTCTTTTGACGATATCCTGCTTCTCTGGCTTGATCTTGATCCTTCGAATCTCTTGGGTTCTTGTACTCTGACTTGGGCTGGTGCTTCAATCTTGTGCTCGTGCCTGTGCACAGTCTGGGCAACAGACCCAGGGTTTGTTGCACCAACAACAGGCAAGTCTCTTTTACTCGTTCAGTAATACATTATCTTGTAACTAACTCCTTATTCACTTTGCTTGCAAGCTTCTTGTGATGTGTATTACCGAGAGGGCCCAGAGATACCTCTCCATCATACAGAGTGACAAATCCCAATCTCGATTCACGCCAACTGAACAGACACCTTTGGATATACCTATAGAGAACCTTTATGATCACCCAGTTATGTTGTGACATTTGATAGCACACAAGGTATTCCTCCGGTATCCAGGAGTTGCATGATCTCATGGTCGAAGGAATATGCATTTGACATTAAGAAAGTAGTAGAAATAAACTGAACGGTCATATGCATATGCTAACGGATGGGTCTTGTCCATCACATCATTCTCCTAATGATGTGATCTCGTTATCAATTGAGAATACATGTCTATGGTTAGGAAACATTAACCATCTTTTGATCAATGAGCTAGTCTAGTAGGGGCTCACTAAGGACACGTTATTTGTTTATGTATCCACACATGTATTTAAGTTTTTGGTCAATACAATTGTAGCATGAATAATAAACCTTTATCATGATTAAGGAACTATAATAATAACCACTTTATTATTGCCTTCAGGGCATATTTCCAACAGTGTCCCACTTGTACTATAGTCAATAATCTAGATTACATAGTAATGAGTCTAACACCCATGGAGTCCTGGTGCTGATCATGTTTTCCCCATGGAAGAGGTTTAGTCAACGAGTCTGCCACATTCAGATCCGTATGTATTTTGCAAATTTCTATGTCCCCATCCTTGACCTCCCCATCCTTGACCTTTTCATAAATGGAGTTGAAGCGTCTCTTGATGTGTTTGGTTCTCTTGTGAAAATAGATTCCTTCGCTAAGGCAATTTCTCCAGTGTTGTAACAAAAGATTGTCATTGGACCCGATGCACTGGGTATTACACCTAGATCGGATATGAACTCCTTCATCCAGACTCCTTCATGCACCGCTTCCAAAGCAGCTATGTACTCTGCTTCACACGTAGATCCCGCCACAACGCTCTTCTTGGAATTGCACCAATTGATAGCTCCATCATTCAATATAAATACGTATCCGGTTTGTGACTTAGAGTCATCCGGATCTGTATCGAAGCTAGCATCGACGTAACCCTTTACGACGAGCTCTACGTGATACGTCTCCAACATATCTATAATGTTTGATTGTTCCATGTTGTTATATTATCATTCTTGTATGTTTTACAATCATTTTATAGCAACTTTATATCATTTTTGGGACTAACCTATTGACATAGTGCCCAGTGCCAGTTGCTGTTTTTTTGCTTGTTTTTTACTTCGCGGAATATAAGTACCAAATGGAGTCCAAACGCCGCGAAACTTTTTGGAGATTTTTCTGGACCAGAAGACAACTTGTGGGCCAAGAAAGCACCATAGGGGATCCCCGTGGGGACCACAAGATACTTGGGCGCACCCAGGAGCCCAGGTGCGCCCAGCTGGGTTGTGGCCTTGTGGGCCCCACGGAGGTCTCCTGCACCACCTCTTCGCCCTATAAATTCCAAAATATTCAAGAAACCCTAGGGGAGTCGGCGAAACACAATTCCAGCCGCCGCAAGTTCCAGAACCACGAGATCCAATCTAACACCATCACGGAGGGGTTCATCAACCTCATTGGTGCCTCTCCGGTGATGCATGAGTAGTCCACCATAGACCTACGGGTCCGTGGGCAGTAGCTAGATGGCTTCCTCTCTCTCTCTCTCTCTCTCTCTCTCTCTCTTGATTCTCAATACAATGGTCTCTTGGAGATCTATTTGATGTAATGACTTTTTGCGGTGTGTTTGTTGGGATCCGATGAAGTTTGAGTTTATGATCAGATTTTTATCCATGAATATTATTTGAGTCTTCTTTGATCTCTTATATGCATGATTATGTATAGCTTTGTATTTCTTCTTCTAATCTTTGGTTTAGTTAGTCCAACTAGATCCTTTTTTCTTGCCATGGGAAGAGGTGCTTTGCGATGGGTTCGATCTTGCGGTGTTCTTTCCCAGTGACAGAAGGGGAGCAAGACATGCGTGTATCGTTGCTATTAAGGATAACAAGATGGGGTCTATTCCTACATGAATAGATCTTGTCTACGTCATGTCATCGCTCTTATTGCATTAGTCTATTTCTCCATGAACTTAATACACTAGATGCATGCTGGATAGAGGTTGATGTGTGGAGTAATAGTAGTAGATGCAGCAAGGAGTCGGTCTATTAATCTTGGATGTGATGCCTATATATTGATCATTGCCTTGGATATCATCATAATTATTTGATCTTCTATCAATTGCCCAACAGTAATTTGTTTACCCACCGTGTGCTATTTCTCGAGAGAAGCCACTAGTGAAATCTACGGCCCCCGGGTCTATTCTTTATCATATTTGCTTTCCGATCTATTATTTGCCACTTTATTTTCAGATCTATATTTCCAAAAACCCAAAAATACCTTGCTGCACCTTTTTATTATTTATTTTATTTCATGTTTTATCGAGATCTATTTATCCAATGTATCCAAGAAAATTATCTTTTTACCGAGGAGGGATTGACAACCCCTCTTACACGTCGGGTTGGAAGTATTTGTTCTTCGTGTGCAGGTACCGTTTACATAGTCTTGCTTTGTCCTCCTACTGCATTGATACCTTGGTTTCATAACTGAGGGAAATACCTACTGTAGATGTGCTGCATCATCCCTTCCTGTTTGGGGAAATACCGACAGAATTTCAAGCGACATCAAAAGGAATTTCTGGTGCCGTTGCCGGGGAGGATCAAGTCAAGGAGATCTCTTGTGCCAATCTCTGTCGCGGGAGACATCATCAATATCTATCAGGTTCCTACTCACAAATCTCATCTCCTTTCAATTTACATTATTTGCCATTTGCCTCTCGTTTTCATATCCCCCACTTTACAAAAATTTGCCCTTTTATTTGCCTTATTTTTAGTTTGCCTTTTTCTTGTTTGCCTCTTTGCTTGTGTTGCCATGTGTCTTCTATTTGCTTGCATCCTCGCTTGCTAAAAATCTATTGATATGGATCCTTATCCACTTGCTAATCTCTTCAAAGGATCCAATTATGATGAACCAAATTGATAGTGAATTGAGTTCACTAGATTATCTTTATGAAGTTTTGCTTGAGATTCATGAATCTGAAAATTGTGATGAAGTCTTAAACGAAGAAATTTATAAAGTGATTCATGATAGCTTCTTGAATGAAAAGCATGATTGCAATGATGTTGTTATAAATTCTATTAATGTCAATTGTGTTAGTTATATGCAAAACCCCAAGCTTGGGGATGCTTGTTTTGTTATGTCCACTACTTATTGCAATGATCATGATTGGGGTGATAATGATTCTTATGATCTTGAAAATTTATTTAAACCTCATGATGAATATGTTTGCAATAATATTGAAAGTGATTTTGGAAGAGTGTCAACTCTAGGTAAAAATAATCCCACATATTTGGAGAGTGTTCAATCCTATGAAATGTTTGATAAAAGTGGGCTTGGAGAGGTCATGACTTTATTTGATGATAATCCCACTATTTTGGAAGAGTGTCAACTTTGCATGCATGTGGATCATGTAGAGAATATATTATGATATAGCTATATTGTTGAATTTGAATATGCTTCCACATGTAATTATTATGAGAGAGGGAAATATGGTTGTAGAAATTTTCATGTTACTAAATTACCTCTCGTTATGTTAAGATTGTCAATGTTATATTCCTCTCCATTGCATATGCTAGATGTTTCTTGTCTTGATAATTTGTTTTCTTATAAAATTCCTATGCATAGGAAGTATGTTAGACTTAAATGTGTGTTTTCACATGCTACATGATGCTCTCTTTGTGCTTTAATTTTTGTATTTCATATGAGCATCACTAAAATTATCAATGCCTAGCTAGGGGCATAAAACAATAGCGCTTGTTGGGAGGCAACCCAATGAATAAAATTTATTTTTGCCATTTTCTTCCTGTTCTTGAGTGTTTGCATAATTATGCTACCGCATGATTGTGTTTTTATGTTTAATTAGTGTTTGTGCCAAGTAAAGCCTTTGCGATTATGTTGGGTGATAGTTCATTTGATCTTGTTGAAAAACAGAAACTTTTGCGCCCAGTAGCAGAATTGTTTAAATTTACAGAAGCATGATAAAATTATGAATTTTTACACAAGATTTGTACACAAATTTCCTATGTTGTCCTAATTTTTCGTAATTGTTGGAGTTACAGAAGTATATGAAGTTGCCAGATTACTACAGACTGTTTCGTTTTTGACAGATTTTGTTTTCTTTGCGTTGTGTGCTTATTTTGATTAATCTATGGATTGTTTCGGGGGGTATAAGCCATGGTAAAGTTAGAATACAGTAGGTATAATGCAAAAATAAAATATGAATGGGTTTGCAACAGTACTTAGAGTGGTGATTTTCTTTATTATACTAACGGATCTCACGAAGGTTTTGTTAAGTTTTGCGTGATTGAAGTTTTAAAGTTTTGGGTGAGATCACGATGGATGAAGGAATAAGGAGTGAAAAGAGCCTAAGCTTGGTGATGCCCATGGCACACCAAGTTAATATTCAAGGATAACCAAGCAACTAATCTTGGGGATGCCCCAGAAGGTATCCCTCTTTCTTCTAACCACCATCGGTAATTTTACTTGGAGCTATATTTTTATTCGTCTCATATCATGAGTTTTGCTTGGAGTGTCTTGTATTATATGAGTCTTTGCTTGTTTTGCTTTTTAGTTTGTCTCTTCTATCCTTGCTAGACACACCTATTTGAGAGAGCCAAATTAAGCTATGATTTATTAGAATTGCTCTAGGTGCTTCACTATTATCATACTTGAGCATTGGATGTAGCTAATATGCGAGTGTGTTTCATAAAAGGATCAATGCTTGAGCCGGACGGGCTAAGGATAACTTTCTTTAGTGTTGATATGTTGAAGACATGGTGGCTTGTTGATATGCTTGAGTATTGAAATCTTCATGTAAAACTGGACTATTGCTTTGAACCATATAAAAGTCCAAATATCCATGCTACAAAAAGAAACGAATATGTGATGAACATGTTAGGCAGCATTCCACATCAAAAAATTTGTTTTTATCATTTACCTACTCGAGGACGAGCAGGAATTAAGCTTGGGGATGCTGATACGTCTCCAACATATCTATAATTTTTTATTCTTCCATGATGTTATATTATCATTCTTCGATGGTTTACAATCATTTTATAGCAACTTTATATCATTATTGGGACTAACCTATTGATATAGTGCCTAGTGCCAGTTGCTGTTTTTTTTTGCTATTTTTTACTTCGCAGAATATTAGTACCAAACAGAGTCCAAATGCAGCAAAACTTTTTGGAGATAAATTTGGACCAGAAGACAACTTGGGGGCCAAGAAAGTACCAGAGGGGATCCCATGGGGACCACAAGACACCTGGGCGCGCCCAGGTGGGTTGTGGGCCCCGCAGAGGTCTCCTGCACCGCCTCTTCACCCTATAAATTCCCAAATATTGCGGAAACCCTAGGGGAGTCGACGAAACACAATTCTAGCCGCCGCAAGTTCCAGAACCACGAGATCCAATCTAACACCATCACGGAGGGGTTCATCATTGGTGCCTCTCTGATGATGCGTGAGTAGTCCACCATAGACCTATGGGTCCGTAGGTAGTGGCTAGATGGCTTCCTCTGTCTCTTTTGATCCTCAATACAATGGTCTCTTCGAGATCTATTTGATGTAATGACTTTTGCGGTGTGTTTGTTGGGATCCGATGAAGTTTTGAGTTTATGATCAGATTTTATCCATGAATATTATTTGAGTCTTCTTTGATCTCTTATATGCATGATTATTTATAGCCTTGCATTTCTTCTTCGAAACTTTGGTTTAGTTGGGCCAAGAAGATCAATTTTTCTTGCCATGGGAAGAGGTGCTTTGTGATGGGTTCGATCTTGCAGTGTTCTTTCCCTGTGACAGAAGGGGCAGCAAGACACACATGTATCATTGCTATTAAGGATAACAAGATGGGGTCTATTCCTACATGAATAGATCTACATCTTGTCATCATTCTTATTGCATTACTCCGTTTCTCCATGAACTTAATACACTAGATGCATGCTGGATAGCGATCAATGTGTGGAGTAATAGTAGTAGATGCAGGTAGTAGTCGGTCTACTAATCTTGGACGTGATGCCTATATATTGATCATCGCCTTGGATATCATCATAATTATTTGATCTTCTATCAATTGCTAAACAGTAATTTGTTTACCCACAGTGTGCTATTTCTCAAGAGAAGCCACTAGTGAAATCTATGCCCCCCGGGTCTATTCTTTATCATATTTGCTTTCCGATCTATTATTTGTCACTTTTATTTTCAGATCTATATTTACAAAAAACCAGAAATGCCTTGCTGCACTTTTTTATTATTTATTTTATTTCATGTTTTATCGAGATCTATTTATCCAATCTATCACAAAACAATTTATCTTTTTACCGAGGAGGGATTGACAACCCCTCTTACGCGTCGGTTGCAAGTATTTGTTCTTTGTGTGCAGGTACCGTTTACATAGTCTTGCTTGGTCCTCCTACTAAATTGATACCTTGGTTTCATAACTGAGGGAAATATCTACCGTTGATGTGCTGCATCATCCCTTCCTCTTTGGGGAAATACCGACGCAGTTTCAAGCGACATCACTTTGTCACCTCCATAAACGAGAAACATATCCTGGGTCCTTTTCAGGTACTTCTGGATATTCTTGACCGCTGTCCAGTGATCCATTCCTGGATTAATTTGGTACCTCCCTGCCAAACTTATGGCAAGGCACACATCCGGTCTGGTACACAACATGGCATACATAATAGAACCTATGGCTGAGGCATAGGAAATGACTTTCATTTTCTCTCTATCTTCTGTCGTGGTCGGACTTTGAGTCTGACTCAAATTCACACCTTGCAACACAGGCAAGAACTCTTCTTTGACTGGTTCATTTTGAACTTCTTCAGAACTTTTTCAAGGTATGTGCTTTGTGAAAGTCCTATTAAGTGTCTCGATCTATCCCTATAGATCTTGATGCCTAATATATAAGCAGCTTCACCGAGCTCTTTCATTGAAAAATTCTTATTCAAGTATCCTTTTATGCTATCCAGAAATTATATATCATTTACAATAAATAATATGTCATCCACATATAACACTAGAAATGCTACAGAGCTCCCACCCACTTTCTTGTAAATACATGCTTCCCGGTCAGTCTATATAAAACCAAATGCTTTGATCACCTCATCAAAGCGTATAATCCAACTCCGAGATGCTTCCACCAATCCATAGATGGATCGCTGGAGCTTGCACACTTTGTTAGCACCTTTATTATCAACAAATCCTTCTTGTTGCATCATATACAACTCTTCTTTAAGAAACCCGTTAAGGAACAGTTTTGACATCCATTTGCCAGATTTCATAATCATAAAATGCGACAATTGCTAACATGATTCAGATAGACTTAAGCATCGCCACTGGTGATAAAGTCTCATCGTAGTGAACCCCTTGAACTTGTCAAAAACCTTTTGCGACAAGTCAAGCTTTGTAGACATTGATATTACCATCAATGTCCATCTTCTTCTTGAAGATCCATTTATTCTCAATGGCTTGCCGATCATCAGGCAAGTCCACCAAAGTCCGCACTTTGTTCTCATACATGGATCCTATCTCAGATTTCAT
Source organism: Aegilops tauschii subsp. strangulata (assembly GCF_002575655.3). Classification (NCBI taxonomy): domain Eukaryota; kingdom Viridiplantae; phylum Streptophyta; class Magnoliopsida; order Poales; family Poaceae; genus Aegilops; species Aegilops tauschii. The sequence continues at coordinate 261,742,087 of NC_053041.3, read as the reverse complement.
GGCCTCAAGCCATTTTTCAGAATTTGGGCTCATTGTAGCTTCTTCATAGTTTGAAGGTTCGCCGTTGTCTAACAACATGACTTCCAGGACAGGATTACCATACCACTCTGGTGCGTTACGTGTTCTGGTCGACCTACGAGGTTCAGTATTAACTTTATCTGAAGTTTCATGATCATTATCATTAGCTTCTTCTCTAGTTGGTATAGGCATCATGGGAACGGTTTTCTCTGATGTGTTACTTTCCAATTCGATAGAAGGTACAATTACCTCATCAAGTTCTACTTTCCTCCCACTCACTTCTTTCGAGAGAAACTCCTTCTCTATAAATGTCCCATTTTTAGCAACAAAAATCTTGCCTTCGGATCTGTGGTAGAAGCTATACCGAATAGTTTCGTTAGGGTATCCTATGAAGATGCACTTCTCCGTTTTGGGTTCGAGCTTATCAGGCTGGAGCCTTATGACATAAGCATCGCATCCACAAACTTTAAGAAACGATAGCTTAGGTTTGTTGCCAAACCAAAGTTCATACGGTGTCATCTCAAACGGATTTAGATGGTGCCCGATTTAACGTGAATGCGGCTGACTCTAATGCATGACCCCAAAATGATCAAGGAAAATCGGTAAGAGACATCATAGAACGCACCATATATCTAATAAAGTACGGTTACCACGTTCGGACACACCATTACGCAGTTGTGTTCTAGGTGGTGTGAGTTGTGAAACAATTCCACATTGTCTTAAATGAAGGCCAAACTCGTAACTCAAATATTCGCCTTCGCGATCAGATCGTGGAAACTTTATTTTCTTGTTACAATGATTCTCCACTTCACTCTGAAATTCTTTGAACTTTTCAAATGTTTCAGACTTGTGTTACATTAAGTAGATATACCCATACCTACTTAAATCATCTGTGAAGGTTAGAAAATAACGATACCCGCCGCGTGCTTCAACACTCATTGGACCTCATACATCAGTATGTATTATTTCCAGTAAGTCATTAGCTCGTTCCATTGTTCCGGAGAACGGAGTTTTAGTCATCTTGCCCATGAGGCATGGTTCGCAAGTATCAAATGATTCATAATCAAGTGATTCCAAAAGTCCATCCGCATGGAGTTTCTTCATGCGTTTTACACAATTATGACCTAAACGGCAGTGCCACAAGTATGTTGCACTATCATTATAAACTTTGCATCTTTTGGCATCAATATTATGAATATGTGTATCACTACGATCGAGATTCAACAAGAATAGACCATTAATCAAAGGCGCATGACCATAAAAGATATTACTCATATAAATAGAACAACCATTATTCTCTGACTTAAATGAATAACCGTCTCGCAATAAACAAGATCCAGATATAATGTTCATGCTCAACGCTGGCACCAAATAACAATTATTCAGGTCTAAAACTAATCCCGAAGGTAGATGTGGAGGTAGCGTGCAGACGGTGATCACATCAACCTTGGAACCATTCCCGACGCGCATCGTCGCCTCATCCTTAGCCAATCTTCGTTTATTCCGCAACTCTTGTTTCGAGTTACAAATATGAGCAACGGAACCAACATCAAATACCCAGGCGCTACTAGGAGCATTAGTAAGGAATACATCAATAACATGGATATCAAATATACCTTTGTTCACTTTGCCATCCTTCTTATCTGCCAAGTACTTGGGGCAGTTCCGCTTCCAGTGACCATTTTGCTTGTAGTAGAAGCACTTAGTTTCAAGCTTGGTCCAGCTTTGGGCTTCTTCATGGGAGTGGCAACTTGCTTGCCATTCTTCTTGAAGTTCCCTTTCTTTCCCTTGCCCTTTTTCTTGAAACTAGTGGTCTTGTTAACCATCAACACTTGATGCTCCTTTTTGATTTCTACCTCCACCAATTTCAGCATCACGAAGAGCTCGAGAATCGTTTTTGTCATCCCTTGCATATTATAGTTCATCACAAAACCTTTGTAGGTTGGTGGTAGTGACTGAAGAACTCCGTCAATAACACTCTCAACTGGAAGATCAATTCCCAGCCGAGTCAAGTTGTTATGATACCCAGACATTTTGAGTATGTGTTCACTGATAGATCTGTTCTCCTCCATCTTACAGCTAAAGAACTTGTTGGAGACTTCATATCTCTCAACCTAGGCATTAGCTTGAAATACTAACTTCATATCTTGGAACATCTCATGTGCTCCATGGCGTTCAAAGCGCTTTTGATGTCCCGGTTCTAAGCCGTAAAGCATGGCACACTGAACTATTGAGTAGTCATCAGATCGAGCTTGCCAGACGTTCATAACATCAGCTTTAGCTCCTGCATCAGGTCTGTCACCTAGCAGTGCATCAAGGACATAATTCTCCTGTGCAACAATGAGGATAATTCTCAAGTTACAGACCCAGTTCGTGTACTTGCTACCATCATCTTTCAACTTAGCTTTCCCTAGGAACGCATTAAAATTGAAGGGAACGGTAGCACGGGCCATTGATCTACAACATAGATATGCAAAAACTATTAAGACTAAGTTCATGATAAATTTTAGTTCAATTAATCAAATCACTAATGAACTCCCACTTAAATCAACATACTTTAAGTTGTGTAAGTGATACATGATCCAAATCAACTAACCCATGTCCGATCATCACGTGAGATGGGGTAGTCTTTAATGGTGAATATCTCTATGTTGATCATATCTACTATGTGACTCACATTCGACCATTCGGTCTCCAGTGTTCCGAGACCATGTCTGTACATGCTAGGCTCGTCAAGTTTAACCCAAGTATTCTGCATGTGCAAAACTGGCTTACACCCGTTGTATGTGAACGTAGAATCTATCACACCCGATCATAACGAGATTCTTCGAAATGACGAACTTTGGCAACAGTGCATAATCAGGGAGAACACTTTTATCTTGAAACTAAGTGAAGGGATCATCTTATAATGCTACCGTCGTTCTAAGCAAAATAAGATGTATAAAAGATAAACATCATATGCAATCAAAAATATGTGACATGATATGGCCATCATCATCTTGTGCTTTTGATCTCCATCTTCAAAGGATCGGCATGATCTCCATCGTCACCGGCACAACACTTTGATCTCCATCGTTGCGTCGGGGTCATCTCGCCAACTATTGCTTCTACAACTATTGCTAACACATAGCAATAAATAAAGCAATTACATGGTGCTTAAGTGATTGACACGCGCGCAGGTCGTACAATAGTTAAAGACAACCCCAACGCTCATGCCGATTGTCGTACTCATCGACATGCAAGTCGTGAACTTATTACAAAACATGATCATCTCATACATCAACATATATCACATCATATCTTGACCATATCACATCACAACATGCCCAGCAAAAACAAGTTAAACGTCCTCTACTTTGTTGTTGCAAGTTTTACGTGGCTCCTACGGGCAACTGGCAAGAAACGTTCTTACCTACGCAAAACCACAATAGTGATTATCAAGTTGCTATTTAACCTTCTTCAAGGACCACCGTAGTCAAATCCGATTCAACTCAAGTAGGAGAAACAGACACCCGCCAGCCACCTTTATGCAAAACAAGTTGCATGTTAGTCGGTGGAACCGGTCTCATGTGCGTGGACATGTAAGGTTGGTCCGGGCCGCTTCATCCCACAATGCCGTCGAATCAAAATAAGACATTGGTGGAAAGCAATATGAACGTCACTGCCCATAACTCCTTTGTGTTCTACTCGTGCATATCATCTACGCATAGACCTGGCTCATGATGCCACTGTTGGAGAACGTTCCATGGAAAACAAAAAAGTTTCTACGTACACGCAAGATCTATCCATGGAGATGTTGGAAATATGCCCTAGAGGCAATAATAAAATGGTTATTATTATATTTCCTTGTTCATGATAATTGTCTATTGTTCATGCTATAATTGTGTTATCTGGAAATCGTAATACATGTGTGAATACATAGACCACAACATGTACCTAGTGAGCCTCTAGTTGACTAGCTCGTTGATCAACAGATAGTCATGGTTTCCTGACTATGGACATTGGATGTCATTGATAACGGGATCACATCATTAGGAGAATGATGTGATGGACAAGACCCAATCCTAAGCATAGCACAAAGATCGTGTAGTTCGTTTGCTAGAGTTTTTCTAATGTCAAGTATCATTTCCTTAGACCATGAGATCGTGTAACTCCCGGATGCCGTAGGAGTGCTTTGGGTGTACCAAACGTCACACGTAACTGGGTGACTATAAAGGTACACTACAGGTATCTCCGAAAGTGTCTGTTGAGTTGGCATGGATCGAGACTGGGATTTGTCACTCCGTATGACGGAGAGGTATCTCTGGGCCCACTCGGTAATGCATCATCATAATGATCTCAATGTGACTAAGGAGTTAGCCACGGGATCATGCATTACGGTACGAGTAAAGTGACTTGCCGGTAATGAGATTGAACGAGGTATTGGGATACCGACGATCGAATCTCGGGCAAGTAACGTACCGATTGACAAAGGGAATTGTATACGGGATTGATTGAATCCTCGACATTGTGGTTCATCCGATGAGATCATCGTGGAACATGTGGGAGCCAACATGGGTATCCAGATCCCGCTGTTGGTTATTGACCGGAGAGTCGTCTCGGTCATGTCTGCATGTCTCCCGAACCCGTAGGGTCTACACACTTAAGGTTCGGTGACGCTAGGGTTGTAGAGATATTAGTATGCGGAAACCCGAAAGTTGTTCGGAGTCTCGGATGAGATCCCGGACGTCACGAGGAGTTCCGGAATGGTCCGGAGGTGAAGAATTATATATAGGAAGTCCAGTTTCGGCCACCGGGAAAGTTTCGGGGGTTATCGGTATTGTACCGGGACCACCGGAAGGGTCCCGGGGGTCCACCGGGTGGGGCCACCTGTCCCGGAGGGCCCCATGGGCTGAATTGGGGAGGGGAACCAGCCACTGGTGGGCTGGTGCGCCCCCCATGGGCCTCCCCTGCGCCTAGGGTTGGAAACCCTGGGGGTGGGGGGCGCCCCACTTGGCTTGGGGGGCAAGCCAACCCCTTGGCCGCCGCCCCCCCTCAGATGGGATCTCCAGGGGGCCGGCGCCCCCCCCCAGGGCCCCTATAAATAGTGGGGGGGAGGGAGGGCAGCCGCACCACAGCCCCTGGCGCCTCCCTCTCCCTCCTGCAACACCTCTCCCTCCCGTTTGCGCTTGGCGAAGCCCTGCCGGGATCCCCGCTACTTCCACCACCACGCCGTCGTGCTGCTGGATTTCCATCAACCTCTCCTTCCCCCTTGCTGGATCAAGAAGAAGGAGACGTCGTTGCTCCGTACGTGTGTTGAACACAGAGGTGCCATCCGTTCGGCGCTCGGTCATCGGTCATTTGGATCACGACGAGTACGACTCCATCAACCCCGTTCACTTGAACGCTTCCGCTCGCGATCTACAAGGGTATGTAGATGCACTCATTTCCCCTCGTTGCTAGTAAACTCCATAGATGGATCTTGGTGATGCGTAGAAAATTTAAAAATTCTGCAACGATCTCCAACAGTGGTATCAGAGCCAGGCCTATGCGTAGTTACTATGCACGAGTAGAACACAAAGCAGTTGTGGGCGTAGATGTTGTCAATTTTTCTTTCCACTACTAGTCTTATCTTGTTTCGGTGGTATTGTGGGATGAAGCGGCCCTGACCGACCTTACACGTACGCTTACGTGAGACAGGTTCCACCGACTGACATGCACTAGTTGCATAAGGTGGCTAGCGGGTGTCTGTCTCTCCCACTTTAGTCGGAACGGATTCGATGAAAAGGGTCCTTATGAAGGGTAAATAGAAATTGGCATATCACGTTGTGGTGTTACGTAGGTAAGAAACGTTCTTGCTAGAAACCTATAGAAGCCACGTAAAAACTTGCAACAACAATTAGAGGACGTCTAACTTGTTTTTGCAGCATGTGCCTTGTGATGTGATATGGCCAGAAGATGTGATGAATGATATATGTGATGTATGAGATTGATCGTGTTCTTGTAATAGGAATCATGACTTGCATGTCGATGAGTATGACAACCGGCAGGAGCCATAGGAGTTGTCTTTATTTTTTGTATGACCTGCGTGTCATTGAATAACGCCATGTAAATTACTTTACTTTATTGCTAAGCACGTTAGCCATAGAAGTAGAAGTAATCGTTGGCGTGACAACTTCATGAAGACACGATGATGGAGATCATGGTGCCATGCCGGTGACGAAGATGATCATGGCGCCCCGAAGATGGAGATCAAAGGAGCAAAATGATATTGGCCATATCATGTCACTATTTTATTGCATGTGATGTTTATCATGTTTTACATCTTATTTGCTTAGTACGACGGTAGTAAGTAAGATGATCCCTTATAATAATTTCAAGAAAATGTCCCCCCTAACTGTGCACCGTTGCGAAGGTTCGTTGTTTCAAAGCACCACGTGATAATCGGGTGTGATAGATTCTAACGTTCGCATACAACGGGTGTTGACGAGCCTAGCATGTACAGACATGGCCTCGGAACACACGCAATACACCTAGGTTGACTTGACGAGCCTAGCATGTACAGACATGGCCTCGGAACACGGAAGACCGAAAGGTCGAGCATGAGTCGTATAGAAGATACGATCAACATGAAGATGTTCACCGATCTTGACTAGTCTGTCTCACGTGATGATCGGACACGGCCTAGTTGACTCGGATCATGTTTCACTTAGATGACTAGAGGGATGTCTATCTGAGTGGGAGTTCATTGAATAATTTGATTAGATTAACTTAATTATCATGAACTTAGTCTAAAATCTTTACAATATGTCTTGTAGATCAAATGGCCCACGTTGCCCTCAACTTCAACGCGTTCCTAGAGAAAACCAAGCTGAAAGATGATGGCAGCAACTATACGGACTGGGTCCGGAACCTGAGGATCATCCTCATAGCTGCCAAGAAAGATTATGTCCTAGAAGCACCGCTAGGTGAAGCACCCATCCCAGAGAACCAAGACGTTATGAACGCTTGGCAATCACGTGCTGATGATTACTCCCTCGTTCAGTGCGGCATGCTTTACAGCTTAGAACCGGGGCTCCAAAAGCGTTTTGAGAAACATGGAGCATATGAGATGTTCGAAGAGCTGAAAATGGTTTTCCAAGCTCATGCCCGGGTCGAGAGATATGAAGTCTCCGACAAATTCTTCAGTTGTAAAATGGAGGAAAATAGTTCTGTCAGTGAGCACATACTCAAAATGTCTGGGATACACAACCGCTTGTCTCAGCTGGGAGTTAATCTCCCGGATGACACGATCATTGACAGAATCCTTCAGTCGATTCCACCAAGCTACAAGAGCTTTGTGATGAACTTCAATATGCAGGGGATGGAAAAGACCATTCCTGAGGTATATTCAATGCTGAAATCAGCGGAGGTGGAAATCAAAAAGGAACATCAAGTGTTGATGGTGAATAAAACCACTAAGTTCAAGAAAGGCAAGGGTAAGAAGAACTTCAAGAAGGACGGCAAGGGAGTTGCCGCGCCTGGTAAGCCAGTTGCCGGGAAGAAGTCAAAGAATGGACCCAAGCCTGAGACTGAGTGCTTTTATTGCAAGGGAAGTGGTCACTGGAAGCGGAACTGCCCCAAATACTTAGCGGACAAGAAGGCCGGCAACACCAAAGGTATATGTGATATACATGTAATTGATGTGTACCTTACCAGTACTCGTAGTAGCTCCTGGGTATTTGATACCGGTGCGGTTGCTCATATTTGTAACTCAAAACAGGAGCTGCGGAATAAGCGGAGACTGGCGAAGGACGAGGTGACGATGCGCGTCGGGAATGGTTCCAAGGTCGATGTGATCGCCGTCGGCACGCTGCCTCTGCATTTACCTACGGGATTAGTTTTAAACCTCAATAATTGTTATTTAGTGCCAGCTTTGAGCATGAACATTGTATCAGGATCTCGTTTAATTCGAGATGGCTACTCATTTAAATCCGAGAATAATGGTTGTTCTATTTATATGAGAGATATGTTTTATGGTCATGCCCCGCTGGTCAATGGTTTATTCTTAATGAATCTCGAACGTGATGTTACACATATTCATAGTGTGAATACCAAAGATGTAAAGTTGATAACGATAGTCCCACATACTTGTGGCACTGCCGCCTTGGTCACATTGGTGTCAAACGCATGAAGAAGCTCCATGTAGATGGACTTTTGGAGTCTCTTGATTACGAATCATTTGACACGTGTGAACCATGCCTCATGGGTAAGATGACCAAGACTCCATTCTCCGGAACAATGGAGCGAGCAACCAACTTATTGGAAATCATACATACTGATGTGTGCGGTCCAATGAGTGTTAAGGCTCGCGGTGGCTATTGTTATGTTCTCACTCTCACTGATGACTTAAGTAGATATGGGTATGTCTACCTAATGAAACACAAGTCGAAACCTTTGAAAAGTTGAAAGAATTTCAGAGTGAGGTTGAGAATCAACGTGACAGAAAAATAAAGTTCCTACGATCAGATCGTGGAGGAGAATATTTAAGTCACGAATTTGGTACACACTTAAGGAAATGTGGAATCGTTTCACAACTCACGCCGCCTGGAATACCTTAGCGAAATGGTGTGTCCGAACGTCGTAATCGCACTCTATTGGATATGGTGCGATCTATGATGTCTCTTACTGATCTACCGCTCTCATTTTGGGGCTATGCTTTAGAGACTGCCGCATTCACTTTAAATAGGGCTCCGTCGAAATCCGTTGAGACGACACCGTATGAATTATGGTTTGGGAAGAAACCTAAGTTGTCGTTTCTAAAAGTTTGGGGATGCGATGCTTATGTCAAGAAACTTCAACCTGAAAAGCTCGAACCCAAGTCGGAAAAATGCGTCTTCATAGGATACCCTAAGGAAACCATTGGGTATACCTTCTACCTCAGATCCGAAGGCAAAATCTTTGTTGCCAAGAACGGGTCCTTTCTGGAGAAAGAGTTTCTCTCGAAAGAAGTGAGTGGGAGGAGAGTGGAACTTGATGAGGTGATAGTCACCCCTTCCGAACCGGAAAGTAGCGCAGCGCGGGAAGATGTTCCTGTGGTGCCTACACCGACTGGGGAGGAAGTTAATGATGATGATCATGAAGCTTCGGATCAAGTTACTGCTGAACTTCGTAGGTCCACAAGGACACGTTCCGCACCAGAGTGGTACGGCAACCCTGTCCTAGAAATCATGTTGTTGGACAACGGTGAACCTTCGAACTATGAAGAAGCGATGGCGGGCCCAGATTCCGACAAATGGCTAGAAGCCATGAAATCCGAGGTAGGATCCATGTATGAAAACGAAGTATGGACTTTGACTGACTTGCCCGATGATCGGCGAGCCATAGAAAATAAATGGATCTTTAAGAAGAAGACAGACGCGGATGGTAATGTGACCATCTATAAGGCTCGACTTGTCGCTAAGGGTTATCGACAAGTTCAAGGGGTTGACCACGATGAGACTTTCTCACCCGTAGCGAAGCTGAAGTCCGTCCGAATCATGTTAGCAATTGCCGCATTCTATGATTATGAGATATGGCAAATGGACGTCAAAACGGCATTCCTTAACGGTTTTCTTAAGGAAGAATTGTATATGATGCAGCCGGAAGGTTTTGTCGATCCTAAGAATGCTAACAAGGTATGCAAGCTCCAGCGCTCCATCTATGGGCTGGTGCAAGCATCTCGGAGTTGGAACATTCGATTTGATGAGATGATCAAAGCGTTTGGATTTACACAGACTTATGGAGAAGCCTGTGTTTACAAGAAAGTGAGTGGGAGCTCCGTAGCATTTCTCTTATTATATGTGGATGACATACTATTGATGGGAAATGATATAGAATTCTTGGAAAGTATAAAGGCCTACTTGAATAAGTGTTTTTCAATGAAGGACCTTGGAGAAGCTGCTTATATATTAGGCATCAAGATCTATAGAGATAGATCAAGATGCCTCATTGGTCTTTCACAGAGTACGTACCTTGACAAGATATTGAAGAAATTCAATATGGATCAGTCCAAGAAGGGATTCTTGCCTGTATTGCAAGGTGCGCAATTGAGCACGGCTCAATGCCCGACCACGGCAGAAGATAGAGAAAAGATGAGTGTCATCCCCTATGCCTCGGCCATAGGGTCTATTATGTATGCCATGCTGTGTACCAGACCTGATGTAAACCTTGCCGTAAGTTTGGTAGGAAGGTACCAAAGTAATCCCGGCATGGAACACTCGACAGCGGTCAAGAATATCCTGAAGTACCTGAAGAGGACTAAGGATATGTTTCTCGTTTATGGAGGTGATGAAGAGCTCGTCGTAAAGGGTTACGTCGACGCTAGCTTCGACACAGATCTGGATGACTCGAAGTCACAAACCGGATACGTGTATATTTTGAATGGAGGGGCAGTAAGCTGGTGCAGTTGCAAGCAAAGCGTCGTGGCGGGATCTACATGTGAAGCGGAGTACATGGCGGCCTCAGAGGCAGCGCAAGAAGCAATCTGGATGAAGGAGTTCATTACCGACCTAGGGGTGATTCCCAATGCGTCGGGCCCGATGACTCTCTTCTGTGACAACACTGGAGCTATTGCCCTTGCCAAGGAGCCCAGGTTTCACAGGAAGACCAGGCATATCAAGCGTCACTTCAACTCCATTCGTGAAAGTGTTCAAAATGGAGACATAGATATTTGTAAAGTACATACGGACCTGAATGTAGCAGATCCATTGACTAAACCTCTCCCTAGAGCAAACCATGATCAACACCAGAACTCTATGGGTGTTCGATTCATCACAATGTAACTAGATTATTGACTCTAGTGCAAGTGGGAGACTATTGGAAATATGCCCTAGAGGCAATAATAAAATGGTTATTATTATATTTCCTTGTTCATGATAATTGTCTATTGTTCATGCTATAATTGTGTTATCCGGAAATCGTAATACATGTGTGAATACATAGACCACAACATGTCCCTAGTGAGCCTCTAGTTGACTAGCTCGTTGATCAACAGATAGTCATGGTTTCCTGACTATGGACATTGGATGTCATTGATAACGGGATCACATCATTAGGAGAATGATGTGATGGACAAGACCCAATCCTAAGCATAGCACAAAGATCGTGTAGTTCGTTTGCTAGAGCTTTTCTAATGTCAAGTATCATTTCCTTAGACCATGAGATCGTGTAACTCCCGGATGCCGTAGGAGTGCTTTGGGTGTACCAAACGTCACAACGTAACTGGATGACTATAAAGGTACACTACAGGTATCTCCGAAAGTGTCTGTTGAGTTGGCACGGATCGAGACTGGGATTTGTCACTCCGTATGACGGAGAGGTATCTCTGGGCCCACTCGGTAATGCATCATCATAATGAGCTCAATGTGACTAAGGAGTTAGCCACGGGATCATGCATTACGGTACGAGTAAAGTGACTTGCCGGTAACGAGATTGAACGAGGTATTGGGATACCGACGATCGAATCTCGGGCAAGTAACGTACCGATTGACAAAGGGAATTGTATACGGGATTGATTGAATCCTCGACATCGTGGTTCATCCGATGAGATCATCGTGGAACATGTGGGAGCCAACATGGGTATCCAGATCCCGCTGTTGGTTATTGACCGAAGAGTCGTCTCGGTCATGTCTGCATGTCTCCCGAACCCGTAGGGTCTGCACACTTAAGGTTCGGTGACGCTAGGGTTGTAGAGATATTAGTATGCGCAAACCCGAAAGTTGTTCGGAGTCCTGTATGAGATCCCGGACGTCACGAGGAGTTCCGGAATGGTCCGGAGGTGAAGAATTATATATAGGAAGTCCAGTTTCGGCCACCGGGAAAGTTTCGGGGGTTATCGGTATTGTACCGGGACCACTGGAAGGGTCCCGGGGGTCCACCGGGTGGGGCCACCTGTCCCGGAGGGCCCCATGGGCTGAATTGGGGAGGGGAACCAGCCACTGGTGGGCTGGTGCGCCCCCCATGGGCCTCCCCTGCGCCTAGGGTTGGAAACCCTGGGGGTGGGGGGCGCCCCACTTGGCTTGGGGGGCAAGCCACCCCCTTGGCCGCCGCCCCCCCTCAGATGGGATCTCCAGGGGGCCGGCGCCCCCCCAGGGCCCCTATAAATAGTGGGGGGAGGGAGGGCAGCTGCACCACAGCCCCTGGCGCCTCCCTCTCCCTCCTGCAACACCTCTCCCTCCCGTTTGCGCTTGCCGAAGCCCTGCCGGGATCCCCGCTACTTCCACCACCACGCCGTCGTGCTGCAGGATTTCCATCAACCTCTCCTTCCCCCTTGCTAGATCAAGAAGGAGGATACGTCGCTGCTCCGTACGTGTGTTGAACGCGGAGGTGCCGTCCGTTCGGCGCTCGGTCATCGGTAATTTGGATCACTACGAGTACGACTCCATCAACCCCGTTCACTTGAATGCTTCCGCTGGCGATCTACAAGGGTATGTAGATGCACTCCTTTCCCCTCGTTGCTAGTAAACTCCATAGATGGATCTTGGTGATGCGTAGAAAATTTTAAAATTCTGCAACGATCTCCAACAGGAGATGCATAGGTACGAGAAGGGGAGAGCATCTACATACCCATGTAAATCGCTAAGCGGAAGCGTTTATCAACGCGGTTGATGTAGTCGTACAACTTCACGATCCATACCGATCAAGCTCCGAACGTACGACACCTCCGTGTTCAGCACACGTTCAGCTTGATGATGTCCTCGCCTTCTTGATCCAGCAAGAAAGGCGAAGTAGTAGATGAGTTCCGGCAGCACGACAGCATGGTGACAGAGATGGTAAAATATTATGCAGGGCTTCGCCAAGCACAACAGATTTAGGATAGAGGACGAACTAGAGGGAGAGGGGGCGCCGACACACGGTTTGGTGAATCGTGGTGTCCCCTAGGGGCTAGCCCTGCTCCTCTATTTTTACATTGAGCCCTGGGGTCATTTCTTGTAGAAAGAGCCTCCTCAAAGTTGGTTTGGAACGCAAGGAAGAGTCCTACTCGATTTCCAGTACCAGACGCCACGGTCCTTGATATCTGCCCAGACGCCATGGGCCTTGGCGTCTAGTCCCTGACCTCCGCAAAACTTCCTTTTGCACCGATCTAAATCCCCATGGGCCTTACCCCTTGGCCCAACAATATCATCCTATATATCAATCTCTACGTTCGGACCATTCCGGAGCTCTTCGTCTTATTCGTGATCTCATACGGGACTCCGAACAACATTCGGTCACCAATATACATAACTCATATAATACTATATTGTCAACGGATGTTAAGCGTGCGGACCCTACGGGTTTGAGAATGATGTAGACATGACCGAGACGCTTCTCTGGTCAATAACCAATAGCAGAACCTAGATACCCATATTGGTTCCTACATATTCTACGAAGATCTTTATCGGTCAAACTTTCATGACAACATGCGTAGTTCCTTTTGTTTGCCGGTATGTTACTTGCCCGAGATTCGATCGTCATTATCTCTATACCTAGTTCAATGTCGTTACCAGCAAGTCTCTTTTACCTGTTCCGTAATACATCATCTTATAACTAACTCCTTAGTCACTTTGCTTGCAAGCTCCTTGTGATGTGTATTATCAAGAGGGCCTAGAGATACCTCTCCGTCATATGGAGTGACAAATCTCAATCTCGATTAACGCCAACTCAACGGAGACCTTTGGATATACCTGTAGAGCACCTTTATGATCACGCAGTTACGTTGTGACATTTGATAGCACACAAGGTATTCCTCCGGTATCCGGGAATTGCATGATCTCATGGTCGAAGGAATATGTATTTGACATTAGGAAAGCAGTAGCAATAAACTGAACGATCATATGCATATGCTAACGGACGGGTCTTGTCCATCACATCATTCTCCTAATGATGTGATCTCGTTATCAAGTGACACCACATGTCTATGGTTAGGAAACCTTAACCATATTTTGATCAAAGAGCTAGTCTAGTAGAGGCTCACTAGGGACAAGGTATTTGTTTATGTATCTAATCATGTATTTAAGTTTCTGATCAATACAATTCTGGCATGAATAATAAACCTTTATCATGATTAAGGAAGGATAATAATAACCACTTTATTATTGCCTCTAGGGCATATTTCCAACAGGGACTTATGGAAATATTAACTTGGGACGCCTTGGGCATCCCTAAGCTTAAGCTCTTGTGTCTCCTCAATTCCTCTCATATCATGGCTTCTCCTAAATCTTAAAAACTTCATCCACACAAAACTCAACAAGAACTCGTGAGATAAGTTAGTATAAATCAACTCAAAACCTTATCATTCTCTACTGTAACACGTTACTAAAATTATAATTAAATATTTCATACTAAATGCCTTTGCATTTTTAATACTCCTATCCTCAAATAGAATCATTAAACGAGCAAACATATGCAAACAATGCAATCATAACACAAATCTTTCTAAACAGAACAGTCTATAAAGGATGAATCAAAATCCATGCTTATTTAACTCAAGCAATTTTGAGAATTCACCACACTGTAGAAATTTTATCATAGCTTATAGTGCCAAAATTTAAAGATTTTTATCACATTCTTACTTTCCTGGAGAATTCAAGCAATAATGGAAAACCTTTTGTTTTGAAACAACAACTCATGGACGTGCAATCAAAGAATGGTGAAGGCTATTCTTGACACTTTTATTCAAATAAATGATACAAAACATAATTATAAATAACAACAAGCAAACACAAACAAAATAAAATGACGCTCCAAGCAAAACACATATCATCTGACAAACAAAAATACAGTTCTAAGTGAGGTTACCGATAATGTTGAAGACGAAAGAGGGGGTGCCTTTCGGGGCATCCCCAAGCTTAAACGCTTAAGTCTTCCTTTAATATTACCTTACGGTGCCTTAGTCATCCAGAAGCTTAGTGGCTTGCCACTCCTTATTCTCCTCATATCGATATCTCACCCAAAACCTGAAAACTTCAGTCACACAAAACATGACGGAACTTCGTGAGATGGGTTAGTATGATAATGTATAAATCATTCACTCTGGTACTATCAAGACAAGACTCATAATTGTTCTCACACAATTCCGACTGTACTTTATCATTTCTATAATTTATATTGACCAATATAAGCCATAGAAACTATAAACAAACAAACTATGCATTGAAAACAGAATCTGTTAAAAACATAACAGTCTGTAATGATCTGAACAAACACCATACTTTTGTAACTCCAAAAATTATAAAAAACTAGGAAAACTTTGACAATTTATATATAAATCATGTGTAAGAATTTTAGATCAAAATCACATTCCATTAAAATATAGGTATTTGTGCACTGGTTGCAAAAGTTTCTGTTTTTGCACAGAATCAAGTCAACTATCATCCACACTATCCCAAAGGATCGACTTGGCACTTCATCTTAATCATGTTAACACACAAAAATAGTAGGTAGAAATATTGGGTTTCCTCCCAACAAGCGCTTTTGTAATGCCTTTTTAGCTAGGCATGATGATTTCAATGATGCTCACATAAAAGTAAAGAATTGAAACATAATGGGAGCATCATGAAGCATATGACTAGAACATTTAAGCCTCAACCACTTCCTATGCATAGGGATTTTGTGAGCAAACAATTTATGGGAGCAAGAATCAGCTAGCATAGGAAGTAAAAACAAGTGCAAATTCAAAACTTTCAAAAAAAGAGGAAACTTGATGTTGTTGAAATATATACACTACTGCAGGATGCTGCTAATGCGACACTACGATTAGAGACCCTTCGACGAAACTGTGTGCGATGCAATAATCGCAAATGGTGGTGTAAAAAACCGTCAAAAAAGGTGCAAAACATTTGCGATGACGGATGCATCAAACACGATTCGAATTTTAGTTGCGTGTGCGATGCAGGGCATACGGCTCAGTTCAATTAACTGTTTGCGATGAGGAGGAACAAAAGAAACGGGCAGCCAGATGAAGCTGTGTGTGATATACAGCATACAGTTCACTCAGATGAACTGTTTGTGATTAGGCAACACAAAAGAAACGGTCAGCCAGATCAAGGTGTGTGCGATATACAGCATGCGGTTCACTCGGATGAACTGTTTGTGATTAGGCAACACAAAAGAAACGGTCAGCCAAATCAAGGTGTGTGCGATATACCGCATGCGGTTCACTCGGCCTTGTCGTCAGTGTGTGACCTCTATGGCAACCGTTCGCTCCCCACTAGCCTCTTCTTGTACCGTGGCAACCGTCCACTGCCTCTTCGCCTTTCCCTCCCAATTTGGAACTGCTGTCGCACGCTCTTCCTCCCTCCATTTGCCTTCACCCTTCCTTCTGCCATTGTTCGATCATCTTCTCCATGGAGGGAACAGGCCAGAAACGACACCGCTATTCTTGCCCCGATCTGAAAGATGACGTGGTGGAGGAACTCATTGATCGGTGCGACGTCATCACCTCAGCTAGCATGGCAGGTTCGTTCAAGACCATTCTCGACTCAACTAATAACATCATTACAAGCAACCCAAGGGTCCTGGAGCGGTTTGATCTCCCCTATCTTCTTTGTCGTGACCCTGCTGACTTGCACGGGGACGACGGAAGCCTCACCTTGTGCAAGTTGATGCCGCTTGATAATGATACGTGTGATGTTAAGATGCCATTGCTTGAGAGCAAGGCTTGGGCAGGCGCAAATGAAGATTGGGTTGTTTAAATTGGGTACAACTGCGAGTGGGAACTTGTGAATGTATACACTCATCACCGGGTTCCACTTCCAAAAATCTCAGACTGCCTAGAGGTTGAGCACACAGATGATCTACATGAGTTCAAATACGATCATTGTGACTGTCGTCTACGAAAGATAGCAATTTGTCGAGTTCCCAACCGCTCTTGGGATTACACGAACTATGAAGTTGTTGCTATCTTCGACAAGCTTGTTGCTGTCCTTACTTCCATGCCTCGATGGATATTGCTCAAAAATCAATTTTTGTACACAGATGAGTACTGTGATGCAATTCAATACGAGGGTCTTGTGTTTGCTGCCACCACTCGTGGCACTGTTTTTGCATGGAATCATCATGCTTTCGGTACGTTTGTCTTCCACCGTAATTATAATTGTTCCATCCACATGCATGCGGGTTAGCTAGTTTCCTTTACTAATTAACCTTCTTTTGTTTCCAAGGTCCTCTGAACATTCCACCACCTATACTTGAAAATTTTTATAACCAACGGGGAGATGACGATGCTGATGATCATGAGCATGAGGACGAGCAGGACCCACATACTCAGTGGCGCCTGGCAACTTATTCCGATGGATCACCTCGTCTTGTATGTATACAGGGCACTACTGATGTTACTAAGGAAGCAGGTGTTGTCTTGCATGGTCGCACTCTCCGGACCTATTCCAACATCCGTTGCAGGGTATTCAGGATGGATACTAGTGTCCTAGCGCCAACACCTTCTCCCTGGTTCAGTGTTGAAAGTCTTGGAGGAAACTCGCTCTTCCTTGGACAAAACTATCCAATGATGGTGAAAGGCGATCCAGCTGTTGTTGCCACAACATTACTACCATTTATGAGAAGGAACTGTGTCTATACCTCGGTCATTGCTATGCTTCCCCTACCATCACAATATGGGTCCTGGATGATCAGTCCTGCGTTGGTCTCGAGATTGACAGTAGCTGGACCTTCCCAGAGAATCACTTCTGGTTCAAAGCAAGCGTTTCCAACGCCGACGTGTGCTTGAGATGAAGTTCATTCATCGCTTTGTTATTTTTTATGTGAGAAAAACTTTACTTTACTAGAATGTTTTGTTGGAAATGATCTATAATCCAACGTGTATCCTCATTGTCGTTGTGGGTTGATGACTTGTTGTATGTAATCAATGGTACATTTGCATATGCGTCCATCAACTCACGCCTGCTAGTGGTGCCCATATGAACAGTGCTAGTGATTTTAGTTGCAAAAATTAGATAGTGCTAGTTATTTTTAGCTGCATATTTTGACAAATCGCAGTGTTACAAGGTTGACAAATGGCAATGTTACTAGATAAACAAATGTCAATCTTTCCAGTTTGACAAATGGCAACATACCCAAAATGACATATGCAAATCTTACCCAATAGTTTCTATGTGGTTGCACACGGGTCATGCAAAACAACCGTTTGCATTGAAGGGATGCACAAATCCTGCACTGCGAGGGAAGACCATAGCTCTCACTTTGCATACGGATGGTCTATCTAAAACATTTGCGATCAAGAGCTGCAGAAATCCTGGTCGACACATTTTCCCTTGGCTTCATGGGGAAGCTGTCAGTTTGCATACGGGTGTTCTAACTAAAACGTTTGCGATGACTGTTTTATATTTAAAAAACATTAACATTGTTTTCAAAAGAAAATCGTTTGATAAGTCTACACATTAAGAGAGAAAAATGCAAGTTCGTTCAAACCATATCTTTCATTCAGTCAAACTGCGAATTTATATTCATATGATCGAGAATTCGAGATATAGTATTAAACCCCAAAAAACTATTTTCGGCGGAGGCGGAGGCGGCGTGCCGGGCCGTCATTGTCATCCTCCGGGACACCGTTGTTGAAGTCTTCAAGGCAGCACAAAATGTTCTTCACTTGTAAATCAAACATCATGTCGTCGCACGATCGACGGGCGGGGCGTGGGAGGACGGCAACTGGCGCTGCTGAGAGGTAGCGGTCGACGACAGCGTCCCATGCCGCTGAGGGGGGCGTGCGCACAGGCACGGGCGTGGCATGTGCAGCCAAACGCACGGGGACCGGCGCCGCGGTGGGTGGAGGGCACGCACGGGCAGGGGAACGGGCGCGGCGCGTGCAGCCAAATGCACGGGGGCCGGCGCCACGGTGGGTGGAGGGGCGCGCACGGGCACGGGCACTGGCATGTACACGAGCTCGAGCGGGTCCGCGGAGACCTCGCTGACGCCCGCGGCTTCCAGCTCTGCGATAGTGCTCGCTGACCAGCCCGTTAATGCTACGGGGATGGTCGCTGGCGCGGCCGCCAGGATGGGAGCTGGAGCGGGGGCAGCAACCGCTGCAGCCAGCTCGTTCTGGGCCATGTCCATGAGGCCCCATTCCTCCTTATTTTCTATCTCCTCCGGCTCGGAGTCGACTTCACCAAACTTGAAGACTAGTGGAAGATGATCATTATGCGCCATGGTGTTGGTGGAGGTCTGCGGGAGGGAGGGGAATGGCAGGCGAACAGTAAGGCCGCCCATATTAAACAGCGGCTCGGGCACCATTAAGGGAGAGGAAGGTGGGCGGCCATGGAAGTCAAAGGGCTCGCTTCCCAGTGAGCCTGCGCAGCTTACAGCTTGCATGCTTCCCGGTGAGCCTGCGCATTGGAGGACAGCTTGCACGCCTCTCGGTCAGCCTGCGCACCAGACTCCGCTCGCACGCCTCCTGTTCAGTCAAGGCCAAGCAGTTGTCCGCACGGCACCTCCTATAGCCATTAAAACGAAGACACGTGGCGTCAAGTGAATGGTTAATAGAATGCAAATGATTAGAATTATACAAATGTTTGAGATATTAAAGTGGCAGCTATTTTTTCGAAATGCCTTTGTTGGCTGTTATTCGAGTGCGCCTTCTCTCAAAATGGACACGAAAAATACCACAGCATGTCGGTGCCATTCCATGATAGCATACCAAGTTTCATGAATTTCAGATGGGTTTTGGATTTACTAGAATTTAAAAACAAAGTATCTCAACATTTTGCCGGCAATCAACGGTGCCCTGGTGTTTGAAATTCATTCCCATTTCTTGCATGGGACCTAAGCATGCACACAAGGACACAGATTTGATTTTTCAACCAATTTATATGCATTAGAGCTTGTGCATGTAGTTCAAATTTGAATTATGCACATAAATGCATTGAAAACTCAATTAATGCATAAAAATGTCCAAACGAACCCCAAAGAATCCTAAAAATTGACACAACACTCCTGTTGTCCTATGTTTACACGAGAAAATTTTCGAAAGCAATAAGAGGCAACGGATATCGTTTCGTCCCCAAAGGTGGGACGTTCCCTACCGAAACCATCAAGCTTATTGTGAGAAGCTCTGGTTTGTGAGAAGCATATCCCCAAACCTGCCCCAAATGGAACAAAAAATTTACCACGACATGTTGATGCCGCTCCATGATAGCATGCCAAGTTTCATGAATTTGGGACGAGCTTTGGACTTACTAGAATTTAAAAACCAGGTATCTCAATGTTTGCGGCTGAGTGACCGTGGCAGGGTGTTTGAAATTAATTCCCATTTCTTGCATGGGACCTAAGCATGCACCCAAGGACACAAATTTGATTTTCCAACCAATTTATATGCATTAGAGCATGTGCATGTAGTTAAAATTTGAATTATGCACATAAATGCATTGAAAACTCAATTAATGCATAAAAATGTCCAAATGAACCCTGAAAAATCCCAAAAATTGACACAGCACTCATGTTTTTCTATGTTGACACGAGAAATTTTTTGAAAGCAATAAGAGGCAATGGATATCATTTCGTCCCCAAAGGTGGGACGTTCCCTATCGAGACCATCAAGTTTGTTGTGAGAAGCTCTGGTTTGTGAGAAGCATATCCCCAAACCTGCCCCAAATGGGACAAAAAATTTAACACGATAGGTTGATGTCGCTCCATGATAGCATGCCAAGTTTCATGAATTTCGGACGAGCTTTGGATTTACTAGAATTTAAAAACCGGGTATCTCAATGTTTGCGGCCGAGTGACCGTGGCAGGGTGTTTGACATTCATTCCGATTTCTTGCATGGGACCTAAGCATGCACCCAAGGACACAGATTTGATTTTTCAACCAATTTATATGCATTAGAGCATGTGCATGTAGTTCAAATTTGAATTATGCACATAAATGCATTGAAAACTCAATTAATGCATAAAAATGTCCAAACGAACCCCGAAAAATCCCAAAAATTGACACAACACTCTTGTTGTTCTATGTTTACACGAGAATTTTTTTGAAAGCAATAAGAGGCAATGGATATCGTTTCATCCCCAAAGGTAGGACGTTCCCTACCGAAACCATCAAGCTTGTTGGGAGAAGCTCTAGTTTGTGAGAAGCATATCCCCAAACCTGCCCCAAATGGGACAAAAAATTTACCACGGCATGTTGATGCCGCTCCAAAATAGCATGCCCAGTTTCATGAATTTGGGACGAGCTTTGGATTTAGTAGAATTTAAAAACCAGGTGTCTCAATGTTTGCGGCCGAGTGACCGTGGCAGGGTGTTTGAAATTCATTCATATTTCTTGCATGTGACCTAAGCATGCACCCAAGGACACATATTTGATTTTTCAACCAATTTATATGCATTAGAGCATGTGCATGTAGTTCAAATTTGAATTATGCACATAAATGCATTGAAAACTCAATTAATGCATAAAAAATGTCCAAACGAAGCCCAAAAATCCCAAAAATTGACACAACACTCCTGTTGTTCTATGTTGACACGAGAAAATTTTTGAAAGCAATAAGAGGCAATGGATATCGTTTCATCCCCAAAGGTGGGACGTTCCCTACCGAAACGATCAGGCTTGTCGTGAGAAGCTCTTGTTTGTGAGAAGCATATCGCCAAACCTGCCCCAAATGGGACAAAAAATTTACCACGGCATGTTGATGCCGCTCCATGATAGCATGCCAACTTTCATGAATTTCAGACGAGCTTTGGATTTACTAGAATCTAAAAACCACGTATCTCAATGTTTGCGGCCGAGTGACGGTGGCAGGGTGTTTGACATTCATTCCCATTTCTTGCATGGGGCCTAAGCAGGCAACCAAGGACACAAATTTGAATTTTCAACTAATTTATATGCGTTAGAGCATGTGCCTGTAGTTCAAATTTGAATTATGCACATGAATGCATAGAAAACACAGTTAATGTATAAAAATGTCCAAGCAAACCCCAAAAATCCCAAAAATTTACACAACACTCCTGTTGTTCTATGTTGACACTAGGAAAAAATTTGAAATCGAGAAGAGGCAACAGATACCGTTTCGTCCAGAAAGGGGAAACATTCCTACCGAAACCATCACACTGGTTGTGAGAAGCTCTGGTTTGTGAGAAGCTTATAACCAAACCTACCCCAAATGGGACAAAAAATTTACCACGGCATGTTGACGCCGCTCCATGATAGCATGCCAAGTTTCATGAATTTTAGACAAATTTTGGATTTACTAGAATTACAAAAGCAAGTACGTCGACGTTTGCCGGAGAGCCACGGTGCCGTGGTGTTCGAATATCATCCCCATTTCTTGCATGGGACATAAGCATAAACCCATGGACACATATATGATTTTACAACCCATGTTGGTGCACCGGAGCATATGCATGTAGTTTAATTTTGAATTGTGTACATGAAATGGCTAGAAAATCAATTTAATGTATAAAATGTTCAAACGAACCCTGAATAATTCCAATCCTTTTACGACACACATATAGTTGCATGTTCACTGCAGATAAAAGGTCTAGCAATTCAAACACCATCCATTGCTGTTGTGACCCCATTATGTAATTCAAATCAAGATGAAAAATCAAGTAGATCGCACACAGTTTATTATCACCAACCGTGTGAGATGCAGCACAAAATATCCTGGAGCACAATCGGTGTATAGTACGCCTATCGCTTATGCGAGAAGGTGTGTCGGCTACAGTCCACAGCCAGCGTCTCAAGCACACTAGCTCGCTCCCCAAATATCATTTCACTGTTCAATCGTCATCGGTGAAAGATGGGCACGTGGACCCGCGTCGTGAGGGCAACTTCGGTGGCCCACTCCGGCGAGAGCGCGGCCGCAGCCGCCATGCGCATGCTAACAAGGTGCATGAGCGCGGCCGCAATCTGCGACCGGGCGGCCAAGGCAGCCCAAACGGCCACTGTTGCTTCTCAGGTGGCGGCAGCAACATCTGCCTCGGTGTCACACCCTGATTTACATGCCACTACACTTAAGCTAACAATCATGATAAAATGTGGTTTGACAAAAACTTTTGAGTATTTTGGACCTTGCCTTGATTGGATTTTGTCTGTTGTTGGCAAGTGCTCTAAAAATCAAATAAATCCCCCAACTCCTATACTTCAACTCCTTGCTCCAAACTCTTGAACCAATGATCATGCCATGTGTATTGTACATTATAGAATTTTCTTACAAAAATAATTTGGCCAAAAAGTGTTTTCCAAATTTTGTTTTCCAAAAACCCCTGAATTGAGGTTTGCACTGCAAGTACTTGATTTGGGGTATGAAAAATCTTTCAAAGAGTATGTTTGACTCATATTAGGTATAGGACTACCAAAAACCACAAAAAAATAATTTTATAAGTTATTTTCCTATTTTATTTAAAGGCTTTTTCTTTAGGCCAGAAATGCTCTTCAATAGGTTAAAATTATTTTAAAGCTTCAAAAATATTTGGGAAAAATCAGGGAAACTCAGTGGACATATATTTTCCATATATAAGAGTTTCAACACATGGTCATGTTCAAATTATTGGTCAAATCCCTCAAAAACCCTTTCTGGATATTTCAAGCTTTTGAAATATTTACACATGAAATGTCCTCCATTAAATCCAGGAAAATTCTACCTTGTCAAAAATGGCCAGCTTGATGATATTGCCAAGTCTCATGTCATGGAGAATAGTATAACCACATGAAACCCTCTCAAAACCACTTCTGTCCTTTTTCAAGTTTGAACAACTTTGCACTGTCAAACATGTCCAAATGCTCTCAAACTTGGTGCACATGCTCAAATGGTGTAATAATGGATCTAGACCAAATGGCACAAGTTGTAGAGAAGGATATCATGATCAAAGTGTTCTAAAACCCTTTCTGTCCAGAACCAAATTTGAACAACTCTACATTGCCAAGTGTGTCCTTTTGATCTGAATTTTTGTGGACATGTTCAAATCCTCAAATGATGACACTACACCAAGTGTGCGTCAAGGAGAATAGATTTGCATGACTAAATCTTGGTAAAGCCATTTCTGCTGATTTCTAGGGTTTACAAAAGTTGCATTGGCCACTTTCTCCAATTGACCTCAAAATTGGTGGTCACTACTATTATGTGATGCCACTCCCTCCTGGTAAATATGATGGCAAGGAGAATGCATTTGCTTGCCCAAACCTACATCAAACACCTTCTGGCAAAAACTTAAAATGCTTGTTTTGGCCATTTCCACTTATCTCCATGAGTCCAAATTTGTACTACAACCTCATGTGATACTCCTCTAACCCCCTGCATCTTTCCCTGCCCGAGAAGCCATGATGAAGGGGGTGAAAAGCTCCTTTTTCTTCTCTGGACAGCAGCATTTTCACTCTCTCTCTCCACCCCTCCTCTCTTCTACTGGCTCCCCCAAGGCATCCAATTCCATTTCCACTTTGTTTACTTCCTCCCAGAGCCCCAGACGCAAGTGGACGCGCGGGTGCGCGCGGAAAAGCCGCGAATGCCGGCCAAAGACGCGCTCTGGAGCGCGAGACAGAGCAGGCGACCGTTGATGCCGCAACCCCTGACCACCTCGAGCCTCCCCCTTGCGCCAGTCGATGTGCCTCGACGTCTGCAACACGCCACCGCGCTGGCCCCCTCCTTTCCCTCTCTGTCCTGCCCGTGACGCGTGTGCCTAGAGCCGCCCGAGCCCGCCAATGCGCGTGCGAGCTCGTGGCTCCACCCGGAGCTCGCCCCGCTCCCTCTCTCTCTTCCTGGCGCCCTACTCCACCCCCACGAACGCCGTAGACAACCCCACTCCCTCCCTCCTGGCCGCCCGAG
Source organism: Aegilops tauschii subsp. strangulata (assembly GCF_002575655.3). Classification (NCBI taxonomy): domain Eukaryota; kingdom Viridiplantae; phylum Streptophyta; class Magnoliopsida; order Poales; family Poaceae; genus Aegilops; species Aegilops tauschii. The sequence continues at coordinate 261,717,323 of NC_053041.3, read as the reverse complement.
CCGTTGACGCGGCCACCCATGCGCCACGTCCACGGTGAGCCACGGGCCGGCTACTCAAGGTCGTCCCAGGCCCTCCTCTCTGCTCCATTTGCTCTCCCTCTCTCCCGAACACCACCCAGGCCAACCCATCCTTCCTCCCGTGCCCTCCATCCTTCTCCAAGGCCGGAGCCAAGCCGTCGGCCGCCGCCAAAATCCTGGCGCCTCAGCCACTCTCTCTCCCACCTAGCCACTCCAGCGCCCTATAATCACCACCGCTGACTCGCCCCGAGCTCCAGTTCCTCCTCCCCGCGTCTGCCTCGCCGTGTTGAACCTCGCCATCGGCCTCCTTCGCCATCGATGATGGGGCGCCCATGTCAGACCACCGCCGCGCCCGTGGAGTACCTCGGAGGATGCGTCACAGTCTCCCGAGCACACCGGTGTGCCGGGCGCCCACAGAGGTGGTCGGTGTCGCCGGGGAGAGCGCCGGCGCCGTTCAGCCTCGCCTCCTCTGTTTCTCGTCACGTTGCGCGGGAAGTTGAAGGCGGCCTGCTGCTGGGTCCCGCGCGTCAGTGACCTAGTAGGCGGGCCCGCCCGTTTAAGTGGAAGCGGCTTCGCTTGTTTCCGCCTCCCCCCCGCGTTGGCGTACTATCGTAAAACCGCCTTTGACGTGGCAGCCTGCGTGCGTGCAGCCAAGCAGCTGGGCCGGCCCAGTGGGTTCTGGCGCTAAGCCTCGCCCGGCGCGTATTATAAGGTTAAGCCCTTTTTCTTTTTCTTTTTCCAGCAAGCTTCTAAAATCCACAAACAAATCAAATAAAGTCCAAATTGAGTGATTCCAATTTCTAGTGACTCCATAAACCATGTTCTACCTCATGGTACATCATGCACATTTTTCCAGAACAATTTCCTTCACACTTATTTCGTAAATCCTAATTTTCTTATTTCTGTGATGAACTTTAGAGAATCACAGAGAGCTCAAATTTGATCCAAATTCCATGATTCAAATTTTCAGATACATCTAAGTTCATAGCTTAGGTTATGAACATTTTTCTTAATACTTTCTGTACCCCAAAAAATAATGAGCCATTTCTTCATGTTTGTCAAATTTGCAAATCCATAGAATATTCATCTGAACTCCAAATCCAGTGAAACCAAATCATAGATGCTTCTAAAATCATGATTTGTTAAATGGGGGCCTTTGCTCATTTTTCAAAAATATATTTCTGTACACTTCTTGCAAATCCATAAATCCATTGATTCTATCATATTGAAATACTCAAAAATATCCACTGATCCAGTCCCAATGAAACCACTCTAGTTATTTTTCATATAACCAGAGATATCCTAGAAAAGTCAAATTCATATTTTTAGAGCACTTTTATTTTTGCCCTGTTGTGTTGCTTATTATGGTTGCTTTCGACGATAGTTGATGAAGTAGACGAAATGCTCGGAGTTGGACCAGAGATGTTTGAAGACCTCGAAGGCTTTGTTAAAACAGGCAAGCAGCCCTTTGACCATGTCTATGAAACCCTTTTTATGCATGTCATATAGCACTTTTATTGCTTGCATCGGAGACATGAAGATGAGGTGACCAAATGGGGTGGTTTGCCACCGTTACTTCCTCGTTGATACTTGCATGGTGCATGACCCTACCTCCTTATGAGGGTTATGCCGGTGGGAGTAGATAGGATGCTAAAGTATTTGCTACGCAAAAAGGGACGGGAATATGCATGGTGATGGAGACAAAGTATTTTCAAAAGACTTTTCGAAAACCCTGTTGGGTGCCACTTATGCCCGAGGGAGATAATGAGTTGGGTAACCACTTGATGACGAAGTGGTGTACCGAGGCAAGTGTGTGTGTTGTTTTCAAAACGGATTGGTTTAAGTTGCGACCGTTATTCCAACCTTACATGCGCAACCACTCTACCCTTATATGGGAAAGGGCATTATTGATTACCTAGGCCGATACTAACTTGGAGCCCACATTACTAGTGACGGGAGAGTCGTTGGCGCTCTCTCGGGACGGGGTCGTGCCAGGTAGGGCGGCCATGACTGTTTTCACAGGGCACCGAACACACCGTTGGTACCCCGTGCTTGTGGTATGTGATGAATATGGGAGCGAGGCTCCACAATTTTAAGATGTGAAATGTTGGGCACGGGGGTTACTACCAATCGAGTGGACTCTATGTTAGTGTCGTCTAGGGAAAGATAGTGATCGGGTGCTTACCCCGGGTACTTGAGGTACCGCTGGTCGTGGCTGACATGGAAGTTCCCCGGATCTTGTGGGTAAAGTGTGCAACCTCTGCAGAGTGTAAAACTATTCGAAAAGCCGTGTCCATGGTCAAGGACAGTTGGGTAACCGCTCTTGGGCTACGTCCACATGTTTACGAAACCCGGTGAGTGTGTATGGATGAGTAGAAAGAACTACTTGGGTCAAGTCAAAAGACTTGACATGATGATTAAGTTGCGTTGTTTCCAACTCTACTTATGTTGAATATCTGTAACCTATCCTCAGGGTTACTTGAATTCTCATGATGCATGCTTTGCAAGTTGTTGAACAGGTCATAGCACTCAAAACTAGCTCTCTGCAAAAATTTGCCTATATCATGAAATATTGTGCCTTGAACCAAAACATGGGTTGCTTGCGGGTACATTCAAAGTACTCATTGGCTTGCCACTGGTTATTTTATTGGCCAGGTTTGAAAGAACAGGATATGATGAAGAATACGTCGGTGACGAACATGCGAGCTAGGACGCTTCCCAGTCAGAATGCCTGTAGGGTTAAGGCAGATGACATGGGTCCAAGTTGTCGACGAAGATTTCCGCTGCGAAGTTATACTCAAGACTTGACCATAATGGTCATAATTTATGTAAGACGGTATGTATGGATGTAAGACTCTTGTTATACAGCTTCTGTGTGTTCAGTGAGCATTGATCTCTGGGATCACTGTACACGTGCATTCGGTGTCACGACTTATGAGTCGGGGTCCCCACAGAGCTGGTATCAGAGCCATCCTAACTGTAGGAAGCCTTAGTTAGCATGGTCGTTAGTTAGGGTAAAACTATTTCCAAAATCTATCACTAATTTTCAAAAACTCTCTATACTTCTCTTCCCATTATCAATTTTTCGAAAGCTAAGAAATACTTTCCTTATTAATTCTTCCCCTTCATATTTTAAATGGTCGCTAGAATCCTTATGCCCCTGACCACGGGATTCCTTGTAATCCTCGTGGATAATCTAGAAGGAAGACGCCTTGTCAGACACTCACCCACCTATTTTGAACACAAGATTGGCAACACCACAGCAAGACGATGCCAACAGAAGATACGCCCTCGAGGAATGAGGACATGAAGACCCAGAGGATGGTGACACCTTTGAAATTGCCCCAGGATTATGCGACCTTGGCCTATGATGACCAGGGCATAGGATATGCAAGGTCATGGTATACATCGCTAGTAGAGCAACCATGTCCTTATCATTGTTCTGTCGGCAACCACCGGTGGATGAGAACCTCACCATTTGGTCCGCCTCACTATAGTGAGCAGGAAAAACGGTTCTCGGCGTCCCCCGCTCTCGGTGACGATACTGGCAACAGTGTGTCCGGCAGATTGGACCTCTACTATGCCTTGTTAGTGTAATTACATAAAGGATTGCCTACCTGGTACACTCGACGCCTTAGAAGGCAAAAGGGATCGTCATGATTAAGAAGACAAGAGGAGACCAAGTCAATGCCAGCTACGAGGAGCCACCTTCACCCCACCACTTCAACAGGCGAGAAGTTGTTGAAGACTCTTTAGGCTCAACCTGGATCGTTTCATCGAACAACTACAGGAGACATAGCAACACCTGAGGAAAACCCAGAAGAGTGCATGAGGCACGGAGCAAAGCACGACTACTGAATCCGAGAACCCCTAGGGTAGGATGAGTCGTGTACCCCCTATGCGCAGTCGAGTCCGTGTGATGGTTCGAATAGAACCATGATTGTGTGTTGCTTGTTTTTATTTGTTTGTTGTGTTTTGATATAAGTCGCCCTTCCGCCCTAGGCAACAAGTACGTAGCTATATCACCTTCCTTATCTTCATGCTTGTGTTTGGCCCTTTCGGCACTTGTTGTTTGCACTTGCACTATAGAACCCCCTTTAGGCATCCCCCTCCTCTATGTTACTTTTCCCTCTCATCTCCCTCCTCAACTGAAAGCCGGCAAGACAACATACACTAAGGGTTCTACTTTGGAACCAACTAGCACTGAGGACTTTTCCTACAACCTCCTCGACCTAGTGCAACCCCGTAGGGTTATGTTTACCCCTCAAGACTGGAGACCCCTCCCTATACCCTTCGAGACTTCACGAGATACCCCAGCTCGAATCCTTAACCAAGTGCCTAACCCACATAATTGCAGGAGAACCAGTTGAGCCCCAACAACCTTTGCTTAGTACAGGGTTCATTAGGGGACTAGTAGACATAGTGAACTAGCACATTACGATCCTAATATAGCACCAGAACTGACGATGCCATAGGGAAGACAAATTTGAGGATATAGGAATAGAGGACAAATGACTTGATGAGTTTATATCAATGACTTTGAGGAATTATATGAGACTATTTGGTGGATTATGAGGCTTTAATGTTGGTAGATGAACTTGGTGGGGTCATGATTATAGAGTAGCATAGCTTTCATTACCCCTGGATAAATTGGATTTAGTGGGACAATCAAGATCGCAAGCTGAGTTCTTGGAAGTATGAGGATTTGACTTAGCCAGGGGATATTGAAAGGATATAGTTGATATTACAATAATGACATGGGGGAAAGTGTAGAAATTCTCGTTGGACAAGAGATTTGGATTTAAGTAGGTGATTCTAGTTGAGTATAGGTGGTGAGTAAGTCTACATAGTTCGGAGTGAATTGGATTTAGATCGATAATCTCGATCATGATACCATGTTTCTCAGTGGACGATAGACTAGGAGATTGGATTAATTGTCGAAGTTGATTTAGGATTCTATATAAGCTTGACCTTGGAGTTTATCAGATCATAATAACGGGAATTGGTGGACTGACTATAGTAAGGTAGTCCTTTCAAGTATTTGGGGACTATAGGACATTAGAAGATTCGTGTGAGACACCATAGACTTTGGATTTGTAGAATTAATGGATTATGTAGTGATTGATGGAAGTTAATGGCTGTGAGAATTGATTCATAGGAAGGAAACAAGATCTTGGAGTGGCATACGATGTGTTTCCTTAGGATAGAGATGCACTATCTTGGACCTTGGAAGAATAGGCTGAGCACTTGGAATGTCATGTTTAATTCAAGCTTGGAAGCTTGTATGATCTACCCATGGACTTTTAGGGGTAGCCATACATATGAGTTTGGGGATCGTAGACATGTATAATTCTGTTAAACCTCCTCTCGGAAGTCCTGAGAATAATAATAGCATGAGTGATGATTGGAGCTGACGTACAAGAGTTGATGCTTTCGGTGGTATAAGGTTATTTGTTTAAAGGACTATATAGAACTATTGGCATCTCAGAAACTGTGCTTGAAGTAAGATAATAAACGTTCACCTGCACACTAGGATCCTTGAAACCTTAAAGCCCTACCAAGCCATAACATGGTCAGATCATGACCATGGGCTTTGACCCCAGGTCGAGAAGACCCTGACCAATACTCAACCGTGACCACCACTGATACCCCAACCTATACCCTATGTACCCCGTGGGCAAGTCTTCACGGAGTACTCGAACAAGCTGGTTGTCATCATTATTTGATGACATACTTGTCTACCCGAAGACGGAAGAAGAGCCACAAGTCAGAGAACATCTGAAGACTGCCATGTGAAGGAGGAAGAACTATACCAACCACCATCATCAAGAAGTGAACTTCCTCGTCGAAGATCGCGCGTATCTGCAAACCACTCCTATTAAAGAAACCGAGCATTTCCATGTCAAAAGGAAGCTCACACCAAGATTTACCGTCCCCCTTCGAGATCACTGCAAGACGAAAAGTAGACAACTACCAGCTGGAGTCACCACCTGAGTTACCCACTGTGCGTAATGTTTCCACATGAAACAACTCCGGAAGTGTTTTCGACTTCCTAGCTAGCCCGATCACTAACAAGGACATCGATCACCGAGCCATCGACCCCAACCCAACCTAACCTACGTGAGAAACCCCTTAGCAACCTGGATCAAGCAGAACATCATAAACGAAGCCACACCATCAAGTACTTCAAGGTTCAATGGAGCACCACTCGGAAGCAGAAGCAGTACGAGGACATGAAGACTACCCCAAATCCAACTCTCCATACTCCTTTCCGCGCCTAGTTCGGGAATCTCGGGGACAAGATTCTTGTAAGGGGGGTAGGTCTGTCACACCCTGATTTTCATGCCACTACACTTAAGCTAACAATCATGATAAAATGTGGTTTGACAAAAACTTTTGAGTATTTTGGACCTTGCCTTGATTGGATTTTGTTTGTTGTTTGCAAGTGCTCTAAAAAATCCAATAAATCCTCCAACTCCTATACTTCAACTCCTTGCTCCAAACTCTTGAACCAATGATCATGCCATGTGTATAGTACATTATAGAATTTTCTTACAAAAACAATTTGGCCAAAAAGTGTTTTCTAAATTTAGTTTTCCAAAAACCCCTGAATTGAGGTTTGCACTGCAAGTACTTGATTTGGGTTATAAAAAATCTTTAAAAGAGTATGTTTGACTCATATTAGGTATAGGACTACCAAAAACCACAAAAATATAATTTTAAAAGTTATTTTCCTATTTTATTTAAAGGCTTTTTCTTTAGGACAGAAATGGTCTTTAATAGGTTAAAATTATTTTAAAGCTTCAAAAATATTTGGGAAAAATCAGGTAAACTCAGTGGACATATATTTTCCATATATAAGAGTTTCAACACATGGTCATGTTCAAATTATTGGTTAAATCCCTCAAAAACCCTTTTTGGATATTTTAAGCTTTTGAAATATTTACACAGGAAATGTCCTCCATTAAATCCAGGAAAATTCTACCTTGTCAAAAAAGGCCAGCTTGATTATATTGCCAAGTCTCATGTCATGGGGAACAGTATAACCCCATGAAACCCTCTCAAAACCACTTCTGTCCTTTTTCAAGTTTGAACAACTTTGCACTGTCAAACATGTCCAAATGCTCTCAAACTTGGTGCACATTCTCAAATGGTGTAATAATGCATCTAGACCAAATGGCACAAGTTGTAGAGAAGGATATCATGATCAAAGTGTTCTAAAACCCTTTCTGTCCAGAACCAAATTTGAACAACTCTACATTGCCAAGTGTGTCCTTTTGATCTGAATTTTTGTGGACATGTTCAAATCCTCAAATGATTACAGTACACCAAGTGTGCATCGAGGAGAATAGATTTGCATGACTAAATCTTGGTAAAGCCATTTCTGCTGATTTCTAGGGTTTACAAAAGTTGCATTGGCCACTTTCTCCAATTGACCTCAAAATTGGTGGTCACTACTATTATGTGATGCCACTCACTCCTGGTAAATATGATGGCAAGGAGAATGCATTTGCTTGCCCAAACCTACATCAAACACCTTCTGGCGAAAACTTAAAATGCATGTTTTGGCCATTTCCACTAATCTCCTTGAGTCCAAATTTGTACTACAACCTCACGTGATACTCCTCTAACCCCCTGCATCTTTCCCTGCCCGAGAAGCCATGATGAAGGGGGTGAAAAGCTCCTTTTTCTTCTCTAGACAGCAGCATTTTCACTCTCTCTCCACCCCTCCTCTCTTCTACTGGCTCCCCAAGGCATCCAATGCCATTTCCACTTTGTTTACTCCCTCCCAGAGCCCCCAGAAGCAAGTGGACGCGTGGGTGCACGCGGAAAAGCCACGGATGCCAGCCAAAGACGCGCGAGGCAGAGCAGGCGACCGTTGACGCCGCAACCCCCGACCACCTCGAGCCACCCCCTTGCGCCAGTTGATGTGCCTCGACGTCCGCAACACACCACCGCGCTAGCCCCCTCCTTTCCCTCTCTGTCCTACCCGTGCCGCGCGTGCCCAGAGCCGCACGAGCCTGCCAATGCGCGTGCGAGCTCGTGGCTCCACCTGGAGCCACCCCGCTCCCTCTCTCTCTTCCTGGCACCCTACTCCACCCCCACAGACGCCATAGACAACCCTACTCCCTCCATCCTGGCCGCCTGAGCCGTTTCCGCGGCCACCCGTGTGCCACGTCCACGGTGAGCCACGAGCCGGCTACTCAAGGCCGTCCCAGGCCCTCCTCTCTGCTCCATTTGCTCTCCCTCTCTCCCGAACACCACCCAGGCCAACCCATCCTTCCTCCCATGCCCTCCATCCTTCTCCAAAGCCGGGGCCAAGCCGTCGGCCGCCGCCAAAATCCTGGCGCCTCAGCCACTCTCTCTCCCACCTAGCCACTCCAGCGCCCTATCATCACCACCGCTGACTCGCCCCGAGCTCCAGTTCCTCCTCCCCGCGTCTGCCTCGCCGTGCTGAACCTCGCCGTCGGCCTCCTCCGCCATGGACGACGGGGCGCTCACGTCAGACCGCCCCTGCGCCCGTGGAGTACCTCGGAGGATGCGTCACACTCTCCCGAGCACGCCGGTGTGCCGCGCACCCACGGAGGTGGTCGGTGCCGCCGGCGAGAGCGCCGGCGCCGTTCGGCCTCGCCTCCTCTGTTTCCCGTCGCGTCGCGTGGGAGGTTGAAGGCGACCTGTCGCTGGGTCCTGCGCGTCAGCGACCCAGTGGGCGAGCCCGCCCATTTAAGTGGAAGCGGCTTCGCTTGTTTCCGCCTCCCCCGCGCGTTGGTGTACTATCGTAAAACCTCCTTCGACGTGGCAGCCTGCGTGCGTGCAGCCGAGCAGCTGGGCCAGCCCAGTGGGTTCTGGCGCTAAGCCTCGCCCGGCGCGTATTATAAGGTTCAGCCCTTTTTCTTTTTCTTTTTCTTTTTCTTTTTCCAGCAAGCTTCTAAAATCCACAAACAAATCAAATAAAGTCCAAATTGAGTGATTCCAATTTCTAGTGACTCCATAAACCATGTTCTACCTCAGGGTGCATCATGCACATTTTTGCAGAGCAATTTCCTTCACACTTATTTAGTAAATCCCAATTTTCTTATTTCTGTGATGAACTTTAGAAAATCACAGAGAGCTCAAATTTGATCCAAATTCCATGATTCAAATTTTCAGATACATGTAAGTTCATAGCTTAGGTTATAAACATTTTTCTTAATACTTTCTGTACCCCACAAAATAATGAGCCATTTCTTCATGTTTGTCAACTTTGCAAATCCATAGAATATTCATTTCAACTCCAAATCCAGTGAAACCAAATCATAGATGCTTCTAAAATCATGATTTGTTAAATGGGCGCCTTTGCTCATTTTTCAAAAATATATTTCTGTACACTTCTTGCAAATCCATAAATCCATTGATTCTATCATATTGAAATACTCAAAAATATCCACTGATCCAGTCCCAATGAAACCACTCTAGTTATTTTTCATATAACCAGAGATATCCTAGAAAAGTCAAATTCATATTTATAGAGCACTTTTATTTTTGCCATGTTGTGTTGCTTATTATGGTTGCTTTCGACGATAGTTGACGAAGTAGACGAAATGCTCGGAGTTGGACCAGAGATGTTTGAAGACCTCGAAGGCTTTGTTAAAATAGGCAAGCAGCCCTTTGACCATGTCTATGAAACCCTTTTTATGCATGTCATATAGCACTTTTATTGCTTGCATCGGAGACATGAAGATGAGGTGACCACATGGGGTGGTTTGCCACCGTTACTTCCTCGTTGATACTTGCATGGTGCATGACCCTACCTCCTTATGAGGGTTATGCCGGTGGGAGTAGATAGGATGCTAAAGTAGTTGCTACGCAGAAAGGGACGGGAATATGCATGGTGATGGAGACAAAGTATTTTCAAAAGACTTTTCGAAAGCCCTGTCGGGTGCCACTTATGCCCGAGGGAGATAATGAGTTGGGTAACCACTTGATGACAAAGTGGTGTACCGAGGCAAGTGTGTGTGTTGTTTTCAAAACGGATTGGTTTAAGTTGCGACCGTTATTCCAACCTTACATGCGCAACCACTCTACCCTTATATGGGAAAGGGCATTATTGATTACCTAGGCCGATACTAACTTGGAGCCCACATTACTAGTGACGGGAGAGTCGTTGGCGCTCTCTCGGGACGGGGTCGTGCCAGGTAGGGCGGCCATGACTGTTTTCACAGGGCACCGAACACACCGTTGGTACCCCGTGCTTGTGGTATGTGATGAATATGGGAGCGAGGCTCCACAATTTTAAGATGTGAAATGTTGGGCACGGGGGTTACTACCAATCGAGTGGACTCTATGTTAGTGTCGTCTAGGGAAAGATAGTGATCGGGTGCTTACCCCGGGTACTTGAGGTACCGCTGGTCGTGGCTGACATGGAAGTTCCCCGGATCTTGTGGGTAAAGTGTGCAACCTCTGCAGAGTGTAAAACTATTCGAAAAGCCGTGTCCATGGTCAAGGACAGTTGGGTAACCGCTCTTGGGCTACGTCCACATGTTTACGAAACCCGGTGAGTGTGTATGGATGAGTAGAAAGAACTACTTGGGTCAAGTCAAAAGACTTGACATGATGATTAAGTTGCGTTGTTTCCAACTCTACTTATGTTGAATATCTGTAACCTATCCTCAGGGTTACTTGAATTCTCATGATGCATGCTTTGCAAGTTGTTGAACAGGTCATAGCACTCAAAACTATTCGAAAACCCTGTTGGGTGCCACTTATGCCCGAGGGAGATAATGAGTTGGGTAACCACTTGATGACGAAGTGGTGTACCGAGGCAAGTGTGTGTGTTGTTTTCAAAATGGATTGGTTTAAGTTGCGGCCGTTATTCCAACCATACATGTGCAACCACTCTACCCTTATATGGGAAAGGGCATTATTGATTACCTAGGCCGATACTAGCTTGGAGCCCACATTACTAGTGACGGTAGAGTCGTTGTTGTGCTCTCTCGGGACGGGGTCATGCCAGGTAGGGCGGCCATGACTGTTTTCACAGGGCACCGGACAGACCGTTGGTACCCCGTGCTTGTGGTATGTGATGAATATGGGAGCGAGGCTCCACAATTTTAAGATGTGAAATGTTGGGCACGGGGGTTACTACCAATCGAGTGGACTGTATGTTAGTGTCGTCTAGGGAAAGATAGTGATCGGGTGCTTACCCCGGGTACTTGAGGTACCGCGGGTCGTGGCTGACACGGAAGTTCCCCGGATCTTGTGGGTAAAGTGTGCAACCTCTGTAGAGTGTAAAACTATTCGAATAGCCGTGTCCACGGTCAAGGACAGTTGGGTAACCGCTCTTGGGCTACGTCCACATGTTTACGAAACCCGGTGAGTGTGTATGGATGAGTAGAAAGAACTACTTGGGTCAAGTCAAAAGACTTGACATGATGATTAAGTTGGGTTGTTTCCAACTCTACTTATGTTGATATATGTAACCTGTCCTCAGGGTTACTTGAATTCTCATGATGCATGCTTTGCAAGTTGTTGAATAGGTCATGGCACTCAAAACTAGCTTTCTGCAAAAATTTACCTATATCATGCATTATTGTGCCTTGAACCAAAACATGGGTTGCTTGCGAGTACATTCAAAGTACTCATTGGCTTGCCACTGGTTATTTTATTGGCCAGGTTTGAAAGAACAAGATATGATGAAGAATACGTCGGTGACGAACACGCGAGCTTGGACACTTCCTAGTCAGAATGCCTGTAGGGTTAAGGCAGATGACATGGGTCCAAGTTGTCGACGAAGATTTCCGCTGCGAAGTTATACTCAAGACTTGACCATAATGGTCATAATTTATGTAAGACGGTATGTATGGATGTAAGACTCTTGTTATACAGCTTCTGTGTGTTCAGTGAGCATTGATCTCTGGGATCACTGTACACGTGCATTCGGTGATCACGACTTATGAGTCGTGGTCCCCACACTCGGGGATAGCAACTGGCGAGAGCGGCACAGCAGCTATCCGTTCCGCAGCAGCGGCCTTAGCCCTGATGGAGGCCGCCCATGCCCAGCTCATGGCGGTCATCGCACAAATCGAACGAAGCTTCTCTGACAACGGTCGGCAACCCACGGCCGAAGAGTTGGAATCGCTGAGAGCGTTCGAGCAGCCGTTCGTTCCTCCGCCGCATACCTTGCAACAACGGAGCCCGTCCAAGCCCAGATGGCGCCCGCCCACTCCCAGCTCGTGGCGGCCTTTTCCAAAGAGATGGTGGACGCGGATGGCGAGATGCTTGCCAAGTATGGTCTGATGGATGCCGTGGAGCCCCTTCCCCAGGAGACCGTCGGGCGCGAGCTGGACATGGAGGCGGCGGCGGAGATCGACGAGCACCAGTCGTAGTACTACTACTCTTTGTTTTGTTTAATTAATTGTGTCGGTCTTTAATTTGTTAGAGTAATGTTTAGGTCAGCTAGCTCTGTTTAATTGCTAAACTTGCTCGATTAAGAAGTGTGGGTGTGCTGTAGTCTCCTTTGTGTACGCAAATTATGCAATGGCGTGGATAACCACTGTAACCAGGGAAATTCGAACCAAAATTTTCGACGTTCAAACTCATCACACACGGGATAAGCTATCTGAATCGTTTGTGATGTTCACATATCGTACACAGTTCTGAAAAGGGACCGTGTCTGATGACACTTTGCGCGCCGGTTTTTCACTGAAGCGATTCCAAATTTTCGGCTTCAACGGAAATATCTACCTCCCCGCCCCCTCCCCCTTACCAAAAGCCACATTTCCTCTGTTTCCGCCTTCCTTTCCAAGTTGAAACCTTCACTCCTTGCTTGCAACGCCGCCTCCTCGCCGGCGACCCTCCTTCACGCTGCTCGGCCTCGCCTATCCAGGCAGGTAATCCACACCCGACCCCCATCCTCCTCCTCCTTCCACATCCCACATGCCCCGACCGCCGGTGCGAGCGCGACACCTTCCACCCAAATCACCGACCCGTCCAGCAAATAAGAACCGCCCTAAGCCATGGTGCATGCAGTATAGCCAGGATCTCAAGGAGCATTTGGCAATGGAGAAGCAAATCATGGCCGCACGCGCGGATGAGGTCGCGATGGCTGCTATTCGTGTTGACACTCAGATCTTGGAGGAGCACCTCGCCGTCGAGGCCACCGCCGACGCCTCACGCGCTGATGCCGCGACGCGGTTGGCTGCTTTAAACGACAGTTCGTGGCGTTTTCTCGAGGCCACCGTCGGTGCCTTCGACGAAGACTACGAGGTGTTTTCTAAGCGTGCACATGCTTACCTCATCTCAAGAGCCAGCGGGTTGGTGCCCGAAGCGGCTCAGGCAACTCACCACTATGACGAGGACACCCAAGAAGCGGAGGCCTCGCCCTCTTCCATGTCCAAGGAGCCAATCATCATCGATATCTCCTACAATGAGGAGTAGCTTGTCTTATTAGCTCACTATAAGGACCCATGTTCAGTTTGCTAGCTACTGCCTTTCCTTAACAAATTCTAGTGAATTGTGTTATCTACTTTTACCATGCAAGCTTCTGCTCTAGAGTATATGTTCTATATGTCATGCAATGTGGTATTCAGTTAACTGTTTGGTTCAATTCTGCAAATGTGATGTTCAATTCTTCAGGGTGCAATTTTCCAAGTTGTCAAGCATGCTTGGTTTGGTTAACTGTCCGATCTTCTATTAGGAGTATGTTATATTGTGCAATGTTGTGCTCAGTTAACATTTGGTTCATTTGTTGTGGTGTTTAGTTAACTGTTTGGTTCAATTCTGCAATGCGATGTTCAATTGTTGTGGGTGCATTCTGTTATCGTATACCATGTGAGAAATAAATCGAATTTGGCTGTACTAAATACATGAGAAACAAATACAATTGCTATATTTCCAAGTTGTTAAGCATGCTTGGTTTGGTTAACTGTCTGATCTTCTATTAGGAGTATGTTATATTGTGCAATGTGGTGCTCAGTTAACATTTGGTTCATTTGTTGTGGTGTTTAGTTAACTGTTTGGTTCAATTCTGCAATGCTATGTTCAATTGTTGTGGCTGCATTCTGTTATTGTATACCATGTGAGAAATAAATTGAATTTGGCTATATTGAATACATGAGAAACAAATACAATTGCTATATTTCCAAATTGTTAAGCATGCTTGGTTTGGTTAACTGTCTGATCTTCTATTAGGAGTATGTTATATTATGCAATGTGGTGCTCAATTAACATTTGGTTCATTTGTTGTGGTGTTTACTTAATTGCATGGTTCAATTCTGCAATGCGATGTTCAATTATTGTGGGTGCATTCTGTTATTGTATACCATGTGAGAAATAAATCGAATTTGGCTGTACTAAATACATGAGAAACAAATACAATTGCTATATTTCCAAGTTGTTAAGCATGCTTGGTTTGGTTAACTGTCTGATCTTCTATTAGGAGTATGTTATATTATGCAATGTGGTGGTCAGTTAATGTTTGGTTCATTTGTTGTGGTGTTTAGTTAACTACACGTGCATGGTCCGTTGTCTAATAGCACATTATTGTGCAATTGCAGGAACCATTCTAATATTTAGGTTTTTAACAATTTGGTCTTGCACATGTAGGTCCTGCTGTCAGAGGTTTTGACCCACTGTTCGACCCTTTTTGCATATGGGGAAATGAGTTGTCCATGAATATCAATCAAGTCAAGAAACTCAGAAAGATTGTTAGGATAATGAAATTAGCGACAAAAAACAACAAGATCTTTGTCTGCACAATGAAGAAGACATCAGTTCACTACAAGATGGTACTAACTATTATACCTTGCCTTTTTTTATTCCTTTGCCCCATTTCCAATATAGAGAATATATTTATGCACATCCTTGTTTTCAGGCCTTTCCAAAGCAGTTCACTGATGATTACCTCTCAAACCACCTCTATGGTCAGGAGGCGAGGAAGGTTTTCATACAACACCCACGGTTCAATATTGAAGTGTTTCTGAAGAGGACAAAGGATGGACGGTCAATCATCCACATGCACTGGCCTAAAGTTGCAAAGACCTTCAACATGAATGAAGGATCAATTTTCGCCTTCCGCTTCAGCAGTTTTCCAGATGAGATGCATCTGTCTATATACCATCTATGATGCTAATTTCGAAAGGTTCTACATGTTGCATGTGAAACTTGGTGCTGGTGCAGTTGTGTAATGGGGTAGCTGAGTGCTGAAGTTATATCATGTTGTACTCTGATGTATTTCAATTATGAAATTCTGCTTCCTTAATATGGAGATGAAATATATTATGTGCTTAATATGAAAGTCAATTATATTAATAAATGGATTATTAATAATAGGGCAATTAGCCTGCTAATGGTGAATTAGCCTGCTAATTGGGTTTTGCTATTGCAAACGGTTATTGAAAAAATACCGTGGGCGATGACCTCAGGGAACGGACATAGTTTCTAAGAATAAACCGTGTTGGATCAATGAACAATCTCACACGACTTTCTCTTGAAAACTGTTTGCGTCAGGCCACCTTGCGCAAACGGTTACCACATAAAAACTGTGTGTGATGGATAGCTTTTGCCACATAGTTTCTTCTACGAACCGTGTGTGATGCATTCAATAACGCAAACGATAAAATTGTTAATATCGTGTGCAATGGCAACGCTATCACAAACGATTTAACGGGAAAAATTGTGTGTGATGTACCTGTGAACGGAAACGTATTCCTTGGAGCGAATGTGTGGGATGTACATACGAATCGAAACATTTAGCGAGGATTGCCTGTGTGGGATGTACTTGCGTCCAGAAAAAATTTCGCCTGTATAATTGTATTTTTTAGCTCTACTGTACGTATTTCCGTATTTGAGCGCTCGCTGGTTGCACACGACCTCATTTTCTGAGCGTGTGTGCCAGGAGGGCATATCCCTGACGGTTTCTGGGTCGTGTGGGAAGGACCCCCCTATCGCCGTCACTCACTAGGCGACGGTTCCAAATGCCGTCCCAGAAAGGGGTTAAAAACCATTTGTTTAGCACCGACGCGTACTAGTGATATAAGCATATCTTCCCCTCTCATAATAATTTTCAGTAGCATCATGAAGAAATTCAACAACGTAACTATCACATGAAGCATTCTTTTCATGATCCACAAGCATAAATTTTATCACTCTCCCCATAAGCAATTTTCTTCTTATTCATAATAGTGGGAGCAAACTCAACAAAATAACTATTAAGAGATACTTGATTGACATAATCAAATTAAACATTAAAATAGTGATGACACTTTTCACGGTTACGGTTGCTCTTTATAGCATACATGTCATCACAATAATCATCATAGATAGCAACTTTGTTGTCATAATCAGTTGAAACCTCTTCCAAGGTAGTGGAATCATCATTAAATAAAGTCGTGACATCTCCAAATCCACTTTCATGATTATTACAATAAGATTCAACACCCTCAAAAATAGTGGGATTATTATTACCTAGAGTTGACACTCTTCCAAACCCACTTTGATCATTGTAATCATCATAAATAAGAGACATGCTATCATCATAATAAATTTTCTCATCAAAAGTAGGGGGACTAAAACGATCATCTTCATCAAACATAGCATCCCCAAGCTAATGGCTTTGCATATCACTAGCATCATGGATATTCAAAGAATTCATACTAGCAACATTGCAATCATGCTTATCATTCAAAGATTATATTCCATGCATTTTATTGAATTCTTCTTCTAACACTTTTGCACAAATTTTCGATCCATCATTTTCAAGAAACACTTGATAAAGATGAAGAATTTGAGGCAACCTCACTTTCATTTTTTTGTAGTTTTGTTTTATAAACCAAACAAGTGATAGCACAAGAAACTGAAAGATTCAATTGCAAGATCTAAAGATATATCTTCAAGCACTTACCTCCCCAGCAACGGCGCTAGAAATACGCTTGATGTCTACTACGCAACTTTTCTTCTTGTAGACTCTTGTTGGGTCTCCAAGCACAGAGTTTTGTAGGACAACAGCAAATTTCTCTCAAGTGGATGAGCTAAGATTTATCAATCCGTGGGAGGTGTAGGATGAAGATGGTCTCTCTCAAACAACCCTGCAATCAAATACAAATCTCTTGTGTCCCAACACACCCAATACAATGGTAAATTGTATAGGTGCACTAGTTTGGCGAAGAGATGATAATGCAAGTGTAGTATGGATAGAAGATATAGGATTTTGTAATCTCAAATAATAAAAACAGCAAGGTAAGAAGTAACTAAATTGAGCAAAAACGATATTGCAATGCATGGAAACAAGGTCTAGGGTTCATACTTTCACTAGTGCAATCTCTCAACAGTGCTAACATAACTCTAAAGTTTCTTGCAATTGAATCTTTCAGTTTCTTGAAATTGAATCTTTCAGATTTAACAACCCCTCAACATGCGACAAAGAATCACTCTAAAGTTACTATCGCAGAACATAGGACAAAAGTGTGTATCAACCTATGTGCCTAGATTACCCCAATGTCACCAC
This sequence comes from Aegilops tauschii subsp. strangulata, assembly GCF_002575655.3. NCBI lineage: Eukaryota > Viridiplantae > Streptophyta > Magnoliopsida > Poales > Poaceae > Aegilops > Aegilops tauschii. The sequence continues at coordinate 261,699,823 of NC_053041.3, read as the reverse complement.
GGGAATCTGCAAGTTGATTACCAAAACATATATCAAGTGACTCAATAGAATACCCCATTGTTACCATGGGTATCCACATGCATGACATACATCAAGTGATGTCAAATCCAATATTCATTCCAACATAATGAAACGTCAAAGAGTAAGACTCAATTCGTCACAACAAAGATAGAGAGGGAAGGACACCATATGATCCAACTATATTAAGTAAGCTCATGGTACATCAAGATCGTGCCAAATCAAGAACACGAGAGACAGACACACACACTCACACACACACAGAGAGAGAGAGAGAGAGAGAGAGAGAGAGAGAGAGAGAGATGGAACACATAGCTACTAGTACACACCCTCAGCCTTGGGGTGAACTATTCACACATCACGAGAACGAAGGAGAAGTAGGTGGTGATGGTGACGGAGGAGATGTCCCCGGCGGCGTCCTGGCACCACTGGAGGAGAGGGGGAAGGGTCCCCCTCCTCCTTATTCTTCTTCCTTGGCCCTCCATGGGGAGAGCGAGCTCTCCCCTAGATTGGATCTCTCTGTTGTCTTCTGTTTCTCGCGACTATTTTTGGAGCCCTTCACCGTTTCTTGTATTCCCGAAGATCCGTAACTCCGATTGGGCTGAAATCTTGAGGGGATTTTTATTTGGAAATTATCTTTCTTGCGGCAAAATAAGGGCTCCAACCGACCTACAAGGTGCCCACAAGGCAAGGGGTCGCGGCCAGGGGGTAGGTCGTGCCATGTTGCCTTCTGGAGCCCTGGAGCATCGTCTTATGTTGATTCTTTTTCCCAAAAATCACATATATTCCAAAAAAATCTCCGTAAAATTTATCGCATTTGGACTTCGTTTGATAAGGATTTTCTATGAAATAAAGATAGGCAAAAAAGAGGAACTGGCACTGGGAACTGAATCAATAAGTTAGTCCATAAAAATCATATAAAAATACACCAAAGCCATATACAATTATTGCTAATATGGCATGAATACTTCATAAGTTATAGATACGTTGGAGACGTATCATCATCCTTCACATTTTTGCTTGAAATGACATTTTTTAACTGTAATTCAGAAGTGTTTATTCTATTTTAGACACTTTATTTTATTGATTTTCAAGCTTATACTTTTTTTAGCAACTAATTACACATGTTTTAACAAAGTTACCATAGCAACGCACTGGAAGAGAGTCATCCCACCACTCTATTTATATTGACATGCACACATGCCAACTCAGCTATCATGCAATATCAGCAAGCATGCAATTAAACTACCGTAACATCTCGTCCATGCAAAAAGAAGCAGCATACGCGGTTGGCTATCCACATCCCCACGATCTCATTAATACTCAGCTTCTCCATGAAACAAGTTTATGAGTAACAGCTAAAGGCACGGCTTCATTCCCTCGTAACATGTCCTTCTCACATGAGTTATTCTAATAATTAGCAACGACGTCATCACCTGACGAGGATTCATGGTATTCTCCTTCCCTTGCTCGATCTCTTCCGCAACCAACGTGGGTATTGTACGACTGTACATACCTAGAGTTTCAGAGGTTGACGTTGGTGCAGAAAGACGATGGCATCGATTTTGTTGTGGCCATGGACAACGTCGGTGCCGAGATAGGGATAACAATGATGCGGGACGAGAGGGCGAAGCACTACATCTCATAGACCATGCCGGCCAAATCAGGCGGGGGCGCCGCGGTCGCGGGGCGCGCTGCCGCTAAGGTTGTTACCGTGGGCAACACCTTGAAGCCACCTAGATTAGGCCATCTGGCCCGCCTTCTCCCACAGTCTCATGTGAACCAGCAGGGCCAGGCATGCCTGCGTCCCACAACTCTTACTATTTCTCCACCACTCATCTTCAGTCTGCTTTTGATACTGTCGTGGTTTTTCACGGCAGATGCCCTTGTGAAAGGACTTAGGTGCGAGGTCATGGCTATGGTGATTAGCTTAAAGGGGTTTGAAACATCCATTTTGCATCATGTTTACCTACTATTATTTATAATATTTTTATGCATAATAATGCTTTTTGGAGTAATTCTAATGCCTTTTCTCTCATATTATGCAAGGTTCACACAAAGAGGGAGAATATCGGCAGCTGGAATTCTGGACCTGAAAAAGCTACGTCAGGCCACCTATTCTGCACAACTCCAAATGAGCTGAAACTTCACGGGGATTTTTTTATGGAATATATAACAATTATTGGAGCAAATAACTACCAGAGGGGGCCCACCAGGTGGGCACAACCCACCTGGGCGTGCCAGGGAGCGCAGGCACGCCCTGGTGGGTTGTGCCCTCCTCGACCCACGTTCGGTGTCCCTCTTCTGGTATATAAGTCATTTTGACCTAGAAAAATAAGGAGAGGACTTTCGGGACGAAGTGCCGCTGTCTCGAGACGGAACTTGGGCAGGAGCACTTTTGCCCTCCGGTGGAACGATTCTGCCGTGGGAACTTCCCTCCCGGAGGGGGAAATCATCGTCATCATCATCATCAACAACTCTCCCATCTTGGGGAGGGTAACATCCATCAACATCCTCAACATCACCATCTCCTCTCAAACCCTAGTTCATCTCTTGTGTTCAATCATTGTACCAGAACCTTAGATTGGTGCTTGTGGGCGACTAGTAGTGTTAATTACATCTTGTAGTTGATTATTGTATGGTTTATTTGGTGGAAGATTATATGTTCAGATCCATTATATGATATTTAATACCCCTCTGATCTTGAGCATGATTATCATTTGTGATTAGTTACTTTTCTTCTTGAGGTCACGGGAGAAATCTTGTTGCAAGTAATCATGTGAACTTGATATGTGTTCGATATTTTGATGGTATGTATGTTGTGATTACCTTAGTGGTGTCATGCGAACGTCGACTACATGGCACTTCACCGTATTTGGGCCTAAGGGGATGCATTGTGAAGTAGTTATTAGATGATGGGTTGCGAGAGTGACAGAAGCTTAAACCCTAGTTTATGCACTACTTCGTAAGTGACTGATTTGGATCCAAAAGTTTAATGCTATGGTTAGATTTTATCTTAATACTTTTCTCGTTGTTGCGGATGCTTGCTAGGGGGTTAGTCATAAGTAGGAGGTTTGTTCAAGTAATAACAGCACCTAAGCACTGGTCCACCCACATATGAAATTATCAAAGTAGCGAACACAAACCAAACCAACATGGTGAAAGTGACTAGATGAAATTCCCGTGTACTCTCAAGAACACTTTGCTTATCATAAGAGACCGTTTTGGCATGTCCTTTGTCTCAAAAGGATTGGGCTACCTTGCTACACTTTTGTTACCGTTACCGTTACTTGCTCGTTACAAATTATCTTGCTATCAAACTACTCGCTACTTATAATTTCAGTGCTTGCAGAGAATATCTTGCTGAAAACTACTTGTCATTTCCTTCTGCTCCTCGTTGGGTTCGCCACTCTTACTTACCGAAAGGACTATGATTGATCCCCTATACTTGTGGGTCATCAGGGTTGAGCGGGATGAGAGACATGAGTTTACCTAGGTTCGGCCCCTCACCGGCGAGGTAAAAGCCTACTCCTGCTTTGTGTTGTATTGATTGAGTATCGATTACAAGGGAGCGGAATCGCTTAACCTAGCTCTCGATTGATTGTAACTTGAGTTTACCCGCCGCAGGGTCTCACCTTTATATACACAGGTCGATCCCCTGGGCTTACAAGAGTCCAAGTCAGATCATATAACGCGACCGGCCCAGTTTCTAAGTCGCCTTGCCTTGCTAGGCAAGTTGCCATCGGGCGGCTCACACCTCCGGGTTATGGCACCATCTTCGGGTCTTGGGCCTTCAACATGCCTGCCTTGTAAGCCACCTCTAGTTGTCATATCTTATCTTCCTGGGCCAAATTTAGGCTTTCACTTATGAGTCGCCAACAGTGTAACCCAGCCCCTCCTCGGCGGGTCACACCGTGGGGTAATATCCCCAACATTAAGCCACAGATTGATTTGAACTTGTTCATGTCAATCTTCATCTTCTAGTTGGCGAGTCTTCTTCAACTCTTCTTAAAGCATGACCTTGAATAAATCTTCATGACCTGCCATAAGAAAAGATGATGTCATATTATTAAATTGAAAGATTCTCATGACGTCACAACGGATCTTTGCATTAACCAGCCATTCCGAAAATCAAGGCGCCTCCTCTGTTATGATAATTATGACACCACATCGATCTTTGGGCATGCCGCTTCACTGTTTCACTTTCCCTTACAAATAGGCATGGTGTGCCTGCCTTTTCACCTTTTACCCCCATCGCCCCTGCCTCTTTATTCTTCCTCGCGACCTCAGCTGCGACCGGAGCTCTGTCGCGCCAAGCGAACCTTGCTAACCACTCCATCAAAGCCACTACATCGACCTGTTGGGACCAGAGATCTGCGGCGCTCCTCCACTCTTCATCAGCACCGTCAGGTATCATTCTTTTCCTTTTCCAGATCCACGTTAGGGCATTCAAGTTTATAGATTTCCTCGTCGTTTGTTCAAGTTCATCCTAGTTCATCCATCCCTTGCCTGGAAGTCGTATTTCAATCGGAAAATAGAGTAGGACCAAAGCGGTAGCATTTTAACCCTTATTTCGCATGTTAGATAGATCTCCCTTTTCCTCAGAATGAATATATAGTCTGCTAGTTCTTCTGCTGCCGCCTGTTAGGTCTATCATTTATCCTCCTTTTTTGAGTTGTCGTAGATCCGAAAATATAGCTGTAAATTGTGAGATCCGTTTGTTCCACACTTAGCAAAAATCCAGCAACCTTAGATCCATAAACCATGGACCCACCCTTCACCTTGCGGGCGGCTTAACACTGTATTTATAACTCGCCAATGAATTTAAGAAATTTCTCCTTTTAATTAACCCGCCAACAAGCTGTCGGCTCATACTTTCACAACTTAACCCGCCATGCTTTCATAGCTTGATATTTACTTCACTCAATAGTTAGGGTGGCTCATAATCTCTTTAACTGCTCAAATTGTAATATTGACCCACCACACTCTTACTCCTTGGCTGCAACCTTTTCACTCAATCAATCATGACTAAGGGTACCACTTCATGCGAGTGGGTTGCTTCTAGAGTCTCTGAGCTTTCACTGAATGAATATGTGGACATGGGGATCTTACCAACCAAAGATGTCATCCACTGGCGGGTTCCAGGTGCTGAAATACTCCTCAACCCAAAGAGGGTGAAGTTGGCATCTTTGCGGATCACCTTCTCTGTGGCTTCTCACCTCCCAGGTCAAAATTCTTTTGAGATGCTCTGCACTTTTACAACCTTCACCCCCAAGACATCAGACCCAATTCAGTCTCAAATCTATGTCACTATCAAGTGTTCTGCGAAGTGTACCTTCAAGAGGATCCCACTGTTGACCTCTTTTGAGATTACTTTTACATCAACCGCCGGACTGAGATGTTAGATGGGCCTAGTCTTGACCTTGGAGGTGTTTCTATTCAGAGGCGGAGAGACGTAACCTTTCCTTCTGCCGCACTGCCTAGCCATCCAAAGGACTGGAACTATACTTGGTTCTACTATAGAGACACATCCCCAGCTGGAGAGAATCACTTGTAGGGTTACCGCCCCTACCGGCTCACCACCAACGGCGTGCTTCCAGGCCAGCTGACTGCCACAGAACGCGATTAATATGCTGCTACGTTTTCAAAAATAAGGGATTTGATCGCCAACGGCTTAACCGGAATTGATCTGGTCTGCTGCTGGGTTGCCTAGAGGATTTTACCACTAAGCCGGCGTGGCGGCTTAATGTGCCAATATACTGGCGATACAAAAGACCCACAACGCTTCAACCAAACACGACTGACTGATAAATAAATCAATGACACAGTTAAGTCGCTGCTCGGGGAGTCACTGGAAAACTGCAGCAAAGCGGGTCTGAACCCTTTCTGTGCTCTTAACCCGGCTCCTTCTGTAAGCATACAAACCTTCATCTTGTTTATCTATCTCTTGTGCTTCATATCCTTTTAACCTTAACTTTATGTTCATCTGTGTATAGGCCGACTCTCCTTTCTGGGGGAAGAAAGTAAACACCGCCCAGCCCACCTAGAAGACTAGGGCAGCTAAGTCTCGTGGCACTAATCGCCGCAAGAAAGCATCAGCACAAGAGCTCCTTGAGCTAGAGGATTCGGAGGTAGAACTTGACTCCCTTGGCCTTTTCTTTATGCAACTTATTGATGCTGATTCCTCTCATGATGAAGTGGAGTCAAGTCATGCCGATGCAGCAGAGGTAATTCATGTCTCCTCCGACTCAGAACCTTTGCCAAGAAAGAAAACACGGCGGGTCCTCTGGAAAGTAAGATTTTCACACCCTCTTGCTTATTTGGATCCCAACTTTCTTTTGAAGAAACAGCAACACGAATCAAAGCACCCGACACGGAGTGGCGGCTCTGAAGATCTTGTCGCCGGCTTACCCAATACACCGGCTCCTCGCAAGTGTCGTAATGAGGTGCCTGATAACCCACAAGTATAAGGGATCGCAACAGTTTTTGAGGGTAGAGTATTTAACCCAAATTTATTGATTCGACACAAGGGGAGCCAAAGAATATTTGCAAGTATTACCAGTTGAGTTATCAATTCAACCACACCTGGAGATTAATTATCTGCCACAACGTGATCAATAGAAAAGTAGTATGATAGCTTTGATAGTAGTAGCAACGACGATAGTAATGGTAACAGTGATAGCAACGATTTTGTAGCAAGTGCAATAGTGACAGCGGTAGTAACTTAGCAGAAACAATATAAGAGAAATTCGTAGGCATTGGATCGGTGAATTCGTTGGATGATATTCATCATATAACAGTCATAAGCTAGGGTGATACGGCACTAGCTCCAGTTCATAAATATAATGTAGGCATGTATTCCGTAAATAGTCATACGTGCTTATGGAAAGAACTTGCATGACATTTTTTGTCCTACCCTCCCGTGGCAGCGGGGTCCTATTGGAAACTAAGGGATATTAAGGCCTCCTTTTAATAGAGAATTGGAACAAAGCATTAACACATAGTGAATACATGAACTCCTCAAACTACGGTCATCACCGGGAAGTGTTCCGACTATTGTCACTTCGGGGTTGCCGGATCATAACACGTAGTAGGTGACTATAACTTGCAAGATCGGATCTAGAACATGGATATAATGGTGATAACATAAATGGTTCAGATCTAAAATCATGGCACCCGGGCCCAAAGTGACAAGCATTAAGCATGGCAAAGTCATAGCAACATCAATCTCAGAACATAATTGTAGCGACCCGACCTCAAACGGTCAAGTCTCTGTGCTTCAGTGTCATCCCTAGATCGGTAATGCTGACACACACAATACTCAAAGAGTTTATAACAGAGTAGAAATCACACACTTATTACATCGAATGTCTCAAAAGAGAACATATTACAATAAATATGGCTTAAGGCCATCTAATACGATAACAGCGGAAGACTTGGAAGATAAAGTGAGTCCATCAACTCCAACGGCATATCTGAGTGCATGACAACGGCCTAGCGAACCTTACTCCTCGTCTGAAAAGTCTGCAACATAATATGTTGCAGCCCAAAAATGGGTCAGCACATGGAATATGATGGCAATATAACACAGTAGAGCAATGAACAGATAAATGCTATCACTACATGCATATATGGCTGGTAGAGGCTCTATCGTTATATGTTTTTGCGAAAAGCCAATTTTTTCCTACAACAAAGGAATAAGTTTTATTTAACTATCATGGTAGTTGAAACATAATTGAGAAGGTTCCTCCAACTCAATCCCAATTAAAGTAATCATTAACCCAACAAATTAAATTAGTGATGAGATGAAATAGGATAATCCAAGTACTAGATACTCAAGATGTCCATAACCGGGGACATGGCTAACCATGATTAGTTTGTACACTCTGCAGAGGTTTGCGCACTTTTCCCCACAAGACTCGATCGCCTCCGCTGGATTTCTCGCACTACATGGTGTTTGAGAAACACATGACCGAGACACAGTCTTTCAGAAGCATTAACTCTTTACTCCGGGTGGACAGTTACACCTACTTTCCCTCTACATCTGCTAGCCCACCACTGAAAGAGGTCACACAACATACTCAACTATGCCAAAGCCCGTAATGGCTTGTGGCTGCACACGGAAGTTTCTAGCATGAAATATCTCACGATCCCTTTGAGCCTGGGTGGCGGACCGTAGGAGGATCACACGGTATATCCCCGGGATCTCCTAGGACAACACCGGTATATCCCCAGGTGCCCAAACAAGCAATCCACCCAGATGTGTATTAAAGTTGCCACCTTAAGTTGAACCATTAATTAACAACTCACATCTGTCATGGATACACTCAAACCCAATCCACGTCTACGAGCATAGCATGGCAATATAAGCATAACGTAGAAGTAACTCCCAAGGGTTTGATAATAAAACTGGTAATAGGTTCTACCTCATCATCTACTTCCCAGTACCCACAAATTAATCACATCCTAATCATCCAGTGTTTGAGGATTGGAACTAATGCATAAAAATTGGGTATGAAAAGAGTATGATCAATGTGTTACTTGCCTTGCTGACGATCCGCAAAACCTAGAGACTCGTAGTAGCACGCTTCGCACTCCGGGAATTCTATCACAAACAAACAATAACACACATAAGCAATCAAGCAAAGATGCACGGGTAAAACTCAAATAAGAAGATCTAACTAGAAAGTTCAATTTAAGAACTCCGGTTTGCAAAAAGAATCAAATCAAACGGAGCAACGAAACTCAAAGTGCGAATGAAACATGATCCGATTACTAATCTGGACTAAAGTCAAATTTTACAGTACCAAAATCTTGTTCAAGTTGGTTAAACAGAAAGAGGGCTTCGAGACGAAGATATAGGCGCTTCAATCGCCTGATTCCGATAAACGAGCGAAAAGTTACGCTAGAACGAAAATCGGATCAGAAATCGCGATCGAAAATAATCGCGAAAAAACCCGAGAAAAAGAAAACTGACGAACAGGCTAACGAACGAACGTTCGCTGTCTGTGACTAACGGACGAAAACCGTTCGTTAAAACGAACGTACAGACGAACGTCCGCTATATAACCGAACCAAAAAAACCGAAACAAAACTCGATCTAATAAAAAAACAAAAACTAGGGTTTACAAAAAACTACCGATCGGTTTTTTCTGGGAAACCGACGAACGGTGAGGCGGCGGCGGCTACCTCCGGCGGGATCGGCGGGGCGGCGGGGTGGCGGCTCCGGCGGCAAAACGCAGCGGCGGCGGGGCGGATCCGGCGGCGAGGCTCGGCGGCGGCGCGGCTGCCGCGACTAGCGGCGGCGGCGGCTAGGGTTTGGGGAGGCGCGGCGCTGGGTGGGCTGCGGGGTGGCGGCGGCTCAGCTTATAAGGGCCTGCCCGAGGTGTCCTCGCCGGATACGGCCCGGGGTCGGTTAACTTTTTTTAAAAATAAATCTGACGTGCAGAAAACGAAAGAAAAGAAATACTAAACGGACTCCAAAAATCCTGAAATAAATTTTCCCCGCCTCTAAAAATACGCCAGACAAGGTGAACATTTAGTTAGGACTCTAATGAAATTTTGAAAAATGCATATTTTTACTATGCAAATAAAATAGCAATAAAATCCCA